>NC_091636.1:57514291-58780958 GCF_027580195.1 Bos mutus
AGGAGGTATAAAGTTAAAAAAAAAAAAAAGCTTCATCTAAAACAATGCTGCCTTTCCTGTAAGAAAGAATGAAGAAAGGAAACCCCACATTGCAACATTTATTTGTACAAAGAGAAACAGGTGGAAGGTAGAAAATGGCTTCCTACAAGACGAATGGGAGTGGGGGGAGGGCTAATGGATAGGAACGGCAGACGCCTCTCCCACTACACCTTTTTATATACACAGTTTTGACTTTGGAACCTTTTGTTTCCCATAATAACAAATATAATTAAATTTCCCAAAATGAGAAGAAAAATCAACTCTCTTGGAATACAGAGTATGGGTGGGATGTTGGCTTTGTGATGATATAGGAGAATGGCTTTATTCTTAAGAGATTCATGCTGGAGTGTTTGGGAGTGAGGCATTATTATATCTGCACTTTATTAGCAAATATGTCAGTTGAGTGAGAACTGCATATAAAAGTGTACTCACATGTGAGAATGTGTGTGTGTGCTCACACACACATACACATGGATAGAGAAGATGGAGAACTAGAAAGAGATGAGACCAGGGAAAGGTTACCAAACAACATTTTATCTTCATTCTTTTTCTCCAACCACTGAACATGATTTTACCCAGAGCCTTGGGGAGCTGTTTAAGGGCTGGAGAGCCTCACTGGTAGAGGCTGGAGGGCCAGGGGATTAGAGAGGCAGGCAGGAGATTTACCCCTTGGGACATGAGATTGGGTCCTGAAGACTTTAAACCTGGGAGGAAATATCTTCATCTAATACAGTGGAAAAGAAACAAACAAGTTGGAACAAGTCTTCCTTCAGATAAGATTCCCTGAGGCAAAATGGCTCAGTAAAGGATATGCAGATATGCTGCAGTAACCAGAAGTTTGTTTTCAATCTGTGAGTCACCAAAGAGGAAAGTAGGGGGAGGAATAAATTAGGAGCTTGGGATTAACAAACACACACACTACTATATATAAAACAGATGACCACAGGGACTATAAAGCACACAGAACTCTACTCAATATTCTGTAATAACCTAGATGGGAAAAGAATCTGAAAAACAATGACTATATGTATATGCATAACTGAATCGGGCTTCCCAGGTGAATAATGGTAAAGAACCCCCCTGCCAAGGCAGGAAGCATAAGAGACACAGGTTCGAGCCTTGGGTTAGGGAGATCCCCTGGAGGAAGGCATGGCAACCCACTCCAGTATTATAACCTGGAGAATCCCATGGACAGAGGAGCCTGGTAGGCTACTAGTCGATGGGGTTGCAAAGAGTTGGACACAACTGAAGCAACACAGCACACATGCCTGCATAACTGAATTACTATGCTGTACACCTGAAACTGGGCTTCCCAGGTGGCACAGTGGTAAAGATTCACCTGCAAAGCAGGAAACGTGGGTTTAGTTTCTGGGTTGGGATGATTCCCTGAAGAAGGAAGTGGCAACCCACTCAAGTATTCTTGCCTGGAAAATTCCATGGACAGAGGAGCCTGGTGGGCTACAGTCCATGGGGTCACAAAGAGTTGGACATGACTGAGCAACTGATCTCAAACACATACACACACACACACACACACACCCTGAAACTAATATAACTGTCAATCAACTATACTCCAATAAAATTACTTTTAAAAAAGGTATGCAAATCTAGAATTTTGAACTTTCATTTAGGACCTTTTAAATGACATCGTCCCTATCAATTAAGGCAAAACACTCTACTCTAGAGTTTTCTATCTCCCTCACACTGGTTCCACCATAGTCTATTCCAGTGACCATGGCTAAATCAAGCAGACTGCTTGTTTTGCATCTTTACCTGGGGAAAATGAATAGTCATTCTGGAAAACATTTTATCATGAAACAATGATAAAAACAACTAGGAAATCAGATTTTCACCCAAGCTTCGTATTTCCTAAAAATGCATAAACAGAGTAAAATGAAGAATCCTTATCAAGAATTGCAGTCAATATTTTTATTGAAAAATTTCATTGAAGTGTAATTTACATTTTTTATTAGTTTCAGATGCACAACATAGAGATTCTCTGAAAAATACAACAAACTAGTAATATAACACAGAAGAAGCAGACTCACAAATACACAGAAGAAAACAGTGGTTACCAGTGGCGGGGCGGGTGCAGTATAGCGAATGAGAGAATGGGCAGTACAAACTATTGGGTATAAGATAGGCTCAAGAATGTACTGTATAACACAGGCAATATAGCTAATATTTTGTACTAATTGGAAAGTAAACTTTAAAAATTGTACCAAAATTATTTTTAAAATACCTTTGTAGATTATACTCCATTTAAACTTATTACAAAGCAATGGCTATATTTACCTGTACAATATCTCCTTGAAGCATATTTATTTTATACATATTGGTTTGTACCTCTTAGTCCCATATCCCTAAACATCCCTACCCACTTCCCTCTCCCCGCTAGTAACCACTATTTTGTTCTCAATATCTGTGATTCTGTTTCTGCTTTGATATATACTCACAGAAAACTAGTCAATCTAATCACACTAGGACCACAGCCTTGTTTAACTCAATGAAACTAAGCCATGCCCGTGGGGCAACCCAAGACGGGTGGGTCATGGTGGAGAGATTTGACAGGATGTGGTCCACTGGAGAAGGGAATGGCAAACCACTTCAGTATTCTTGCCTTGAGAACCCCATGAACAGTATGAAAAGGCAAAATGATATCATACTGAAAGAGAAACTCCCCAGGTCAGTAGGGGCCCAATATGCTACTGGAGATCAGTGGAGAAATAACTCCAGAAAGAATGAGGGATGGAGCCAAAGCAAAAACAATACCCAGCTGTGGATGTGACTGGTGATAGAAGCAAGGTACAACGCTGTAAGGAGCAATATTGCATAGGAACCTGGAATGTCAGGTCCATGAATCAAGGCAAATTGGAAGTGGTCAAACAAGAGATGGCAAGAGTGAATGTCGACATTCTAGGAATCAGCGAACTGAAATGGACTGGAATGGGTGAATTTAACTCAGATGACCATTATATCTACTACCACGGGCAGGAATCGCTCAGAAGAAATGGAGTGGCCATCATGGTCAACAAAAGAGTCCGAAATGCAGTACTTGGATGCAATCTGAAAAACGACAGAATAATCTCTGTTCGTTTCCAAGGAAAACCATTCAATATTACAGTAATCCAAGTCTATGCCACAACCAGTAATGCTGAAGAAGCTGAAGTTGAATGGTTCTATGAAGACCTACAAGACCTTTTAGAACTAACACCCAAAAAGATGTCCTTTTCATTATAGGGGACTGGAATGCAAAAGTAGGAAGTCAAGAAACACCTGGAGTAACAGGCAAATTTGGCCTTGGAATACGGAATAAAGAAGGGCAAAGACTAGTAGAGTTTTGCCAAGAAAATGTACTGGTCATAACAAACACCCTCTTCCAACAACACAAGAGAAGACTCTATACATGGACATCACTAGATGGTCAACACCGAAATCAGACTGATTATATTCCTTGCAGCCAAAGATGGAAAAGCCCTATACAGTCAGCAAAAACAAGACCAGGAGCTGACTGTGGCTCAGACCATGAACTCCTTATTGCCAAATTCAGACTGAAATTGAAGAAAGTAGGGAAAACCACTACACCATTCAGGTATGACCTAAATCAAATCCCTTAGGATGATACAGTGGAAGTGAGAAATAGATCTGATAGATAGAGTGCCTGATGAACTATGGAATGAGGTTCGTAACATTGTATAGGAGACAGGGATCAAGACCATTCCCATAGAAAAGAAAAGCAAAAAAGCAAAATGGCTGCCTGGGGAGGCCTTACAAACAGCTGTGAAAAGAAGAGAAACGAAAAGCAAAGGAGAAAAGGAAAGATATAAACATCTGAATGCAGAGTTCCAAAGAATAGCAAGAAGAGATAAGAAAGCCTTCTTCAGTGATCAATGCAAAGAAATAGAGGAAAAAAACAGAATGGGAAAGACTAGGGATCTCTTCAAGAAAATCAGAGATACCAAAGGAACATTTCATGCAAAGATGAGCTCCATAAAGGACAGAAATGGTATGGACCTAACAGAAGCAGAAGACATTAAGAAGAGATGGCAATAATACACAGAAGAACTGTACAAAAAAGATCTTCACGACCCTGATAATCATGATGGTGTGATCACTGACCTAGAGCCAGATATCCTGGAATGTAAAGTCAAGTGGGCCTTAGAAAGCAAACTACGAACAAAGCTAGTGGAGGTGATGGAACTCCAGTTGAGCTATTCCAAATCCTGAAAGATGATGCTGTGAAAGTGCTGCACTCAATATGCCAGCAAATTTGGAAAACTCAGCAGTGGCCACAGGACTGGAAAAGGTCAGTTTTCATTTCAATCCCAAAGAAAGGCAATGCCAAAGAATGTTCAAACTACCGCACAATTGCACTCATCTCACACACTAGTAAAGTAATGCTCAAAATTCTCCAAGCCAGGCTTCAGCAATATGTGAACCGTGAACTTCCAGATGTTCAAGCTGGTTTTAGAAAAGGCAGAGGAACCAGAGATCAAATTGCCAACATCCGCTGGATCATAGAAAAAGCAAGAGAGTTCCAGAAAAACATCTATTTTCTGCTTTATTGACTATGCCAAAGCCTTTGACTGTGTGGATCACAATAAACTGTAGAAAATTCTGAAAGAGATGGGAATACCAGACCACCTGACCCTGCTTCTTGAGAAATTTGTATGCAGGTCAGGAAGCAACAGTTAGAACTGGACATGGAACAACAGACTGGTTCCAAATAGGAAAAGGAGTTCGTCATGGCTGTATATTGTCACCCTGCTTATTTAATTTATATGCAGAGTACATCATGAGAAATGCTGGACTGGAAGAAACACAAATTGGAATCAAGATTACTGGGAGAAATATCAATAACCTCAGATATGCAGATGACACCACCCTTATGGCAGAAAGTGAAGAGGAACTCAAAAGCCTCTTGATGAAAGTGAAAGTGGAGAGTGAAAAAGTTGGCTTAAAGCTCAACATTCAGAAAACGAAGATCATGGCATCCGGTCCCACCACTTCATGGGAAATAGATGGGGAAACAGTGGGAACAGTGTCAGACTTTATTTTTCTGGGCTCCAAAATCACTGCAGATGGTGACTGCAGCCATGAAATTAAAAGACGCTTACTCCTTGGAAGGAAAGTTATGACCAACCTAGACAGCATATTCAAAAGCAGAGACATTACTTTGCCAACAAAGGTTCGTCTAGTCAAGGCTATGGTTTTCCCTGTGGTCATGTATGGATGTGAGAGTCGGACTGTGAAGAAGGCTGAGCACAGAAGAATTGATGCTGTTTTGAACTGTGGTGTTGGAGAAGACTCTTGAGAGTCCCTTGGACTGCAAGGAGATCCAACCAGTCCATTCTGAAGGAGATCAGCCCTGGGACTTCTTTGGAAGGAATGATGCTAAAGCTGAAACTCCAGTACTTTGGCCACCTGATGCGAAGAGTTGACTCATTGGAAAAGACTCTGATGCTGGGAGGGATTGGGGGCAGGAGGAGAAGGGGACGAAAGAGGATGAGATGGCTGGATGGCATCACTGACTCGATGGACGTGAGTCTCAGTGAACTCCAGGAGTTGGTGATGGACAGGGAGGCCTGGAGTGCTGCGATTCATGGAGTAGCAAAGAGTTGGACACGACTGAGTGACTGATGTGATCTGATATACATTCATTTGTTTTATTTTTTAAGATTCCACATATAAGTAATAACACAGAGTACTGGTCTTTCTCTAACTTATTTTACTAAACATATTACTTACTAGGTCTATATACATTGTAGAATATATAATTTCATTTTTTATTGCTGAGTAATATTATATTGTATATTTACACCACATCTTCATCCATTCATTTACTGATGGACATTTAGGTTCCTTCCCCATCTTGGCTACTGTGAATAATACTGCTGCTACTGGGATGCATGCATTTTTTTGGCTTAGTTGTTCATTTCCTTTGGATATATATCCAGGAGTGGAAATGCTGGATTGTATGGTAGTTCTAAGTTAATTATTTAATTTTAATTTTAAATGTGTTTAATACTAATCAGTAGTTCTAATTTTAAGTTAATTATTTTTTAAATGAACTTAGAATAATTTGAGTTATAGGCAGAATGCTATTATTTCATAAAATAATCAAAATATGATTTACATAATACTCTTCAATTTGCAAAAGAAAGCCTCAGAGATACGTTAGAAAAAATGACCTCCTTTCATGAAGGCACCAAGGCAGGCAGATGAACTACATGAGGAGCATCTGACCACACCCTCAACAAAAAAATGCACAGAGTATCCAATAAAATCTCTCTTCTAGGACACCAAGAGTCCCCAGTCTGTCTCAGTCATTAACAGAAGCTTTTACTGAAGACAGAAAGCATCACAGCCCAACCAGTCAATGCACAGATGACTCACAGTTAACTTAAAAAAAAGTGACATTTAGAAAAAGTTCCCTTGTGGCTCAGCTGGTAAAGAATCCGCCTGCGATGAGGGAGACCTGGATTCCATTTCTGGGTTGGGAAGATCCCCTGGAGAAGGGAAAGGCTACCCACTCCAGTATTCTGGCCTGGAGAATTCCAGGGGCTGCATAGCCTATGGGGTAGCAAAGAGTCGGACATGACTGAGCTACTTTTACTCACTCACTTAGACAAAGTACTATGTAGACGAGGAAGAATAATTCTGCTTATGAAAGTCCTTAAGCAAACTCCAAAAACATTTCCCAGCATCCTTGTTCTGAATGTCATCTTAGTGTGTTAGTAAAGCTGAACATTTCATGCAAAGATGCGCTCGATAAAGGACAGAAATGGTATGGACCTAACAGAAGCAGAAGACATTAAGAAAGGTGGCAAGAATACACAGAAGAACTATACAAAAAAGATCTTCATGACCAAGATAATCATGATGCTGTGATCACTCATCTAGAGCCAGACACCCTAGAATGCGAAGTCAAGTGGGCCTTAGAAAGCTTCACTATAAACAAAGCTAGTGGAGGTGATGGAATTTCAGTTGAGCTCTTTCAAATCCTGAAAGATGTTGCTGTGAAAGTGCTACACTCAATATGCCAGCAAATTTGGAAAACTCAGCAGTGGCCACAGGACTGGAAAAGGTCAGTTTTCATTTCAATCCCAAAGAAAGGCAATGCCAAAGAATGCTCAAACTACCACACAATTGCACTCATCTCACACACTAGTAAAGTAATGCTCAAAATTCTCCAAGCCAGGCTTCAGCAATATGTGAACCGTGAACTTCCAGATGTTCAAGCTGGTTTTAGAAAAGGCAGAGGAACCAGAGATCAAATTGCCAACATCCGCTGGATCATCAAAGAAGCAAGAGAGTTCCATAAAAACATCTATTTTCTGCTTTATTGACTATGCCAAAGCCTTTGACTGTGTGGGTCACAATAAACTGTAGAAAATTCTGAAAGAGATGGGAATACCAGACCACCTGACCCTGCCTCTTGAGAAATCTGTATGCAGGTCAGCAAGCAACAGTTAGAACTGGACATGGAACAACAGACTGGTTCCAAATAGGAAAAGGAGTACATCAAGGCTGTATATTGTCACCCTGCTTATTTAACTTATATGCAGAGTACATCATGAGAAACGCTGAACTGGAAGAAACACAAGCTGGAATCAAGATTGCTGGGAGAAATATCAATAACCTCAGATATGCAGATGACACCACCCTTATGGCAGAAAGTGAAGAGGAACTCAAAAGCCTCTTGATGAAAGTGAAAGTGGAGAGTGAAAAAGTTGGCTTAAAGCTCAACATTCAGAAAATGAAGATCATGGCATCTGGTCCCATCACTTCATGGGAAATAGATGGGGACACAGTGGGAACAGTGTCAGACTTTATTTTTCTGGGCTCCAAAATCACTGCAGATGGTGACTGCAGCCATGAAATTAAAAGACGCTTACTCCTTGGAAGGAAAGTTATGACCAACCTAGACAGCATATTAAAAAGTAGAGACATTACTTTGTCAACAAAGGTCCATCTAGTCAAGGTTATGGTTTTTCCAGTGGTCATGTGTGGATGTGAAAGTTGGACCATGAAGAAAGCTGAGCACCGAAGAATTGATGCTTTTGAACTGTGGTGTTGGAGAAGACTCTTGAGAGTCCCTTGGACTGCAAGGAGATCCAACCAGTCCATTCTGAAGGAGATCAGCCCTGGGATTTCTTTGGAAGGAATGATGCTAAAACTGAAACTCCAGTACTTTGGCCACCTCATGCGAAGAGTTGACTCATTGGAAAAGACTCTGATGCTGGGAGGGATTGAGGGCAGGAGGAGAAGGGGACCACAGAGGATGAGATGGCTGGATGGCATCACCAACTCAATGGACATGAGTTTGAGTAAACTCTGGGAGTTGGTGATGGACAGGGAGGCCTGGCGTGCTATGATTCAAAGGGTTGCAAAGAGTCAGACATGACTGAGTGACTGAACTGAACTGAACTGAACTGAAAGGTTTATAGGTGTGATCAGTAAGTTTCAAGAAACTGGAAAGCTGAGTACCACTTTAAGAGCTGAAATGTTTTTCCATGGTTCCCTACTTACAATGTCGCTCATCCAAGTGCCTCGTTAGCCCGGGTTGCCATCAGTCATCAAAGCCCAACCCTACAAAGCAAGCTAAGACGCCACATAAGTCACTTGCTATTGGGCATAATAAGGTGGTACTGTTGCATTTTTATTGCCATTAGAATAAATTGTTCACAAGAGAAAGATGCTTCAGCTATTAAAATAAGTGAGGGGGAAAAAAGCCCAGGTATAGAAGTATTTTTTATGTGAAACATTCAGTCCAACATCTGCAAATCATTTGTGTTCTGTAAGCTAATAAAAAGTGTATGTGCTTTTTCCTCCGATTTATCCTCTAGAATTTTTTTCTTCTGTCTACCACTCATAAGAATACATTTTTATTTTCTCCACCATCAACAATTTTTTATGGAGTCCTCTAATATATGCTGTCTCTAAATCTGTACAGAAGAATTACCCAAACATGCTTTCTGAGTTTGTGTAAACCCACAAGTAAGCAAACAAACTGATTTCCCCAACATTTCAGCTGGAATCGAACCAACACAATGTCGCTGACCCACTGCTCCTACCAACCCCTCCAAGTGCAGGCTGGCCTGTGTGGGGCCCTTGGTAATCAGAGTCAATGCATTTAAATAGATTTAAATAGTGGCTCTGCCAGGATATAGGGAAGAGAGTATCAGGTTCCCTGTGCACATTTGCCATTAATATTCTGAATTCATGAATGCCAATAATTTCTTGAAAACTTGACTTTCAGTGTCAACTTGAATCTGTTGGTTTCTGTCCTATGATTGAGCAAAAATCAATTCTTCTACCTCCTCCAATCCTATCAGTGCAATTAGGTTGAGTTTAAGACATGGGAGGGGGTGACTGGCAGCTTCAGCTTACCGCCTGAAGACATTTTTGTCTTCACTTGAATTTTCTAAGAATAATACACCCACAGAAAAGCATCATTTCGGGGTATTTCCACTCCCTATTAGCAGATACAGAATAGTAGGGTATTAGTGACTTACTTCTAAAAGAAAATCATTTCTTCAGATACAAAGGACATCAAGAACTTCTTCCTATTGGTAGTTACAACCTTCAAAGTGTTCTTCTCATTTTTTCATCCTTTCAAGATGTAACTGCACATTGAATAAGCAAGACTCACAAGGCGGTCATTTACTTTGGTCCCCCACTCCTCCTCCCCACTTGCTGCAACAAGAGAAAAGCCCTCACTGCAATGAAGACCCAGCACAGCCAAAAATAAACAAATAAAATTAGTTAAAAATGTTGCTCTCCAAAGATGATTACAGATGGAAAATAAGCATATAAAAAGATGCTCCATCATATGTCATTAGGGAAATAAAATTAGAACAACACTAAGATATCACTAAGGCCTTCCCAGATAGCGCTGGTGGTAAAGAACCCACATGACAAGGCAAAAGATGCAGGTTCAATCCCTGACTTGGGAAGATCTCCCAGGGGAGGTCATGACAACCCACTCCAGTATTCTTGCCTGGAGAATCCCATGGACAGAGTGGCCTGGCGGACTTCAGTCCATGGGGTCAGAAAGAGTTGGACACAACTGAAGTGACTTAGCAAGCAAGCAAAGATATCACTAAACATGAATTAGAAGAGCCAAAACCCAGAACACTGAAAACACCAAATGCTGGCGAGGATGTACAACAACACGAAGTCTTAGTCACTGCTACAGGGAATACAAAATGGTACAGCTATTTGGAAGGCAATTGGGCAGTTTCTTGAAAAATTAAACATACTCTTACCATATGATCCAGCAATCACACTCCTTGGGATTTACCCAAATAAGCTGAATATGTATGTCCACATAAAATCCCACACATGGATGTTTATGGTAGCTTTATTCAAATTGTCAAAACTTGGAAGTAGCCAGATGTCTTTTGGTAGACAAAATGTATAAATACACTACGGTATATCCAGACAATGAAATATTATTCAGTGTTAAAAAGTAGTATCAATCCATGAAAAGACATGGAGGAAACTGAAATGCATAATACTAAGTGAAAGAAGACAATCTGCAAAGAGTACATCCTATATGATTCCATCTGTAGCATTGCATCCTGGAAAAGGTAGCCCTATAGAGACAAAATGATCAGCAGTTGCCCGGTGTCAGAGGGGAGGGAGGGATGAATATTTGGAATACAGAGGATGTTTTTTAGGGCAGTGAAACCAATCTGTAGGATACTGTAATCGTGGGTTGTTGTTGTTGTTCAGTTATTAAGTCATGTCTGACTCTTTGCAATCCCATGGACATAGCCCGCCAGGCTCCTCTGTCCATGGAGACTTCCAGGCAAGAATACTCGAGTGAGCTATTGCTTCTTTCTCCAGTAATTGTAGGTACACGTCATTATATATTTGTCAAAACCCCTAGAATGTATAACAGAAAGAGTGCACCGTAATGTAAACTATGGGCCCTGACTGATACTGATGTCTCAATATAGGTTCATCTATTGTAATAAACGGACCACTCTGACGGGGGAGTGTTGATAATGAGTGTGGTTCTGAGTGTAGCGGGCCAGAGGTGTATGGGAAATCTCTGGACCCTCCTTCTCAGTTTTGCTGTGAACCTAGAGCTGCTTTAAAAAATAAAATCTATTTAAGAGGAAAACAAATGGGTGGGAGTGGGGGAAATACTATTCCTACATTCAGTAACGAGATATTTTATTGAATATTCTTAAAAGCATTGATACCTTCCTTGTCTCCTCTGTAGTAAACAGGAGAATGAATACTCTGAAGAAGTAGCCAGACTTTGAAAATTACCCCTAAGCCTCCCTACATTCTTTATCCTTCCAAATCATCCACATCTAGAATTAATCATATTTTGGCCTTTGATTCTGCCAAGCCACACAACGAAAACTCTGACCCAAATTCCTCCAACCCTGTACAATACCAGCACAGGGCACAAAAGCACAGCCCAGAGGCAACGGGATCCCCCACTGTTTAGGGATTTTTCTGGTTTTCTGAGTTATTCTGATGTGACCTTTGTTCCCTTTATTTGCCTCCAGGATACCAGGCATTCATTCAACCATTTTCATGACACTTCGAGAATCTGATAAAAATGTCTCCTCTACCCATGTCTTTATATAATTTCATGTCTCTGTGGGCTTTCTAAGACTCATTCATAAATTCCTTCAGCTCCCTACACATAAACAATGCTTAATATCACTCATAACCACACGCCATGCCCTCTCTATCCTACCACAAAAATGTCTTCTCATTTCTTTGGAGCCGAAATGAGAAAACAATTTATCCTCTGAGCCAATCAGTTTTCCATCATTTTCACCAAATGTTTACAGAGCAGTCTCAGTCTTCAGAACATGAAGATGAGAGCGTGCCTTGCCCTGGGCTTACAGTGTGATTTTCTAAGAAAGGCTCTCCTCGGCCAACCTTATGTACTTTCTTGTTGCTGCTCAGTCACTCAGTCACGTCTGACTCCTAGTGACCCCATGGACTGCAGCACGCCAGGCCTCCCTATCCCTCACTGTCTCCTAGAGTTTCCTCAAGCTCATGTCCATTGAGTTAGTGATGCCCTCCAACCATCTCATCCTCTGTTGCCCCCTTCTCCTCCTGCCTTCAATCTTTCCCAGCATCAGAGTCTTTTCCAATGAGTCAACTCTTCACATGAAGTGGCCGAAGTACTGGAATTTCAGCTTTAGCATCATTCCTTATAGTCCAACTCTCAAATCCAAACATGACTACTGGAAAAACCATAGCTTTGGCTAGATGGACCTTTGTCAACAAAGTGATATTTCTGTTTTTTAATACATTGTCTAGGTTTGTCATAGCTTTTATTTCAAGGAGCAAGTGTCTTTTAATTTCATGGCTGCAGTCACTGTCCACAGTGATTTTGGAGCTCAAGAAAATAAAGTCGGTCACTATTTCCATTTCTCCCCCATGTGTTTGCCATGGTGTGATGGGACTGGATGCCATGATCTTCGCTTTTTGAAGGTTGAGTTTTAAGCCAGCTTTTTAACTGTTTATGTGTTTGAGTGACTTCAGCTACAGGATCATGCTCCCAGATCTCTGACCCAGATTCCTTCCCCACACTTCGGACTTGAAAGTCTACTGGACATTCCACAGTCACCCCAGACTCAACAAACTGGAAACACACTATCTTGCCCCTAAACCATATTCTTTCTGCTGCATTTCCCTCAGTGAATGACACCTGGTTCAACTTTTCTCCAAGTTAGAAACATGGAATACCCCTGACTCTTCTTGACTCAGATACCCAATCAATCAGCAAAGTTCCATCCATGTTAAGCCCTAAATCTTTTTCTTTAATAATTTTCTTTATTTATTTTTGGTTTCACTGGGTCTTCATTGCTGTGTGCGTGCTTTCTCTAGTTGCGGCGAGTGGCGGCTGCTCTCTAGTTGTGGTCTCAGGCTTCTCACTGTGGCGACTTCTCTTGCTGTGGAACATGGGCTCTTATGCCCTTCAGTGGTTGCAGCACATGGGCTCAATAGTTGGGGCCCCCAGATTCTAGGGCTCAGGCTCAGTATTCTTGGAGCACAGGCTTAGTTGCTCTGCAATGTGTGGCATCTTCCTGGACCAAGGATCAAACCCACGTCTCCTGTACTGGCTCCTGCAAGCAGTTCTTATCCACTGTGCCACCAAAGAAGTCTAAGCTCTAAGTCTTGAACCTACCACTCACCCCATAACCACTGCTCTGGTTGTATCTGATTCTTAACACTGATTTTGCAGTGAGTTTTTCTTTAACTCTGGTTTTCCCCCTCTAAAGGCATAAGACCTTTTGTTCTCTGGTAGAGAGCTAGACGATACAGCCAAAGGATGAGGCTGGAAACAGAGTTCCATGAGAGAGGGCACTGATCACAGAGATTTTATTTCTGGTGATGAGGCGGTTCAGGTCCTAGGCAAGATGTTTGAAAGGATGACTTTGATTCAGCCTTAAATCCTTTAATTTTCAACTTAGCTGAAGAAATAAATAACTGACAGACACAATAATTTAGCACTCAGAATACATCTTCAAGGAATTACCTTAGAAATATATGGCCTTTATCCAAGTGTTAAATCCAGAAAAATAAAAGCAGTTGAAGAAGCATCAGTTATAGCTTTCTTCTCTTCAACAAACTAAAACAATATCTTGGTCAGATTACCCAAGAAATGTTCATTCTCACTTCAAAATATTTTTTAAACAGTGGAAGGTAATATTAATAATATTAAAATAGGAAACTGAAATAGAGTAACAGATGTAGAAAAGGAACTTACAGTTATCAGGGGTGCAGGGGGAGGGATAAATTGGGAGACTGGGATTGATACATACCCACTGGTATACATAAATAGATAACTAATAAGGACTTACAGTGTAACACAGGGAACTCTACTCAACATCTTGTAATAACCTAAAACGGAAGAGAACATAAAAAAGAATATATGTATTTATATATATGTATAACTGAATCACTTTGCTGTACACCTAAAATTAACACAGCATTGTGAATCAACTATACTTCAATAAAAATTATAATAAATAAAAAAATAAAATGGGGAACTCTGTGAATATGGTAAGAATTTTCTGGAAACCAAAGCTCTTCATTTCTAGTGTCTACTAGAGACAGACACTGCAAAAAGATGTATCAGACTACATCTGAACACGTATTCATCAAGAACACTCAGGGACATACGGTTTAAACAACAACCAGGAACAACTTTTATCTGGCACTCTCTACCAATCAATGTTAACATTTCATACGAAATACGTCATCTCACAGAAGCTATGACATTCTTACTAAAAGTACCTCCATTTGATGGTTGGACACACCAAGATCTATGGAGGTTGGTAATTTATCAAAGACTGTACACTCTTGATCCCAAGCCAACAAGACCAACAAAGGGTTCCTTTATGTATCACTCCAGGTTGTAGAGGAACAGCTAGAAGGGGAGCATGTAAATTAAATCTGAACCAGTTCATGTCCTAAAAAAGGTGAGGCAGGGGAGAGCAGGGGGGAGGTGGAAAGGGAGCAAAATGGTAGCATACAAAGACCAATTTAGTCTGAGGTACATGGTAGGCTCCAGTGAACCATGACTGATTAAGTTGAATGTATAAGTAGTCAAGGAAAATTGGGTTAGATGGGATAACATCTTGGGCAGAACTTTTCAAACTAAAATGAAAATGACATTATAACAAACATGTAGAGTAAATGGGATTTACTGATACGTGACCACTTGGGCCTCCCACAAGCCTTCATCTGAACCCAGTCAACCTGCCTCAACCCCAGAGCCAGTCCCATATAACCATCCCAAACCACAGGTTGTTGTTTAGTTGCTAAGTTGTGTCCAACCCTTTGCGACCCGATGGACTGTAGCCTGCCAGGCTCCCCTGCCCATGGGATTTCTCAGGCAAGAACACTGGAGTGGGCTGCCATTTCCTTCCCTAAAACCACTAGCACATTCCGAAAAACACTAGTTGCTGTCCAATAGGGGTTCTCTCAGTAAACCTTAAATTATATTTTTAGAGCTGCATTTTCATTTTGTCATCAGTTCAGTTCAGTTGCTCAGTCGTGTCTGACTCTTTTTGACCCCATGGACCGTAGCATACCAGGCCTCCCTGTCCATCACCAACTCCCAGAGTTTACTCAAACTCATGTCCATTGAGTCAGCAATGCCATCCAACCATCTCATCCTCTGTCATCCCCTTCTCCTCCTGCCTTCAATCTTTCCCAGCATCAGAGTCTTTTCCTATGAGTCAGTTCTTCGCATCAGGCGGCCAAAGTATTGGAGTTTCAGCTTTAACACCAGTCCTTCCAATGAATAATCAGGGCTGATTTCCTTTAGGATGGACTGGTTGGATCTCCTTGCAGTCCAAGGGACTCAAGAGTCTTCTCCAACACGACAGTTCAAAAGCATCAATTCTTCAGCGCTCAGCTTTCTTTAGAGTCTAGCTCTCACTATTCTAATAAGAAAGTTTGGCAAATTATTAAAAGTATGATTAGGAAAAAATAAATCACATATCTTACAACTTAGAGATCATGATAATTTCATGCCCTTGCTAAAGTTCTTTCCCATGTACATATGTTTTATGTATTTTCTACTTATCTGTGTTTGCCCTGTGGTTCCTAGGAGACAACCTCTGAGCCCTTAGAAAATTCTGCCTGATATGAATGTTATTATATGCCCAAGACCTTGAGTCATTCTGGACTACAGTGACTAGAATACTTTATTCTAGCGAAGGGATTTATGATGAATGACTGTTTTTGCTCCATGGGGCTGGAATATGAGTAGCTGACATTCATTATGGGGGTGCTGTATGCCTACATGACAGACCCCTAATAAACAGCCAGGCTCAGGTGAGCTTTCCCAGTTGGTATCAAGGCTAGAGTTGGTTTCCCTGGTTGTCAACATTTTGCATGTTTTGTCACACATCATTGCTGGGAGAATTAGGGACACTCATGACTCCTCTGTGCAGACTCCAGGAGAACAGAGAAGCCGGGTGTGCTACAGTGTATGGGGTCGCCAAGAGTTGGACATGACTTAGCAACTTAGCAACAGTAACAACAACAAAATGTGACTCCACTGGGACAGAACACGTAGAAGCTTGTGACTTGCTTCTCTTGGACTTTGCCACACAAGCCTTATCCCCATGCCAGTCTTAATCTGCATCCTTTCACTGTGATCAACCATAACCATGAGTATAACAGCTTTTCTGAGTCTTGTGGATCATTGAGCCTGAATGTGGCCTCGGGACCTCTGACACAGTTTGTCTATCTGAGAAATCTATAAGCTTGAGTTGAGCCAGACTCCAGTATAAGCTAACCATGTCTCTGACTACTTTTAAAAATTCAAAAAGCAGTCACACCATCTATTAATGGATTTGCCTGCTAAGTCACTTCAGCTGTGCCCAACTCTTTGCGACCCTATGGACAGTAGCTCACCAGGTCCCATTGTCCATGGGATTTTCCAGGCGAGAAAACTGGAGTGGGTTGGCATTTAATAGTTTTATTACAGTTTACATTACTGATGAATGCTTATTTTCAAAGAATCTCACCTCACTTTTGAGTTATTTTAAAATCAAGGCAGCTTAAAGGCAGGAAAGAAAAAAACACCTGAAAATGAAGAAATGCAAAACGGTGTATTTTTTTCCATTCTAAGTGTACCCAGTCTGAGAGGACAATTAATATTGTAAAGGTCAATAAATCAACTGAACTCCTGCGATGTGAACAGTTAGCAAGATTTTGCACAGCTCCACATAACCTCGAGAGAATAGAGATTCATTCTGAAATAAATCCAGGAATGAGGTTGAGAACCCAAGCACTGTAAACCCTCCAGGAAGTTTACAATAGCTTCAAGTACTTTCTAGGAAGGCTACAATCCTTCCTTGGCACAGACAACCCTCCCAGCCACCAGAAAGCGAGGGGTCCATGCTGGTCCAAGTGGAGTGTACATTTTCACGCCCCTTCACTCTCTCAGTCTAGATCTGATTATGAGCTTTCCCATTCCCAAGGATGACATGCTCATATTCTCTTCATTTAGTTAGAGTCTGATTTTATGCAGGAATGTTCCTCTTCTATTTGTGGATGTGGTGTTTTTTAAGCAGGCTTCCCTCTAGTGGAACAGTACACTCTTACCCTGCTCCTTGGAGCGTCCCAGGTCTGTTTTGAATCAAGAGGCTCTAATTGTTTTGAGATTCTGACATGAGATACTCATTGTTTTACACTGATTAAATGGCTTCTTGATCGTTCCTCCCAGGACTGGATGTTAACCAAAACTTTAAGGGCAACCAAAAGATGCCTTTGGAATTCTTGTTCCCACAAACAGACGCTCTGCTTTTTCTCCCCAGACAAGGTGTGAGTGAATGAGCTAGTACAACAGAGAAAAGGCAGGAGAGTTTTTGCTAAATAAGTAAATTGGGTGATCTATGTGGACTCTGCTTGGGCAATTCTTTCCCAGAATCTCTGCTCCATTCCTCTAACCCTGCCTGCCATTCCCTACATGGAACTTACTCTCAAATGCCACTCCCATCACACATTCTGTCTCACTGGCAAGAAGTGCTGGCCATCCTCTCTGCCAAGCGGAGTCCCTCTAACTTCACACATTAACTCTAAATCCAGGTTTCTCCAGCAGCAGTCCCTCCTTTGCCACTCCCACAGCAGATGACCGCGTTCATCCCCATCCCCCCACCCCTAGTTTCTTTGATCACTTCCACTTCACTGCCAACAACCACACAGTATAGTACTTCCTTTTCGGTGGGTGACTTCATGCTCAGAACTGATCACCAGGTTTGTGTAAGTGTGGGTGTCCTCCACTCTATAAAACCCCAAACCTAAGCCGTCCAACTCCTAAACAGCAGGAAGCATGCATGTTCTAATGTTTTCCTAATATTTCAAATGACCTTGTGCAATGCTGTGTAGAGAGGAGACTGCTTGTTTCCAGAGCTGAGTCAGAGAGACACTGATTGATTAGAATCTTTAATGTGAGATCCACTCCAGTATTCCTGCCAGGAAAATCCCATGGAGAGAGGAACCTGGTGGGCTACAATCCAAAGGGTCGCCAAGAGTCGGACGAGACTAAGCATGAACACAGACAGACAGAAGACAGACCAAATCAGCAAAACCCAAATTGTTCTAAATTCCCTTCTCATCACATTCTGTGGACTCCTATCCATGATCATATTGTAAATTCTATCCCCTGTGCCTTCTCGTATACAACACGTATGTATGGATGGATAGATATGTACATGTAAACACACACACAGAGACACTCATGCAGAGCAATGTATAGAGGAAAACCATTCCATTGAAAAGCAAGATAACTGGGCTAAGGAACAACTCACCAGCTTCACTCGGTCCCTGTGCATGGCTGCCTGCACTTCACCAGCTTCAATGCTCTTGCTAGCAAAATGGAAAAATGTGACTGGAACATTCTAGAGAAGGTGGGGTCTCATTCTAAAAGTGCCATGATAAAAGGAAAGCATTGCTATGGATTTTTAAAACTGGACAAGGTCAGTTAGGGATATTTAAAATAGGTAACCAGCAAGGTGGCCTTTCCAAGCGGCACTAGTGGTAAAGAACCTGTCTGCCAATGCAGGAGACACGAGATGGGACCTCAGTCCTTAGGTCGGGAAGATCCCCTGGAGGAGGGTATGGCAACCCACTCCAGTATTCTTGCCTAGAGAATCCCATGGACAGAGGAACCTGGTGGGTTACAGTCCATAGAGTGACAAAGAAACATGACTGAAGTGACTTAGCATGCACGCATGCAACCAACAAGGAGCAACTGCACAGGGAGATCTGCTGAATAATATGTAACAACCTAAATGGGAAAAGAATTTGAAAAAGATACAAGCATACGTATAACTGAATCACTTTGCTGTACAACTGAAACTATCATAACACTGCTAATCAGCTATACTGCAGTATAAAATAAACAGCTAAAAAATAATAAAAGAAAGATTCAGGATTTAAACTTTTAAGAAAAATGGATGATTCATTCATTAGTAACTAGATGAAAAATAAAAATGTTTGAAGACAGGTGCCTTCTCAAGTATTCATTTTCCAAAAGAGACAGTTTCCCTACTTTCCTACATAAAGATGTACCAAAATTGAGTAAACAGAGAATAACCCCCACCTACAGAGGGCTTACAATGTGCCAGAACTTTCAATTCAGTTTCGGAATTTTTGACTCATTTAAAAATCTCACCGTTGCCCTCTGAGCTAAGTACTGATATTCTCATTTTAAAGATGGGGAAACTGAGGCATGGGGAAGTTATTTCCCTGGCTGATGACCACATAGCTCACTAAGTGACAGAGCCAGGACTCAAACTGTGAGCTGACAGACATACATGTTGTAGACAGAGGCTTCTGCGGAGAGCTGAAGAAGATCAGAAATCCAAGGCACGCTTGAGTATTAAACCTAGTGGGACAGAGGGTAAACATCACAAGCTCTGGGAGCTGGGGGTGCAGCAAACATCTCAGGTACCGTCCTTTTCCATAGACCTGAGACATCTCCTGGCCCTTCCACATGGGACAGGACATAAGTTACAATATACATTTAGCTGCAGAAAGATTAATGTAGACAAGTTGAAGGTTACTTACACTGTAGCTTAATCTCCTATAATAAACAGATAAAAGTAGAATCCAACACATCATCTGAGAAGAGATAAAATTCAACGTGTTGGTTATAATACAAAAAAGAGGAAATTCACTGACCCACACAATTAATGCCATTGCGTGAGTTATTGCTCCAAGCCATAACTGATAATAACACCAATGAACCAGAGTACATTCTAATAACTTCACAATCCTACCACGTTTGGTGTAAGAGAGAGAAGGGTCATTGGCAGCAAGTAGGAGAGAAATCATACACACACATGCACAAATCAGTTCCCATTTTGATTCTAAAATAGAAAAAGGAAAGTAAAACATAATTCCACTAATTTGAAAAGACTGTCTTCAACTTCTCCATAAAAGGTTTAGTGGTTCATTATAGAAATGAGCTCTTCCATCTCCCAAGAAGGAAGCCTCATTTACTCACACTAATGGACCATAAAATCCATTTCTTCAAAGTGTACTTCCCTGACTTAGTCAAGCCTTTTACCTAGAGTAGGAAGAGTGCACGTCTTCCAAATCCCCAAGCCCACTGAGCACTGGAAACATACACGTGGAGTCACAGGTTTGTGGTTCCACGTGAGAATCCAGCCAGAACCACTCCACATACTCGAGTCATTCAGGGGATGGCAGAACTGTACAAAACCTCCTATTTTAGTCTACTTTAGAATTCTATGTCCATATTTGCTTCAATGATGACATATAATAAACATTAAGAGTCACACACCATCTAAATGAAATCCACATATCATCTCTCCCAACACCCAAATTAATGATGGCAAACGAACCGTCACCTTAAGTATCATATTTCTACACTGAGCATTAACACATCAGATCAGACCAGATCAGTCGCTCAGTCGTGTCCAACTCTTTGCGACCCCATGAATCGCAGCACACCAGGCCTCCCTGTCTATCACCAACTCCCGGAGTTCACTCAGACTCACGTCCATCGAGTCAGTGATGCCATCCAACCATCTCATCCTCTGTTGTCCCCTTCTCCTCGTGCCCCCAATCCCTCCCAGCATCAGAGTCTTTAACACATAGGGGAGAAATTGCTGGTTGTGCCCCAAAATCCACTCTGTCTTCCACAGTAATAGTTTAAGCTGCTCACATGGCACCAAGCTAAAGGCCACATTTCCCAGCCTTACTTGCAGCAAGATGTCAATGTGGACCTTCTGTGGGTCAATAGGATGTGAACAAAAGTGATGCGACAATGCCTGGTTCATTTTTAACCCCTAAGAAAGCCACTAGCAGGATGTCCCCAGTGGTCCAGTGATTAAGACTCTGCTTCCAATACAGGGGGTGCAAGTTCAATCCCTGGTCAGGGAACTAATATCCTGCATGCCATGCAGAGCTGCCAAAAATAAATAAATAAAAATACTTTTTTTTAATTAAAAAGAAGAAAAAAGAATGTCCCAGAATTCTTTATGTTCTTCCTGTAAATTGGGACACATCGATGCAGATAATTTCATGTGATTGACAGGTCAAAAAGATGGAAGGAATCCTATCCCGGTATGACTTACCATGTGTCATCTGGACTGCTCACTTCTTGAATATATTTTTAAAAATCCTTTCATTTACCGTATTTTTTTATTATTTTATTACAGCAGCGTAGTTTTATCCTAATAATCTTGGTGAAATCGACCCGTTAGTCCCACTAACCCTAATCAGGTGGCGCTAGTGGTAAAGAACCCAGCTGCTAACACAGGAGACACAAGAAATGGAGGTTCAATCCCTGGGTTGGAAAGATCCCTTGGAGGAGGACAGGCAACCTACTCCAGTATTCTTGCCTGGAGAATCCCATGGACACAGGAGTCTGGCGGGCTACAGTCCATGGGCTCACAAAGAGTTGGACATGACTGAAGCAGTTTAGCACACATGCACCCTAACTTAAATCCTCTGCAACAACTCTGTCCAATAAGGCTTTCTCTTTGATGGAACTATTCAGTATCTGCATGACCCAATGTGATAGCAACATGAGGAGACTGAGCCCTCGTAACAGCTAGTGTGTCTGGAGAAATGAATTTATAATTTTGTTTAATCGTAGTTAATTAATATTTTAAAGGATTTCCCTGGTGGCTCAGACAGTAAAGAATCCACCTGCAATGTGGGAGACCTGGGTTTAATTCCTGGGCTGGGAAGATCCCCCAGAGGAGGACACAGAACCCACTCCCACTGCAGGATTCTTGGCAAGAGAATCCCCGTGGACAGAAGAGCCTGGTGGGCTACACAGTCCATGGGGTCTCAAGAGTTGGACACAACTTCCGTCTAGTCAAGGTTATGGTTTTTCCAGTAGTCATGCATGCATGGGAGAGTAGGACTGTGAAGAAAGCTGAGCACTGAAGAATTGATGTTTTTGAACTGTGGTGTTGGAGAAGACTCTTGAGAGTCCCTTGGACTGCAAGGAGATCCAACCAGTCCATCCTAAAGGAGATCAGTCCTGGATGTTCTCTGGAAGGACTGATGCTAAAGCTGAAACTCCAGTACTTTGGCCACCTCATGAGAAGAGTTGACTCATTGGAAAAGACTCTGATGCTGAGAGGGATTGGGGGCAGGAGGAGAAGGGGACGACAGAGGATGAGATGGCTGGATGGCATCACTGACTTGATGGGCGTGAGTTTGAGTGAACTCAGGGAGTTGGTAATGGACAGGGAGGCCTGGTGTGCTGCAATTCATGGGGTTGCAAAAAGTCGGACACGACTGAGCAACTGAACTGACTGACTGAGTGACTGGGCAACTAAGCACACACACACACAAATTTAAAAGCCACACAAGGCTAGTTGCCAGTTACTACTTTATTGGACAATGCAGTATCTGAAACACGTGAAATTGTGTTGTTTTGTTGTTGTTGTTATTTAGTCACTAAGTCGTGTCCGACTCAGTATGGACTGCAGCATACCAGGCTCCTCTGTCCACTGTCTCCCGGAGTTTGCACAAATTCATGTCCATTGAGTCAGAAATGCTATCTAACCATCTCATCCTCTGTTATCCCCTTCTCCTCCTGCCTTCTATCTTTCCCAGCAGCAGTGTCTTTTTCCAACAAATCGACTCTTCCCATCAGGTAGCCAAAGTATTGGAGCTTTAGCTCTACCATCAGTCCTTCCAATGAATATTCAGGGTTGATTTCCTTTAGGATTGACTGGTTTGATCTCCTTGCAGTCCAGGGGACTCTCAAGAGTCTTCTCCAGCACCACAGTTTGAAAGCATCAATTCTTTGGCACTCAGCCTTCTTTATGGTCCAACTCTCACATCTGTCCATGGCTACTAGAAAAACCATAGCTTGAACTATACAGACCTTTGTCAGCAAAGTGGTGTCTCTGCTTTTTAATACGCTGTCTAGATTTGTCACAGCTTTCCTTCCAAGGAGCATGTGTCTTTTAATTTCATGGCTGCAATCACCATCTTGGATGGTGATCTTGGAGCCCCAAAACTAAAACCTGTCACTGCTTCCACTTTTTCTCCTTCTATTTGCCATGAAGTGATGGGACTGAATGCCATGATCTTAGTTTTCTGAATGTTAAAATTGTAAACGTACAACAATTAGGAAGACCCATTATTATCATAGGACTCATATTTTAAAGCAATGGGCTTTTGCTAGAATGTTACAGAGAACAGAAGTCCTTAAACCACAATTTTCTCTAAGTAGAAATAGATGTCAGGCTGAGACTAAAGTATGAAGTGTTTAGTGTTGTCATTTTAAAGCTGACACTAGCTTGTATTTCAACATGAAGGACACTTGGGATTCTTTTACACCATCATCAATACATTCATCTTCCATAAAACTAAACTCAGCAGATGATATTTTGTTGGAGAGACAAATGCAAAGCAGTTAGCAGCAATCAGGCTTACCAGTAAGTCACCATCTTTATTCCATTACACCGAGACCTGGGGCAGTAAAACTTAATTGAGAGGTACTAGAACATCTTCTGATTGATCTGAGTACTCATCTTATACAACGCTACTTTGGAGAGGTCAAGTTTACATTAATATTGTAAAACACTACAAAACTCCCAGAAAAGACGTGTGTTACAATGGAGCTGAATGCCACGTGAAACATCCATCTGAAACTCATAGCTGAGGCTCTGAATACAATTATGAGAAACAAATAAACCAAACTGGGCAGATTGCCCAGAGACAACAGTCAAATATAAACTTTGGCGAGGGACAGAAATGAAGGGAGGGTGCTGAGACAAGAGGGTGGTAGTGGGAGAATGAGGGCAAGACAAGGGGGAACCACAGCTGAAGGAGGAGGGGCTGGGAAGATAAATCCACTGGAGCAAGACAAATAATAACACTAGCAATGAAGGCAAAAACCAAAGAGAGGAGACTGGCCCCAAGTCTTATTATGATTTTTTTTTTTTTGCCACACACCCAGCATGTAGGACCTTAGTTTTCTGACCAGGGATCGAACCCACGCTCCCTGCATTGGAACCCTGGAGTCTTAACCACTGGACAGCCGGGGAAGTCCTCCAAAGTTTTAAAGGTATGCACAAAAGCCCTCAGTGAAGCACTCTTGTGGGGGATTTACATAGACACACATTAAAATTTACATGATTTTTGCCCCAGAGTGAGTTTATTAGTAATCTGAAATTTCCATCCCAGTCTCTTTTGTTGGATGAACTTGAACAGCAATGAAACACAATATTTTCTAACTACTATTAAAAGCTGAATCCGAATCTTTGCTCAGTACAGAGAAATTTATAACTGTCTAAAGATTTAACCTATCCAAATACAAAGCAATAAGAAACAGAGGAAAATACACACAGCTCAATCACCCCCGAGCCCACGAGCACCAGAGAGAGAGGAGACTGGTTCTTACACGGGAATGTGGGTGTTTCTTTACCCTCCTTCTTCTAATAAGCAAAGAGAATCAACCCAGCTGTCTTTTGGGACTTGGAATTGTAGAATGTCAGTGCTGCAATAGTTTTAAATCAAATGAGATTACCCAAAGAGAACCAGACTCTGTGTGCTCCCAATAAACAGCTAAAATTTTTATTTCCCAAAGTGAAAGTATCTAAAAATACAGTTTATAAATATCACCTAGATGTACAATGTAGAATAATGGACTAAGTACTGGACTAGGACACATAGCTTCTAATTCCAACCCTGCTTTGTCAGTTAAATAATAGTAATGATGAGAATAAGAATCACAGCATCCTATTTAATTGATTCTAAGCTCCACTGCCCATTTAATACCTTCATCTTACAACCAATACTATCTTAAATCACTTTGGCAAATCCTATTGTAATTTCATGAAAACTTCCAGTCCTATGCTCTTGAATTCAAGAAAGCAGTGGCCCCTATGCACATTAGAGCTCGTGAAATGCAAGTTACAATAAATCAAAAAGTAGCATTTGTCATGTGCCAGGCGTGTGTTGAGCATGTGTTGGTGCCAGGCACTGTCACTCTTATCTACTAATTCCGTCCACTCCCCGACAACCCTTGGAGGGAAGAACTAACATTGATCCCACTTGCCAGATGCAGAAACGGAGGCACTGCGAGGTTAAATAACATCTCACAAGCTCACACAACTAGTGACTGGCCTGGCACCCAGGTCTGGGCTTCTGGCCACCATGCTCACTGTTGCACCCATGCAGGACTAAACATGAGTCTTTTCGAGCAACTGGTACCCAAGTTTCTCGATAATGTCCAAAGGCGTGCAGTGGGATAAACAACCTCCAGAGTGCCACCGAGCTTTAAAACTCAGGGCGCCCTACCATGAAAGAGATGACACCACATCCCTCTGTAGGGCAGGTACTATATTAGTAAAGAAACAAATGATAGTTTAATTTTAATTTATTTCTTAAATTCCTTACAGAAGGATACTGTTTTTCTCTTCACTTACAGGAAAAAACTTAAAAGGGTAAAACTGAGGCATTTTTACTCCTGGCTAAATATCCTGGTAATTTTAAATAAAGCACCTGATCACTAATGAACCACCTTCTGGCTAATTCAGCTTTTGCAGTTTCTGCAGGATTGGACATTAGCGGAAACACTAAATCATAGCACATAAATATGCCAGAATCTGGCACATAGAATATAATTTGATCTTGTGACTTTTAAAGTAGGAACAATAAAGTACACAGGACATCCACATCACATCCACACACACGTGTACGTGTGTGTGTGAATGGTATTTTACACTGAATTGAGGACACTAGAAACAATGGGTTTTTTCCCCCATGTTAGAACCATTAAAATGTCCATTATTGTATCAAATGGCATAGAAAACTACAAATCAGAAAGCTACTCCTTGAACTTACTTACAAAACAGAAATAGACTCCCAGACATAGAAAACAAACTTAGGGTTACCAAAGGGGATACCTGGGGTCAGGGGACTTTGGATTAATATATACACACTGTGTGTGTGTGTGTGTGTGTGTGTGTGTGTGTGTGTGTGTGTGATAGCTTACCAGGCTCCTCTGTCCATGGAGTTTTCCAGACAAGAATACTGGAGTGGTTTGCCATTTCCTCCTCCAGAGGATCTTCCCAACCCAGGGATTAAACCTGCACCTCCTGCATTGGCTCGTGGATTCCTTACCACTTCGCCACCTAGGCAGTCCATATACATACTACTTTATACAAAATAGGCAAACAATAATGACCTACTGTATACCACAGGGAACTATACTTACTATCTTGTAATAACCTGTAGTGGAAAAGAAACTGAAAAGGTATATATACATATATATCTGAATCACTTTGCTGTATACCAGAAGCTAACATAACATTTTAAACTAGCCATACTCAATTTAAAAAAGAATATTACTCCCTATTAATACCAAGTCAGTCTTGAACCACACAAACACCAGATTTCTCTACTTCATAGGAATGTTCAGATTTGTCATAATAAAAAAAACAAACAAACAAAAAAAATAGCTCAACTCTTTTTCAAATCCTTCATGCAATTAGAACTCAAAAATGAAAACTTTACCAAGAGCTAAACCACATTCTAACTTCCCTCCTCCTAGTGCCAATCTAAAAGGGTCATCCAAAATAGGGATAAACAGAGCATAACTTACACTGCTCATGTGACAACTTCCAGCTACAGACAGGAATTTCCTCTTTTAAAAAAATGAATTCCAAAAATACAAAAAATGAATTCCAAAAATATAAAAAATGAACTCCAAAACCAACTTTTCTTTCGATTTTCTAAGTTTCTGGCAGAACTTACTCAAAGTCAATCCACTGGCTTATTGGGCCAAATGAGAAGTTAAAAATGTGGTAAAGTAGCATTTTAAGGGAGACACCAAATTAGCTCTCTTAAAAATGAGGTTCTAAGAAGGTCACCTGTCTTGCAAACAATGGGATCCAGATTCTAACTCAGGCTGTCTGGCTCCAAAGCTGGTTAACTGGGAACCTCTCTCTGACTTCCTCATCAGACCCAAAGTTCCCAGAGAACAAGATTATTCAGCACTATATCTCATAGGCTGAACTTCTCTGGTGGCTCAGATGGGAAAGACTCCATCTGCAATGCAGTAGACCTGGTTTGTTCCCTGAGTCAGGTAGATTCCCTGGAGGAGGGCATGGCAACTCTTTCCAGTATTCTTGCCTGGAGCATCCCATGGACAGAGGAGCCTGGTGGGTTACAGCCCATAGCGTCACAAAGAGTTAGACAGAACTGAGGGACTAACAGTAACTAATGGGCTCATGAATGGGCTTCCCTGGTGGATCAGCAGTAAAGAATCTGCATGCCAATGCAGGAGACATGGGTTCCATCCCTAGGTCAGGAAGATCCCCTGGAAGAGGAAATGGCAACCCACTCCAGTATTATTGCCTGGGAAATCCCACAGACAGAGGAGCCTGGAGGGCTGCAGTCCATGAGGTAACGAAGAGTCGGACACAACTTAGCAACTAAACAACAAATCTCATAGGTAGGCCAAGCCCCACAGTGACAGACAGAGATTAAGAAATATCTGTTGTCTAGATGAATTAATAAAGGAACTGAAAAATTTAGATAAGCAAATGCCCACGTTTATCAGTCCCAGAAAAATTCCTTCAGATCCTGGGTGATGATGATGAAAGGGAGAGATCAAAGAGCAAATTAACTATCCTGGCCTCCAGAGCCAGTTCAGGGAAACCCAAATCAATCAGAACATGGAGGTCTGTGAGCTGAGGTCACCCCCAACCACCCAAAGCAGAAGGCAAAGTCTTTCTAGAATCTTCCATCTCACTCATCTCCTTCAGCCAAAGAGTCTTCAAGTACTTCTACCTTTGTTGCATTGTTAAAACCCACACCTTCTTCCTCAGTCATGATGTCCCTGCCAAAATCAAGCTTCTACCTGACCTCACTTAGCGATCCTTCTCCCCTCCAACACACAGTACTGTTGGGGTCTTGATGGGGCCCCAGAAACAGCACCCTTCTCTCCCATCAGATTCAAGACAAACTGCAGAAATCATAAAAGAGGAGCAGCAGAGAGAGAAGGGAAATGGCTCCTTTGTTTTCAGGAACTTATGGTTCACAGGTTGTAGTTTTAGGTCTATAGACAAGTGGCTAATACTGAATACAAATGTAGGGAACCATGAGACCAAAGTTGGTCCATATATAGGCAGAGGAGCTGCCCCCCACCAAGGGCAGCTCCTTCCTAAGAGGAAAACAGAATGGAGCTCAGATGTCGACTTTATTCCTCTCAAATTTACCAACCAGGTAAATATCTCCAGGCCAGGAGTTATGTTAATGACACTCCCATCACAAGGAGTAGAGAGGAGGAACCCATGTGCCTGTCCATCAGTCTTCCAAATTCTGTCCCAGGTTGGCTGCCTTCGCTAAGCATTTGCCACAGACGCTCCCTCCTGCCATCCACCCTGCTTCACACCACTTTCATAGCCATGCATACCTGCCTACCTCTCCAGGCATGGGGCTCAACTCAGATCATCCTCTCCTCCCCTCTCAGTTGACCCACTGGCTCCTGCCTCTTTGTCTGACCTTCTCTCATTCCCTCCTTAACAGCCATGCCTGGCAAGCCCTTCCTCATTTTCCAGACGCAGTTCAAGGTCCTCTCAATAGCCCTCATGAACATTCTCAGCTAAAGCTCACCATGGCCAGGTCTGCCCCCATCACATGCTTTAGCTTTGCCATCCACAGCTCTTTTAGTACTTTATTCTGTTGCATCCACTAGACTGCAAACTCCCTAAATCAAGGACAATCTCTTATATTTTTAACCCCTCAGTACTTAGCACAGATTCTGGTACACGGATGCCTATAAAGACTTACTAGATTAGAGAGATCCTGCAAGTAGGTAAATGCCAAGTGGGACATAAAAATTCCATGCAAATAAAATTCCACAATGGATTAATGAGAACAAAGAGTATATCCAGTGAGAGCACGTGACATATTTCCTCAAGGTAAGGAGTTATCATATACATCATGATCAAGATGTATCTAAAAGAACTCAAAGGAATTTTTATTTTAAGAGGTGAACATTGAATTGGGCCAGAACTGAGGAGGACTTGCTGGGTAATAAAATGAAAAAAAGAGTCCAAAAAATAAACAAAAAACTACACATATACATATTACAAAAGAAAATAAAAGGTATATTTTAGGAAATATATTCTAGGAAAATAAAAGATATATTGGGGGATGCTGAGGTTTCTAGTTTGGTCAGGGTATGGAGTACATATAGAAAAGTATCCTGAGAGAAAGCCAAAGAGGGAATCTGGCTAAGCACACATAGGGCCTTGCTGCTGCTGCTGCTGCTAAGTTGCTTCAGTTGTGTCTGACTCTGTGTGACCCCATAGACGGCAGCCCACCAGGCTCCCCCGTCCCTGGGATTCTCCAGGCAAGAATACTGGAGTGGGTTGCCATTTCCTTCTCCAATGCAGGAAAGTGAAAAGTGAAAGGGAAGTCGCTCAATCATGTCTGACTCTTCAAGACCCCATGGACTGTAGCCCACCAGGTTCCTCCATCCATGGGATTTTCCAGGCAAGAGTACTGGAGTGGATTGCCATTGCCTTCTCCGAATAGCACCTTGAGCACCAAACAAAATAAATTCTACTTAATTTACAGACAATGCGAATCGAAGAATATTTCCTTAAAATGTAGGTGGTTAATGATGCCAAGGAAACCATTTAAAACCGGATCCTTGTAGTAGTGATAATAACAAACTAATAACTTTTTTTCAATTACTTCCAAATTTCTCAGGATCATAGCGACTCTGAGCTTATAATCATTTGATGATCTCAATGGAACATTATCTGAGCATAATAAAATGACTAATAAACTATTTAGGACAATCAAGAGACTAAATATTAATTTGTAGTCATTTTTCATTTTGCTTATGATTCTTTCAACCCACTCCTGCATGTTTCATCTACCTAATGAGTCTGCAGTTGCCACCAGTCTATCATGTAATAAGGCTTGCCAATTTTCCAATTCTCTTAATAGCTAGCAACACAAAATGCTGAGTTCAGGAAGTAATATCTGTGACCATCTGTTTCTACTTCACCATTTCTTCTTCACTATTCAACTACCAACTACAGAGAGAGTCAGAGATCACTCTTCAGATTGGTAGACAATCAGCAAAACAGAACCACGGAGAACTTACTGAGATGTCTGACTCCAGTGCCAGAGTTGAACAAATGGATCAGACAGATAAATGGTCTCTAGACCCATCTGCAGTCAGTCCTGAGTTACAGCAGCAAAAAATCCCTCTGAACAAATTCCAACATGGCTCTTTGAAAGCAGCACCTGGAACTATAAGCCTGTTTTTGCTCTTTTGCCAACTAGCTATGTATTTTTGGTCAAGTTACTTTAATGCATGGGGCTTTCCTAAATCTATACAATGAAAGGATTAGACTAGGTCCCCAAGCAAAAAAAAAAAATCCATTCATGTCTCTTAACTGTCAGCTGAAGGCTCCCGTTTAAGAACAGCCAGAATTCCCAGAAAGATCATTTTTCCCCAGCAGCAGCATCCTGTCCTTGACCATTGCCAGAAGAGCATCCTATTTTAGCCTCTCTGTTGTCTTTTTTCTGTGTTTGTTTTTAAATTTTTATTTTATACTGGAGTATAGTTGATCAACAACGCTGTGTTCATTTCAGGTGCACAGCAAAGTGATTCAAATACAAGTATCTATTCTTTTTCAAATTATTTTCCCATTTAGGTTGTTACAAAATACTGAGCAGAGTTCTCTGTCCTATACGGTAGGCTCTTGTTGGTCATCTATTTTAAGTAATTAAGTCCCCTATATACAAACTTTCAAGTTGCAAAGTTCAAAGATGTGAATTGGCATTTGTATGTCCGATCACGTGAGTTAATTCACATGTCTAGTGTACAGTCACATGAGTGTATCCTCCACAAGCGGCTGTGCTTCCTTGTACCACACAGTACTGTATAGAAGACAGTGGGACTCTATCTCGGAGAAGGCAATGGCACCCCACTCCAGTACTTTTCGATCCCCGGGTCGGGAAGATCCCCTGGAGAAAGAAATGGCACCCCACTCGAGTACTCTTGCCTGGAAAATCCCATGGATGGAGGAGCCTGGTAGGCTGAAGTCCATGGGGTCGCTAGAGTCGGACACGACAGAGCGACTTCACTTTCACTTTTCCCTTTCATGCACTGGAGAAGGAAATGGCAACCCACTCCAGCGTTCTTGCCTGGAGAATCCCAGGGACGGGGAAGCCTGGTGGGCTGCCATCTATGGGGTCGCACAGAGTCGGACACGACTGAAGCGACTTAGCAGCAGCAGCAGCAGGACTCTATCTGTATTTCAAGCCCAGATGTCCAGAAGCAAGCAGAAGAGCAGCAGTGAAGTAGATGGCTCTGTACTGTACTTTTTGAAGTACTATACTGTACGATTAAAAATGTTTTATTTTTGTGTTTGTTTTCTATATATTATTTGTGTGAAAAGTACTATAAACCTATTGCAGCAGAATACTACAGAGCCAATTGTGATAGCTGGACCCTAGGCTAACTCTATTGGACTTATAAGCAAATTGGACTTACAGATGCACTTTCAGAAGGAAACGTGTTTGTATGTAGGGGACTTACTCTACAGCAGGGTGTACACATTAATCCCAAACTCCAACCTACCCCTTCCTCCTCACCCTTCTCCCCACCATAAGTGTCTCCTCTGTAAGTCTGTTTCTGTTTTATAAATAGGTTCAACTGTATCTTTTTTTTTTTTTAGATTCCACATATAAGCAATATTGTATGATATTTGTCTTTGTCTGACTTACTAAGTGAAATAAGTCTGTTGTCTTTTGTTGGGTTCCCCAGGTAATGGTCTCTGATATTATTTGAAGTGCACGTGGTTTATCAGGAAGTTCCTTGCAAGCACACTTTGGAAAGGCAAGGGAGAAGACAGACGGGGCTGGGACAGAATTTGGTCTGTAATACAGTTGCAATACAGGACTCAGCCAAGCCTACAGGGAGTTTTGGACCCAAGACGGCTCTTCAGAGTTGTCTCAAGTTACACCCCTGCCTGGAAAGATCATTGGATGGGGGCTGCTTCCTTGCCTTGGCTGAGAATAATTTCTGGAGAAGCACTGAGCCAGGCTGGGAATACGAGAATCGATCCTAGAGGGGCTAACTACACAGAAGGAAAACAGCCACTGCCTTCACTTCAAATCTTCTGAAAGTAACAGGGGGAAGGGTGTGAATAAGAAAGAAATGGACTAAAAAGAAACAGATGGACTCTGTATGACCCTAGTCAACCTCTTTCGTTTCTTTGTGCCTCCATCTCCTTCACCGTCAGCTGATCTGTGGTCACTTTCACGGCCCCCACCAAAACATTCAAGACGCTACTACATGCATCCTTCTTGGTCAACTCTCAAAGCCTTTTTGTTACATACATCAAAGCTTACAAACATTGCGAAGGAAAACATACACACACACACATCAAACCTCTCCAGTCTCATTTGAAATTCATCTTCATTAACTGTGAAGAGATGATCAGCGACCGCAAATTCAAATCTACACAGCACAGCAGACACACTACAATCCCATGATTAAACTGAATCTGCAGGTAGCAGCTTGGAGATTTTGACATTAGACTGAATATAATTCCTCGGTTAGTTGTATCATTATTACCCATGCTCCCTCTTGTGAGGCAATTTTCCTTATTGGAAGTAAAGGAACCCCAACCAGAGCCTTTAACAATGATCCTTTTCCTGTTTTTATTAGCCCGTATCAAAGAAATGACTATTTGAAGCAAAACCAAGGGGAGGGAATTGGCTTTATATTGCTGCGTTCCTGTTATTATGGCTTCAGGAATGAAGGAAGACTCCCCAAGGAAATACTGTCTCTCTAAACAAGCTCGCAGGGTAATCAACAGGAGAGGTCTTTGGCGGAGGTGGAAAATAGAGAAAATTATTAAAATATAATTAAGTAAGCAAAGTGGATGCAAAATAAAATGTGAAAAGTAAGCTCTTCAGGACAGAAATGTCATGTCTTGGAACTTATTTTCATAGTAGTCTCCACAATATGCATTGTCCAAATGGGGCTACATAAGTTCAACCAACCGGAGAAGGCAATGGCACCCCACTCCAGTACTCTTGCCTGGAAAATCCCATGGACGGAGGAGCCTGGTAGGCTGCAGTCCATGGGGTTGCGAAGAGTCAGACATGACTGAGCGACTTCACTTTCACTTTTCACTTTCATGCATTGGAGAAGGAAATGGCAACCCACTCCAGTATTCTTGCCTGGAGAATCCCAGGGACAGGGGAGCCTGGTGGGCTGCCGTCTATGGGATCGCACAGAGTCGGACACAACTGAAGTGACTTAGCAAGTTCAACCAATGGAACAGCTCCTGATCTTTAAAAATCAAAAAAGACAAAACAATCGTATGAATGCTGCCCATGAATCTGAATTTACACCCCCGGTGTGTGTACTAAGTCGCCTCAGTGGTGTCTGTCTCTTTGCGACCCCATGGACTGTAGCCCGCCAGGCTCCTCTCTCCATGGGATTCTCCAGGCAAGAATACTGGAGTGAGTTGTCATTTCTTCTCCAGGGGATCTTCCAGACCCAGGGATCGAACCCACATCTCTTATATCTCCTGCACTGGCAGACAGGTTCTTTATCACGAGTACTACCTGGGAAGCACTCCAAAACAAAAGTCAACCAATAAAATTCCCTCCAATGAGAGATTACATCCACACCTCTGAGTCAAACACACACTCAGGTACACAAACAAAATATAACATACAGTTCCAAGTAGCCATCATGTCACAGAAACCATTTCAAGTCTTTTATTCATAGAGTACAAACACATCTATCCCAAGTTCCATCTCAGAAAGCCTGTGTGTTGAACTATTTGCTTCTTCTTCGGTTTGATTCTAACAGTGACTCTTTGTCTAAAGCTGATTCTCTAGCAGATACCATATTATTAAAAACAACAAATGGCACATTAATTTTAATTGTATTTTTAATTCTTTAAATATTTAAATACATAGCTTATATATTTTTCTCCATTTACAGAAAAACACAGATGTGCTGAATAATGGAAATTTATAGAAAAGGGTTATTTAAATATAGTCTCTAGTACATGTACAACTATATACACTGCTGCTGCTGCTAAGTCACATCTGTCGTGTCCGACTCTGTGCAACCCCACAGAGGCAGCCCACCAGGCTCCTCTGTCCCTGGGATTTTCCAGGCCAGAACACTGGAGTGGGTCGCCATTGCCTTCTCCAATGCATGAAAGTGAAAAGTGAAAGTGAAGTCACTCAGTTGTGTCCAACTCTTAGCGACCCAATGGACTGCAGCCCACCAGGCTCCTCCGTCCATGGGATTTTCCAGGCAAGAGTATTGGAGTGGGGTGCCATTGCCTTCTCTGACTATATACACACTACTGTTCAAAAATGTTTTTCTTTTTTCCTGAAATTGATTATTTCACTTCTGATTTCAGTAAGGAGGGAAGCCAGAAACAGAAGACCTACTAGAAACCATTTCAGTCAGACACATCTAAAAATTTATAGTTTCTATAATAAAAAGGAGAAAAATACAAATGCAGAGCTCCCATCATAAAGCAAATCAACATACAAATTTAAACGGATTCATAATGCTACAACCCTCTAATCCAGAGAACAGAGTCAAAGGAATGATACGCTTTCTAGATTGATTTATTTAAACTGTCATGTAAACCCAATTTCCAAAGCAGTTGAAACCAGTATTACCAAACAATATAATTTGAATAAAAAATAGATGGTAATGTCCTACTTAATACTCAGTGAAAGTAGTTAAGTCGGCAATACACTAAATTAGTGAAGCTTGGGGACTTCTCTCAGGTGATGGGAATCCGCCTGCCAATGTAGGGGACGTGGTTTCAATTCCTGGTCAGGGAAGACCCCACGTGCCCTGGAGCAACTGAGCCAGTGTGCCACAGTTACTGAGCCCTCATTCTAGGGCCTGGAAGTTGCAACTACTGACCCAGTACTTGGCAACTACTAAAGCCCACAGGTCTAGAGCCCATGCTCCAAAATAAGAAAAGCCATCACATTAGAAGCAAGCCCTTGCACCGCAGTGAAGAGGAGCCCCTGCTCGCTGAGACTAGAGAAAGCCTGAGCAAAGAAGATCCGGCACAGACAAAAATTAATACATACATACATACATACATACACTCTTTAAAAAAAATCCAAAGTTGAAATATCATCTGCATTGTTTTTAGCAACCCTAAAAAATATGTATTTCACTTTCCTTAAGCACACAAGCTAAACTATTTTCATCCACAAGAAGATGGAACCACAATGTTCAAAATAAAAGTCCAAGTCAGACTATCTTCAGAAGAAAACATGCCCAGAGATACTTTTTTTAAGAGTAAAATGTTCAAGTCTAGGAAAAGTTCACTGAAAATGTGATAGAGTTTCTAGGCTTTTTTAGACCCATAAAGATCGTAACTACAGATTCATCCTCACGGATCTGTTTAACAGAACTATATTAAAGACCTAATATGTTTGCAGGGTTATAGCCACAGCGAGTGGGCACATGGTAGGATAAGCAATAAATAAATACAAAGGAACAAGAAACAGAAAATAAAACAGCAGATCAGAGGATAATGAATGTAAAGTGAAGCAATTGAAGACCAGATGAAAGAATGGATTTCTATCACAATACCAGAAACTTCAGTGACCTCTGGTATCAACTCAACCTGAAGGGCTTCTCCAGGACCTAAACACTTCCAAAGACCTCTGAACAGTGTGGTCCTTCAACAACAACAAAAAATGGGAACACTGAGAGAATCAGGACACCGGTGATGTTGATCATCCCCAATTTTAGAGTTGAGTCTCTGGTCCTCCCAAAACTAAAATAACTTTCTCTAAGTGTCTGGAACAGAAGTTTTCAAAGGGAAACACCTCTCAGAGCCCCAGCTGAGATTTAAGGGCTAGCAAGCACACCCGAAGGAATAATGTCATCATGTCCTGAATACTTCTAACAGTTCACTCTGCATTCTCATTAAAATGATCTTCCTACTGCAAGCCTGCTCCCGTAAGTCGTGACACAGCTCTGTGGACTGAGAAGACCAGTAGACTACAGGCTTCCTACTTCTTCTAGAACTCCAAAAGCAGTTACTAAAGGACAGGATGGATGCTTGCAAGACCCTCACTTTCATCCTTGTTGATGTTGTTCGGTTGCTAAGTTGTATCTGACTCCTTTGACCCCGTGGACTGCAGCACCCCAGGCTCCTCTGTCCTCCACTATCTCTCAGAGTTTGCTCAAACTCACGTCCATCAAGTCGGTGATGCCATCCAACCATCTCATCCTCTGTCGTCCCCTTCTCCTGCCCTCCATCCTTCCCAGCATCAGGGTCTTTTCCAATGAGTTGGCTCTTCACATCAAAGGATTACAGCTTCAGCATCAATCCTTCCAATGAATATTTAGGGTTGCTTTTGTTTAGGATTGACTGGTTTGATCACCTTGCTGACTAAGGGACTTTCCTCCTTGGGTACAAGCAATTTAAAATAACTGTCAAAAATGCCTGGTGACAATACTCTAGCATGACTCTTTTTTTCTTGTAGCAGTTTAAAAGAAGTGATATTATAATGGCAAATATACTAAATTTAGAGTTGGAATGACCCCATCCATTCTCAGTTGCATGATCAAGGCAAGTCATTTAACCTGCCAAGGGCTCAGTTTCCTCATCTATAACCTGGGGAATATGACAGAAACCGCCCCTCCTATAGTCCCTGTGAAAATAAATAAGATTGATTACTGAAATGCTTTATAGTTTCCAAAGCAATTGCATAGACATACTCATGGAGGAGTTTTCCACGGGGCCAAGCAAATAAAAATACATATTGGAATAATTCTCCTATTCATGGCTATTTCAAATGCACACTTTTGAAGCCAGAGGGAACTAAAAAATATAACTTATAAACTAGTTAGGAAGGAAGGAAAACGTGCACACCTCTTTCAGTCTACCCTTAGCTTCTGTTTGTGAGCAAGCAGCCAGCCCAGGTAAGAAGCTCTCCCAGAACTGAAATAATTAAAAGTTCCTGATGCTCTGGAGCCTAGAGGGACAGCCTCCCAGCTCTCCTTGGCGCCCGGGAGACTCTACAGAATATGCTAATTATTTTACACGCTGCCATTCTCACAGACACTAGTTTCCCTGCCAATTTGTCAGCAGATTGCTGCCTAATGAGCAGTTAATTGGTCCTTGGGAGAGCCAGGTAGAGTGGGTTGAAAGTTTCTTTCCAAAGATGTCTTTCATTTTTGCTCACCTCATCTATAAAACCATTGCTTTCACTTTTAAGGGCTACTTCCCAGTGGCTTCATGCCTTTGAAACACATAAACAAAACAAAGATCTGGAAAGATTTTGGCTGCAACTTACATGGCTCAGGCAGGAAGGGGTCAGGGGCACAGCCACGGGGACTTCAGGAGCGACTGGACCACTTGCCAGCTCTGTGCCCTGGGCAGTCAGCCCATCTCGAAGCTTCTGTGTTGGCAACTGCAAAATGGGATGATCTGTGCCCACCACCTCCCTGAATGTTGTGAACTAGAGGAGTAAGTGTGTGTAACACACTCATTCGGGGAAATAGAACCCCCTAAGTGCTTAATAATTGTTACTGTTACGGAAATGAAAAATACAATAAACTTGGCAATAGCCAAGCCTACCAGATAATCTAATAGCAATTGTTTTTGTTCCATGAGCTAAGGTACTTGTAGGGCTTCCCTGGTGGCTCAAACTGTAAAGAATCCACCTGTAATGTGAAAGTGAAAAGTTAAAGTCACTCAGTCATGTCTGACTCTTTGCAACCCTATAGACTGTACAGTTCATGGAATTCTCCAGGCCAGAATACTGGAGTGGGTAGCCTTTCCCTTCTCCAGGGGATCTTCCCAACCCAGGGACCGAACCCAGGTCTCCCTGCATTGCAGGTGGATTCTTTATCAGCTGAGCCACAAGGGAAGCCAATATAGGAGACCTGGGTTTGATCCCTGGGTTGGGAAGATCCCCCAGGGGGAGGGCATGGCAACCCACACCAGTATGCTCATTTGGAGAATCCCCATGAACAGAGGAGCCTGGTGGGCTACAGTCCTTGGGGTTGCAAAGAGTCGGACATGACTGAGCTACTAAGCACAGCACAGGCTATTTGTAAGAAAAGAGAACTGAGTTCAACAGTGATTTCGTTCTTTAGAGTAAAGGGCAATCAATGCCCTAAATCCCATCCTCTCTGAATTTCTCCTCTTCTTCCTTCTCATATATATATATTTCTTCTACTCCAGCCTCAGCCTCATACCTATTCTTCCTCCCACTAGGGTCTGAGCCACCTCTAACAACTAGACCATGTGAGACCTGGCCTTAGACTTGAACTTAACCCAGATCTCCTGTGATTTGACTGGAGGACTCCATCTGGTCAAAGGTTCAACTGCACATCCAGGGAGCCTTTTCCTGACTGCTGCGCCTGGCCAAAAAGTGGGACGGTCACTCACAGCCAGAAGGTCAATCCACAAACACAAGAAAAATTCCTGGCATTTTTGTCTAGAAATTTTGATTCCTTCCCCTGCTACTTCTTGGAAAATGAAGCAGAGGAATTTACCACAGAAAGGGGAGCAAACAACAACAACAAAAAAATGTTTTAATAACATTTCTACACATTGCTCAAGGCTTCTAAAGTTACGACGACGAGTTCGTGCAGTGTTAGCAACTGTTTTTCATTTTGTTACGGGTTTAGAAAGTAAACAGGGATTGAGAGAATGAGCACATTTAAAACACAAGCGAATAAATATCAAATAAGGATTTATGACTCCAGACACAGTAGACACTCTGTGTACTGGTGAGAACGGTGGCCATATTACTCTAGAAAATTCTGAGACAGTTCATGATCATTTGTGTCAGAAGTCTGAAAGCTGGATGTCTCTGGGGTCTGTACCAGCAGGTTTACAAAGCATCTGCCTGCCGGCTCCCGTCCTCCTTGGTGGCAGGGCACAGCTGTGGCAAGGACCTAGACTGCTCAGATGCTGCTGCATCTTCTCTGAAGCCTTCCAAGGTCCTCACTTACAAAATAATCACTTCCCATGGGATAAACCACAGCAGAGATAGAACAGGAAGATTTCCAAGAATGATTAGGGAGAAACTCCTAGTAGAAGATTTCGTTTCTCCCAAGAGTAGAAGCTACTTCCCCTCCAATGTACCTGTTTTTTTTTTTTTTTTTAATTGAAGTATAGTTGATTTGCAGTATCATTTAAGTTTCAGGTATACAGCACAGTGATTCACTGTTATATATATATATATATATATATATATATATATATATATTACCACAGATTACCATACATCTTTGCCAACAAAGGTACATCTAGTTAAGACTACAGTTTTTCCAGTAGTCATGTATGGATGTGAGAGTTTCTATAAAGAAAGCTGAGCACCAAAGAATTGATACTTTTGAACTGTGGTGTTGGAGAAGACTCTTGAGAGTCTCTTGGACAGCAAGGAGATCCAACCAGTCCATCCTAAATGAAATCAGTCCTGAATGTTCACTGGAAGGACTGATATTGAAGCTGAAACTCCAACACTTTGGCCACCTGATGCGAAGAACTAACTCATTGGAAAACACCCTGATGCTGGAAAAGATTGAAGGCAGGAGGAGAAGGGGATGACAGAAGATGAGATGGTTGGATGGCATCACCGACTCAATGGACGTGAGGAGTTTGAGTGGGCTCCGGGAGTTGGTGATGGACAGGGAGGCCTGGTGTGCTGCACTCCATGGGGTCAAAAAGAGACACAGGTTCGATCCCTGGGTCAGGAGGATCTCCTGGAGGTGGAAAGGCAACCAACCCACTCCAGGATTCTGGCCTGGAGAATCTCATGAACAGAGGGGCTTGGTGGGCTACAGTCCATGGGGTCACACAGAGTTTTGACACAACTACTGAAGCTGCTTATCACACACATACACATATATAATGTTACATATACCAGACCACCTGATCTGCCTCTTGAGAAATTTGTATGCAGGTCAGGAAGCAACAGTTAGAACTGGACTTGGAACAACAGACTGGTTCCAAATAGGAAAAGGAGTTCGTCAAGGCTGTATATTGCCACCCTGTTTATTTAACTTCTATGCAGAGTACATCATGAGAAACGCTGGACTGGAAGAAACACAAGCTGGAATCAAGATTGCCGGGAGAAATATCAATAACCTCAGACATGCAGATGACACCACCCTTATGGCAGAAAGTGAAGAGGAGCTAAAAAGCCGCTTGATGAAAGTGAAAGAGGAGAGTGAAAAAGTTGGCTTAAAGCTCAACATTCAGAAAACGAAGATCATGGCATCCGGTCCCACCACTTCATGGGAAATAGATGGGGAAACAGTGGAAACAGTGTCAGACTTTATTTTTCTGGGCTCCAAAATCACTGCAGATGGTGACTGCAGCCATGAAATTAAAAGACACTTACTCCTTGGAAGGAAAGTTATGACCAACCTAGATAGCATATTCAAAAGCAGAGACATTACTTTGCCAACAAAGGTTCGTCTAGTCAAGGCTATGGTTCTTCCTGTGGTCATGTATGGATGTGAGAGTTGGACTGTGAAGAAGGCTGAGCACCAAAGAATTGATGCTTTTGAACTGTGGTGTTGGAGAAGACTCTTGAGAGTCCCTTGGACTGCAAGGAGATCCAACCAGTCCATTCTGAAGGAGATCAGCCCTGGGATTTCTTTGGAAGGAATGATGCTCAAGCTGAAACTCCAGTACTTTGGCCACCTGATGCGAAGAGTTGACTCATTAGAAAAGACTCTGATGCTGGGAGGGATTGGGGGCCGGAGGAGAAGGGGACAACGAGGATGAGATGGCTGGATGGCATCACTGACTCAATGGACGTGAGTCTGAGTGAACTCAGGGAGTTGGTGATGGACAGGGAGGCCTGGCATGCTGCGATTCATGGGGTTGCAAAGAGTCGGACATGACTGAGCGACTGATCTGATCTGATCTGATATATATACACACTGTTCTTCAGATTCTCTTCCTTTATAGGTTATTACAAAACACTGAGTTTGTTCCCTGTGCTACACAGTAGAGGTCCTTGTTGGTTATCTATTTTATATATAGTGTATGTATATACTGTTGCTGCTGTTGTTATTGCTATTTTAGGAAACATGTGCATCCTTTAGATATTTGGAGAGTTGTAGGTATTCTGCAGAGCGATCATTTACAGAGTAGCTCTAATCTTACGCCCACTTCCTACTTATCACTTACGATCATACCTAGCACAACGGAAAAGCAGGGTCCGTCAGTGAATCTGCATTTATCCTGTTGTTCTGAAATCACTGGCCTCCTAATCTAGCTTTCCAGGTTTTCACTGAACTTCATTAAAGCAAGTCTTACTCTATCTAGAGATTCAACACGGTGAATAGATGGAAAAAGAGGTCTAAATTTCTGTAACAAACCCCACCAAAAAGCTACATTCTGGGAAAGTTCAGCTGATGTGGACTTTATCACCATGTGGCAGAACTGCCCACATCACTCATGCACAGCAGACATGGTGCCAAGCAACTTGAGAACTCCTTGAGGAAGACATGGTCTCTATGAGGCTCTAGTCAACGTGTAGCTTCCTATCAAATGTCACTAATCCAGGATGTCAATGAAAAGTCTTACAAAGGTAAGACATTTATTCCAGACATTCAGCATAAGCATAATTCAGGGGTTGCTTCAACTCCAGTAGATCTACATGTTTTAGGCTAATAATGAAAGTAACAGCAACACTATAGGTAGACTCCATAGCCATCTCTACACTGAAAACAGGACACATCATTTATCAAACCCAATTACTGCGGCAGGAGGTTACATCCCACAGAAGGCAGGGAAACAAAAGTGGTTGATTTTCTAATGAATATCTAAATATATATAAATGGACATAACACATACATATAAGAGAAAATTAACCTAGAGAAATCAAGGGTAGTACTTTCCAACAACTATAAGGATAGAAATGTATTGGAGGGAGTAGCAATATGAGTTCAAATCAAACAATAACCCTTCATCAAACATAAATGCAACCCACAGACATAGAAATCAAACTAAGACTAGCAACAGGCAAAGGAAGGTAGGCATAAATTAGGGATTTGGGATGAACAGATATATAATACTATATATAAAATAGATAAGAAACAAGGACTCACTGTATAGCACAGGGAACTATACTCAGTATTTTGTAATAACTTATAATGGAAAGATCTGAAAGAGAATATACATGAGTGTGTATATATGTGCCGCATGCTGTGCTTAGTCGCTCAGTCATGTTCACCTTTTTGCAATCCCATGGACTGTAGCCCGCCAGGCTCCTCTAACCATGGGATTCTCCAAGCAACAATACTGAAGTGGGTTGCCATGCCCTCCTCCAGGGGCTCTTCCAAACCCGGGGATCAAATCCAGGTCTCCCACATTGCAGGCAGATCCTTTACCATCTGAGCCACCAGGGAAGCCATAACTGAATCACTCTGAATGTAAACCTGAAATTAACACAACATCATCAGTTAACCACACTTCATTTAAAAGAAGAACATAACGGCACATGGGAACATTTTTCCTAGGGAACTTGGTGTAGGGTCCTACAGTAAACCCCTTTGTTGATGCAGAAATCTCTAGCACAGCATCCCTTTCTGTGAACCCCCTCCCCATGTGGACGGACTCACTCCCTCATTAGGAAGCCTGTCTCAGGTGTGCACAGCTCTAATCAGCTTTTCCTCAGACTGAGTCAAATCTACCTACCTGCTGCTGCTGCTGCTAAGTCGCTTCAGTCGTGCCCAACTCTGTGTGACCCCATAGACGGCAGCCCACCAGGCTTCCCCGTCCCTAGGATTCTCCAGGCAAGAACACTGGAGTGGGTTGCCATTTCCTTCTCCAATGCATGAAAGTGAAAAGTGAAAGTGAAGTCACTCAGTCATGTCTGACTCTTCGCAACCCCATGAACTGCAGCCTACCAGGCTCCTCCATCCATGGGATTTTCCAGGCAAGAGTACTGGAGTGGGGTGCCACTGCCTTCTCCGATCTACCTGCTAGTAACTTATATACCTTGGTCTCTAATCAGCACTCTGAAACTTAATCTTCACTGTGACCATGAGCTTTAAGGTATTAAGCTTCTAAACTTCATTTATTACCTTCTTCATAATAAAGAAAATTTATTCACTCTAGATTTTATTCATGATACTGCCACATAGTTTAATACTTTCCTAATGCCATCCTACAGGCTTCCCTGATGGCTCAGTGGTAAACAACTAGACTGCCAATGCAGGACACGTGGGCTCAATCCTTAGGTGGGGAAGATCCCTGGAGAGGAAATGGCAACCCTCTCCAGTATTCTTGCCTGGGAAATCCCATGGACAGAGGAGCGTGGCGGGCTCCAGTCCATGGGGTTGTAGAAGAGTCAGACATGACTTAGTGAATGAATAACAAAAAATGCCATCTTAAGATGCATGGTATCTAGAAAGTTCTAGTAGTCAAAAAGCCAAGCCAAGTAGTTCCAAACAGCTTCCAGAGGCACTACTAGATAAGGACTAAGGGGAAGAGTAATTATCAAGGACTCAAAACCAACCCAGAATTCATTCTATTTCAAAAGGGTAGAGGGAGCAGAGAGTTGACAGGAGATGATTCCCAAGGAGAAAGAAAAGTTAACATCTCTTCTCTCTCTCTTGTTTAAAACATGCAAAAAGATTCCCCAAATTTCCAAAAATACACTGTCAGACGAAAAATGGCATTGTTAGCTTCACTACTGCTTTGACCTGAGCCAAGTAGTGGAATCAGTATCATGTATCTTCTGATTTTCATCAGAATGAATTTATTTACTGGAAGCAAAAGACAAAGACCCGAATCTATTTAAGAATGACAGGACCTTTGGTGGGATCTTCAGGAGGGAAGTCACATATCAGTAAGTCAGACAACACTACTGATCAGAGCAAGAGGAGCATGTCCTAGGCTTCCCGTCCTCTCCCTACAAAAGCAGTCACAAAACATCTGATAGAATATAATTGTATAAAACACGTTTGCAAAGACTCTAGGCAAAAAACATACGCCCAATGGCCAAACTGACTCAGTTCCACTGTAGCTGACTATTCATAGAAGACTGATGATGTTACACTTGCATAAAAAGATGATATACACCCTCCAACATAAAGAGTAGTTCGCTTTGGTAGAACATGGTGGTCAAAAGTTAACAGTCAACACGCTTTGTGGATCTTCAGGGATCAGTCCCTCACTTCTAAGTTTCAGTCTAAATGCCAATTTCTCCATAAGGCCCACAGTGACTACTCTAATTAAAATATGCCACACCCTCATCCTCTCAACTCCCATCAAGAGTCTTCTCCAGAACCAAAGTCAAAAGCATCAATTCTTTGCTTCAATTAGGCGTCAATCTTAACCTGGCAATTTTCTCTATGCAGAGACCTTAGCCCCTTAGAACTCGTCACATGTTTTACTAAGTTACTATGTTAACTGTTCCATTTCCCCTCCTTCCCAACACACATACACACAGATAAAGATAAGATTGACAAGGATAGGATCTTTATCTAGTTACTGATGGATCCCAAGAATCAAAAGAGTTCCTGGCACATAATAGGAAATAAGAAGCCAGCATACATTGATTGAATGAATAGGTAATTGTAATGAATAAGTAATTCTGCGCTTAGATAAACCTGGCCATGAGTCCCTTTTCCACCTCCATTAGCTATAGGACCTTGGGAAAATGATGGTCTTCTCTGAACTGTGTTTCCTCATCAGTCAAATGGAGATATAGGAATGCCTGTCCCATAGAATCATGATAAGAATGACATGATTCAGTGTATATGAAGAGCTTAGGATCATGCTTGGACAAAGCAGGAGTTCAAAAAATGTCACTTGCCATCATTTTTCCAGCAGTCACGTACAGATGTAAGAGTTGGACCATAAAGAAGGCTGAGCGTCAAAGAACTGATGCTTTCGAATTGTGGTACTGGAAAAGACTCGAGAGTCCCTTGGACAGCAAGGAGATCAAACCAGTCAATCCCAAAGGAAATCAACCCTGAATATCCATTAGAAGGACTGTTGCTGAAGCTGAAGCCACCTGATGCAGAGAGTCAACTCAATGGAAAAGACCCCAATGCTTGGAAAGACTGAAGGCAAAAGGAGAAGGGGATGGCAGAGGATGAGATGGTTAGATAGCATCACCAACCCAATGGACATGAATTTGAGCCAACTCATGCTCAAATAGTGAGGAGATAGTGGAAAACAGAGGAGCCCAGTTGTGCTGCAGTCCAGGGGGTCGCAAAGAGACAGACACAGCTTACTAACTGAACAACAACAGCAGCCATCATTATTATTATTTCAAGATATGTTCCCCAAAGCGGTGAGGGACTGGTAAGGATTTATGTTCCCCGGAAACTTGCCCTCCTCACATCTGAAGAGCGCAGATCTGAGATGGTGAAAAGGGACTCGGGGCGTTGATAAAGCTACAGAGCTACCAAGGTCAAGCCCATCACAAGACCTCATCAGTGCCAATTTAAAGACACTCAGGAGTTTACAAAGGAGCTGTTAACAGTGTGAGGATGACAGACTCAGCCCCGCTGGAGCAGAATAAACATTAACAATGAAACCACCAAGTAAGTGAGGGTGAGGCTGGGAACCTTAAAAGGCAGGAAAGCAGCTTCTCTCTGGCTACTTGAAGGGAGAGATTTGTTTATTTGGTTTAACTGGAGTCAAAGCTAATGGTTCTAATGGCTCGAATCACCCCAAATTATTCTCCAGATTTCCACACATGGGCTGTAACTTAAACTTTATGAAAGAAGATAAAGAAAATCAGTCTCCCATAAAAAGAGTTTACCCGAACATACTAATCATTTAGACATTCGCTTATATTTCTAGAAAGCTGAAGATCAGAAACTGTGTGGTAACATTTTCCTGGAGCAAATTCTAAGTCTGCCTGAAGCCTGGGAATTAAATCATTAATCTGAACATTCACTAAGTCTGTAGGAAAACAAAACACCAGAAACACCCAATATTGATAAGCACATTACCTTTAATCTCAGAATTAAAAGCAGAAACTGTTTGAGTTAAGAGAGAAAGTGGGAATGAGTGAGGAAGACAGAGATGAGGGTAAAGGGGATAACAAAAGGGAGAGGAATATTTACTGATTTCAGGGCAATAATGCCATCCCTGGGGGCTCAGATGGTAAAGAATCTGCCTGCAGTCCAGGAGACTTGGGTTCAATCCCCAGGTTGGGATGATCCCCTGGAGAAGGGAATGGCTACCCACTCTAGTATTCTTGCCTGGAGAATCCCATGGACAGAGGAGCCTGGTGGCTTACAGTCCGTGGGGTTACAGAGTCAGACATAACTGAGTAACTAACACTTATCAGGCCAATCATACTCATTATAACATATCTTCCCAAAGTGGTCCATTAAAGCATTATGTGAACAAACTAAAATGAAGGACTACATGCTCAAGGGTGATTACAACAAATAATGCGCCCCCCCCCAAAATTTTTTTTTTCTCTTTTCACTCTATAGAATAAAGGCCTTAAGGCTTGGGGACAACTGAGAAAAGTCTGGTAGCTAAGTAGAAGCTGGAATCAAATTTCCAGACTCCCAAATCAATGCTTTGCATTCCATACAAGAACTGCCTAGAGCTCTAACATGCATGTGATAAATGACTCAGATTCTGCATTTCTGACATGCTCCCAGGTGATACTGATGCTACAGGACCTGGGATGTCACAGAACTACAAAGCCTCTCACCCACTGCACCTGCTAAGGTAAGTCTTGGGAATATGTTTTAAAATATCTTTTTAAAAGATATTTTTCTGGGAGCAGGACAAAGTGAGATTACAGATGAAATATTGAGGTTTTAAAAGTTCTAATAATTCACAGTATTTCTAAAATTTAAGGGTCATTTACATGGTGGTGTCAACTCCAGTAGTAAGCAAAATACATTTAAGTTGCAAATTTTTAATCTATACACAAACACCAACATTTTATAGTTGAGGGATCTCTCACTGAGCCATTCTATGGATATACAATCATTGATCATTTAAAATATACCACGCCTAAATTGCACCATGGACTTCCCAGATGGCTCAGCAGTAAAGAGTCGGCCTGCCAATGCAGGAGACAAGAGTTCAATCCCTGGGTCAGGAAGATTCCCCTGGAGAAGGAAATGGCAACCCACTCCAGTATTCTTGCCTGGGAAATCCCAAGGACAGAGGAACCTGGCAGGCTACAGTCTTTGGGGTCAAAGAGTCAGAAAGAACTGACTCTTAGTGACTGAGCACAGATGCAAATAGCACGATAGCTGTAAAACTGTTGATGCTCAGTCTCCTCTGATAATAGAAATACTGTGTCTAGGGATTGCTTTGACTTTCTCTAAAATTGGATGTTTCAGATAAGAAAGACGGCATTAACATACCAAGTTCGCACAGGCTTATTTGCATAGACTTTACCATCCAACAGCACAATGTAATAAAGTTGACCATACTCAATTACATATATTTTAACCTATAATACATTACATATTTTATATGTATTGTATATATTATACATATATTATAATGATATATATTAGGGGGATATTAAAGTGCAACTGGGCAGAGTGTAACAGGGGCGAAACGATTTTTAAAAAACTCTTGTTATTCTCTCTATCCCCCTTCACTCCCCTCGATCCATCTATAAGAAAAGAATCTGGATGCATTTGAAGAGAGTTGATGAACACTGAACACAGTGTGTCCCTCCAGCCAAAACTCAGTTACCTCCCAAAGCTTTCTATTGGTCCCCTTGAATCAGCTGAACTCAAGAGATTTTTTTTTCCCTATAAAAAGTCCACTGTGTATCTAAATCGGATTCCAGTAAAAATTTCACTTCAGCTGAAGTGAAAATGCAGAGGTAGCAGTTAGGAATAACAGCTGGAGAACATTAGTTTTCTGTCTCTCCTTTTCTCTCCCAAGGGTTGAAAACTCCACTGTTCAGACAGGAAGTAGTCACACACCACACACTGCACAATACGAGAACGCTGGGATGTAAGAACAAGTTGCAGAGGATTAGAAAGAGTGTGAGGGGGTTTGTTCAAGAACACAGAGCCGCAACTCTGTGTTCCTCTCCGAGTATCCGACTCCCCCGACCCCCATCACCAGTGTTCAAGTAAAGTAATGGGTACGCACCCAGAACTGACAAGCACACACTTCACTCCCTGAAAGTTTTTTAATAACTCAAGAGGAAAAAGGCTTAATCTTTCATTTTTCCACCATTTTTTAAAACATTAACTTCACGAGGTTTTGGGGGGTGGCCAAGATTCTCCAATAATCTTTTCTGGCCTAATTTCACGGTTGGCTATCTTAAAAGACCACCTTTCAACTTTCTAAAAAAAAAACGAAATTGTCAGGGGAAAAAAAAAATCTCTCACTTAACTGTCCGGAATAAGGAAATCTACATATATCATATATATGTGGAATTCAACACATGATGCCCTGGAAAAAGAATGATTTAAACAAAAGGTTCTTGTGGATACGGTTTTCTTAGGGTCGGTTTCTGCTGTAATTTCACAAAGCTGCTGAGAAGAAACACAGTCGCAAGCATGGGGGAGAGGCATCCACCTTCCATGGTCAGAGCTCCTCAAGTTTTGAACTGAATGATTGAAGTTTCTCTAACACCACATGCTGAATAGTCATTCTGCATTCCTAGCAGTCTGCAGGCGCGGGACCCCCGCTTCTAACCGCCGGTCCTCTGGGGACAGGCTGTAAAACCGACCCCGTCTCTTGCACTCCTCTCCAGCCAAGTTCACGAAAGACAAACCTTCCTAACTTCAGAACTGCAGGGAAATGCCTCTGCAGTATGCCTATCAGGGGCAATGCAGTTAATCAACCGGGTTCCAACACTACGGTTTTATGCACAGAGGGGGAGGAGGGGCGAGGGAGAAGCCAACCCACACATCCATCACCCTTTTAGGAGTAGGTGGAGTTTAAAGTTCCCCCAACTTCCAAGTTCCCACTTGACAGGCAATATTTCTGTGCAATTTCTAGCCTCACGTAACAGACGGTCCTTTGCCCGTCTCGAGCCCCGGGAGAGCCCAGACCAAACCCCTCCCCAACGCCCCCCACAACCCGCCACGCCTGGCCTCGCATGGCCCCTAGGTGGTCAGTTTCACGAAGCTGTCAGCTCGGGGGGGGGCAATGAGCAGAGAATGGAAACTTAACTTCTTCCAGAAGTTTTCCCTGCTACAGGAGAGTCCAAATGACTGGTGCACAAAGGCCTGGGAAAGTTTTCCCTGCGTTGTTTCTCAGAACCGTCTTCCGCCAGCTGCCAAACTCTGCCAAACTCTGCCTAAACCCCAGATGCTCCAGGAAGGGAAGTTAAGGCACAGGCGTTCCGCCACAGGCAGAAAGGCCACGCGAGCCGTCGCACGGACAACCTGCGAAGTTGCTTAGAGAGACCCCCGCCGTGAGAAAGCACCCGCGGGGCTCCCGAGCACTCCTGCCTAAGGGGAAGGTGATGGGCCAGACAGGGTGCCCAATGTGGGTGCGCCCCGACACCACCGGGCGTGCGAGAACCTTCCTTCCCAGACGCGAAGGCAAGGGGAAAGGAGATGGGGGGGCGGGGTGGGGCGTGATCGGGAGTGTGAGGACGGACGGCCCACTCACCCTCGCTGCCGTACTGTTTGCCATTGTTCGCGCCCATCCTGCCGCCGTCATGCCCGCCGTCTCCCCGGACACTCCATAGCTGGGGCGCACCGCCTGCGCGCTCCGCCAGAGGAAAGCCCGCCCGACGGGACCGTTAGCTGCGCATACCCCACGCGCCGGGGCCGATCTCCGGCCGGGGGCGTCCCCCCGCACTCCGGTGGGCGGTGGGGTGGGCTCGGTCCCCTCCTGGCAATCCCCCGACTACGCCGGATGGGGACCCGGGGACGGCCGCCGCCCTTAGAATCCGCGTTCGGGGCCGGCGGGCGCAGCGCGGCGGAGAGCCCGCGCCCTGGGGCCGCCCAGAGGCTCGCCGCGCCGCCGCCGCCTGGTCCCCATCCGCCCGCCCCGATCCCCCCGGCGGTGGGCGCTGAGCCGAGCGGCGCGGGCGGCCGGGGCTCCCGGGTTCTGCCGCCTCCTCCGGGCGCCCCCTGCGCACCCGCGGCTTCCCCCGGGGAGGGCGCGGCGGCCACTTGTTGCGGGTGCCCCGAGCGGTCGAAAGACTCGCGGCCCGGCGCGGCTCGCCCAAGGGCCGGACTTTTGTTAGCGCCAGGCGCCTCCTCTCGCCGCCCAGCGTCAATCACAGCTGGAGCCCCGGGGAGGAAGGCCGGCCCGGAGATGCGCGGCCTTTTAAAGGGGCAGCGCGCCTTTTCGGGCTCCGGCTCCCCGCCCCAGCCCGGGCGCAGGCCCTGCGCGCCGCCCGCGAACTGCAGAGGGGAGCGAAGGAAGGCGTGCTCTTGGCTCAATTTGACTATTGTTCTTTTCCCGGCTGGGTCCCTAATGAGTAAGATGAGCTTCCGGGTGTCGCTTGAAATCCCTTGGGTCTGCCTGCAAATACGGCCTGTGTTAGGTGTGGTGGCATTCCGAATCAACACGCGTCGGAAGCTGATTCTGTCCGACAGCTCCAGGTATGCGTGCCGGCCTCCTCCTGTGGCTCCCACGTTCGGGTCTGAGGCGGGAACCGAGGAGCGAGGGAGGCAAAACTTGAAGGGGAACTTAGCAGGAGTCAGAGCAGAGCCAAAGACATTCCTCGCCTCGGTGCGGGAGGTTTCCTGGCTCAGAACTTTTAAGAGCTTCTGAGCCAGGAAGTGTGTTCACCGCCACCGCCCCCCCACCTCCCTCCCCCCGCCACCCCCACTCCCGTTTCTATGATTTTTTTTTCCCTTGTGGTTGGTGTTACCCTTTGTTTTATACATTACAACCTCTTTTGGAAATTTCTATGGCACTTCTAGAGTCTTAAAATGGCCTTTTGGTGTTCACTCCTTTAAATGGAAAAAGGAAATTCTTCTTAATGTTTTATTCCCTTTCCATATAAATACCTAGAATTTTATAACATTGCATCTTAGTAATGACCTGGGCATTCACAGCGTAAATTACTTTCTACGGAGGCAGGCACGCAGCACAGTTTCTCTTTTAAGTGTTGGATGTTTTAAATTAAACTTACATAATGATACATATAATATATAAGCATTTATGATACCTGAATGGAGATCCAGAGTTTTCGTAATTACCTTTTTCGTACAAGACTTGCGACCTTATGCAGAAATTGTTAGTGACTTGACCTTCCATAGATTCTCTTTGGGTAATTTCCTTTCATTTAATACTATTTTCATTCTTAAAGATAAGCAAAAATATCATGTTTCCAAATTTTAAAATCTAGATTTATTGTTCCAGAGAGATCATGTTTTGAAGGAAAAATAAATTCATCTATTTTCAAGCACAGAACTAAATAATTGTACCAATCACATGTCAACTGTTCTGTTGCAGGAAGAGGGACCCTTTCCAGGGCCCGAAACTGGGCTCTTGTCTAACACTCGGAAATGAATTGTCCTGAGGAGACACATGTGCTGATGAAACAAGAGATTTTATTGGGAAAGGGCACCTGGGTGGAGAGCAGTAGGGTAAGGGAACCCAGGAGAACAGCTCTGTCACGTGGCACGCAGTCTCTGGTTTTATGGTGATGGGATTAGTTTCCGGGTTGTCTTTAGCCAATCACTGACTCAGAGTCCTTCCTGGTGGTGCACGCCTCATTTGGCCACGATGGATGCCAGAGAGAAGGATTCTGGGGGGTGATAAGACATGTGGTGTCTCCTTTTGACCTTTCCCAAACTCTTCCGGTTGGTGGTGGCTTATTAGTTCAGTGTTCCTTACCAGGACCTCCTGTCCTAAAACAACCCATGCAAATAGTTACTATGGTGCCTGGCCAGGGTGGGCGGTTTCAGTCAGTGTGCTTCCCCTAACAGTTCCAGTTCAAAGAGATCAAGAACTATATTTCATCTTTTCGTATATATAATCTAGCACATTGGCCAATAATATGTGTTTCCCATGTCTGTTGAGTTAAATTATAAACTTACATCACAGGCCCTGTATAGGAAATAAGGGTGTCAAAAATGTGAAAGAGTCAAATGGGTTTTCAGAGACTCTGCCTGAAAATATAAACTCACACTAGAAATGAATGTGTCCACATTATCTTCATCTGGAATGGGACTCTGCTCACCTGGTCCCTGTGATTTTTCATCATCTTGTAGGAACTTGCCCTGGGTCTAACCCTGGATCAGATCATTTTTGGAAACTTCATTGGCAGTTAATCCACTGTAAGCAGTGGAATGATAGATGCTTCTCTTGATATTCTGTGTTGAGTTGACAGCTTGTTATAGGCTGTTATCTCCCTCCCTCCTTTGAGGTCTACACATCAGGAAAATGCTCCCAGAAGAAACTGAAGCTCCAGCAGTTCACCTACATGGTAAGTGCCAGATGAATTCAGCTTCTCAGACCCTCTCCTCCCCATTCCTCTACTTCTCTTGAACTGGTCATTATTCAACCTAAGAGGCTCTGTCCCCGCTTTTGGTTGAATCACTTCCCAGGATCTTTATATATCAGAGCAAAGCTAACGTTGAAAAGTAAATTGTAGTGACTAACCACTTTTACCTCCTCTGAAATTAAAGTCTCTAAATACTTTTAAAGGCCTATTGCCAGCCATAGAGAGGAAGAGAGACAATCCGGTATAAAACAAAACAAAAAAAACAAAATAGAGGACTTCTCTGGTGACTCAGTGGTAAAGAGTCCGCCTGCTAATGCAGGAGACACCAATTCAATCCCTGGTCTTGGAGCATCCTACATGCCTCGGAGCAAATAAGCCCGTGTGCCACAACTATCAATGCTGTGCCCTGGAGCCCAGGAGCCGCAACTACTGAAGCCCTTAAGCCCTAGGGCCCGTGCTCCACAACAAGAGAAGCCACCGCCATGAGATGCCCTCACATCTAGAGAATAACACCCACTCATCACTTTCTTTCTAGAAAGAGAAGTCCTCCTGCTGCTGAAAATAAAGATGCATTCACATGTATAGAAAGGGTTTACATTTCAAAACTAAGATACTATATACATGTACAATTTTTAGAAAAAAATTCCTACATTTTTAGCCAGCTGCCAAACAGAAACCCCCACCTTTCAAGCTTCTTGAGAAAAAAATAGTGGGTTTTTCACCAATGGGTTCTCAATAACTAGCACAGCTCCTAACCCAGTGTACTCACTCAGTAAAATACTGCAGAAGAAATGAATGATGAACAAAGACATAAAATGATTTAAGTATTGTTCCACTTTCTCTCACTGCCTTTTCTAAGAAGCCACAATCATCAAAAATATTTAAAAATAAGGCACCCCACTCCAGCATTCTTGCCTGGAAAATCCCATGGACGGAGGAGTCTGGTGGGCTGCAGGCCATGGGGTCGCGAAGAGCCGGACATGACTCCCTTTCACTTGAAGTCTTTCACTTGAGTGACTTCCCTTTCACTTTTCACTTTCCTGCATTGGAGAAGGAAATGACAACCCACTTCAGTGTTCTTGCCTGGAGAATCCCAGGGACGGGGGAGCCTGGTGGGCTGACGTCTATGGGGTCGCACAGAGTCGGACATGACTGAAGCAACTTAACAGCAGCAACAGCAAGCATTCTGAGCTTCCCAGGTGGCTCAGTGGTAAAGAATTCACCTGCCAGTGAGGGAGACACAGGAGACACTGGTTTGATTCCTGGGTCGGGAAGATCCCCTGGAGGAAGAAATGGCAACCTGCTCCAGTATTCTTGCCTGGGAAATCCCATGGACAGAGGAGACTGGCGGGCTACAGTCTGTGGTGTTGCGAAGAGTCAGACATGTTTGAGTGACTGAACACACAAAGAAGCTTCCTAAGTCACCCCAAAACTGAATAATAATGTACCAGGCACTGTTTTCTTTGTTTTTTTGTTTTTCCCCACCCAGTACTTTTCCTCTTTGCTCTGGAAATATCGGTTCCTGTCCTTTGGGAAACTTTCACCCATATTCCAACCCTGGGCTTCCTGTGGGACTTGCCAGTTGTAGTGGTGGTGGTCAACTTCGTGGTTAAGTGGGGGTCCAGAATCAGACTGACCCAATCAGACATCCACATCCATGCACCCCTAGCAGTAAAGGGGCAGCAAGTGCCTCTCCTGCTCCTTAGGTGGTATCAGTGCAGAGTCAGGACTTTCCCTATCATCCAGGAGTCTAGGGCCCACCTCACCACAGTACAGTGTCCTTGGAAGGAAAGCTATGACAAGCCTAGTCAACTTATTGAAAGCAAAGACATCACTTTGTCAACAAAGGTCTATGTTATCAAAGCTATGGTATTTCCAATTGTCATGTATGGATGTGAGAGCTGGACCATACAGAAGGCTGAGCACCGAAGAATTGACACTTTGGAACTGTGATGCTGGAGAATATTCTTAAGAATCCTTTGGACAGCAAGGAGCTGTTCCATGTCCACTTCTAACTGTTGCTTCCTGACCTGCATACAAATTTCTCAAGAGGCAGATCAGGTGGTCTGGTATTCCCATCTCTTTCAGAATTTTCCACAGTTTATTGTGATCCACACAGTCAAAGGCTTTGGCATAGTCAGTAAAGCAGAAATAGATGTTTTCCTGGAACTCTCTTGCTTTTTTGATGATCCAGCGGATGTTGGCAGTTTGGTCTCTGGTTCCTCTGCCTTTTCTAAAACCAGCTTGAACATCTGGAAGTTCACGGTTCACATATTGCTGAAGCCTGGCTTGGAGAATTTTGAGCATTACTTTACTAGCCTGTGAGATGAGTGCAATTGTGCGGTAGTTTGAGCACTCTTTGGCATTGCCTTTCTTTGGGACTGGAATGAACACTGACCTTGTCCAGTCCTGTGGCCACTGCTGAGTTTTCCAAATTTGCTGCATATTGAGTGCACCACTCATATTTTATCATTGGAGGAAGCTAAATTGGGGTAAATGTGATCCTTTTGTCTTATTCATCGCAAATGCAAATAAAACTACAATTATTTCAACATCAAAAGTTTTAAGTTGAAAAAAGAAGTCCTTTCACCACAAGATTTCTATGTATTCTTTCTGTACTATCATTTATAACACCTCGCATTTCTTCTTCATCCGCATACGGGAGAGCCAGAACCGTAATAATCACTGATTTCTTAGTGTCAGTTGGATTTACATCTGCATCTGCTCAGCACTGAGTGGTTTAGGCAAAGAAGCCTAAAATGGTTCATACCCTAAACTCTGGCTTTGGGAATATCAGAGTTAAAAGACTCCACTGATGAAAAAAACTGGCCAATTGCTAAATTAGTAAATTGTCCAACGACGTTGACTTGATACAAAAAGAAAAACATAAAAGTAGAGAAATCTGAATTTCAATTGATATTCACATTTTTGTTTCTATTTTTCATTAGCTAACTCAGTGACCTTTGAGCTACTTTAATAAATATTGATAAATCCATAATCTGAGTAATGGGAATATATTCTTTTCTAATAGTATATTTTTAGAGTATAGAATCCAAAATCTAGCTTGATTTAAAACCCCATGTGTCCATGCACGCTAAGGCACTTCAGTTGTGTCCAATTCTTTGCAACCTTATGTACCATAGCCACCAAGCTTCACTGTCCATGGGGATTCTCCAGGCAAGAATACTGGAGTGGGTTGCCAGGCCATCCTCCAGGGGATCTTTCCATCCCAGGGATCGAACCCCTGTCTCTTGTGTATTCTGCATTGGCAGCTGGTTTCTTTACTGCTAGCGCCACCTGGGAAGCCCTTACAAAACCACAGGAGTCTGTTTTTATTGGAGGTGGAGCCCCAGAAGGGCAGGTTAATCTTCTCCATGCACTTCGCCCTAGGAACAGACAGACTGCCAGAGCCCTGTGGAGCCAGGGGGCCAGGAACCAATTAGTGCACCTCTTCCCCTCAACTGGAGTGTTGGTTGCAAGCTTGCAAAGGATCACATTATTGCTGTAAGTCTCCCTTGAAATACTGTAGAGAAAATGAATCCTCCCATGGAACCCATTTTGGGGGGAACATTCAAAGCTGCACTCCCTGAGATTAAAAAAAAAAAAAAAGAATGATCATAATAAATACCTGTCTTTAAAAGGAAGAAATGAGTTTTCTTTTAAAGTTTATTTTAAAACTTTAAATAAACTAGAGTTTATTTAAACTAGAGTTTATTCACGTTTATATTGACTTTTTCCCCCTTGTTAGCACACTAGGTTGTCTTCAGAAAACTAAATCACCTGCTCATCTTTATTTTCATATTTTAGATTATGGATGGATTTGCATATTGTTACTGCAATTGTGGTGGAAGGTGGCAACTCAGTTCTAAAATAGGCTTGTGGTTGAAATACATGTATTAACTAAAAGAGGAAATACTGTTAATTATTATGTTTATTACCAAAATATGAAGCTGCATTCTTGACAAAACAAATACTTGTTTCAGATAGAAAATCGTGGTAAAAAAAGATTATTATGGCCACCCTAGAACATTTAGTATAAGTATTTTTACTTAAACTATAATATTAGAGAAGAAAAAATGAACATGCATGAATTTTAACACTGTGCTGTTTTGAATTAAGTATTTTGCATATCTCACTTAATGTCTGTAATTAACTTAGTGCTTCTAGACTTAACTTCATCGAGAAGACTACTGAGGCTCAGAGAAGTTGAGAAAATCCTAAAATGATACACAGCAAGATTAGAACTGAGATCAGTTTTCAAGGTCTGTGATATTTCTCCCTGTTTTTCTGCCACCATGTCATGCCATCACAGGTCACCCTAGGTTTGGACCAATCCTGGCTTTCAGCAGACATGCTATGTGTTTAACTTAGAGTGAAAAATCTTTTGAAATCTGCAAAATTTAATTAGACATGCATTCATTATGCCCCTTGAATCTTCACCATAGTCATAATGACTAGTGGCTAGGTATTTTAGATAAATAATTTAGATGTTATCATCATTATAAAGTAAATAGATTGCTTAATAGAATAAGCACTTTCTATAGAACTCTTCAGTATCACAGGAATCCAAGTCTATGCCCCAACCAGTAACGCTGAAGAAGCTGAAGTTGAACGGTTCTATGAAGACCTACAAGACCTTTTAGAACTAACACCCAAAAAAGATGTCCTTTTCATTATAGGGGACTGGAATGCAAAAGTAGGAAGTCAAGAAACACCTGGAGCAACAGGCAAATTTGGCCTTGGAATACGGAATGAAGCAGGGCAAAGACTAATAGAGTTTTGCCAAGAAGATGCACTGGTCATAGCAAAGATCCTCTTCCAACACAAGAGAAGATTCTATACATGGACATCACCAGATGGTCAACACCGAAATCAGACTGATTATATTCTTTGCAGCCAAAGAGGGAGAAGCTCTATACAGTCAACAAAAACAAGACCAGGAGCTGACTGTGGCTCAGACCATGAACTCCTTATTGCCAAATTCAGACTGAAATTGAAGAAAGTAGGGAAAACCACTAGACCATTCAGGTATGACCTAAATCAAATCCCTTATGATGATACAGTGGAAGTGAGAAATAGATTTAAGGGCCTAGATCTGATAGATAGAGTGCCTGATGAACTATGGAATGAGGTTCGTGACATTGTACAGGAGACAGGGATCAAGACCATTCCCATAGAAAAGAAATGCAAAAAAGCAAAATGGCTGCCTGGGGAGGCCTTACAAATAGCTGTGAAAAGAAGAGAAGTGAAAAGCAAAGGAGAAAAGGAAAGATATAAACATCTGAATGCAGAGTTCCAAAGAATAGCAAGAAGAGATAAGAAAGTCTTCTTCAGCGATCAATGCAAAGAAATAGAGGAAAAAAACAGAATGGGAAAGACTAGGGATCTCTTCAAGAAAATCAGAGATACCAAAGGAACATTTCATGCAAAGATGAGCTCAATAAAGGACAGAAATGGTATGGACCTAACAGAAGCAGAAGATATTAAGAAAAGATGGCAAGAATACACAGAAGAACTGTACAAAAAAGATCTTCACGACCCAGATAATCACAATGGTGTGATCACTGACCTAGAGCCAGACATCCTGGAATGTAAAGTCAAGTGGGCCTTAGAAAGCAAACTACGAACAAAGCTAGTGGAGGTGATGGAACTCCAGTTGAGCTATTCCAAATCCTGAAAGATGATGCTGTGAAAGTGCTGCACTCAATATGCCAGCAAATTTGGAAAACTCAGCAGTGGCCACAGGACTGGAAAAGGTCAGTTTTCATTCCAATCCCAAAGAAAAGCAATGCTAAAAAATGCTCAAACTACTGCACAATTGCACTCATCTCACACGCTAGTAAAATAATGCTCAAAATTCTCCAAGCCAGGCTTCAGCAATATGTGAACCGTGAACTTCCTGATGTTCAAGCTGGTTTTAGAAAAGGCAGACGAACCAGAGATCAAATTGCCAGCATCCACTGGATCATAGAAAAAGCAGGAGAGTTCCAGAAAAACATCTATTTCTGCTTTATTGACTATGCCAAAGCCTTGACTGTGTGGATCACAATAAACTGTAGAAAATTCTGAAAGAGATGGGAATACCAGACCACCTGATCTGCCTCTTGAGAAATTTGTATGCAGGTCAGGAAGCAACAGTTAGAACTGGACATGGAACAACAGACTGGTTCCAAATAGGAAAAGGAGTTTGTCAAGGCTGTATATTGTCACCCTACTTATTTAACTTATATGCAGAGTACGTCATCAGAAACGCTGGACTAGAAGAAACAAGCTGGAATCAAGATTGCCGGGAGAAATATCAATAACCTCAGATATGCAGATGACACCACCCTTATGGCAGAAAGTGAAGAGAAACTCAAAAGCCTCTTGATGAAAGTGAAAGTAGAGAGTGGAAAAGTTGGCTTAAAGCTCAACATTCAGAAAACGAAGATCATGGCATCCGGTCCCACCACTTCATGGGAAATAGATGGGGAAACAGTGGAAACAGTGTCAGACTTTATTTTTCTGGGCTCCAAAATCACTGCAGATGGTGACTGCAGCCACGAAATTAAAAGATGCTTACTCCTTGGAAGAAAAGTTATGACCAACCTAGATGGCATATTCAAAAGCAGAGACATTACTTTGCCAACAAAGGTCCGTCTAGTCAAGGCTATGGTTTTTCCTGTGGTCATGTATGGATGTGAGAGTTGGACTGTGAAGAAGGCTGAGCGCCAAAGAATTGATGCTTTTGTACTGTGGTGTTGGAGAAGACTCTTGAGAGTCCCTTGGACTGCAAGGAGATCCAACCAGTCCATTCTGAAGGAGATCAGCCCTGGGATTTCTTCGGAGGGAATGATGCTGAAGCTGAAACTCCAGTACTTTGGCCAGCACATGCAAAGAGTTGACTCATTGGAAAAGACTCTGATGCTGGGAGGGATTGGCGGCAAGAGGAGAAGGGGACGACAGAGGATGAGATGGCTGGATGGCATCACTGACTTGATGGACGTGAGTCTCAGTGAACTCCGGGAGTTGGTGATGGACGGAGGCCTGGGGTGCTGTGATTCATGGGGTCGCAAACAGTCGGACACAACTGAGTGATTGATCTGATCTGATCTGATAGAACTCTTGAAATTCTATCTGCCCACAAAGTTCCCTTTACAGCTCTGGGAAATGAAATAGCCATCTGCTCTAATTCAAAATATTATGATACTCACATACTCTACCAAACCATTGCACCTCACCCTGGATCACATTTAGCATGCAATTCCTTATTTGTCCTTTATCAGGTGACTATCCTATAGGAGGTATATCACACGAGACCCCACAGTAGCCCAAACCAGCATCATATGCTTAGCTCAGAGTGTTATAGCAGTCAGCCAAGTCCTAACATATTTCATTATCTGGCTTCTTAGAACACTGCAGAGTAGAAGCAAGGCATTAGAAGGAATAATGCTCAACCTGTTTAAGAAACTACAAAAAGTTACACCTTCTTAAAAATAGGGTAATGAGGAAAATCTCTAAAGGAAAGATAGAAAAACTGAATAAAGGAAAACTTAAGCAAAACAAATGAAAGATTCAGGGTGATATAAGCATAGGTTATTGTCTTATATAAGGTAATATTGTTGTTGTTTAGTTGCTAAGTCATATCCAGCTTTTTGCAACCCCATGGTCTGTAGCCTACCAGGCTCCTCTGTCCATGGGGATTCTCCAGGTAAGAATACTGGAGTGAGTTGCCATTTCCTTCTCCAGGAGATCTTCCAGACCCAGGGATTGAACCTGTGTCTCCTGCAGTGGCAGACGGATTCACTCATGCCACTTGGGAAGCCCCATAAGGTAATATTAGCACCTGTAATAGATAAATTTCCCAGTTTTAGTAACAAGCACATGTAACTAGTCCCCTGGAGATTATGCTCCACACAATGATTCAGGGATCCAGGTTTCTGCTGTCTTATAGCTCCATCAGCCACAACATTGTCTGCACACAGCTGGCTGAAGGCACAAAGAGTCAGTGGAAGTCCTGTCTCATCAGCTCTGCTCGCTTTTCACTGATGAGAACAAGTTCAGTGGCTTCATCTGGACACAAAGGAACCTAGGAAATGCAGTCTTTGGCTGACCTACTGTCCTAGCAACACCCCACACTGGGGCGGCGGGCAGGAGGGGGGACAGGAATACTGCTGAACATGCACGTAGCTTAACATTCTTGAGTAGCCCCTGAAGATAATTCTTTGTTCAACAATTAATGCACATAGCCACTACATGTCATACACTTTGGCCAGGTCACCCAACCCACATTTGCCCTTCCTTCTCCCTTGACGCCTTCTTCTCTTTGAGTCAAAAGTTAAATACTTCTGGGAATTCCCTGGTGGTCCAGTGGCTAAGACTTTGCCTACCAACCAGAGAGGAGTGGATTCTATCCTTTTCCGGGAACTAAGATCCCACATGCCTTGGGGCCAAAAAAACATTAAACAGGAGCAGTGTTGTAACCAATTCAGTAAAGACTTTAAAAATGGTCCACATCTAAAAAAATAAATAAAAATGAAAGTTAAATACTTGATTTCCCAGAACCCCCAGTACTTAAGAATGGCCATATGGCCTTGCCTTGGCCAAAGAAATATAAGCAAAATTCAGTAGGAGCACCTGGAATAGATTTTTGTCATGGAAATAAAATCCAGAGATAGTTCTGCCACTATTTCTTCCCTCTTCTTTCTTCAGCTCCACTGTTTTTTGAAACTGTGGCAGCATCTTGTGAATTTCAGGGAAATGTCAGGAGAATTGTAAGGATGGTGACCTGGAGTCAGAAGACACAGAGCTTTTGAGGCAATGCCAGCAGCTTCCTACTTTCAAACTCCCAGTAATGGAAGGATAGATGCTGTTACTTAAAGCCAACTGGATACCTAACAGATAGAACTTCCCTGGTGACTCAGTAGTAAAGAATCTGCCTGCAATGCAGAAGACCTGTGTTGCACCCTGGGTCAGGAAGATCCTCTGGAAGAGGAAATGGCTACCCCCTCCAGTATTCTTGCCTGAGAAATCCCATGGACAGAGGAGCCTGGTGGGCTGCAGTCCATGGGGTCGCAAGGGTTGGACACAACTTAGCAACTAAACCACTGACATACCTAAGAGATAACATATTTTGTTCATTAAGAAGGAAGAAAAAGTAGAAAATATAATAATATTCCTGTCCTTATAATAATATTTCCATCTAATGTATACTAAAATACATGATGCTTAAATGATAAATTTTAAATTACATAGAAAATATATATACACAAAACAGAAAATTTTCCACTCTATGTGCCCCTGAAAATGTCACTCTATTCATTTGCCATCATATCTAAATACACTGTTTTAGTGTATGAATTATGTACATTTATTCAACATGAAGAAATGCTATTTTCAGTGTCTTTATCAAGATTCAGTCAGTTTTTAAACTTGAAATCTTATGTCATGTGGAAAAGTTGCAAAATAACAAAGGACTATATCTTTCTCAACTATGGATATTGTAAAACTTTCCTGAAATTCAGTGTGACTTTCTTGATCAATCCTAAAGGAAATCAGAATAAATATTCATTAGAAGGACTGATGCTAAAGCTGAAGCTCCAATCCTTTGGCCACCTGATGCGAAGAGCTGACTCATGGAAAAGACCCTGATGCTGGGAAAGATGGAGGGCAGGAGGAGAGGGGGATGACAGAGGATGAGATGGTTGGATGGCATCACCGACTCAATGGACATGAGTTTGAGGAGACTCTGGGAAATGGTGAAGGACAGAGAAGCCTGGGGTGCTACAGTCCATGAGGTTGCAAAGAGTCGGACATGACTTAGCGACTCAACAACAACAGCAACAGATAATTTGTTTGAAGTGGAAACATGTGCATTGGTTCTCTGGCAGCAGCAAATTCCCTGATATAAACAGTGCTCACTTATGTGTCCACTTTCTCTGCAAAACTCCAAGGACTTTCAGTATTAATCAAGCTATCCCTCTTTCCCAGCTATAAGTGGGCACTTAGGGTGTGACTGGAAAGACTTTGTGACTTCATGTTTGTGATCTTGAGGGCTGTGAAAACTAGAATAATAGCCAATGGCCTTGTAACTAGTAATCACAGCCCAGCTGCATAAAGTTTCAGGAGAGTCCAGTGCCACCTCAGCAGGAATTCAACACTATTGCAAGTCCTAGAACTACTGCAGTGAATAAGCTAACATTTCTCTACATTCACGGAGGTGGAGTCATTCATGGATTTTGTTGTTCAGTCGCTCAGTCATGTCTGTCTCTTTGCAACCCCGTGGACTGCAGCACTTCAGGTTTCCCTGTCCTTCACTGTCTCCTGTAGTTTGCTCAAACTCATGGCCATTGAGTCTTTGATGCCATCCAACCATCTCATCCTCTACCACCCCCTTCTCCTCCTGCCCTCAGTCTTTCTCAGCATCAGGATCTTTTCCAGTGAGTCAGCTCTTTGCATCAGGTGGCCAAAGTATTGGAGCTTCAGCTTCAGCAACAGTTAGTGTTAGTTAGTGTTGGGCCCGGAGAAGGCAGTGGCACCTCACTCCAGTACTCTTGCCTGGAAAATCCCATGGACGGAGGAGCCTGGTGGGCTGCAGTCCATGGAGTCGCTAAGAGTCAGATATGACTGAGCGACTTCACTTTCACTTTTCACATTCATGCTTTGGAGAAGGAAATGGCAACCCACTCCAGTGTTCTTGCCTGGAGAATCCCAGGGACGGGGGAGCCTGGTGGGCTGCCGTCTATGGAGTCGCACAGAGTCAGACATGACTGAAGCAACTTAGCAGCAGCAGTGTTGGGGCACTCTAATGTAGGCTTGTGGGCGAACCATACTTGGTGCCAGAAATCAGGTAAGTTTCAGGTTTCCCCGCAAGCCCCTCTGGAGCCCAGACCAAAGGAAATAAGGGTCGCTAGTACACACCCTTCTCACGGTGGCTCTCAGAACTCAGAAAGGCCAGGCCAAAACTTGCAAGAGTATTTTAAACTTTCATGAGTATCAGAAACAAAAGTCACTCACCCAAGTTGAAAGCCAATGGATGAGGGAGTGGCTCAGTCCACTTTGGTGCATTGCATAGTCACATGACAGAAGCAGGAAGTGAGGAATTAAGAAAAAACATTCTAATCTACCGCAGCCAGGATGGAGAGAATGTTGTGAATAAATGGAAACTTTCCAGGTTTGCTGGAAAAGGAGCAAAAGTCAGATTTGTGACTTTTGTATACAGATTTGTATACAGGGTTTTGTGAGCATGATAATCATTTTGAACTTAATTTAATTATAATGCAAATCAGGGAACCAATTTGATATTGGTTGACCGATATTTTTCAGATCATCAGACTTTATTATGAAGAACTGACACATCATAGAAGCCCAGGGATATGCTAACAGGCATCTGCTGTAGAATAGGTGAGAGAAGTTTGACTGCTGTTAGCACAGTAGTGGGAGCTTCGCACTGCTTTTACTGGAGTATAGTTGATCTACAATGTTGTGTTAGCTTCAGGGGTATGGCAAAGTGAATCAATTGTGCATCTACATATACCCACTCTTACCCACTCTTTCTGATATTAAGATGAGCTTGCTACCTGTTTTGTGCCGAGATTCTCAACCTCGACTCTTCACCTCTGCTCTTCACATTTTCAGTTCATGCATTCCTTACTTCTCCAGATCTAGAGTACCACTGACTCCTCTGACACCGCATCTTCTACGCCTTAGTCCTTTTCTTGTCTGGAGCCACCCTCTTGCTTTGTTGTCTGACTTTTCCAGCTTTTACCAGTGATTGTTTTTAACCTCTGTGGTTGGGGAAGGGAGTCTGCCAGCCCAAGTTCTGTCAAACTATTCCCCTGAATTTGTCTTGACTTCCTGCTCCCCGAGTTGCCGCTTCACTTTTTAACTCTGAGATAACTGTGATTATCCCTGGATGCTGCTGCTGCTGCTAAGTCACGTCAGTCGTGTCCGACTCTGTGTGACCCCATAGACGGAAGCCCACAAGGGTCCTCTGTCCCTGAGATTCTCCAGGCAAGAACACTGGAATGGGTTGCCATTTCCCTCTCCAATGCATGAAAGTGAAAAGTGAAAATGAAGTCACTCAGTCGTGTCCGAGTCTTAGCGACCCCATGGACTGTAGCCTACCAGGCTCCTCCGTCCATGGGATTTCCCAGGCAAGAGTACTGGAGTGGGGTGCCATTGGATAGGCAGATCCATATTCATGGGGACAGACAACCAAGTTGTAGGATGGCATGACCTAACACATCTTGCCACAGACTTGTAAACTGCAGGGAGAGAACACCTCATGGATCTTCATCACAGTCTACAAGTTTAAAAGGGGTAAGAAGTTTCTCAGGAACCCCTTACATTGTAAATTGGTAGGGGCTCCAAAGAGTTGGAAATTGCTGCCTTCATCCCCCAGTGTTCCACAGATTTATTCCCAGGCACTTGGCTTACTTCGTCTGCCCAATACTTTTGCATCTCAGGAACTGTTTCTGTCAATTACCAAAGTTACTTAACATACATGTGATAATTCACCAAGCCACTTACTGAACCTCATAGTTTAATTATGGTTGTGTTTGGCTCCTCTGCAGAAGCTACTAAGCTTTGGCAGTTTGCCTACATGAATTCTTTAGTTAAGTATTTTTTATAATGTATACAAGGCAAGTTTGATTAAATATCTCTTAATGCCTTCAAATATTCACAAGTCTTGAAAAGTGAGTAAAGCCACTGTTTTTAAACTGCAGAAACATTCCTGTTTTCACATCAGTCCTGTTCCCATCCATCCCACCAACATTTGTTGCTATCTTCTAATACACTATTGGCTAAACATTTGCACTCTCTAAACAAAATTTTAAAGCTCCAGTAAGTGTTTCAGTTTAGCCTGGCTCCAGTGTAGCAGTGGGCTTTTCAATGTAGCAAAACTATAAAACAGCAACACAGTAATTCTGGTGAACTAACTGGCTTGCTAAAAAGAGATACTACTTGCATTTTCTTTGCAAAGTGGTACCTTCTAGTTTTATCAAACACTATTTTCTACGACGTAAGAGTTTTTTCTTTTATTTTCTCCTAACTTTTCTCATGGACTCATAAAGAATACGTATGAGGCACTTTAGAGGGATTTGGGGGTAAACAAGTGTACGTATATGAGGAAAGATTTGCTTCTATGGGTTCCATTTTTTAACTGGCCTTCCCCCTTCCCAGGTGGTGCTAGTGGTAAAGAACCCACCTGCCAATGCAGGACACAAGAGACCCGGGTTCAATCCCTGGGTTGTGAAGATCCCCTGGAAAAGGAAGTGGCAACCCACTCCAGTATTCTTGCCTGGAAAGTTCCGTGGGTAGAGGAGCCTGGCGGGTTACAGTCCATGGGGCCGCAAAGAGTCGAACATGACTGAGTGACTGAGCACACACTGTTTAGATTAGAAGCCATATGGATCACAGCCAAAGAACAATTCCTCTCTGTCTCTTTTCCTCATTTCCACCTCCTAAAAACTTTCAAACCCATGTACCTGCTTTACTTGAAGAATTTCTACTTATCATTCAAAGAACAGGTCAGATTATTTTTTTCATGTTGAGTGTACAGTAACTTCCTTCCATGCCTCTTCTGTTCAGTCACTTATTTTTCTGTTTATATTATGCCTTCTGTGTATTACTACTTACCTTTTTTGTTGGTTGTTTACATACATTTCTTCTGGATTCCGAGATTCTCAAGGGCAAAGATCCTTTTTCAAAAAATATGTTCAGTCCCTTATATTCAGCATACAATAAATAAATAAATTGGTAGTACCCTGAGTAATAGAATTTGAGTTTGTTGCTTCGTGAACAGGAAAAGAAATAGAATTGATGAAAGAACAAATCAACAGCTTAGCTATACTAAACACACTAAAGCAGTTGACTCTGGAGTGAAGAAGAAAGGCTACAGGAGTTCTGTCTTCCTGAGATGTGAATATTTGGTTGCATGCATGCTCAGTCGTGTCTGACTCTTTGTGACCCCATGGACTATATAGCCCGCCAGGCTCCTCGGTCCATGGGATTTCCTGGGCAAGAATACTGGAGTGGGTTACCATTTCCTCCTCTAGGGGATCTTCCTGACCCAGGGATCAAACTTGCATCTCTTAGGTTTCCTGCACTGGCAGGCAGATTCTTTACCACTGCGCCCCCTGGGAAACTTGAAGATTGGTGGACAAACTGTATCAATACAACATCAACATTATAATCTCCTAGGAAGATCTCAGCTCATACTGGCTTTGATTTTCACCTGACAAGTGAAAGGAACTGTGACCTCAGGCCAACAGAGAAGAAACTAGGAATCGTTTCTCTTACTCTCAGTGAGTCAACCCAACTTTGGAACCAGCAAAGAAGCCCTCAGCCTCAAAAAGGAGAAAAAAGAAAGTGGTCGGGGGAATGGAAGCAATTTATCATGGTAGAACAACTTTGTTGTTGTCAGGAGGAAGAGAGGCAACCACAATTCAAGAGGGCAGAAGATGGACTTAGAGGTGAAAGTCGTAACAGTGACTTGGCTACCAACGCATGCTGCACTTGGTGCTGGCTTTCGGTCATAGATGAGACGTGAGACCTGTCCATCCAGAAGAATGAGAATTAGAGCCAATTTGTATCAATAACCTCAGATATGCAGATGACACCACCCTTATGGCAGAAAGTGAAGAGGAACTCAAAAGCCTCTTGATGAAAGTGAAAGTCGAGAGTGAAAATGTTGGCTTAGAGCTCAGCATTCAGAAAATGAAGATCATGGCATCTGGTCCCATCACTTCATGGGAAATAGATGGGGAAACAGTGGAAACAGTGTCAGACTTTATTTTGGGGGGCTCCCAAATCACTGCAGATGGTGATTGCAGCCATGAAATTAAAAGACGCTTACTCCTTGGAAGGAAAATTATGACCAACCTCAATAGCATATTCAAAAGCAGAGACATTTCTTTGCCAACAAAGGTCCATCTAGTCAAGGCTATGGTTTTTCCAGTAGTCATGTATGGATGTGAGAGTTGGACTGTGAAGAAAGCTGAGCACCAAAGAATTGATGCTTTTGAACTGTGGTGTTGGAGAAGACTCTTGAGAGTCCCTTGGACTGCAAGGAGATCCAACCAGTCCATTCTGAAGGAGATCAGCCCTGGGATTTCTTTGGAAGGAATGATGCTAAAGCTGAAACTCCAGTACTTTGGCCACCTGATGCGAAGAGTTGACTCACTGGAAAAGACTCTGATGCTGGGAGGGATTGGGAGCAGGAGGAGAAGGGGATGACAGAGGATGAGATGGCTGGATGGCATCACCGACTCGATGGATGTGAGTTTGAGTGAACTCTGGGAGTTGGTGATGGACAGGGAGGCCTGGGGTGCTGTGGTTCATGGGGTCGCAAAGAGTCAGACACGACTGAGCAACTGAACTGAACTGAACTGTGGCTCCATGAGAACTGGCTAAAGAAGAACCTAAGGATCACTGGACTAGAGCAGAGGATCCAGGGCACACCAGAAATATGAACTCTGGCTGGTTCAAGGAGAAGAGAGTGAAAGAGTAAACAAAACCACATTTTCCAAAGGGTGTTTGTCAGACCACGATCCAGTAATGTGTTCCATGAATAAAGTTTTCTTGGACAAACAGCTTAGCAAACACTCCACAACACTGCCTCTGCTTTGTATCCAGTGAGTAAAAATTTCTGGATAATTTCTCATTATCAAAACAAAAATATATTAAAATTTATTTCTAATTCCAATGATGACTATTGACTCTCCAGCTGGACAAGAAGGATCAGCCTTGCTTAGACTTTTCCACTCATTGGCCCCAAGTCATCCTCAGTTCAGTCACTCAGTCATTTCCAACTCTTTATGACTCCATGGACTGCAGCACACCAGGCCTCTCTGTCCATCACCAACTCCTGGAGCTTGGTCAAACTCATTTCCGGTGAATCGGTGATGCCACCCAACCATCTCATCCTCTGTCATCCCTTTTTACCTTCAATCTTTCCCAGCATCAAGGTCTCTTCCAATGAGTCAGTTCTTCACATCAGGTGGCCAAAGTATTGGGGTTTCAGCTTCAACATCAGTCCTTCCAATGACTATTCAGGACTAATTTCCTTTAGGATGGACCAGTTGGATCTCCTTGCAGTCCAAGAGACTCTCAAGAGTCTTCTCCAACACCACAGTTCAGAAGCATCAATTCTTTGGCACTCAGCTTTCTTTATGGTCCAACTCTCACATCCATACATGGCTACTGGAAAAACCATAGCTTTGATTAGATGGACCTTTGTCGACAAATTAATATCTCTACTTTTTAATATGCTGTCTAGGTTGGTCATAGCTTTTCTTCCAAAGAGCAAATATCTTTTAATTTCATAGCTGCAGTCACCATCTGCAGTGATTTTGGAGCCCAATAAAAGAAAGTCTGTCACTGTTTCCATTGTTTCCCCATCTATTTGCCATGACGTGATGGGACCAGATGCCATGATCTTGTTTTTTGAATGTTGAGTTTTAAGCCAGCTTCTTCATTCTCTTCTCTCACTTTCATCAAGAGGCTCTTTAGTTCCTCTTTGCTTTCTGTCATAAGGGTGGTGTTATCTGCATATCTGAGGTTATTGATATTTCTCCTGGCAATCTTGATTCCAGCTTGTGCTTCCTCCAGTCTGGCATTTCACAATATGTACTCTGCATATAAGTTAAATAAGCAAGGTGACAATATACAGCCTTCATGTATTCCTTTCCCAAATTGGAACCAGTCTTGTTCCATGTCCAGTTCTAACTGTTGCTTCTTGACCTGCATACAGATTTCTTAGGAGGCAGGTTAGGTGGTCTGGTATTCACATCTCTTGAAGAATTTTCCACAATTCTTTATTTCACTAACACTTTCCCCCAGCACACAATGCTTACATCTTGCAGCTCTTAAGAAGAATTTTGACCAGCTCATACAGCTCTTCTCAGGTTCCTCAGTGATGAAGAACCCTGCTGCCAATGCAGGAGACGCAAGAGATATGGGTTAGATCCCTAAGTCAGGAAGATCCCCTAGTGTAGGAAATGGCAACCCATTGCAGTGTTGTTGCTTGGAGAATCCCATGGGCAGAAGAGCCTGGTGGGCTACAGTCCATGGGGTCACAGAGAGTCAGACAAGGCTGAACAACAACACAACAGCAGCAGCATACAGCTCTTCTACTAATTAATTCACAAAACATTACTGTTAGGAGAAATTTAGAGGACCCTCGTGCTTGCTAAGTTGCTTCAGTTGCATCCCGAATCTTTGTGACCTTATGGACGATAGCCAGGCCAGGTTCCTCTCTACATGGGATTCTCCAGGCAAAAACATTGGAGTGGGTTGCCATTTCCTCCTCCATAGAGGACCCTTAGCTATAAACAATTTTTGAAAATCATTCTACTGACCAATGCATTTTGAAGGAAAAAAATATGTGTTATCTCAATAAATAGAAATAAATCTTGAGGAAACAGATTGGTCTGCTTTCATTTTGTAATGTAAGTTTTATTCTGGATAGGAAATTAAATACTAATAGCTAATTTTAAAGGTTAATAAAGGACTTCCATGGTGATCCAGTGGGTAAGACCCCATGCTTCCACTACAGCTGCACAGGTCCCATCCCTGCTCTAAGAGCTCCAATATTCCTGATCTAAAATCCCTGAACTAAGATCCCACATGCCACATGGCCAAAAAAAAAAAAGTTAATAATAGTCCCTAATATAAAATTACCTTTGGCTTGAAAGGTACTTTACATTTGTGTGTGTTTATTTTTTAACAAATAATATACTGAGTAGGGAACTAAGAGTATTAATGTTAAGCCTCATAAAATGATTGAAATTTACAAAAAAGTGAAATTCCTTTCTGGATTATCAAAATCTGAAGTTGAAAATTCCTGACAGGCAAGAGTATAGCTGGAATGGTCATTGGCTCCCCGGTGTGATTTTATCATCTGAAAAGACGATAGAAGTTTCATCCTGTTACCTCCCCAACGGTCACTAAAACCAGAGGCATCTCTCCGTTTAATCCATTCCATGGATCGTTGAGTCCAGAATGCCACCGCTGTGCCCTCCTCCTCCTTTCACCTGCCAACCAGTCTGTGCCCCTGTCTTCAATTTGTCTTTCTTGCAGTCAGTTTTGAGCTCCTGGAGACCAAGAACCATAGAAGAGAATGTACTATTAACCGTTGAAGGATAAAAGTGGGTAGGGTAGGGAAATCACGGTATGGTCCTTCTGTGTGAAGACACAGTGCAGCCACTGAAAAGAGCAATTCCAGGGACTTCCCTGGTGGTCCAGTGGCTAAGGGTCCATGATCCCAATGCATGTGGCCCGAGTTCAATCCCTGGTCAGGAAACTAGATCCCACATGCCTCAGCTAAGACCTGGTGCAGCCAAACAAATAAATGTTTTTTAAAAAGGAAATAACATTTCCAAAGAGGTCATATGGTTTGAAAAGTTTCAAGATAGTCCTTAACAAAAACCAGTGAACCAGTGGGTATAGCAGATCCAAAGAGAAATAAGACTGCTGACAACCAGGATAGATTCATAGGTTGATAATGACATGGCTACAGTAAAACCCCAGGCTCTTATTGCTTCACATGTTGGTTGTTAGAACACTGTGTGACATTTCTGATTGGGTAAATTTATATGAGTGTGTTTCATATTTTATTTACATTAACTGGTAAAGTATATATGTTTCTTATTCTCTTGAAAGTATCCAGGCATACTTGTACTTTTCTTTGTCTTTAAGAGTCTGAAGTAAACAAACATACAACAATAAAAATTTCTTCTATATGCCTTCTACTGTAAAGGCATATAGGGGATTCAGATGAACCTAGTCTCAATAATGCTGTGATTCTTGGTTGGGCAAGTTCCATGTTACAAGAGACCACTTTTGATCCGCCTAAAATCAGGTCTTAGGAATTGAAAAGAGGGAGAAGGAAAAGGGGAGAAGAAAATAGCTGTAAATGAGCCCTGAATACTACTTTTCCATTTCTAGTCTCTCAGTAGAAAGCCTGAGAGCATCTGGTTTTCTATTAAAAAGGAAAACTGCTGAATAATATAGCCCATGATTCCATTTTTACCACCATGCTCCTACTGACAGAAATGCAAGAATTAAGTGATTGAATCCTTCCGAACAACTCTCTACTTTTTTCTCCCCAAGAATGACTCAGAAAAACCATTTGGTGGCAAATGCTGACCATACTCAATAAGAGTCCCTGGAACATAAGAGTCCAGTGGATTCTAGAGCATTCTAGACTTCAAGCAAGAGAAACTGCTACTGTTGTCCTCTTCTGCTTTGTCTAAGTGTCACTCAATTTTGCCACTAGTGGGATTTGCTTAGTGAGTGCAAGTCACTCAGCTGTGTCCTGCTCTTTGTGGCCCCATGGACTATGCAGTCCATGGAATTCTCCAGGCCAGGATACTGGAGTGGATAGCCTCTCCCTTCTCTAGGGGATCTTCCCAACTCAGGGATGGAATCCAGGTCTCCCACATTGCAGGTGGGTTCTTTACCAGCTGAGCCACCAGGGAAGCCACCAGCAAATTTGTTTTAGTTGTTTACAAAATCTCTCTGTCCTTGTTGAAGAGCAGAAGTAGAGATTTTGCTACTGAGATATACACTACAGCTATTTATAGTGGATACTTGGTATCTTTTAACTGAGAATGGCTTGGTCATTTTCAGGGATATAGACTGTTTACAATTAATTGAATGTAACTTTTTGGAACTTAGATACACATAGAGAAAGAATTTCCTGTCAGTTCCTTCCCTTCCATACTTCCTCCTTTTTTTTCCTTTCCAGGACATTTCTTTTGGCTCAAAGATCACTATTAACACAGAGATATAATACTCGGGGCTTTCCTGATGGCTCAGCAGGTAAAGAAATCCATCGGGAAGCTAACACAGGAGCCGCAGGTTTGATCCCTGGATCCGGAAGATCTCCTGGAGGCAGGCATGGCAGCTCACTCCAGTGTTCTTGTCTGGGAAATTCCATGGACAGAGTTGCCTGGCAGGCTACAATCCATGGGGTCACAAAGAATCTGATATGATTGAAGTGACTGAACATGCATGCATAGACACTAGATACTGGATTTCATGTCTGTGTCCTCTCTCCATTGCTGCCTTAGACACCTTCTGGCAGTGGCTGAAGTGCTTACAAAAGAAGGCTCTCTAGGCAAAGACACATTCGGTTAGTCGTGAAATTCTTCTTAAGAGGGGGAAATAAGAAAAGACGATTTTTGAGGAAGAGTGAGAATTTTGTCTGGTGCCATTTTGTTTACACACCACTTTTATTCTCAATTAGTCTCAATTTTAATGGTGTTTGCTCACTTTTATTTGCTTCTAAAAGGCAGTTGATCCTTTTATTGATATGAAAGCTAAGCTGATTTTCAGATCTTTTGATTGAATCTATAGCCTCTCAATTAGATGAAACTGTGGCTGAGCACACACACGTCCCTGAACAAAGCATGACAAATTCAGCTTCTTTCTTTGAAATCCTCTTTTATCAACATCAATGCATAAATTATAGCCTCTTACTGTACCTACTCAGATGCGGATTATATTACATAAATGCTTAAATGGTTATACAGTCTTCATGACATGTTAATTCTGTAATAGTGTTCATCTTTTCAGCTCTTAGCCATGGTGAAAGGGAAACATAATCCAAAAAGAGTGTCTGATGTGCTAATCATTCATAAATCTGAAAAATATGTGTTTGATCAAGGCCATGTCTTTTCCCTTTGAGTAATTTTTTTTTTTTTTTAACATCAGCAAGTTCTTCTGAAATTCATGATTGTCTTTCTGAAAGCTCTAAACAACCAGTGTTGATTTCACAACTGGCAATGGCCAATACTTTCTTATTTACAGTAAATCCCAAGTTGGCATTTGCGTGGATAATCAATCTTTGTTTGTTACTTAAACCATTCAGAGTTCCTCTGATATTTATGATTTCGATGAGTAGAAGATGCTGCATGCAAATAAGTACAGTTCAGTTACAGAAAGCAGTTGTCAGAACACATTTATATTCCAGCAGCAGAGAAGAAATTAATCTCACAGTGGCTTCAATTCAAATTGGTCTGATATTCCAGTAATAAATTCCCTGCCCAGATGGAATCATTTTCTTTATCATAAATATTTTAAAACACTTGATCTGCATTAAAGTTGTACGGGACTGAAACTTATTTTAGATATTTTAAGTCAAGCCCCAAAGAGAAAAAAAAATATTTTGCTTTTTTTAGACTCCATTTTTAAAATCTTTTCTTATTTTCTATGGCTTTCTCCTATCATACAAATTATTTAACCAAAGAGAAAAGCACATCACATGCTATTCGTGTCTGATGTGGAGCACCCAAAGAAAGCACACCTTCCTACCGTGTATTAATTGTATCTCTATCATATGTTTTGATGACACCAGTCATTCTTTTAATATAGAAATAAATCTGAAAATAGCTATTACTCTTTTCATCCACTTATACACTCATGTGTGGAAGAAGAAGAGGGAGCAATGATCCCAGAATGTAAGCACTGAGAAACTGAGGTCCATAATCACAGAGTGGCTTCTACAGGCAAGCACAGCAGTTAACAGCAAGGCTGGGCGGTAACACCCACACCTGTCACAGGGACGTGTGTACCTCTCATTACTTTTTGCAATTTTAAGCAACCAGTCCTGGTATGATTATTTGTGTGATTGTGTATGTGTGTGTGTGACAATTCCCCATTCCTCCACCCCAAACCTTGTGAGTCACTCCAGCCACAAGTCTTCCAAGAGCATCATGAGACAGTAGAGGACATGCGGGTTCATAGAAATGACTTTATACTCTTCAGGTCCCCTAGAATATGAATCAAGAATTAGGCGTTTTGAAAGATTTCCCCAGTGTTCCAATGGTTAGGACTCTGAGCTTCCAATGCAGGGGTCACAAGTCAATCTGTGGTTAGAGAACTGAGATCCCACATGCCACACAAAAAAAAAAAAAAAGGGTGTGTGTTTTGAAATACTCTGCTTCTAATCCAGCCATCCCTGGAGTAGATCTGTTTCTCATCCAGACTTCTTGGAGATTAGTGACCCCTCATGAATCACCTCAGTTCCATCTTTCTTCTGAATCAGTACTCTGAAATGCTCTAGGTGGTAGAGAGCCCAGAGGTGAAACACACTCCCTAAGGGTGAGGTTTGTATCTTTGGAATCCTCTCTCGACTTGTAGATCTGGACTTTATAGTCCACCTTGGAAAAAACTGAAGGCAACAGGAGAAAGGGTGACAGAAGATGAGATGGTTAGAGAGCATCAGCAACTCAGTGGATATGAATTTGAGCAAACTCTGGGAGGTAGTATGTGCTTTCTCGGTGGATCAGCTGGTAAATAATCTGTCTGTGGTACAGAAGACCTGGTTTCGCTCCCTGGGTCGGGAAGATCCCCCTGGAGAAGGGAATGATTACCCACTACAGTATTCTTGCCTGGAGAATTCCAAGGACCGAGGAACCTGGAGGGCTACAGTCCATGAGGTTGTGAAGAGTCTAACATGACTTAGCAACTGAACAACAAGACCACTTGGTTGTTCAGATGTCTGAACTGAGAAGGGTTGATGGGATCACCATAGCCATGTTGGTCAAATAGTGACTTTCTTGAACCTGGGTGTTTCTAACTTCCCAACCACTATGCTGCTCCTTCTAATGCAACATGGCAAAAACTTATCCCTGAAGAATAACTGAAAGCCAAAGAGTAGAGTTCAAACTCTGAATTCAATCTTGAAACATAAGCTCCAGTATAAGACCCATGCTAAATACTACACAGAAGAAGTAAATCAGACATAGACTAAAACATTGAGAAATAGACAGGAGTTTTCCAAACAACTCTTCCTTACCATGGATTAAAAACAAATTGATATTTCACTTGCTGATTCTGTCTACATCCAGCCCACCTCTCAGATTACAGGATATTCATTGGCAAAATTGATGACTGGAAAATGCAGCCGGTGTTGGAAAATGATACCAGATTCCTTGAAGATCTGAGTCAAAAGTTCTGTGTTTTTCAGATTGTAAACTATTAGAGAGGACAATCTCTATCGGATAAACCTAGTGTAGGCCCATGACCAGCTGATATTTATATATACTTAAAGACTTTTCGACAGTTGGAGACAGAGGGGCAGATTTCTGGATCTTAGTCATTGCTCTGATTTGGCTGGATGTGTCATTGGCCAACTTACTTTGCCTCTTAGTGATCTGATCTCCTTATCTGGAAAAACAAAGATCTGTCACATTTTCATTTGTCCAATAACTGTCTCAGAGCACTGATTACCTGTCTGGCTGTTTACATACTGCAGAGGTGTGTGAGGAAGAAAGGAAATGATTTGCAGGAAAACCTTTTAAAAGCAAGTCAATGCACAAAGGAAATATGTTATCAAAATTATCTATCCTCTACAAAAATGATCCCCAGAGGAAAAAAGGCTTAAATATTGGTCATATAGACACCAAAAGTGCATTCCTCAAACAATGGACTTACAGATAAATACAGATGTTTACAGAAACTGGGATTAATGTTTGGTCTTCACTGTTCAGACCAATATTTGTGCTGAATCTCCAAATATGTAGTAATATGTGTTATCATATTTCAATAGTCAATTGTATGTCAGGTAAAGACTATACTGAGACAAAGAAAAGTTAGCTGGTTGCCTGGAGTCCCACCCCTAGAAAGTAGCAGAACTGGGATTTAGACCCCCAAAGATCAGACTATAAAACCACAGTCTTATCCTCCACACTCTATGACACTGAGCTGAAAAGAGACAACTATAATGGAATTACTATAATTTCAAGGGTCAATAGAGGGCCCCTTGTCAAAAGACTTTGTTATTGAGAGGTCAACAGTTGACAAAAAAAGGTCTTCCTATTTCATCCCTATTCTCTTTGTTTATCTGGAGAAAATAGGGGAGCATTGAAATCCATGTTTTGCTCAGAAACTGCATATTATCCATGTAAGTATTGTAAGGAGAACTCAAAACTTTCTACCACTTTTTTCAAGAATAAAGATTTTCAAGGACAAATATTGCAAATTGTAATTTGACAGTGAATGTCTTAAAATTCTGCAAAGTCACATTTGAAAAGAAGCCAAATTTATGAAAAAAAAATGTCCACTTCAAAAGCTTAATGAAGGCAATTTGTCAACAATTTCACACATCATTTGCCCACAACCTCTGAATAAAAGGTTTCCCAGTTTACCTTTTTCCCATGTGAACTTCAGATCATAAGCATTTAGTGATTCATCAATCATCATCTTTCCCAGAAACTGAGATGCAAGCAGAATGCAATGTAAGAGATTTGTTAAAATATGTTTTATGTGATACACTTATTGCTTATGTTTATTTTTTTACCCAGTGTTAGAGAAACATATGGGGAGTGACATGTATTTAAAATCAGAGTCTGGTTTAAGACTTGGGGTGAATTTGCTATGGCTCAGATGATAAAGAATTTGCTATATAAAAGATTAAAACAACTTAATGAACCTTAGAATGTATTTATCTTAGAATTCTAAAAATTCTGTAGAGAAGTGGAGAGAGGAGAAAAACAGCTATAGCTAAGTGAGTATGACTTATAAAAGAACAAGCAATGCTTTCCCATGGCACTGATACTTTAAATAATTAATAAGAAACTCTTTGCAAAATGCCATACTTGTCAAATAACTAACTGAAAACCATTACTGTTGATTGTCAGCATGCTTTTGTAACCAAAATGCCGGAGGGATAAGTTGATGGAAAGTAATTAATAAGACCAAGAATAGGTTTACTGCATGTAACTGATACTATTTGTAAATCTGGGACTCATAAAGTGTTGTACTGATTGAGGGAGGCGTTGCAGATGTTTCTGCTATTTTAGTAAAGGGAAGAAGTGTAAAACAAATCAGCCAACAGAAAAGGGGGTGCAGATAATTTAGAACTGCAATACCTACCGTAAAACTCTTTTATGTTATATTTTTAATGTAGGGTAAAACTTCCCTGGGCTTCCCTGGCAGCTCAGAGGTAAAGAATACGCCTGCCAATGCAGGAGACATGGGTTCAATTCCTGGGTCAGGAAGATACCCTGGAGAAGGAAATGTCTACCCACTCTGATATTCTTGCCTGGAAAATTCCATGGACAGAGGAGCCTGGCAGGCTACAGTCCATGGGGCTGCAGGGTCAGACATGACTAAACAACAACAATAGCATCAAAACTCCCCTTTTGCACACTTGGGCAGCCCACATATGGAACTCAAGTGTGACATCAATGAGGGCAAATAAAGATAATTTTAATGAAATGAGGTGTAATGTGCAGTTGACCCAGATATCTAGATATTTTGACATGAATAATTATAACTGGAAAAAACGGAACAACTGGTGGAGGGTTTGGAAACATATTGGAATGAATTATCCAGGTTTTTGCCCTTCAGTATACTTTTTTTCAGCATAAAAAAATAATCCCACTTGCTAAACTGCTTGGGCCATGATGATTCATAGTACTGCTGGTGGAATCTGGCATATTTGTGTGTGTGTCTCTCTGCACACATATTTATGTTTATTCTTTCACGTACTCTGTCAGAATGAAATGTTTGGGTTGCACTTAGTACCCACCTGATTTTAATTAGTGTCACCAGATATTTACTGAAGTCATCAAAGTTTTTAATTTAGAGATAATTCGGCAAAGGGCAATTTGTTGCTATTTACATTTAGATAGATGTGAAAAAATGCACTGATGTTTTCACAGACAGACCCCAGGACGCTTCTCATGTTCAAGCTCTGGAAAATCTACTCCCTTGAAATGTGGAAGGATCCTATTACTTGCTTTCAACCAATTGAATATAGCAAAAGTGGTGAGAGGTCACTCCATGATTATGTTATCTCATACACACACACAGACACACACACAGTTGACATTGCTCTGGCATATCTGCATGTGGAAGCTTCTATCACATTTATAAAAATCTACTTCTTCCCACTGGTTTAGTTTTAAGCAGACCAACCATTGGGTGACAATGAGATACACAAAATAACCTTTGAAAAGAGCAGTGAAATAGGAAGACGCACAGTTCCCAATTTCAAAGCTTACCTTAAAGCAACGGTAAGGAAAATGAAAATGGTGTGGTACATATATTGATACAAGGATATACATGTAGATTAGTAGAAATGAGATTTCAGAAGTGAGCCCACCTATCTACAGTCAACTGATTTTCAGGAAGAATGCCAAGATCATCTGAGTGGGAAAGAGTAGTCTTTTTAACAAATGGTATTGTATCAACTGAATAGTCACATGCAGAAGACTAAAGCTGTAACCCTGCCTCATACCATAATAAACAATTAACTCAAAATATATCAGACTAGTTTTTAAGAAATCTCTATACTGTTCTCCATAGTGGCTGTGTGAGTTTTTCTTCCCACCAACAGTGAAGGGTTGTCCTTCGGTTGCTGAGTTCTGTCTGACACTTTGCCACCCCACAGACTGCAACCCTAGGCTTTCCTGTCCTTTACTATCTCTCTGAGTTTGCCCGAACTCAAGTCCATTGAGTTGATGATGCCATCCAACCATTTCATCCTCTGTCACCCCCTTCTCCTCTTGTCCTCAATCTTTCCCAGCATCAGGGTCTTTTCCAGTGAGCCAGCTCATCGCATCAGGTGGCCAAAGCATTGGAACTTCATCTTCAGCATCAGTCCTTTCAATGAATATTCAGGATTGACTAATTTGATCTCACTGCAGTCCAAGGGACCCTCAAGAGTCCTCCAGCACCACAATTCAAATGCATTAATTCTTTGGTGCTCAGCTTTCCTATAGTCCCACTCTCACATCTGTACATGACTACTGGAAAAACCATAGCTTTGACTGTGTGGACTTTGTCAGCAAAGTGATGTCTCTGCTTTTTAATACACTGTCTAGGTTGGTTATAGCTTTTCTTCCAAGTAGCAAGCATCTTTTAATTTCAAGGCTGCCGTCACCATCTGCAATGACTTTGAAGCCCAAGAAAATAAAATCTGTCACTGTTTCCACTTTGCCCCTAGCTATTTGCCATGAAATGATGGGACCAGATGCCATAATCTTAATTTTTTTAATGCTGCATTTTAAACCAGCTTTTTCACTCTGCTCTTTCACTCTCATCAAGAGACTCTTCAGTTCCTATTCACTTCTGCCATTAAAGTGGTATCATCTGTAAAACAGTGCAAGAGGATTCTCTTTTCTCCACATCCTCTCCAGCATTGTTTATCAATATTTTAATGATGGCCATTCTGACAGGTGTGAGGTGATACTTCATTGTAGTTTTGATATGTATTTCTCTAATAATGAATGATGTTGAGCATCTTTTCATGTGTTTATTGGGCCATCTGTATGTCTTATTTGGAGAAATGTCTGTTTCAGTCTTCTGCTTGTTTTTTGAATGGGTTTTTTGGTTTTCTGATATTGAGCTGCATGAGCTGCTTATATATTTTAGAGGTTAATCCTCTGTCAGTTGCTTCATTTGCAATTATTTTCTCCCATTCTGAGGGGTGTCTTTTCATCTTGTTTATAGTTTCCTTTGCTGTGCAAAAGCTTTTAAGTTTAATTAACTCCCATTTGTTTATTTTTGTTTTTATTTCCATTAGTCTGGGAGTTGTGTCAAAGAGGAACTTGCTTTGATTTACATCAAAGAGTGTTCTGCCTATGTTTTCCTCTAAGAGTTTTATAGTTGCTGCCCTACACTTAAGTTTTAATACATTTTTAGTTTATTTTTATGTATGTTTTAGGAAGTGTTCTAATTTCATTCTTTTATATGTAACTGTCCAGTTTTCCCAGCACCACTTATTGAAGAGGCTGTCTTTTCTCCGTTGTATAGTCTTGCCTCATTTGTCAAAGATAAGGTACCCATAGGTGTGTGGGTTTACCTCTGGACTTTCTACCTTGTTCCATTGGTCTATATTTCTGTTTTTGTGCCAGTACCATACTGTCTTGATGACTGTAACTTTATAGTATAATCTCAAGTCAGGATGGTTGATTCCTCCAGCTCCATTCTTCTTTCTCAAGACTGCTTGGCTATTTGGGGTCTTTGTGTTTCCATACATATTGTGAAATTTTTTGTTCTAGTTTTGTGAAAAATACAAAACTAGATAGGGAGTTTGATAGGGATTACATTGACTCTGTAGATTTCTTTAGGTAGTATACTCATTTTCACAATATTGATTCTTCCAATCCAAGAACATGGTATATCTCTCCATCTGTTTGTGTCATCTTTGATCTCTTTCATCAGTGTCTTATAGTTTTACTCTTATATTTAAAATCAGCAATAAAGAATAATAAACAATAAACACCAGTGATTGAACCCAGGTCTCCTGCATTGCAGGCAGATTCTTTACCACCTGAGCTAACGAGGAAGCCTAATAAAGAATGAGCCCTAGAAATCCTAGGTATCATATTTGTTGTTCAGTCACTAAGTCATGTCCAACTCTTTGCAATCCCGTGCACTGCAGCACACCAAGCCTCCCTGTCCCTCACTGGCCTATCCTGTCCAGGTCTTACACTGGGCCCAAGTCAAAGCACACCCCATGCCCTGCTCTCCCTCTCTGTCTCTCTCCCTCTCTTTCCCCACTTCCGATAACTTCAATGCATAGCCCAGATGTGTCATGTAATTTCCAGAACCTGAGAGTAGTAAACCTTTTTGTTAAAGTTTCCTAGTGGATATTGTTAAGGGCATCTTGCAATCATAAGAATCTTTAGAGGCTGGTCCAGCCACAACTTTAGTTACTGAAAATCTAAGACCAGTATACAACAGTAGCTATTTACAATCAAGAATCTCCTCTTGCCCCCGCCCTATAATATTCATACATATTCAGTACGATGGCTTGACCAAAACATTATTTGTTCCCAAGATATACGTGGGTTGCTTTGGCATATACTATTTTTTTTCCCAGACTTTGGGGGAAAAAAAGCTTGTAAACCTAAGAAATGAGATAAAGGACGTAGCATGGTGATGTAATTAAGGAGTCTTTCTACTCTAACAAAATGATTTCAAAAGAACATTGTTATCAATACTAAAAGATCCAGATGAAGAGGAAAATTTGAAAGACTTTTTACTCCTATTGTTATCTTCACTCTTTGTGTGAAATCTATTCATTGGTGAGATAACACAGAACTGGTAATCTGTAAATACAGTTCTATGTGAATGTCACTCAGTCGTGTCCGACTCTTTGTGATCCCATGGACCATACAGTCCATGGAATTCTCCAGACCAGAATACTGGAGTGGGGAGCCTTTTCTTCTCCAGGGGATCTTCCCAACCCAGGGATCGAACCCATGTTTCCCACATTGCAGGTGGACTTTTTACCAGCTGAGCCACAAGGGAAGTCCCCCAAAAATACAGTTCTATGGCTGTCTACAATGCTCATAGCTACTTGATATTGTATGACTAAGCATTATTCTAACATCTTAGAATGAAAAGTCAGTGATTAAAAGATAAAGAGTCAGTCTTTTTTTTTTTTTTACAAGAGCAGGTCACCATAAGCTTGGGATTCAATACTATTTGAGGTTCAAATAGTACCACCAAATATTATAAATAAGTTAAACGCCATAGTCTGCCTTTCCAACAGATCTAAAGAGGCTCAGGAATGATTTGCCTTGTGGGGAAAACAAGGGAATATGGGAAATCCAGGTTAGTTTGAAGGTATTTTTGGTTTTGTTGTTGTTTTGAGCATTTACATTATGTTTTTGACACATCTTTATTGAGTGAACACAAATGATGTCAGGCTCAAGTTTTGTAGGTATTCCTAAATCTTTCTGTGACTAAATCACAGCCCCTTCCCAAGTTAAACATTTTCCCCTTTTTCTAAAGCTCTTAGGTTTTTTTCCCCTAGTTATTCTGGATTTTCAAATTCCACTATTGTGTGTCTAGGAGTGGATGTTATTTCATTCAAACTGTTAGACATTCAAATGGTTCTTTCTATCTGAAAACTCATGGAAAATATCTTCCTATTAATTTCAGTAATGGCCCCTCTTTTGAATTTATTCTTTTTTTTTTTAGCAGAAACTCTATTAGACATAATGGAATTTCTGGATCCGTTTTCCAGTTTTCTTAATTTTTTTCTTTTATTTCTCCTATTTCTGTGCTATTTAACACTATATTCTGTGAACATTCGCAACTTGAATGTCCCTGGAATTCAGTTTTTATTAACTAATCTGTATTTTTAGTACCTCCAGCTTCTTACTTTTTTATTAATATTTCTATGACCATTATTTTTCATTTCCAAGATCTCTAATAGATTATTTACATAGCAGCCTTCTCCTGATTTATCCTGTCTTTCTTAGTTAATAATGACACTTTATTTTTTTTAAGTTCGTTGAAAAAGTGATTCCTGATCATGGTAAGAGTGAAAAAACAAAGTTTCAATGAACCAATAATGAAAAGTAAGTCTCCCTGTTATTTAGGACCAGGAGAGGCCTGGGTCAACAGTTTCTTTTTTCTGGACGTACAATTCCAGAAGTCCTGCGTGTACGCGTGCATGTAAGGCGCTTCAGTCGTGTCTCTGCGACCCCTTGGACTGTAGCCCTCCAGGCTCCTCTGTCCATGGGATTCTCTATGCAAGAACACTGGAGTGAATTGCCTTGCCTTCCTCCAGGGCATGGTCAGGGATCTCCAAGAGATCTTCCAGACCCAAGGATCAAATTTGAGTCTCTTACATCCCCTGCATTGGCAGACAGGTTCTTTACGCTAGGGCCACCTGGGAAGCTCTGCTGTGTGTAAATAAGCATATATTTTCGTGTGGGTACATAAAAATTTTTAAACCAAAAAAGTTAACATACTACATATACTTCTGAATTATGTCTATTTTGTGGTTTCTTTCATTATTTCACATAAAATTTGGGTGTTGATTTCATATTCACACACAGAATTGTCATCTTAAAATATACTTTCTCATAATAACCATAAGGATCAGCATGAATCAATTATTTACCATCCTACTGATGAAAATTTAGTCTGTTTTTTGCTGTTACAAACAAAGCTGTAATAAACATTTCTGCGCATCTATTTTTACACTCATCATGTGGATATAAATGGTAGATGAATTACTAGAAATAGAATTGCTAAATAATTCAATGTATACACATTCAAAACACTGACAAATCGCCCTCCAAAGAAGTTGTACTATTAATTTGCCTATTTCCCTGTAACCTTAACAGAACTATATATTAAAAACTTTCTGATCTTTGTAAACTTGATTGTTATTGTTAGAAATGGTGTCATTGTTTATTTCACTTTTCTGTAATGAGTGAGAACTTTAAACTTTACGGATAATCTTTTCATACATTTATAAGCCACTTGGATTTTTTTCTATTAATTACTGGTACACAATCTTTGCTTATTTGTGCTTTGGATTATTAGTATATCTCATTCATTTGTAAGAGTTCTTTATAAAGTGATTAACTCTTTTTCTGTCAGGTAGGTTTCCAATTTTTCTACTTTTTCACTTTGTTTTTAGTTTTATTGCAATACAATTATTTAATACTTTTCTTCATTGTTTCCAGGATTTTTGACATTCTTAAGTTATCACTGTAGGCACTGGGGGTTCAGTTTCACTGGTTCTTCAAGATCCATGTATAAAATACATCTTGGAATTGCCCACCTGAAGGAGGGGCAGCGTGCCCATTGTGTTGGGGTCCACAGCTGTTGTATTGAGTTAAGCATATGTATATTATGATCTGCTGAATGAGGAGACACAAGCCACCCACATGAAGGCGGCAGGTAGCTCCCTCAGCATCCGTGCTCTCACTTTGAGGAAGTGAAAACCCTGGGGCCATTTTGATTGAAAGCAGAGTTTCAATACAGTCACACAAAAGAAGTCAAGTCACAAGATTTATTACTTACAGATCCCAGGAATGGAGCAATAAGCCATCCGCTGTCCCAAGTCACAGGGAGCAGGTGATAAGGGAGCAAGTGGGATGTGTGCATGCTAAGTCACTTCAGTCCTGTCTGACTCTTTGTGACCCCATGGACTGTAGCCCTCCAGGCTCCTCTGTCCATGGGGTTCTCCAGGCAAGAATACCTGGAGTGGGTTGCCAGGCCCTTCTCCAGGGGATCTTCCAGACCCAGGGATGGAACTCGCATCTTTTACTTCTCCTGCATTGGCAAGTGGGTTCTTTACCACTAGCGCCACCTGGGGAGCCCAAGAGAGCCAAGTGGCAAGCATCTCCTACTTACAAAGTGGCTGGGAAGCCCAAGAGAATGGGTTGGCAAGCACCTCCTACTTACAAGGTGGCTGGGAAGCCCAAGAGAATGGGTTGGCAAGCACCTCCTACCTACAAGGTGGCTGGGAAGCCCAAGAGAATGGGTTGGCAAGCACCTCCTACTTACAAGGTGGCTGGGGCAGAGGTCTTTTGCTCACATTTCACAGGCTAGACTCTAGTGGTTGTTTTAAAAGGTGTCTCGGAAAAATAAATAAATAAAAATAAAAGGTGTCTCGGGAAAAGCAAAGCGAGAGCTTGGTACAGGGATCTCAAGCTCAGGTCCATATCTGAATGTCCAGACGCTGGGTGTGAGCAAGGTTTTCATGCTGTAAAGTGCCCTGGCAATAACTCAGAAATAACTATTTCCTCATCACACCCAATTACTCGCTGGCTCCAGTCCCCTGTTGGTTGAGGAATTACCCTCAGAGACTTTATTCCCATTTTGAGGTGTATGCCTGCTGGCTAAGAAGTCCCTGCAGTGTCAGAGAAGAAATGATGTCCCCAAGAAAAGATGACCAGGTTCCTGGAAGAGAAAATATACCCTGGACATGCTTGAGGTGAAGCACTGTCAGCATGCTGCTGCCGCCGCCAAGTTGCTTCAGTCGTGTCCGACTCTGTGTGACCCCATAGACGGCAGCCCACCAGGCTCCCCCGTCCCTGGGATTCTCCAGGCAAGAACACTGGAGTGAGTTGCCATTTCCTTCTCCAAAGCATGAAAGTGAAAAGTGAAAGTGAAGTCACTCAGTCATGTCCGACTCTTCCCGACCCCATGGACTGCAGCCTACCAGGCTCCTCCATCCATGGGATTTTCCAGGCAAGAGTACTGGAGTGGGGTGCCATTGCCTTCTCCAACTGTCAGCATGAGGTGATCTTAAACTGAAACTATCCATTACATCTGCAGGTGAAATCAAGTATCAGTCAAGGTGAATGAGATCAGTTCCTGATGCATCTAAGAACAGCACACATTGGTCTTGGAAAAGTCTTATGAGAAAAAGATCATAGAGCCTATCGTAAATGGTCACTGTCATATCACAGCTAGTTTAAGAGTTCCGGGGCTGAATACAGTAGGAGTTTATTTGCGACTCTCCATCAAAGCATACAAAATGCTCCTCTCCGTCTCTGCAGCCTGAGCTGGGTTTGCTCTATCTGAAGATACATGAGCAGGATCTGAATTCACTAGAACTTTCTGTATTTTATAAATAGCATTGATGATAGGAGCTGATTTAGCATTGTGTGTTAGTCGCTCAGTTGTGTCCGACTCTTTGCGACCCCATAGGGTGTAGACTGCCAGGCTTCTCTGTCCATGAGATTCTCCAGGCAAGAATATTGAAGTGGGTTGCCACGCCCTTCTCCAGGGGCTCTCCCTGGCCCGGGGATCAAACCCATGTCTTGTACATCTCTGCACTGGCAGGCGGGTTTTTTTTTACCATTAGCACCAACCCAAGAGAATGGGTTGGCAAGCACCTCCTACTTACAAGGTGGCTGGGAAGCCCAAGAGAATGGGTTGGCAAGCACCTCCTACTTACAAGGTGGCTGGGAAGCCCAAGAGAATGGGTTGGCAAGCACCTCCTACTTACAAGGTGGCTGGGGCAGAGGTCTTTCACTCACATTTCACAGGCTAGACTGTAAGTGATTATTCTAAAAGGTGTCTCAGGAAAAGCAAATCGAGAATTTGGGGTGGCGATCCTAAGCTCAGGTCCTTATCTAAATGTCCAGACTCTGGGTGTGAGCAGGGTTTTCATACTGTAGAATGCCCAGGCAATAACTCAGAAATAACTGTTTTCTCATCACACCCAATTACTCACTGGTTCCAGTCCCCTGTTGATTGAGTAGTTTCCCTCAGGGACTTTACTCCCATTTTGAGCTGTGTGTGCCAGTTGGCTGAGCAAGTCCCTGCAGAGTCAGAGAAGAAATGATGCCCCCAAGAAAAAATAACCAGGCTCCTGGAAGAGAAAATATGCCCTGGTCATGCTTCAGGTGAAGCACTGTCAGCATGAGGTGATCCTGAATTTAAACTATCCATTTCATCTGCAGCTATCAGTCAAGGTGATTGATATCAGCTCCTGATGCGTCTAAGAAAAGTACACACTGGTCTTGGCAAAGTGTCTAATGAGAAAAAGATCATAGAACTTACTGTGAATGGCCATTGTCATATTACAGCTAGTTTAAGAGTTCCTGGGCTGAATACAGTTGGAGTTTATTTGTGACTCTTCATCAATGCATACAAAATACTTTTTTCAGTCTCTGCAGCCTGAGCAGGGTTTGCTGTATCTGAAGATACATGAACAGGCTCTGAGTCCCTCTAGAACTCTCTATCTGTGTTTTATAAACAACATTGATGTTAGGAGCTAGTTTATCATTGAAAGTGAAAGTTAGTCGCACAGTCATGTCTGATTCTTTGGGACCCCATGGACTATAGCCTGCCCAACTCCTCTGTCCATGGGATTCTCCAGGCAAGAGTACTGGAGTGGGTTGCCATTTCCTTCTCCAGGGGATCTTTCCGACCCAGGGATCGAACCCGAGTCTCCTGCATTGCAGTAGATTCTTTACCAACTCAGCCACTAGCGAAGACTGGTTTATCGTTACTATATTGTATAATGTGCTGTGCTTAGTCACTCAGTCATATCCAATTCTTTGAGACCCCATGGACTGTAGCCTGCCAGGATCTGCTGTCCATGGGGATTCTCCAGGCAAGAATATTGGAGTGGGTTGCCATGCCCTCCTCATAATATATAGTAGAAAAAAGTGAAGTTGCTCAGTCATGTCTGACTCTTTGCAACCCCATAGACTGTAGCCTACCACGATCCTCCGTCCATGTAATTTTCCAGGCAAGAGTACTCGAATTGGTTGCCATTTCGCTCTCCAGGGGATCTTCCCAACCCAGGGATCGAACCCAGGTCTTCCACATATAATAATAGAGTCTTATTACTTATACAAGAATGGCAAATACATGGCATGTATTATTTCCTGTCAATAGAATACATTTGTGTGTGCTTAGTGGCTCAGTCGTGTCTGACTCTTTGTGACCCCATGGGGTGTAGCCCACCAGGCTCCTCTGTCCTCTGGAGAATCCTCAGATTCCCCAGGCAAGAATACTGGAATGTGTTGCCATGCCCTCTTTCAGGGGTTCTTCCCAACCCAGGGATCCTGCCCAAGTCTCCCAAATCTCAGGTGATTCTTTACTGTCTGAGCCGCCAGAGAAACTCAGAGAGGTCCTCTTTATATACACTTCCCCATGGATCCACACAGGACCTTAGAATGCTTCTCAGCACAATGCTCCAAGTTGGCATCTTAATTTGCCGCTTAGAGTATAATAAATTTTCTTGTTTTATTATCATCATTGGATTTACTCAGTCCTGAAATATTTCATCATAAACATCACAGGCATTATAACATCCAAGAAATTATCGAAGCTCATATGTTAAGATAGACAGCCCTGCTCGGCAGTAAAGCTAAGACGACCCTCACCACACTGTTGGTCCTGTTGGCAGATTTTAGTTCTCTGAACAGAACAGTGACTAATATTGCTGGTAAATCTTGTGTATACACTGCAATTTCATAAGGTTACAATAAAGTGTCCAGATTGTAGTAAGGCAATTCTCACTTTGCCCAGTGCCACATTATCTAAAACATGTGCTCATGAACTGCACCCTTGCTTTCCACAGTTCTTTTGTAACTGAGATTTAATCTGCGTTGACACTGTACCATGCCAAGCGAAGACATAGTTGTGATATGTAATTCAGTTCAGTTCAGTTCAGTCACTTAGTCATGTCCAACTCTCACAAATTGTCCGAATTACAGAATAATAACCTAGCTCAGTATCTTCTGTGCTTTCTGCTCGAAATGTAGAAAGTCACACAGCACATGCTGTTTAAGACCCGGTTTACTGATGGAAGCTGTGCTCTAGAGTATGTTGGTTAACTATCTAAGCACACATTCTCTTTAAATTGCTGGGGAAAGGAAATATTCTGTGGCCGAAAAATCACTTGAAAGATTCCCACTAACTATTTTCATCTTTTAAAAATAAGATCCCATACTTATGCCAGAATATCTTGGTTTAGAGTAGTAAAGAAAGCAAACTAAAGTAGAATATCACGTACTAATGCATATGTGTAGAATCTAGAAAAATGGTATAGATGATCTTATTTGCAAAGCAGAAGTAGAGATATGGATATAGAGAACAAACAAATGGGTACAAAGTGGGAAGAGGGTGTGGGAGGAATTGGGAGATTGGGATTGACACATATACATTATTGATACTATGTATAAAATGGGTAACTAATGAGAACCTGGGCTTCCCAGGTGGTGCTCATAGTAAAGAACCCACCTGCTGATGCAGGAGATATAAGAGATGAGGGTTTAATCCCTGCGTGGGTAAGATTCCCTGGAGGAGAGCTTGGCAATCCACTCCAATATTCTTGCCTAGAGAATCCAATGGACAGAGGACCCCAGCGGGCTACAGTCCATAGAGTCACAAAGAGTCAGACACGACTGAGGTGGCTTAGCACACACATGCATTGAGAACCTACTGGATAGCACAGGGAATTCTACTTAATGCTCTGTAATGACCTGAATGGGAAGGAAGCCCAAAAGGGAGAGGATATATGTGTATGTCTGGCTGATTCATTTTGCTGTATGGTAGAAACTAACACAACACTGTAAAACAACTATACTCCAATAAAAATTAATCTAAAAAATATAAATATGACTTCAACAGGCCCAGATAGAGATAACAACTACTTTGATCCAGCTCAGCTATTAACTGAACATCTGTTTCCTCATTCCCAATATACATGTTGAAATCCCAGCTCCCAGTGTGATGATATTCAAAGAGCTGGGGTGTCTGGGGGATAATTAGGTTGTGAGGGTGGACCCTCATAAACAGGATTAGTGCCCTCATAAGAAGAGACACAAGAGAACTGGCTTCCTGTCTGCTCTCCACTATGGGGGATGCGATTGGAAGAAGGCTGTCTGCAAACTAGCAAGAGGCTCTTACCAGACACTGGGTCTGCCAGCACCTTGATCTTGGACTTTTCAACCTTCAGAGCTATAAGAAGTAAATCGTTGTTGTTCAGTTTCTAAGTCATGTCCAACTCTTCATGACCCCATGGACTGCATCATCCCAGGCTTCCCTGTCCTTCACCATCACCCAGAGTTTATTCAAACTCATATCCATTGAGTCAGTGATGCCATCCAATCATCTCATCCTCTGCCACCCCCTTCTCCTCTTGCCTTCAATCTTTCCCAGATCTTTTCCAATGAGTTGTCTCTTGCATCAGGCGACCAAAGCTTCGGCTTTCGCATCAGTCCTTCCAGTGAATATTCAGAGTTGATTTCCTTTAATATTTGTTTAAACCATCCAGTCAATGATATTTTCATTAGAGCAGTGCAAACCAGCTATGACAAACACGGTTCCAAATCGCATAGTGTGCAAACACAAAGTTGTGAAAGGAGCCTCACTCCTTGATTTCTAATGACAGTACTATTTCTGTGGCTGATGACCAATTCACCATTGTCCCTATCCTGGACTGTTGTTGGAGACATACTTATCTTTGACCTGCCTTCAAGACAAAAGGCTAACTTACAGTAAGAAAAACTTTGTCTTGCAAACAAGTTTGGGAAATTCTAGAATTAGAACAAAACAAGCAGTTATGTTTATTGAAAGTTTACTATCAAGTTTCAGTTTCTGCTCCTGTCTATTGTTTGTGGTGTTGCTTAATTACCATTTTTACTTGCCAGTAACATTCTCTCAGCCTTTAAAAATGTCCATTTCCCCAAATATGATGCTACAGAGTAAGACTCATTCTGTTGTAAGGACAGAGGTACAAACAATTTTAAAGCAAGAAGCATCCATGAAAAAAAAAATCGACTAGTCCAATTTTTCATTTTAAATATTAGGAAATTGATAGCTCAGATTTAAGTGATATGGCCGATGTCTCATAACTTTTAAGAAGTGAAGCTCTGTCTTTCTCTAAATCTTCCATTCTGGGAAGTAGCATAGAAAAGTTTTGTGAGCATATAGATAATTCCTGGGAGGAAACATGGAAAATAAAAGACGAATTGCTTTCATAGGCAGATTTCTGGGTAATTTCCCTCATTTTAAACTTCTTTTATTATTCTTACAATATGTTTTACAATGACTAAAAACGGGGAAAATAAGAAAGAAGCAAATTGCAAACAATTCGATGTACCAGCTCTTTGTGGAAGATAACATATTTAACATATGTTTCTCAAGGATACAGCAGCCTGGAGGAAAAGCAGTTTGAAATAACAGCAATGAGAAGTATTTTTCTGACTCAGGCCTTGCCCACAGGATTGTAAGATATTTAGCCTCCCTTAAATTCTTCCCAACCAGTTCAGAAAGTGATTATCTCAGGACATTTCATATGAGCACATACTCTCACTCCTCTAGCTCCATGTTAAGCCTACCAATTCTTTTTTTTTAATTAATTAATTTATTTTAATTGGAGGCTAATTACTTTACAATATTATAGTGGTTTTTGCCATACATTGACATGAGTCAGCCATGGGTGTACATGTGTCCCCATCCTGAACCCCCGCACCACCACCTCCGTCCTCATCCCATCCCTCAGGGTCATCCCAGTGCACTGGCCCTGAGCGCCCTGTCTCATGCACGGAACCTGGACTGGTGATTTGTTTCACATATGGTAATATACATGTTTCAACGCCTACCAATTCTTATTCACTGTGCTCTGCTGCTGCTTCTCTAGGTCAGTCACTGAGACATCCCTGCATCCTTTCAAGAGAGAAGTCTGGGAATCAGAACCAGTCAGTGGAGATGGTGCCACGTATCCCCTAGATGACTGTGTCTGGATTATTCTCTGCTAACCATGACTCTTTTTTTTAATTAATTTTTATTGGTGTATGGTTGCTTTACAATGTTGTGTTAGTTTCTACTGTAGAACAAAATGAATCAGCCATACACATACATATGCCCTCCGTTTTGGACTTCCTTCCCATTCAGGTCACCACAGTGTAGAAAGTAGGACACTTGATAATGAAAGCAGGCATAGCAAAGAGCTGCTGCCTCCTCGGTCCAGCACACTTTGGTGATCCTTACCTGAGGAGTGAGATCCGGGTGCTGGCTGTGAAAAGACTTTCTCCAGATGATTTCAGACTGAGGGCTTCCTAGGGGAGAAACTATTGTGGGCCAAAGTATATTTGCTCAGAGGTCATCTGGGAGCCTACTGATCTCGGTCTGTGACTCCAAAGTGGAAACGGAGCTTCTGCCTTCGCTGCCGTTTTGGAGTCCAGAGCTTGTGTTGGATTCTCTTGGGGAAATAATGAACCAGCCCGAGGCATGCACCCAGCTACCACCTGAAAGGTGAGAGTTTGCAAATCCCCCACTGGGGCAGAGGGCCAGGCTTCCTTTGCAGACAGGTCTAGTGGTGTTTTGTAGGAAGTGGGTTGGGTCATCAGGCTGAGAGAGAGGATGGATTCAAAGTGAAAATGTAGAAGGATAAGAAGGACCAAAGGGAGAAGGACATTGGGAGGGAGAGGAGGTCTCCAGGAAACTCCCGCCGCATGCCATTTCCCCTCCTCGGTGGAAACCAGTGCCTTAGGTATGGTCACTGGTGGCTCTTCTGGCTCTTCAATAAGACAGCAGCTTTTCCTCCATCTGGGTCAGTGTGCATGGAGGTTGGAAAGATAGGACAGTGGTACTTGGGAAGGACCCAACACCTGCTTCCTGTTTGCCCAGATGGAGACGAGAGCCTCAGGAGGCGGAAAAGAGGGTGGAGAGGAATGTATTAGAATGTATTAGAGGAGGATAAGACTCCCAAGAGCACACAACTCGAGTCCTTGAGTCGCTCAGCACATCAATTTCCCTGGCCTTTCCCTCACTGGGCAGCTAGAGGGATGGCTGCCCAGTTCCAGGAAGCTGCATTCAGATCACTGTCCATGCCGATGGCGGCCCTTGGGAGCATGACATGTGAATCTATTTGTATTCCGGTGCAACAGATGACCACAGTTTAGAAGACAATACTAATTTGCTCTCTTACAATTCTGTAACTCAGAAAATCCAAAGTCATTTTCACAACACTGAAATCAGAGTCAGAAACTCCGTATTCCTTAGAAGGCTCTATGGGAAGACCCTCATCTTCTCCAGCTTATAGGAGCTGCCCATACTCCTTGGCTCATGACTGTTTCCTGCATCTTCAAAGCCAACATTATAGCATCTTCTCTCTTCCCTCTGCTTTCTTCCTGCATCTTCTCATTCTGACTCTGATCTCCCTGCTTCTCTCTTTAAAGGACCTTTGTGATGACATTGGACCCATTCAGACAATCTAGGATAATCACACCTAAGTGCCTGTTACTGGGTAAGGTGACATATTCACAGGTTCAGGAGATTTGGAAGTGGGCACCTTGGTGGGGGAGGTGGCATGATTCAGCCCATCATAAGGTGCGTAGTCTGTGCAGTATGATACTTGTGGATGCCCTAAGAAGGGACTTCTTTACCCATGTTGGTGAAGCTGATTCTGAACTTGGGCCATTGTAGCTCTACTTCTTACACATTGACCTCCTAGGCCCCTGCTATTAGGAGTCACACCTACTGAACTGAAGGCTGCATCCCCTGAATATTCTGTCCCATCATTATTGCATGGACCCCAGAACAGTGGACCCTCCACTATTCACAGCAAAGTTTGAGTAGTATTGTCAAATTGACCTCTCCTTCCATTGCTAGTCCATTGTTACAAACAAATTTCATACTTTTTTACTCCATTTTTCCCAGGGATGACTCTGCCTCCTGGATCTTTCTTGTGCAGAGAGGGTACTTTCACATCAGCCCCACAGAACAAGTCAGAACGCCCACACGTGTCTGAATCCTCATTAAATCAGATACAGGTTAGACCCTTGAGCTAGGATCCTTCTGCCATCATGACTCATGATAAAAGTTTTTTCAGTCTGAATATATACACCAATGAAACAACCTGTTGATCTATTTCTTTTCAATAAAGTAACAATTCTGAGGGCGTCAGATTTAAGCAAAACCTGCACAATATCAATTACAGTAAATTATTTAAGTATGCAATTTGGAAAAATTATATTTGGCATTATGTAAATGCAGCCTCTCAATAACACAAGGAGTTTATTCTATTAAAATTTATTACTTTAAGATAAATAGAAAGTAGATTTGTCAAAACCAGATAAGCCTTGCTACTGATACCACTAATAATACTGATAACAATAAGTAATAATAAAATCCTCAAATAAATGATGGATGTTTTGCTCTGGTGTCATAGCCTGGTTGGCTTATACACAAACCAGGAATGCCAAGTGGTAGCCACATCTATTCTGCTTTGTCTTCCAACACATGATTATCAAGGGTTAGGATGGAGTGGCTGAGTAGATATCATCTTCTAATGCTCCTTTTAAAAACAATATAATAGAAAAACTGTCATGGGGATGTGCAATTGGTATATCAACTTCAAGTCCAGACTCCCAGTAGAAAGAGTTTCTTCCTGCCAAAGCACCATCCCAACACCCATATACAGTCATTGTAAGGCTCAGGGGACCCTGATCTCACAAAGAGGACAAATCTAACAGAGATTAGACACACAAAAAAACTCAAGAGTAAAGGAATGCATTGCTGCAGCTCCTCCATCTGAGGTTAAAATCAGAAGACTAGGAAATATCACTGACTGGTAATAAGTAAGAACTGAAATTAAGAAAGCCATATGTTGAAGGACAAAAGGACCTGAATCACCCAGAAAAAAACAGAAATTGGACCAGAGCTGTTACCATTTCATTTTTTATGTGATAAAATTGATGCTGATATCAGGCATCTCACTACAACCATATATAACCAGTTCTCATTCTAAAGCAGAGTCCAGTTATTCATAACATAAGGAACACAGTAGCTACACAACCTTCAAAGGTCAAAAAGCACCAGTATGTTTCATTTCATGTACTCAACATGCATTAACTCTGAGCACCATTTGCAAAGGTCAGCAAAATGCCAGTCTGAAATTTTAGGTCAATTTCATAATATTTTAATGTATAAAGCCTTCTCTGGGCATTATTATGTAAGGGTAACTGAATCAGATTAACTTTGCTCATCTTGGATCTCATGCCCAAAGTAGAGGAAGACAATAAGTAGCCTCTATCATGGAATTCTGCTTTAGGGAGATTTGTAGTTCTGTTTAGGTTTCATGAAGTCTCTCTTTTCCAGATACACAGGCCATGAGCTAATTAGGGATCCATGAGCTGCACTGTGTGCTTTGTAAAATGAAGGCAGAAGAACTTCCTGAAGTCCCTTAAAGGTTAGGATCTAGGGAAATGAAGAGAAGGTGAAAATATGAGGGGGATTTTGTTGTTGTTCAGTCATTAAGTCCTGTCCAACTCCTTGGGACCACATGAATTGCAACACATCAGGCTTCCCTGTCCTTCACTACCTTCTGGAGTTTGCTCAAATTCATCTCCATTGAATTGGTGATACTGTCCAACCATCTCATCCTCTGTTACCCTTTCTCTACCTTCCCTCAATCTTTCCTGACATCAGGGTCTTTTCCAATGAGTCTGTTCTTTTCATCAAGCGACCAAAGTATTGGAGCTTCAGCTTCAGGATCAGTCTTTCCAATGAATATACAGTGTTGATTTTCTTTAGGATTGACTGGTTTGATCTCCTTGCAGTCCAAGGGACTCTCAAGAGTCTTCTCCAACACCACAATTTTAAATTCTTTGGTGCTCAGCCTTCTTTATGGCCCAATTCTCACATCTTTACATGACTACAGGAAAAACCAGTCTGTTAGGTCCTTACTGTTTATATCCTTTATCATGTCCATCTGTGCATGAAATGTTCCCTTCATATCTCCAATTTTCTTGAAGAGCTCTCTAGTCTTTCCCATTCTATTGTTTTCCTCTACTTGTTTTCATTGTTTGCAAGAGATACCTGGAATAAGAGGCAAGTTTGGCCATAGAATACAAAATGAAGCAGGGCAAAGGCTAACACAGTTTTGTGAAGAGAACTCATTGGTCATGGCAAACACCTTCTTCCAACAACACAAGAGACGACTCTATATGTGGACATCATCAAATGGTTAATACAGAAATCAGATTGATTATATTCTTTGCAGCTAAAAATGGAGAAACTCTATACAGTCTGCAAAAACAAGACCTGAAGCTGACTGTGGCTCAGATCATTAGCTCCTTATTGCAAAATTCAGGCTTAAATGGAAGAAAGTAGGGAAAACCACTACGCCACTCAGGTATGAGCAAAATAAAATCCTATATGATTATACAGTGAAGTGAGAAATAGATTCAAAGGATTAGATCTGATAGAGTGCCTGAAGAACTATGGACAGAGGTTCGTGACATTGTACAGGAGGCAGTGACCAAAACATCTCAAAGAAAAAGAAACGCATAAAGGCAAAGTAGTTGTCTGAGGATGCTTCACAAATAACTGAGGAGAGAAGAGAAGTGAAAGGCAAAGGAGAAAGGGAAAGATATACCCAACTGAATGCAGAGTTCCAGAGAATAGCAAGGCAAGATAAGAAGGCATTCTTAAATGAACAATGCCAAGAAGTAGAGGGGAATTTGGACTAAGGTGATAATAGGAAACCTTTCCATTTGCAGGGTCTGCTGTATATTTAAATGCTAGGTGTGAGTGCTTTTACTGGAGTGAGGGGGCTCGTGGAAAATGAGTAACGTTCCATACTTCAGTCAGTATGGAGCGGAGAAGTGAGAGAAATTCTGGGAGGTGAGAACATGAGTTCCATAGGAGCCAGGAGTGACCAGGAGAACATGAGTCCTCTGGGAAGTAAGAAATGTAGGGAGGTTTTGGACTTCCCACCACGTGTGGGTTAAAGCCAGACTGTGCTTCCTCCACTTCAAGAGATTGTGGGGCCTCCTTGGACATCTGAGTTATGCTTATTTCAAGAAAGTCAGTGTCAGCTTTTTAGAGAAAGTAATGTTTTACAAACCTCATGCAGCAAAGGTGAGTTAGGAAACCGCAGCCCCGTGTTATCACAACTCGGGCAAGAAGAGGGGGACTCAGATGCTCAAAGGAGAATTCTGTGGTGGAAGCTGGGAAGGAACAAGGACAGGGAAGCACGGAGGGAAATAGAATATATTTGGTGGGAAAGTGGGAGAAGGAACTGAGGCAACCGTGGGATGTAGAGACAAGTGACACCATGATGGTGGTAACCACAGGAGGACTCATTTTGGAGTGCGATGGTGAGATGGAAAAGCTGATCGAGTTGTTGAGGACTCTCTGATCATCAGACTGAAACATTTTGAAGGAGGGGAAAGCTCTAAGACAGAACAATCATTTTTGAAAACTGAGCTTAGTTTTGGCTCCCATTTAAGTCAGTCCTGGTGATTCAAGTTTGTTAATCTTTCTAAATATTACAATATGTGGCAAAGTGAAAGAAGCTTTCTGACAGATTAAGTTACTTTTTCACTGAGTAACATGGGAAATCTGTCAGTGAAGCCAGTGAGTTTCAGACTTCTGAATGAAAGACAATTAATAATGTATCTAGCAGATGAACAAAGCCAGCCAATGTAATTACAGTAGAACTTGAGAAATTGGCCAAAAACAGTCAGGCACACTATTTGAAGAAAGGAAATCTCCCTCACTCCAACCACACAAAATCAACAGCAAAAAGTCGTTTTAGAGTCTCTCTTAAAGGAAGTAAACTTATGCCAGGAAGATCCATTTTAAGAGCCTTAAAAATAACTGGGTGGGCGGTCAAGTAAACCTTAATATGTTCTCTTGATGAATGAATCCTTTAGTATTATGAAATGGGCCTCTTTATTGCTAATAATATTCCTTGTTTGGAAATCTGATATTAATACAGGCAGTCCAGATTTCTTTGGATTAGTACTCTCATGGGGTATCTTTTCCCGTCCTTTTACTTTAAAAAGAGTCAGTTTTATTGAAGTATAATTTACATACAAAATGTTTACCAATTTTAGGAATATTACTTGAGAAGTTTTGATTAATGTGTATGACCGTTAACCGCCATCCTTGTTATGATCTAGAGCATTTCCTTCACCCTTTCAAGTACCATCATATCCTTTATTTATTTATTTTTTTTTTAGACCTTATTTTAATTTATTTTATTTTTTTAATTTTATTTTATTTTTAAACTTTACATAATTGTATTAGTTTTGCCAAATATCAAAATGAATCCGCCACAGGTATATCCTTTAATGTCACTTTCTTCCCTGTATTCCTGAACCCTGTCCATCCCTGATTTCCTCTCTGTTCCTATGGTTTTGCCTTTTTCAGAGTGTCATGCAGATAGAATCATACAGCATATAGTCTTTTGCATCATACATGTGTAAAATTGCACTTGTAAGATTTCTGCCCTTTCCATATCCTCACCAACACATTAATTCCTTTCAGTTTTAGCTATTCTCTCCTTTTAGCTGTTATTCCCTTTGATTTTACCTAACCTAGTAGATCTGTACTGGTATCTCACTGTGGTTTTCGTTGGACATTTTCCTAACACTAAAGATATGGAGAACCTCTTTATGTGCTTATTTACTACTTACTATTTGCTTATATTAATTTTTGTTGTTCAGTTGCCAAGTCATATCTGACTCTTTTTGACCCCATGGACTGCTGCATGCCAGGCCTCCCTGTTCCTCACCATCTCCTGGAGTTTGCCCAAGTTCATGTCCTTTGAATTAATTATGCCTTCCAACCATCTCATCCTCTGTTGCCCTTTTCTCTTTCTGCCTTCAATCTTTCCCAGCATCAGGGTCTTTTCCAGTGAGTTGGCTGTTCATATCAGGTGGCCAAAGTATTGGAGCTTCAGCTTCAGAATCAGTCCTTTCAATAAATATCCAGGGTTGATTTCCTTTAGGATTGACTGGTTGGCTCTCCTTGCTGTCCAAGGGATTCTTAAGAGTCTTCACCAGTATCACAGTTCAAAGGCACCAATTCTACAGCACTCTGCCTTCTTTATGGTCCATATATGAGTATTAAGTGTACTAAAATCATTTTTCCCTTTTTAACTGGCTTATGAGATTTTTTATATATCCTGATTACAAGTCTAGATAAATGTTTTGCAAATATTTTATCCCAATTTGTGACTAGACTGTATTTTCTTTACAGAATTTTTCTAAAACAACTGTTTTCAGTCAGTTGGCAGTTCAGCCACTCAGTCATGTCTGACTCTTTGTGATGCCATGGAACACAGCATGCCAGGCTTCCCTGTCCATCACCAACTCCCAAAGTTTACTCAAACTTATGTCCATCTAACCGGTGATGCCATCCAACTATCTCATACTCTATTTTCCCCTTTTCCTCCTGCCTTCAATCATTCCCAGCATCAGGGTCTTTTCCAAATGAGTCAGTTTTTCACATCAGGTGGCCAAAGTATTGGAGCTTCAGCATCAGTCCTTTCAATGAATATTCAGGACTGATTTCCTTCAGAATGGACTGGTTGGATCTCTTTGCAGTCCAAGGGACTCTCAAGAGTCTTCTCCAACACCACAGTTCAAAGGCATCAATTTTTTGGCACTCAGCTTTCTTTATCATCCAACTCTCACATCCATCATGACTACTGGAAAAACCATAGCTTTGACTAGATGGACCTTTGTTGGCAAGGTAATTAGTTTTTTATATAGTGTCTAGGTTGGTCATAGCCTTTCTTCCAAGGAGCAAGCGTCTTTTAATTTCATGGCTACAGTTTTAAATTTTACCAAAGTACTACTAAAATTTTTTCTGTTATAGTTTGTGCTGTTTTTATCCTACTTAAAAATTTTTACCTAGTGCATCTCTACATTTTCTTTTAGGTTTTCTTATAGAGTTAGCAGCTTTGACTTGTACATTTAGATCCATGATTCATTTGAAATACAATGTATACTATGTGTTAAGATTTCAGGGTTTTAAATATAGATACGTGATGTTTCCAGTATCATTTGTTGAAAAGATTTTTACTTGTTGGATTGCCTTTGCACCTCTGTCCAGAGTCAATTATATGTATAAACTAGGTATACATCTTATACCAATATCACACTGCTTCATTACTGCAGTTTGCAGTAAGACTTGAATTCTGGTTGTGCAAACTTCCAACTTTGTTCTTCTTTATCAAAATTGTTCTAGCAATTTTAAGATCTGTGAATTTCCATAAAGATAAGAACTTCTTATCTACAAAATAGTATTTCAAATGTCAACAAAAGCATCTCTGGGGATTTTATCTGGGATTATATTGAAAATGTAGTTCAATTTGGGGGAAATTGAAATCTAAATGACAAAATCTTCTGAGCCAGGAACATGATCTATCTCTCCATTTGTTTTAGTCTTATTTAAGTTCTCTCAGAAATTCTTTGTTGTTTTCAGCACATAGTATTTCAAAAATTTTGTTAAACTTATACCTGAATATTTCATATTTCTACTTCTTTTGATAATGACATTGAAAAAAGTTTCAATTACTAGTTGTTTGTTTCCTTTTAAAGTGAAAGTGTTTGTCGCCCAGTCGTGTCCAACTCTTTGTGACCCTGTGGACTTTAGCCCACCAGGCTTCTCTGTCTATGAAATTATCCCGGCAAAAATACAAAAAAAAAAAAAGTAGATTGCCATTTCCTTCTCCAGGGGATCTTCCCAATCCAAGGATTGAATCCAGGTGTCCTGCATTGCAGGCAGATTCTTTTCCATCTTAGCCACCAGAGAAGCTTGCTTGTTTCCTAGTGTATAGAAATACAATTGATTTTTGGATATTGACTCTGGGTTCTATGACTTTCCTAAATTATTTACTAGCTCTAGGTTGCTATTTTAGATTTCATAGAACTTTCTACCTAGATCGTCATGTTGTCCGTGAAGAAAGACAGTCTTATTTCAGTTTTTCAATACTAGTGTCTTTTATTTATTTTTCTTGCCTCACTTCACTGAACAGAACCTCTGTTATGAAGCTGAACAGAAGGGGTGAACAATTCAATTACCTTGTTCTCAGTTTTAAGAGAAAAACATGCAGTCTTTCATAACTATATTAATGTTAGCTGTTGAAAGCTGTCCTTTATCATGAAGATCAATTCATTCTTAGGTTACTTAAATTTTTTATCATGAATTAATACTGATTTTTTCCAGATAATTTTTCTGCATCTATTAAGAGAACTTTTCAATGTTAAACTAATCTTGTGTTTTGGGGATAAAGTCATAGCTTTAGTCAAAGCTTATATTTACACAAATATGTTTATACTCCTTGATTAAACTTTTTTATGTTTTGTTAAGGACTTTTGGATTTATGCTCATCTGAATATTTGTCTATGGTTTTCATAACTCTTTGTCTAGTTTTGATGCTAGTGTAAAGCTTGCTTCATAAAATGAGTTGGAAAGTATAACTTTCTCTTCTATTTTCTGGAAGAATTTATGCAGAGTCACTTTTGTTCCTTAAATGCTTTTTAGAATTCACTAGTGAAGCCATCTGTTCCTAGAGGTTTTCTTTGTGGGAAGGTTTTACTGCAGTGAGACTCTTCAGATTATTTCTTCTTGGGTGAGCTTTAGTAATTTGTGTCTTTTAAAGAATGTGTCCATTTTGTTCAAATTGTCATATTTATTGGTTTATAGACTTGCTGGTAGTATTCCCTTATTAGTCTTGCAATGTTTGTAGGATCTTTGGTGATGTCCTTCTTTTACTTCTGATTCTATTAATTTGGCCCTTTCCCATATTTCTTTATCAATCTGGCTAGAATTTTAAGAATTTTATTGATGTTTGTCATAGGACCAGCTTTAGATCCCATTGATTTCTTCTGTCATATTCTGCTTTAAATTTCTTTGATTTCTGCCCATATCTGTATTATTTCCTTGTCATTATTTTGAGTTTAATTACTTGTCTTTTTCTGGTCTCTTTAAAGTGGGAGTCCTAAGAGCACTGGCCTGAGAACTTCTTTGTTTTTAATTCTGTGTATTTTCCCAAAGTAATTATAAATTTTGATGAGCTATGTTTTTATTTTCCTTCAGTTCATAATATTTCTAATCACTCATTTCATTTCTTTATTGACTCATGAATTATTTAGATACATGTGCTTTAATTTCCAAACAATTTGATGTTTTCCAGATATCCATTTCCTATTGATTTCTAGTTCAATTTCATTATGGTCAAAGAGCATGTTTACTGTGATTACATCTTAAATTTGATGAGGCATTTTTTTAATGGCCCAGAACATAGTTCATCTTTGTGAATATTTTGTGTGAACATGAAAATAGTATGCAGTCTACTTTTTTTTTAAATTAATCTCAACTAGGCAAGTTAAAGTCATCCTGATGCATCCTGTATCACGCATCAAACATGGACTGGCGATTCATTTCACATATGATATTATACATGTTTCAATGCCATTCTCCCAAATCATCCCACCCTCACCTTCTCCCACAGAGTCCAAAAGACTGTTCTATACATCTGTGTCTCTTTTGCTGTCTCACATACAGGGTTATCATTACCATCTTTCTAAATTCCATATATATGCATTAGTATACTGTATTGGTGTTTTTCTTTCTGGCTTACTTCACTCTGTATAATAGGCTCCAGTTTCATCCACCTCATTAGAACTGATTCAAATGTATTCTTTTTAATGGCTGAGTAATACTTCATTGTGTATATGTACCACAGCTTTCTTTTTTTTAAATTTAAATTTATTTACTTTAATTGGAGGCTAATTAATTTACAATATTGTATTGGTTTTGCCATGCATCAGCATGAATCCGCCATGGGTGTACACGTGTTCCCCATCCTGAACCCCCCTCCCACCTCCCTCCACATACCATCCCTCTGGGTCATCCCAGTGCACCAGCCCCAAGCATCCTGTATCATGCATCGAACCTGGACTGGTGATTTGTTTCTTATATGATATTATACCCATTTCAATGCCATTTTCCCAAATCATCCCCCCCTCTCCTTCTCCCATAGTGTCCAAAAGACTGTTCTATACATTTGTGTCTCTTTTGCTGTCTTGCATACAGGGTTATCATTACCATCTTTCTAAATTCCTTATATATGCATTAGTATACTGTATTGGTGTTTTTCTTTCTGGCTTACTTCACTCTGTATAATAGGCTCCAGTTTCATCCACCTCATTAGAACTGATTCAAATGTATTCTTTTTAATGGCTGAGTAATACTCCATTGTGTATATGTACCACAGCTTTCTTATCCATTCATCTGCTAATGGACATCTAGGTTGCTTCCATGTCCTGGCTATTATAAACAGTGCTGCGATGAACATTGGGGTACATGTGTCTCTTTCAATTCTGGTTTCCTCAGTGTGTATGCCCAGCAGTGGGATTGCTGGGTCATATGGCAGTTCTATTTCCAGTTTTTTAAGGAATCTTCACACTGTTCTCCATAGTGACTATACTAGTTTGCATTCCCACCAACAGTGTAAGAGGGTTCCCTTTTCTCCACACCCTCTCCAGCATTTATTGCTTGTAGACTTTTGGATCACAGCCATTCTGACTGGCGTGAAATGGTACCTCATTGTGGTTTTGATTTGCATTTCTCTGATAATGAGTGATGTTGAGCATCTTTTCATGTGTTTGTTAGCCATCTGCATGTCTTCTTTGCAGAAATGTCTTTTTAGTTCTTTGGCCCATTTTTTGATTGGGTTGTTTATTTTTTCTGGAATTGAGCTGCAGGAGTTGCTTGTATATTTTTTGAGATTAATTCTGTGTCAGTTGCTTCATTTGCTATTATTTTCTCCCATTCTGAAGGCTGTCTTTTCACCTTGCTTACTGTTTCCTTTGTTGTGCAGAAGCTTTTAATTTTAATTAGGTCCCATTTGCTTATTTTTGCTTTTACTTCCAATATTCTGAGAGGTGGGTCATAGAGGATCCTTCTGTGATTTATGTCGGAGAATGTTTTGCCTATGTTTTCCTCTAGGAGTTTTATAGTTTCTGGTCTTACATTTAGATCTTTAATCCATTTTGAGTTTATTTTTGTGTATGGTGTTAGAAAGTGGTCTAGTTTCATTCTTTTACAAGTGGTTGACCATTTTTCCAAGCACCACTTGTTAAAGAGATTGTCTTTTCTCCATTGTATATTCTTGCCTCCTTTGTCAAAGATAAGGTGTCCATAGGTGCATGGGTTTATCTCTGGGCTTTCTATTTTGTTCCATTGATCTATATTTCTGTCTTTGTGCCAGTACCATACTGTCTTGATGACTGTGGCTTTGTAGTAGAGCCTGAAGTCAGGCAGGTTGATTCCTCCAGTTCCATTCTTCTTTCTCAAGATTGCTTTGACTATTTGAGGTTTTTTTGTATTTCCATACAAATTGTGAAATGATTTGTTCTAGCTCTGTGAAAAATACCATTGGTACTTGATAGGGATTGCATTGAATCTATAGATTGTTTTGGGTAGTATACTCATTTTCACTATATTGGTTCTTCCAATCCTTGAACACAGTATATTCCTCCATCTATTAGAGTCCTCTTTGATTTATTTCACCAGTGTTTTATAGTTTTTTATATATAGGTCTTTTGTTTCTTTAGGTAGATAATTCCTAAGTATTTTATTCTTTTTGTTGCAATGGTAAATTGAATTGTTTCCTTAATTTCTCTCTCTATTTTCTCATTATTAGTGTATAGGAATGCAAGGGATTTCTGTGTGTTGATTTTATATCCTGCAACTTTACTACACTCATTGATTAGCTCTAGCAATTTTCTGGTGGAGTCTTTAGGGTTTTCTATGTAGAGGATCATGTCATCTGCAAATAGTGAGAGTTTTACTTCTTCTTTTCCAATCTGGATTCCTTGTATTTCTTTTTCTGGTCTAATTGCTGTGGCCAAAACTATGTTGAATAGTAGTGGTGAAAGTGGGCACCCTTGTCTTGTTCCTGACTTTAGGGGACATACTTTCAATTTTTCACCATTGAGGATAATGTTTGCTGTGGGTTTGTCATATATAGCTTTTACTATGTTGAGGTATATTCTTTCTATTCCTGCTTTCTGGGGAGTTTTTGTCATAAATGGATGCTGAATTTTGTCAAAGGCTTTCTCTGCATCTATTGAGATAATCATATGGCTTTTATTTTTCAATTTGTTAATGTGGTGTATTACATTGATTGATTTGCGGATATTGAAGAATCCTTGCATCCCTGGGATAAAGCCCACTTGGTCATGATGTATGATTTTTTTAATGTGTTGTTGGATTCTGATTGCTAGAATTTTGTTAAGGATTTTTGCATCTATGTTTATGAGTGATATTGGCCTGTAGTTTTCTTTTTTTGTGGCATCTTTGTCAGGTTTTGGTATTAAGGTGATGGTGGCCTCATACAATGAGTTTGGAAGTTTACCTTCCTCTGCAATTTTTGGGAAGAGTTTAAGTAGGATAGGTGTTAGCTCTTCTCTAAATTTTTGGTAGAATTCAGCTGTGAAGCATCTGGACCTGGGCTTTTGTTTGCTGGAAGATTTTTGATTACAGTTTCAATTTCCGTGCTTGTGATGGGTCTGTTAAGATTTTCTACTTATTCCTGGTTCAGTTTGGAAAGTTGTACTTTTCTAAAAATTTGTCCATTTCTTCCAAGTTGTCCACTTTATTGGCATATAATTGCTGATAGTAGTCTCGTATAATCCTTTGTATTTCTGTGTTGTCTGTTGTGATCTCTCCATTTTCATTTCTAATTTTGTTGATTTGATTTTTCTCCCTTTGTTTCTTGATGAGTCTGGCTAATGGTTTGTCAATTTTATTTATCCTCTCAAAGAACCAGCTTTTGGTTTTGTTGATTTTTGCTATGGTCTCTTTTGTTTCTTTTGCATTTATTTCTGCCCTAATTTTTAACATTTCTTTCCTTCTGCTAACCCTGGGGTTCTTCATTTCTTCCTTTTCTAGTTGCTTTAGGTGTAGAGTCAGGTTATTTATTTTACTTTTTTCTTATTTTTTGAGGTATGCCTGTATTGCTATGAACTTTCCCCTTAGCACTGCTTTTACAGTGTATCACAGATTTTAGGTTTTTGTGTTTTCATTTTCATTCATTTCTATGCATATTTTGATTTCTTTTTTGATTTCTTCTGTGATTTGTTGGTTATTCAGCAGCGTGTTGTTCAGCCTCCAAATGTTGGAATTTTTAATAGTTTTTCTTCTGTAATTAAGATCCAGTCTTACTGCATTGTGGTCAGAAAAGATGGTTGGAATGATTTCAATTTTTTTGAATTTACGAAGGCTAGATTTATGGCCCAGGATGTGATCTATCCTGGAGAAGGTTCTGTGTGTGCTTGAGAAAAAGGTGTTTTGGGGTTAAATGTCCTATAGATACCAATTAGGTCTAACTGGTCTATTGTATCATTTAAGTTTGTGTTTTCTTGTTAGTTTTCTGCTTAGTTGGTCTATCCATAGGTGTGAGTGAGGTATTAAAGTCTCCCCCTATTATTGTGTTATTGTTAATTTCCCCTTTCATAATTGTTAGCATTGGTCTTACATATTGCAGTGCTCCTATGTTGGCTGCATATATATATTTACAATGTTGTATCTTCTTCTTGGATTGATCCTTTGATCATTATGTAGCATCCTTCTTTGTCTCTTTTCACAGCCTTTGCTTTAAAGTCTATTTTACCTGATATGAGTATTGCTACTCCTGCTTTCTTTTGGTCTCTATTTGCATCGAATATCTTTTTCCAGCCAATCACTTTCAGTCTGTATGTGTGCCTTGTTTTGAGTTGGGTCTCTTGTAGACAACATACATAGAGGTCTTCTTTTCGTATCCATTCAGATGGGCTCGATAAAGGACAGAAATGGTATGGACCTAACAGAAGCAAAAGATATTCAGAAGAGATGGCAAGAATACAAAGAAGAACTGTACAAAAAAGATCTTCACGACCCAGATAATTATGATGGTGTGATCACTGACCTAGAGCCAGACATCCTGGAATGTGAAGTCAAGTGGGCCTTAGAAAGCATCACTACGAACAAAGCTAGTGGAGGTGATGGAATTCCAGTTGAGCTATTTCAAATCCTGAAAGATGATGCTGTGAAAGTGCTGCACTCAATATGCCAGCAAATTTGGAAAACTCAGCAGTGGCCACAGGACTGGAAAAGGTCAATTTTCATTCCAATCCCAAAGAAAGGCAATGCCAAAGAATGCTCAAACTACCACACAATTGCACTCATCTCACACGCTAGTAAAGTAATGCTCAAAATTCTCCAAGCCAGGCTTCAGCAATATGTGAACTGTGAACTTCCTGATGTTCAAGCTGGTTTTAGAAAAGGCAGAGGAACCAGAGATCAAATTGCCAACATCCGCTGGATCATAGGAAAAGCAAGAGAGTTCCAGAAAGGCATCTATTTCTGCTTTCTTGACTATGCCAAAGCCTTTGACTGTGTGGATCACAATACACTGTGGAAAATTCTGAAAGAGATGGGAATACCAGACCACCTGATCTGCCTCTTGAGAAATCTGTATGCAGGTCAGGAAGCAACAGTTAGAACTGGACATGGAACAACAGACTGGTTCCAAATAGGAAAAGGAATATGTTAAGGCTGTATATTGTCACCCTGCTTATTTAACTTCTATGCAGAGACCATCATGAGAAACGCTGGACTGGAAGAAACACAAGCTGGAATCAAGATTGCCGGGAGAAATATCAATAACCTCAGATATGCAGATGACACCACCCTTATGGCAGACAGTGAAGAGGAACTCAAAAGCCTCTTGATGAAAGTGAACGAGGAGAGTGAAAAAGTTGGCTTAAAGCTCAACATTCAGAAAACGAAGATTATGGCATCTGGTCCCAGCACTTCATGGGAAATAGATGGGGAAACAGTGAGAACAGTGTTAGACTTTATTTTTTTGGGCTCCAAAATCACTGCAGATGGTGACTGCAGCCATGAAATTAAAAGACGCTTACTCCTTGGAAGGAAGGTTATGACCAACCTAGATAGCATATTGAAAAGCAGAGATATTACTTTGCCAACAAAGGTCCATCTAGTCAAGGCCATGGTTTTTCCTGTGTTCATGTATGGATGTGAGAGTTGGACTGTGAAGAAGGCTGAGCGCTGAAGAATTGATGCTTTTGAACTGTGGTGTTGGAGAAGACTCTTGAGAGTCCCTTGGCCTGCAAGGAGATCCAACCAGTCCATTCTGAAGGAGATCAGCCCTGGGATTTCTTTGGAAGGAATGATGCTAAAGCTGAAACTCCAGTATTTTGGCCACCTCATGCGAAGAGTTGACTCATTGGAAAAGACTCTGATGCTGGGAGGGATTGGGGGCAGGAGGAGAAGGGGACGACAGAGGATGAGATGTTTGGATGGCATCACTGACTCGATGGACGGGAGTCTGGGTGAACTCCGGGAGTTGGTGAGGGACAGGGAGGCCTGGTGTGCTGAGATTCATGGGGTCACAAAGAGTGGGACACGACTGAGCGACTGAACTAAACTGAACTGAGCCAGTCTTTGTCTTTTGGTTGGGGCATTCAACCCATTTACATTTAAGGTAATTATTGATAAGTATGATCCCATTGCCATTTACTTTATTGTTTTGGGTTCAAGTTTATACTCCTTTTTTGTTTCCTGTCTAGAGAAGATCCTTTAGCATTTGTTGGAGAGCTGGTTTTATGGTGCTGAATTCTCTCTGCTTTTGCTTGTCTGTAAAGCTTTTGATTTCTTCTTCATATTTTAATGAGATCCTTGCTGGGTACAGTAATCTGGGCTGTAGGTTATTTTCTTTCATCACTTAAGTATGTCCTGCCATTCCCTCCTGGCCGGAAGAGTTTCTATTGAAAGATCAGCTGTTATCCTTATGGGAATCCCCTTGTGTGTTATTTGTTGTTTTTCCCTTGCTGCTTTTTAATATTTGTTCTTTGTGTTTGATCTTTGTTAATGTGATTAATATGTGTCTTGGGGTGTTTCGCCTTGTGTTGACCCTATTTGAGACTCTCTGGGTTTCTTGGACTTGGGTGATTATTTCCTTCCCCATTTTAGGGAAGTTTTCAAGTGTTATCTCCTCAAGTATTTTCTCATGGTCTTTCTTTTTGTCTTCTTCTTCTGAGACTCCTATGATTCGAATGTTGGGGCATTGAACATTGTCCCAGAGGTCTCTGAGATTGTCCTCATTTCTTTTAATTCGTTTTTCTTTTTTCCTCTCTGATTCATTTATTTCTACCATTCTATCTTCTACCTCACTAATCCTATCTTCTGCCTCTGTTATTCTACTGTTGGTTCCTTCCAGAGCATGGACATCACCAGATGGTCAACACCAAAATCAGACTGATTATATTCTTTGCAGCCAAAGATGGAGAAGTTCTATCCAGTCAGCAAAAACAAGACCGGGAGCTGACTGTGGCTCAGATCATGAACTCCTTATTGCCAAATTCAGACTGAAATTGAAGAAAGTAGGGAAAACCACTAGACCATTCAGGTATGACCTATATCAAATTCCTTATGATTATACAGTAGAAGTCCAAGGAGCGGTGGCTGCACGGGCGCAGGAGAGCCGAGAGGACCTACTCCACATTCAAGGTCAGGAGGGGCAGCTGTGAGTAGATACCCCTTGTCCAAGGTAAGGAGCAGTGGCTGTGCTTTGCTGGAGCAGCCATGAAGAGATACCCCACTTCCAAGGTAAGAGAAACCCAAGTAAGACAGTAGATGTTGCGAGAGGCATCAGAGGGCAGACACACTAACCATATTCACAGAAAACTAGTCAATCTAATCACACAAACCACAGCCTTGTCTAACTCAATGAAACTAAGCCATGCCATGTGGGGCCACCCAAGACGGGCAGGTCATGGTGGATAGGTCTGACAGAATGTGGTCCACTGGAGAAGGGAATGGCAAACCACTTCAGTATTCTTGCCTTGAGAACCCCATGAACAGTATGAAAAGGCAAAATGATAGGATACTTAAAAAGGAACTCCCCAGGTCAGTAGGTGCTCAATATGCTACTGGAGATCAGTGGAGAAATAACTCCAAAAAGAATGAAGGGATGGAGCCAAAGCAAAAACAATACCCAGTTGTGGATATGATTGGTGATAGGAGCAAAGTCCGATGTTATAAAGAGCAATATTGCATAGGAACCTGGAATGTTAGGTCCATGAATCAAAGCAAATTGGAAGTAGTCGAACAGGAGATGGCAAGAGTGAACAGCAACATTACAGAAATCAGTGAACTAAAATGGACTGGAATGGGTGAATTTAACTCAGATGACCATTATATCTACTACTGTGGGCAGGAATCCCTTAGAAGAAATGGAGTAGCCATCATGGTCAACAAAAGAGTCCGAAATGCAGTACTTGGATGCAATCTCAAAAACAACAGAATGATCTCTGTTCGTTTCTAAGGCAAACCATTCAATATCACAGTAATCCAAGTCTATGCCCCAACCAGTAATGCTGAAGAAGCTGAAGTTGAACCGTTCTATGAAGACCTACAAGACTTTTTAGAACTAACACCCCCAAAATGTCATTTTCATTATAGGGGACAGGAATACAAAAGTAGGAAGTCAAGAAACACCTGGAGTAACAGGCAAATTTGGCTTTGGAATACGGAATGAAGCAGGGCAAAGGCAAATAGAGTTTTGCCAAGAGAACACACTGGTCATAGCAAACACCCACTTCCAACAACACAAGAGAAGACTCTACACATGGACATCACCAGATGGTCAACACCGAAATCAGATTGATTATATTCTTTGCAGCCAAAGATGGAGAAGCTCTATACAGTCAGCAAAAACAAGACCGGGAGCTGACTGTGGCTCAGATCATGAACTCCTTATTGCCAAATTCAGACTGAAATTGAAGAAAGTAGGGAAAACCACTAGACCATTTACATATGACCTAAATCAAATCCCTTATGATTATACAGTGGAAGTGAGAAATAGATTTAAGGGACTAGATCTGATAGAGTGCCTGATGAACTATGGATGGAGGTTCATGACATTGTACAGGAGACAGGGATCAAGACCATCTCCATGGAAAAGAAATGAAAAAAGCAAAATGGCTGTCTGGGGAAGGCCTTACAAATAGCTGTGAAAAGAAGAGAAGTGAAAAGCAAAGGAGAAAAGGAAAGATATAAGCATCTGAATGCAGAATTCCAGAGACTAGCAAGGAGAGGTAAGAAAGACTTCCTCAGCGATCAGTGCAAAGAAATAGAGGAAAACAATATAATGGGAAACACTACAGATCTCTTCAAGAACATTAGAGATATCAATGGAATATTTTATGCAAAGATGGGCTCGATAAAGGACAGAAATGGTATGGACCTAACACAAGCAGAAGATATTAAGAAGAGGTGGCAAGAATACACAGAAGAACTGTACAAAAAAGATCTTCACGACCCAGATAATCACAATGGTGTGATCACTCACCTAGAGCCAGACATCCTGGAGTGTGAAGTCAAGTGGCCTTAGAAAGCATCATTACGAACAAAGTAGTGGAGGTGATGGAATACCAGTTGAGCTATTTCAAACCCTGGAAGATGATGCTGTGAAAGTGCTGCACTCAATATGCCAGCAAATTTGGAAAACTCAGCAGTGGCCACAGGACTGGAAAAGGTCAATTTTCATTCCAATCCCAAAGAAAGGCAATGCCAAAGAATGTTCAAACTACCTCACAATTGTACTCATCTCACACGCTAGTAAAGTAATGCTCAAAATTCTCCAAGCCAGGCTTCAGCAATATGTGAACCATGAACTTCCTGATGTTCAAGCTGGTTTTAGAAAAGGGAGACGAACCAGAGATCAAATTGCCAACATCCACTGGATCATTGAAAAAGCAAGGAAGTTCCAGAAAAACATCTATTTCTGCTTTACTGACTATGCCAAAGCCTTTGACTGTGTGGATCACAATCAACTATGGAAAATTCTGAAAGAGATGGGGATACCAGACCACCTGACCTCCCTCTTGAGAAACCTGTATGCAGGTCAGGAAGCAACAGTTAGAACTGGACATGGAACAACAGACTGGTTCCAAATAGGAAAAGGAATATGTTAAGGCTGTATATTGTCATCCTGCTTATTTAACTTATATGCAGAGTCCATCATGAGAAGCTCTGGTCTGGAAGAAGCACAAGGTGGAATCAGGATTGCCGGGAGAAATATCAATAACCTCAGATATGCAGATCACACCACCCTTATGGCAGAAAGTGAAGAAGAAGTAAAGAGCCTCTTGATGAAAGTCAAAGAGGAGAGTGAAAAAGTTGGCTTAAAGCTCAACATTCAGAAAATGAAGATCATGGCATCTGGTCCCAGCACTTCATGGGAAATAGATGGGGAAACAGTGGAAATAGTGGCTGACTTTATTTTGGGGGGCTCCAAAATCACTGCAGATGGTGATTGCAGCCATGAAATTAAAAGACGCTTACTCCTTGGAAGGAAAGTTATGGCCAACCTAGATAACATATTCAAAAGCAGAGACATTACTTTGCCAACAAAGGTTCGTCTACTCAAGGCTATGGTTTTTCCAGTGGTCATGTATGGATGTGAGAGTTGGACTGTGAAGAAGGCTGTGCACCAAAGAATTGATGCTTTTGAACTGTGGTGTTGGAGAAGACTCTTGAGAGTCCCTTGGACTGCAAGGAGATCCAACCAGTCCATTCTGAAGGAGATTAGTCCTGGGATTTCTTTGGAAGGACTGATGCTAAAGCTGAAACTCCAATACTTTGGCCACCTCATGCGAAGAGTTGACTCATTGGAAAAGACTCTGATGCTGGGAGGGATTGGGGGCAGTAGGAGAAGGGGGTGACAGAGAATGAGATGGCTGAATAGCATCACCAACTCGATGGACAAGTATTTGGGTGAACTCTGGGAGTTGATTATGGACAGGGAGGCCTGGCATGCTGCAGTTGATGGGATCGCAAAGAGTTGGAGATGACTGAGCAACTGAACTGAACTGATTGCATTATTCATTATATATTGACTCTTTTGTATTTCTTCTCGGTCCTTGTTAAACCTTTCTTGCATCTTCTCAATCCTTGTCTCCAGGCTATTTATCTGTAACTCCATTTTGTTTTCAAAATTTTGGATCATTTTCACTATCATTATTTACAATTCTTTATCAGGTAGATTCCTTATCGCTTCCTCTTTTGTTTGGTTTGGTGGGCATTTATCCTGTTCCTTTACCTGCTGGGTATTCCTCTGTCTCTTCATCTGGTTTATATTGCTGTGTTTGGGGTGGCCTTTCTGTATTCTGGAAGTTTGTGGAGTTCTCTTTATTGTGGAGTTTCCTCACTATGGGTGGAGTTGTACAGGTGGCTTGTCAAGGTTTCCTGGATAGAGAAGCTTGTGTCGGTGTTCTGCTGGGTGGAGCTGGATTTCTTCTCTCTGGAGTGCAATGAAGTGTCAAGTAATGAGTTATGAGATGTCAGTGGGTTTGGAGTGACTTTGGGCTATGTTCCTGTGTTGCTGGAGAATTTACATGGTATGTCTTGTTCTGGAACTTGTTGGCCCTTGGGTGGTGCTTGGTTTCAGTTTAGATATGGAGGCGTTTGATGACCTACTCCTTTCGAAGACAATGGGCTGCTTTTCTGGGTGCCTGATGTCCTCTGCCAGCATTCAGAAGTTGTTTTGTGGAATTTACTCAGTGTTCAAATGTTCTTTCGATGAACTTGTGGGGGAGAAAGTGGTCTCCCTATCCTATTTTTCTGCCATCTTAGGACCACCCCTCTATTTTCTATTAATTATTGAGAGCAATGTTGAAACCTACAATTATAATTTTGGATTTTTCTATTTTTTCTTTTTAGGCCTATTTGTTTTTATTTCATGCATTTTGAAGCTCTGCTATAGAGTCCATTTACATTTAAGGTTATTATGTTCTCTTGATATATTGATCCTTTTTTTCATTATAGAATCTCTCTGTTTATCCCCAATCATCTTCTTTGTTCTTAAATTTATTTTGATATTAATAAAACATCTCCAGATTTTTTTTTTTCTGACTAGGGTTTTCATGATATATACTTTTCTATTCTTTTAACTTTGGCCCATCTGTGTCTTTAGATATATGGATACCATTTTTAAAGCATGAAAATATTTCCCTTGTAATTGGAGTGTTTAGATCATGTGCAATTAATGTGATAACTGATAGGATTATAATTAAGTCTATCATCTTGATATTCATTTTCTATTTGTCCCATTTTAAAATTTTTCCTCTATTTTCTGATTATTTTAATTATCTATGTTAATAACTATGTTTGATCTCCACATCTAGATTTTTATGAATAATTCACTGTTTTTATGTTTTGTAATTGCCCTCAGGGTTACAACACACATCTTAAACATATCACATTCTGTCTTCCGATACTGTTATATCATTCTTTATATATTGAACAAATCTTGCAATAGACTTCTTGCATTTGTCCTCTGACCTTTTATGCTATTTTTGGCATACATTTTATTTCTGCGTGCATTTTGAACCATACAATACGTTGTTTTTAATTTTTGTTTTAAACAGTTTTATTCTAAAGAGGCTAAAATGAGAAAATATATCTCATATTTACCCACTTACTTTCAATTTCTAAGTCTCTTCATTCCTTTGTTCAGATTCAGATTTCCATCCCTTACCATTTTTCTCTATCTGAATAACTTTCCTTGAAAAGTCGTATACTACAGATTTTCTGGAAATTACTTTCTAAATTTTGGTTTATCTAATGAAGTTTTCATTTTGCCTTCATTTCGGAAAGATTTTTTGCCAAGTATAGAATTTTCAGTTAACATTTTTCTGACCCAGTTCTTTAAAGACATTGCTCCATTGTTTTCCGGCCTGCATTTTTTTTCTGCTAAGAAATATGCTATCATTCTTATCTTTGTTTGTCTATATGTAACAGGTCTTTTTCTCTCTGGCTGCTTTTGAAATTATTTTTTATTTATTGGTTTCCAGGAATTTGATTATCACTTGAGGTGACTTTCTTTATGTTTCCTTTATAGGAATTTGCTGAGCTTCTAGAATCTGTAACTTTTTTGGTTTCATCCAATTTGTAGAAACTTTGACCATTAATTCCCTCCTTTTTTTCTGTTTCTCCTCCTCTCTTTTTGTAACTCCAACTATATATTTATTAAGCTGATTGATATTGTCACTCAGTCCACTGATTCACCGAAATTATCATTTTTTTCTTTTTGTACTTCATTTTGGGTGCTTCTATTGCTATCTTTTCAAAATAACTAATGTTTAAAAATTTAGTGTGCATGTCTAATTCTATGCTATATAATATGCATTTTAAATGCTTTGCTCTTTAACTTTGTAAGTTCCCTTTCATTTTGTTTTTATCTTTCATTTCATGTTTCTTCTCTACCTTTTTGAACATATGGAATGTATTTACAATAATCATCTGAACATTCTTCTTGTTGGCTAGTTCCATCATCTCTGTCATTTCTGTGTGTGTGTCTGTTGGATTTTTTCTTATGATTATAGTTTATGGTTTCCTGTTTTCTCACATGCCTTATAATATTTGGGAAGGGGTACTGGATATCATGAAGTTTACAATTTGGTTTGGGATGCTAGATTTTTAAAATTTTGTTTGTACAGTTTTGACTTTTTTTCTAGTTCACACTCAATATTATTTGAAATCAGCAGGACCTTTGATCATCCATCTATTCCTTGTTAGGGCATGCCAGAGCACCCTGCAGGATAAGGGTGATTTCATCCCATCACTGAGGTGATACACTTTTGTGTGCTCTGGTTGATCAACTATTTATTGCATGCCTTTTTACTCTGGCCAGTGGGCACATGAACTATTCTCAGCTCTGCATGAACTCTGGAATTTTTTCTGTCTATAGCTTTTCAGTGTATTTTTTTTCCCTCTCCCCTTGGTTATTTTCCTCTTTCTCTGTTCTGTGTATGGAGATCAATACTCAGTTAAATAGTTAAGGTATTATCTCCACAAATATCCAGACATTTCTTTATGGAGTTACTTCTTCTCCTCTCTTTTCTTTCCTGAAGATTCTAATCAACTCTGCCTCCCACTTGAAAAGGGACAGAGACTCAAACTTCATCCTCTCAACTCAGAAACACTGGTTGGCTCTGTTTGAGTTACTCTTCCCTTTGCTACAGCCTTAAATTGTATCCAGACCTGGGTTCAATCCCTGGGTCAGGAAGATCCGCTGGAGAAGGAAATGGCAGTCCACTCCAGTACTATTGCCTGGAAAATCCCATGGACAGAGGAGCCTGGTAGGTGACAGTCCATGGGGTCACAAAGAGTTAGACACGACTGAGCGACTTCACTTTCCTGTGAGCTATGCCACTATAGGGATCCTCTCATTTGTTGTCATTTTCTCAAGCATCACAGTGCTGCACTGTCTGTAGTCCGGTGTCTGAAAAGCCACTGTTTGATTTATTTTGTCCATTTTTCTAGTTGTTCCAAGGAAGGCCTTACTCTACCATGAGAAGAGGCAGAAGCAAAGATCTCCTCATAAAGAGCTTTGATTTAGGCTGTAAGGATCTTTGACTTTATCTCAAATGCAAATGTAAGTCACTATAAGATATTAAGAAGATGGTAAAGTCAGAGCAAAATTAGGAGAAAGTGTTTGGACACTTTCTCAAGGAAATTGCCAGTGTTCATCCTTTGAGAGGAATTAGAGTTTGATATCAGTCCCAGAAAGGGAATTTTGAAGCAGTAGAAAAAATAGACAAACACTGCGTTTGGAGTTAGAATGCTTATAGGGAATGAGTCCTGGTTCTGCCAGCTACTAATTATGTTGCCTTAGAAATTTTAATTAATTAATTACTTAGTAGGTGACACAGGTCAATGAACTTGCTTCTTCACCAGCAAAATATTGGTAAAACCAACTCTCTCATAGGCCTTCTGGGAGAAGCAGCTGGACATAAGAATAGTAAAATATGTAGAAGTCAGGATATGAAAGTTCTAATTCCATTTTAGCCACTAATGTGCTGTGTTAACTGCAAACATAGAAAGATTACCATTGGAAGAGAGCTTATAATTAATTTTAATACCTTTAATCTGTAAATAAGAAAAATCAGACCTTGAATTTTTCTATTTAATTTATGATTTTTTTCACTTATAAAATTATTATAGGCTTTGAAAATGAAAACATTTACCAGACCTCAAGTTTTAAGTTGGTTTTAAAAACCAACAAAAATGTAAAGTTTTATTCATATTTAAAAGGCAAAAGAAAGGGTCTTAGAATAGTCTGTGACTTCATTGAAAACATATAGTTAAGGTGACCCTAAATTCTTTTGTTTATGAATATGGGTGATAAAGTTGGAAACTAGCCAAGAATGTGGAAAGAAGGCAAATAGTTCACTTTCCTCCAGAGAAAGTATGATTGGTGATAAGAAATACAGTGGTAAATATTTTTCATATCCTGTACTACAGTTTAGAAGAAATAAATTCAATGTCATCATAAACTAAAGATACAACTATTATAAAACATTTAAGATTCTTCTGAGAAAACTTGAGATGGGAGTTCAGGGTAATGCCAAAATGAAAGTATTATTCTCTTAAGAAAGCTTAGTTAAGACCTGTTTTTATGATTTCTAGTTTAGTGGCAAGCCATAATCCCTTTGTAGTTACAATATTAAATTATTGTTATTTTATATCATTTACTCTTTTACCTCTCCTCATTAAAAGTGAGTTTTTATTGTTTTTGCTCCCAGGGAATATGGAGTAAGTATATTTTTCCCTATTTCTCCTGCTAAGTAACTTCCCTGGTGGCTCAGTCGGTAAAGAATCGACATGCATTGTAGGAAACCCGGGTTCGATCCTTGAATTGGGAAGATCGCCTGGAGAAGGAAATGGCAATCCACTCCAATATAGTCACCTGGGAAATCCCATTGACAGAGGAGCCTGGTGGAACCTACAGAGGAACCTACAGACCATGGGGTTCCAAGTACAATTAAACATAAGATATAAAATAAATGTGAGAATACTTTGAAAGATAGAAGATAGTGGTCAGGATGGGATCTCAGGATCCAAGAGCCAACATAAAGGTGAATTTACCAGGTATCTTCTGTGCCTCTCACACAAGAAGCACAAAGGAAGTGAAGAAGAAGTCAGAAACCTGGAAACACCAAAGAATACAAACCACTCCCATCTCTGGCAAATCTCACGTTCCCCTGCCAAAAACAAGCAAGTAGGGAGTCTCTCACCAGTGCAGTGTGAGTGGGGAGGCTAGACCTCCATCCTCAGCAGGCCTTAATAGGATGCCCCAAACTCCTAGCGAGGTGGTTTCAGAGAAGGCTAAGCAGGGAGGCTGAATTGTACCAAGCCTAGTATTAATGAGGGACCCCGCATGCAAGTTCCCTTGTCAGCTTCCCTGGACATTGATGGCAGTGGAGGGAAGCTTGTTTGTGCTGGGAAGTTGTTGGAATTTCCACTTCCAGCTTGAGTGATATCAGAGGAGGCTGAGGGAAGAGTCAGAACTTTAACCCCTGCTCACCAGCAACACAGCCACCCTCTGCCCCATGGTATCATTATCTTTTATCCTTCCAGCCAGCTTGAGATACTTAGCTGGAAGTGCTGTGCTAAGTCACTGCAGTTGTGTCCAACTCTTTGTGATCCCAAGGACTGTAGAGACTGCCAGGCTCCTCTGCCCATGGGATTCTCCAAGCAAGAATACTAGAGTAGGTTGCCATGTCCTCCTCTGTAGGTAGAAGTGGAAATTCCCACAAATACTCAGCACTAGGAGGAGGCAATGGCACCCCACTCCAGTACTCTTGCCTGGAAAATCCCACGGATGGAGGAGCCTGGTAGGCTGCCATCCATGGCGTCATGAACAGTCGGACACAACTGAGCAACTTCACTTTCACGCATTGGAGAAGGAAATGGCAACCCACTCCAGTGTTCTTGCCTGGAGAATCCCAGGGACAGTGGAGCCTGGTGGGCTGCCATCTATGGGGTTGCAGAGTTCAGTCGCATGACTGAAGCGATGCAGCAGCAGCACTCAGCACGAACAACCTTACCCACTATGCCCATCAGTATCCAGGAAGACTAAGAAGGGAACCCAGATGTCTATTCCCACTCAGAAGTAATGAGGCAGTCTCCTCCACATTTTTACCTGACAAAGCAGAGCCTGAGAAAACAACTAAAATAATAGGTTTAAATAATCCAGAGTTTCATAACATAGTACCCCAAATGTTCAGACAGGGCAACAGAGGATGAGATGGTTGGATAGCATCACTGACTCGGTGGACGTGAACTTGTGCAAACTCTGGGAAATAGTGAGGAACAGGTAGACCTGGCTTGCAGCAGTCCATGGGGTCACAAAGAGTCAGACACAACTTAGAGAGACTGACCAAGAAGCACCTCCAAATGATGAGAGAGTAAATGTCTGTTGTTTAAACCTCCCAGTATGTTATAGGTTGTCGTGGCAGCCTGAACTGCTCACTCAGGGAGAAACTGGTTTAAGGGTACACAATGTTTCAGTATTATTTCTAACAACTTCCTGTGAATCTATAAGCATATAAAAATTAAAAGTTTAATTAAAGAATAAGAAAAATTTACATAAATACCCTGAAAATGAATCTTGTCTTGCAACTGAAGAATGTTTTCATATTCCTTAAGATAATACCTCCCATTTATATGATTCAACATTGTTTCAGGTATTTTAGAGATGATGAAACTGCAACTTCTAGCTGGAAAATGGTTGCAGAATCAATAAGAGTTCAAGTTTTGGCACTGACTCAGGGCTTTCTTCCATTTCAACCAATATACCTTGGGAATCACAAGTTTGCCCAGACAGTGAAGAGGATGAATTGCCTCTATCCCTAACAGTAAAGTGAAAATCAATGGAGAATTATATAGGAATATATTAGGTCCAAGCTGACAATACTGGAAGCAGCGTAACTTTCCATCTCCCAAGGAGCAGTCAAAGTTGATTTGACTGATCCTTGGTTGAAGATGCATCTGAACAGGAGATGGTTAGACAGCCGACTCCATGGAAATGAATCTGAGCAAACTCCGGGAGTTAGTGGAGGACAGAGGACCCTGGCATAGTGGCTCAGTTGGTAAAGAATCTTCCTGCAATGAAGGAGACCTGAGTTCGATCCCTGGGTTGGGAAGATCCCCTGGAGAAGGTAATGCCACCCATTCCAGTACTCTTGCCTGGAGAATTCCATGGACAGAGGAGCCGGGCAGGCTACCGTCTATGAGATTGCAAAGGGTCAGACACGACTGTGTGACTAACTATATTAGGTCCAAGCTGACAATACTGGGAGCAGAGTGCCTTTTCATCTCCCAAAGAGCAGTCAAAGTTGATTTGACTGGTCCTTGATTGAAGATGCGTCTGAACAGGAGATGGTTAGATAGCCAACTCAGTGGATGTGAATCTGAGCAAACTCCGGGAGATAGTGGAGGACAGAGGAGCCTGGCATGCTGTAGTCCATGGTGTTGCAGTCTGATTTAGCAACCGAACAACAGCAACTGGACAGGACGCCTCTGAGAAGGCAGGGGAAGTGCAGATTCAAGGGCCTCACGAGCACACAAGGGTTAACTTCCAGTTAGTTATTCCAGCCCCAGCCCTCCAGATGAGGCTTTCCTGTGCACACCCTCTGCATGCAGAGCTTGTAGCAAAAACCGTCTCCCCAGAATACGTTCAAGTATAACAATGTAAGGAATGTATGGGGGAAAGGAGCGATCCTCTGTTTGCTTTTCATTAGGAATGGATTCCTGGTATTCACTGTCCCAAGCAGAAAATCAAGGCCAGTTCCTAAAAACCAACTGTCTTTCTTTTGTGGGCCTGGGCCAGGTTTATAGAAAATATTGTAGGGTGCAAAAATAATGGAGATGGGCTCAGAGTCCTCTTGCTCCAGCTGCACTCCCTGTGTTGGGAATCGAATCGAGTGGCAGATACTACCTTTCAGCCAAGAGCCCAAGGTTTTATTTTGCATTTGAGAATTCAGGACAGAAAGAGATTCCTGAGTAATTGTTATTTTGTGTGAACACACAGTAAGCTAAACTTACTTTAACAAGAGCCCATTTGAATTCAGAAATCGTCAGATATATGCGTTGACCAGTCATGATATTTGACTCACTGTTAGGACTTTAATTTCCTTCTTCAGGCTGTCAATCACCAAGGTGCTTTGACAAGAGGCTTTTTAAATGTGGAATGGAACTAAGTTATTCACCATGTTGAGGACAGCTATGAAAACCAGAATTTATCTTTCAGGTAGTCTGATGGCTCACTTGGACCTTTCATTTAACAAGAGGACCCAGTAAACAAATGATCCCCAACATCAACTTGAGCATTTTACATGATGGAAGTGCCACAAGCCACGGTCACGTAACATTAAAACAGTGCACACTGGGGCAGTTGTAGTGGCATCTTTGCCCATCTCTACTGTCAGGACTTTCCATCCCCTGTCATCACAACCGTACTGCAGAAGACCACTGGAGTAGGGGAAGTGACTTTGCTCAGGGCATTTGTATCATCTGGATTTGTTCATTACTTAATTTGCTTGTAAAAATAATAGCTTTGTTGTTTAATTGCTAAGTCGTGTCCGACTGTTTTGCAACCCCAAAAGAGTAACCCACCAGGCTCCTCTGTTCATGGGGTTTCCCAGGCGAGAATACTGGAGTGGGTTGCTATTCCACTTGGGAGGATCTCCAGGGGATCCTCCCGACCCAAGGATCAAACCTGCATCTCCTGCATTGCAGGTGGATTCTTTCCTGCTGTGCCATCAGAGAAGTCCAACACTAATAGGTACTACTTATTAAATTGCAATAATTTACCATGTACTGACAATTGATGAGCCATTGTGTCAAGTAATATTTTAAAATGCTAGGCTTTATTGGAATAAGCGTCTTACTACACATTCGCAAGCCCCTCATTGGAAAAGACTCTGATGCTGGCAGGGATTGGGGGCAGGAAGAGAAGGGGACGACAGAGGATGAGATGGCTGGATGGCATCACTGACTCGATGGAAGTGAGTCTGAGTGAACTCTGGGAGTTGGTGATGGACAGGGACGCCTGGTGTGCTGCAATTCGTGGGGTCGCAAAGAGTTGGACACGACTGAGTGACTGAACTGAACTGACACATTCACAGTAATCATAGATAATAAATATCTACGTATTTATTATCTCATTATCTCATTTATGCCTCACAAGAACTGAAGAGGTGCATTGGATTAACACTGTATTACACATGAGGAAACTGAGCAGATAAATACATATCCTGAAGTTGCCTATCTGGCAAGTACAGAGGCAGGAAGTACAGAGGATGTTAAGTCTGGCTCTTAACACCATGTTTTTTTCTCCCATTCAACTTGTTGCATTGACACTAAAACAGGACTGAGAGATTATTGTGTTGAAACAGAGTATCAGAATGTTGAATTCTGATTCTGAATCCCTACAGTTTTAAAACCTCAAAAGATGCTCTGATATGTCCCATGTGTAGCAAGATAGAGGAATCCATTAAGTATCTTTAAACAGTTTTTTATAATTACCTTTATTAGTTGGTAACATTTTACCTCACTTTTTGGAAGTTAAGTCCTGGACATTTGGTTTTTCAACATTTAGTGCCTTCAGAAATCCAATGTGTCCTGGTAGCAAGTTGTTGTTTTTTTTTTTTTTTTTTTTTGGTTACCAAGTTGTCTTACTCTATTGTGACTATAGCCCACCAGGCTCCTCTGTCCATGGGATTTTCCAGGCAAGAATACTGGTGTGGGTTGCCATTTCCTTCTCCAGGGGATCTCCCAACCCAGGGATCAAACCTGTGTCTCCTGCGTTGGCAGGCGGTTTCTTTATTGTTGAGCTACCAACGAAGCCCCCTCTGGCCGCAAGAGCAAAGAGCAATCTAAGCCTGGAGACCTGGGCCTCAGTTTTGTTTTCACATTAATTTTGATTAATTTTGCAGTTATGACATTATACAGGTCAGTTCAGCAATCTGTGCCAGGGTTTTCTTAAATGTCAAAGGAAGACAATGTCAGCATCGCTTTACCAGATAGGAATGTTTTCAGTTGAAAGTAACAAAATACATGAATAACAGTAGTTAAAACATAAGGATGTTGATTCTTTATTTAATAAAAAGTATGGAGTTGGGAAGCCTAAGCACAGAGCAGCAACTCAACAGTGGTGTCAAGGACCCATTCTTCCTAACGTCCATCGTACGCTATCCACTATTTGTTAACTTTCCGTTCTCGTGTTGTTGTTTTATGGTTGCAAAAGGGTTTCCTCAGCTCCAGCATCGTATCCACGCTTGAGAAAGAAAAGAATAAAGAAGGAACAGAACCAATTAAACTCTCCTTTGTAGCTGTTCTTTTAATCAAGAGGCATGCTCAGAAATCCCATGGCACACTTCCCCTTATGACTTCACTGTCAAAAATTAGTTCATCCAGCCACCCACCCATTACTGAGAGACCAAGAAATTAAGCGTTTGGCTTTTCAACCCTTGGTATTGGAGGGCAGAAAGGGAGAGAAAATAGTTCAGGATGATTTGTGTAGGTAATCGTCAGGATTAATATCTCCCACATTCACGACATTCAGGGACTGTCCTCAAACCAGACTTTCCTCTTTGTTGTCATCCTAAATAATTTGTAACCAGTATTTCAGACGTTGTGTACATCCAATCATCTTTTTTCTGGATAATGTTTTATATATGTAAAGTACAAAAGTGCAAAGTGAATACCATATTCAGGAAATGATTTATTCCAATGCAGGAAAATGCTCACCTGTGATCTAGTGCCCAGTAAGTTTTTCATGTTCAAAGTCACCTTTTATGTTTGTGTTCTCTTCCTGTTTTAGTGAATAGTAAACTAGATGTGAGCTATGTGTAAATAATGCCAGAACATCTGGATTAAAAGGGAAAAAAAATCAATTATCTGGATGTTTTGTCTACATAATAGCAAAGCATGTAGCATTGTGTAGACAAAACATCCAGATGATTGAATATTTTACTTTTCATCCAGACAGTTTGTTGTCATGTGAACAAAAAGTATTGCCAAGTTAGGGACATAAGAAAAAAACAGGATATAGCAAAACTTACCTGATTTGTAGAGTTCAAACGTTGTTGCTTAGGTTATTATGGAAAAAGAGGACAACTGATGAGATATTGTGTCAAGTGATACTTTAAAATGCTAGGCTTTATTGGAATACGCTTCTTGCTCACGTTCACAGTGATCATAATAAACGGTGGTTCCATGATGAGATGCTTAATAGAAAACACACAAACCACTTTTTCTTCGACATGGTGTTTATTTTGCAAATGAAGCAATGCATTCACAGAAAAGAACAGTGACTACTAAAACGTTCATTTATATCCTGAAAAAACAAATATAGAAATAAATTCTAGTTGTCTAATCATTGGTCAACCCATCAGCACATATTCAGTTCAAATTCTGTAATTATTTAACTTTGCTGTTCCAAGCATGTTGCTGGTCTCTTTTTCATGTGTAAATCATCATTTAATTTATTCTATATTAATTTTGTGGGATTCCAGTTGTTATTCCCGCTTTTAGATGGGAATTTGGGTATTAAATATGAAAAAAGTCTATAAAACCTTATAGGTTGATTATGTCTGCAAATAACATGATGCTAATTTTTTTTTCACTTAGCATGACTTACTTTGTGTCTAATAAATAAATGAGAGTCTTAGAAGACCAAATTTCTAGAGTTTGGGGTTATGATTCCTATAAAGCTAGGATATATGGCTAAATACACTATGTCATTCTGTTTTGTCATTCTATTATTTGTTTTGTTTCTTTCCCATGTTCTAAAGCCAGCATACTTACATTGAGAACTAAAGTTGACAAAGGAGGGTATTAGTATTCCACAGAAATCTATTTTATCCTTAAAAAACTTGATAGAGCAATATCCTTAAATGCTATCTGTAGGGCCTCACTGAGATAACAAATTAAGTTTTATGACTCACTATTCCCATTCCTTCTTAAGGGGACTGTTCCAAATTCAATATGCAGAGGTCACTAGGGGAACATTCAGTCTTCAAAGTCAGCTTTCTATAGTCTCATCTATTTCTGGCAATGACTTAGCTGGATATGGGGTGGTAAGTAAGACCTAGGAGAACTATGGAGCCAAAATTTGTGTGATCAGGACTCAATGGGTCTGGGATTTTCCAGGTCAAAAAACTTTCAAAACCACCAGCAGAAAGGGGATGGGTCTGAGCCATAAAGCAGTAGAATTTTCAACTCGGGCCAAAGTAGTATATCATTCACAACAGAGAAAGTCATCCTTGTGATAACCCCTGAGCCCTGCAGCCACTTTGTTGAAACAGATTTTTCTGATTTATGACTGTGGTATTAATATTAGGGCTGGAACAAGTCTCTGTTTTTTAAAGAAAAAGCTCACCTCAACTTCCAGTCCAGGAGCTTCAAGGTAAAGCCTGCAAGCAGCCTGTTCATGCATTTCCCAGCATTACAATTCAGCTTCCAATGAACACAATGTGTTTAAAACCTGTATTGGGTTCTAGAATTAGATAGTGGTAATGACTGAACAACTTTGAAAAGATATTGAAAAGTACTGAATAGTACACTTCAAAAGGGTGAATTTTATGGTATGAGAGTTTTTTATCTTGGTTTAAAAACACTATTGGACTAATTCAAATGGCTTCTTGGACATCAAATAGATCTTACAAAGCAATATTTTGGTGATTTAAGTGTAAATGAAACAGAAACATATGGAGTACATTTCTGCAAAATTGCACATGATTTCAGAAATTAAGGGGGGAAACGTTCTTGGCAAAACTTAGTTGGGTTTCATCTAATCCAAAATATTTGAAAAATAAATTGAGACATTTCATAAACCAAAATACAGCTGTTTTTTCCATGCAGTATGTATTTTCTATGCACTGTCTTTCTCACTAAGTATATTTCCTACATATATTGAAAGGTACAGTCAGTTCAGGTACCCAGGTACAAAACCATGAATATTAAAGGCATCAGACTGCATAAAGCAAGGTCATTGTTGGTGAAATTTTGTTACAGTAAATTAAACAGTATTCTCAAAGAAATATTCCTTACTGAAACAGTTAGAGAAGAAAGCCTCTTGTAACAGCCTCTGAGTTAAATTCAAAAGCACAGAAAACTGAAATCTCTAAGACTGTTCATCAGAGACTATCTGATCTCCATTATACATTAAAAAATCTCTGGGCATATAAGTACCATTGTTACTGAAAATGCAGTCTTCTATATGGCTTAATAAAACCTGGCCACAAAAATGGTAGATATTTACACATACATCCAGTTTTTGAAGTTGTCGTGCAAAACCTTGAAATCACTCTAAACCCATATATTTATTTTCTCCTTTCTCTTCTTTTTGTCCTAGACTTCAAGCTAAGCAGCAACTATGAGTATCCTTTTCATAGCTGATTTCCAGTGACTGATGGATGCTTTGCACTCACAAAAATGTGTTAAATAAATGCTCTTGAGAGAATGGAAGTTTAACTTTCCTGCTCAGGGTCTCAAAGTGACTTTCTTGACCACTTACAAACACTGGCTATCCACTTTGTATTCACTGAACTTTCTTTAAAAAAAAAAATTATTTATTTGGCTGTGCCAGGTTATTTTAGATCCAGCCTCTGAAGTCTTAGTTGCAGCATGTGGGATCTAGTTCCCTGACCAGGGATCGACCCAGGCCCCCAGCACTGGAAGCATGGAATCTTAGCCACTGGACCACCATGGGAGTTCCTCCACTGACCTTTCTTTACTTGCTAACTTGGTTTTATATTATACATCACTATTTGTTCACTATCCGACTCTGACTAGAAGGGTTCTTTGTGAGCCCAGGCACTTAGTTTTGTTCACTGCTCTCTGATAATCTGAGGATGAATTATCAGAAGATACAGAGAAATAAGAGTTAGAATCAATCATTACTTGGACATTGGTCCCAAGGCCAGGAAAGGAAACAGTGAAGGGGCAGCGCCTGTCTCACAAGTCGCCCTTTTTAAAGTATGGAATTTACAAAGGGGTCACATCATATAGAACTGCTGGGCCCAGTTTGTCCATGTCCACAGATAGGCTCAGATAAGGCTGTACTAAGGGCTTTGGCAACCTGACCTGTTTCCTGGTCCCCATGGAGCCAGTTCTTGTTTCTGCTGTGACGGTAAAACCCCACCATGATGCTATCACATGGGTTAACACCATTGATTCTGACAGTCTTTACCAGGGGCAAGGACCTTCAGCAGTGGGATTCAGGAGCTCTAACATCTAGGTCTTACCCAGCTGGACCCATAGAAGTCTGGCTTCTTTAGCAGCTACACAGAGAGGCTGATGCTAATGCCCCATAGAGGGATCTTTGAATAGATAAAGATGGAGCAAAACTGGCAGATGCATTGTTCATCTTCCCACCCCAGTTCCGTTGGCATATTCTGAGAAGTAAGAATCCCATTTTGCCTTACCGGAGACGTTTCATGTATCTGCACAACTAGCTCTGTTTTCCTGTGAAACTATGGCATTCTTGGTCATGCACAGATTTGAATTTGTCTTCCCCTTTCCTGCCTTTGTTTTTTCCCTTCATTGATGCTTCATGGGCTCAGAAGGTCAGCTTTGTTCTGCAGTAATTCTAGGCATCTAGGCTAAGACAACTGATCATAGAAAGCTGCCCCTTGGGATAAGACTTTGTCTGGAGGTGATATTAAGGCTATGGTGGGTAGGAACAGTTACTGTTGCTTTTCTCTAATGATAATTGAGGTATTGGAAATCAAGGCATCAGGAGACAATGTGGCTTCTTTCTTGATTGGTAAGAGGGAAGTGGTAATAATAAAGATGGTGGTGAGGAGTGGGATACTTCTGTTAGCCGTGGAGGACTTGTAAGAAGTAAATGAAAGGCTTAGGGCAACACACTGCCCACCTAAATCACACTTTGAAAACCCCCGGAAATCTCTCTGGCAGCTTTAAATTGAACGCTCCCTTCCTTTAGACCAAGGAAAGATTGTATGGAAAAATCATGCACAGTCTCTGGTTACCAGCATGACACTGGCAAAGGAAACTAAATGCACACCATAGGTCCTTGTGGTAAAGGTGAGAACTGATATAAAGAGTAAGAATGGGGAATTTATCAAAAAATTTTATTTTATATTGGAGTATAATTGATTAACAATTTGTATTAGTTTCAGCTGTACAGAAGGTGATTCAGTTATACATATATATGTGTCCATTCTTTTTCAGATTCTTTTCCACTTAGGCTATTACAGAATATTGAAGAGAGTTCCCTGTGCTATACAGTAGGTCTATGTTGGTTATCCATTTTAAATATAGCAGTGTGTACATGTCTGTAGATCAACACATGTGATAATCTTGACCCTTCAATTCCCAGAACTCTAATGGTCAGCAAAAGAAGTCCCTTCCTTACCTAACACAGAAGAACAAATGTCCTTTGCCTGGTGATTTTGTAAACACTTCACCTGAACCATGTGTCTCTCAATATGACTTTTTTTTCTCCAAATGATCTGTGGCTCTGTGTCAAACCAGTCAATCCTAAAGGAAATCAACCCTGAATATTCACTGGAAGGACTAATGCTAAATCTGAAGTTCCAATAATTTGGCCACCTGATGCCAAAGAGCCAACTAATTGGAAAAGACCCTGATGCTGGGGAAGATTGCAGGCAAAAAGAGAAAGGGGCAACAGAGAATGACATAGTTAGGCGGCATCACTGACTCAATGTGCATGAATTTGAGCAAACTCCAAGAGATAATAGAAGACAGAGGAGCCAGGCATGCAGCAGTCCATGGAGTCACAAAGAGTCAGACATGACTTAACAACTCAACAAGAACAAACAACTGTGCCTACTACCTCTTATTGTGACCAGGCTGGGTGACCACACTTAAAGGTCTGAAGTTAAGTGGATGCAATTACTCTAATAGTGATGTTGGACTAAGATTGGGAATCATGGTGTTTGATCCACAGGAATTTGTAGCAATTATGTTCAGAAAAGTGAGAAAAGACAACGGAATGTTTCGATAACTGTGGGGTTGCTTGAGTTGTATAATTAAAAAATCAAAGTCTGGTGAAGTCTGAAGGATGATGTCAACAGCTACAGAGAAAGTTCATCTCACTCTATTTCAAGATCTAAGTTAGTTCCCAGACCCAGAGTCATATGACTGATTGGAAGGGAGGCGTGGTAAGTAGAGGAAAATAAAATGGGAAGGTATTTCCCCAGTCATTCTGCAAAGGGACTCATGGCCAATTTTCAGAGCCACCATATCCTGGGGAAAGAAGAGTACTCAAATATTAAAGACCTGTTAGGTACAGAATCTGAGCAGCCATTGACCTAATCAGACCTACAATGCTTTTGTGGTCTCTTGCTAGGAAGGACACTTTAAAGAAATTTAAGGAGATGCAATAGATGGAGAGAACTTCCAAGAATGTGGGTGGGGCTAGAATTGGATACCCAGAGTGACTTTGAAAACCAGAGGTTAGGGTTGGTGGAGACAATAATTATATATGCTTAGAGAAGTTAGCAAAGGAAAAAGTATATGGCAAGATGGAAAGCAAGAGAGGAAAAAATTTCAAATAGGAAATGGCTTGTCAATTAGCATTCTGAAGCAAGATTTCCATTTGTTCTGAGGATTAACTCTTGAGTGTTTATTTCTAGTTGTAGAGCTGTGGAAGACAAGTTCTGCCCACTGAAGTTCATGATCAAAAGGCAGTTCTTTTTTTCTTTTCTTCTCAAATGGTTTTTTGAAAGAGACTGGGAAGCTTTCTCGGAGTGGGGCTTAGGACAGGGCAAGAATAGATGCCTGAAGTCAAGTTTTGTCTACTGGGAATATGGTGGGAATGGAGAGATAGATTGGTTTAGCTCTCACACTACCTTCTAGCATTATAGCCTTGGGCAAGTGGGTAAAAACTGGAAGGGGCTTGGGGAGCCATTAAACAGAAAAGGAATTTTGAAGACTTTTTTAGCCTGAGCTTCAGCAAATTTGGAAAACTCAGCAGTGGCCACAGGACTGGAAAAGGTCAGTTTTCATTCCAATCCCAAAGAAAGGCAATGCTAAAGAATGCTCAAACTACCGCACAATTGCACTCATCTCACACACTAGTAACGTAATGCTCAAAATTCTCCAAGCCAGGCTTCAGCAATATGTGAACTGTGAACTTCCTGATGTTCAAGCTGGTTTTAGAAAAGGCAGAGGAACCAGAGATCAAATTGCCAACATCCACTGGATCATCAAAAAAGCAAGAGAATTCCAGAAAAGCATCTATTTCTGCTTTATTGACTATGCCAAAGCCTTTGACTGTGTGGATCACAATAAACTGTGGAAAATTCTGGAAGGGATGGGAATACCAGACCACCTGATCTGCCTCTTGAGAAATTTGTATGCAGGTCAGGAAGCAACAGTTAGAACTGGACATGGAACAATAGACTGGTTCCAAATAGGAAAAGGAGTTCGTCAAGGCTGTATGTTGTCACCCTGTTTATTTAACTTATATGCAGAGTACATCATGAGAAATGCTGGACTGGAAGAAACACAAGCTGGAATCAAGATTGCCGGGAGAAATATCAATAACCTCAGATATGCAGATGACACCACCCTTATGGCAGAAAGTGAAGAGGAACTCAAAAGCCTCTTGATGAAAGTGAAAGAGGAGAGTGAAAAAGTTGGCTTAAAGCTCAACATTCAGAAAACGAAGATCATGGCATCCGGTCCCACCACTTCATGGGAAATAGATGGGGAAAGAGTGGAAACAGTGTCAGACTTTATTTTTCTGGGCTCCAAAATCACTACAGATGGTGACTTCAGCCATGAAATTAAAAGACGCTTACTCCTTGGAAGGAAAGTTATGACCAACCTCAATAGCATATTCAAAAGCAGAGACATTACTTTGCCAACAAAGGTTCATCTAGTCAAGGCTATGGTTTTTCCTGTGGTCATGTATGGATGTGAGAATTGGACTGTGAAGAAGGCTGAGTGCCGAAGAATTGATGCTTTTGAACTCTGGTGTTGGAGAAGACTCTTGAGAGTCCCTTGGACTGCAAGGAGATCCAACCAGTCCATTCTGAAGGAGATCAGCCCTGGGATTTCTTTGGAAGGAATGATGCTAAAGCTGAAACTCCAGTACTTTGGCCACCTCATGCAAAGAGTTGACTCATTGGAAAAGACTGTGATGCTGGGAGGGATTGGTGGCAGGAGGAGAAGGGGATGACAGAGGATGAGATGGCTGGATGGCATCACTGACTCGATGGACGTGAGTCTGAGTCAACTCTGGGAGTTGGTGATGGACAGGGAGGCCTGGCGTGCTGCGATTCATGGGGTTGCAAAGAGTGGAACACGACTGAGCAACTGATCTGATCTGATCCTGAAAAACAGAGCCTGAAGCAAAGTTTACAGGCTAACACTTTATCAAATTATGCCATCCCATGCATAAGCAAGGGGATAAGGGAAGTGATTCAGGGCACAAAGAAAAGACAAAAGCAAATATGGGATTACTTTACCTGGATGACCACATCTTCCCAAGAAAATGCAACTCTTTGCTTGGTCAAATAAGAGTTTTATAAATTGTTAAAATTAATAAGTGAATTTATCAAAGTCAATATAAAATTAAATTAATTTTTATATATTGATCACATCAGAAAAGTAAATAAATTGAGAAAAAATGGAAAGGTTGTGTCTATTACACTGTTAGAGTAATCTGCATCCCACCTAATTTCATAAACAGAGTCTAGAATAGACATTTTTACAATCAACTCTAAATTTTCAGTTATGCAGAAATGTTCTTAGGAAAATATTCAAGCAATTTCCCCAAAAAAGATTGTGATGGTAAAGGATGTCCCGTGACCATTTATAGAGCTTTAATAAATTATCCTCTGATGGTTGATAGCTTTGGTTTTCAAGAAAATAGTGCATCTTCCATGATAAGCCATGCTCATGCTCAGTTGCTCAGTCATGTGTGACTCTTTGCGACCCCCTGGACTAACTACAGCCCTCCAGGCTCCTCTGTCCATGGGATTTCCCAGGCAAGAATACTGGAGTATGTTGCCATTTCCTTCTCCAGGGGATCTTTCCGACCCAGGATCAAACGCTCATCTCTCTTGCACCTCCTGCATTGGCAAACGGATTCTTTACCACCGGCACTGCCTGGGAAGCCCATGATAAGCCACAGATAGAACCATTTCAAAGTTGTCTCCAAGTTCTTGATTGAGGCATCTCTCTGGTCTACCTAAACATCTTCATCACACAACCCAAATGAATCCCATCCTTTCATAATTCTCCCCAATATAGCACCTACGTTCTGTTTGGTCCTTCTCCACTTGAACCTCTGACCCATTTCTATGACTTGTTAGGATTTCACAGAGTTTCATGTAACAGAAACCTCTTGAAGTTGAAAGCAATGTGTGTATCAACAAGAGATTATGATATTGACATAAATATAGACACAGAGATTTAAGTAATTGAAACAAACCATTCATGTTTAAACAACATGAAAATAACAGTTTTACCTCCCTGAGAAATCACTATTGATACAAGTATTTCCCAGTCTGTTATAAAAGTCATCACCAGCACCAGCTGTCACTTCTTGCATCCTCCCAAGTAACGGTGTCTATTTTCCTTGATAAATTTGATGATTGTTTTTTAAAGGACCCTCCTTTAAAAGCTGGTAAATTATAGATTTAAAATGTATTTTCAGTTTACCAAACGTTTTCTAGAGTCTAACCAGAGAGTCATGCACTGTTTTTCTAACCAAAATGCTGCATCATTTTAACCTTCAAACAATTTCTCTGAAGAGTGTATAAAAAATCTGGAGTACATATCACTCACATATCACTTGGTGCTCTGTGTTGACCTAAAGGGATGAGATGGTGATGGGTGGAAGGGAGCCTTAAGAGGGACAGGATATTTGTTTATTTCTAGCTGATTCACGTTGTTGTACAGCAGAAACTAACACAGCATTGTAAAGCAATTATCTCCAAATTAAAAAAAAAACCTGATGAATCTTTAAAAAAAAATCGATAATTGGGAAAAGACTGTGGATACTAAATGTGAAAACTGCCTCAGAATGGGGTACTACCCTGTGAGTGAAATATGACAATTGCAAATGGTTAGCAAAGGACTGATATCTGTTCCCTTGGGTTTGGAGTTTGCTTTCATTTGTAGAACTTATAAGTAATTGTAATTATAATCAAGTAAGTTTTCAAGTAAAAAAAACAAAAACAATTTGAGTACACAAAAAGAACTATCTTGGAGCTGTTTAACTAGCACCAGCCTTCAGTCACCTACGCCACCTACCTGTATATAAAAGTTTGACACTGAATTGTACACATGTTCATAATAAATGCACAAAATATTTGGATCTGTGAATTTTTCTTTTTTTTTTCTCTTAGCTAAATATAGTGGGAGTGAAAATATTTATTCAATGAAAATGTCACATTTTGTGAGTCATTCATTCAACAGTTTGGTTAATTTAATTTTGTTGGGCATTTTTATAAATCTGATATATTTACCCAGAGGACTTTTGGCACTGGCAACATATTAAAATCAGTTAAAAAAAAAAAAAACACACAGAACTATCTAGCCTAGGATGGGGAAGACTCAATTGCATCCAGATGAAGACCAAATCTACTTCATGTTTCCAAAACAAATAAAATTAATTGTGTCAAAAATTAATCCTTTGGAGACTTCTGGAATGTTTATTTATTCCCATTCTAATTACTGTGGCATTTTAGTGACCCTATTTTGCATTATCTACACATTCCCTCAACGTCCTTTTTGTGTAACTTTTTGTTCATTATCCTCCTTATTTCTGAGCCAGATAGTTTTTCTGAACCCACAACTGAAACGGAGAATGGAGGCAAGGATAGAAGGGATTTGAGTAAAGAAAAACCACATGTTTTCCAAACTTAGGTCTCATTTTGGACGCCCAACTAATTTGTTTGGCTCTGGGATCCCCATGCTCTCCTTAATCCAGTGTGCCTCATCAGAGACCCCTCTTTAAACACTCTGTTGCAGCCTATCTGTCCAAGGTTAGGTGGGCATCTCTGAATGCCTAGTGTTGAGATTCACACATGGGTGACTTCCATGGGAAACAAAGGGAGAGTTTACAGTGATTACATGTTGAACAAAGGGCACAAACTTCCAACTAGAAGATGAATAATTTCCTGAGATCTAATGCACAGTGTAGTGATAATAACCAACAACAGTGTATAATGGACTTAAAGTGCTGAGAGTAAATCACAAAAAAGAAATGATTGTTATGTGACATGATTGAGATGTAAAGTAATGCTACGGTAGTAATCATATGATAATACGCTAATGTATGAAATCAACACTCTGTGCACCTTAAACTTACGCAATGTTATACATCAATTACATCACAATTTAAATAGAATTGTATTAGTGAATGAATGAACAACTCTTTGAGCCACCCCAGAAAAAAAAATTATAGCTTAATTATAGCTTAGTTTGGGTCAAGAGAATTATTCCTAAAATTTATTTTATTTTTTATTTTGGCCATTTCCCAAGTTAAACCCAAAGACAAATAATAAACATAGCAGAATAATGTGAAACAAGTTTTAAGGGCAGCTTTCCTAAGGAAGTTCTAGAAATGAGTTGAGAAATGGAGTGTCTTTGGAAGAAGTACACTCGTCTAAGGTGGGCCCTGGGAGAGTCAGACTTCACCTCCGAGAATGACTAAGCTTCCATGTACCCATTTAGCTAACAAGACCATGGTATTAACCCAGCAGTGATGGTTCTTTTATTCAGACTTAAACTGTGTTTTTATTTCCTCTGCATGAGTTTTAACTTCCTGACATTTCTGCAGATAGTCATGTCCCCAGCACTTTCAGAATCCTCCATAAGTTCAGGGTAGTTCTAAGGATATAATAAGGTTACTATATTCCTATGCATCACCCTTACGGCAGAAAGTAAAGAGGAATTAAAAAGCCTCTTGATGAAGGTGAAAGTGGAGAGTGAAAAAGTTAGCTTAAAGCTCAACATTCAGAAAATGAAGATCATGGCATCCAGTCCCATCACTTCATGGGAAATAGATGGGGAAACAGTGGAAACAGTGTCAGACTTTATTTTTCTGGGCTCCAAAATCACTGCAGATGGTGACTGCAGCCATGAAATTAAAAGACGCTTACTCCTTGGAAGGAAAGTTATGACCAACCTAGATAGCATATTGAAAAGCAGAGACATTACTTTGCCAACAAAGGTTCGTCTAGTCAAGGCTATGGTTTTTCCAGTGGTCATGTATGGATGTGAGAGTTGGACTGTGAAGAAGGTTGAGCGCCAAAGAATTGATGCTTTTGAACTGTGGTGTTGGAGAAGACTCTTGAGAGTCCCTTGGACTGCAAGGAGATGCAACCAGTCCATTCTGAAGAAGATCAGCCCTGGGATTTCTTTGGAAGGAATGATGCTAAAGCTGAAACTCCAGTACTTTGGCCACCTGATTCGAAGAATTGACTCATTGGAAAAGACTCTGATGCTGGGAGGGATTGGGGGCAGGAGGAGAAGGGGACGACAGAGGATGAGATGGCTGGATGGCATCACTGACTCGATGGACATGAGTCTGAGTGAACTCCAGGAGTTGGTGATGGACAGGGAGGCCTGGCGTGCTGTGATTCATGGGGTTGCAAAGAGTCCGGACACGACTGAGCGACTGATCTGATCTGATCTGATATTCCTATGCTAGCAGATTTTTAAATACATTTCTTCATTTTTCAATCAACTAAGTAAGTTTAGAAAAAAGTTATTTTTTTCAAACAGAATTTTGATTTGAAAATAAGTTCATTTGTATCAGTTAAATGAGCTCCGTAATCTACTTTAAATTAGAATGAATTATTTTTAAACCAAAGTAAAAATTCAGACAAAATTTCCTTATCTGAATAGAGATTTCCTATTTCTTTAGCTATTTTTAGTCACTTCTATTAACTATATTGCTTCCCATTTTAGTACCACAAAGCAGGTTGATGTGCCTTATGTAAATGATATGCTGAAGAAACTTACTGTAATTTAAAAAATTCTGTTAGACCTAAATTTGTTACTTTCTCAATGCCAGTCACAATAGGCTAAACCAAAATTCATGTGGCTTCATTTCATCCACCTTTACAAGGAATCTAAAGACTATCCTTATTGCTGTTGTTTCCGGTGAGAACTGACTCACTGGAAAAGACCCTGATGCTGGGAAAGATTGGAGGCAAGAAGAGAAGGATAAGATGGTTGGATGGCATCATGGACTCAATGGACAGAGTTTGAGCAAGCTCTGGGGGTTGGTGATGGACAGGGAGCCTGGGGTGCTGCAGTCCATGGGGTCCTAAAGAGTTGGACAGGACTGAACATCTGAACTGAGCTGAACTGAAACAACTAAGGATTTCCCTGGTGGTTCAGTGGCTGACTCTGGGCTCCCAATGCAGCTGGCCTGGGTTCAATGCCTGGTCAGGGAACTAGATCCCACATACCATGACAAAGAGTTCACATGCTGCAAATAACACCCCACATGCCACAACAATGACCGAAATATAATACAAATAAATATTAAAAAATCCAAACATTTGACATCTAATTTCAGAACATTTAAAAAATTTCTTGAACATCTACTTTGTGCCAGTAACGCCTGTTGAAAGTGACAGTGTTATGTTAGTCACTCAGTCGAGTCCGACTCTTTGCGACCCCATGCACTGTAGCCCGCCGGGCTCCTCTGTCCATGGGATTCTCCAGGCAAGAACCCTGGAGTGGGTTGCCATTCCCTCCTCCAGGGGATCATCCCGATCCACTGACTGATCCCAGGTGTCCTGCCTTGCAGGCAGATTCTTTATCATCTGAGCCCCCATGGTAGCCATCACCTAATAAATAGTGGATGCTATGAGGCATGGCCCAGATGCCCCTTCAGAACTTCGGTGGCTGGGTACATTGATAACTGTTCTGGAAGCTACTTTCTTCTCTGTAAATTGCCTTTGACCAAAGGAACTGCCCTACTCCAGTTTATGTCTCCTTCCTGGGGGGAACCCATCCAAGAGCTAGACGAAGACCTGCCCCCTGGTCTCACTTTGGGAAAACTGGAGGCCATCCTGTTCTCAGAGAGCTCCTCCTGGATCAGCTGGGGCCTCTTTTGCTTCTCAGCTCAATGTCTCCCTCTGTCTTACCCTGCCTCTCTCACTTCTGCAATTGCTATTGCTTCAGCCTCCAAGCTTAATCAGTCTCAATATCTTCTCCAGGCAACCAGACCTAAGACCCTCATTTTGTATTAGCACACCATTTGGTGTATTATAGCAATTCAGATACTTTTTTTGTTGTTGTTGTTGCACTGGGTGTGAGTTTTCTCTAGTTTCAGCGAGCAGAGCTACTCTTCATTGTGGTGCACGGGCTTCTTCTTGCCATGGCGTCTCTTGTTGTGGAGCACCAGCTCTAGGCACATGGGCTTCAGAAATTGCAGCACATGGGCTCAGTAGTTGAGTCACAGGGGCTCAGCTGCTCTGCAGCTTGTGGAATCTTCCCGGATCAGTGATCAAACCCGTATGTGCTGCACTAGCAGATGGATTCCTAAACACTGCACCACCAGAGAACTCCAGGCACTTTTTAAAAATAGTCAAGATGAAGATAATAGCTCAGCAGGAAAAAAGCTTTTCAAGGAAAGGGTGCTAAAACTCATGGGACTGTAGAAATGGAGTTGTAACACAGCAACATTCCAGACACCTGCAGACCGTGCTCTCTAGAAAGTGCCATGTGGCAGATGGTCCACCATTTGGCTCCATCCACATCTGAAAATGATTCTTTCTACCAAAATGAATGGAGATTGATGGAGCTCCCCCAATTTCAGGGTGAACACAGAATACAGAAGTCAATAAAAAGAAAACTCAGATGACTGAGTCTGAACATGCAGAACTAACCAAAGAAGGTACTAGAAGACATTTCTGGGTAAAAAGGGAAGTGGGAGTTAGGTATTTTGTAGAAGCAACACCTCTAGGGACTACAGAGGTTACCTCTTTTTTTTTAGAACTTTAAAAAAAAAAGTCTTAATGGGGTTTCCCAGGTGGCGCTAAGTGGTAAAGAACCCATCTACCAATACAGGAGACCTAAGAGACATGGGTTGGATCCCTGGGTGGGGAAGATTCCCTTGAGGAGGGCATGGCAACTCACTCCAGTATTCTTGCCTAGAGAATTCCATCAACGGGAGGTTGGTGGGCTACAGTGCAAAGGTTGCAAAGAGTCGGACACAACTGCAGTGACTGAGCACACACCCAAAAGTCTTAACAGTGAGTTTTCGGTAACTGTACAGGTAGAGACTGGGATATAAGGACCACTAGGCGAGAAAAAGACTCTCAAGGGTGATGTGAGTGTGAACAGCTTGGGGCAGAAAGAAGGGACCCACAGAACCTAAATAATACAGGCAAACCAGAGATCTCTCCTTTTAAAGCAGGTCAGAGGCAATCCCATTCAACCCACCCTTTCAGTTCAGTTCAATTCAGTTGCTCAGTTGTGTCCAACTCTTTGCGACCCCATGGACTACAGCATGCCAGGCCTTCCTGTCCATCATCAACTCCTGGAGTTTACTCAAACTCATGTCCACTGAGTCAGTGATGCCATGCAACCATCTTATCCTCTGTCGTCCCCTTCTCCTCCTGTCTTCAATCTTTCCCAGCATCAGGGTTGTTTCAAATGAGTCAGCTCTTTCCATCAGGTGGCCAAAGTATTGGAGTTTCAGCTTCAACACCAGTCCTTCCAATGAACACCCAGAACTGATCTCCTTTAGGATGGACTGGTTGGATCTCCTTGCAGTCCAAGGGACTCTCAAGAGTCTTCTCCAACACCACAGTTCAAAAGCATCAATTCTTCGGCATTCAGCTTTCTTTATAGTTCAACTCTCACATCCATACATGCATACATCCTCAGGAGTTTCTCTGCTCCTTCAAAGGAAAGGATTTGACACTAGAATTAGACAAACCCTTCTTTATATATAAACTATCTAAATAAGAGGTTATCTTCGCATTTCATTTGTCTCTAGGTCCCATGTCAAGGAACTTTTCTAGATATTTCTGTGGAGAAACGTTTATATCACTATGGCCTTCACCAAGATTCTGGTGCCTCAGGTGAGTAGGTCCATAGCATCTTTAAATAACTTCGCCCTTAAATGACCTTCCTTCTGTCTGGGGTTGGTAAGCATAGTATTTTCAGAAGGCCGTTCTTTATTGGCTGATTATCTCCTGTTGTGCAGGAGACACTGGGATCCAGAAGAACTCAGATTGGCTTCTGACGCTTCTCGTGGCACTAGTGGTTAAAGAATCCATCTGCCAAGGCAGGAGACGTATGAGACATGGTTCGATCCCTGGGTCTGGAAGATCCCCTGGAGGATGATGTGGCAACCCACTCCAGTATTCTGGCCTGGAGAATCCCATGGACAGAGGAGCCTGGTGGGGTTGCAGAGTCCACAGGGTTGCAGAGTCAGAGGCAACTGAACACATACGCATGCTCCCACTAAACCGCCCCATGGTTTATAGCAAGATAGTCCACAGCTAAGTTTTGGTTTCTCTTTTTGTCTAATATGTATAGTCCAGGTCAGTGTTACCCAATAAAGCTCTGACCTTTATGGAAATATCCTATATATTTTTTGCTCTCCAATATGGCAGCTCTAAACCACATATATCTATTGAACACTCGAAATGTGGCTAGTGTAACTGATCAATTCAACATTAAATTTATATTTGATTAAATTATAATTAGTTTTTATTTAATATATCTGAACGTAAGCAGTCACACATGGCTAGTAGCTACCATATTATTCAGCACACATCTTGGTTGACATTTAGATGCTAAAATTTCATATTGCTATTATTCCAAGAAGTTTGGAGATTCTGCCATTGGTACAAATAGCTCTGAAATTCGATGATTTCACTGCACATAAATACTTGTTATGTTGTCTGTATGCTTGATCTGGCTAATAATTCTCTTTTATAACCTAAAACATAAGTTGGCAAACTAAGATCCTTAGGCAAATCCAGTCTGATGCCAGTGTTTGCAAAAAAGAAAAACCCAACAGTTGTATTGGAACAGTGTCATGCCATTTGTTCCAGCATTGTCTCTGACTGCTCTTGTGCTACCGTGGCAGAACAGGGCAATGTGACAGAGACTGTATGACTGCAAAGCCAAAAATATTGCTATCTGGGTTTTATAGAAAAATATTTGCCTACCACTGATTTACTATAAGGTAAATTTGCTCTTTCATTGAGTGTTATCACAACTGATTCCCCTTTCTGTATTATTTTACTCTGTTTTGAAGGATAAGACTTCTGTATGGGAATGCTGGGTACCTATTTATTTTTCTCTTCATTTGGGCACCAGTTGAAGGTCATCAGCTCAGTGGGTTAGCCCTTCTCCCTGCCTCATTTTAAATTTTGACTGATGATCTGCCTCAGATTGTGGCCATTCCACTAAGTTGGCCAAATGTTGCAGTAGCCTATTAGTGATTTCAAGGGACTTCAAATTCCTTTTAGGTAATTTTTTCTTTTTTTCTGTAGGAATATCAAGTCATTGATTTGCCGTATTTTTTGAGAAGGGTTTGTTCACAGAGAAAATGATATTAACTGTTGTTTGAAATATAAATATGACATCAGTCTCTCATTTGTAGCAAGGTTTGGGCTTGCATAAAAATTTTTACCACATCTTTGGATGCTGACTCTTGAGAGTCCCTTGGACTGCAAGGAGATCCAACCAGTCCATTCTGAAGGAGATCAGCCCTGGGATTTCTTTGGAAGGAATGATGCTAAAGCTGAAACTCCAGTACTTTGGCCACCTCATGGGAAGAGTCGACTCATTGGAAAAGACTCTGATGCTGGAAGGGATTGGTGGCAGGAGGAGAAGGGGATGATAGAGGATGAGATGGCTGGATGGCATCATTGACTCGATGGACGTGAGTCTGAGTGAACTCCGGGAGTTGGTGATGGACAGGGAGGCCTGGCGTGCTGCAATTCATGGGGTCACAAAGAGTCGGACACAACTGAGTTACTGAACTGAACTGAACTGAATTATCGAATACTAAATCATGACACTTCTTAAGCCAAAAGCATACTATCTGGTGACTACTTCAAGAAGGGGGTGTAGGTGATTATTTACATATCAATTGATGAGCTAATATCTAAGAAGTATTAATATATTTTATTAGCACATTAATATGTTTATTATTTTATATAATGATATACTTAATAATGTTTAAGATTTATTTTTTTAGTAGGTAAATATGTGCTAACATTTTGGTTTACACTTTTATGACTGTAATTCCTGTTTGTTTCTCAGAGTAGTGAAAACTCTGTAGTGAGAATTCTTTGGAATATATAAGCTCATATGCGTCCATATGTGGTTCAGCTTTCTGCTGTACTTCCCAAGCACAGTCTGATCTTAAAGGAGACGTTGCCTCTGGTAAAAGCAAAGACAAGCCCACACAAAAGGTGCTAAATAATTGGGAACACAAAGAGGTCTCTAATTCATTGACAATATTGCATTTAATACCTTATTGTATTAAGGCAATACCTTATTGCTGTAGTTGTTACTCACATTGGTTTTCTTTCCTATTTAAAAAACATGGGGCTTCCCTGGTGGTCCAGTGGTTAAGAATCCACCTGCCAATAAAGGGAACATGGGTTCAACCCCTGGTCTGGGAAGATTCCACATACACGGGAGGGGCAACCCAGTCCACGCTCCACAACTACTGAGCCTGCGCTCTAGAGCTCCTGTTCTGCAACAAAAGAAACTACCACAATGAGAAGCCTGGGCACTGCTTTGAAGACCCAGTATAGCTATCAATAAATAAAAAGCATGGCATTCTCTTTAGAAAAACAACCGATCTAAAACAATCTGATATTGCAAACAGCGTGATACTGCAGTTTCAGTCTCCTTGGTTTTCAGAAGAACTCTGCTGGGATGAAAATTGGGTTCTTCAAAATCATAGTTACAGCTTATAACAAATTCTGTGATGCTATATTGAAAACTAGAAGTACTATAGAGCATAAATATAATTTTGAATACATATCTGTCTTGTCTGGACTGCTATAAGAAAAATGGTGTAAAACTGGGTGGGTTATGAACCACAGAAAATAATTTCTCACAGTTACAGAGGCTGGGACGTCCAAGATCAAGAATTGGTGCTGGTGGGTACCCACTTCCTGATTCATAGACGGCAGTCTTCTCTCTGCGTCTTCACTTAACAGAAGGGGTGAGAGAGCTTTCTGGGGTCTCCTGATAAGGGCATGAATCACTTCCATGAGGGCTCTGCCTTTGTGGTCTAATTACCTTCTTAAGTCCCCATCTCCAAATACTATTGCATTGGGGATTCAATTTGAACATGTGTATTTGGGGGAACAAAAACATTCAGTCAATGGCAATCTCCAGTGCTGCTGGGTGTCTGTCAAATGGCAGTTTTGTGCACTACTTCCTGCACCAAAATAATCTCTAATGAGATGGGATCTTGTAGGTGAGCTCCGGTCCTCATATTGCTTCTACACCAGCTATGCGGGTGGCTTACACAGATTTAGCTGGGCACCCAGGTCGTTGGTGAAAATCTGTCAGAATTTTTAACATCTCCTTGACAACATATACCTGATAGCTCAGTTGGTAAAGAATCCACCTGCAAAGCAGGATACCCTGGTTCCATTCCTGGGTCAGGAAGATACACTTGAGAAGGGATAGGCTACCCACTCCAGTATTCTTGGGCTTCCCTTGTGGCTCAGCTGGTAAAGAATCTGCCTGCAATTCAAGAGATCTGGTTTCGATGCCTGGGTTGGGAAGATCCCCTGGAGAAGGGAAAGGCTACCCACTCCAGTATTCTGGCCTAGAGAATTCCATGGACTATATAGTCCATGGGGTCGCAAAGAGTTGGACACAACTTAGCAACTTTCACTTCAATAACAACATATTCGGCTTCCCTGGTGGCTCAATGGTAAAAGAATCTATCTGAAATGCAGGAGACCCAGGCTCAATCCCTGGGTTGGGAAGATCCCCTGGAGGAGGGCATGGCAACCCACTCCAGTAGTCTTTCCTGAAGAATCTCATGGGCAGAGGAGCCTGACAAGCTGCAGTCCATGGGGTCACAAAGAGTTGGACACAACTGAGTGACTGAACACAAACACACAACAGCATATCATTTACTTCTGGCATTTTGTAAGAATATAAATTCTTACTTTACCCTTATTTCTTATTTTCCGTCAACACCATTCTGATCATACCTTTTAGGTGCAGAGGTGCAGATCCGATTTGTCCACAGATCCTCTGCAACATGTCTAGGAAAACACGAGGACCTTCACGCTACCTCTCAGAGCCAATTATTGTTTTACAAAGAAAACAGAAACATTAAAAGAGTGTACAATTAGTTAAACTTGAAGACCAACCTATATCTATTTATTCTCTAAGAAACTATAGCACCTAATACTTTCTGAAACTATTGAACTAACATAGAGAGTGTCCAATAATCAATTCTTCCCAGGCTCCTCTAGCACTTTGCCCATAACACTAGCATGGAGCTGCCATCCTGCACTGTGGCTTCTTTACTGAGATCTGGAGCTCTTGACTGTGGGCAGAACTAAAAGACTATTCTGCTCATTTCTGCAGGTGGAGCATTGATAGCAGAGCCATCCCTTTGATCAAGGTCCTCTGTGAAAGGACCCAAAAAGGCAATTGTTCACCTGACCCTCTTAGTCAAGAGTAAATGCCTCTGTAAACCCACCCCTCATCTCTGCCACTCTTGGCTTCTGGGGACTTGGCTGAGTAGAAGCAACCCTCTGTCAAAGATGTGGATCACTGACTTCCTTCTGGTTTATTCTTTCTTTTCCTTTCTTCTTTCTTTGACTTACATTTATCATCCTAACACTGTAGCTCAGACGGTAAAGAATCTGCCTGCAATGCAGGAGACCAGGGTTCGATCCCTGGGTCAGGAAGACCCTCTGGAGAAGGGAATGGCAACCACTCCAGTATTCTTGCCTGGAGAATTCCATGGACAGAGGAGGCTGGAGGGCTACAGTCCATGGGGTCACAAAGAGTTGGCCACAACTGAGTGACTAACACTACCACTAAGACTCCAGCACCTTCTTTTCATGTTTTCACTTTCATTATTTCAGTTTTCATTGTCCTTCTCGTTTGAATCTCTAATGGCCTCCTTTTCCCTCATTGTTTTTCAGCCTTTGTAAAGGCCATGGGAGATGGCAAATCCAGCCATCAATCCCCTGAAATGCTTAAAAAATAAAGGACTACATTTCATCTTTTGACTGTGTTTGGCCATCAGAAGTTTGCAGACCCGGAGCAGGTCCTCCAGGCCCCCTGAACTGCACCCCGGCATCAAGGTCATTGCTGGATTTCAGGAACTAGGACTCAAATCAGATCAACTACATGTGTGAGTGACTGTACTACAGTGATGTTGTTGAGCATTTTACCATCACTTGCACGTGTTCTCCATGAGCTCACTTTTCACCATTACTTCTACCCACCACACAACAGGGAAATTTCTCTGAGCGCTGGCCCACCAGCCAGCATTTGTTTCATTTTTATCCTAAAGATATTGTATTTGGTGCTAGCAAACACCACGCCAAGCACAGAAGTGTGGTGGAGGGAGGTGTTAATATGGTCACTGCATATATATTTTTTTCTTCTCTTTTCTCCCATTTCTCCAATGCCCTCATTAAGTGTTTTACCCAATGTGACTTTGTAAGCCGCCACCCATGAATAGTTTCTGGAATGAGGCATGTAGATAAAAAGGAAAGGAGAGAGAAAGAAGAGAGGAAGGACAAAGAGGCCAAGAGTGTGGCATTCTCTCTCCTATTCCAGGCACTTTTCAACATAAAACTCTCCCTTCTTAATCTTTAAATTTTGTTCATGTTTTCTAAGATGATGCGTTAATGAAAATTATTAAATATTTAGGTGTTTGATTAATTTCTCTGCCATTATTGTTCTTAAAGATACTTAAGTCATTGGTAGTGCTTTTAAGACAGAGGATGAGATGGTTGGATGGCATCACCGACTCAATGGACATGAGTTTGAGTAAACTCCGGGAGTTGGTGATGGTCAGGCAGGCCTGGCATACTACAGTCTATGGGGTCCCAAAGAGTTGGATGTGACTGAGAGACTGAACTGAACTGAAGATAACAAAACATATCACTCCTAAAATGAAATTTTCCAAAATATCTATGGGAAGCTTCAAATTAGATCCCATTTAGCTTGAATGTTTCTGCATTTTCTTTTAAATGATGTCCTTTATCGTGATTGCTTTAATCATACCTTCACATTGAGGTGAATCTCATGGTACTGCAAAGCCTGTGTTATCTGGACCCCATCCAGCACCCATAAGCTGCCACTCTGGGGTGAAGGGCAGGCACTATTTCAACAGAGCAGAGGAAAACTGAGAGTAATTTTAGCAGAAAGTGAATGTTCCTTCATCTCACTGCAGTTACGTCCAGACAGGAATCATTCATGCTGGCCCTAAGCCAGGCTTCCAAGTCGACTTGACAATCATGCTCAAATGCCAAGGAAACTTTTGTAACCTCACAAGTTCAGAAGCTTCATTTTATCATTCCAAGTTTTCTGAAAAGTTGGCAATCAGCTTCCGAATCATTCGCTCTGTTTACCAGCACGGCTTTGCAATAAAGTCCCTCTTAAAGCAGTTTAAAAGTAAAAATGTAAACTTTTATCCTTGGAAAGTGATGAGGAAAAAAAAGGAAAAGGTGAGATTAGCTATTGACATTATTTGTGGGCCCAAAAGCTAGCCTTTGTTAACTTTTCTTTGCTTGACATTCTTCAACGATATTTTAGTTTCCCAAACTCTCTAAGATCCTTCTCACAGCAGGGCCTTCTGGCAGTTTCCCACTATTTTTCTCTGGCTGAGTCTTGCCCTTCAAGTTTCACTCACATGGTCCTCTCTATGGCCCTAAGACTAAGTTAGGGTCTTCTGTAATATGCACCCATAAAAACCTGTGCTTTTAGTTTTTAGCATCTGTTACTATCATGATTCTATATTCAATGATGCCTTTAGGTTATCCATGGAAGTAACCATTTCACTTGGGCTTCCCTGGTGGCTCAGTGGTAAAGAACTTGCCTGCCAATTCAGGAGACTCGGGTCTATCTCTGGGGTGGGAAAATCCCCTGGAGAAGGAAATGGCAACCCACTCCAGGATTCTTGCCCAGGAAATCCCATGGACAGAGGAGCCTAGAGGGCTACAGTCCATGGGGTCACAGAAGAGTTGGACATGACATCAACTAAACAACAACAGCAAACCACATCACTTACCACAGAGCCTGGGAGGTAATGATGCCTCAATAAGTGAAAATCAACCCTGGGAATGTCTAAACTGGAGATGAGTGGGGGACGAAGGAAGAGGTAAGGCCACTACATTGGAACTTCCCCAGCAGTCTAGTGGGTCCAGTTGTTAAAACTCCACCTCCCAATGCAGGGGTTGTGGGTTCAATCCCTGGTCAGGGATCTAAGATGCCACAGGGTATGGCAAAAAAAAAAAAAAATTGACTACCACATTCTATAAGTATTCATCAGACAATGATTATTTCAGACACTCTTTAGCTGCTATGTAAATAAAGAGAAAGCATACTGTTTTCAAATGTCTCAATTTGGAGAAAGAGGATAAGCCCATGAAATCTACAACGATGGACCTTAATGAATTACTTTTCCTGGTATCCTTGCCTGGTGTGTTTCTCTCCACAGTGGATCTGGGATAGTCTTAAGACTTACATGGACCAATAAAAGATGGGGAAAGTGAAGCTGTGAACTTTAAAGGCTCGGCCTTAAGACATATACTTTTATCTTTTGCCACTTGAGCACATCATTTTGAACCAGACTCCATGTTCCATTAAGCCCAGTCTTCATGGAGAGAATATATAGTTGATGACCAACCAGCTGATAACCTCATCTAAACTTCCAGCATCAGTCTTCATTCTTATGAGTGAGCCATCTTGGATATTCCAGCCTAGTTTGAAGGATTTTGAGCATTACCTTGCTAGTATGTGAAATGAACACAATTGTACACTGTTTGAACATTCTTTGGCATTGACTTTCTTGGGGTTTGGAATGAAAACTGACCTTTTCCAGTCCTGTGGCCACTGCTGAGTTTTCCAAATTTGCTGGCCTATTGAGTGCAGCACTTTCACAGTATCATCTTTTAGGATTTAAAATAGCTCAACTGAAATTTCATCACCTCTGTTAGCTTTGTTCATTATGATACTACCTAGACGAGAATACCAGACCACCTGATCTGCCTCTTCAGAAGTTTGTATGCAGGTCAGGAAGCAACAGTTACAACTAGACATGGAACAACAGACTGGTTCCAAATAGGAAAAGGAGTGTATCAAGGCTATATATTGTCACCCTGCTTATTTAACTTATATACAGAGTACATCATGAGAAACGCTGGGATGGAAGAAGCACAAGGTGGAATGAAGATTGCCGGGAGAAATATCAATAACCTCAGATATGCAGATGACACCACCCTTATGGCAGAAAGTGAAGAGGAACTCAAAAGCCTCTTGATGAAAGTGAAAGTGGAGAGTGAAAAAGTTGGCTTAAAGCTCAACATTCAGAAAACGAAGATCATGGCATCCAGTCCCATCACTTCATGGGAAATAGATGGGGAAACATTGGAAACGGTGTCAGACTTTATTTTTCTGGGCTCCAAAATCACTACAGATGGTGACTGCAGCCATGAAATTAAAAGACGCTTACTCCTTGGAAGGAAAGTTATGACCAACCTAGAGCAGAGCAGATCAGATCAGATCAGTCGCTCAGCTGTGTCCGACTCTTTGCGACCCCATGAATCGCAGCACGCCAGGCCTCCCTGTCCATCACCAACTCCCAGAGTTCACCGAGACTCAGTCCACTGAGTCAGTGATGCCATCCAGCCATCTCATCCTCTGTCGTCCCCTTCTCCTCTTGCCCCCAATCCCTCCCAGCATCAGAGTCTTTTCTAATGAGTCAACTCTTCGCATGAGGTGGCCAAAGTACTAGAGTTTCAGCTTCAGCATCAGTCCTTCCAAAGAAATCCCAGGGCTGATCTCCTTCAGAATGGACTGGTTGGATCTTCTTGCAGTCCAAGGGACTCTCAAGAGTCTTCTCCAACACCACAGTTCAAAAGCATCAATTCTTCGGTGCTCAGCCTTCTTCACAGTCCAACTCTCATATCCATACATGACCACTGGAGAAACCGTAGCCTTGACTAGATGAACCTTTGTTGGCAAAGTAACGTCTCTGCTTTTGAATATGCTATCGAGGTTGGTCATAACTTTCCTTCCAGGGAGTAAGCATCTTTTAATTTCATGGCTGCAGTCGCCATCTGCAGTGATTTTGGAGCCCAGAAAAATAAAGTCTGACACCGTTTCCACTGTTTCCCCATCTATTTGCCATGTAGTGATGGGACCGGATGCCATGATCTTCATTTTCTGAATGTTGAGCTTTAAGCTAACTTTTTCACTCTCCACTTTCACTTTCATCAAGAGGCTTTTGAGTTCCTCTTCACTTTCTGCCATAAGGGTGGTGTCATCTGCATATCTGAGGTTATTGATATTTCTCCCAGCAATCTTGATTCCAGCTTGTGCTTCTTCCAGTCCACCGTTTCTCATGATGTACTCTGCATATAAGTTAAATAAACAGGGTGACAATATACAGCCTTGACGAACTCCTTTTCCTATTTGGAACCAGTCTGTTGTTCCATGTCCAGTTCTAACTGTTGCTTCCTGACCTGCCTACAAATTTCTCAAGGGGCAGGTCAGGTGGTCTGGTATTCCCATCTCTTTCAGAATTTTCCACAGTTTATTGTGATCCACAGAGGCAAAGGCTTTGGCATAGTCCATAAAACAGAAATAGATGCTTTTCTGGAACTCTCTTGCTTTTTCCATGATCCAGCAGATATTGGCAATTTGATCTCTGGTTCCTCTGCCTTTTCTAAAACCAGCTTGAACATCAGGAAGTTCACGGTTCACATATTGCTGAAGCCTGGCTTGGAGAATTTTGAGCATTACTTTACTACCGTGTGAGATGAGTGCCATTGTGTGGTAGTTTGAGCATTCTTTGGCATTGCCTTTCTTTGGGATTGGAATGAAAACTGACCTTTTCCAGTCCTGTGGCCACTGCTGAGTTTTTCAGATTTGCTGACATATTGAGTGCAGCACTTTCACAGCATCATCTTTCAGGATTTGGAATAGCTCAACTGGAATTCCATCACCTCCACTAGCTTTGTTTGTAGTGACACTTTCTAAGGCCCACTTGACTTCACATTCCAGGATGTCTGGCTCTAGGTCAGTGATCACACCATCATGATTATCTGGGTCATGAAGATCCTTTTTGTACAGTTCTTCCATGTATTCTTGCCATCTCTTCTTCTAAGAAGAGATGGCAAGAAAAGACCAACCTAGATAGCATATTCAAAAGCAGAGACATTACTTTGCCAACAAAGGTTCATCTAGTCAAGGCTATGGTTTTTCCTGTGGTCATGTATGGCTGTGAGAGTTGACTGTGAAGAAGGCTGAGTGCCAAAGAATTGATGTTTTTGAACTGTGGTGTTGGAGAAGACTCTTGAGAGTCCCTTGGACTGCAAGGAGATCCAACCAGCCCATTCTGAAGGAGATCAGCCCTGGGATTTCTTTGGAAGGACTGATGCTGAAGCTGAAACTCTAGTACTTTGGCCACCTCATGGGAAGAGTTGACTCATTGGAAAAGACTCTGATGCTGGGAGGGATTGGGGGGCAGGAGGAGAAGGGGACGACAGAGGATGGGATGGCTGGATGGCATCACTGACTCAATGGAAGTGGGTCTGGGTGAACTCCGGTAGTTGGTGATGGACAGGGAGGCCTGGCGTGCTGCGATTCATGGTGTCACAAAGAGTCGGATATGACTGAGCGACTGAACTGAACTGAACTGAACTGAAGGCCCACTTGATTTTGCAGTTCAAGAAGTCTGGCTCTAGGTGTATGATCACACCATCATGGTTACCTGGTGAAAAAAGAGTGAAAAAGTTGACTTAAAGCTCAACATTCAGAAAACTAACATCATGGCATCTGGTCCCATCACTTCATGGCAAATAGATGGGAAAACAGTGGAAACAGTGGCTGACTTTATTTTTTTGGGCTCCAAAATCACTGCAGATGGTGATTGTAGACTGAAATTAAAAGACAATGATCTTTTTTGTATAGTTCTTCTGTGTATTCTTGCCATCTCTTCTTAGTATCTTCTGCTTCTGTTAGGTCCATACCATTTCTGTCTTTTATCAAGCCCATCTTTGCATGAAATGTTCCCTTGGTATCTCTGATTTTCTTGAAGAGATCTCTAGTCTTTCCCAGGAGAAAGGATGACACCTATTGACCTGCAGGCTCATCTTCTGGTGTCATATCTTTTCGCTTTTTCATACTGTTCATGGGGTTCTCGAGGCTAGAATACTGGAGTGGTTTGCCATTCCTTCTTCCGGTGGACCACATTTTATCAGAACTCTCCACCATGACCTGTCTGTCCTGGGTGGCCCTGTATGGTATGGCTCTTCACTTCACTGAGTTACACAAGGCTACAATCCATGTGATCATTTTGGTTAAGTTTCTGTGATTGTGGTTTTCATATGTAGTTACATTTGGAAAACTGTGTAGAGTAAAAAGCATATGTAGAACAAGGGTGAAAAGAATTGATCTAAAAAGCATGTTGAGTCCAGTTTCCTAAAATCATTATGTATATTAGGTACGAAATGTATACTGTAAGACATGGAGCTATAAAATATTCTAAGGCTAGAATACAGAAGAAGTTACATGTTTCAACCAAGTTACAAGAAGTTACATTCATTCAACCAAGTATTTACTGAACACTGTAGTACATGTTGAGGAGCCATAGAATGATAATAACAAGCTAGCATGACTCATGACTTCATCAAGCTTGCCATGTAGGCAGAGAAACAGATCAAGTCATTATGAAAGTAATGAAAGCTTACAAATTGCAGAGGAAGCTATGACAAAAAGGAAAAAAGTACTGTGGAAGGACACCAAGATGAATAAAACAAATTCCATTTATCGTCTTGATATAATAAATCCTCACTCCGTGGTGGCAGTGTGGCTGACAAATTGTAGAGAAAAAGAAATATTGGTGGCAAAGAGAAAAGTTGTGAAAATATTGCCATAATCCAGGGAAATAATGAGGCCGGGGGTAGAGTGGTGGGAATAGAAATGTAGATAGGAAGTAACATTTCAGAAGCACAGCTGGCAGACAAGGAAACTGATGTCCAGACAAAAGGGAAAAGTATAGTGAAGACAAGTCCAGTTTTAATCGTGAATAAAGAGTTTTGATCTAACAAAAGTGACAGAAATAGAAAGCACACTAGCAATCTCACAAACGTAGAGAAAAAGCAATGAATTTTGCTTTGTGAGCCTTGAGCATGAGGTACTTTCAGATTTCTTACTGACTTTGCAGTCTCTGTTATTCCATTTATTTAAAAGTCTAGCAAATCAAAATTAATCTATAATAACAGAAAGGGAATCAGTGTTTACCTGGGGACAAGATTAAAGTTGTTGAAAGGGGTCCAATGAAGAAACTACTCCAGATCATCAGAAAACTTTTAAGGGATGATGGATGTGTTTATTATCTTGATCATACTTCAAACTCAAGTGTACAGCTGAAATATATTGTTTATTTTATATAAATTTTATCTCACTAAAGCCATTTCATATAAAGAAATACTAGATAAGAAGAGATTTATGAGTACCATGAACAATTGCAAACAACATTTGAAACAAAAAGAGTTGAAAAAGAGCTTGAACTATTTGTGCTGTGTAAAATAAGTTATAATTGAGTTAAAAAGAAAAAGAAGAATGTCATTTTACTTATGAAGAAACTCTCACATTCATCCTAAAGCACACTATCAAGACTGAACATTAGGGATATTTATTTCTGTTCATGAGAAACGGAGGAAAATTTTCTTAAAGTTGAAAATAAAATGATCTGATTAAGAAAGCAGATTAAACTGAGGATTAGGATAAATTTCAAAATATAAAATGTCTCAGAGAAAAGTCATTGCTTGATCAGAAACTAGGCAGAAAAAAATTAAAAACAAAAAAAATGCCCAGAAATTCACTTAAGCAGGTCAAAGATTCCTATACATTGTGAGTATTGGCATGGCCTGGGGAAAAGTCATCATAGAACATCAAATCTGAAGAAAAAAATAGTGAAAAAAAGAAAAGCAGAAAGGAAAAGCCTTCTATTGAATAAAATATAGCAATAAGATCAAAATAAGTGCAAATTAAATGTTATAGTACATTAAGACTAAGATAATAATAATAAAAAAAATCTAGGGCCTGTGAGTCTCTTCTTCTTATACAAAGCCAACCTTAATATTCATTTATTTCTTTACATACAAAAATATTTATTGAAATCTTCCCATGCATCAGATCTTGCTCCAAGTCCTAAGGTTACATTGTGGAAAAAAACACTTACCATCATGGAACTTACTTTTACTTATTTTATTGATAAATCTTAAATTCATTAACTAAATCAGTTATAAATATCAGTAAATATTTCAGTTCAGTTCATTTCATTTCAGTCACTCAGTTGTGTCCGACTCTTTGCGACCCCATGAACTGCAGTACACCAGGCCTCTCTGTCTATCACCAACTCCCAGAGTTCACCTAAAGCCATGTCCATCTAGTAGGTGATGCCATCCAACTATCTCATCCTCTGTCATCCCCTTCTCCTCCGGCCCTCAATCTTTCCCAGCATCAGGGTCTTTTCAAATGAGTCAACTCTTCACATCAGGTGGCCAAAGTATTGGAGTTTCAGCTTCAACATCAGTCCTTCCAATGAATACCAAAGACTGATCTCCTTTAGGAGGGACTGGTTGGATCTCCTTGCAGTCCAAGGGACTCTCAAGAGTCTTCTCCAACACCACAGTTCAAAAGCATCAATTCTTCGGCACTCAGCTTTCTTCACAGTCCAACTCTCACATCCATACATGACCACTGGAAAAACCATAGCCTTGACTAGACGGACCTTTGTTGGCAAAGTAATATCTCTGCTTTTTAATATGCTGTCTACATTGGTCATAACTTTCCTTCCAAGGAGTAAGCATCTTTTATTTTCATGGCTGCAATCACCATCTGCAGTGATTTTGGAGCCCCCAAAAGTAAAGTCAGCCACTCTTTCCAGTGTTTCCCCATTTGTTTGCCATGAAGTGATGGGACCGGATGCCCTGAGCTTCATTTTCTGAATGTTGAGCTTTAAGCCAACTTTTCACTCTCCACTTTCACTTTCATCAAGAGGCTCTTTACTTCTTCTTCACTTTCTGCCATAAGGGTGGTGTCATCTGCATATCTGAGGTTATTGGTATTTCTCCCAGCAATCTTGATTCCAGCTTGTGCTTCCTCCAGCCCAGCTGGAGGTGTACTCATGATGTACTCTGCATAGAAGTTAAATAAGCAGGATGACAATATACAGCCTTAACGTATTCCTTTTCCTATTTGGAACCAGTCTGTTGTTCCATGTCCAGTTCTAACTGTTGCTTCCTCACCTGCATACAGGTTTCTCAAGAAGCAGGTCAGGTGGTCTGGTATCCCCATCTCTTTCAGAATTTTCCACAGTTTATTGTGATCCACACAGTCAAAGGCTTTGGCATAGTCAGTAAAGCAGAAATAGATGTTTTTCTGCAACTCTTGCTTTTTCAATGATCCAGTGGATGTTGGCAATTTGATCTCTGGTTCCTCTGCCTTTTCTAAAACCAGCTTGAACATCTGGAAGTTCACAGTTCACATATTGCTGAAGTCTGGCTTGGAGAATTTTGAGCATTACTTTGCTAGTGTGTGCTGCTGCTGCTGCTGCTAAGTCGCTTCAGTCGTGTCCAACTCTGTGCGACCCCATAGACAGCAGCCCACCAGGCTCCCCTGTCCCTGGGATTCTCCAGGCAAGAATACTGGAGTGGGTTGCCATTGCCTTCTCCAATGCATGAAAGTGAAAAGTGAATGTGAAGGCACTCAGTCGTGTCCGACTCTCAGTGACCCCTTGGACTGCAGCCTTCCAGGCTCCTCCGTCCATGGGATTTTCCAGGCAAGAGTACTGGAGTGGGGTGCCATTGCCTTGCGTGTGAGATGAGTGCAATTGTGCAGTAGCTTGAGCATTCTTTGGCATTGCCTTTCTTAGGTATTGGAATGAAAACTGACCTTTTCAGTCCTGTGGCCACTGCTGAGTTTTCCAAATTTGCTGGCATATTGAGTGTAGCACTTTCACAGCGTCATCTTTCAGGATTTAAAATAGCTCAACTGGTATTCCATCACCTCTACTAGTTACAATACGTTAAAATAGAGTCTCTTATTTGGGCAACATTGTGAACTTTAACACAATACCGAATTAAAAGGGTTTCTGCTTTTCCTAGGAATGCATTCTAAGAGTGGTGATGTCAATAGTGATTAAATCAAACTATTTTTATTCTTTACTTTAAAGAAAGATGATAGAGGACCTATCTTTTTATACATGGTTTCAGAAGACTAAACCTCAAACACACATGTGCTTCCTAAAATTACAATGTCATCATCAATTTTTTTTTCATCCACTCTGGTATTTCTAGAGTTTCTATCATTATCTTGGGTTTCTCCGGTTGAGAAAAGAATTGAAAATTCTTTGCCAGATGCATAGTTCAAAAGTCAAGATTGTAATATTATTGCCTGAAGAATTCCCAACACCAGGGAATCTCCCAAAGAATGCCAGAGCCCGTGTTCCTTTACAGCCCCTGCAGCGCTTTGCAGGCTACAGTCTGGCTGGATTTTCGGCTGCCAACAGAAACACAAAAGTGAGAAATTATCTGCAAAAAACAACACGGCCATCCTCACTGGGACTGTCTTATCACAAATCAGGATATCCAGCTCAGCTAAACATTTCAGATTAAAATTAAAAAAATCACTTTTCATCATTGATGCTAGATGTGCCTGGTTGGAAGTTTGGCTGAACAACCAAGAAAACAGTAGAAGGAAAGAGAGAAAGAGAGAGAGGAGGTGAGAAAGGAAGAAAGGAAAGAAGGAAGGAAGAAAGAAAAAGCAAATAAGAAAGAAAGCATTCTATAGCAACAAAATATGGAAATGCTCAAAATGATATTCTTTCAGCATAAAATATTTCATCTCCTTATGCAAAATGACCTGTGTCAGAGTTTGCTTTGAACTGCACAAAAAGATAGAATTGCTACAATCCTTGTGTTTGGAGAAAGTTATAATCCTTCTATAATTTTCTAACTGGTTTATTAAGTGTAAAATAGTTTGACTTCCCTTTGCCTTCTCCTCTATTACAAACAAAAATCTCCCCCATCCAAGTCAAAGTTTAACTGTATTTCTCATTTGGGCCAAACTACTAAGAATCCCATGTGTGTTCACGCGCACTCGGTCATGTCCTTCTCTTTGTGACCCCATGGAGTGTAGCACGCCAGGTTCCTCTGTCCATGGAATTCTCCAGGCAAAAATACTGCAGTGAGCTGCCATTTTCTACTCCTGGGGATCTTCCTGACCCAGGGATCGAACACGAGTCTCTTGAGTCTCCTGCACTGGCAGGCAGATTATTTACCACTGCTCCATAACATGTGCAATTTCAGGAAAACAGATGATTTTACCTTTAAATTAAAAGAAATGATTTATTTCACTGTTGGTGGAATACACTTCAAGTGTTGGAACTGTAAAGTAAATACCTGTAGGAATATTTTACTGCCACCTCCCCCTTTATACTGCAGTCATTTATACTCCTAAATATAAAAGAACGCTATTTTCAAGATAGCTTTGAGCTATGTCTTTTCTCCCAATGGAATTTTATAAAAGTAAAACCTTATTTCCTGCCAAATTTAGTTTATTGACCATTAAGCTGTAAATTAATGTTTCCTTGGCATTACGGTTGCCAAATCGTGGAAACTCATGGCATCAGTATTCATGCAAGATATGTAGAAAAGCATGAAAAGCATTGTGAGTCTTTGGTCTTAGATACTGTATCTGTGAAAAATCACTCAGTTCCCCCTTTATTTTTAAAGACTGATGATGTATCTCACAAGGAAAGTAGGTTTCAAAGATGCTTAATTTCAGAGAAGTAGAAAGTATAAATGAAGACTCATCTAAAGAGGAGGGAAAAAAAGCACCATAAGGCAGAGCTTGAAGTAAATGCAAGGCCAAAGGATATTTGGTTTGTCACTTTTTATGAAGTGCTAACAAGGAAAAGAGTCAAACTGCAAAAATCCCACTCTTTAGATGTCTTACTGCTTGAATTTTTCTGACATGAGGTTATGGAATATGGATGTTCTTGAACAAATCTTTTAATAACTAGAGCCTACATGTTGTTTTAAAAAAATATCGATTTGTCTCCTGGAAGAGATCCCCCAAACCATAATTGTCTGACTTTAGCTTGGGCTAGAAGGCAAATCCTATGTCTAAGAATATGCCAGTGCCCTCCAAAATAGTTCTTTGTCCAAACCGGTTTCTTTTTGCCAGAAATAAAAATGAACACAAAGCTATTCTAATGTTCCTGCATCCAGAAGATGTAAAACAAAAATACTTGTCCAAAAAATCCTGTTGGGTTTTCTCATTGAGAAACCATCTGTCGAGGGATCTGAGATCCCTAGGATATAAGAATTCCCATTTTCAACCCACGTGACCCCATTCTTCGAGGATGCCTGGGGAAAGTAAATGAAGCTCTTTGAATTTACTTTTATCATCTGTACTCAAGGAAAACACACTGTCTTCATTTTAATTTCCTTTATTTATTTTAATTTGTTTTAATATTCAATAGAGCTAAAACAAAGTTTGGGTTTCCCAGGTGGCTCAGTGGTAAAGAATCTTTCTGCTAATGCAGGAGACTCAGGTTTGATCCCTGGGTCAGGAAAATGCCCTGGAAGAGGAAATGGCAACCCATTCCAGTATTCTTGCCTGCGAAATCCCAGGGAGAGAGGAGTCAGGCAGGCTACAGTCCATGGGACCACATAGAGTCAGTCGGACACGACTGACTGATTAAACAACAAGAACAAAGCAAAGTTTAAAGAAAGGTGAAAAGTCTTCTCTTCCTTTGGTTCAGAGAGTTGGTAAAAATGGTTCTAAAGTGAGGAAGTGTGGAGACTAACTCTAGTTACAAATTACTTCTTTCTAATCCTAGAAACTCTGACCTGCCCCCTTACACCCTTACCTCACATCAGCCTTTCAGAGGCTGTACACCCTGAATGAAGCAATATGATTTATTGGAGACATTTTGAAGTTAGAATTCTATAAAACCTGAGGCTATTAGCAGCTCTGTTTTTAAAAAAAAAAAAAAAACTGAAAACAGTTTATTATAAGAATGAGGCAATAATAGATCTTCTTCTAAGGAAAATGCACAAGCCAGGATTAATTTTGTTATGAGGTACATGGCAAGAACAATTCTAAACTCTGATCTCTCCCTAAATGATTCAGTTTGTGTGTGTAGGTTTTAAAACAAGAGTAGCATCTGAAAAGTCTTCATCTCCTCCTAAAGGTGTGTTTAAATTGCATTTCTTCTTTGTGAAACGAACCCGACTGGACATTGCTTTCAAAAGAGATCATAAGTTCAGGATGGGGAACACATGTATACCTGTGGCGGATTCATTTTGATATTTGGCAAAACTAATACAATTATGTAAAGTTTAAAAATAAAATTAAATTAAAAAAAAATTCTGTTGTTGTTTTTTAGTCACTTCAGTCTTATCTGACCTTTTGCGACCTCATGGACTGTAGCCCTCCAGGCTTCTCTGTCCGTAGGATTTCCCAGGCAAGAATACTGGATTGGGTTGCCATTTCCTCCTCCAGGGATCTTCCCCACTCTAGGATCATTCCTGTGTAGGCGGATTCTTTACCACTGAGCCACCATGGGAAGTCCCAAGGTCTAAAATATTTAAAGATTTTATGAAAAGTAAATATAAATATAAAATGTAAAACCAGAGGAGGAGAAACAGATAAATAGGTGGAACACAGAGGGTTTTTAGGGCAGTGAAAACACTCTATGACATTGCAGTGATGCACTCATGTTGTAACACATTTATCTAAACCCATCGATGTACACCGGCTGTGAGCCCTAATGTAAGCTATCGACTTTGGTTGATTATAACATATCAGTGGAGGTTCATCAGTTGTAACAAATATCCCACTCTGGTGGGGGAGGTTGATCATGGGAGAGGCTGTGCTTGCGAGGGACAGAGGGTATATGAGAACTCTCTGACCTTCCTCTTTTTCAATTCTTTACATTTTCATTTCAAAATTGATACTCAAAGCATATGTTAGAAAACTTTTGTGTGCTTGGGATATGTTTTGTGCTTGAAGCAACTTAAGTAACCAAACCTTTTTCAACTGAAAATTGTATATGTAAATATTGATCAAGTAGTTCTTCCCAGGTGGTTCAGGAGACATAAGGGATGTAGGTTCGATCCCTGGGCTGGGAAGATTCCCTGGAGGAGGGCATGGCGGCCCACTCCAGTATTCTTGCCTGGAGAGTCCCATGGACAGAGGAGCCTGGTGGGTTACAGTCCACAAGGTCTCAAACAGTCAGGACTGACATGAATTAGCACACACACATGCACGCGCACACACACACACACACATATATACATTGGGTTTCCCTCATACTCGGTTAAAAATCTGCCTGCAATGGAGAAGACCCAGGAGGAGACTTCCTGGGTCAGGAAGATCCTCTTGAGAAAGGATAGGCTACCCACTCCAGTATTCTTGGGCTTCCCTTGTGGTTCAGCTGGTAAAGAATCTTCCTGCAATGTGGGAGACCTGGGTTCGATCCCTGGGTTGGAAAGATCCCCTGGAGAGGATTTCACTTCACTTTCACACATTGGTCAAGCATTTCCACCTGAAATTTAGTGACCAAATGGATGAGCTGAAGTGACCAAATGGATGGGCTGAAAATGTAAAGCACACACTACATTTAAAGACATAGTACAAAAAGAATGTAAGATATTTTTAGATTAACTGCATGTTGAAATAATATTTTAGATATGAAAGAAAGTGAAAATGAAAGTCACTTAGTCATGTCTGACTCTTTGTGATTCCATGGACTATACAGTCTAAGGAATTCTCCAGGCCAGGCTACTGGAGTGCATAGCTTTTCCCTTCTCCAGGAGATCTTCCCAACCCAGGGATCGAACCCAGGTCTCCAGAATTGTAGGAGGATTCTTTACCAGCTGAGCCACAGGGAAGCCCATTTTAGATACACTGGGTTTAATAAAATATATTATTAAAATTTTACAATACTCTGTCTGATACTACAATAGTGAATACATGTGATTATATATTTATCCAAACCTATAGAACCTATTGAATCAAACCAGCCAATCCTAAAGGAAATCAGTCCTGGATATTCATTGGAAGGACTGATGCTGAAACTGAAAGTCCAGTACTTTGGCCACCTGATGTGAAGAAATGACTCATTGGAAAAGACCCTGATGCTGGGCAAGATTGAAAGCAGGAGGAGAAGGGGACGACAGAGGATGAGATGGTCAGATGGCATCACTGACTTGATGGATTTGAGTTTGAGCAAGCTCCTGGAATTGGTGAAGGACAGGGAAGCCTGGTGTGCTGCAGTCCATGGGGTCGCAGAGAGTCGGAGACTACTGAGCGACTGAATAGAACTGAACTGATAGAATATACAGGCCCAAGACTGAACCCCAGTGTAAACTGTGGACTCTGGGTGACTATGATGTGTCATTGCAAGTTCATCAGTTGTAACAAATGTCCCTCTCTGGTGAGGGATGTTGATGATGGGGAAAGCCATGCTTGTGTGGGGACAGGTTATATATGGGAAATGTCTGCACTGTCTTAATTTCACTGTGAACCTAAAGCTGGTCTAAAGAAAATAAAGCCTAAAAAAGAAGGATGGTTAAGATGGTAAGTTTTACATTTTGTATATGCGCTTGTGTGCTCAGTCATGTTCAACTCTGTGCAACCCCATGGACTGTGGCCCACCAGGCTCCTCTGTCCATGGGATTCTTCAGGCAAGAATACTGGAGTGGGTTGCCATGCCCTCCTCCAGAGGATCTTCCCAACCCAGGGATCAAACCAGTGTCTCTTGTGTCTCTTGCACTGACAGGTAGGTTCTTTACCACTAGCAGCACCTGCTATTTTACCACAATTAAAAATTTAAACACATTTTCAAAGGAAAACAAATAGTATTGTGAATCACTCTCTGAAATGTTAACTTCCTGACTCAGAGTTCAACTTACTTTTTTTTGCACCATCCCAAAAAGAATGAAGACTGAGCTTGCTTTACTGGAAGATCATACTCCACAAGCTTATGCAAAACTCCACAAAAACTATAAATTGAGAGTTCCTCTTAAAGTCTTCTGTAACCTGTTGTCAAACTGACCAAATTTTCCCGAACCTGAAATACTCATGAACTTCTCTGGCTCTACCCGAGTTTAATATGCAGAGCAAGTCCAGTGAATTTTTGTCCTGTGTACACTCCAGATGCTGGCCAGATGTGCGTGCATTACAGCCCATCGGCCTGTTTGGAGATGTCTGGACATCGATGCTACAGTCAGCTTTTGTTTTAGTATCATTAAAAGGCAATTTGCTTAAAACAGAGATTATGGAACGTGGTTATTGTCACTTGAAAATGGTCCTGCTGTGGTGTGTCATCGCCGCTGCTCTGTCTCTTCGGTATTTTCATTGTCATTCCCACTTTTAAATGAACTGACGGTCTCTGATCATTCTTTTAACACCCAGCTTCCAGGCAGGGCCTCCAGGAACCGTCCCCTTGGTCAACACCGTCACGCCTCTGTGGGATTTCCACCCAGTCTCCACGCTCCTGGGTTTTTCCTGCACACCAGCTTCCTGGTCTCCTCCATGCAAAATCTCTGCCTTTGGCAATTTTTCAGTTTCAGCTGAAGTCTGCTTCATACTTCATTGAAAGAATGGAGCTCTGTGAACAGGATCCCCTGCCCCTCCTCCCCTCCACGCCCCTCCCCACTTTGAATAAACATTTCCACCTTCCTTTCCAGCATCCAGACCAGGACTCAGCATGGAATGGCCCGTGAGCCACTTCCCGCCCTCCGCATGTTTTTGTATGGCCCACCAGCTTCCAGTGGTTTTAACATTTTAAAATAATTGGAGGGGGGAAGAAAAGAAAGATGAGCTGTATTTCAGGCATATGAAGGTGGTACATTCTCAGTCATGTCCGACTCTGCCACCCCATACACTGTACCCCAGTAGGCTCCTCTGTCCATGGCATTCTCCAGGCAAGAACACTGGGGTAAGTTGCATTAATTTATATGAAATTTGAATTTCTTTGTCCATAAATAAAGAGCTCTTGGAACAGAACGTGCTCATTTGTTCACTGACTGTCTAAGTCTGCTCTAGGCTGTAACAGCCTGTTGAGAAATTGCCCAAGAGACCACATGGCACAGAAAGCTGAAAATATTTACTCTATGGCCCTTTATAGGTTTGTGGATCCCTGATCTAGAGGAATCTCCTTTGTTCCTCCCAGCAAAACACAGAGAGGCTCTCTCCTCCCTTCAAAGGCGGAACCTCCCCTGTGGCCCCCTCCCTTTGCACACACCTCTCTGGAACATACCCTTTGACTCTTCAACCCTTTTTCTGCTCCCTGGACAGCTGCACTCTTGACACCGCAGATCAAATTCTCCCCCGCCTTTCTTCTCAGAATCTCTCAGCCTTGGCATGCTTTTCCTGATCTTCAAGTGTCAGAATTTCTTGGGAATCTATACAGGCTCTTTCCTCCTTCTCTATGCTTTTTCTAATCAGCTGTGTGTGCTTAGTCATTCAGTCATGTCTGATTCTTTGCCATCCCGTGGACTGTAGTCCTCCAGGCTCCTCTGTGGGATTCTTCAGGCAAGAATACTGGATTGGGTTGCCATGCCCTCCTCCAGGGGATCTTCCCAACCCAGGGATTGAACGCAGGTCTCCCTCATGGCAGGTAAAACCCCTTCAATTGCCAGATCTTCAACATTCATGAGCTGCAAGTTCCCGATTTTATCTTAAGATCTTCAGCCCCAACCTCATCTCCACCATATGGTGTCACAAGCCCACGTGACAACCTTCTCAGTGTCACTGTGTCCTAAGTTGACTTAGGACATGTTGACTAAGTTGGGGAAAGATGACTTCCCCTCAAAATCTGAGCCTGTTTAGGTCCCTCCCACCTGTCCAGTTGCCTTAGCCAGACACTTGGGATTTAATCTGGACATTTTCCTTCAATGTGCCCTCCACATCTAGGAAGTCCTGTTGGTTCTTGACTGTTTCTTGAATATTCTAATTCAAGCCACCTCTTCCCCCGAGACTGTAACTGGCTTTCCAGCTCATCCTCATGCACCCTTAAAATCCATACAGCATCACGAATAGCTCCACCACCCGACATTCTCCTTATTGTCTGCTCCCTCCAGAGAAAAAACCAAGTGCAGGAGCAGGCAAGCTAAGTGGAGTGTGGACCAGCTCCCTGGCCCTGTGGGAGCCCAGCCAAGCTCTCCTGCTCCCTTGAGCACCCAGCTGTCTCATAGGATGGGAGAAAATACAGAGGGGATGGAGAGGGGACCGAGGGCAGAGAGGGTCTGAGCCAGACTCTGCGGCTCTGGCTCAGACCCCTTCCTGGGACCCAAAGCCTTATCTCACTGGTGAGACTGGACTGGGAGTGGAGATGATGAATTGAGGGAGGGTCATCATAAATCTATAAATGAAAAATAAAACCCATCACCCAAAAATGCAAAACACAGGTAAGAGTGGGGATCTTTTCCGTGCAAGACTCCTTCCAGCAGTTTCTCATGAAAAATGAGCATTATAGGAGAAAATGAACATACGCACACTGCGTGCATGCATGCTAAGTTGCTTCAGTCATGTCTGACTCTTTGAGACCCTATGGACTGTAAGCCACCAGGCTCCTCTGTCCATGGGATTCTTCAAGCAAGAATACTGGAGTGGGTAGCCATTCCCTTCTCCAGGGGATCTTCCTGACCCAGGGATTGAACCCGCATCTCATGCATTGCAAGCAGATTCTTCACCACTCAGTCCCCAAGGAAGCTCCCCTACACACACTGCTGCTGCTAAGTTGCTTCAGTTGTGTCCGACTCTGTGCGACCCCATAGACAGAAGCCCACCAGGCTCCCCTGTCCCTGGGATTCTCCAGGCAAGAACACTACTACATATAAAATAGATAGCTAATAAAAACCTATCGTAAAGCACGGGAAACCGTACTCAGTATTCTGTAATGACCTATATGGGAAAAGAATCTAAAAAAGAGTGGATGGGTGTGTATATAACTGATTCACTTTGCTCTATACTGAAAACTAACACAACACTGTGAATTAGCTATGCAGTACTCTAATAAAATTTTTTTTAAACAGAAGAAAATGAAAAGACACAGGGTGGCCCCTAGTCAAGCCCACAGAGTCACCCATGCACACACGGCCACAGAGGCCAGCCAGCTGGAGCCACTTGGCCACCGATGCCCCCACCCTGTGGAGGGGCCACAGTGTTGGGAGGGGAGGGCATGGCCCAGAGATGAGAGAGCTGGATGGGGGCGGGGAGCTGTCATCGCTGTGGAATTAACACTGCCCAGATTAGTGCTACTGATGGATGAAGGGGAAACAGTGGAGTGTGTATGGAGGTGGAGGGAAGGGTGAAATAGGGAAGGGAGAATGGGGGATTCAGACAAAGCTTATTTGAGGTCCCTGTTGCCAGGGGAACAGCTGACCTTGCCCAGCACTCCCCTCCCCCACTCCCTATCCTGGGTCTGCCCTCTTCTACTCACGATGGAGTTTTTCGCATTTGGGGAGAGATTGCACTTGCTTCTGAGAAAGAATCAAAGGCCTCAAAGAAGTTTCTGGAAGGAAAGGTGCAGCACTGGGGAAGGAGGAATGATAAAGACCCCCATCTTTACCTCTAGAGCCCCCACAGCTCCTAGCCCCCAGCTACCCAGCCCTCAAGCCTGTAAAGGCCACCTCTGCTTGTCTGCCTAGAGGGCAGAAGGGGACAAGAGGGTGGAACCCTGAAGTGGGCCTGGCCAAGGCGCTGACTGATGGGGAACTCACCACCCTTGAATCTGAGCCACTCTCTGGGACACCCTCAGGTCCAGTCTTGGCTGACAATGGGCCAGCAAGGAAAGGTGGTCAAGGGAATGGATTTTTTTTCCTTTTTTTCTTTTTTTTGCCAATAAACATGTCTTTGTTGAACCATGTAAAAGGCTGAGCGCTGAAGAATTGACGCATCTGAATTGTAGAGCTGGATGCTTGAGAGTCCCTTGGACAGCAAGGAGATCAAACTAGTCAGTCCTAAAGGAAATCAACCCTGAATATTCACTGGAAGGATGATGCTGAACCTGAAGCTCCAATACTTTTGCCACGTGATGCGAAGAACTGATTCCTTAGAAAATACCCTGATGCCGGGAAAGATTGAGGGCAGGAGGAGAAGGGGGCAACAGAGGATGAAATGGTTGGATAGCATCACTGACTCAATGCACATGAGTTTCTGGGAGAGGGTGAAGGGCAGGGAAGCTTGGCATGCTGCAGTCCATGGGGTCACAAAGAGTTGGACACAGCTGAGTGATTGAACAACAACAAGATTAAAGGAGAAAGCTGAGCCAAGACAACAGAGAGCAGAAGTTGACTTTGTGGCTGTAATCTTTCTAGAATGTGAAAAGTAAAGGTAACTTATCTTGTGAGACACACAGGAAGAGTTAGTTTGGGATGGGGAAGCTTTTAGAATTGTGGTCCAGCATAAGCATTTACATGGTGAGAGCTGGTGATTCCTGGTTTTATTAGCTAAATAATAATGAGTCCACATCAGGGAAGCCTGGTCTGCTGCAGTCCATGGCATCATAAAGAGCTGGACACGACTGAGCGACTGAACAACAACAATGTGTTAGTTTAGGCAAGGTGCTTACTCTGTTCAACAGCTGCACCAAGGAGCCTATTATACAGAGTGAAGTAAGTCAGGAAGAGAAACACTAACACAGTATATTAATGCATATATATGGAATTTAGAAAGACAGTAATGACAACTTTATATGCAAGGCAGCAAAAGAGACACAGATGTAAAGAACAGACTTTTGGACTCTGTGGGAGAAGGTGAGGGTGGGATGATCTGAGAGAATAGCACTGAAGCATGTATATTACCATACACGAAACAGACGATCAGTGCAAGTTTGATGCATGAAGCAGGGCACTAAAAGCCGGTGCCCTGGGACAACCCAGAGGGATGGGGTGGGGAGGGAGGTGGGAGTGGATGTTCAGGATGGGGGGACACATGTGCACCGGTGGTTGGTTCCTGTCGATGTATGGCAAAAACCACCACAATATGGTAAAGTAATTAGCCTCCAGTTAAAGTAAATGAATGAATTTAAAAAAACATTGAAAAAAAAAAAAAAAAGATGGGGCTTAGCTGACTGGTATATCTAATAGGACTTCCAGACTCTACCTCTGAGATCCATCATGTTTCTATCCTGCAAGAATTCCAGGGCAGTAAAAGGGGGACTGCCATGGAAGACAGCCAGTTTTTGGCCAAATGCTAATTCGTTGCTGAAGCTGAAGGCGGCCATCTTGGTATTAGCCTCAGCCCCAAGGGCAGGCGTTCTGCCTTCAAGCATCTCTGAGCAGTGAGGTTCTATAGACAGTACTGCACACCAGACCCTGTCTGGTGGAATTGGGCTCCAGACTCTTTTTCTTTCATGCTTCCACAAGGCAGCAGATAAACAAACACCTTTTCTCTATTGGTGCAACCCATGGCAAGACAGCATGTCACTTAGTCCCTTCAGAACTTGACTACTTTGGGCTGATTTACCCCTTATCTCTCAATGATCTTCATTCATATCTACTCCTTTCCAGGTCAGGGCGAAGTAAGCTGACCTGTGCCAGTAGTCTCAAGGAGCTTCCTTTCCGCTGAGGTGGCCAGTTTACAGTCTTGCAGCATGAAGGGCTTACCATTGGGCTTGGTCAAGGTGTCCCAAGTGGGGCTTAAAATGGGAAAAAGCTGGTGAGAAGCTTGGGCCAAATTGCCTCAAAAGAAAATCACTTCCAAAGAAAGTCCACTTCATGCAATTATCTTTGTAATAACTTTAAACACAAGGCAGATGAAAGTAAAAATACCAAAATTATTCCATCAAATGAAATTGTTTAAAAAATGAGAAAAATGAATAAAGATACATTAGAAAAGCAAGTATGAAAAATTATGGAAGAAAAAAGTAAAAAGTGAGAAAAACAAAAAAGAAAAATGAAGCAAAGAGAATGTTAAAAAGGAAATAAAAAGGAGGGCACAAAGAAAGAATAAGAAAAAGAAATGAAAAGTTAAGGAAATGAAAAATGAGAAGAAAAAAATTAAAAATAAAAAATGAGAGGGAAGACAAAAAAGAAAATGTGTTAAAAAAAAAAATGTGAAATAAAATGGGCAAAAATTTTTTAAAAGAATAAATTTTAAATTAAGAAAATTAAAAATAAAGACAAAGAGGAAAAAAGGGTAAAGAAAGAAGAAAATAATTTTAAAAAATTTGAAAAAGACAAAACCCCTACAATAACAACATGATATTTTTGAAGGAAGAAATAAGCAAACTTTGGTCAAACTTTTCAGGCAGGTGACAACCAGCATCCTGAGCTAGAAGGATGCAAAACCAGGTAGTGGGCCCCTTCCTGAAGTCCAGACAGAGATTAACTCCTTATGTTGATGTTCAGTCACTCAGTCATGTCCGACTCTGCAGCCCCACGGACTTCAGCATGCCAGGCTTCCCTATCCTTCATCATCTCCTGGAGCTTGCTCAAACTCCTGTGCATTGAATCAGTGATGCCATACAACATCTCATCCTCTGTCGTCCCCTTGTCCTCCTACCTTCAGTATTTTCCAGCATCAGGCTGTTTTCTAGTGAATCATATTAAAAAACCAACCAAATAGTGCTGGGGACAACCACTTCAAGCTTCAACTACTTCAGCAGTGGTTTTCCCTCACTTTTTGACCTCAAGAAACTTTTACACTAAAAAATAATTGAGGAATTTAAAGAGCTTTGTGGGGTTTTATTTGTTTTTTTTTTTTTTTGGCTTATACAATAGCTATATCCATTTATCTCATTAAAAATTAAACCTGTAGGATTCTTCAGTGGCTTCTTTTTTCTTCCTAATTTTAAAAGCTGTAACAATTTTTGGCTTTTAAAAAATTTGTTTTGTGTGGACTTAAAATTTTCAATGACTTTTTCTTGAAACTCAAAATTATCTCAAAATTGCACTGCAACATAACTAGCATAACAATAATATACAAATATGTGGTTGCATAAGACTCAATAAGGTACATTAGTAACACCTAGAAAGCTGAAGGGAAGATAGCTTTTGGCATATTTTCAGGTCTTATTTGCAGTGTGGCCCAGTTTCTTTAGAGTCCTCCCTGCCATGAGACAGAGAACTCACTGACATGTCAGTTAAACATGAAGGTTACAGCTGTGGGTTGAGAACACAGGTCTTCTAATCTCCTTTTTTTTCCCAGCCAGACACCTGTCAAATGAAAACCAAGTTTGGATTTAGAGAAGAAGGGATTCTGTTCAGAAAGATGAATGCAATAGGAGGTATGATACGAATGCTATTGCAGTGCCATACAACCTCAAAATGCCTCAAGGTCAGTCAGCAAGCACTTGTCTTTTGTAAGAAGGACTAACCAATGTTAGAAAGAACCGGGTTTGAGTAGGGGGATGAATTCATGTGGTGATGGGTCTCTTGTGAAGGGAATGTCTTCCTATGTGGCCCGCTGATTCTCAGGAGAAGATTTTGTGGGCAGGGCTCTGTGCATTTCAACTCTGGCTTAACCTCAGGACAAGAGAAAAGGATAACCCACAAAACCTGATATATTTACTATCTGGCTCTTTGCAGAAAAATGTTTGGTGACCCCCTAAGTACTCTGAATATTGTTCCATTTAGGATCAGTTCAGTTCAGTTCAGTTCAGTTGCTCAGTTGTGTCCAACTCTTTGCAACCCCATGAATAGCAGCACGCCAGGCCTCCCTGTCCATCACCAACTCCCAGAGTTCACTCAAACTTACATCCATCGAGTCAGTGATGCCATTCAGCCATCTCACCCTCTGTCGTCCCCTTTTCCTCCTGCCCCTAATCCCTCCCAGCATCAGAGTCTTTTCCAATGAGTCAACTCTTTGCATGAGGTGGCCAAAGTATTGGAGTTTCAGCTTTAGCATCATTCCTTCCAAAGAACACCCAGGGCTGATCTCCTTTAGAATGGACTGGTTGGATCTCCTTGCAGTCCAAGGGACTCTCAAGAGTCTTCTCCAACACCACAATTTAAAAGCATCAATTCTTCGCACTCAGCTTCTTCACAGTCCAACTCTCACATCCTTACATGACCACTAGAAAAACCATAGCCTTGACTAGATGGACCTTTGTTGGCAAAGTAATGTCGTCTCCGCTTTTCAATATGCTATCTAGGTTAAAGCTATTTAGGATAAAGCTATGGAAATAAAATTGACCAGAATGTCAGCTTTATGATGGCCAGGAATTTTGTTAGCTTTGTACACTGCCTTATCTTTAACCCTAGAATACCTCATGGCATATGGGTACATGCTTTGTCACTCAGTCGTGTCTGACTCTTTTCTATCCTCTGGATGGTAGCCTGCCAGGCTCCTCTGTTCACAGGATTTCCCAGGCAAGAATACTGGAGTGGGTTGCCATTTCCTCCCCCAAGGGACCTTCCTAATCCAGGGACTGAACCTGCATCTTCTGCATCTCCTGCATTGGCAGATGGATTCTTTACCACTGAGCCACCTGGGAAACCTTGTCATGGCATATAGTAGGTATTCACTAAATATTTGTCAAATGAGTGAAACATTGTTCAACAAAGCCATTTTAAATGTAAATTCAATGTATTTCATCTCCGTTTCAGTTGTTAAGGACAAATGATCATTTGTTTCATTTAGTATTCCATGCCTAATGCGATGAAATTTTTATTTGCTTTTTGGCAGCATATAGATATAGCTAAAAGTTATACCAACAAAGGGAAGAAATTATGTACATAATGAATGGAAAACAGGGCAAAGAAAGAGTTTAAGTTTAGGGAATATAGCAACTCACTCCATGAGTTCATCCTGCTTCCCTATACCCAGTTCTTTCTAACCTCATTTCTGTCCTTGAGGACAGCTATTCTGGGATGGCCCAAATTCCTGGCTAGACCACAATTCTCTATGGGAATGCATCAGTGTTCAGTTTCTTGACATACAGTGTTGAATTCAGATGCATCCAGGGATGAAATGCCATGTCTTCCCAGTGATACTCAGCCTGAGACATCCCTTCCTGCACTCCAACACCCATGTACAAAAAGAGGAATATAATATAAGCTGCCGATGACTGCACAGTCCTCAGGTGTTGGGGGCCAGAGTGAGGTACTCCGCCCATGGCAAAGGTCATGAGGAAGGAGGCTCGACATACGCAAAGGCGGGATCGAGCCTCAGGAGTCCCCCTGGAAATCCTCGAGCGTCTACCCCCATAACCAGAGCCTGCCTACTTTACTACTTTGTGCTCTTACCTACATCTCTGACTTTACGGGGGGCTGTCCCCCACCACCTCTTTCGGAGAAGGAGTTAATCTAGAGCTCCAGTTAATAATAATTCCTGGGCGTGATAAGAGTGTTTTAACCTACAAACTCCTCTGAAGGTTCTCTAGCCTGCCTGACAGGCTCGTCGGGACACATGTGATTGCTCACAGCCTCCCAACCGTGAGAGGCACGAGATGCTTTAAACCCTCTAAAAACAGGTTCTTTAGAGAAGTTAGAAAACTATAAGTATAGTGGGCTAATTAGAAATTGTGTTGGTGAAGGGTTTTTCATTTGTTGAGCCAACGTTTGTTGCTAAGTCTCCATATCCCCTGCCCTTACACACATTAATGAATATATAGAATTAACCTTTGATATTAATCACGTTAGACCTTAGGCTAAGTAAATTCTTTCCTTAACTAAAACCCACTACACCCTCACCCTGTAGGAATGTAACTTTATTTGGGTGGCGTCTGTTTTGAGAATAATCAGCCCTGGAGAAATAAGTGTCCTGATTGACTGACCACTGTCACAAGGAGAGGGTCGTAAATTGTCAGCAGGCCCCCCTGGCCAGAAGATGATGTAACACCCTAAGACCTCTGTATACATTTGTATGAAGCACCTGACTTTGATAAAAGTAGGGACTGCTGACCCACATGACTTTTGCATAACATCTCAGTGTATAAAAGTAGACCATGGAAAATAAAGAATGGGATCAGTTTCTCGAAATACTGGTCTCCCCATGTCGCTCTCTCTCTCTCACTCTGGTTGAGTCTCCATCTGGAGCGTGGAACCCACCATGCTTACTAATTATGCCTGGGCTTCTAAGATCCAACCGGGGAGGCCTCAGTGTCTCCTCTCCTTCGGGAGAACGGAAGGACGCCTGCGGCCTACGTAAGTGGTGCAAACTTCTTGTCTTGAAGTTTTATTGGTCTCCCGCGTAAACCAAGCTACTCAGCCTCTTTTCTCCACTGAATTTTCCTACTGAGCTATCCTTATTCTATTACTCTTTATATCTTTAATTAATATCTAATTGAAGCTATTGTATCCTGATCCTCGCCTATGCCGTCTCTCCTTCGAATACCCTGGATCAGCCGGGGCTGGTCCCCGGCACTCAGGCTCCATTAAAAGTCCTCTTTGGCTTGTGTATTTGTGGTGGACCTCATTTGATCCTCGACATCAGGAGGTCCACTCTGCATCCCCAGTTCAGGTTCTTATTATCTCCACTGCCACACTATGGGCATCAGCATTCTTCCTCATTTTCTTCCTTCTTGTCCACCACTCACTCCTTACTGTTCTTTTTTGTTTCTAATTAGTTTTACACATCTTGACTTGCAGAAAAGGAGAGTGTTTCATCAACCTGTGAATCAGGGTGGCTAGGGTCTATGAATGTCCTAATGTTTTATTCTCAGGGGTTACTCCTATAGACCTAAGGCAGTCCTGAGTGTTCACTGGAAGGACTGATGTTGAAGCTGAAACTCCAATACTTTGGCCACCTGATGCGAAGAACTGACTCATTGGAAAAGACTCTGATGGTGGGAGGGATTGAAGGCGGGAGGAGAAGGGGACGACAGAGGATGAGATGGTTGGATGGCATCACTGACTCAATGGACACGAGTTTGAGTGAGCTCCGGGAGTTGGTGATGGACAGGGAGGCCTGGCATGCTGCCATTCATGGGGTCGAAAAAAGTCTGACACGACTGAGTGACTGAACTGAACTGACCCGAACATATGTCATCAGATTCTCCAGGTGCCCCTTTCTGCTCTTTCGAATTCTCCACTCCCTAGATCTCCTGCTCCTTAATGGGAGAGACCATTTTGTAAGCCCTGCTTCAAGATCTAAACAGTTCTCAGATTTTCTCCTTGAATAAAACTTACCTGTCCTTTTGCCTCAGGCCTTTGGAGGTTGAGAGATTTCATTCAGAAGATGGTACTTGGCTCTCCCACCCTGTGTGGGTGTCCTACACACTTGTCCTTGAAAAAAGTACTCAGTCTGTCTCTCACAGGTCTGAACTTAATGCTACAGGAGTCCTACCAGAGAATGTCTACTCAGTGGTTTAATTCTTTGCAAGCACAACATTGCTCTATCCTCAACAGGAAAGAGATGAAGAATAACTCATCACCTGAAGTCTAAAATGTCCTGATGCCCCTCTTTGGGAGTAGCCCCTAGAATTGCCTAACAAAGAAAGAGAAATGGCCCATTCCTCATTGAGACTATAGAATTATTAAGCGGATAGCACAGATTTGCAGCAAACTGGTAGAGAATACATACAATTTTATAGCAACTCTATCATCTTTTTTCAGGACTTCTTTAGTCCCAGCTTTCTCCACCCTCAAATGAGCCTCCCCAAAAATGGAGAAAATATTCCAGATGCCATGTGTTCAGTAAAATGTCACTTTCATCTGGTCTGTGTTATTTCGTGTTTTTTTTTTTTAATGTGAATAAGCATCTTATTTGTTCTTCTGATGACTGTTGAGCACTTGGCAGATGCCGGCATTGTTCCACAAACAGTAATTCTGACAACACACTTGCTCAATAGAACCCAGCAGAGGGCATGGGAAAGTCAGCCTCATTTATTCGGGAAAGTATGAAATACCAATCCAAGTGAACTTTTATTTATAATACAGCCCAAGTCTGCTAATCCCTCAAAGTCTATCCAGTTGTTTTTTAAAAGTGTTAATGATGTTAAGAACTCAACCCATTGTCTGCTAACCATACGTTAAACCAACACAAATATGGTTCTGAGAATATTTTGATGCAATTAACTGTTTGTCATATTCCAACTTGGGAACAGCTGTTAAGTGCAACCCCTGTTACAGTAAGATACTGACATATTTCCCTTCTTCCTTTTTTACAAGGAAAAACCACCACCACAGCAAATATTTGGAATCTCTGTACAGTAAATGCCATCAAACTACTTATGTTTCACAGCCACCCCATTTGTGCAGGTGGTGTGTGTTAGTTGCTCAGTTGTATCCAACTCTTTGTGACCCCATGGACTGTAGCCTGCTAGGCTCCTCTGTCCATGGGGATTCTCCAGGCAAGAACTCTGGAGTGAGTTGCTATTCCCTGCTCCAGGGGATCTTCCTGACCTAGGGATCAAATTCAGGTCTCTTCACTGCAGGCAGATTCTTTACTGTCTGAGCCACCAGGGGGTAGGGAATTGCAAAATTAAAGGGAAAAGATGACATAGGAGAAACAACTGCTTTTATCCAAGATTTTGCTTCTTTTTGTTCTCTGTGTCATTCTGCATCAGTTAAACGATGGAAATTTCTGAATCCCTGGCAACCCAGGCTGCTGCTGCTGCTGCTGCTAAGTCACTTCAGTCATGTCCAACTCCTTTAAATTGGAAACATCATGAGCCACGATAATAGGGTTCCCACTTCCAAGGGCCATTAACCTTTAGGAGTCAGAGCACAGAAGGCCTTTAGCTAGAACTGATTCACAAGTGAGGAGAGCTACAGGTTGCATGAAGATTTGATTTTTCAAATCCTTTAATTTTTGTCTTTCCTGATGAAAGTCTCCCCTTATTTGTCACTTAGACACATTGTGATCAAGTAACTTGGGCTGGGGCTCCTCTGGTGGTCCAGTGGTTAAAACTTCACCTCCCAAAGCAAGGGGTTTGGGTTCGATCCCTGGTCAGGGAGCTATGGTTCCCCATGCTTTGCAGCCAATAAATAAACAAAAACAATATTGTAAAAAAAATTCAATAGACTTTAAAAATGGTCCACACTTAAAAAAAAAATCTTAAAAAAAAAGAAACTTGGGCTATGGGCAAACAAGAGAAAACAGTAAAAACTTCCAGAGTCTAGAAACAGTGAAACAAATAACCATTGGAATAATGCCACTCGAAGACATTCTGTCTGTTAGTGAGTTTCCTCTGGAAGTTGTTAGATCCTGATGTGACAACCTACTGCTAAAAGGCCTGATCTGGTGTACATGGGAAGTGTTTCCTTAATCAGCTGCTTCACTCCTGTTCACAGTTCCTACAGCAGTGAATTAAAACCCTGAATCAGTCTCATATTTACCATTTCAGAATTCCATCACTCCCTGGTTGTTGTTGTTGCTCAGTCACTCAGTAATGTCCAACTTTTTGTGACTCCATGAACTGCAGCACACCAGACTTCCCTGTCCTTCACCATCTCCTAGAGCTTGTACAAACTCATGTCCATCGAGTTGGTGATATCATCCAACCATCTCATCCTCTGTTGTCCCCTTCTCCTCCTGCCTTCAATCTTTCCCAGCATCAGAGTGGTTTCTAATGAATCAGTTCTTCCCATCAGGTGGCCAAGTATTGGAGTTCCAGCTTCAGCATCAGTCCTTCCAATGAATATTCAGGATTGATTTCCTTTCAGGTGGACTGGTTGGATCTCCTTACAGTCCAAGGGACTCTCAAGAGTCTTCTCCAACACCACAATTTCAAAAGCATCAATTCTTCAACATTCAGCCTTCTTTATAGTCCAACTCTCACATCCATACATGACTACTGGAAAAACCACAGCCTTGATTATACAGACCTTTGTTGGCAAAGTAATGTCTCTGCTTTTTAATATGCTGTCTAGGTTTGTCATAGCTTTCCTGCCAAAGAGCAAGCATCTTTTAATTTCATGGTTGAAGCTCTATACAGGGAGCAAAAACAAGACAGGGAGCTGACTGTGGCTCAGATCATGAACTCCTTATTGCAAAATTCAGACTTAAGTTGAAGAAAGTAGGGAAAATCACTAGGCCATTCAGGTATGACTTAAATAAAATTCCTTAGGATTATACGGTGAAAGTGACAAACAGATTTAAGGGATTAGATCTGATGGACAGAGTGCCTGAAGAACTATGGACAGATGTTTATAACATTGTACACGAGGCAGTGATCAAAACCATCCACAAGATAAAGATACATGAAAAGGCACAATGGTTGTCTGAGGAGGCCTTGCAAATAGCTGAGAAAAGAAGAGAAGCAAAAGGCAAAGGAGAAAAGGAAAGATATACCCATCTGAATGCAGAGTTCCAAAGGATAGCAAAGAGAGATAAGAAAGCCTTCCTAAGTGAACAATGAAAAGAAATAGAGGAAAACAATAGAATGGGAAAGACTAGCGATCTCTTCAATAAAATTAGAGATACAAAGGGAACATTTCATGCAAAGATGGGCACAATAAAGGACAGAAATGGTATGAACCCAACAGAAACAGAAGATAATAAGAAGAGGTGGCAAGAATACACAGAAGAGCTATACAAAAAAGATATTCATGACTCAGATAACCACAATGGTATGATCACTCACCTAGAGCCAGACATCCTAGAGTGGGAAGTCAAGTGGGCCTTAGGAAGCATCACTATGAACAAAGCTATTGGAGGTGATAGAATTCCAGCTGAGCTATTTCAGTCACTGGCTCCATGGCTATATTTTAGAAGTCAATCAATGCCAGCTTTCTTTTTAGTCTGTGATTGATCCATCATTCATTAAAATTTTTAGAATGAATGTTTTCTAGAAATAGCATAGAGCCATAGAATTTTCAAGCTGGGAGTGTCTTAGAGATCATGGTTTTAACTCCTATACTTTACAGATGAAAAACCTGTTATCAAGACTGGACCAATGGGAATAGCGGGGGCCCAACACTAATTTAACCTGGGTTCTTGTTTTTTCTTCTTCAGCAAAGAAGGTGCCATAAAACCACGGTGGATCCTGGAGAACAGCTCCAGCTCCATTCGAGGGCTAGAAAGGAGAGAGTGCCCAGAGGTCAAAGAAGCAGAGGTGATATTCAAAAGATTAGCAGCTGGTGTGGTACAGGCAGTGACCAAGCAGAACTCGTATTGGCCACACATCTGGAACTGGGTTCCAGGTAACTGTTGTGCTGGGCACTAAATTTTAGCTACTGAATAAAGGCGAGGAATGGTAGGAACTGATGCCTCAGCTGGTAAAGAATCTGCCTGCCAATTCAGGAGACACAGGTTCGATCCCTGGGTCTGGAAGATTCCCTGGAGAAAGAAGTGGCAACACTTTTCAGTATTCTTGCTTGGAAAATTCCATGGACAAAGGAGTCTGATGGGCCACAGTCCATGGAGTCACAAAGATTTGGACAAGACTAAGAACATGTGCACACACACACTGCTGGAAACAGGGAGGAGCTGGAGCAGCCAGGGATGGGGCTCTTGGGAAACTGACACAGAAGTATTTCAGTGTTTAAACAACTGGGATTCCATGTCATCATATGGCAGCCCTGCTTAGAAGAGTAGATACTTAAGGAAAGGGTTATAATTAACCATTCTATGTTCCAAAAACTTAATGTGAAAACTCTGTGGCACCCAGGGACACTGCCAGAGAAAAGTAAAGGGAAGTAATTCTAGCTCCAGTGTCATCAATGGTGATATCTTGTCCCACTTTGCATGTTGGAATGTGATGTGCTCGCATGTTCCAAATTGCAGAATGAAATGCCACAAGAGGGTGTTACTCTGTGGCATGTACATAAAAGAGGAGCCAGCTTGTACCATAGGATTCTGCTTGCCATCAGCAGTGCCAGCCCTCACCATGGGCACTGCAAGAGACCAAATGTCCCGACTCCTTCCTCTAAAGAAACACGTCATATATAAGACACAACTCATCAGCATAGAGTCTACTAAGGGGCCATCAATCTTTATGGTTAGCACAGAGAGTCAAGATAGAGGTAGGGCATATTCTGGCCTCAGAACCATCCTTGAAAGCTCTTGGACACACTGATGGAAGGGTAGCATTGCCACAGTGATGCTAGAACTTTCAGGTGGGAGGTCCCAGTTGTGCTTGCTCTGGGTATGGACAGACCTACCCACTGACCTGTGAGGAGAGAGGCACTCACTTTGCTTTCTCAAGGTAACATGACCACAAATGCCTGGAACTAGCTCCCTTATCCAGGCATTTCTGGTCATGCTACCTTGAGAAAGCAAAGTGAGTGCCTCTCTCCTCACAGGTCAACGGGTAGGTCTGTCCATCCAGAGAAGGCAGTGGCACCCCACTCCAGGACTCTTGCCTGGAAAACCCCATGGACGGAGGAGCCTGGTAGGCTGCAGTCCATGGGGTCTCTGGGAGTCGGACACGACTGAGCGACTTCACTTTCACTTTTCACTTTCACGCATTGGAGAAGGAAGTGGCAACCCACTCCAGTGTTCTTGCCTGGAGAATCCCAGGGACGGGGAAGCCTGGTGGGCTGCCGTCTATGGGGTCACACAGAGTCGGACACGACTGAAGTGACTTAGCAGCTGCAGCTCCCTTATCACCTGACCCGCAGTACTATGTTCTCCTCCCAAACATGAAAATGACAACGTATCATACTGGGACATTCCTATGGAATAAGGTATAGAACTTGACTCTCCATGAAAAGAGGATCACAGGAAACCCATTGTTAATAATTGCTTGTTTCAGGGATTTTTCATTCACTCAGTCATTTACTCCTTTCCAATGGCTCTGAAATGACTTTGGTTCCTGTACTGTCTGAAGATAGTGCTGAGTTTAGGATCTATGTTTTTTTTTTTTTTTTAATTTTATTTTATTTTTTAACTTTACAATATTGTATTGGTTTTGCCATATATCAAAATGAATCTGCCACAGGTATACATGTGTTCCCCATCCTGAACCCTCCTCCCTCCTCCCTCCCCATACCATCCCTCTGGGTCGTCCCAGTGCACCAGCCCCAAGCATCCAGTATCGTGCATCGAACCTGGACTGGCGACTCGTTTCATATATGATATTATATTGATCACTCATTAATTTATCCATTTAACACTCTTATGTCAGAATCTGAGCGAAACCCTGGGAATACAAAAATGCTGTGACAGTTTCATTTGATCTGTCTTTAAGCCTTGAGCCAACAGACTCCAAGAGTTAGCATCTTAGGTGGGGATAAACGTCCTATGAAGTGAAAGTGAAAGTCTCTCAGTCATGTCCAGCTCTTTGCGACCCCATGGACTATACAGTCCATGGAATTCTGTAGGCAGAATACTGCAGTGGGTAGTCTTTCCCTCCTCCAGTGGATCTTCCTGACCCAGGAATTGAACTGGGGTTTTCTGTATTGCAGGCAGCTTTACCAACTGAACTATCAGGGAAGTCCTTTTGTCGTTCCATTTAATCAACATTTAAAATGTCATTACAGAAAGTTCAGTGGTGCAGCACTAGAAAGACCAGGATTGATTAGATCAGTACACAGCTGTTTTTTATTAACTACACCACATTACTGACCCATTGTCCTGAGACCAAACTTAGAAGCCTGAATTCTTCCTTCCTATAGGATGAGCTACTCCTCAAAAGCCTCCCTGGTCTTTGTAAAGAGTTAATGGTGGCCTCATAAAAGATATAATTGTGTCTTAGCTTTCAGAACCATGAATGCAACTTTATTTGGAAAAACGGTTTCTGCAGATGTAATTCTGATATCAAGATAGGATCATGCTGGATTATGTGGGTGCACCCTAAGTCCAATGGTACGTGTCCTTACAAAAAACAACTTACAAGAGGAGGAACTTACAAGAAACAGAAGAGGAGCACATAGAGAAGAGGACCACGTGAAAACAGAAGCCACGGTAGAGTGATGCAGCCCGAAGCCAAGGATGCCAACAGTGCCCAGAAGGTGGAAGAGCCAAGAACGTTTCTCCCCAGAGCTTCTGGAGGGACTCTAGTCTTGTTGTTGTGCAGGTGATAAGTCGTGTTGGACTCTTTGCAACCCATGGACTGTATCACATCAGGCTTTCCTGTCCTTCACGATCCCCCAGGGTTTACTCAAACTCATGTCCATAGAGTTGGTGATGTCATCAAACCATCTCATCCTCTGTCATCCCCTTCTCCTCCTGCCCTCAGTCTTTTCCACCATCAGGGTCTTTTCCAGTGAGTCAGCTCTTCACATCAGGTAACCAAAGAACTGGAGCTTCAGCTTCAGAACTGGTCCTTCCAGTGAATATTCAGGATTGATTTCCTTTAGGATTGACTGGTTTGATCTCCTTGCAGTCCAAGGGGCTATCAAAAGTCTTCTCCAGGGCCACAGTGTGAATGCATCAATTGTTCAGTGCTTAACCTTCTTTATGGTCCAACTCTTAGATCCAAACATGACTACTGGAAAAATTACAGTTTTGACTACACAGACTTCTGTCAGCAAAGTCTCTGCTTTTTAATATCCTGTCTTTGTATGGGCCCTGCTTTGTAATCAACACGTGTGTGGGGAGTGTGTGTGTGCGTGTGTACATATCTCATCTCATAAATTCCTCAAAGGCAAGGATGTATTGCATAATACATTCATAACCTCTCTCCCACACTCAGAGCATCCATCAAAGTCCCTTTTGTGCAGAAGAGGCTGAAAAGTCCTTTTTGAGTGAAAGCTTCCAGGTCTCTCTGATTTTCTCATCTGGAGATGCTGCAGCAGCTCTGACTGCCAGCTGGATAGCCTGGTAGATGATGCAGAGAAGCAACAAACAACTGTGGCCTCCCGTATCCCATTTCTCTTTCATATACTTTCCATTTCAGTCAGCATTATTCTTGGAGACATTTCTCCTTGGTGGTTACAAACTAAGATGCTGCTGCCTGACCTGGGCTGCTGTGTGAGTCGCTTGAGACCTTCCCCCAAGAACAAACTGAAATGTCCTGCATGTTCTCTGTTGGTCACAACCATAATTTATTTAAAACCAGCCTGTTGCAGTTTATTTATCTCCATGGCCCATTCTGTGGGATGCACGCCCCTGTGTGTTCTGGCTCTGTCTTTAGTCTCACTTGCAAAGACGTTTGGCAATTGAATTTATCAGGCTTTAAACTTAAGTCCTGCCCTTCTTAGGAACCAGTGCTTTTCAGCTATGACTGTACTACATTGTCTTAAGCATTTATGGGGAATAGCACACTTTTTACATATATTTATTTTTATATTGGTATTTTACTCCAGAATTTTGGAAGAGTTTTGCCAATTTCTGGGGGGAAAATATTTGGTTATCTTTTCCTTTTTTCTTTCCTTTTTTAAAGAATTTTGTTGATCTTCTTACATTGCATTCTATTACATTTTTATTTCAGGATTTTTCTGAGATGGTTCTATTCTTTTTCCTTGAGAAGTGCTCTGCTTGTTTTTCTATAATTTTTTTTTTAATATCAGAGCATAGTTGATTAACAATGCTGTGTTAATTTCCAGTGTAAGCAAAGTGATCCAGTGATACATATACATGTGTCTATTCTTTTTAAAGTTCTTTTCTCGTTTAGGTTATTCCAGAACATTGAGCAGAGTTCCCTGTGCTATACAGGAGGTCCTTGTTGTTACCCGTTTTAAATAAAGCAGTGTGTGTATGTCAATTCCAAACTCCCAATCTATCCCTTCCCCCAGCTTTACCTCTTCCTAACCATAAGTTCATCCTCTAAGGCTATGAGTCTGTTTCTGTTTTTTAAATAAATTCATTTGTATCATTTCTTTAAGATTCCACATATTAGCGATACTTTATAATATTTCTCTTTCTCTGTCTGCCTTACTTCATTAAGTATGACAATCTCCATGTTCATTCATGTTGCAAATTCCGGCAGAAGGCTTGTTTTTATACACCAAAAATATGGGCATTTCATGATAATATGCACTAGGAAATTATTTTATTTTAAGAAAGCTGGCCTTTGGAGGACATAGCAAACTTCACACATCACACGCATTGTGGTTATTTCCTCCTACTTAAAATACAGATAGTGGTTGGATTGTGTAGCAAATGCTTCAATCAGTTGTTAAGGTGGCTGTGCCTAGGTTCCCAAAAGATATGTGAGCCTTGCATTTTGAAAATAGAACTTGAGAAATATCTAGCTAAACCACGGGTTGTTTTGTAGAAGGCTGATCCATGGACACAGTGAGAAATACAAAGTGACTGTGACCCAGATCTTGGTTTCTCAGTTTCAAAATGGCCCTAGCAGTGGAAAGGCGCGGCCCAGGTGAATCACGTGATGTTCATGTCGCTTGGTTGATCAACATACAATCAACTGAGAAATAGAAACAAAGCCCTTTCTACTTCTGAGTACTCAACACATATTTATTCAATTTAACTACGTAAATGAAGGCTTCAGAATTTAACTATTACTTTAAAAATAAATATAAGCTTACTATTTATTTTTAGAGATCAGTGTGCATTTAAATCATGCATAAGAAAAACAAGCTACACTCCACAGTTTAAATATTTGCACCATGCAAATATTGCTACAACACTGATTGACCAAGATTCACATTTTTATTCTAACTTCCAAGGAGAAACCTAAATCCAAGATCCACTCATGAGTAATGTCAATTTCATAGGCAGCAGATATCACGTAGTTGTTATGCAGTCACTAAGTCATGTCCACCTCTTTGCGACCCCAAGGACTACAGCATACCAGGCTTCCTTGTCCTTCACTGTCTCCTAGAGTTTGCTCAAATTCATGTCCACTGAGACAGAAAATGATAAATTGATTGCACAATGCTTTTTCTTTCACAAAACTCATTCCCCCTTTTCTCCTCAATCCCTCTCACAGCCAGCCTCTCAAATCTGCTCCAAGATCAGACAGGGAGGGAGTGAAGGCTTTAATAGGCCTTTGGTGAGAAGATGAGGCCCTTGAGGAGAAATCAACGATACTATTTTCTAAGGAGTGGTGTTTTTCTGGGTAAGATACATTTTGTTGTTCCCTTGTTGGTGTTCTTCAGACACTGAGTCGTGTCTGACTCCTTGAGACCCCACTGACTGTAGCCCTCCAGGCTCCTCTGTTCATGGGACTTCCTAGGCAAGAATACTGGAGTGGGTTGTCATTTCCTTCTCTGGAGGATCTTCCTGACCCAGGGATCGAAACTGTGTCTCCTGCATTGGCAGGCGGATTCTTTGCCACTGAGCCACCAGGGAGCCCCAAACAAACTTTGATCTAGAGCTAAGTTGTGTGGGGTGCAGAACAAATTTGGGATCCTCAGTGGTGGAAGGAAGCAGGGCTTGGCTTTCGGAGGGAGCTTGTAGGTCTAGGCAGGACTCGTCTGCAAGCTAGTGTTGATTTACAGTTTCCATAGGCAGCCAAGTTGTCTATTATTTATGAGGTCTCAGTCCACCTCTCCAGGGCACCTCTTATGAGCACAGCAGTGTATGAGCCAGCATCAGGAATTTCCCCAGGTGCCTCTTAAAGTAACTCTGCAATAGCCAGCATCAGGAATTTCCCTAGGTGCTTCTCAAAGTAACTCTGCAGTGTTACACGTCTTTGCCTGGGACAGCTCCAACTGTAATTCAGCTTTGTGCTGTGCTCAATTGGGTCCAACTCTTTGCGACCAAATGGACTGTAGCCTACCAGTTTCCTCTGTCCATGAGGATTCTCCAGGCAAGAATACTGGGATGGGTTGCCATGCCCTCCTACAGGGGATCTTCCCAACCTAGGGATCGAACCAGGTCTCCTGCATTGCAGGTGGATTCTTAATCCTAAGACCCACCAAGGAAGCCCAAGAATACTGGAGTGGGCAACCCTATCCCTTCTCCAGGAGATCTTCCTGACCCGGAGATTGAACCAGGATCTCCTGCATTGCATGCAGATTCTTTACCAGCTGAGCTACCAAAGGGCCCTAATTATTGCTTTGATTTATGTGATATTGAGAAAGCTTTTGATCAATCACACAAGACTTGAGAATGAGCTGCTTCTTTGAGATTAAACATATCAATGTCAGGATTTAGTTGTGTTCAGCAGAGTACATTGGAGCCCAAGGTTATATCTGGCTTCTTCTTCATCAGGGTCGAACCAGACATGAGCAGCTCTCACTCCTGTGGGGGCCCTAACTCCTGTGTGGGACTCAGGGCAATAACTCAGGGCTCACTTTGAATCCACCTAGAGGTGGCCTAGCATAAAGTTCTGGGTATAGACATGGCATCCCTCACTACCAAAGTCTGATCACGTAGGCATTTGGGTATCTAACACACCCTGTGTTAATTTCCTATTACCAATTCTGTAACAGATTCCCACAAACTTAGCAGCCTAAAACAACATAATTTTATTAACTTGCAGTTCTGGAACCCTAGGTGAGTCAGCAGGGCTGTATTCCTTCTGAAGATTCTAGCAAATAATTCATTTCCTTGCCTTTTCCTGCCTCTAAAGGTTGCCCTTATTCCTTGGCTCATGGCCCTGCATTGCTCTGACTTCCACTTCCGTGTGATGTCTCTTCTGATTCTGATCCTCCCTAATTACAAGGTAATTGGGTTTATCTTGTGTCTATCAAGATTATCTCCCCATCTCATGATCTTTAACTTGATTGCATCTATAAACTCCCTTTTTTTTCCTGTAAGGTAATGTTCCCAGGTTCTGGAGATTAAGGCATGAGCATCTTCGAGGCAATCATTCAGCTGAACACACACTCGTTTCTTCAGCTTCCCAGGGTCAATGCCATGAGAGGTCCCCAGGATTGTTGAGTCTTATCTCTGGCAAAACCAAGGCATTTCCATTTGAGTCCTTCTCATTTCTTGAGGTTTTCAGACTTGCCTTAACTTTTCTATCATGAGCAGGAGAGTCTCCTGTGCCAAGGCTACAAGAAAAGAATCTTCTTCTGAAACAAAACAACAAGCTGGGCATTTCTGTTGTGCATTCCAAGGAGCTGTCTCAGAAAGACTTCCCTTTGAGGCAGTGCACCCTGCCATGTGAGGAAAATATTCTCTAAAATGTTTTGAGCCAAGCCCTTGACAGGCTGTTACCCATCTTTCCTCTCCTCTGATAATTCATAAAATACCTAACCAGCATTTCTGTGGCTAGAGATACTTAGGTATTGCCTATCTGGGAAAACTTGAAAACTCCAGGGCAGATTGTTTAAGAGTTCTGGCCCCTGACATTCTCCCAAACTACTCACTGTCACCCTTGCAGGCTTCTGTTAGGGTGGGTCAGCCAAGGTTCAAACGTCTTTTCTCCTGGAGCTGATGTTCTATTGCTGGAAAACAACTTCCGTGTCTGGGACATCACTATTTCTTCTGCAGACAATGTGACCTTTCCTATCTCCTGTCTGTCTGTGTTAGTCACATTTCTGATGGACATTCTGGGCTTCGGGTGATGGTCTGAGATAAGAGTGTCAAAAAATATCTCTCCCTGCATTCCCCTTCTCAGTTATCTCCCAGAAAGGGTTGATAGCCACAGAGAAATTATTTTCAATAACTTGACTCAGTACGTTATCCCTCTCTTCCAACCACATTTTATCTTCAGAGGACTTTGAGTCAGTCATTCTTAACATCATCCAACTGTATTTTAAAAATCTACACTGTATAGCTATTGTTTCAAACTCAAAGGACTCTCACTCTGGGGATTTTCATTAGTCAATGATAGAGAATGATATAGCATAAGAATCTTTAAATCCATGTCTCGGGCTCTGACATGGAACTTCCATGATCTGCAACCCAATTCAATATTTGGGGCTTCCCTGGTGGATCAGTGGTAAAGAATACGTCTGCGATGCAGGAGACCCAGGAGATGGGAGTTCAATCCCTGGGTCAGGAAGATACCCTGGAGAGGGAAATGGCAACTCACTCCCGTATTCTTGCCTGGGAAATCCCATGGACAGAGGAGTCTGGTGGGCTACAGTCCATGGGGTTGCAAAGAATCAAATACAACTTAGTGATGAAACAACAACAAATCAGTCTTCACATATGTCTTTCTTTCTTTCATTTGTTCAATTAAATGCTAAGCACTCACTTGCCTTTTTAGCAGGGAAGTCTCTGTCCTTTCTGAAGTAACTCACACAGATAGAGATGCAATTCCTCAGTGAGTAAGGGGTCCATTAAGTTGCTAGGCCTAAGTGAAGAAAAAACTAGGGTCTCCTTAGCTCACGAAACTCATGGTGTTGCAAAGCTGCAGTAGTTTTCTGCATTGCAACCATTCCTTGCTGGCCCAAGTGCCACCACAGACCTCTAGACATGTTCAGAGAAACCAAAGACCACTCCACAGTGCCAAACTCAGCCATGACATCTCTAAGCTTGGGATTCTGTGATTGGCATGTAGCGGTCAGCTCCTGACTCCCCAGGCTTGCAGGCATTCCCTACAGGGTGAGGTCTCCTTACAAACCCATAACCATCTCCAGCTTTATTTCAAGAGGGTTATCTGAGGAGGACCAGATGCTTGTGATTTCCCAGCTCTGATTTCTGCCCAACTTCTCAAGAGAAGTTCCTCCCAGTGATTCTAAGTGATGCTTCACTCCTCTCAATAGTGGCTACTGGAGTGATTCTAAAGTGTCTGCACCTAGCTGTCTAGGTGAGCTTCTCTTAGTGGGTTTAAGTTGGTATCCCAACAGCTCTCTTGTAGAGCAAAAGGTTATGACATGTAAATCTGTTTAATGAGGAGCCTTGAATATCTTTCTCTCCATTGATTTCCTGCTCAATAATTAGCCTCATATTGAGCAGTATTTGCTCAGTTCTATCACTTTCTAGTAACTCTGAATTACAAGAACAATTCATTCTGGTTTTTGTTACCAGAACAAAACATTCTGGTTTTTAAGACTCAGGTCCTGGTCACTGAGAAATTCCCATCTCATATGTCCCCCCTTCTCACACTTAGAGATTGTGGGAGGCTTGGGGCACTGAAGGAGGGTGGTGTCTAATCTCTAATGCCCACCTTTCCTTTCCCCTGGGCTTCCCTGCAGAGTAGGGAGGAGGAGCAGGGAAGTGGGACTTCTTCTCTGTCTGCTTGTATGAGGTTGCAAGCTTCTTTGGTTGAACCTAACTTCTAATGAATTCATTGTCTGTTATGTCAAATGAGTGAAGGTGGTGTCCCGGTCTCCTCTGCCTTGGAGACTACTGGTGAGATTCAGATAGCTCTAACTGACCACTAGCTAGCAGCATGATAGGACAGACCTCTTATCAGGGACGCTTTCTGTCTTAAGGCTACCTTCATGCCTAGCACGCCTGTATCACCCTACCTCACACCCTTCACAGTCTTATCTACCATCTCAGTCTCCCAACAATTGCCAGGATCTGTCTTCCACATCACTCAAGAACAAAGAACGGAATAGCAATCTTTGTCCTTTTCCACATGCTCAAACCTCACACAATTTCTCGCTAAAGCTGGCTTCTCTGAAGGAATAAAAGTTAGCAAGAGTAATGACCAAGCAGACATTTAACTATAAAGTTATCAATAAAGGGAGACAATAAATGTGTCTCCCTTCTTGAAGATCACCCATATTATTTACAAGTGGATTTTATGAGTTTTTCTCCCTAGACTATGGAAAGTGGAATAGCTTCTTTATATGAACTCTGCATAAAGGTGCTAACATTACCCAGTGTTGACCTTTAATAACTCATCTTTTCTACTAGCTGCCTTATTGCTTTTTAGTTACTGTATCTTTAACTCTTTAAAAGAGGTATTTGCTTATTCTTTCATGTTATTAACTATTTTAGTCCTTATTATCATGGAATCTGTATAAGTTGTCTTACTGAAATTTTTACCACTTTCGAATTATAAAAGAATATTCTTATTTTTCTCCTAACTCAAATTTCTTAACTTAAAATTTAGATATTTAACTGAAATGAAATTTGTTTTTCTGTATGATGTGAGGTAAGATCGATTCACATTTCATCCACCACAAATACATAACATTTTAATCCTTTGCAAGAGTTGCAATTTCCACTAAAGTGGGTTTGCCTAATTTTTACATTTCTATTTTGCATAATATGCAAGATGTGCCTATCAGATAAAAAGGGCTAACACCAATGGAGAAATTGGCATAACTTGGGAAAAGTAGATTCAAAAAGGAACAGAAAAGAGTCTGTTTCTCAGTCTCAGTCTTTAGTCAACATTTCTGGTTATGATGTCTTCTAGATGTCATCTTTAGATACATACTTGGGTAAGAGGACCCTGTACCATGAATGATGATGGAAGTGAATTTTTTTAGTAAATGTTATTTATTTATTTATGGCTGCTCTGGGTCTTCAATGTTGCAAGAGGGCTTTCTCTCCTTGTGGCTACTCTTCGTTGCGGTGTGCAGATTTCTCGCTGTGGCAGCTTCTCTCGTTGTGGAGCACGGGCTCTAGGGTGCACAGACTTCACTAGTTACGTTGCTTGTGTTCAGTCATTGTGGCATAGAGGCTTCGCTGCTGTGAGGTGTGTGGGATCTTCCTGGACCAGGGATCGAACCGGTGTCCCCTGCATCACAAGGCAGATTCTTAACCACTAGACCACTAGGGAAGTCCGAGGCAAGTGAAATTTGCAAAGTAAAACATGCTGTGACCAGATCTGTGCAGGTCCACACTCAGTTTCTTTAGGTGGGAAGCACCACAGAGTTTGCTTCTGAAGTTATGTGGATGCCATGAAATCTCCCAGTACTTGGAGCAGAGGAGACAGGTATGTTGTCCAGTATGGCCCTAAGAGTCTCTAAAATCTCTGTTATTCAGTGACTTCCCCAAGGGGGAAAAGAGCAAGGTTTTTTAACCGTAAGCAATATAATGAATCAAACAGATAGAAAATGTATATCTCAGCAGAGAAGAAATTATGGTGTGTATGTACTTTATTAAAGAAATTATCATGTTAAAGCTACTACTACATTTTTACATTCACTCAGTGAACGCTAGTTGTATCCTCAAGTTGGAAAGCACACTGGAAAGGAGAATTCAGAGATAAATAATAGTCATCATTTTATAAGGCTCTCTTTTCACAAAGAGATTTTTTTCCTGATATGAAGACAGAACCCTTATTTATGAAACATGAAATGATTCTGCAGGAAAATAAATGCTGTAAGAGTGATGGATCATTACAGGCAGTGATGACAAAGAGCAGTTCGTGAGGAGGTGAAAAGTCAGTGAGCCCTAAAGAACCTGGATACACAGAAAAAGGAGGAGAGACTATTTCAGAAGGGAGGAACATCAACAAAACAGGCAGGTGGAATTTCACAGGTGCCATCTTTTTATTTAATTTAATTTTTCAAAAGTCAAAGAGGCTGTATTTTGCTGCAAAATTGTGCATAAAAAAATTTAACTTACCTTTTTTAGTTCTATAAATATAATGAATACCTATGAAGACTCCTTTTCCCTCAACTTTGCTGTAAGTTATATTGGTTCTCCAAAGACAGGCTGTCTGATTGACTCCAAAGTGTAATAGATCCACACCTGTTTTATTTTTAGCACCTTCTCCAGCTTTACACGGAGAAGGCAATGGCACCCCAAATCCAGGACTCTTGCCTGGAAAATCCGATGGATGAGGGAGCCTGGAAGTCTGCAGTCCATGGGGTCACTGAGGGTCGGACATGACTGAACAACTTCACTTTCACTTTTCATTTTCATGCTTTGGAGAAGGAAATGGCAACCCACTCCAGTGTTGTTGCCTGGAGAATCCCAGGGATGGGGGAGCCTCGTGGGCTGCCGTCTATGGGGTCGCACAGAGTCGGACACGACTGAAGTGACTTAGCAGCAGCCAGCTTTACAGAAAATAAAAATAATTTAGGAAACACACAAAATATCATCTTAAAGGCACACTTCTCAGAAATTTAAAGTAGTTATAGACCGCTCCAAAGAACAGATCACTGCTGAACAAACCATGTGACAGACAAGTCCATTCAACATCAGGTATTAGTGAAAGAGGCTTAAACAGAAAGCAGCAGAGCTGAAATAATGATAGAGTCAGCAGTTCATAAAAAGAGACTCCATGTTTATTCACCATGCATAATAATGCTTTGAATGCACACTGGAGTTGGTCTGATCGGCAAAGTTCCTTTAGGTTTTGAATAGCATGCTTTCTTTGCTCTTAGCGTCTCACTGAGTTTCTACCTTGGCGATGCATCCTTCTCCCACTTTCAGATCTCCTGGCAACTAAACAAGCCCTTTGCAACATCCTGGCTTTTATACTGTGTGTTCTCCTTTCCTTCTTTACCCCTCCCAGCTGCCCAGGCCTCTCCCCAGCTACTTTATTTTTTTTGGAGGCAATGGATATATTAATTAGCTCAGCTGCAGTGATTATTTCACAATGCATATGCTTCAAAACATCAAGTTGCATGCATTAATATATTCAATGTTTGTATGTCAATTATATTTCAATAAAGCAATGAAAATTTTAAAAAAAAAAAGCTTAAATGATTAAAAAGGAAAAAAACCCAGAATTTCCGATCCTACCCCATACCTTCTGAATCAGAATCTCCAGTCTCCACCCACCTACTTTTTGTCTCCTCCAAACCCTCTGACCACGTGCCAATTCTCATTCTTGGAACCATTTCCCAATTAATGTACAGCAACTTTCCCCACCCCTGCCCCCCCAGCTCCATTTAGAGGCACTCCTGGGGGAAAAAAAAAATGCTCTGCAAAATACTCCAGCCCCAAGAAACCTGCATGGCAGCCCCTTTTCTGTACTGGTTTACACTGTTAGGCTGAAATAAACAGGGAGGGGCATGAATAATCATTTTTCCTGGATGCCCTAGGAACACTTAAAGTGCCATGTCATTCATGCAAGATTTACCATAGAAGAATTCTCTCTCCTGAGCTGGTTTGTCCCATACCCCTGGGGACATATCAGTTCCTAGAATGGCCCTGTTTCTCACAACTCCAATGTCAGTTCTCCCTAGGGATATACCTGCTTTGTTCTCTTTTCTAAAACCAGCAGCCTCTTTATTTTTCCCCTCCAGTGCAATATCCAGGCACAAAGATTAATGGTGGGAGCTTACGGCTGTTCTGTGGGTCTCATCCTTGAATATGTACGCATACAAAGCAGCCATGGGCTCTAATGAGATGACTGGAAGCCTTGGCCTTTATTCCAAGTTTTAAACTTTTTGTGAGGTTTGGCTGAGCTTGGGTTTTTAAAATGTCCCCTTAAACCAAATTGAATCCACACTGTGCTGGCAATTCCCACAAAATCTCTTACCCTGAACAGAAAGGTGCCAGGGTTGGGGGGTGGGAAGTGTGTAGTAGAAACTCTCCATGTCTCTCATTTGGGAATGCACAGCCATTTGTGTTTTTCTTATTAAAATGAGTAACTGGAAAATAAAAAATATATATATATTTTTTAGTCCACAAAGCAGTAAGTTTTCAGTTTAAGCTGTTCCAAAGCACATTATTTCTGTAAGCCTTGAAAGTTTTTGTAAATGAATTCCAAATAATTAAACAAATGAAGTGTTCCTGTGTTCTGCATTACCCTTCCCTTTTGGACAGGGACCAGTCCATGTGCACAAAGAGACCAGTTGTGGCAGTGTGGGAGGAGCAAGGATTGTCATTTCTTCAGCAGCCACTTTCTTGTCCATGTCATGATCATATGCCTTCATTCAAGAGCTCCTATTCCTCTACCCCCTACACTGTTGGTGGGAATGTAAATTGCAGCCACTATGGAGAACACTATAGGGGATCCTTAAAAAACTAAAAATAGAACTACTATGTGATCCTGTAATCCCACTCTCAGGCAAATATACCACCTGGAAAAGATGAAAACTCTAATTCAAAAAGAACATGCATCCCTATGTTGAGCAACACTAGTTACACTAGACCAGACAGAAGCAACTTAAAAGTCCACTGACAGATGAATGGATAAAGAAGATGTGGTGTATTTACACAATGGATACTATTCAGCCACAAAAAGAATGAAATAATACCATTTCTAGCAGCAGGCATGGAGAAGGCAATGGCAACCCACTTCAGTACTTTTGCCTAGAAAATCCCACGGATGGAGGAGCCTAGTGGGCTGCCGTCTATGGGGTCACACAGAGTCGGACACGACTGAAGTGACTTAGCAGAAGCAGCAGGAATGGACCTCAATTCAGTTCGGTTCAGTCACTCAGTTGTGTCTGACTTTTCCCAACCCCATGAATCGCAGCATGCCAGGCCTCTTTGTCCATCACCATCTCCCAGAGTTCACTCAGACTCACTTCCATCGAGTCAGTGATGCCATCCAGCCATCTCATCCTCTGTCTTCCCATTCTCCTCCTGCCCCCAACCCCTCCCAGCATCAGAGTCTTTTCCAATGAGTCAACTCTTCGCATGAGGTGGCCAAAGTACTGGAGTTTCAGCTTCAGCATCATTCCCTCCAAAGAAATCCCAGGGCTGATCTCCTTCAGAATGGACTGGTTGGATCTCCTTGCAGTCCAAGAGACTCTCAAGAGTCTTCTCCAACACCACAGTTCAAAAGCATCAATTCTTCCGTGCTCAGCCTTCTTCACAGTCCAACTCTCACATCCATACATAACCACAGGAAAAACCATAGCCTTGACTAGACAAACCTTTGTTGGCAAAGTAATGTCTCTGCTTTTGAATATGCTATCTAGGTTGGTCATAACTTTCCTTCCAAGGAGTAAGCGTCTTTTAATTTCATGGCTGCAATCACCATCTGCAGTGATTTTGGAGCCCCCCAAAATAAAGTCTGACACTGTTTCCACTCTTTCCCCATCTATTTCCCATAAAGTGCTGGGACCAGACGCCATGATCTTCGTTTTCTGAATGTTGAGCTTTAAGCCAACTTTTTCACTCTCCACTTTCACTTTCATCAAGAGGCTTTTGAGTTCCTCTTCACTTTCTGCCATAAGGGTGGTGTCATCTGCATATCTGAGGTTATTGATATTTCTCCTGGCAATCTTGATTCCAGCTTGTGTTTCTTCCAGCCCAGCGTTTCTCATGATGTACTCTGCATATAAGCTAAATAAGCAGGGTGACAATATACAGCCTTGATGTACTCCTTTTCCTATTTGGAACCAGTCTGTTGTTCCATGTCCAGTTCTAACTGTTGCTTCCTGACCTGCATACAGATTTCTCAAGAGGCAGATCAGGTGGTCTGATATTCCCATCTCTTTCAGAATTTTCCACAGTTTATTGTGATCCACACAGTCAAAGGCTTTGGCATAGTCAGTAAAGCAGAAATAGATGTTTTTCTAGAACTCTCTTGCTTTTTCCATGATCCAGTGGATGTTGGCAATTTGATCTCTGGTTCCTCTGCCTTTTCTAAAACCAGCTTGAACATCTGGAAGTTCATAGTTCCCATATTGCTGAAGCCTGGCTTGGAGAATTTTGAGCATTACTCTACTAGCATGTGAGATGAGTGGCAATTGTGCGGTAGTTTGAGCATTCTTTAGCATTGCCTTTCTTTGGGATTGGAATGAAAACTGACCTTTTCCAGCCCTGTGGCCACTGCTGAGTTTTCCAAATTTGCTGGCATATTGAGTGCAGCACTTTCACAGCATCATCTTTCAGGATTTGAAATAGCTCAACTGGAATTCCATCACCTCCACTAGCTTTGTTTGTAGTGACGCTTTCTAAGGCCCACTTGACTTCACATTCCAGGACGTCTGGCTCTAGGTGAGTGATCACACCATCGTGATTATCTGGGTCATGAAGATCTTTTTTGTACAGTTCTTCTGTGTATTCTTGCCACCTCTTCTTAATATCTTCTGCTTCTGTTAGGTCCATACCATTTCTGTCCTTTATCGAGCCCATCTTTGCATGAAATGTCCCCTTGGTATTTCTAATTTTCTTGAAGAGATCTCTAGTCTTTCCCTTTTTGTTGTTTTCCTCTATTTCTTTGCATTGATCACTGAGGAAGGCTTTCTTATCTCTTCTTGCTATTCTTTGGAACTCTGCATTCAGATGTTTATATCTTACCTTTTCTCCTTTGCTTTTCGCTTCTCTTCTTTTCACAGCTATTTGTAAGGCCTCCCCAGACAGCCATTTTGCTTTTTTGCATTTCTTTTCCATGGGGATGGTCTTGATCCCTGTCTCCTATACAATGTCACAAACCTCATTCCATAGTTCATCAGGCACTCTATCAGATCTAGGCCCTTAAATCTATTTCTCACTTCCACTGTATAATCATAAGGGATTTGATTTAGGTCATACCTGAATGGTCTAGTGGTTTTCCCTACTTTCTTCAATTTAAGTCTGAGTTTGGCAATAAGGAGTTCATGATCTGAGCCACAGTCAGCTCCTGGTCTTGTTTTTGTTGACTGTATAGAGCTTCTCCATCTTTGGCTGCAAAGAATATAATCAATCTGATTTCGGTGTTGACCATCTGGTGATGTCCATGTGTAGAGTCTTCTCTTGTGTTGTTGGAAGAGGGTGTTTGCTGTGACCAGTGTGTTCTCTTGGCAAAACTCTATTAGTCTTTGCCCTCCTTATTCCGTATTCCAAAGCCAAATTTGCCTGTTACTCCGGGTGTTTCTTGATTTCCTACTTTTGCATCCAGTCCCCTATAATGAAAAGGACATCTTTTTTTGTGTGTTAGTTCTAAAAGGTCTTGTAGGTCTTCATAGAACCATTCAACTTCAGCTTCTTCAGTGTTACTGGTTGGGGCATAGACTTGGATTACTGTGATATTTTTGCCTTGGAAATGAATAGAGATCATTCTGTTGTTTTTGAGATTGTATCCAAGTACTGCATTTCAGACTCTTTTGTTGACCATGATGGCCACTCCATTTCTTCTGAGGGATACCTGCCCGCAGTAGTAGATATAATGGTCATCTGAGTTAAATTCACCCATTCCAGTCCATTTCAGTTCGCTGATTCCTAGAATGTCGACATTCACTCTTGCCATCTCTTGTTTGACCACTTCCAATTTGCCTTGATTCATGGACCTGACATTCCAGGTTCCTATGCAATATTGCTCTTTACAGCGTTGTACCTTGCTTCTATCACCAGTCACATCCACAGCTGGGTATTGTTTTTGCTTTGGCTCCATCCCTTCATTCTTTCTGGAGTTATTTCTCCACTGATGTCCAGTAGCATATTGGGCCCCTACTCACCTGGGGAGTTCCTCTTTCAGTATCCTATAATTTTGCCTTTTCATACTGTTCATGGGGTTCTCAAGGCAAGAACACTGAAGTGGTTTGCCATTCCCTTCTCCAGTGTACCACATTCTGTCAGATCTCTCCACCATGACCCGCCCGTCTTGGGTTGCCCCATGGGCATGGCTTAGTTTCATTGAGTTAGACAAGGCTGTGGTCCTAGTGTGATTAGATTGACTAGAGATTATCATACTAAGTGATGACAGTCAAATATCATATGATGTAGAATCTAAAAAAATTGATACAAATGAACTTGTTTAGAAAACAGAAACAGACTCACAGATATAAAAAACAAACTTATGGCTACCAAAGGAGAAATGAGGGGTGGATAAACTGGGAAATGGGGATTAAAATATACACAGGTCTTCCCTGGTGGCTTAGCGGTAAGGAATCCACCTACCAATGTAGGAGACATGGGTTCAATCTCTGGGTCAAGAAGTTCCCTGGGAGTAAGAAATGGCACCCTGCTCCAGTATTCTTGCCTGGGAAATCCCTTGAACAGAGGAGCCTGGCAGGCTACAGTCCATGAGGTTGCAAAGAGTCGGACATGACTCATCAACTGAACAACAACAATATAAAATAGATAAACAATAAGAACCTACTGTGTAGCACACAGAACTATACTCAGTATTTTGTAATAACCTATAATGGAAAAGAATCTGGAAGAGAACAGTCCATGGGTTCGAAAAGAGTTAGACATGACTGAAGAGACTGAGCACACATGCATACACATATATTTTATATATACACACAACCATATATGTATGTGAATCCATATACATATATGCAAATATATGTAAAGAATACAGACTTGGCAACTGAACAACATGCATATATATATATATATATATATATATATAATACATATGTATTATATATACAAATGAATCACTTTGCTATACACCTGAAATAATGTAAATCAACTACACTTCAATGTAAAAAAACCCAAAAACCTTAAAATAATTAATTTTTTAAAAAGAGCTCTGTTCCTCTGAAATTCAGGCCAATCCAGCTATAGTTTTCCCCTATCTTTCTTCATCACTGTGGTCTACTGACCTCTTTGTCAGTTGCACTCGTTGAATACCTTTAAGACATGATCCATTTTCTCCTCCTCTGTATACTGTTGTTATGTGGGTTATCTAGGTTGCTTGTATTCTACAGTTACATAGGTATTGCCCCTCTTGGGAAACTTATGACCTCCAGGTGATCTCTTTCTACTCCTGAATGGCAATGCCTTATAGAAAGTACATTTGCAAAACCAGCCTTGCCTCCTCAATTCCAAATACCTTTTACTCTTTTGATTACTCACTATTCATAGGCTCACATCTTAGATCTAGTTATCACCAAGTGGAATATTGTCTCCATACATAAATACCTGAAGTTTCATGCATCTTAAAGTCCCTCCCTTGATTCTCCAGTTATCACTCAGACTTTATTTTGCATATCAGTTCAGTTTAGGCACTTAGTCATGTCTGACTCTTTGCAACCCTGTGGACTGCAGCTCTCCAGGCTTCCCTGTCCAACACCAGCTCCTGGATCTTGCTGAAACTCATGTTCATTGAGTCGGTGATGCCATCCAAATTTTGCATCTAAATCCTTCTAAATATGTTCTACACTTGCTATGTTCCTTTCATCACCCCCTGTAATTATTAAACCTGCTCTGACATGGCATCCATCTCCACTACGCTACCTAAAGTGTTCTCACTGGAGTCACCCAATGGCTCAATTCACGAAGCCAGTGGTTTGGTTTTTTGGAACAATTCCACAGCATTTTGGGCTTCCCAGGTGGCTCAGTGGTAAAGAATTTGCCTGCCAATGCAGGAGACACTGGTTCAATCCCTGGGTTGGGAAGATCCCCTGGAGAAGGAAATGGCAACTCACTCCAGTATTCTTACCTGCAGAATTCCATGGACAGAGGAGCCTGGTGGACTACAATCCATGGTGTCACAAAAGGATCAGACATGACTTACTGACTAAATAACCATGGAGTTTTATACCGCAGAACACTTCCCCTTTGCCTTGCACATGTGACAGCATATTCATTTGTTTCTGCACAAATCTCTGTCTCACATATTTTGTTGGCTTCGTGGACTCCTCTTAAATGTTGTTTTTTCTTTTTTTTTTCAGGGTTCCATCTTAGATATTCTTCACTGCAATTTCACTATGCTTTCTCTGGATAATATACTCTTACCCCAAATTTTAGCTAACTTTTGTCTGTCTGTCAATCAATCCCAAATCTATATCCTTAGCTATGTCTTCAAGTTTCAGACTCATGGTAACTATTACCAGCTTCTACTTATTGCCACCTAATTGTCATGAAAGATGACAGTTGTTTCATGCTTAGTTGGAAAACTCAGCAATGGCCACAGGATTGGAAAAGGTCAGTTTTAATTCCAATCCCAAAGAAGGGCAATGTCAGAGAATGTTCAAACTATTGCGCAATTGCACTCATCTCACATGTTAGCAAAGCAATTGCACTCATCTCACACACTAGTAAAGTAATGCTCAAAATTCTCCAAGAAGGGTTTCAACAGTATGTGAACCATGAACTTCCAGATGTTCAAGCAGGATTTAGAAAAGGCAGAGGAACCAGAGATCAAATTGCCAACATCCGTTGGATCATAGGAAAAAAAAAATTCCAGAAAACATCTGCTTCTGCCTTATTGATGACACAAAAGCCTTTGACTGTGTGGATCACAACAAACTGTGGAAAATTTTTCAAGAGATGGGAATACCAGACCACCTGACCTGCCTCCTGAGAAATCTGTATGCAGGTAAAGAAGCTACAGTTAGAACTGGACATGGAACAACAGACTGGTTACAAATTGGGAAAGGAATACATCAAGACTGTATATTGTCACCCTGCTTATTTAACATATATGCAGAGTATATCATGCGAAATGCTGGACTTCATGAAGCACAAGCTGGGATCAAGATGGCAAAGAGAAATATCAATAACCTCAGATATGCAGGTGATACCACACTTATGGTAGAAAGTGAAGAGGAACTAAAGAACCTCTTGATGAAAGTGAAAGAGGAGAGTGGAAAAAGCTGGCTTAAAACTCAACATTCAAAAAATAAAGATTATGGCATCCCATCCCTTCATGGCGAATAGATGTGGAAACAATGGAAATAGTAACAGACTTTATTTTGGGGGGCTCCGAAATCACCACAGATGGTGACTGCAGCCATGAAATAAAAAGATACCTGTTCTTTGAAAGAAAAGTTATGAGCAACCTAGACAGCATATTAAAAAGCAGAGACATTAGTTTGCCAACAGTAGTCCATCTAGTCAAAGCTATGGTTTTTCACTAGTCATGTATGGATGTGAGAGTTGTACTGTAAAGAAAGCTGAGCACTGAAGAATTGACACTTTTGAATTCTGGTGTTGGTGTTGGATAAGATTCTTGAGAGTCCCTTGGGACTGCAAGGAGATCAAACCAGTCAATCCTAAAGGAAACCAATCCTAAATATTCATTGGAAGGACTGGTGCTGAAGCTGAAGCTCCAATACTTTGGCCACCTGATTCAAAGAACTGAGTCATTGGAAAAGATCCTGATTCTGGGAAAGATTGAAGGCTGGAGGAGAAGGGGACAACAGGGGATAAGATGGTTCAATAGAATCACTGACTCGATGGACATGAGTTTGAGCAAGCTCCAGGAGTTGGTGATGGAGAGGGAAGCCTGGAGTGCTGTGGTCCATAGGGTCACAAACAGTCAGACAACTGAAGACTGAATGACTGAACTGAACTGTCATGAAGACTTAAATCTTGACATGTGCAGAAGAGAAGTCATCATCTTCCCTCAGAATACTGCTCATGCTCCTGTGTGCTCTTGTGGGTCAGCAGTCACAGCCAAGGACAAAGACTAAAAGAATAGTCTCTACTCCTCCCTCTTCTTCATTTCCTCCTCCCAAGACATATAAAGTCCTTAGCATGGCGCCTGGCTCATAGTAAGTGGTTACTAAAATTCATCAGTTGACAAAAGCAAATTTCTAGTTTGCAATTTTTAAAGAAACTACAATTAATTTGGAATACATAAATGTAAACATGTGGCAAGTATTCTTGCTGTTCAGTTGCTCAGTGGTGTCTGACTCTTTGTGACCCCATGTACTACAGCACGCCAGGCTTCCCTTCCTTCACCATCTCCCAGAGTTTGCTCAACTCATGTCCATCAAGTCCGTATTGCCATCCAACCATCTCATCCTCTACCGCCCCCTTCTCCTTCTGCCTTCAATCTTTCCCAACACCAGAGTCTTTTTCAAGAAGCTGGCTCTTTGCATCAGGTGGCCAAAGAACTGGAGCTTCAGCTTCAGCATCAGTCTTCTCAATGAATATTCAGGGTTGATTTCCTTTAGGATAGTAAATGGTTTAACCATAAATTGACCTAAACAAGTAGCATATAATATATGTGGAGTTGATGTTCGATTATATCCTTCCTCTCCATTGAAATGAGACATTCTAACTCTCAGGAGGTTTGCTGTCTTCTGAGGTGTGCTTTTCTGCAGAAACGCACACCCCAGCCCCGCCCAGATTTGTTGTCTGGACTTGACTTCAAACTATGGATGCTCTGCTGTATCAGCTTCATGCCTTCTTGTAAACCACGTTCTACAAGGTCTTTGCCAACTCATGGCAGTGGTGAACGGGGATTTTATATCCCTACCCTTGTCTGAAAAAAGAAACTTTAAGGCTCAGCATGACTGTTTGTAGGCTGAAAAAGACTTTTTTGGAAAGTAGATGTCATGGACTCTCTATGTGTGTTTGAAGCCAGGCTGCCAACACTCCCAGTGACTATAGCTGCTTGTGGGAGAAGACAGATTTGTTGTCAATGGCAACATTATCTCCACTAATCAATTTTTAATTTTCTAATCTTTGGACTTTCTTTTACACTCCATTACCAATCAGAGGATTAAATCATGAGGCCTTTTGAAACAAAACTGCAGGAATATAATATATTTGCATATTATGCTCAGTATATGTTTAAGAAGTTTGAGCAAGGAATCTGGAAGAATGAACCTTTTTTTTAATTGCTTATTTTTAAAAATATACTTAAAAATTTATTTATTTATGGCTGTGCAAGCTTTTCTCTAGTTGCAGAGAGTGGGGGCTACTCTCTAGATGGTGTGCGGGCTTCTCATTACAGTGGCTTCTCTTATTGTGAGGCACAGGCTCTAGAGCGTGGGGGCTTAAGTTGTGCAGTTGCCAGACTCTAGAGCACAGGCTCAATAGTTGTGGCCTAAGGGCTTTGTTGCTTTGTGGCACATGGGATCTTCCTGGACCAGGGATCAAACCTGTGTTTCCTACATTGACAGGTGGATTCTTTACCATTGAGCCATCAGGGAAGTCCAAGCTTTTTATTTTATACTGGAGTATAGCCAATTAACCACTTTGTGATAGTTTCAGGTAGACAGCAAAAGTATGTAATCATACACATATATTTATCCATTCTTCCCAAAATTCCACTCCCATCCAGGCAAGCGCATAACTCTGAGCAGAGTTCCCTGTGCTATACAGTATGTCATTTTTGGTCATCCGTTTTAAATACAGCAGTGTGTACATGTCCACCCCAAACTCCCGAACCATCCCATCCCCTCATCCTTCTCCTCAAGCAACCATAAGCTCGTTCTCCAAGTCTGTGAGTCCGCTTCCATCCTGTACTAAGTTCACTTGTATCATTTCTTTTTAATTCCACATATAAGGGATGCCATGTGATATTTCTCTTTCTGTATTGACTTACTTAGTTCAGTATGTGGAAGTCCTAGTCTTATGCTCCCTGACGAATACTATTTTACAGATACTGGCCCATTGTGAGGCAACCCTTCAGTTTGTTCAGACAAGGTGACGAGGAATCAGTGGCTCCCCCTCGGCACCTGGCAATGACACAGCATCAGGCTTTCAGCTTCCGTGCCTGAGTGAACACTTCCTAGCTAGTCATTTCGGTGGGTAATCTGTTCTACTAGTAATGAAAGTACTTCTATACCTGTACCTCTTTGGGTTTAGATTTCACGTGTGATGCAAGGATATTTAGAACCACATGGTCATGTCTGCGACTCTAGGCTCTGTCCTGACTTGACCTTGTTCATGGCTGGCCCCCTGCTGGTAATCCCTGGGATATGCAGTGTCCCACCTACTGGTCAGAGGCAAGCATTACTCCTGACCATTTCTGTTTGGATCTGAACGTTAGTAACTAGCAACCTGCCACACCATTTCTCTATACCAGTGTGTCTGACTCACATCTAATAGGTGGAAGCTGTTTCCCATGGGCTGATTTATTGCTTAAAACTCTATATTTCCAGGCTTCCCTGGTGGCTCAGTGGTAAAGAATCTGCCTGCCAATGCAGGAGTCATGGGTTCGATCCCTGGTCCAGGAAGCTCCCACCTTCTTCAGAGCAACTGAACCAGTGCACCGCAGCTACTGGGCTTGTGCTCTAGAGCCTGGGGATTGCAACTACTGAGCCCATGTGCGGCAGCTACTGAAACCTGCACACCCTAGAGACTGGGGTCCTCAATAAGAGAAGCCCCTGCAGTGAGAAGTTGGAGCACCGCAACTAGAGAGTAGCCCCAGCTCGCCACAACTAGAGAAAAGCCTGTAGAGCAATGAAGACCAGTACAGTAAAAAATAAATAAACGAAATTGTTTAGAATATCCTCCTTATCTCTACACTAAAATTTTTTAAACTTGTCTTTTTGACGTTTAGGAACGTTTGACCTTAAAGGTTTCTTCTAGAAATAAATTGTTCCCTTTAATTCTTAGATGTTAAGATGTCAAAGGTGCCATTTACCTGTTTGCCAATGGGTCCACTCTAAGCAGTTTATCTTGCCTACATTTTTATGCCTATTATCTCAGCTCTGACTGCCATAATAAAAAACCATACCCTGGATGGTTAAACAACAGACATTTATCTCTCACAGTCTGGAGGCTGGAATTTCGAGCTCAGGGTGCCTTCATGGTTGGCTTCTGGTGCATGCTCTCTTCTTAGTTTTCAATTGGCCACCTTCTCACCATGTCCTCAGGAAGAAGAGAGAACAAGCTCTCTGGTGTCTCTATAAAGATACTAATCCTACCAGGGACGTCCCAGGTGGCTCAAGTCGTAAAGAATCCTCCTGCCAATGCAGGAGACTTAAGAGATGCAGGTTCGATTGTTCAGTCAGGAAAATTTCCTGGAAGGAAATGGCACACCACTCCAGCATTCTTGCATGGAAAATTCCATGGGCAGAGAAGCCTGGCTGGCTGCAGTTCAGCTGGTGGAAGGAGTAGGACATGACCGAGCAACTGAGCAATCCTATTATGACCTCTTCTAACCTTAATTACTTCCTGATAGACACAGGGCCTGAACAAGCATGGATGGAGGTTTGTGGCACTGTACAGGAGGCAGTAGCCAAAACTATCCCAAAGAGAAAGAAATGCAAGAAGGCAAAATGGTTGTCTGAGGAGGCCTTACAAATAACTGAGAAAAGAAGAGAAGCAAAAGGCAAAGCAGAAAAGGAAAGATACACCCATTGAATGCAGAGTTACAAAGAATGCAAGGAGAGATAGGAAAGACTTCCTTAGTGATCAGTACAAAGAAATAGAGGAAAACAATAGAATGGAAAAGACTAGAGATCTTTTCAAGAAAATTAGAGATACCAAGGGAACATTTCATGCAAAGGTGGGCGCAATAAAGGAAAAGGCAAGGATCTAAAAGAAGCAGAAGAGATTAAGAAGAGGGGGCAAGAATACACGGATAAACTGAACAAAAAATGTCTTAATGATACAGAAAACCATGGTGGTGTAGTCACTCACCAGCCAGACATCCTGGAGTATAAAGCCAAGTGGGCTTTAGGAAGCACTACTACGAACAAAGCTAGCAAAGGTGATGGAATTCCAGCTGAGCTATTTCAAATCTTAAAAGATGATGCTGTTAAAGTGCTGCACCCAATACACCAAGTTTAGAAAACTCAGCAGTGGCCGCAGGACTGGAAAACATGTTTTCATTCTAATCCCAAAGAAGGGCAATGACAAAGAATGTTCAAACTGCTGTACAATTGTGCTCATTTCACATGCTATCAAAGTAATGCTCAAAATTCTCCAAGCAAGTCTTCAACAGTACGTGAACCGAGAACTTCCAGATGTAAAAGGTAGATTTATAAAAGGAAGAGGAACCAGAGATCAAATTGCTAACATACATTGAATCATAGAGAAAGCAAAAAAATTTCAGAAAAACATCTACTTCTGCTTCCTTAACCATGCTAAAGCTCTTGACTGTGTGGATCAAAACAAACTGTGGAAAATTCTTCAAGAGACAGGAATACCAGACCACCTGAGCTTCCTCCTGAGAAACGTGTATGCAGGTCAAGAAGTAACAGTTAGAACTGGACATGGAAAAATGGACTGGTTCAAAATTGGAAAAGGAGTACGTCAAGGCTGTATACTGTCACCCTGCTTATTTAACTTTTATGCAGAGTATGTCAGGCAAAATGCTGGGCTGGATGAAGCATAAGCTGGAATCAAGATTGTCAGGAGAAATATCAACAACCTTAGATATGCAGTTGATACTCTCATGCCAGAAAGTGAAGAGGAACTAAAGAGCTTTTTGATAAGGGTGAAAGAGGAGAGTGAAAAGCTGTCTTAAAACTCAACATTCTAAAAATGAATATCATGCCATCTGGTCCCATCACTTCATGGCAAATAGATGTGATGAAAAAGTGGAAAAAGTGGCAGATTTTATTTTCTTGGGCTCCAAAACCACCACAGATGGTGACTGCAGCCATGAAATTCAAAGATGCTTATTCCTTGGAAGAAAAGCTATGACCAATCTAGACAGCATATTAAAAAGCAGAGACATCACGTTGCTGACAAAGGTCCATCTAGTCAAAGCTATTGTTTTTCCAGTAGTCATGTATAGATGTGAGAGTTGGATCATAAAGAAGGCTGAGCACCCAAGAATTGATACTTTCAAATTATGGTGCTGAAGAAGACTCTTGAAAGTTCCTTGTATAGCAAGATCAAACCAGTCAATCCTAAAAGGAAGAAATCCTGAATATTCATTGGAAGGACAGATGCTGAAGCTGAAGCTCCAATACTTAAGCCACTTGATAGGAAGAGCTGGCTTGCTGAAAAAGATCCTGATGCTAGGAAAGATTGAGGGCAGGAGGAGGAGACAACAGAGGATAAAGTGGTTGGATGGCATCACTAATTCAATGAACATGAGTTTGAGCAAACTCTGGGAGATAGTGAAGGACAGGGAAGCCTGTGTGCTGCAGTCCATCAGGTTGCAAAGATCAGACACGGCTTAGCAACTGAACAACAGCAACTTCCTTACTGCAAATATAGTCACACTGGTGGTCAGAGCTTCAGTATATGAATTTGGAGGAGGGGGCACAGTTCGGTCTATAGCACCAGCTTTGTCCTGGTTACACGGCAAGTGAATTGTAAACCAACAAAAGGATTTCCAAAGAGTATCAGGGTTCAGAGAAAAGGGAATGTGAGTTGCTAATGGAATGATCACCTGGGTGGGATGGCTTTCTCCACTGATAGGCAGAAGCTTTAGAACAAACCAGTGAAAGAAGATAGAGTATATATGTATTATCTAGAGCAGTCAGAGTGAACAGATAAGAACTGAACATTTTAAAAGCAATGATTAGCAAATCAGCCAGAGCCTTTCATAACTAGTTGATCTTAAAACCCATCTTGCTAAACTTCCTATAGGATTCAGGTGAAGAAACTGAGGCTCAAAGATGTTCTAAGACTGGGAATCCTTGGCACACCAAGATGAATTAGACCTCCTATTTTTCCAATGTGGCACATTACTATGAATGTAGAAAAGAAGTTCCTCAAAGAATAGTAAACCTCCAAATACAATTCAACTGTGACAGGGAGATGCTGTAATGACAAATACAGTACTGTATTTCCATACAACATTCCTCTGCAGAGACTGGCAAATTCCAAACTTCCAACAAGTTTCCCACACACATGGGGCTTATTAGAGGCCCCTGCCTTTCCCTTGGCCAGAGAGACAAGTTGCATTTAAATACTAACGCAAGCCGCTCTCCACAATGTATGCAGAGTGGGCTCTGACCATGTGTTGGAATGACATCAGCAATCCACAGCCCCAGACTGCAGAGGTTCAGAATCTTTGCATGCCAGAAATGTTAAAAGAGTGGAATTGTTATATATCAGTGGAAAACTGACAAATTTACCCACCTCAGCTAACAGAGGATTTTCCATTTGTCTCAAACTGAATGAAGCCTTAAAAGATCTCTGATCTTAGCTATATAACTATATATTATTTTCATTAAATGTGAAGAGCAAATAAGGGGAAATATGTCTTTCATTTGCATGGTCAAATGAGTTCCATGGCAAAGCCCTATGAAGACCTTGATATTTGTGGATCTGCCTCTTAGACCTCAAAATATATACTACACACCTTCCTCAGACACAGAATTCAAGTCTTCCAGATAATAAATTGGGACATGCTTTTATTGGGTGGTGGTAAAGAATCTGCCTGCGATGCAGGAGACCTGGGTTTGACCTCCTAGGTTGGGAAGATCCCCTAGAGAAGGGAATGACCACCCACTCCAGTATCCTTGCCTGGAGCATTCCATGGACAGATGAGCCTGGTGGGCTACAGTCCATGGGGTTGCAAAGAGTCGGATTAATAACTGAGCGATTAACATCATAACACACTAACTTTGTGGCAACTCAACATCTTTTTAAATGACTTTCCAAGTCTTCATGAGATAAAACAGTCCCCACAATCTCTTTAGATGGATAATGTTCAACTGTTCTCTTTTTCTTCATTGTGGTGAAAGTTCTTTTACCTGCTCACACAAAAGTATAAGCCGAGAATCTGGAACTCTTGCCAACATGGAAGAAGATAAATTGCCTGGGCAGCTGCCATTCTATCTGTGAGTAATATTCATTTAAAAATCATAGTTGGTGAAATATTGATAAATCAACTCATTCTTCCCGCTGGAACACATTGCATGCCATTAAGGCAAAGAGAATTTCACAGGATTTCTAAGCTGTGAGATTTTGGATGTTTTCAGCCTGGAAAGAGCAATAGATTTAAGATCAGAAAAACTGATTAAAACTTTTGCCTAAGGGTTATCTAACTAGATATCTAACTTGTGCAAAATGTTATGGACTAAATATTTGTGTCTTCCCAAAATGCATACTTTGAAAGCCTACCCTCTGATGTGACTGTCCTTGGAGATACTACCTGTGAGGAAGTGATACAGGTCAAATGAGATAATAAGGATGGGGCCCTAACCTAATAGGGCCCATGCCCCTGAGAAGGGACACCAGAGGTCAGAGTGTACTCACTTGCTCTCTCTCTCTCTCAGTCTCTTTCTTTCTTTGTCATGTGGGGCCGCAGCATGAAGACAGTCATCTGCACCCCAAGGAGAGAACTCGCATTAGACAGTTACCCCGCTGGTCCCCCCATCTTGGATTTTCAGGCTCCAGAATTGAGAAAAAATAAACGTTTGTTGTTTAAATCACCCAGTCTATGGTATTTTGTTATGGCAACCCAAGAAGACTAATACATACTTTTATTTTAAAAAATTATTAAAGCCTCAATTCCCACTCTCATACCTTGATTCCAGCAACTAGATTTGGGCTCAGTCCAGACACTTGCCAATTCAACACTACTAACACTTTGAATTTGATTGTTTTAGGAAAATATCTTTAAATAAGACTTCTCTGTGCTTTCAAAAGCTATAAACTTTTTTTTATAGAAGTGAAGTAGGATGGTCAATTGATTTTTGGCAAGGATGACAAGACCATTCACTGGGGAAAGGATAGTCTTCCCAGCAAATGGTTCTGGGAAATAATATCTATATACAAAAGAATGATATTTATCCATTTCTCACCCCATACACTAAAGTTAACTCAAAACATATCAAAGGCCCAAACTTGAGGGATAAGACTAAAAACTCTTAGAAGAAAACATAAAAGAACTTCTCATGATATTAGATTTGGCAGTGACTTTTATGACACAAAACAAGCAACAAGAGAAAAATAGATAAATTTGGCTTCATCAAAATTAAAAGTGTGTATCAAAGAACACTATCAAGAAAGTGAAAAGACAACTCACAGAATGAAAGAAAATATTTGCATATCACTTATCTGATAAAGCACTAACATTAGGAATATATGCCTTAATACTCAAAAAAACAATAAAATTTCCCAAAACCCCAATTCCAAAATGACCACAAAACTTGAATAGACATTTTTCAAAGAAGATATACGAATGGACAACAAGCACACAAGATATTAGCATCTCTAGTCATTAGCAAAATGCAAATCAAAACCACAGAGAGATACCACTTCACACACATTAAGCTGACTATAATAATAATAACATAACTATTTAAAATCCTAAAAGATGATGCTGTGAAAGTGCTGCACTCAATATGCCAGCAAATTTGGAAAACTCAGCAGTGGCCACAGGACTGGAAAAGGTCAGTTTTCATTCCAATCCCAAAGAAATGCAATGCCAAAGAATGCTCAAACTACCGCACAATTGCACTCATCTCACAAGCAAATAATGCTGAAGATTCTCCAAGCCAGGCTTCAACAGTGCATGAAGCATGAACTTCCAGATGTTCAAGCTGGATTTAGAAAAGGCAGAGGAACCAGAGATCAAATTGCCAACATCTGTTGGATCATAGGAAAAGAAAAGAGAATTCCAGAAAACATCTACTTCTGCTTTATTGATTACGCCAAAGCCTTCGTGTGGATCACAACAAACTGGAAAATTCTTCAAGAGATGGGAATACCAGACCTCCTTACCTACCTCTTAAGAAACCTGTATGCAGGTCAGGAAGCAAGTTAGAACAGGACATGGAACAATGGAATGGTTCCAAACTGGGAAAGGAGTACGTCAAGGCTGTATATTGTCACCCTGCTTATTTAACTTATATGCAGAGTACTTTATGCAAAATGCCAGGCTGGATGTACTGAAAGCTGGAATCCATATTGCTGGGTAACCTCAGACATGCAGATAACCTCAGATATCCAGATGACACCACCCTCATGGCAGAAAGTGAAGAGGAACTAAACAGCCTCTTGATGAAAGCAAAAGAGGAGATTGAAAAAGATGACTTAAATTCAACATTCAAAAAACAAAGATCATGGTGTCTCATCCCATCACTTCATGGCAAATAAATGGGGAAACAATGGAAACAGTGACAGATGGGCACCAAAATCACTGCAGATGGTGACTGCAGCCATGACATTAAAAGATGCTTACTCTTTGGAGGGAAAGTTATGACCAACATAGACAGTATATTAAAAAGCAGAGACATTACTTTGCCAACAAAGGTCTGTCTAGTCAAAGCTATGGTTTTCCCAGTAGTAATGTATGGATGTGAGAGTTGGGCCTTAAAGAAGGCTCAGTGTCAAAGAATTGATGCTTTTCAACTATGGTGTTGGAGAAGACTCTTGAGAGTCCCTTGGACAGCAAGGAGATAAAACCAGCCAACCCTTAAGGAAATCAATCCTGAATATTAATTGGAAGGACTGATGCTGAAGCTCCAATACTTTGGCCACCTGATGGGGAGAGTGTATTCATTAGAAAAGACCCTTATGCTGGGAAAAATTGGATGCAGGGGGAGAAGGGGATGACAGCATGAGATGGTTGGATGGCATCACTGACTCAATGGACATGAGTTTGAGCAAGCTCCAAGAGTTGGTGATGGACAGGGAAACCTGTCGTGCTGTAGTCGATGGGGTCACAAAGTGTCAGACATTACTGAATGACTGAACAATGATAGCAACAATAATAAAAAAAAAATTTTGGAAAGTAACACCTCCTGTTGAGGGCGTGGAGAATTTGAAACACTCCTACACTACTGGTGGGAATGTAAAATGGTACAGCCACTGTGTAAAACAATTTGACTGTTTCTCAAAAAGTTAAACATAAAATTACTGCATAATCCGTCAGTTCTGCTCCTAAGTATATACATAAATGAAATGAAATCAGGGACTCAAACAGATAATTGTATACCAAAGTTCAGAATAACATTATTTAAAATAGTCAAAAGGTGGAAATGCCTAATGTGTGCCTCAACAAGTGAATGGATAAACAAAATGAGGTACATGCATATGATGGAATATTATTCTGCCATGAAAATTCTGATACATGCTGCAACATGAATCTTGAAACATTATGCTAAGTGAAATTCAGTTCAGTTCAGTTGCTCAGTCATGTCTGACTCTTTGTGACCCCATGAACTGCAGCACACCAGGCCTCCCTGTCCATCACCAACTTCCGGAGTCCACCCAAACCCATGTCCATTGAGTCGGTGATGCCATCCAACCAACTCATCCTCTGTCGTTCCCTTCTCCTCCTGCCCTCAATCTTTCCCAGCATCAGGGTCTTTTCCAATGAGTAGCTCTTCTCATCAGGTGCCCAAAGTGTTGGAGTTTCAGCTTCAACGTCAGTCTTTCCAATGAACACCCAGGACTGATCCCCTTTAGGATGGACTGATTGGATCTCCTTGCAGTCCAAGGGACTCTCAAGAGTCTTCTCCAACACTACAGTTCAAAAGCATCAATTCTTCTGTGCTCAGCTTTCTTTACAGTACAACTCTAACATCCATACATGATCACTGGAAAAACTATAGCCTTGACTAGACGGACCTTTGTTGGCAAAGTAATGTCTCTGCTTTTGAATATGCTGTCTAGGTTGGTCATAACTTTCTTTCCAAGGAGTAAGCGTCTTTTAATTTCATGGCTGCAATCACCATCTGCAGTGATTTTGGAGCCCCCCAAAATAAAATCAGCCGCTGTTTCCACTGTTTCCCCATCTATTTCCCATGAAGTAATGGGACCAGATGCCATGATCTTCGTTTTCTGAATGTTGAGCTTTAAGCCAACTTTTTCACTCTCCTCTTTCACTTTCATCAAGAAGCTGTTTAGTTCTTCTTCACTTTCTGCCATAAGGGTGGTGTCATTTGCATATCTGAGGTTATTGATAGTTCTCCTGACAATCTTGATTCTAGCTTGTGCTTCATCCAGCCCAGCGTTTCTCAAGATGTACTCTGCATATAAGTTAAATAAGCAGAGTGACAATATACAGCCTTGATGTATTCCTTTTCCTATTTGGAACCAGTCTGTTGTTCCATGTCCAGTTCTAACTGTTGCTTCCTGACCTGCATACAGACTTCTCAAGAGGCAGGTCAGGTGGTCCGGTATTCCCATCTCTTTCAGAATTTTCCACAGTGTATTGTGATCCACACAGTCAAAGGCTTTGGCATAGTCAATAAAGCAGAAATAGATGTTTTTCTGAAACAGACACAAAAAATAAGTATGATATGATTCCACTTACATAAGCTACCAAAATAGGCAAATTCATAGATTGCACACGTGTGCTCTGTCACTCAGGTGTCTGACTCTGCGACCCTAGGGGCTGTGGCCCACCAGGCTCCTCTGTCTATGGGATTTTTCAGACAATAATACTGCATGGGTTGCCTTTTCTTCCTCCAGGGGATCTTCCCATTCCAAGGATCCAACTCAGGTCTCCTGCATCTACTGCATTGGCAGGAGGATTCTTTACCACTGGACTGCAATACAGAAAAGCAGATGGGCGTTATCGAGGGCTAAAGAGTTGGAAACAGGGAGATAATGGTTAATGGATACAGAGCTTCTATTTGGAATGATGAAAAATTCTGGAAATAGATAGTAGTCTTGTATGTAAAACATTGTGAATATATCTAATGCTGCTGAATTATACACCTAAGAATGGCAAAGATGGTAAATATTACATTATGTATACATTATGACAATACAAAAACTAAAAAAAAAAATCCTGAATTGTCTCAACTCTTTGTCCTACTTCCAGCTGAGCCCACAGCACCACCTCTGCCACTAGTGCCCGAGTAAGAGCCTCCTAAAGAGTGTTCCTGTTCCCACTCTTGCCTTCGTGCCATCAAATTTCTCTATAGCAGCCACAGTGTCTTTTAAACATACAAATCAGATTTTGTTATTCAGTCTCCCAATGGCTTCTCATCACATTTATGATGAAACCTGAATGCCCTCCCACGTCCTCCCAAGCCTACATCATCTGCTCCCGCATCCTGCATCTCGTGTTAGACTCTGTCCTCTTTGCTCCTTCTACGGCTCCACATGGGCTGTCAGATGACTCCCTCCTCTGAGTCTTCTGCTTTGATCACTCTTTTCCTCCAAAGCCTGGCTTTGACTGCCTGGCTCCTCATCATGTACTTCTCAGCTCAAGTGGTATATCCACAGAGAGGCTTTCTCCAGCTCCCGTCTAAAGCGGCCTCCAGCCTTCAGCACTCTTCATCTGGTTGCTTTTATTTTCATCATGAGGATGATTGTTATCGCTGTCCAGAACTATCTTTTTAAAAATTAAAGTAAATACTTAAATTTTAAGCATTCATTTTATTGGAACTATCTTGATTATTTACATATTTAAAGCTTTATCTGTTTCCCTTTATTTTATTTATTTTTTTATGGAGTGTAATTCTGTTTTCACTTTTATTCTATTACTAGAATGTGTTTTTATTTAGAATGTAATTTTTATTTTATTATTCTATTTTTATTCTATTAAATATTTTCTAATTTTCCTCGTTATGGCTTCTCAGGTACACCCATCAGTTAAAAGTGGACATTTAATTTCCAAATACAAGGGGTTTTGTTTAAACTATCTTTAAATTTATTTCTCATTTTAATACTAATTTCTCATTTAAAAGCTTTCTTCTCTGCAATCACCTCCTGTGTTCTTTTCAATCTAACTTTATTGAGGCTTTCAATGACTAAGTTGAAGACCTCTCGGTAAATGTCACATTGTACTTGAAAATAAGTGCGTTATTTGAAAATATCTTTTGATACTGATTTCTAACATAATTCCATGGCAATAAAAGAACAAATTCAGAATGATCTAAATATGTTTGGACCATGACATTTTTCTACCTTGTTTAATGTCTCTGAATATATATGATCCAGTGTCTCCTAGTTTACAGTCTGTGGGAACATGAATAGAATTTGTATTCTACTATTGTGTGAAATAACTCAAGAAAGAATGAGGAGATGGAGCCAAAGCAAAAACAACACCCAGTTGTGGATGTGACTGGTGACAGAAGCAAGGTCCGATGCTGTAAAGAGCAATGTTGCATAGGAACTGGAATGTTAGGTCCAGGAATCAAGGCAAATTGGAAGTGGCCAATTCTAGTGACATTCTAGGAATCAGCGAACTGAAATGGACTGGAATGCGTGAATTTAACTCAGATGACCATTGTATCTACTACTGTGGGGAATAATCCCTTAGGAGAAATGGAGTAGCCATCATGGTCAACGAAAGAGTCCAAAATGCAGTACTTGGATGCAGTCTCAAGAACAACAGAATGATCTCTATTCATTTCCAAGGCAAACCATTCAATATCATGGTAATCCAAGTCTATGCCCTGACCAGTAATGCTGAAGATGCTGAAGTTGAACAGATCTATGAAGACCTACAAGACCTTTTAGAACTAACACACAAAAAAAGATATCCTTTTCATTATAAGGAACTGGCATGCAAAAGTAGGAAGTCAAGAAACACCTGGCTGCTGCTGCTAAGTTGCTTCAGTCGTGTCCAACTCTGTGCGACCCTATAGACAGCCTCCTACCAGGCTCCTCTGTCCCTGGGATTCTCCAGGCAAGAACACTGGAGTGGGTTGCCATTTCCTTCTCCAATGCATGAAAGTGAAAAGTCAAAGTGAAGTCGCTCAGTCGTGTCCGACTCTTAGCGTCCCCATGGACTGCAGCCTACCAGGCTCCTTCGTCCATGGGATTTTCCAGGCAAGAGTACTGGAGTGGGGTGCCATTGCAGGCAAATTTGGCCTTGAAGTACAAAATGAAGCAGGGCAAAGGCTAACAGAGATTTGCCAAGAAAATGCACAGGTCATAGCAAACACCCTCTTCCAACAACACAAGAGAAGACTCTACACATGGACTTCACCAGATGGCCAACACCAAAATCAGATTGATTATATTCTTCGCAACAAAAGATGGAGAAGCTCTATACAGCAAAAACAAGACCCAGAGCTGACTGTGTTTCAAATCATGAATTCCTTATTGCCAAATTCAAACTTAAATTGGAGAAAGTGGAGAAAACCACTAGACCATTCAGGTAGGACCTAAATCAAACCGCTAACGATTATACAGTGGAAGTGAGATATAGATTTAAGAGAGCAAATTTGATAGACAGAGTGCCTGATGAACTATGGACGGAGGTTTGTGACATTGCACAGGAGTTAGACAGCAAGACCATCCTCAAGAAAAAGAAATGCAAAAAAGCAAAATGGCTGTCTGAGGAGGCCTTACAAATAGCTGTGAAAAGAAGAGAAGCAAAAAGCAAAGGAGAAAAGGAAAGATACACCCGTTTGAATGCAGAGTTACAAAGAATAGCAAGGAGAGATTTTAAAAAAGCCTTCCTCAGAGATCAGTGCAAAGAAATAGAGGAAAACAATAGAATGGGAAAGGCTAGAGATCTCTTCAAGAAAATTAGAGATACCAAGGGAACATTTCATACAAAGATGGGCTCAGTAAATGACAGAAATAGTATGGACCTAACAGAAACCGAAGATATAAGAAGAGGTGGCAAGAATACACAGATGAACTGTACAAAAAAGATCTTCATGACCCAGATAATCTCAATGGTGTGATCACTCACCTAGAGCCAGACATCCTGGAATGTGAGGTCAAGTGGGCCTTAGGAAGCATCACTATGAACAAAGCAGGTGGAGGTGATGGAATTCCAGTTGAGCTATTCCAAATCCTGAAAGATAATGCTGTGAAAGTGCTGCACTCAATATGCCAGAAAATTTGGAAAACTCAGCAGTGGACACAGGACTGGAAAAGGTCAGTTTCCATTCCAATCCCAAAGAAAGGCAATGCCAAAGAATGCTCAAACTCCCGCACAATTGCACTCATCTCACACACTAGTAAAGTAATGCTTAAAATTCTCCAAGCCAGGCTTCAGCAATATGTGAACCGTGAACTTCCAGATGTTCAAGCTGGTTTTAGAAAAGGCAGAGGAACCAGAGATCAAACTGCCAACATCCGCTGGATCATCAAAAAAGCAGGAGAGTTCCAGAAAAACATCTATTTCTGCTTGATTGACTATGCCAAAGCCTTTGACTGTGTGGAACACAATAAACTGTGGAAAATTCTGAAAGAGATGGGAATACCGGACCATGTGACCTGCCTCTTGAGAAATCTGTATGCAGGTCAGGAAGCATCAGTTAAAACTGGACATGGAACAACAGACTGGTTACAAATAAGAAAAGAAGTACATCAAGGCTGTATATTGTCACCCTGCTTATTTAACTTATATGCAGAGTCCATCATGAGAAACCCTGGACTGGATGAAGCACAAGCTGGAATCAACATTGCTGAGAGAAATACCAATAACCTCAGATATGCAGATGATGCCACCCTTATGGCAGAAAGTGAAGAAATAAAGAGCCTCTTGATGAAAGTGAAAGTGGAGAGTGAAAAATTTGGCTTAAAGCTCAACATTCAAAAAATGAAGATCATGGCATCTATTCCCATCACTTCATGGCAAATAAATGGGGAAACAGTGGAAACAGTGGCAGACTTTATTTTTGGGGTGTCCATATCACTGCAGATGGTGACTGCAGCTGTGAAATTAAAAGACAATTGCTTATTGGAATGAAAGTTATGAGCAACCTAGACTGCATATTAAAAAGCAGAGATATTACTTTGCCAACAAAGGTCTGTGTCGTCAAGGCTATAGTTTTTCCAGTGGTCATGTATGGATATAAGATTTGTATGCTAAAGAAAGCTGAGCACAGAAGAATTGATGCTTTTGAACTGTGGTGTTGAAGAACACTCTTGAGAGTCCCTTGGACTGCAAGGAGATCCACCCAGTCTATTTTAAAGGAGATCAGTCCTGGGTGTTCATTGGAAGGACTGATGCTGAAGCTGAAATCCAGTACTTTGGCCACCTGATGCAAGGAACTGACGCATTTGAAAAGACCCTGATGCCGGGAAAGATTGAAGGCAGGAGGAGAAGGGGACGACAGAGGATGAGATGGTTGGAATAGCATCACTGACTCCATGGACATGAGTTTGAGTATACTGCAAGAGTTGGTGATGGACAGGGAGGCCTGGCATGCTGTGGTCCATGGGATCACAAAGAGTCGGACATGACTCAACGACTGAACTGACTTGATTGTGTGAAAAGGGCTTCCCTGGTAGCTCGGTTGGTAAAGAATTTGCCTCAAACGCAGGAGACCCCTGTTTGATTCCTGGGTCGGAAGATTCACTAGAGAAGGGATAGGCTACCCACCCCCAGTATTCTTGGGCTTCCCTGTTGGCTCACCTGGTAAGGAATCTGCCTGCAATGTGGGAGACCTGGGTTTGATCCCTAGGTTGGGAAGATGCCCTGGAGAAGGGAAAGGTTAACCACTCCAGTACCTGGCCTGGAGAACTCTATGGACATGGAGTCACAAAGAGTCAGACATGACTGAGTGACTTTCACTTTGATTGTGTAAAAATTGTGTAAATCTTAATTATGTTGAATTGGTTCACAGTGCTTTTCAGGTCTACTATATCCTTCTGCTGCCGCTGCTGCCAAGTCGCTTTAGTCGTGTCCGACTCTGTGCGACCCCAGAGACGGCAGCCCACCAGGCTCCCCCGTCCCTGGGATTCTCCAGGCAAGAACACTGGAGTGGGTTGCCATTTCCTTCTACAATGCATGAAAGTGAAAAGAGAAAGTGAAGTCGCTCAGTCGTCTCTGACTCTTGGCGACCCCATGGACTGCAGCCCACCAGGCTCCTCCGTGGTGTCCTTGGCAAGGATATTCTTGTCCAAGGCAGGAACCCCTTGCCTGGGATTCTCCAGGCAAGAGTACTGGACTGGGGTGCCATTGCCTTCTCCAACTATATCCTTCTACTTCTATGTATATTCATTCTATTAATTTTTGAGAATTTACTATTTGAAACTCCAACTAAAAGTTATTGAAGTATATAGTGAAACTATATGTAATCTTGTTCTGTATTTTCAAGTCTCCTGCAAATGCCTTACCATATTTTCATAATTTAAAAACAATAAAAATCTAAAATATCAAATTATATTAAATAATTAAAAGTTTAAACATCAATTTTATGGGAGCTATCTTGATTATTTATATACTTAAATACCTGTCTCCTTAATTTTATTTATTTTATTATTTTCTATTGGAGTATAATTGCTTAACAACGTTGTGTTATTTTCTGCTGTACAACAACATGAATCAGCCATATGTATACATAACCTTCTCCCTCTTGAGCCTCCCTTCCAATCTTCCATCCCACCTCTATCTGTCTTCCTTTAGACTACAATCCATGAAAGCAGACACTGTCTGTTTTGTTTACTGCTGTATCTTTATTGCCAGAGGTTATCACATAATAGGTAATCAATATTTTTCAAAGAACTTAATATTTTCAAAGTGAGCTGAAGTACAACCTATTCTATAGCTATAGTTTACAAGGAAACAGTCCACCAAATTATCATTTCTGTGTTAAATTAGAAGTGAATTCTTCACATTTTTCTTGGTTGTTTTATATTAGTATATTTCAACAAACTCTTAGCAATGTCCAAGTGTACTATTTATTCTTTAGCATTGCTAAGTCCTAAGGAATTATATGACAAAGAAACAAATGTAATCCATTTATATTTTACACATAGAAATTATGTAAAATTGCTAAATATAAAAATACTTTATCAAGATACAGTTTCAGTATAAATAGCATTTTCATGCACTTTCTCAATAATTACTTAACAGTAGTACACTGGAGAAACTGTAAGAATAAAAATAGGTCCAACTTATAAAGACTTTAAATCCACCAAACTATATACACAGTTTAACATTCCCACAAAAGCTGTATTACAGGACCCCAATTATTTCAGAATTAAAACCTCCCACTTCCAGAAAAATACATACTGTTTCTCCAGAAAAATATTAAAACATCAAGATCCTTGGAAAAATAAAATTTCCTTGGGAATCTATAAGAGATAAGAGAATTAGTTGCAAAGGGAAAGATAAAAATTGCAGAATATATAGGTAAACAGGAAGCAAGAAACACAAAGTCTGTATTTGAGACTTTGAGTAAAAGCTCGAGATTTTTAGCTAGATTGTCATCAGTAGAGTTGAACCATAAAGAAGGCTGAGAGCCCAAGAATTGATGCTTTTAAATTGTGATGCTGGAGAAAACTCTTGAGAGTCCCTTGGACTGCAAGGAGATCAAACCAGTCAATCCTAAAGAAAATCAACCCTGAGTATTCATTAGAAGGACTAATGCTGAAACTGAAGCTCCAATCCTTTGGCTACCTGATGCGAAGAAAGTGAAAAAGTGAAAGTGAAGTTGCTCAGTCATGTCCAACTCTTTGTGACCCCATGGACTGTAGCCTACCATGCTCCTCTATCCATGGGATTTTCTAGGCAAGAGTACTGGAGTGGGTTGCCATTTGCTTCTCAAGGGGATCTTCCCAACCCAGGGATTGAACCTGGGTCTCCCACATTGTAGGCAGATGCTTTACCATCTGAGCCACCAGGGAAAGCACCTGATGCAAAAAGCTGACTCATTAGAAAGACCCTGATGCTAGGAAAGATTGAGGGCAGAAGGAGAAGGGGACGACAGAGGATGAGATGGTTGGATGGCATCGCTGACTCAGTGAACATGAATTTGAGCAAACTCCGGGAAATAGTGGAGAACCGAGGAGCCTGGCATGCTGCAGTCCACAGGGTCCCAAAGAGTCAGACTGAGCAACTGAACAACATCAGTAGAACTTTAATCAGAGTTTCAAGCAGAACTGTGAATCCCTGTACCTCTCTCTCCCCAAGGCATCCTTGACCATCACCCCAGATGTAAGCCTCATGGCTGGTCTGTTCCATCCTCTGCTTCCTTCATATGCCTTTTCACCTGCCAACAATCTCTGTGTGATCCTCTGCAGTGCTCATTCCTCAGCCTGGTCCCAGGAGGCATTTTCTTCCATCTTTTCCCTCTTGAGTACCAGCTCCTGCTATTTCCTATGAATCTCAGGATAGTGGTGGGGGGTTTCTCAGTCTTAGCTGTTTTCACATTTTATCCTCATTTAAAAGCATCTCTAGGCTCAGAATCCTCAGATTGAAGGTCCTCTAGTAATCTATATTACAACCATATGTCAATCCCTTACCTGTGCCCACTTTCAACTGAGATCCTTGGCGTTTGGCCCATCCTCTTCCTTTCAATTCCCAAAGCCACCAGGATCCCAGGTGACTGCAACATGGCAGCTGACCAACCTTTCAATTTCATTCTCCTTTAGTAAACTATTTCCAAGGCTAAGCCCTGGACTTGATTGCTTTGCAAAACTGCTTCATCTCTGAAGTCATAAATCTCTTAGCCCACCAACTACAGACATCTAATAAAACTCCAGTCTCATATTCATCTAAACAATGAAATTTTGCTCACACAACTAAGTGGCTGAATCCAGCTTGGAGAAACCATTTGTCTGGGGGAGGGGAAAGAAGTCATACTGGCCTTTAACTCTCCCCAATAATCCCTGTAAATGTCCTGAAGCTCCAATCTCGCCTTTGCTTCTCAAGACTGACTCTATGCTTCCAACTCTCATCTTCCTGTGGGCCCACCTTGTCTCTCAGCCAGTGGCTTAGCTCTTTCTTCATTGAGGGAATATAGGCTTTCCAGTTAGTAACTCCCTCAAACTCCTGCCCATCTAGCTTATCAATTTCTGTACATCTGTATGTAGTCACACTCCTACTCCCCTTGTTCAGGGCAAGGCACAGACACCATCCCTCAGTCTTCTCTCTGGATCCCACCCTCACTGGCTTCCTCAGAGATTTTGCTCCATTTTTTTTCTCAGTCAGGAAGTCTTGTCAGACTCTTGGTGACCCCATGGACTGCAGCACACCAGGCTCCCCTATCCTTCACTATCTCCCAGAGTTTACTCAAATTCATGTCCATCGAGTCAGTAATGACATCCAACCATCTTACCCTCTGTTGCCCCCTTCTCCTCCTGCCTTCAATCTTTCCCATCATCAGGGTCTTTTTCAGTGAGCTGGCTCTTCACATCAGGTGGCCAAAGTATTGGAGCTTTAGCTCCAGCATCAGTCCTTCCAATGAATATTCAAGGTTGATTTCTTTTAGGATGGACTGGTTTGATCTTCTTGCAGTCTAAGGGACTCAGAAGTCTTCTCCAGCACTATGTGAAAGTGTTTGTTACTTTTAAAGGGCTATTTAAATATTAACTTCTAATTATTCTTCCCAATATTATTCACACTTTAGGAAGGAACTGGTTACACTTTAGGAAGGAACTGGTTTTTCCAGGTCATAAATCTCTAGCAAAAAAAAAGTGCTTACATTACTATATATAAAGTAGATAACTAGTAACAACTTGCTGTATAGCATAGGCAATTCTACTCAATACTCTGTAATATCCTATATGGGAGAAGAATGTAAAAATTAAATAAAAAGAGAGGTATATGTGTATGTATAGCTGACTCACTTTGCTGTACACCTGAAACTAGCACAACATTGTAAAGCAACTATACTCCAATAAAAATATTTTTAATCAGAAATAATGAAATAAAAAAGAGTGTTTATGGTGAAGTTTCAGACACTGGAGTAGGTCGGCCCAAAGGGTATTTTGGGGAGTTCAGTTCAGTTCAGTCACTCAATCGTGCCCAATTCTTCATGACCCTATGGACTGCAGCACACCAGGCCTCCCTGTCCATCACCAACTCCCCGAGTTTACCCAAACTCATGTCCATTGAGTCAGTGACGCCATCCAACCATCTCACCCTCTGTCATGACCTTCTCCTCCTGACTTCAATCTTTCCCAGCATCAAGGTCTTTTCCAATGAGTCAGTTCATCACATCAGGTAGCCAAATATTGGAGTTTCAGCTTCAGCATCAGTCCTTTCAGTGAATACCCAGGACTGATCTCCTTTAGAATGGACTGGTTGGATCTCCTTGCAGTACAAGGGACTCTCAAAAGTGTTCTCCAACACTACAGCTCAAAAGCATAAATTCTTCGGTGCTCAGCTTTCTTTACAGTCCAACTTTCACATCCATATGTGACTACTGAAAAAACCATAGCCTTGACTAGATGGACTTTTGTTGGCCAAGTAATGTCTCTGCTTTTTAATATGCTGTCTAGGTTGGTCATAACTTTCCTTCCAAGGAGTAAGCGTCTTTTAATTTCATGGCTGCAATCACCATCTGCAGTGATTTTGGAGCCCCCCCAAAAAAGTGGCCATCATTTCAGTCCAACTTCACCTTGCTAGCAATTCACCCTTAACTTCGTTCCAGTGGATACGTTCACAAAGGAGTTTAGAACTGAACTATGGTTACAGTCTGATGAAGGTCACAAACTACTTTCCAAATGTTTGGGGTTCAATAAAATTCCAGATGTATTGGCTCTGAGCAATTTTATTTTTTTTTAAATCCATGTGTGCTTTATAGAAAATTTTGTCCATATGTTTTTGATTCATTTACACTTCAATCAATAAAATTTGGTTTATTTCATAGTTATCTAATATCCAAGAAGGTTTTTGTTTTTTTTTAATTATTATTTAAAACTACTTTCCTTTAAAAGAGAAAAGCCTTCTCTAAAGAAAAGGTCAAACAACAGGGAGCTGTGGTTTGCCAAGAGTAAATAAATTTTATGCACCCGAAGTTTCCATTTTGAGTCCAAACTCCAAACTTGTCATCTCTGTGTTGTGCCTAAAGAAAATCTTAACAAAACAAGTTCAACTCTCCAAAATAAGAAAAGTGCCAGGTGAACACCAACTTAACCAACAAAACGTGGCACTTGTATCCGCAACTGCAAATATCTACCAGCTGATTCTTACATAGGTATTGGCCTTACAGCATGGAATCAGGAAGAGTACTTAAAGTCATTTAATTTAATAGGGACTCAGTTTCTCTCCTGGAGAAGAAAATGGCAACCCACTCCAGTATTCTTGCCTACAGAATCCTGTGGACAGAGGAGCCTGGCGGGCTGCTGTCCATAGGGTCGCATACAGTCAGACACGACTGAAGCGACTTAGCACCAGCAGCAGCAGCCCTACCTACATCAAAGTGTTAAAGACACAGTCAAGAAATGTATAGGATATTACAGCCTCATGGGAAATATCAAGTTCTATGTAATTCTGTTATATCTGAAGAACAATAGTAAAAACATAATTATTACTGGGAAACAAACAATTTTGCAAAAATATCAACTTTTGGGAATTACAATAGAACACTATTAGCGAAAATATTTTTAATTTGAATTCAACTTTTAGGCTTTTTAATTTATAATCATCAATTTTATAATGCTGTGACATTTATTCACCCTAATTTTTTTCATCCAGAGGTATTCTAGAGAAAGTTTTAAGAATTTTAAACCCTATGATTGTAATAAATACTCATTAAATATTTACAAGGTAACAATCCCTTTAATACGCAGTGTTTCATTTTCATCCTCACTTAATTCTGTGAATAAACATAATACTCAGTTTACAGGTGAGGACATGAAGACACAAACTGAAGGTCACAAAGAAAGTGGGCAAAACAACACTCAAACCAGAATACTGATTTATATTCCAGATATTTTTATTTCCTTTAATGAAGTTGTTTCTAACTGCTCAAAATGTAAAGAAAAATTCTACTACAAAAAAAAAGTTGTATTCCTCTTCCTGGAAATACAAAGGTAATAAAAATAAGTAAAACAAGCTTCTTTAGTGCTTTCCTGATCCAACATTTTCTTGCCTTAAAGGAGTGGCTGTTTACAATGTATCTTTAAGTATTTAGTTCAACAACAATTAAACATCACTGTGATTGGATTAACACAAATCATTAATTGTATTGTTTCTTTAATTGGGACTTGTACCCTGTTTGCCACCTGGGCAGACATATCTTCTTTAGTTTTTTAATGTGACATTTTGCTGTTTGATATATCTTGAAAACCACACTTAAAAAGGGGGGGGAGGGGACGTGATTTCCCTGATGGTCCAGTGATGAAGAATACACCTGGCAATCTAGGGGACATGGATTCAATCTCTGGTCCAGGAAGATCCCACATACCTTGAAACAACTAAGTCCACAAGCCACAGCTACTGAGCCCATATGCCTAGAGCCCAAGCTCAGCAACAAGAGATGCTTCAGCAATGAGAAGCCTGTGCAACGCAACTAGAGAGTAGTCCCTGCTCGTTGCAACCAAAGGAAGCCCAGAAACCAAGACCCAGTGCAGCCAAAAATAAATAAATAAATAAAAATATTTTAAAAGGAAAAGAAGAGAAAGAAAAAGAGAAGTCTATCATAACCTTTGGACTTCCCTGGACTCAGTGGTAAAGAATCCGCCTGCCAATGCAGGAGATGCAGGTTCAATCTCTGGGTCAGGAAGGTCCCCTGGAGAAAGCAATGTCAGCCCATTGCTGGGCTGGGGCATATTCTTGCCTGGGCATTCCATGGACAGAGGAACGTGGTGGGCTACAGTCCATGGGGTCCCAAAAGAGCTGGATGCATCTTAGTGACTAAAACAACAACATCATTACCTATACAGGAGCAAATGAGCCACCTCAAGAAATATTTTTAACAAAGCCCGAGAATGTTGATCCAGGTAGATCCTTTGGTTTGCTCAATATTTGCAATGATTGTGGATCTGCAGCCTACATTATGGTGTCCTGCTTCTACAATTCACCAGGTTTTTTCTTTCTTTTATTTTTAAACAGCACTGTGTTAGTTAGCTCCTCTGGTGTAATACTGACCTCACAACCTAATAGCTTACAACATCTATTTAGTCCATGACTCCGTGGATCAGCTGAGTGATTCTTCTGACCTGAGCTGACTTGGCTGATCTCTGCTGGGCCACCTCATGCATATGTATTCAGCTGGCTGAATAGCTGGTGGCTGGGTGGCCAAGGCTGGCTTCACTGAGTTGTCTGGCACTTGGCGTTGGCGATTGTTAGTGACAGGAGTGATGGGCTGTGTGTCTCTTATCAACTGGAAGTCTGTTCCCTGCTTCTTCAGGTAAGTGTCTCAGGCTCCAGGAGGGAATAGGAAGCCTCTTGAAGACTTGACTTGGTTCTTGTGCAATCTCACTTCTGTTTCATTTTATTTGCCAAAGTCAGTTACTGATATAACCCAGATTTAGGGTGAGGGAAAGAGACTCCTGGATGGCTCAGCACATAAAGAATCCACCTGCAAAGCAGGAGACACAGCAGATGCTGGTTTGATCCCTGGGTGGGGAAGATCCCTTGGAGAAGGAAATGGAAAACCATTCCAGTATTCTTGCCTGAAAAATCCCATGGACTGAAGAACCTGGTGGGCTACCGTCCAAAGGGTCGCAGAGTCAAACACTGCTAAAAGACCAAGCACACACATGAAAAGATTCCACCTCTTCCTGGGAGGAGCTAGAAGTGGCCATTTTTTGCTACTCATCACAAGCTTTCTTGCTCCTTTTCCAATTCAATGACTAGTCCCAACAGCCTAGTAAAACTGTGTAAGTCAAAGAACAAAGATGTTCACTCTAAACTACCTTTGGTATTTTATGATTCTGAGTTAACAATGCAGGTGACAAGTGAGAAAACAAACCTTTAAATAGGTTCTTTTTTAAAATCTCATTTAATTGATAACTGACTTCCAGTTCAATGCCCCCAGCAATGCAATTAAGGAAGTTTAGCATTTGAGGGTTGGGGAAAGCTGAGATGGAGGCCAGGAAGTTAAGTGTTCCCCCCACCCCTCATTTCCTGTGAAAGAGCAGGGCTCTCAGGAACAATTTCTGGGTTCTCTCCTTACCACCTACACTCCCTGTTCTAACCTCCCTGCTGTACAGCTCACCTGATTGTACAATTCAACTGACCTTACTGACATAATCCAGTCGTGTAAAATACACATTAGACCCAACTTCAGACTCAAATAAGTGCCCTATCTAAAGTATTTTTGGAAAATACTGATTATTGTTTCATATGCTGCTGTAGTCATTATTTAGACATGGTTTGATTAATATGATAGTTCCCTAAGAAATTTACCTTGACTTTATGTCATGTAGCTTTTATGGAAATTACATAGACTGTGTTTCAGGATTCAAAATTACCAGTATTTCAAAGGTTGTTTAATTATTATCGCATAAATAACTTTTTTGGTCAGTGTCTTATTAGGTATATTGGATCAGAGAACACTTTATCTGTATTTTTAATCTAGCCTCTGTGGCAGTGAACAGAAATTTCTCTCCTCTCAATATTCTTAGCGGTATCCTCTGAGCTGACAGAATTTGTATAAATAAAGACTTCCTTACAATGTAGAACACCTCTGGCATTCCTTACTCAGGGTCCAGCCATCAACTGAGTTCCAAACTACCCAGACACTCTTTAGCAATCCTAGGACACTCCCCAAATGATAGACAGTATATGTTAAAAGCATTTTATTTAAGTCCTTCTACCTGACTCTGGCCTTTTTTCTTATTTCTGTGAAGTTTCTGACTGTTTGCTTACTTTATCCCAACATATGGGCTAACTTACACCTTTCTCTAAATATGTAATTTAAATCATCTTTCCTGCCCAGCAGCTTGTCAGGACTCAGTCACCTGTAGGGACCTGAAGAGATCATATGCTGAAAATCCTGAGTTCTATGCTAATCCTAACTTCTGCTCTTGAGCCTGGGGCTAGATGATTCCGCAGCTCACCATTTCAACAAACATTCACTGATTATTTGAAAAGTACTGTGTAAGTTACTCTGGAGGATACAGAGATGAATTTTTATCTACATGCTCTAGAGAGTCCACGAACTATCTGGGGAACATATGTGTGTTTGATACAACATGAGGCTGACTATGATATGAGCTATGATAGAAGCACAGTTGAGTGGTGGGATTTGGATGACGTCCTGAAAGATTCATGACATGTCAAATACGATCATGGGGCTAGGAGGGTCTCAGGGTACGTTAGAGAAATGGAATAATTACCAGTGTCATTGAAATGAAGGTTTGCATAGGTGTTCTGGGGTACCAGGCTGCAAAAGAAGTTAGGAAACAAATGGCCAAGTGCTTTGAAGTTCGACCTTTAGATTGTGGCCCCTATTCTGATTGCAACTCATACAAGTTATAAGCAGGAGTGTTGATACCACCAGATCTGTGCTTTATGAAGACAGAGTGCATGCAGGGGACAATTTAAAGTAGACAAAACCTGATAACAAGAATGCTATGAGCTGGTGTAGCAATGATCTATTATCTTTTGACTTCAGCACACCAAACCCTCATGACCTTTTCCTCTGAAAACAGTTATTCAATTTCCTTTTAGGGACCCCAATGCTCACATCTAATGCATATCAAATGGTGTTGAATCCACTCTTGGTTCCAGGTGTGGGCATGTGGCTTCTGTGGCATCAACCAAAACAATGTGTTCCCCTAGCTAAAATGACTGGTTTTATAATGAGTGTGTTTGAGTTTCTAAAGAAGTGAAAGATTATTTATATTGGAATTGTTCTTGAAAGCTAGAATTGACTGCCTACAGCATGTATGCAATTATTATACTTTTAATAAATGAAGGCAACCATTTGCTACTCAAAATAGAAAGCCTGTGAATAGAATTTAAACTTGGATAGAGCAAGAGATACTGGGACCTGATGACATAGTCTAAGCCCTTGAATCAAGCCTTGCTTAAAGCTATCTTTGCTCTAAGACTTTTATCAGTGAAAAATGTATAACTGATAAAACATCATAAAATGCCAAGAAAAGGGTGCTAGTTCAAGGAGCTGCCTTCCAACATGGGTCCACTGGTATCAGTCAGCTGTGATACAATAATTCTGTGTGACAATTCTGTTAGTCACTCAGTCATGTCTAACTCTTGATGACCCCATGGACTGTAACCCACCAGGCTACCGTGTCCAGTTGAATCCATGTCTCCTGTATTGCAGGCAGACTCTTTACTGCCTGAGCCACCAGGGAAGCTGTGTGACAAGCCATCCCAAAACTAAATGGCTTAAGATACAGAAGAAACCTCTGTCCATAAACAGATGACTGGATAAAGAAGATGTGGTGAATATATACAATGGAATGCATGTGTGTTTAAGTCTCTTCAGTCATGTTGCAACTCTATGAACTATAGCCTGCCAGGCTCCTCTGTCCATGGGATTCTCCAGGCAAGAATACTGGAATAGGTTGCCATGCCTTCCTCCAGGGGATCTTTCCGATCCAGGGATCAAACCTGCATCTCTTGTGTCTCCTGCATTGGCAGGCAGGTTCTTTACCACCAGTGGCACCTAGGATGCCCAGAATACCACTCAACCATAAAAAAGATGGTTTTTAAAAGAGGACTTCCCTGGTGGCTCAGACGGTAAAGCATCTGCCTACAATGGAGGAGACCCAGGTTCAATCTCTGGGTCAGGAAGATCCCCTGGAGAAGGAAATGGCAACCCACTCCAGTACTCTTGCCTGGAAAATCCCATGGATGGAGGAGCCTGGTAGGCTACAGTCCATGGAGTCGCAAAGAGTTGGACACGACTGAGCGACTTCATTTTCACTTTCATCAAAAAGGATGACATTCTGCCATTTGCATCAGCATTTATGGACATCAAGGTCATTATACTAAATGAACTAAGTGAGACAGAGAAAAACAAATAGGGTGTGATTTCACTTACATGTGGAATCTAAAAACACAACAAACTATTGAACCTAACAAAAAAGAAGCAGACTTACAAATATAGATAATGAGCTAGTTGTTCCCAATGGGGAAAGGGAAGTGGGAGGAGAAATAAAGGAATAGGGAATGAAAGATATAAATTATTAGGATATAAAATAAGATACAAGGATATATTGTACAACACAGGGAATATAGCCAATATTTTATATGCTTCCCAGGTGGTGCACTGGTAAAGAATCCGCCTTCCAATGCAGAAGACCCAAGAGACCCAGGTCCTATCCCTGGGTAGGGAAGATCCTGTGGAGTATGACATGGAAATCCACTCCAGTATTCTTGCCTGCAAAATTCCATGGACAGAGGAGCCTGGCGAGCTACAGTCCATGGGGTTTCAAAGAGTCGGGCATGACTGAGCGGCTAAGTACATATACACCAAAAAATGGAGGATAATCTCTAAAAATTGTGAATCATTATACTATGTACTTGTAACATATCATCAACTATATTTAAATTAAAAACATTTTTTTGATTAAAGATAAAGTACCTATGATACTGGGAGGGATTTGGGGCAGGAGGAGAAGGGGACGACAGAGGATGAGATGGCTGGATGGCATCACCGACTCGAGGGACATGAGTCTGAGTGAACTCTGGGTGTTGGTGATTGACAGGGAGGCCTGGTGTGCTGTGATTCATGGGGTCGCAAAGAGTCGGACACGACTGAGCAACTGAACTGAACTGAACTGAACCTCATGGCTTAAAATTATCATCATTTATTCTTGTTCACATGTCTGTGTGTTGGCTGCAGGATAGCTGGAATAGACTGAAAACAGCAGCATGACTTTGCTTGAGTCTGTGTACTTGGCCCTTCCTGATCCTCACTGTAGATTTGACTTGTGTCTGCTGCCTGTTTGTTTATTCTGGAGTCTATAATTGGGGGGTAGCTATGTGGGACAAGTTTTCATACTGATGGCATAAATGTAAGATGACAAGTCCAAACACATGAGTACAGGTCTAGCCTCTCCTACTGTCACAGCTGCTAACTTCATTTGACCAAAAGCAAGACACATGGTTGAGCCTAAAGCTATGGCTCAGGGAAGCATACTCTCTATGAATTCAAAACAAAACTCGCGTGGGCAAGCATAACATCAGTGGCAGAGGTAAGTATCTTTTGGAAATGTGTGTAAAAAGGCAATTAAATACTTTTGAATAAAAATATGTTCTGACGTAGTACTCAGACTAAGCTGATAGGCAATTACCAAGGATGAGAAAATAGCTCACAGAATGAAGAGGAGGTCCACGCAGAGGCCATGACAAGACTAGTCCATACAGACTACTACTGCTTTCAGTTCAGTTGCTCCATCGTGTCCGACTCTTTGAGACCCCATGAATCGCAGCACACCAGGCCTTCCTGTCCATCACCAACTCCCGGAGTTCACTCAGACTCACATCCATTGAGTCAGTGATGCCATCTAGCCATCTCATCCTCTGTCGTCCACTTCTCCTCCTGCCCCCAATCCCTCCCAGCATCAGAGTCTTTTCCAATGAGTCAACCCTTCGCATGAGGTGGCCAAAGTACTGGAGTTTCAGCTTTAGCATCATTCCTTCCAAAGAAATCCCAGGGCTGATCTCCTTAAGAATGGACTGGTTGGATCTCCTTGCAGTCCAAGGGACTCTCAAGAGTCTTCTCCAACACCACACTTCAGAAGCATCAATTCTTTGGTGCTCAGCTTTCTTCGCAGTCCAACTCTCACATCCATACATGACCACAGGAAAAACCATAGCCTTGACTAGACAAACCTTTGTTGGCAAAGTAATGTCTCTGCTTTTTAATATGCTATCTCGGTTGGTCTAACTTTCCTCCCAAGGAGTAAGTGTCTTTTAATTTCATGGCTGCAGTCACCATCTGCAGTGATTTTGGAACCCAAAAATAAAGTCTGACACTGTTTCCACTGTTTACACATCTATTTCCCATGAAGTGATGGGACTAGATGCCATGATCTTAGTTTTTTGAATGTTGAGCTTTAAGCCAACTTTTTCACTCTCCTCTTTCACTTTCATCAAGAGGCTTTTGAGTTCCTCTTCACTTTCTGCCATAAGGGTGGTGTCATCTGCATATCTGAGGTTATTGATATTTCTCCCGGCAATCTTGATTCCAGCTTGTGCTTCTTCCAGCCTAGCGTTTCTCATGATGTACTCTGCATATAAGTTAAATAAGCAGGGTGACAATATACAGCCTTGACAAACTCCTTTTCCTATTTGGAACCAGTCTGTTGTTTCATGTCCAGTTCTAACTGTTGCTTCCTAACCTGCATATAGATTTCTCAAGAGACAGGTCAGGTGGTCTGGTATTCCCATCTCTTTCAGAATTTTCCACAGTTTATTGTGATCCACACAGTCAAAGGCTTTTGGCATAGTCACTAAAGCAGAAATAGATGTTTTTCTGGAACTTTCTTGCTTTTTCCGTGATCCAGCGGATGTTGGCAATTTGATCTCTAGTCATGATTAAAAAAATAATAAATCCTCAAATAGGCATATTAAAGAGCAAATACAGTGAGACTTCAATCAAGTAGTGATGTCTCTTAGAAGGCTGGAAGTAACAAGGTGTACTATTCTAGGGGAAAATTTACACACTGAGATAGAAAGGAACCAAGGACCAAAACCTGTGGGAATACTACGTCTCAGCAGAGGCAGGAAAACCTGTCAAAAAGAGAGAGGAAACAGGAATTACAGGGAAAAGAGACCCAAAGAAAGCACTGACAGAGGAAAAAAACAACTTAGACATTTGAAGGATTTGTTGAAGGTTAAAGTGTTAAAGACTTTTGAAGGGCTCAAAAAGACTAAGAACTCAGTTAATGACATCCTTAGTAACTGAAAAGTAGGTTATTAATGTCCTTTAAGAAAACAGCTATGTAGCAAATTGGGGTCAGAAACAAAATTACAAAGCACAGGAGAGACTTGGAGTAGAAGTGAATGGTCATTGGTAATATCTTAGAGCATTTTCACTAGACATTTTCTTCTTTCTTCTCTTACACAAAATTCTGTATTTTGCTTTTCAAAACAATATAATACGTAGATTCATGTCATAAAAATTTCTTTGATAATACTACTTCTGTTTCCAATAATGGTATCTGTTTATACATGTGTCATAAGTCTCATTTAAGCATTTCCTATGGTAGAGCATTTAGGTTCTCCTCTTTGTAAGAAAAAGCATATAACATATTACTATGTATACTTTATTTAAAGGTAGCCAAATATTTCTGTAATTTATTTAGGAAAGATCCCTGGAAAATAAATTATTTGATCTTCTTAAAGACTCAAGACAAATACTATAAAATTTCTGAGCCAATTTATTTATATTTAAAAAATTCTTTTTCTGAGCCAATTTAACCTCTCACCAGTAGAATGCTGCAAACACCATCGTTATTAGGACCAAGCGTTTTCAATTTAAAATGTTAGATTATTTGATATTTACAAATCAAATTCATTTCTTGTAACTCATTTTTCTGGCATTTTATTTTTTAATTTCACCTAAGTATTTTTATTGGCTTTCAAAATTTTTTCTTTGTTGTCCAGTATTTTAAAATCACTTTTCATTGAAGAATATGACTTTTATCAATAATTTATGAGATAAATTATATAAATATTAAAGATATTCACTGTTGTCATATTTCTTATACACCTTTGATCAACTACGGTCATCCATTGAGACGATGCCACCACTCATTTGCTCAAACAAACATTTATTTCTTGTGTACAGTTCTGTAGATAGGCTGTTTCTCTGCTGGGTTCACCTGCAATTGGCTGGACTTGTTCCATGATGCAAGTTTATATTCAACTTCAGCTCCATTTGTCACTGCATCCTCTGTGGCCACACAGAACATTTTCTTATGCGATATGACTGTTCTGTTGTTCAGTCGTGTCTGACTATTTGCGACCCCATGGACTGCAGCACACCAGGCATCCCTGTCCTTCACCATCTCCTGGAGCTTGCTCACATTCATGTCCATTGAGTTGGTGATACCATCCAACCATCTTGTCCTCTGTTGTCCCCTTATCCTCCTGCCTTCAATCTTTTTCAGCATCAGGGTCTTCTCCAGTAAGTCAGTTCTTCGCATGAGGTGGCCAAAGTATTGGAGCTTCAGCTTCAGAATCAGCCCTCCCAATGAATAATCAGGGTTGATTTCCTTTAGGATGGACTGGTTTGAGCCCCTTGTAGTCCAAGGGACTCTCAAGAGTCTTCTCCAACACCACAGTTTGAAAGCATCAATTCTTCTGCACTCAGCCTTCATTATGGTCCAACTCTCACATCCATACATGACTACTGGAAAAGCCATAGCACTGACTAGCTGGACCTTTGTCAGCAAAGTAACATCTCTGCTTTTTAATATGCTATCTGGGTTGGTCATAAATTTCCTTCCAAGGAGCAAGCATCTTTTAATTTCATGACTGCCATCACTATCTGCAGTGATTTTGGAGCCCAAGAAAATAAAGTCTGTCACTGTTTCCATTATTTCCCCATCTATTTGCCATGAAGTGATGGGACCGGATGCCATGATCTTCGTTTTCTGAATGTTGAGTTTTAGGCCAACTTTTTTACTCTCCTCTTTCACTTTCATCAAGAGGCTCTTCAGTTCTTCTTCACTTTCTGCCATAAGGGTGGTGTCATCTGCATATCTGAGATTATTGATATTTCTCCCGGCAATCTTGATTCCAGCTTGTGCTTCTTCCAGCCCAGCGTTTCTCATGATGTACTCTGCATATAAGTTAAATAAGCAGGGTGACAATATACAACCTTAATGCACTCCTTTTTCTATTTCAGGGACACCAAATGACATAATAGGTTAGTAACTTTAACACTGATCAAATACATGATTCTGTTTGTCATTTTCCTTGGCTGAACACATGATGATTTAAATTTTACTCAGTATAAGCATTTATTGTGGAATCTAAGATAATATGACCTACATGTTTATCTCTGATGACTTACCTGAATGCAGGAATAATGCTTGGCCATTCTGGAAAAGAATTTCTTTCCAATATCAGGTTTATTACATGAGCAACTTGCAGAAACTGATCAATCCAATGGTGATGGAGTTTTCTAGAATATATTTGTGGTGTCTGTGCAGTTAAAGTGGGAGTGTGAGTGTGCTCAGTTGTTCAGTCGTGTCTGACTCTTTGTGGCCCCGTGGACGGTAGCTGGCCAGGCTTCTCTGCCCATGGGATTCTCCAGGCAGGATACAGGAGTGTTTGCCATTTCCTCCTTCAGGGGGTCTTCCCAACCCAGGGATTGAACCTGCATCTCCTTTGTCTCCTATATTGGCAGACAGATTCTTTACCACTGAGCCAACTGGGAAGTCCTTTAAAGTGGGAAAACTCTACACTTTAGATATCACAGGTAGTAGAAGAGACTTTCTGCAGCTCTGAAAATATAGTGCTTGGCTTTTGTTTCATTGCCCGCAGGTCCACTCAACCCATATCAGCAGCAATCTAGCACCTGATGGAATTTGTTAACCAGTCAAAAATTAAATTACAAAGTAGAACATTGCATTAGGAGATCTTGGTTCATGGCAAAATTACTCCTTCTTTCATACAAAGGACACTGGTGCCTGAAGTAGAAACTAAAAGTGAAAATTACCATTTTTCTCTCTCAAAATAAAGAAGACATTTTTAACTAGTCCATACCACTTGTAAAGATGCCACAGCCAAAATCCTCCTTTAAAGGGTATATTAATTTTGACAGTCTTAATATTTGTATTTCAAATTAAGTGTCTGTGTGGGGCAATCTTACTCATATGTTGAAATGTTTCCTAAACATGAGGTGTGATTATATTTATTTGACATTTTCTCAGCAATATGCTTAACATATATGCAAGTGAGAAAAAATTTTAAGTCAATTCACATAAGTTATATCAGTAATAAAATTTTTCCAACATTCAGTGTATCTGGAGAGTATCAGCTACAACATACTTTGTCAACTGAAATCATATATAAAGCTTAACCCATTGTAGTGATGCTATGCTATCTAAACATTTTGACTGTCATTTGTTTATACTAAATCAAATTTACTCTCTTAAAGCTGGGGAAGAAGCCCTCTTCAATGGCCCAGCTTTGATTGTAGACCTTGTTTGGATCATTTTACTCTCTACACTCAGATTTCCAATTATTTAAATTAAATTTGAATTATTTAAAATGCTCAGAAACGTGTTCCTCTCAGATACCTCCTCTCATGTACAATGTTGAGACTATCTGGTCCTTGATTGACACAGAAGAAACAAGAAGAGTTTAGACTCAATGGTACCCTCTGTTGGAATTTTCTTGTATCCTGTTTAGTCCTGCTGTGGTTTCTTTCCTAAAATAGGACATTACTGGTTAATCGACTAAAATAACACAAATATTTCCTGCCCAGGTTTGATACAGTTAGATTCAAATTAGATATCTAAATATTGAGTGATCCATTAATACATGTTAAGAGATCTTAAATGGGGGAGGGGCAAGAATTCTACTTCTGTATCTTCTGCTGCGAATTGGATGACTGTGTCCCCTCATAATTCACATGTTGAAATCTAATCCCCTGACTTCCTTTGTAGTCCAGTGGTTAAAAATCCACCTGCCCAATCTGGGGACACAGGTTCGATCCCTAGTCCAGGAAGATTCCATGTGCCACGGGAAACACCCTGTGTACCACAACTACTGAAGCCCAAATGCTCCGCAACAAGAGAAGCTACCACAAAGAGAAATCTATGCACCACGATGAAGCCAAAATTAAATAAATAAATACTAAAATTAAAAAAAAATTCTAATCCCCAATGTGGTGGTGTTAGGAGGTGGGACATTTGGCAGGTGATTAGGTCATGAGGGTGGAGCCCTCATGAAGTGTTGATGTCCTTAAAAAGGACACCCCAGAGTGACCCCTCATCCCTTCTGCCACATTGAGGACACTGTGAAAAAAATGGCTGCCTATAAACCAGGATGGAGGAGGGAAATGCTACCCACTCCAGTATTCTGGCCTAAAGAATTCTGTGGACTGTATAGTCCATGGGGTCGCAAAGAGTTGGACAGGACTAAATGAACTTCACCTTCACTCTTCACTTTCATAAACCAGGAAGTGGACTCTCACCAGACATCAAATCTGCCAGCAGCTTGATCTCGGACTTCTCAGTCTTCAGAACTCTGAGAAATAAATCTTAATTGTTTATAAGTCATGGTTAACAAAACAATTGTGTTTTGTTATAACAATGCAATTGACCTAGGTCACTCTCTCAACATAAACCCCTATAACGCAGGTTGAAATACATTACAAAACCATTTCTGACATTATGTACCTGGCCTCAAAGTACAGTAATTTTTTACAAAACATTTAGCTATTTGGTTGCACTGGGTCTTAGTTACGGCATGTGAGATCTTTGACCTTCCTGTGGCATGGAGGACATTTAGTTGCATTATGCAGGACCTTTTTTTTTTTCAAGTTGTGGCATGTGGTATCTAGTTCTCTGACCAGAGACTGAATCCGAGTCCCCTGCATTGGGAGTGTGAAGTCTTAGCCACTGGACCACCAGGAAAGTCCCTACAGTGACCTCCGAGAAAAGAAAAATACGAAAATGTAATCCCACATTTGTCTTGGCATTCAGACTGCAAGCCATTTCCGCACTGTGGCATAGGGAAGTGGTACAGTGGTAAGAAGCAGAACAAAATGAAAGTTTTGCTAACCTGAAAAGACAGAGCAAAGAATTCCTGGCTGTTGAATCAGATGAAATTTTGTGTATCAGGATACTTGGAAGGAGAAAGTGCACAGAGAGGAACCCTGAAGTCTGCCCAGTGGTCCTCTGAGTCTTTAGCTGGGACTGAGCTGTGAATGGGCTTCCCAGGCGGTGCTAGTGGTGAAGAACCTGCCTGCCAATGTCAGAGACTTAAGCGATGAGGGTGTGACCCCTGGATTAGGAAGATTCCTTGGAGGAGGAAATGGCAACCCACTCTAGTATTCTTGCCTGGAGAATTCCATGGAGAGAGGAGCCTGGCAGGCTACAGAACATGGGATTGCAAAGAGTTGGACGCAACTGAAGTGACTTAGCATGGTAGTATGCACCAGCTGTGCATGTGCCAGGCAAGACTATGTCATGCATAGCAGAGTGTGGCTCCAGGAATGAGAGCTGCACAGAAATAAAGAGATCACAAATCTCAAAGATATGGAAATTCCAGTTTAGCCAGAATGGAAAGAAATGATTAAGCAACTTAGATATTAAGTATAGACCAAAGAAAAGTGATATTTTGGGATTAAGGAGTGTGCCCTAGGAAAAAGGACAAGCACTAGGACAAAAGAAAAATCCAGTCCAAGTCTGCTTTAGCAAAGCATTGTTGTTCAGTCGCTCAATTGTGTCCATCCCTTTTCGACCTCGTGAACTGCAGCACTCCAGGCTTCCCTGCCCTTCGCTGTCTCCTGGAGTCTGCTCAAACTCATGTCCATTGAGTCGGTGATATCATCCAACCATCTCATCCTCTGTCGTCCCCTTTTCCTTCTGCCTTCAATCTTTCCCATCATCAAGGTCTTTTCCAATGAGTTGGCTCTTTGCATCGGGTGGCCAAAGGATTGGAGCTTCAGTATCAGTCCTTCCAATGAATACTCAGGATTGATCTCTTTTAGGATTGACTGGATGGATCTCTTTGCTGTCCAAGGGACTCTCAAGAGTCTTCTTCAGCACCACGGTTGGAAGGCATCAGTTCTTTGGTGCTCAGCCTTTTTTTATTGATGAGCACTCACAGCCATATATGACTACTGGAAAAACCATAGCTTTGACTATACAGACCTTTGTAGGCAAAGTAATGTCTCTGCTTTTTAATATGTTGTCTAGGTTTGTCAATGCTTTTCTTCCAAGGAGCAAGCATCTGTTAATTTCCTGACTGCAGTCACTAGCAAAGCATCAGTTCTGTTCAGCCACTGATCGTGTCTGACTCTCTGTGAGCCCATGGATTGCAGCACACCAGGCTTCCCTGTCCATCACCAACTCCTGGAGTTTACCCAAACTCATGTCCATTGAATCGGTGATGCCATCCAACAATCTCATCTTCTGTCGTCCCCTTCTCCTCCTGCCCTCAATAGCATAATTCAATGCTAATAAGATCAAGAGGGTGTTCCAGTAATTTAATGGCTGTCCAAACAAAACTCAACATACTTCAAAGAAAGACAACCTACCACACATACACTATAACAAAACATTCACAAGGTTTTGTATATAGAAAAAAAAAATTAGGCAAGCAAACAGAAACCAGAAAACTTGACCAATGATCAAGAAAAAAAAAAAAAAAACAATAGAAACAGACCCTGAAATGACTGAGCTGTTGGAATTAGCAGTCTAGATGTTAAAATTCTTACTGTAATGTTATTCAAGAATTTAAAAGAAACTATTAACATAAAGAGGGAATATAAAGGGAATATTTTGACAAGAGCTGTTGTTGTTGTTCAGTCTCTAAGTTGTGTTGACTATTTGTGACCCCATAGACTGCAGACACTTCCCCGATAGCTCAGTTGGTAAAGAATCCACCTGCAGTGCAGAAGACCCCTGTTGATTCCTGGGTCAGGAAGACCTGCTGGAGAAGGGACAGGCTACCCCGTCCAGTATTCTTGGGCTTCCCTTGTGGCTCAGCTGGTAAGGAATCCACCTGCAATGCGGGAGACCTGGGTTCAATCCCTGGGTTGGGAAGATTCCCTGGAGAAGGGAAAGGCTACCCACTCTAGTATTGTGGCCTAGAGAATTCTGTGGACTACATATAGTTCACGGGGTCACAAAGAGTCGGACATGACTGAGCAACTTTCACTTCACAGACTGCAGATGCCAGGCTTCTCTGTCCTTCACTATCTCCCAGAATTTGATCAGATTCATGTCCACTGAGTCAGTGATACTATCTAACAATCCCATCCTCTGCCACCTCCTTCTCCTCTTGCCCTCAATCTTTCTCAGCACCCAGGTCTTTTCCAATGAGTCAGCTGTTCACATCAGGTGGCCAAAATATTGGAGCTTCAGCTTTAGCATCAATCCTTCCAATGAATATTCAGGGTTGATTTCCCTTAGAATTGACTGGTTTGATCTCCTTGCTATCCTAGGGACCCTCAAGAATCTTCTCCAGCATCACAGTTCAAAAGCATCAAGTTTTCAGTGCTCAGCTTTCTTTATGGTCCAACTGTACATAGCTGTACATGACTACTGGAAAAGCCATAACTTTGACTAAATGGACCTTTGTCAACAATAGACTGAAATAGCACTAAGTCTAAAAATTAAAAAGGAACTAGAGGAGATTGAGTGGATTTTGGAAGTTCTTGTTCCAGGATAGTAGCAAGAAGAGCCCTCTGGACTCCCTACCCAGAAAAATCAAGCATAACTGGTAAAAATTATTAGAAAAACCAAACTGTTTAAAGTCTTGGGAAATTTGTCCTGAAGGAAATAAAAGAATATCAATAATATATGCTTAAGCTCTGCTGAACAGTGAGAGCATGTGCAATTTGAAATACAACCCCCTCTTTTCCTCACTCTTCCCAACTCAGCAAGATGGAAACTCCACTCCAGGTGGGTGCGGAACACAGGGCTTCTTCTGGGCTCCTGTTGAAAGTTATAGTATGGTTATGGTCTGAATGTTTGTGTCCCACTGAAATTCATGTTAAGATTCTAACCCCCAAAGGTGATGGTAATTAAAAGTGAGACCTTTAGAAGGCACGAAAGTCATGAGGGTGAAATCCTCATGAATGGGATTACTACCTTAAGAGGTTCCAGAAGGATCCATCACTCCCTTCCATCATGTGAGGATACATGAGAAGTCTGACATCTAGAAGAGAGCCTTTACCTGACCATACTGAAACCCTGATCTCAAACTTCCAGCTTCTAGAACATGAAAGATAAATTTCTGTTTTATAAACTATCCAATCTGTGGTATTTTATATAGAAACTGAAATGGACTAAGACAAGTATCTCCTTGGGATGGGCAGGCCCCCAGGACTTCTCATGACTTCCACATATACCTTGTTGAAACCAAACTCCAGATGAGTCCAACTGAGAGGAGATCCTTTCTTCCACTAACGTCTCACTGATAAGACAGAGGCTCAGCCTCAAGCTTAGATGCTGAGATGCAACCTCAAGCCTGGAATGCTGAGAACACTGAAAACCTGTTTTTTCCCCAGTTCATTTGGTGCCTAGAGAGGTAAGCCAAGAATACCAAAGGCTCCTCCACTCACCCAGCGCCCTGCTTTTAATATGATACTGTGAAGAACTGAGCAACTATCCCTGCCCCAGATCCAGAACCATGGTTCAGAAATTTGGCCCAAAAGAATCAAGAGACATAAAACAGAAAGCTTTGAAAAACCTCCCCAAATGAACTAAGCTTTTGGAAGAACAGAGTGTGAGCCCAAAAAGCCTAACAAGGCTTTCGAAAGCAATGGTGGTTTTGGTGCTAACCAATTAAGAGGAGGCAGATAATTTTATGAAAAATACAAGCTAAACTACTGGCCAGTTAGATTTGCAGTGAGGAGCAGCTAAAGAGACAGTGAAGAAGAGCCCTATTAGGGTCAGAACAAACCTCAAACACTGACCTCAAAAACTACCCCCACAAAGCAGTCTGAATCTAATCAGATCAGTCTGTGGAGCAATGTATTCACCCAGGCATTGCTGAAATCAAAAGAGCCCTCATCTGGAACTTAGTAGCATGTGACATCTGGAAGCAATTAGGGAAAGAGAAAGTCAAAGAGAGCCTTGCTAAAACTACTGTCATCCCAGGGTGACAGTGCGTGCCCCAAAGCTGTGCTTTTTGAACAGTAACATCAGAAGCTTATATTGAAGAGCAAATAGAATTCACTAACATAGTCCAGTCAATCAGTAACAAATATTAGTTTTAATAGTTTTCAGTAGATTCTGCAGGAATTTTTATCTAAAAGATAGGGCTTCTACAAAGAGATAGTTCTACTTTATACATAAGCATAAAAAGTAAAAAAGCATGCAATTATCTCAATAGAAGGAGAAAAAGATGATAAAATGAAACATCCATTCATGGGAAAATTTTTAAATGTAGGAGTAGACATAAAGTCCCACAATCTGATAAAGAGACCTATGAAAACCTACAACAAACATCATAATCAACGCTAAAATAGGAAACTCATTTCCCCTAATTTTAGGAACCAAGCCACCACAGTATAACCAAAAAAAGGTACAAGTGGGAAAAGAAAAATTGAAATCATTTTATTCACAGATGACTTGTTGGTTTGTGTGAAAGTCCTATGGGATCTAAAATTTTTACTACAAATAAAACTTGGCAAGGTGATAGCAGATTAATATACAAATATTAATTGTGTTACTATATACTAGCAAAATATAATTAGAAAATTAAATTTTAAATGCTATTTAAAAGAGCATGAAAAAGATTTTCCAGGAGCACGAAGTGGAGTGTACGGTCTCCACAAATGGGTTTGTGCAGATATAGCAAGATGTATTGCCACTTAACCTCAGCAGCAGCAGCAGGTGGGGTTTGAGAATTAAGTAGATGGGAGATCTACCAGTGTGCATCCAGCAAGGAAATCTTACTCCTGGAGTTGTCTCTGTGGGTCATACACTTGGAGGGCTTTTTGAACCCCAGCTTTCAGTCTGGCTCCATAAAAACACTCAGATTGCCCAGAAGTAAAGAAGACTGGAAATTACAAAGACTGTGCCTCCTTTGAGTTTGAATGTGAAGCTATTGGGCTCCTCTGGTGGCTCAGCAGTAAAGAATCCTCCTGCCATGCAGGAGATGCAGATTTGATCCCTGGGTTGGGAAGATCCCCTGGAGGAGGGCGTGGCAACCCACTCCGGTACTCTTGCCTGGAGAATTCCTTGGACAGGGGAGCCTGGTGGGCTACAGTCCAGAAGATTGCTAAGAGTCACATACAGCTGAAGTGACTGAGCATGCGCGCATGTGAAGATAATTGCCAGGACAGTGACTGAAACAACAAACAGCTATCATCTTGGCAAAGAGCCTTCAAATGTATGTCATCTGAAAATTTCCTTTTCCTATGTTGTTGAATACTTCATGCACGAGGAAAATGACCATATTCCAAACAGAGAGCAAGCCACTGGACTGTTTAGCTTTTGCTATGGTTGCTATTCTTTCCTGTTATCTGCTCAATAGAACTTTGTGTGGTAGGAAAGGGCTTCCCCAGGGGCTGAGCCCGTTGGTTCAATCCCTGGATAGGGAAGATTCCCTAGAGGAGGGCGCTGCAACCCACTCCAGTATTCTTTCCTAAAGAATCCCATGGACAGAGGAGCCTGGCAGGCTACAGTCCACAGGGTTGCAAAGAGTCAGACACGACTGAAGTGACTTAGCATGGCACGTGGTGGGAAAAAGTACGTGTGGGGTGATGCACAATTGGGATGCATAGAGGAGGAGACACTGTAGCAACTGCTTCTGTGACCGGGCTCTCACCCCTGTGTTCAATCACTGTTAATGACAACATGACTTTATAACTGTATTAAATTAATGCTAATAATTTGGATATTTTATTTTGTTTCTGACTGCTAGGACAATGTTCGCCCTTAACCAAGCATATGCATTTTTTTCCTTTTTCTTTTTCTAGGTACAGCTGTAAAATATTTGGATATAGCAAATGTTTTATTATTCTTGCAGCCTTGATATTTAGGATGAGATGTAAAACATAAATTTTTGTGAGATTTCAAAGATTAAGTTTAATTTGATAATGTTATTTATAGATTTAAAAGATGTGATTATTGCAAGTCTGTTTGGGGAAAAACTACTGTATAAAATAACTTAGAATAAACATTTTTCATCAGTTTGGGAAGAACCCCACACCCAATTTAAAGCCCAGAATGTTCTATTTTCAAAGACATCACATACTACCAGCAGAATAGTATAAAAATAAGTGAATACTTGACAAAAACTCAAAAAAAAGGAATTTTAAAAAAAGAAAATGTAAGAAGAAAACAGCTTACTTAGGAGTAAACCGTGATATTTCTTCACTGGTCTTATTGAAAGAGGAAAAATATATCTCAATGCCAATCATCTGAACTCTGAGTTGTCAGGTTTTATCAAAAAAGAAAAAGAGGTTTTAGGTACTCTGACTCTCTGAAGATGATTCTGTACAGCCAAGGGCACACAACAGTTTACATCAATACTGATGGAGATGTGAAAATTGCCAAGTGGCTACAACAGAGAGTGATGATAATATAGTTTCCAAACACCTCACATCTGATATAAAAGAGGAAATTGTTGTTGTTGCTTCATCACTAAGTTGTGTTTGGCTCTTGTGACCCCAAGGACTGTAGCTTTCCAGGCTCCTTTGTCCATGGGATTTCCTGACAAGAATACTAGAGTGGGTTGCCACTCCCTCCTCCGGAGGATCTTCTCCACCTAGGGATCAAACCTGTTTCTGCTGAACTGGCAGGTGGATTCTTCATCCCTGAGCCGCCAGGGAAGCTCCAAAGAGGAATTACCAGGGATACAATCACCATACACATTCTGGAGCATGAAAAATGAATATTAGGCCATCAGAATAAATGACACACATTCTGAACATATCATGTATTTTTTTTCTGAAAATGTGATTGTTGTTCAGTCTCTCAGTCATGTCTGACTCTGCAACCCCATGGACGGCAGCATGCCAGAGTTCCCTGTCCCTCACTATCTCCAGAGCTTGCTCAAACTCATGTCCATTGAGTTGGTGATGCTATCCAACCAGCTCCTCCTCTGTCATCCCCTTCTCCTTCTGCTTTCAATCTTTCCCAGCATCAGAGTCTTTTCTAATGAGTCAGCTCTTCATATCAGATGACCAAAGTATTGAAGCTGCAGCTTCAGCATCAGTCCTTCAATGAATATTTAGGATTGATTTCCTTTAAGATTGACTGGGTTGATCTTTCAGTCCAAGGGACTCTCAAGAGTCTTCTCCAGCACCACAGTTCAAAAACATCAATTCTTTGGTGCTAAGCTTTCTTTAGTCTGGCTCTCACATCCATACATGACTACTGGAAAAATCATAGCTTTCACTATAGAGACCTTTGTTGGCAAAGTAATGTCTCTGCTTATTAATATGCCATTTAGGTTGGTCATAACTTTTCTTCAAATGAGCAAATTTCTTTCAATTTGATGGCTACAATCACCATCTTCAGTGATTTTGGAGGCCAAGAAAATAGGTCTGTCACGGTTTCCATTGTTTCACATCTATTAGCCATGAAGTGATGGGACTGGATGCCATAATCTTCATTTTGTGAATATTTAATTTTAAGACAGGTTTTTCACTCTCCTCTTTCCCCTTCATCAAGAGACTCTTTAGTTCCTCTTCACTTTCTGCCACAAGGGTGGTGTCATCTGCATATCTGAGGTTATTGATATTTCTCCTGGCAATTTTGATTCCAGCTTGTGCTTCATCCAGCCTGGCATTTCATATGATGTACTCTGCATATAAACAGGGTGATAATATACAGCCATATGTACTCATTTCCCAATTTAGAACCAGTCCGTTGTTTCACACCTGGAACATGTGATAATTAGGACTGATTCCTTACATTTTGATATGTGCAATGGAATGTGACCATTGGAAAGATTTGGGGAATAGAAATTTATTGTTGTTTTGAGTAAATAAGGGAAATGATAAGCAATTTTAACTTGCCTACCCTTGCTGAAATGCAAAGATGCGTAACAAGCTCACAGTGGCTGGCCTCATACTGCCTCTTTGTTCTGTTGGTTTCTTCTAGTTTATTTTGCAGATCTTTCAGCTCTTCTTAGTTACTCCACTTAGTTAGAAGTCATAATGTTAACTGTAGGCTTATGTACTAACCTGCAACCTCAGCTGTCACCACCAGTCCTTGTTGACATCTCTACATTATGGTTGACATCTCTAAACAGTGCACAGTAATCCATTAAAGGCACTTTTCAAAGTTCAATATCCAATGGTTAATTTGGAAAGCTGAATTAAGCTAGAGAGTAAAGAGGCATTTCAAACATTATTGCAGATTTATTTATTGCATATGACTTATTTTTGCCAACAATGTCAATTTTTTGATGAGCTAGGATGGATCAATAAACATTGTTACATAATGGTAGTTACTATCATTTTGTAATAGTTACATCACTGTACAATTACATTCCAAGATTTAAACACTGTCCAGCAAATAATTTTCCTTTCTATAATTTGTCTGAATGCAAGTGGGACTTAGAAATCTTGAAATAAAATAGTGGGATTTTGCCTCATCAATTAAAAAATATAGCAACAAAAATATAATACAAGAATGCCTTATTTGATTGTGCTTCACTTTATTGAGCTTTAAATGTACTACATTTTTTATAAATTGAAGGTTGTGGGCTTCCCAGGTGGCGTGGTGGTAAAGAATCTACCTGCCAATGCAGGAGATGCAAGAGACTCTGGTTTGATCTTTAAGTCAAGAAGATCCCCTAGAGTAAGAAATGGCAACCTACTCTAGTATTCTTGCCTGGAAAATTCCATGGACAGAGGAGCCTAGCCAGCTATAGTGCTTGGGGTCATAAAGAGTTGGACATGACTTAGCAACTGAGCACACACACACACATGCCATGCAAGTGTATTTGAGCCATTTTTCCAACACTGTTTTAAGTCATGGTATTACCGTTTTTTTTAAAGACATACACTACTGCATATATTTTAGACATATGCTACTGCATATGCTGGACTGGATGAAGCACAAGCTGGAGTCAAGATTGCTGGGAGAAATATCAGTAACCTCAGATATGCACATGACACCACCCTTATGGCAGAAAACGAAGAAAAACTAAAGGGTCTCTTGATGAAAGTGAAAGAGGAGAGTGAAAAATCTGTCTTAAAATTCAACATTCTTAAAACAAAGATAATGGCATCTCATCCCATCACTTCATGGCAAATAGATGGGGAAACAACAGAAACAGTGAGAGACTTTATTTTCTTGGGCTCCAAAATCACTGCAGATGGTGACTGCAGCCATGAAATTAAAAGACAGTTGCTCCTTGGAAGTAAGAGTCTATGACCAACCTAGACAGCATATTAAAAAGCAGAGACATTGCTTTACCAACAAAGGTCCATCTAGTCAAAGCTATTGTTTTTCCAGTAGTCATGTACTGATGTGAGTGTTGCACTATAAAGAAAGCTGAGCACCAAAGAATTGATGCTTTTGAAGTGTGGTGTTGGAGAATAATCTTGAGAGTCTCTTGGACTGCAAGGAGATCCAACCAGTCAAACCTAAAGGAAATTAGTCCTGAATATTCATTGGAAGGACTGATGCTGAAGCTGAAACTCCAAAACTTTGGCCACCTGATGCAAAGAACTGACTCATTTGAAAAGACACTGATGCTGGGAAAGATTGAAGGTGGGAGGAGAAGGGGATGACAGGATGAGATGGTTGGATTGCATCACCGACTCAATGGACATGAGTTTGAGTAAACTCCGGGAGTAGGTGATGGACAGGGGGACCTGGCATGCTGCAGTCCATGGGGCTGCAAATAGTTAGACATGACTGACTGGCTGAACTGAACTGCAGTGCACTGCATATTGAATGGAATTCAGTAGAGTGTAAACATAACCATTATATGCGCTAGGAAAGCAAAGCATCGGTGTGACTTGCTTTACCGCAGTGTTTGCTGCCTTGTGATGGTCTGAAACCAAACCCACAATATCTCCAAAGATATACCCATTTTTAGGAAAAAATTTGCAAAAAATATGTATAATTATTTTCATGAAAATAAAACACAACTGAGAGAAAAGATTTATACGCAGGAGCATATCAAATCATGTTTGTAAGTTAGACAAAAATATTGTTTTCATGTCTTTTGACATTGATCTATAGATTCAATGAATTACATGGTACAATATGTCAAGTAGATTCCAACATTTATTTGGAAATGAAAAGGACCTAGAATAGCAAAAACTTTTCTTTAAAGAGAAAAACACAATTGAAAGACTTATGCCCACTTGATTTAAAGACTTACCATAAAGCTGCAAGAATCAAGACAGAAAGAGTTTAGCAAGACAATAGACAAATAGATCAACAGTACAAAACAGGGAGTCCGGAAATAGAGCAATCTGTGTTTATTGAACTGACTTCAAGAATAATGTCAAACCTACTAATGGGGAATGAAAATCTTTTCAATAAATAATATCACAGCGTTTAGATGAATAAATGAAATAGCAATTAAGTCCTACCTCACACCATTGAAAATAGTCCTAAACTTTGAAGCAAAATCTATAAAATTTCTCAAAGCAAACATCAAATAATATCTTCATGATTTGGGGGCTAGACAGGATTCTTAGAGACACAACATGCATTAACCACACAATTTTCAAAAATGAATAAATTAGACTTCATCACAATTCAATATTTCACTCTTCAAGAAATACTAGGAAGATAATGAAAATATGTCCTTATTTTCTGGGTGGAAATTTTAGGTAGATAGATATTTCATCCCTCTCTCTGAAAGAGGGCTTGTATCCAGAATTTAAAAAAAAAAAACTCCTACAGCTTTAAAATAAAAAATCAAATACAGATATAGAATATCTATACCCATGGTAGAAGTACTATATAATTGCCACAATGGTGCTACTATAACATGTAGCAGGATGTTAACATGTAGCAAAAGTACTAAACAGAGAGGCAGCTGAAAAGCCAGAGTGCTTCTGTAGCTGTTTGAATGCCTGAAGTTACCGGTACTTTCCTCCAATCATCTTTAAACTGTGAATGATGTCCCCAAGGATATTAAGAGTATCAGAGCACAAATATTTAGAAAATGAACCACAGTCCCTCCAACAAAATTCCAGATTAGCCAGGAATGAAAGGGTAGAAAGGCCTCTGAATGGAAAGCTGAGATAATCGTGTTCTGGGACTAGCAGCTCTACTATTCTAAATTCTGTGCAAATTCGACCAAACCATAGCCTCATTGAGTCTCATTTTCCTTTTGTGAAACATGAAATTTGGACAGTAAAATCCCTTATATTTCTTCCAAATCTAAAATCCTATGATTTATTCCTCTATTCACTCATTTCATATATTAGCCATTTATTGGTAACTACTAGCTATATTTGCTAAGCACCATTAATATGCAAATGAATAAAAGAATCACTACACGTACTGAACTCAATCCTGTTGAAAAGACACCTATAAACCAACTAAAGACATTTACAGATGGCTAACGGGATTCAGATCCAAGGATTGCTCAAGCAGGATTTGAAAGTACTGGTGTGTCCAAGAGCAGCAAATGGTCCCACATGTAAGCACTGTGGTGTGAGCCAGTCCATGGGCGATGGAGCATTCGTGGAGGGAGTGATGGCCCGGAAGGGTGGGCGATGCCAAGGAGCTTGGGCTTTTTTCTTTAAAGTCTTTTGAGAATCTTCAACATCCCCTTTCCTCTTATTTTTTTTAAAACAAATATCTGTTTTGGAAAAAATAATTTTTATAAATATACTGAGTTGATCATAAATTACTTGGCAGTGGTTTAAAATGAACATATTCTTTAAAACACTATTTTTTAAAAAGTTTCCATAATGAATCTACTGCATGTTGAGATATTTGGTTTCTATCCTGGAAATAATTTTTCCTTTCTTTTAAATCTGCAAGGTGTCACTCAAAAAACCCTGACACACCATTAGAAATACAAAGTTTTTCCAGGCAGTTTGACTAAAAGATGTGAAGGAGAGTCAGCTCATGCAACTAATATATATATATATATATATATATATATATATATATATATATATATATATATACATATATATATATAATCTTCTTTATATTATAATTAACTATATATACATATTATATATTACACACACACACACCCATATAATCTTCTTTACAGAAAGAATATCCCTCTCATTTCCTTTCCCCTTTGTGATACAGAAGAATATGTACTTCAAGTTAGATAAAATAAATTTAAAATAAGAATGTTTTCAAAGCCATGTGCTTGGATCTGTCATAGTTTTCACACAGTGAAACCTGCTGCTCTATTCCCATTTATGTTGGCAAACTCACAGTAAGTTATACTGGCAGAAACACGAGCAGGGTAACATTTTGGGAGGCCGACATAATAAATAGGAGTTGGCTGGATATTCAAGCAAACCAATTAAATCTATTTTGTTTTGCTTATAGCTGAACGACTTAAGCTATATTTCACAATATGCAGCACATGTAAATATACCATTTATGGGCTATCTTTGTATTGTAGGATAATGCTGCAGGTAAACACTTATTTAGGCCTGCATTTTGAAATATGTTTGGGAAGATATTTTCTTATTTTTAAATTGGAAGATAATTGTTTTACAATGTTGCATTAGTTTCTGCTGTAGAACCAAGTGAGTCAGATAGATAGAAAGATAGATAGATAGATAGATATCCCCTCCTTCTTGAGCCTCCCTCCAAGTCATCCCCATCCTACCCTTCTAGGTCACCACAGAGCACTGAACTGAGGTCTGTGTCTTATACAGCAGCTGGAACTAATTTCCAGTGTTCACCTTACATGGTCTTATAAAGTCTTCATAGAAGCCACTGGGCAAATACAGTAATAAAGATACAGTATATGAATCAGTCAGGATTTGGTCAGAAAAATAAAAACTATTGGTTGGTATTTTAAGCAAGAAAAGGTATAATACAGGGAATTTTGATCTTACACAATTACTGCAAAGTCAAGAAAGCTAAAAAAAGAGCATCAAACAATCCAAAAATAGAAGAACCCAAATAAACCCCCACCAATGATACATGCTGCCTAGAGCACTGCAGAAGGACACCTGAAAGTCACTGGCAAAACCCCCTTTCTGCCATCTGCAGACGCCCAGCTGCTCCTGGAGATAATGGCTTCTCTATATTTTCCACTTCCAAATCTCACACAAATGCCTTCCATTGGGAGAATTGAAACCAAATCCCTATTGGTCAGTAAATCTAGTTAAGGCAGCTTCCAAACTGCCAAGCTCCATGTTACAAGACACAGTTTAAAAGAACATGGATCTTACTATGTATCAAGACACAACATCTAGTTGGTTCTCCATACATCTGTGTTTAAATTTACAAATAGCAACAATATTTTGCTTTCGACTGACCTACCACAATGTCTCTCGACCTAACAAAGATATACTTACTCTCTTCCTCAAAAGGCAAGGTATGAAAACTCATATGGCACGGTAGCCATCTCTGGATGTTCATCCTTTTTTTGGCTCAGTTATAAGCCTTATTTGATAGAGATTTCAAGCTAAGTTGGAAGGGTTTAACCAGCACCAACACTCCTTATATAAACTAGTAGGAGAAGATGAAGGAGATAACCAGTTTGGCTAATATAAAATATACATAATATAGAAAACAAGAATATAAGCACCATTACTGCATCCCTTTTTGTAACTGATTGTAATGTTGTAATCGGTTTAGAACCAACATTTTCTGTTACCTATTTCATATTCACTTTATCCTTGGTCAACACTGAGGTGGATGTGGGATTTTGGTGGGCAGAATAACCCTAAACTTCATTTCTGAGTGATCCAATTACTAGTTGGGTAGTTGCGACTTTTCATTCAGTTCAGTTCAGTTCAGTTGCTCAGTCGTGTCCGACTCTTTGGGACCCCATGAATCGCAGCACGCCAGGCCTCCCTGTCCATCCCCAATTCCCGGAGTTCACTCAAACTCACATCCATCGAGTCAGTGATGCCATCCAGCCCTCTCATCCTCTGTTGTCCCCTTCTCCTCCTGCCCCCAATCCCTCCCAGCATCAGAGTCTTTTCCAATGAGTCAACTCTTTGCATGAGGTGGCCGAAGTACTGGAGTTTCAGCTTTAGCATCATTCCTTCCAAAGAACACCCAGGGCTGATCTCCTTTAGAATGGACTGGTTGAATCTCCTTGCAGTCCAAGGAACTCTCAAGAGTCTTCTCCAACACCACAGTTCAAAAGCATCAATTCTTCGACACTCAGCTTTCTTCACAGTCCAACTCTAGCATCCATACATGACCACTGGAAAAACCATAGCCTTGATTAGATGGCCATTTGTTGGCAAAGTAATGTCTCTGCTTTTCATTATGCTATCTAGGTTGGTCATAACTTTCCTTCCAAGGAGTAAGCGTCTTTTAATTTCATGGCTGCAGTCACCATCTGCAGTGATTTTGGAGCCCCCAAAAATAAAGTCTGACACTGTTTCCACTGTTTCCCCATCTATTTGCCATGAAGTGATGGGACCAGATGCCATGATCTTTGTTTTCTGAATGTTGAGCTTTAAGCCAACTTTTTCACTCTCCTCTTTCACTTTCATCAAGAGGCTTTCATTAACTCCTTTTAATATTGGAAGTCACACTCAGATAATCCTTATATTTTGTGCACATTTTTTCATACCCGGTGCTCTCATCAGCTCTGCTTCCCCTTCATAATCAGGATCAGTCATCTCAGTAAGTACAGTGTTTCTTTTTTGTTGTTGTTGTTCTTATTTTGATGACATTGAATAAGTGAAGTCACTCAGTCATGTCCGACTCTGCAACCCCATGGACTGTAGCCCACCAGGCTCCTCCATCCATGGGATTCTCCAGGCAAGAATACTGGACGGGGGGAGGGGTGGATGGGTGGGTTGCCATTTCCTTCTCCAGGGGATCTTCCCAACCCAGAGATCTAACCCAGGTCTCCCGCATTGCAGGCAGACACTTTAACCTCTGAGCCACCAGGGAATCCAAGTCCAATATGGCCAGGTTGCAATCTGAGCTTCAAATTGAATATGCTCCCTGGTAGACATTCTCATTTCTTGGGAATCAAGATCTCAGAATCTGCAGAGCCCAAGTTATGGGAACAGGAGGCATAACTTTTGACAGAAGTTTACTAAGTGAGAAGATTGAGGACAGTCATGCCTGCTTCCAACCCTTGTTTCTCAGACAAGTGATTTCCCACTAAAGGAGAAAGAGAACCATATCCTGTTCACAGGTATAGGCATTTGGCTTAAACTTCTGCAAACTATTGTCTGCCAGGCAGCACGAAACTGTGTCTTTCATAAGCTATTCAATTTTCCTCTCAGGATGTTCTACTATTGTGAAGTTAATTCCTTGGTCATGGGTGGTGAATGCATTAAAATGATAGTGAACAAAACATCATTAAATATATAGATGGTAGTATAGACAGAAGCACTTAGAGCAGAGAGGCTAATCCATAGTAAGAGGGAAAGGCTGTTCTAGTGAGGATACACCACAAAAGAGTTCCAGTGTAATTAACCTGATGTCCGATGGTTAGTTGCTCTGGAATATGGCACTGTATCAGCAGTTCAGTGTTGGCCTCTGCTGTGGGCAGGTTGGATGCTCAGCAGTGACCATGGCCAGGCTCTCCTTGGTTAGAGGAAGCCCCAGGTTTTTGATCCTACTCCTAACCTCAATCCTGCTCCCATGTCTGTTTAGTTCATGGACCCATAGAACAAGCACTTTAGTGGGTGGGAAAAGATGCTGATTGACATTCACAGTGAGTCACCTTTTTAAAATTGAAGTATAATTGATTTACAATGTTCTGCAAATCTCTACTGTACAGCAAAGTGACTCAGCTATACACATATATACCTTCTTTTTAATGTTCTTTTCCATTAAGGTTTATCACTGGTTATTGAATATAGTTCCCTATGCTAAACTTTAGGGCCTTGTTGCTTATCTATTCTAAATGTACACAGTGAATAACTTTTGATTAGCATTCCATGGAAGAGAAATATGTTCATACTTTCTGTGCATTCTGACAGTTCCATCTTATACATTCTTTTCACCTTTCCTCTAGGATAATTCCTTCTAAATCCTTGACCATGTGGCCAAATTGTTAGGTACCACCTATGAACGGGGCTTCCCAGATGGCTCAGTGGTAAAGAATCCACCTGCCAATGCAGGAGACATCAGTTCGATATCTGCATTGGGAAGACACCCTGAAGAAGGAAAAGGCAACCCATTCCAGTATCCTTGTCAAAAATTCCACAGACAGAGGAGCCTGGTGGGCTACAGTCCATGGGGTGGCAAAAAGTCAGACATGACTGAGCGACTGAACAACATCCACCCATGAATTAGTATAGATCTTTATGTCTGGTCACTCTCTTCTCTTGTGCAATGAAAAACAAGATGCTTAGAGTTCTTTGAAAGCACGTCTCTTCCCTTTCACCTTTCAGGGCATCCTCTGAGGGAGCTATGGATTTGCAGTGGTCCAAACATGACCAGTGCTAGGATATCCTGTGGAACCAGCTTAAGCCAAGAACAATTCTTGTATTCCTCAACCAACTGGTTAGAGGAAATTCCCCATGAGGATGTAGTGTGAGTTGAGGGAGAGGTAGCAATACATTAGGAATAGTTTCATGAGCATGGAAGTCATCAGTACATTAAAGAAACCCGACAAGACTGGTTTTGTATGTATGTCACTCTCAGTTGAAGAAAAATTTCATGAGCATGGAAGTCATCAGCACATTAAAGAAACCCGACAAGACTGGTTTTGTATGTATGTCACTCTCAGTTGAAGAAAGGTGCTCCCACACTGGTCCATCATTCTGTGACTTGATGCTATTTCATGGTCATGTGATCATGAGGTGCCCATGACTGGGCAGTTATGAGGTCCCAGTAGCAAAACAGGAATTGTTTCTGAAAAGGAGAAAGCTGTGTGCAATAAGAGGTTTTGTTTTTGCTCTATAACTCTAGGAGTCTTCACACTGAATCTCTTATGGGTGTGTGCCAGTGACTCCGAATAGCATTCCTGTTTGCAAAAGAGACAAGCCAAGCTGGATTGGATCTATGGGTCATAAACTGCAGTTGGCAGAGCTGCCTGGGCAGGTTGGAAGACTTGAGGAATGATTAAGAAATGAATCAGAGCAGCACACTCAAATATAGTGTATCCAATCCAAAGAAGCTCTCGAGTATTTTACCTCTTTCTTAGGGATAGAGTGTAAAGGCTCAGCAACTTCACAGTGAATTGACATCTCAGCCAGACCAGACTGCTTTGGCACTAGAAAACCCACTAGGGTGAAAAGTCACTGTATTTTAATGGGATTATCCTTCATCATATGTCATACAAGGGTCTCAGCAAGCCATCTAAGGTACTGTCTAACTCCTGCTCATTAGATTTTATCAATATGGTGGACAACTTTAGCATTTTGTGGGACAGAGTAACACAATGATTTTGTGGATTGGATTACGACAAATAACTAAAAAGAGAACATAGCTCTGAGATCAGTTAAACTGCACTACTATTCCTAAAAGGTGAAAGTAAATTGTTTCTATTTTTCTTTTATGAATTAGTATATATAAAAGGGGGCTTCCCTGGTGGCTCAGTGGTGAAGAATCCACCTGCAATGCAGGAGACGCAAGTTTGATCCTTGAATCAGGAAGATCTCCTGGAGAAGGAAATGGCAACCCACTCCAGTATTCTTGCCTAGAAAATCCCATGGACAGATGAGCCTGGAAGTCTATAGTCCTTGGGGTTGCAAGAGTCAGACAGGACTTAGCAGATAAACCACTACCACCATACATAAAAAGACATTTTCTAGAACAATAGCTGAATATCGGATTCTAGAAGTTGCTGCAATCAGAGTGACTATCAGCTTCCATTTACAATAATCTATTTATTCCCCAAGATCCATCTGTCTTTTTCCATAGGCTAGTTAGGGGAATTAAATAAAGGATGTAGTAAGACTCAACTCCCTGGTATCTTTCAGTGTTTTGATGGTGATATTAATCTCTGCAATCTCCCCAGGGATGTGTTATTGACTTTTGTTTACTTTTTGATAGTGGTTATAAGGCTGCCAACAGTCACTTCCTCCCACAATAGCCCAGTCTCCATGAGGGAATTTCGTCAATTACTAGCTATGTCTAAATCAAGCATGTATCTAGGAACAGGGAAAAGAACCTCAATGGTTTTGCAGTTCTGCTGGGACCTCCATAAGTCTCCTCTCTGACAGGTGGAACCAAGATGAATTTCAATTTCCCATTTCATCTCGGGGCAATGGTCCAATAAATCTCTAAATGTCCAGGTAACTCCATGTTTCTAGGGCACAATCACTATGTTAAAAAGCCACATGTCTTGAGAGGAAGGTTAAAAGGCAGATTTACTGTAAATGTATGTGGCAGTGTCACAGGATCTTCTCTCAAGAGGACATGACCTTCTTTTAATCAGAGCACTCTTGGTCCTTAAATTGATTCAGGTTTACGAAATGAGTGAGGGTTGGGGCACCACTTTCTATTGTGTTGAATCAAGACCTATGCTTTACTGGATTATTGGATTATACATTCTTTTTTTTTTTTTTAAACTTTACAATATTGTATTAGTTTTGCCAAATATCAAAATGAATCCGCCACAGGTATACCCGCGTTCCCCATCCTGAACCCTCCTCCTCCTCCCTCCCCTACCCTCCCTCTGGGTGGTCCCAGTGCACCAGCCCCAAGCATCCAGTACCGTGCATCGAACCTGGACTGGCGACTCGTTTCATACATGATATTATACATGTTTCAATGCTATTCTCTCAAATCTCCCCACCCTCTCCCTCTCCCACAGAGTCCGTAAGACTGATCTATACATCAGTGTCTCTTTTGCTGTCTCGTATACAGGGTTATTGTTACCATCTTTCTAAATTCCATATATATGCGTTAGTATACTGTATTGGTGTTTTTCTTTCTGGCTTACTTCACTCTGTATAATAGGTTCCAGTTTCATCCATCTCATTAGAACTGATTCAAATGTATTCTTTTTAATGGCTGAGTAATACTCCATTGTGTATATGTACCACTGCTTTCTTATCCATTCATCTGCTGATGGGCATCTAGGTTGCTTCCATGTCCTGGCTATTATAAACAGTGCTGCAATGAACACTGGGGTACATGTGTCTCTTTCCCTTCTGGTTTCCTCAGTGTGTATGCCCAGCAGTGGGATTGCTGGATCATAAGGCAGTTCTATTTCCAGTTTTTTAAGGAATCTCCACACTGTTTTCCATAGTGGCTGTACTAGTTTGCATTCCCACCAACAGTGTAAGAGGGTTCCCTTTTCTCCACACCCTCTCCAACATTTATTGCTTGTAGACTTTTGGATCACAATTCTAAGTAATACTTTAGCTGTGTGCTCAGTCGCTCAGTTGTATCCAACTCTTTTGTGACCCCATGGACTGTAGCCCACCAGGTTCCTCTGTCCATGGGGATTCTTCAGGCAAGAATACTGGAGTGGGTTGCCATGCCCTTCTCTAGAGGATCTTCCCAACCCATAGATCGAACCCAGGTCTCCTGCACTGCAGGTGGATTCTTACCAGAGAAGCCCAAGAATACTGGAGTGGGTAGCCTATCCCTTCTCCAGGGGATCTTCCCCACCCAGGAATCAAACTGGGGTCTCCTGCATTGCAGATAGATTCTTTACCAGCTGAGCTTGCAAGGAAGCCCCAGTTCACTTAGAACTGGTTAATACTTTAGCAGGTTTCCTATTTTTTATATGCCTTACAGTCAACATAATCAATTAGCCATTGCCAAAAAACAGTTGCTAACCAAACTATTCTGATTACCACCCCAATTTTGCAGCTCATTTCAGTATCTGTCTCCACTTGTTTCTGGGCTTGATTATAGCCAATAACTTCTGCTACTTTGGGATGGTCTTTTTTTTTTTTTTTTACCCATGACATCATTCCCTGGATAATATCTCCCAACATCATCCCTGACTTGAACAGAGCAGTCACTAAAAGCCTTAGGGATGTTTTGCTCTTTTTTCCAAAGTCTTAGAAAAGAATTATGTTCTGGATCTTCATGGGACACATGGGAAGACAGGTAATGAGTTGATTGCGTATGATAAATTCATTCCAACATCCCTAACCTTCTTAAGCTTTTGGATTCCTCCTTTCCATTGTGTAGCATTCTGATATCTCAGCCTTATTTACTGGAGGACAACTTTTAAGTTTAGCTTTCAACCAAAAAGTGAAACTGTAGGAGTCATTCCTATCTATTTGAACCATATATGAAATGTGTGTGCAAGAAATACCAATAAAGTTGACTATTTCAATGCTGTGTTCCTTAATCCCTGGTCTTAACTGCTTCTTACTGGCTTCCCAGGTTGTGCTAGTGGTAAAGAACCTGCCTGCCAATGCTGCTGCTGCTGCTGCTAACTCGCTTCAGTCGTGTCCACTCTGTGTGACCCCAGAGATGGCAGCCCACCAGGCTCCCCCATCCCTGGGATTCTCCAGGCAAGAACACTGGAGTGGGTTGCCATTTCCTTCTCCAAAGCATGAAAGTGAAAAGTGAAAGTGAAGTCGCTCAGTCGTGTCCGACTCCTAGCGACCCCATGGACTGCAGCCTACCAGGCTCCTCCATTCATGGGATTTTCCAGGCAAGAGTACTGGAGTGGGGTGCCATTGCCTTCTCCTACTGCCAATGCAGGAGACGTAAAAGATGTGGGTTCGATCTCTGGGTTGGGAGGATCCCCTAGAGGAGGAAATGGCAACCCACTCCAGTATTCTTGACTGGAGAATCCCATGGACAGACGAACCTGGTGAGCTACAGGCCATTGAGTCCCAAAGAGTAGGACATGACTGAAGAGACTTAGCAGCACATGACTGTAAGAGCTGAGAAATATCTTTAGGATGGTCATAGAAGCTCTCTGCTTCTTTGAATTTTAAACTCGTCTTTATATGACTCAACTGCCCATTGCAGTAAGAAGCAATCAAATCATTCCAATCATTTCTACTATAATATTGTATTGCAACAGCTACTTGATCTTCCAGTGTCCTTCCTTTCAATAGTCATATAGTTACAAGTACCTTTCACTTCAGTTCAATTCAGTTGCTCACTTGTGTCCAACTCTTTGCGACCCCATGAACTGCAACACGCCAGGCCTCCCTGCCCAAAACTCCTGGAGTTTACCCAAATTCATGTCCATTGAGTCGGTGATGCCATCCAACCATCTCATCCTCTGTCATCCCCTTCTCCTCCTGCCCTCAATCTTTTCAAGCATTAGGATCTTTTCAAATGAGTCAGCTCTTTGCATTAGGTGGCCAAAGTATTGGAATTTCAGCTTCAACATCAGTCCTTCCAATGAACACCCAGGACTGATCTCCTTTAGGATGGACTGATTGGATCTCCTTGCAGTCCAAGGGACTCTCAAGAGTCTTCTCCAACACCACAGTTTGAAAGCATCAATTCTTTTGCACTCAGTCATCAATTCTTCTTCACAGTCCAACTCTCACATCCATACATGACTACTGGGAAAACCACAGCCTTGACTAGACAGACCTTTGTTGACAAAGTAATATCTCTGCTTTTGAATATGTTGTCTAGGTTGGTCATAACTTTCCTTCCAAGGAGTAAGTGTCTTTTAATTTCATAACTGCAATCACCATCTGCAGTGATTCTGGAGCCCAAAACAATAAAGTCTACCACTGTTTCCACTGTTTCCCCATCTATTTCCCATGAAGTGATGGGACCGGGTGCCATGATCTTAGTTTTCTGAATGTTGAGCTTTAAGCCAACTTTTTCACTCTCTTCTTTCACTTTCATCAAGAGACTTTTTAGCTCCTCTTCACTTTCTGCCATAAGAGTGGTGTCATATGCATATCTGAGGTTACTGATATTTCTCCTGGAAATTTTGATTCCAGCTTGTGCTTCTAACAGCCCAGCATTTCTCATGATGTACTCTGCATATAAGTTAAATAAGCAGGATGACAATATACAGCCTTGATGTAGCCCTTTTCCTATTTGGAACCAGTCTGTTGTTCCATGTCCAGTCCTAACTGTTGCTTCCTGACCTTTAGATATTACTTTAAGCAAACGTTTTGTCTCTGTACACTAAGAACTACTAATGGTCCAGATTTCATTGTCAGTGAGATCATTACTGCCTTCAAATCTAACCCAATTGGATAACCAATTCCAGATCCCTGTGAGGTTCTGTATCTAACAAACTTGGATGTCAAATTCTGTGTCCAAGACCTTCGGTCAGGAAATTGGAAACCGTTTTTATCTATGTGCAGGCACTAGAGGCTTGCATAGTCATTGGGAAAGTCAGAGGAGTGAAAGTCAGGGAAGGTGGTACCAGCCAGAGATCAGATTGCTGGGATCCCAAACGGCAGACACTGGAATGACCTCAGATGCCAGCAGCATGGCAGCAAGTGATTCTAAGAGGTCACCAAGAAGCCACTGGCAATGTTCTGTAGACATCTGCCACTAGAGAATAGAAGCTTCTTTTCTTTTAACTCTCCAGTCTCTAAACGGCTGGGAACCTCTAAAGAACCTCTAAATGGATGAGACTAAATGGAGCCCTGCTGACAAGGAAGTCCGGGCTTTCCACCCCTGCAGTAAAGAAAAGCATTTATAGCAGGGAGTGTACTGAGTCTCAGCTCAGATTTCTGACACAATAACAGTGGAGAGAAAAGAAGGTCACAAGAATTAGATTTCTTTTCAGAATGTCTCAAACTAAATGAACTAGTCATAATTAAATGTAAATTCAATTCTATAATTCTAGATGGGTGAATTTGGTCTATAGTCTTAATCCTTCAATTTTCATTTCCTCCCCTAAATTTGGAGTTAATTATGCTGAGTTTTTCTAATTTTGTTGGGAAGATTTAATATGCATGTAAAGAAGCTAAAACAAATGTAAGCAACTATTATTGAAATATGTGATATAGTAATGTGTCATTTAAATGGATGTTTTGCATCTAAACACATTTCTGTGTATACTATGTTTTGTATCTTAGAAAAACCCATAATTTTAGGGCTCAGGATAACTTTATTTAAATAATATAGACTTAGTAATCAACCTGACAAAAATTAAAGACAAAGATAAATAATATAGGCAGAAAAATTAATACGTAAATAAAAAAAACTACAGATAGAGTGAGATTAAATACTGTTAAGTATCTCTAACAATGTTGCTGAACTTTAGGCTTACCTGCTTTGCAGTATCTTACTTTGTTTATAAATATAGATTTGTGATGATATCAGAGCTATATTTTTGTGAGTGGTTTATATACAACTTGAACTAAAGTAAAATCATTAAATTTGAATGCTTTACCTTAGAAAAATAATACCATAGGATCATGAAAACATGATTTGTATTTGTTTTAAAGACAGAAATTAAGTAGACATTAACTTCAATAATTCTAATTCAGGATGTGATATTTATTCCAATTTAAACCTCTCAAGGGATTCATTCAAGAGTTAAATTAGCAAGTTACATGGCATCTTCAGGCTGTGTTATTGAAAACAAGATTGATAAATAAAACTTTTTATTTTCTAACTCTATAAAGAAGGCCTTAATTGATGCTAAATGATTTGCTTTATTGGAAACTTTCCATTTTATTACCCATCTGATAATCTAAATTAGTCATCACTGAGTTGTAAACAGAACTACATGTTTTATAACTTTGTTCTATTTTCTTGTGTTTAAAGTTTTTCTAATTATAACAGTAATCTAGAATGAAAAATGAACAAGCATGCATGTAACTAATTGCATAGTAAACTTTTACAGTCAGCTATTTAATTATTCCCTTTTCCTATTGCAAGCTTATTATCTCTAGTTACATGCTCCAAACATTGACTAGGGAAACTGTTTCAGTGTAATGGATTTTTTTTTCCCTTTAAGAAAATGGCAACAAAATGCAAAAAGCATTTATTGCTTCCTTAAGGTGACATTTGGAGTGGAGGAAATGTTATTTATTGATGTATAAACTGCCCCTTGTTATTCTTCTTCACAAATATATTTTTTCTCCAGTGAGGTTAGAACAGAATGAGTATTGGAAACATATTTGTCAATATGCATTTCCAGACCAATTTGTACAGAGATAAACTCTGTGACTATGTGCCCCATATAATATCTAAAATGTATGTCATCATTGAGTTAGAAAGGGACATGGACTCTTAGGGACATGCATAAAAGAGTGCAATGCTGACAACTGACAGACAAAACTCTTCATTTTGAGATAAAAGTCAGAAGAAAACAAACAGCATGCACTTTGACATTGGTTTTAGCAATATTTTTTTTGGATCTCTTTCTTCAGGTAAGGAAAACAAAATGCAAAAAATAAACAAATGGGACCTGATCATACTTAAATTTTGCACAGTGAAAACCATCAGCAAAATGAAAGGCAACCTACTAGTTTGGAGAAGATATTTGCAAATGGTATGACCAATAAGAGTTAATATTTAAAATCTACAAAGACCTCATAAAAGTCAACATCAAAAAACAAGCAACCCAATTAAAAAGTGAACAGAGGACCTGAATAAACATTTTCCAGAAAAGACATGCAGGTGGCCAACAGGCACATGAAAAGATGTTCAGCATCACACATCATCAGTTCAGTTCAGTTCAGTTGCTCAGGTATGTCCGACTCTTTGCAACCCCATGGACTGACTGTAGCACACCAGGCCTCCCTGTCCATTACCAACTCCTGGAGTTTACTCAAACTCATGTCCACTGAGTCAGTTAAGTCATCCAACTATCTAATCCTCTGTTGTCCCCTTCTCCTCCTACCCTTAATCTTTCCAAGCATCAGGGTCTTTTCAAATGAGTCAGTTCTTCGCATCAGGTGGCCAAAGTACTAGACTTTCAGCTTAAGCATCAGTCCTTCCAATGAACACTCAGGACTGATCTCTTTTAGGATGGACAGGTTGGAACTCCTTGCAGTCTAAGGGACTCTCAAGAGTCTTCTCCAACACCACAGTTCAAAAGCATCAATTCTTCTGCACTCAGCTTTCTTTCTAGTCCAACTCTCACATTCATACATGACTACTGGAAAAACCATAGCCTTGGTTAGATGGACCTTTGTTGGCATAGTAAGGTCTCTGCTTTTGAATATGCTATCTAGGTTGGTCATAACTTTCCTTCCAAGGAGTAAGCATCTTTTAATTTCGTGGCTGCAATCACCATCTGCAGTGATTTTGGAGCCCAGAAAAATAAAGTCAGATACCATTTCCCCATCTATTTGCCATGAAGTGATGGAACCGGATGCCATGATCTTCATTTTCTGAATGTTGAGCTTTAAGCCAACTTTTTCACTCTCCGCTTGGACTTTCATCAAGAGGCTCTTTAGTTCTTCTTCACTTTCTGCTATATGGGAAGTGTTATCTGCATATCTGAGGTTATTAATATTTCTTGCGGCAATCTTGATTCCAGCTTGTGCTTCTAACAGCCCAGCATTTCTCATGATGTACTCTGCATATAAGCTAAATAAGCAGGGTGACAATATACAGCCTTGATGTACTCCTTTTCCTATTTGGAACCAGTCTGTTGTTCCATGTCCAGTTCTAACTGATGCTTCCTGACCTGCATACAGAATTCTCAGGAGGCAGGTCAGGTGGTCTGGTATTCTCATCTCTTTCAGAATTTTTCTCAGTTTATTGTGATCCACACAGTCAAAGGCTTTGGCATAGTCAATAAAGCAGAAATAGATGTTTTTCTGGAACTCTCTTGCTTTTTTGATGATCCAGCGGATGTTGGCAATTTGATCTCTGGTTCCTCTGCCTTTTCTAAAACCAGCTTGAACATCTGGAAGTTCACAGTTCACATATTGCTGAAGCCTGGCTTGGAGAATTTTGAGGATTACTTTACTAGCATGTGAGATGAGTGCAATTGTGTGGTAGTTTGCGCATTCTTTGGCATTGCCTTTCTTTGGGATTGGAATGAAAACTGACCTTTTCTAGTCCTGTGGCCACTGCTGAGTTTTCCAAATTTGCTGGCATATTAAGTGCAGCTCTTTCACACCATCATCTTTTAGGATTTGGAATAGCTCAACTGAAATTCCATCACCTCCACTAGCTTTGTTCATAGTGATGTTTCCTAAGGCCCACTTGACTTCACATTCCAGGGTGTCTGGCTCTAGGTGAGTGATCACACCATCATGATTATCTGGGTCATGAAGATCTTTTTTGTACAGTTCTTCTGTGTATTCTTGCCACCTCTTCTTAGTATCTTCTGCTTCTGTTAGGTCCATATAATTTCTGTCCTTTGTTGAGCCCATCTTTGCATGAAATGTTCCCTTGGTATCTCTAATTTTCTTGAAGAGATCTGTAGTCTTTCCCATTCTATTATTTTCCTCTATTTCTTTGCACTGATCACTGAGGAAGGCTTTCTTATCTCTTCTTGCTATTCTTTGGAACTCTGCATTCAAACGGGTATATCTTTCCTTTTCTCCTTTGCTTTTCGCTTCTCTTCATTTCACAGCTATTTGTAAGGCCTCCCCAGACAGCCATTTTGCTTTTTTGCATTTCTTTTTCTTGAGGATGGTGTTACTCCCTGTCCCCTGTAAAATGTCATGAACCTCCATCCATAGTTCATCAGGCACTCTGTCTATCAGATCTAGTCCCTTGAATCTATTTCTCACTTCCACTGTATAATCGTAAGGGATTTGATTTAGGTCATACCTTAATGGTCTAGTGGTATTCCCTACTTTCTTCAATTTAAGGCTGAATTTGGCAATAAGGAGTTCATGATCTGAGCCACAGTCAGCTTCCAGTCTTGTTTTTGCTGACTGTAGAGAGCACATTAGGGAAATACAAATTAAAACCACCATGAGATAGCATTGGGCTTCCCTGGTAGCTCAGCTGGTGAAGAATCCACCTGCAATGCAGGAGACTCCAGTTCGACTCCTGGACTTGAAAATCCACTGGAGAAGAGGACAGCTACTCACTCCAGTATTTCTTCCTGGAGAATTCCATGGATGTATAGTCCATGGGGTCACAAAATTTGGACATGACTGTGTGACTTCCACTTTGATGAGATACCACATCACACCTGTCAGAATGGCTATCATCAAAAAGACCACAGATAAAAAGTTCTGGTGAAGATGTGTAGAAGAGGGAGTCCTTTTGTGCTGTTAGAGGGATTATACATTGGGGCAGCCACTATGGAAAATAGTTTGGAGATTCCTCAAAAAATTGAAAATAGAACTGCCTTTCAGGAATTTCCCTTCTGGGTCTTTACCTGAATTATATAAAAACACTAATTTGAAAAGCTAATAGACACACCAATGTTCATTGTAGCATTATTTACAATAGCCAAAATATGGAAGCAAGTGTAGTGTCCATCCATAGATGAATGGATGAAGACGATGTCACACACACACACACACACAATAGAATATTGTTCAGCCATAAAAAATACTGGACATGAATTTGAGCGAACTTCAGGAGATAGTGAAGGACAGGGAAGTCTGGTGTACTGCAGTTCATGGAGTCACAGAGTTGGACATGGCTTAGTGACTGAACGATAGCAACAACATAAAAAATACAGTCTTGCCATTTGCAACAACATGGATGGATCTAGAGGGTATTATGCTAAGTGAAATAAGTCAGACAGAGAAAGACAAAGTATGATCTCATTTATATGTGGAATTAAAAAAAAAAAACAAGACAAAAAAAATGAAATAAAATGAAAATAGATTCATAGAGACAGAGAAAAAGTAGGCGGTTGCCAGAAGGGAGGGTGATGGGAGTAGGGGTAAGTAGATGAAGGACATTAAGAGGTACAAACCTCTAGCACAAAATAAATAAGCCACAGGGATGTAACATACAGCATGATCAGTAATACTGCAGTAGTTTTGTATGAGGACAGATGTTTACTACGCTTATCATGGTGATCATTTCATAAAGTACGCAAATGTCAAATAACTATGTAGTACACCTAAAACGAATGTATCATACATCAACTACACTTCAATTTAAAAAAAAGATAAAAGTCATAACTAAAGAAAAAAGTCACAACTAAGAAGATCAGAATCTCTGTCCTCAAATAACATAAATAGAAAACTAATGCTAAGGATGGTTCTGATGTAAGGGAAGGGTCCATTGTCATTGATGAATATTATAATAATGATTCCAAGCTGATGGCATTTGGTTTCTCTAATTAGTCCACATCCTCTGGAATTATTGATACATTATAATTCTTTTTTTACTCCTTAGTGTCACTTGAAAAAGAGAGCCATTCTTGAGCCAAACTAAAGGCCACATTATGCTTACTTCCAGCTCCTTACTCCTATTACTTTAAAACTAATGAAAAATGTAACCATCAAGTTGAGGGAGGGGGAGACTAATTATAAAAGGCCCTTCTGAAGAGGTGTTTCAAAGAGGGGCTTTGGCAATTCTATCCTATCACCTCAGAAGTGAAGAATGTTGGGACTTGCATTTGTCCAGGCAATCAACTCCAATTGCCACAAAAGGTATATTGAGGAACTTTGCGCATGAAAGGTTTGTTTTTGCATACATAAAGTCCAGTGGACGTCTAGTAGCTCATCCTATCCCTTCATCATATTGATCCTCCCAAGTCACTATGGCAAGGACAGAGAGAATGAAGAATCTTGAGCAATGTATTACTGGACCAGGCTTACAAATGACACATCATTTCTGTCCATATCTCAATGGCCAGAACCAAACCCAACTGCAAGGGAGTCTGGGAAATATGGAGGAGCAGAGGGCTATTTGGTGATCTCTGTGAAAAACATAGCAAAACTGATTCATCAGTTATCCAATTCTCATGCCTAAGAATGAACAGTGTTACAACTCATGTGATCTCTCTTTCTCTCTCTGTCTCTGAATCTCTCTCTCAAGTATCAAATAATGATAATACCATTTAAGAGCCTCTTGATGAGGGTGAAATAGAAGAATGACAAAGCTTAAAACTCAACATTCAAAAAACTAAGATCATGGCATCCGGTCCTGTCACTTCATGGCAAACAGATCAGGGAAAAGTGGAAACCGGCAGATTTTATTTTCTTGGGCTATCTGAAATCACTGTGGATGGTGAATGCAACCATGAAATTAAAAGTCACTTGCTTCTTGGAAGAAAAGCTATGACAAACCTAGACAGCTTGGCGGACAAAGGTCCATATAGACAAAGGTCTGTAAAAACAAGTTTTTCAAGTCATGTGTGAATGTCAGAGTTGGATCATCATAACGGTTGAGTGCCAAAGAAACAATGCTTTCTAATTATGGTGCTGGGGAAGACTCTTGAGAGTCCCTTCGACAAAAAGGGGATCAAACCAGTCAATGCTAAAGGAAATCAGTCCTGAATATTCATTGAAAGGACAGATGCTGAAGCTGAAGCTTCAATACTTTGGCCACCTGATGCAAAGATCCGAGTTATTGAAAAAGACCCCGATGCTGGGAAAAACTGAAGGCAAAAGGAGAAGGGGGCAGGAGAGGATGAGATGGTTAGATAACATCATTGACTTAATGGACATGAGTTTGAGCAAACTCTGGGAGATAGTGAAGGGCAGGGAAGCCAGGTGTGCTGCAGTCCATGGGATCACAAAGAATCAGACACGACTTAGTGACTAAACAACAACAACTTAGGATTCACTCTTGGAAACTTTCATATGCAAGTCAGTTCCTCCCACTAAGGGGAGGTAGGTGTTGGGATTCCTCAGGTATCTCATAAACCACAATCAGTAACTGTGTAATTGCTGGATTTTTTTATATACCTTCATACCTGGCTTTGCTGCTGTCCAGAGATGTCCTTATGCCCTCACCTTCCCAGTTGAGCAGTAATGTCACCAGCTCACCAGTGCTTCTGGCACAACCTGCCCAACTTCATTTCTCCATCACTCCTAAAAGCTGCCATTTCTTCAAGACATTTGTGCCGGGCAATGAAACTGAGCTGCAGGGAGCTATCTACTTTTTCTTCCAAGTGGTGCAAAAACATGTCTCACTAGCACCTTGACTTCTTTTGATAGCTGTTCAATGTCAGACCCCGAATCTGGACAAAAATAAAGAATAAATTCAATCCTCTTCCTCCCTCTCTTCTATGATATAAGAGGAATAACACTCCTTTCAGAATCATAAGCCACACTCCACTCTCTTCCAGTCTTATTATAAAGCAACTCGACTTTTTCTCTCAGGAACCCAGTCTTTTTCATGATCGTGCATGCATGCTGAGTCACTTGACTCTTTGCCATCCCATGGACTGTTACCCGCCAGGTTCCTCTGTCCATGGAATTCTCTAGGCAGGAATACTGGAGTGGGTTGCCATGCCCTTCTCCAGGGGATCTTCCAGACCCCAGGATCGAACCCGTGTCTCTTACGTCTCCTGCATTGGCAAGAAGGTTCTTTACCACTAGTACCACCTGCTGCTGCTGCTAAGTCGCTTCAGTCGTGTCCAACTCTGTGCGACCCCATAGACGGCAGCCCACCAGGCTCCACTGTCCCTGGGATTCTCCAGGCAAGAACACTGGAGTGGGTTGCCATTTTGGAAGCCCCTTATTTTCAATCACTTCTTACAGAATTTGACAGCAACTTTGTCTCACATTTTGAGGGTATTTACTAGGGAATTTGCTACAATGGCTACAGAAATTGTTTACTAAATTTACAGCATAGTCTAGGAGTTTTATTTTAGATTTGCTTAAAAGCATTTATTTCTGCCATATTGAGAGGAGATTTTCCAGAAATAAAACTCTTGGTGATACTCAAAATGTTCTTCATTTCCTTTATTGTGGTATCTTGGGATTTGATGCAGGCTGATGACCCAGGGGAGAGTTTGACTGAATGTATGGTCAGGTCCCTCAAGATGGTTGCTCTCTTGCTTTCTGTACATCCCCAGCTGGTCCCAGCTGGACCAGCCAGTCTGCTTCCTCTATATTTGAAGCACATGGCTGGCCTTCCTCCATACTGGCCACAGGCTCCATCTAGGGATTGTTCTTATCAAAATGATTGCTGAGAAGTAAGCTTATGCTGGTTTTCCTGCTAACTAATAAGCCCACCTGAAGTTTATTCCCCCATAACTGATAACAACCCCCACCCCTAGAAAGTAAAGCCGCCACCATGTCCTGTCTGCTGCTTCAGACAAGTAAATTCCCCCATCAGTTAAGCTGCTGATGTTTCTGTTGTTGACGCTGGGTTTTCTTTTCAGCCTTGAAGCTGGGCAAGCACAAGCCTTGTAGGCCTGTGGGGTATAGCCCAACACAAAACAAGTACAATTTGGAAACAATTGTTTTAAAAAGATCTCACCTGCAAGACTGACATTTAATTCCTAGCTTATCTTCATTATCTTGGAATTGGTCAATCATTTTCACTAGATGGTGAAACCCTTAAAGGTAAGAACCATATTTTCTTTATTTTCATGTAACAGAATATAATGTCATTTCATGCAAATGATGGAAACTAGGTAAAAATCATAGGAATAATTAGAAAAATAATTTCCCACTTGTTAACCATCTTCATGCTTTTTGTATTCATAATAAGACCAAGTAGCAAATGTCTTGTGAAAACAAATGTTTTTGACATTGAGATTGGAGGTCTTTTCTGTATTTGCACTGTCGCATCTTTGCTACTCATGTCAATGACTTGCACACAGTAAGCTCTCAAGGGTGGAATGAATAAATAAAAAGCAAAGGTTCATTATGGAATAAAGAAACACTTAATTTTGGATGAAGAATGTATTAATATTGCCATCTATTTGCGTTTCTTTGAGTCATACTCCACATGTTATCTTAACCTACATTTATTTTGAGAAATAAAAGTGATATATAGGTTTAAACATTTATGTAATTACTCTCCCAGTTGGCACTAGTTGTAAAGAACTCGCCTGCCAATGCTAGGATATGTAAGAGAAGAGGGTTAGGTGTCTGGATCAGGAAGATCACCTGGAGAAGCGCATGGCAATCCATTCCAGTATTCTGCCTGGAGAATCCCATGGACAGAGAAGCCTGGGGGGCTAAAGTCTACAGGATCACAAAGAGTTGTACACCACTGAGCAAATAACACTTTCACTTTCATAATTACTCAACCTGGGTTCGATCATTGGGAAGATCCCCTGGAGAAGGAAATGGAAACCCACTCCAGTATTCTTGCCTGGAGAATTCCATGGACAGAGGAGCCTGGCGGGCTACAGTCCATGGGGTCTCAAGAGTCAGATATGACTTAGCAAAAAACAACCACTACCACCTAAACAGGTTTTTAGAAAAACTTGTAATTATTGATATGTCATCTTTCTACTTCTCTTTTGACTCATACTTAAGGAGAAATTTCTGAATTTTTGTTTATTTCAATCCTAAAGGCATTAAGATGTAAAACAAATGTATTGGGCTTGGTTGCCTATTAACAGGAGTAAGAAATCACTCTGCCTTCCAAGAAAGTAATTAAGTACCCTTACACAAATTAAATCTGGTACCTACAAATTATAGTATGCAAACAAAATATCACTACTTTAATCATTTCATATATGAAAAACTAGGGCACAAGAAATTTCTGCAACTTACTCTGGCTCTGTTTCCAGGCTTACAAACTCCTGCCTTGACTCTGTCTTGGCCATTTCATAGATGAATACTTGGGTCACCTCTTCTGCCTAACCCAGGACCTCTCACTGGGCCCTGAGGTTTCAACAGACCCTAATTGCTCTGGGCATGTGCAAGTCAGCACAGTCAGAGCTTTGTGTAGAGTAGGAACTCAGCAAATTGCTTTTACTTGAACTCAGCTGCTGTGATTACTAGATCATTTGTGATTCTACAGATGAACTTCTATTTTCCTTCCTTTCCTTTCTGCCCGCCCTTTATCAAGGGAAGAATCAAGAAAGGTTGTTCATTCCAACCAGATAAATACATATGTGCAAGGATCACACATGTTTAAAAATACATAAAATAAAATGGGAACGGCAGAACTAGTTTCCTTTTCATCACTCAGAGATTTTAACAAGTACAGTGTTTCACATTATAATGAATAACAAAATTGATCCCAAGGGGGATTAAAATGGCTTAGGTTTCAAAGAGACAAAATAGTTCTCAAATTATTTTTCTTCTGGCCTTGTCAATCAAATGGAGTCTAAATTATCCCTCCATAGTTAATTTTTGAAATCAGGATGATAAGCAAGTGTAGGCCCAGGAGTTATCTTAAACTTCTCCCTCTCCCTAACCCTGTTATCTAATCTAGCCCCAGATCCTGTTAATCCTACTCCTTAATATCTCTTAAGCCTTCCCCCTCTGCCACTGCTTTATTTCTCTCCCTGATTTCTAACCATCTCCCTGAATCTAGTTCCATTTCTGTCCGTTTCAGCCTCAAATCTATATCCAGAATGATTTTTCTAAACTCAGAATTGATCATGTACTCTTGGGCTTAAACTTTCTCTGTGTCTCCTGAGAAACTACGGTGAGTCACTTGGTAAGGCATTATGTCAAAGAGATTCCACAAGCCTTGGATAGTAGTACTGGCTCTGGGGACAGAAAATGAAAATAGAAAAATGTTATGATGCATGAAACATTAGGGCAAAAAAATTTTTCAGTGCCCAAAGACAAGGATTAATTAAATAAATAGGGTACATCCCAAAGGTGGAATACTATGCTGCCATTAAAATTCATTTTGTAAATGAATATTTAATAATCGATGGAATATATATTCTGAAGATGGTCTTATGAGAAAAAAGCATAATATTACTTCAAAATATTTTGAAATTGAACTTATGAGCTTGACAGTACACAATAGGTTGTAGGTTTTAGGAAAAGGAAGAAAATTTCTGAACTAAGTGGGTCATTACAAGTGCCATTTTGATAAGAAAAAAAAGAGAGAGAGGTGTAGTAAGCTTCCAGGAGCAATGTTAAGTCCCATTACTGAACCCCTGACTTCCTACTTTTGCATTCCAGTCCTCTATGATGAAAAGAACATCTTTTTTTTTTTGGTGTTAGTTCTAGAAGGTCTTGTAGGTCTTCATAGAACTGTTCAACTTCAGCTTCTTTGGCATTAGTGGTTGGATCATATGCTTGGATTACTGTGATATTGAATGGTTTGCCCTGGAAATGAACAGAGATCATTCTTTAAATTTTTATATTGCACCCAAGTACTGCAATTCGGTACTTGGTACTTGCAAGTTCCAAAGAATAGCAAGGAGAGATAAGAAAGCCTTCCTAAGTGATTAATGCAAAGAAATAGAGGAAAACAATAGAATGGGAAAGACTAGATAGCTCTTCAAGAAAATTAGAAATATCAAGGGACTATTTCATGCAAATATAGGCACAATAAATGGTATGGACCTAAAGGAAGCAGAAGATATTAAGAAAAGGTGGCAAGATATGACTCAGCAGTCCCACTGCTGGGCATACACACCAAGGAAACCAGAATGGAAAGAGACACGTGTACCCCAGTGTTCATTGCAGCACTGTTTACAATAGCCAGGACATGGAAGCAACCTAGATGTCCATCGGCAGATGAATGGATAGGAAAGCTGTGGTACATATACACAATGGAATATTACTCAGCCATTAAAAAGAATGCATTTGAATCAGTTCTAACGAGGTGGATGAAACTGGAACCTATTATACAGAGTGAAGTAAGCCAGAAAGAAAAACACCAATAGAGTATACTAACGCATATATATGGAATTTAGAAAGATGGTAACGATGACCCTATATGTGAGACAGCAAGAGACATAGATGTAAAGAACCGTCTTTTGGACTCTGTGGGAGAAGGTGAGGGTGGGATGATTTGTGAGGGTAGTGTTGAAAAGTGTGTATCATCACATGTGGACCTGATCGCCAGTCCAGTTTTGATGCATGGGACAGGGTGCTCAGGGTGGGTACACTGGGATGACCCTGGGGGATGGGATGGGGAGGAAGGTGGGAGGAGGGTTCCGGATGGGGAACACATATGGGCCTGTGGCTGATTCATATCAATGTTAGGCAAAAACCACTACAATATTGTAAAGTAATTAGCCTCCAATTAAAATAATTAATTAAAAAAATAAAGGTAATTTATTTTTTAATTTATTTATTTTAATTGGAGGCTAATTACTTTACAATATTGTAGTGGTTTTTGCCATACATTGACATGAATCAGCCATGGGTGTACATGTGTTCCCCATCCTGAACCCCACTACCACCTCCCTCCCCATCTCATCCCTCAGGGTCATCCCAGTGCACCAGCCCTGAGCATCCTGTCTCATGCATCGAACCTGGACTGGCAATCTGTTTCACATATGATGATATACATGTTTCAATGCTATTCTCCTATATCATCATGCCCTCGCCCTCTCCCACAGAGTCCAAAAGACTGTTCTATATATCTGTGTCTCTTCTGCTGTCTCACATAGAGGGTCATCGTTACCATCTTTCTAAATTCCATATATATGCGTTAGTATACTCTATTGGTGTTTTTCTTTCTGACTTACTTCAATCTGTATAGTAGGCTCCAGTTTCATCCACCTCATTAGAACTGATTCAAATGCATTCTTTTTAATGGCTGAGTAATATTCCATTGTGTATATGTACCACAGCTTTCTTATCCATTCTTCTGCCGATGGACATCTAGGTTACTTCCGTGTCCTGGCTATTGTAAACAGTGCTGCAATGAACACTGGGGTACACGTATCTCTTTCAATTCTGGTTTCCTCAGTGTGTATGCTCAGCAGTGGGATTGCTAGGTCATATGTGGGCCCGTGGCTGATTCATGTCGATGTTAGGCAAAAACCACTACAATATTGTAAAGTAATTAGCTTCCAATTAAAATAAATAAATTATTTTTAAAAATAAAGGTAATTTCTATTAAAAAAAAAAAAAAAGGTGGCAAGAATACACAAAAAAGCTCTACAACTCTGAAGGATGGGATGGGGAAGGAGGTGGGAGGGGGGGTTCAGGATGTGAAACAGATGTACACCCATGGCTGATTCATGTCAATGTACGGCAAAAACCACAAGAATATTTTAAAGTAATTAGCCTCCGATTAAAATAAATAAATTAAAAAAAAAAAGATCTCAATGACCCAGATAACCATGATGATGTGATCACTCACCTAGACCCAGACATCCTACAGTCCACAGTCAAGTGGGCCTTAGGAAGTATCACTATGTACAAAGCTAGTGGAGGTGATGGAATTCCAGCTGAGCTATTTCAAATCCTAAAACATGATGGTGTGAAAGCACTGCACTCAATATGCCAGAAAATTTGGGAAACTCAACAGTGGCCACAGGACTGGAAAAGGTCTGTTTTTATTCCAATCCCAAAGAAAGGCAATACCAAAGAACGTTCAAACTATTTCACGATTACGCTCATCTCACATGCTAGCAATGTAATGTGCAAAATTCTCCAAGCCAGGCTTCAACAGTACATGAACCAAGAAATTCCAGATGTTCAAGCTGGAATTAGAAAAGGCAGAGGAATCAGAGATCAAATTGCCAACATCCGTTAGATCATGAAAAAAAAAAAAAGAGAGAGAGAGAAAGCAAGAAAAAGCAAGAGAGTTCCAGAATAACATCTACTTTGGCTTCATTGACTATGCCAAAGTCTTTGACTGTGTGGATCATAACAAACTGTGGAAAGTTCTTCAAGAGATGGGAATACTAGACCACCATACCTGCCTCCAGAAAATCTGTATGCAGGTCAAGAAGCAACAGTTAGAACTGGATATGGAACAACGGACTGATTCCAAATTGGAAAAGGAGTACTTCAAGGCTGTATATTGTCATCTTGCTTATATAACTTATATGCAGCATACATCATGTGAAATGCTGGACTGGATGAAGTACAAGCTTTCAAGATTTCGGGAGAAATAGCAGTAACCTCAGATACACAGATGATACCACCCTTATGGCAGAAAGTGAAGAGGAACCAAAGGGCCTCTTGATGAAAGTGAAAGAGAGTGAAAAAGCTGGCTTAAGCTCAACATTCAAAAAATGAAGATCATGGCATCTGTTCCCATCACTTCATGGCAAATAGATGGGGAAACAATGGAAACAGTGTGAGACTTTATTTTGGGGAGCTCCAAAATCACTGCAGATGGTGACTGCCGCCATGAAATTAAAAGATGCTTGTTCTTGGAAGAAAAGGTTTGACCAACCTAGACAACATACTAAAAATGACGTCACTTTGCCAAAAAAGTCCATCTAGTCAAAGCTATGGTTTTTCCAGTAGTCACGTATGGATGTGAGAGTCAGACCATAAACAAACTGAGCGCTGAAGAATTGATGCTTTTGAACTATGGTGTTGAAGAAGACTCTTAAGAGTCCCTTGGACTCCAAGGAGACCCAACCAGTTCATCCTAAAGGAGATCAGTCCTGGGTGTTCATTGGAAGGACTGATGTTGAAGCTGAAACTCCAATACTTTGGCCACCTAATGTGAAGAACTGACTCATTTGAAAAGACCCTGATCCTGGGAAAGATTGAAGGTGGGAAGAGAAGGGGATGACAGAGGGTGAGGTGGTTGGATGGCATCACTGACTCAGTGGACATGAGTTTGATCAAATTCCGGGAGTTGGTGATGGACAGGGAGGCCTGGTGTGCTGCAGTCCATGAAGTTGCAAAGAGTTGGACACTATGAATGACTTAACTGAACTGAACCAAAGTGGACCCCTGACACTTTTTTAAGACTTCAAAGTGGGTCACAAGGGGACTACAGCTACAACACATCCCCCTTTAAAGTAATTGTGTCATTCAAAGGGTGAAAGCCTTCAGTTATCTTTCAGCTGTAAAAGCTGAATAGAGTTCAGGCAGACTGGACTGTGATGTCTTGGTCCTAGAGAATCATCAGTATTTTAAGTCCCAACTCTGCCACTTTTTATTTCTGACTTGAGGCTACTTCCTAACCAGTTCTCACCTCATTGCCCTTGTCTACACAATGAAGATGATAATAGTACCTTGTTGTTGCTGTTGTTCAGCAGCTAAGTCATGTCCAACTTTTTGCGACCCCATGGAATAAAGCCTGCCAGGCTCCTCTGTCCATCGGATTCTCCAGGCAAGAATACTGAAGTGGGTTGTCATTTCCTTCTCGAGGGGATCTTCCCAGATCCAGGGATCTAACCCACATCTCCTGCATTGGCAGGTGGATTTCTTTACCACTGAGTCACCAGGGAAGCCCAATACTCCCTACTCAGAGAATTAACTGCAGCAAAGCACACAGACCAATGATTCTCAACAGGGGCGACAATCCCCTGGGGACCTTTGTAATATCTGGATATATTTTTGATTGTCATAACTGGGGTGGGACATACTACTGGAGTCTAGTGGGCAGAGGCCAAGGGTGTTGCTCAACATCCTGCAATGCACAGGATAGTCCCATCCCCCAAATCCACTTAAAGTCAGTTAGTGCCTGGCTTCAAGAGAACTTACATCATAAACTCACGCAGTGTTAGCTATTATTATGATGTTCTCCAATCATGTACCTCGGATTTTCTTTTTAATCTCTGTTGACATTAACAAGCAGAATTCTTATAGTGTGAATGCTTTTCTTTTTGAAACAGTCTCCATTTCTTGGTCAGCAAGTAGTTTCATTCGTCTTCTAACGTATAAAGCATACTCACTTCTACCTCCCAGGGGGAAAACACAAAATTCCGTATTGTAATCGCGCAGCTCAGTGTCCACGATCTGCGGGTATCATTCACTTCTGCCCATCAGTCCTACCCAAATGTGTCACCTGTCCCCTGCAGACCAAAGGAGCAGATCCACCACACACCCAAGGCTGAAACCTGACTTGGTGCTTCTAGAACTGTCTGTGAGGAAGAGCTAAAGCTTGCTCAGTTGTTAGTTTTTTCCCTAATCCATCACAGACTGACAGTTTAAAATTTTAACTTAAGTAAATCATTGGAAAAAAATCTTTTTAAAGACATGCAAACAGTCTTGGTTTTTTATTATTAGATTTAACAGGCATAAAATTACTTTTCAGTAGATATAACTATAATAAACACAGCACAAAGAAATCAAAAAGCTTGCAAAATTATACACATTGCTCATTAAAAGCATATGCATAGGAGATTAATATATATAATTACTGTTACACTTGTTATAGTAAGACAGTAGTTTCTGTATTAAATATTTTATACAGACTTTGAATTAACACTGTACACATCAATATACAAAGCTTTCAGCGTGAAAAATGAGTTTATTTCTGGTTTACTAATTCACATACTCTAGGTCAGATTGACAAGAACACCTCTCAGGAAATACTGTGTATGTAAAGTGTTACTATGTTTTGTGTTTTTTTTTTAATTTATTTATTTTAATTAGAGGCTAATTACTTTACAATATTATATTGGTTTAAATGTCATATTTTCAACATTCATTTTCAAGTCTTCAAAATTAATCAGTTCCAATAATTTATCTTGCAAAGTTAAATTATTGATAAAATTTAAGGTAACTTATTGGTAAAATTAAAGGTAAGATTTTAAATTATTTTTTGGTAAAAGAAATGGACTTTCTAGGTGTTTTCTTTGGATGGAAAGCAGTAGTCAAAGCATTCTATCACACAGGCTGCTCTCAGCATGTGGGTTCTGCAGTCACTGATGACAGAAAAGAATAGAGACCATTTGTGTGAGGAGGATTATGGGCTAGATTTGCAAAGCAGTACATCAGCTGCCCACATTTTATTGGTGAGCATGAAGCACATTGTCCCATCTATTAGTTGATATGCACCGTTAGAAACTCAGTCACTCATATCCACTGTTACTGAGTTGTGATAACAGTTATCACAGTTATTTAGCTGTTCAGATCCACTTGTTCAGAAATCTGATCAAGGTAAGATCCAGGTGCTCTTCCAGATCAAAATGAGAAGTCAGGAAAGGTTTCCTAAAGGAGGTCATACCTGAAGGAACCCATTGTTGGTTGTCATGTACTGACTGGCTGGCTCAGCAGTAAAGAATCTACCTGTCAGTGCGGGAGATGCAGGCTCCATCCCTGGGTCGGGCACATCCCCTGAAGAAGGAAATGGCAACTCACTCCAGTATTCTTGTCTGAGAAATCCCATGGACAGAGGAGCCTGGCAGGCTACAGTCCATGGGGTCACAGAGAGTTGTACAGGACTTAGTGAATAAACAAAAACAACAAGTAATTCACTCAAATGTCAAGGCCCTAAATCCCCGATCATGATGGTTCTGGAGATGGAGCCTTGACAGGTGATTAAGACTGGTAAGGTCATAAGGGTGGAGCCCCTATGATGAGCTTAGTGTCCTTAAATAGAGGAGGAGAGACCAGAGCCCTTGCTCTCTCCGCTCTGTGTACCCGGCAAGAAGGCATCAGTCTGACAGCCAGGAAGTGAGTCCTCACTGGGTACAGAATCAGCGGGCACATTAATCTTGGGCTTCCAGCCTCCAGACTGTGAGGAGTAAATAGTTGTTTAAGCCACCTGGCCTAAAGATGAAGGGGATTCCCAGCTCAGAGTTGGACATGACTGAGCAACTGAACACATCAGTAACAGAGCATGGGAGTAAAATCCAAGGATTGTTAAGAGATCCGTATGAGCTGTATTATCTCACAGGCCATCAATGCTCTGACTCTCCCCACATCACAAAGCAAACTGTTTTTTGGGTTTTTTTTTCTCCATGGGGATAAAAGTGTCTGGCAGCTGCAAAAGTGGGCAACCAACAGTTTTATCCTAAAATATAGTACGTTTGCATTGCAAAATATTCACACATTCAGGTCAAATGTTATTAAGCCGGCATCCTAATTGGAAACCTAACTTTGCAGCAAGGCTTAAGATTCTTGACTCTTATCTACGAATCTTTCAGCTGCCTCTGGTAAGCAGCCCATGTTTTATTGGGTTATTTGGCAGTTTTTTGCTTCAGGAGGTAAAACTGAACATGAACCATATCAAGATAAATCATGTGCCTGTCAGCTCATTTAAAACTCGGTGAACAGCTTTTCTAAGCTCTGACATTTCTTGCTTTTTCATTGCACTGAAGTTTCTATTGGCTATCTCTTCTAACACTCTTTCAACTCTAGAAACCACTTTCTGTTAAGTGAATTTGTGAACCTGTAATAAGAAAGATAGACTTGAATTAGATACAAGGACTTCTCTAAAGGCTCTTGCTATTAGTAAGAAAAGGTTACGTTTACTTAAAATATAGAGTTTTCTGGAATTGATGACATTTCTGTTACCACATTAAAATTATGTTTACCAGGAAGTGAATAATGGGTTGCAAAGTTGCTAAACAGCTGATTTTTCAGTAATGCATAGACTCAATATTGAGTTTTTTAGTTTCCAGATTCATGGTTTAATTGGGTCACATTAAAAGAGCAAGTTCTATATTTAACTACATGGAGATAGTGGAATTATTTACAGTTTAAGATTTGGGCCTACAACATTATTTTCCAAGTAATTCATTCTAGGATTGGCTTCTAAATAAATGTTATTTGAAAAAGTTTAGCTACTACATACTTAGCAATTTCTTCTTATGCTTCAGTTTTTACCATGAATGGATATCAAATAAAACCCGTCATCTCCCACCCTCACAAGAAAAAAAAAAAAAATTTTAAAAAGCCTTACAAGAAATTTGTGGCAAAGTTTGAATATGGTCCATAAGTTGTATAGTAGTATTATAGTAATGTTAAATGAGAAGCAGTGAGAAGCTTGGGGGTCTCCAGGGAGGCCATGGGCTTTGCTTTTCTCTCTACTCTCCATTTATGGGGAGCAGAGAGAGCTCACATGGCCATCCCTAGAGAGATATAAAGAGGCAGCAATCCCCAGGAAATAATGGCTGTGAAAGTGGAAGTTTCATTCACTCATGGAATTCTCTGACTTTTTGCAACCCTGTGGACTGTAGTCTGCCAGGCTTCTCTGTCCATGGAATTCTCCAGGCAAAAATACTGAAGTGGGTAGCCTTTCTCTTTTCCAGGGGATCTTCCTGACCCAGGGATTAAACCCATGTCTCCCACATTGCAGGCAGTTTCTTTACCATCTGAGCTTCAAGGGAATAATCCCTGTAGATGCATTTAAGCAGATGGGATCCTAGATAAACACAGGGTGTCCACAGCCTAGGGTGAAGCCTAGGGTGAAGTATGAAAACAGCTGAAACATTCCCAAGAGGGACTGTGTTATAGCTTAAGGTCTTGTCCAGTGTGATAACATGCAAAGAGTGACCCCGAAATAGCAAGGAGAAGGACTGAGCTGAGGGAACTTGAGGTGAGCTTGAAGGGTGAGTTAGTAGGACCCTTAGCTTAAGGACCAGATGGGTAATAGACCAAAGGAGATATTATGACAAAAAAAAACCCAGAAAACCAGTTCCTTCCCCACAGCCTTGTGAAGAACACAACACAATGCCCTCAGTACATAGACATATACCTGTAGAAAAAGAGATATCGATGGTGAGATAAACTTCAATTGTCTGAGATTTAACTTCCACTATGTGATGGTTTTAGAAAAGGCAGAGAAACCAGAGATCAAATTCCCAACATCCGCTGGATCATTGAAAAGGCAAGAAAGTTCCAGAAAAACATTTATTTCTACTTTATTGACTATGCCAAAGCCTTTGACTGTGTGGATCACAACAAACTTTGGAAGATTCTGAAAGATATGGGAATACCAGACAACCTGACCTGCCTCTTGAGAAATCTGTACTCAGGTCAGGAAGCAACAGTAGAACAGGACATGGAACAACAGACTGGTTCCAAATAGGAAAAGGAGTATGTCAAGGCTGTATATTGTCACCCTGCTTATTTAACTTATATGCAGAGTACATCATGAGAAACGCTGGGCTGAATGAAGCACAAGCTGGAATCAAGATTTCCAGGAGAAATATCAGATATGCCAATGACACCACCCTTAATGGCAGAAAGCAAAGAACTAAAGAGCCTCTTGATGAAAGTGAAAGAGGAGAGTGGAAAAGTTGGCTTAAAGCTCAACATTTAGAAAACTAAGATCATGTCATCCAGTCCCATCATTTCATGGGAAATAGATGGGTAAACGGTGGAAACAGTGTCAGACTTTATTTTTTGGGGCTCCAAAATCACTGCAGATGGTGACTGCAGCCATGAAATTAAAAGATGCTTACTCCTTGGAAGGAAAGTTATGACCAACCTAGACAGCATATTAAAAGCAGAGACATTACTTTGCGTACAAAGGTCCATCTAGTCAAGGCTATGTTTTTTCCAGTAGTCATGTATGGATGTGAGAGTTGGACTGTTAAGAAAGCTGGGTGCTGAAGAATTGATGCTTTTGAACTGCAGTGTTGGAGAAGACTCTTGAGAGTCCCTTGGACTGCAAGGAGATCCAACCAGTCCATCCTAAAGGAGATCAGTCCTGGGTGTTCATTGGAAGGACTGATGTTGAAGCTGAAACTCCAATAGTTTGGCCACCTGATGCAAAGAGCTGACTCATTTGAAAAGACCCTGATGCTGGGAAAGATTGAGGGCAGGAGGAGAAGGGGACGACAGAGGATGAGATGGTTGGATGGCATCACATACTCAATGGACATGAGTTTGAGTAAACTCCAGGAGTTGGTAATGGACAGGGAGGCCTAGTGTGCTGCAGTCCATGGGGTTGCAAGGAGTTGGACACAACTGAGTGACTGACCCGAACTGAACTGATGTGATAGAATGAGGGCTCCAAACAGAATTAAATTTAAATTCACTTGTTAAAAAATGTGGGTGTGTGCTGAGTTACTCAGTCATGTAGCCCGCCAGGATCCTCTGTTCATGAAATTTTCAAGGCAAGAATACTCAAGTGGGTTGTCATTTCCTATCCAGGGATCTTCCCAACTCAGAGATTGGAGCCGTGTCTTTCTCCTGCATTGTCAGGCGGATTCTTTACCACTGAACCACCAGGGAAGCCCAAATGATGGCCCTTTAAAAAGTAATGCAAATTATAACACAAAAGACTTCAGTTTGTGATCTGAAATTCATACCTTGCTACTTCAGAGTGTATTTTAAGTCTTCTAAAATCAGTCTATAGTTCCTCTTCATGATGGAGCATAACATAACTTTCATTAGAGCTAAAGAAATAGTGTTGGTTGAATATGGATCCTGTTCAAAGTGCTCTGCAGTGTTCATATCACACATGATGTGATATGGGATGGCCATGTCTAACTTTGAGCTTGTGTTACTAAATCTGAGTAAATACATCCCAATATGTATACTCAGAGTATATCATATAAGGACTGAATCTTTGCCAGTAAAGTCAATGGAAGGCTTTGCTTTTATACAAAAATTCTGTGCAAAATCGTAGCTCTGGCTGTGTTTCTTCATTCCATTTCTCTCTGATCTCAGGATTCCATGTCTGCCAGTGGCTTCATTCAGTCTATTTGTGGGAACCAGTGCTTTCTATCTCGCTGGCAGCTGTGTTCTCTCTGTAGGATCATCAGTCTTCTGCAAGCTGTGGTGATAGGATGGGTTTTTAAGCTCTTCTGGCGGAAAAAGTCACTTCCTGCCCTAAGAGAAAGATGAAAGTGAACCCCACACTGTGCAGAAACATGGACACCATGACACTCCCTGCATTGCACGGTTCGGCTTCCACACTGCGTCCCCCTACTCCACACACACACACACTCACTCAGAACCTAACTGCCTCTGCCTTCCCTGACCTGGACCATATGAGCTACATCCACTTCTTAGCTGCTGTCACATCCGTTCAAGCGAAGGCTATTTCCAAATACTTGGAGACTTGGCTTTATAGTATTAAAAGTTCATATTAGTACCTGTGTTTCTGACTGTTATCTGCCTATGGCCTAACATAAGACTCCTACAGTCTTTGAAATGTGCACACCTCACATTAAAAAGTAACTGCCATCAAATCTGTAGTGAAAATCACGAGCTACATTATAGAAAATGGTGTTAGGTTATGGTCACCGATTATTGGGATGCAAGGGAAGACATCTATATTACTGATTCCTTTCTGTAACTTTACTTTGTGTGCATGCCTGCTAAGTCGCTTCAATCGTATCTGACTCTTTGCGACCCCATGGACTGTAGCTGCCAGTCTCCTCTGTCCATTAGGATTCTCTAGGCAAGAATACTTGGGTGGGTTGCCATGCCCTCCTCCAGATCTTCCCGCCCCAGGGATTGAACCCACGTCTCTTACATCTCCTGGATTGGCAGGTGGGTTTTTCACCACCAGCCCCACCTGGGAAGCCCCCCAACTTGACTTTGCTGCTGCTACTTCTAAGTTGCTTCAGTCGTGTCTGACTCTGTGTGGCCCCATAGATGGGAGCCCACCTGGCTCGCCCATCCCTGGGATTCTCCAGGCAAGAACACTGAAGTGGGTTGCCATTTCCTTCTCCAATGCATGAAAGTGAAAAGTGAAAGTGAAGTCGCTCAGTCGTGTCCGACTCTTCGCTACCCCATGGACTGCAGCCTACCAGGCTCCCCCACCCATGGGATTTTCCAGGCAAGAGTACTGGAGTGGGGTGCCATTGGCTTCTAAGTCAATACAAATTATAAAGGCAGTTCAGGATCTGTCTCTGTTGTTTTCGTATATAGAAAACAACCCATGGAGGATCTGCAACATGGTTTGAATAACCAGAGAAACAACTTGTGACTCTGGAAAGAGTCTTAGGGAGAAATAAGGACACCAAAGTGTCATGGTAGAGCCCCCTATGTGGACCTTTCTCCCGCCTTCATACAATCCTGCCTGCAGAGATTCAGGAGTTATCATTAAGTAGTTTCATTTCGCTGGAGAGTTGATCCAGTTTCTCCCAAAGCCAGGAGCTGGTGGGGAGCATGAAGACCCCACTCCCAGACCACTAGCGCTCTTACTCATGGATCACGCAGTCTGGAGAGGGGACAGCGCTTTGTCACAGGGAGTCCTTTAACCAGTGGATATAATGCATGCCTCTGATGGCAAGAATGCCCCGCAATGCTGGACAGCAGGTGTCACAGGCGTGCTCTCTCTCTGTAATTCCTCAGTGAGAGCCCAGGATGAGCTCAGAGGACCAGGAAGACAGATTCACGACCCTCAGTGGAAGATGAGAGAACAGCACAGAAAACTGATTTCCACTGGAGGTCATTCTGTCCTTTAGACTTGGTTCTCAAGGCTCTCAACTTAAAACAGAAGGGAACATAGATGTAACTAAAGCTAGATTTAGAGGCAGCCAGGCAAGGGTAGTTGGAACCATAAACCTTAAAGACATATAGCCAGACAGAGAAAATAGCATCTCCCCAAACACTTTGCAGAGAACGTGAGATTAAAAGGGAACATCCCTAGTCTCTACTATAAATCCAGTAGAGCTGCCCACCCTAGGGACCTGGGCTGAACTGTCTGAACCATAGAAAAGAAATGAAGGGCAACAGCAGCTTTCTCCCATGGAGGGTTTGACCTCTATCTCAAATGAATATTAATGAGTATTTTTCTTTTCATTCTGTTAAAAATGCAGTGGCTCAGTGGTACAGAATTTGCATCCAATGCAGGAGATGCAGGAGTTGTGGGTTCGATCCCTGGGTCAAAAGATCCCCTGGAGGAGGAAATGGAAACCCACTCCAGTATTCTTGCCTGGAGAATCCCATAGACAGAGGACCCTGGTAGGCTGCAGTCCAGGGGGTCGAAAGAGTCAGATACGACTTGGCGACTAAACAACAACAAAAAGGTACCAATTGATTAGCCAATCAGATTCAGCCTGCCCAGGGCACCGTGTGCCCATCCCAGCCATGACCCCACAGATGTTAACTTTAAATTGTTAACATGTTTTTCACCATGAGTTGTCTTTTTTGCATTTATTTTGATTTTTTTTTAAATATACTACATCAAAATATTATTTTGATCCTGAGTTTTCTGGCTCCCTCTTACATTTTTTTGTGCCTGTACTAGCTTCCTAGGACTTGCTGTGACAAATTATCATGAACTGGGTAGCTTAAAACAACAGAGCCTATTCTCTCACAGTTCTGGAGGCCAGAAGTCTGAAATGCCACTATGGCCACACTTCCTCTGAACCCTCTAGGAGAGACAGTTCCTTGCCTCTTCCAGTTTCTGGTGGCTCTAGACGTTCCTTGGCTCGTGGCTCCATAACTCCAGGCTGTTTCTGTCTTCACGTGGCCTTTTCCCCCCATGCCTCCATGTGTCAGGTCACCCTCTGCCTTTCTCTAATAAGGACACCTATCACTGGATTTAGGGCGGGGTTTCATCTGCCTAACTGATAAGTGCTCAGTCATGTCCGACTCTTTGTGACCCCACAGACTGTAGCCCTCTGGGCTCCTCTGTCCATGGGATTTCCCTGGCAAGAATACTGGAGGGGGTTGCCATTTCCTTCCGCAGGGGAGCTTCCTAACCCAGGAATGAAGCCCCAGTCTCTTGTGTCTGCTACAGTGGCAGCCAGATTCTTTACCATTAGCGCTACCTGGGGTTTCTTTTGGAGAATCTTAATTACATTTGCAAAGATGCTTTATCCAAATAAGATCACATTCGCAGGCTCCAGGGTTAGGATCTGGACATACCTTTGGAGGCCACTGTTCAACCCTATGCAGCACCCAAGGCAAGTACTCCATCTAGTCTCAACCCTGCCACAGAGATGTGTGTCCCTCACACATTCTCTATCTCAGGGGTCCCCAACCTCCAGGATCTAATGCCTGATGATCTGAGGTGGAGCTGATGTAATAATAATAGAAATACATTGCACAATAAACGTCATGCATTTGAATCATCATGAAACCATCCCCCGGACCTCATCCGAGGAAAAATTGTCTTCCATATAATGGGTCCCCGGTGCCAAAATTGTTGACAACTACTGCTCCAGGCTCATTATGAGAGGGTCATGGCTGGTTCCCTTAGGTGGTGTGGAAAGAGGGCTGAACAATGAAACAGTGACCAGCACACACAGAAAGTGCAAGTGAAGTTGCTCAGTCATGTCCGACTCTTTGCGACCCCATGGACTGTAGCCCACCAGGCTCCTCCATCCATGGAATTTTCCAGGCAAGAGTACTGAAGTGGGTTGCCATTTCCTTCTCCAGGGGATCTTCCTTCTCCAGGGGTCTCCCACATTGCAGGCAGATGCTTTTACCGTCTGAGCCACCAGGGCAAAGAGTAAGGACTTTTCTGTAGTCCACCCCATCTGCACAGAGAGCACGTGGCAAGGGAGACAGAAATGACATGTTTTCATGTTGAAGTCTTTCACAGAAGCTTGGAAAATCAGTTGTACAGAAGTCATCAAACTTCTGTTGTTGCAATAATATGCCTTTTGGGGTTTGTTTCACATAATTTTCTTTGTCCCTTGACTTATTTTCTTTCAATATTTATTTTCAATATAGGTATATAGGCTTCCCAGGTGGTGTGGTGGTAATGAATCTCCCTGCCAAGGCAGGAATTGCACAAGATGCATGTTCGATTCCTGGGTTGGGAAGATCCCCTGGAAGAGGAAATGGCAACCTACTTCAGTATTCTTGCCTAGAAAATTCCATGACAGAGGAGCCTGGCAGGCTACAGTCCATGGGGTCACAAAGAGTCAGACACAACTAAGCAACTGAGCACATATATACATGATTGAGTTTTTGAAAAACCACAACTGCATGGCTATTTTAAACTGAAATTCTTCGAGCATGATCTTCTTCCTATGATCGTGGGAAAGAGCAAGCTACTTTAAAAACACATATGCACACACTTCTTGAAGCCATATGGAGATCTTATTCATGCAAATAGAAGTCTGGTTTTCTCCTGATTTCCCACAAGGCGCTCATTACCTTCAGTAGGACTTACAGAAGAACCTTCTCTTACTAAAAGTCATTCCTTGACTTGGCTTTTAAATAGGTACCTTCCTCCTTGCTATCACAATGTTGTCAAGGAGTTACAAAATAAGAATAAGGACCACAATCAGTTTTGTTGACCAACTTACGTCTTTTACCAAATTAAAGAACCAATACAATATTGTAAAGTAATTAGCCTCCAATTAAAATAAATAAATTTAAATTAAAAAAAAATCTTTGGTTGAATCTCTCTGTGAATCTCTATAAATTAGACAAACCATGACTGTTATCTAAAAAAAAGTGTACAAATTCTATGACTTTGAAAACCTCATATTTAATACGCTTAAAAGTCGGCATCATGGGGGCAAATTATTTGCAGGTTGTGAGACAGGATGAATAATCTGATGCCATATGGAGACTATTTATGAATGAGAGCAATTTCTACACTGTTGATCATACATAACATAAACAATGGAAATGAAGTGAATTATGAGCTTTCCATTATTTTCTGTATTACACTTAATGATCAAATTGAGAGAGCAGTTTTTGAGTCTCTTATACATGTTTCACTATTCGTTAGTTAAGGAGGAATCAATTGTGTTTGCTATTTTGCTACTTTAACCCCAGACATATTTTCCTCTTCCTGAATGTCAACTGAAATTTCATGGAGCAAAGAGTTACATAGCAGAATATTAGGTCAACAGAAACTTTTGCTAAAGGGAGTTAAATCTTAGGGAACTCATCATGAGGAGGAGGACGTCCAATAGAAGGTGTGCGAAACTAGGGGGTGGATAGGCGGATGGCAGTTATGGAAAGTGAGGATTCTGATTTAGCTTTGGGTCGGGGGTGGATAGGCGGATGGCAGTTATGGAAAGTGAGAATTCTGATTTAGCTTTGGATCTTTCACTCACTGTCTACCCAGCTTACACCCTCATGAGTACTGTGGAGAATAGACTCTAAATGCACACTGTTGCTGTTGCTGCTCAGTCCCCAAGCCGTGTCTGGACTCTTTGCCACTCAACGGACTGCAGCACACCAGGCTTCCCTGCCCCTCACCATCTCCTGGAGTTTGCCCAAGTTCATGTCCATTGAATGAGTCATGCCATCCAACCATCTCATCCTCTGTCACCCTCTTCTTCTCCTGCCTTCAGTCTTCCCCAGCATCAGTGTCTTTTCTAATGAGTTGGCTCTTTGCATCAGGTGGCCAAAGTATTGGAGCTTCAGCTTCAGCATCAGTCCTTCCTGTGAATATTCAGGACTGATTTCCTTTAGGTTGGGCTGGTTTGATCTCCTTGCAGTCCAAGCAGCTCTCAAGAATCTTCTTCAGCATTTTAATGCCACAAAAATGCTGTATTGCTTCTCTTAAAAAACTACAGGTGTCAAATTTCTCTTTCCCTTGGGAACAAAACAACAATATTGATTGATTGAGCACCTGTAAGTTGCAGGTACTGATATGGAAAGTGAAATGGATTGAGGTATAGCCCCTGCACTTAAGGAGCTTACAGTTAGGACCTTTACAAATTTTGGATTTGCAATGAGAAATTTGCCTATTGTAGGAAGTTATGGCTCAATGCCTCCTGTTATTCTTAGATAGCCAAAGGAGAGAAAGACTGGATGTGATGAAAAGGATGTTCTGTAGAGGAAGTTTAATGAACAAGGCACTTTCTGGGCCACAGATGAGAGATAGGTGCATAGGCAGTGCTGGTCTCAGTTTTAAGATGGCAGCAGGCAGTGGACATTTCTGCTTCTCAGAGCCCATCTTGATGCAAGTTTCTGCTTTAGAGTAAGAGGCTTTCTGAAGCATTTAATTGGCCCTATATCTCTGAAATCCTTACAATCAGACCCACAGCTTCATCCTCATCATATCTGCCTCATGTCTGCAGGAGATAAGAGACAACTTAAAAGCTGCCGTTGCAGGCTTCTGGATCTCCATGCACATTCTTAAGTGAATATTTGCTTTTGTGGGGTGCAAGCCAGTTGTTGTAGTCAGTTGTCAACTAACGGTGTATAACAACCTATCAGTTGAAAGCTAGTGAAAAATCACTAGCTACCAATACAGCACTGGCTTTTCTTGATCCCAGGCCTGAGGGATGGCTGAAGTGGCTTTGCTTTGTAGTTAGCCATATGGATTTAGCCTCAGGTCAAGTTCATTTCTGTCCCACTTGTTTCATTCTGAAAACCAGGCTGAAGATCAGCAACTAGCAGGGATAAGCTCTTCTAACAGCAATCTTGGGGCCATAGAAGTAAGTTTGTTTATCTATCTATCTGTCCAACTAACTATCATTCATCTATTTATTTAATAATATACACATTTTTATTAAATAAAAAGATGATCATTTATGGGCTTCACTTGTGGCTGGGTTGGTAAAGAATCCTCCTTCAATGCAGGAGACCTGGGTTCAATACCTGGGTTGTGAAAATCCCCTGAAGAAGGGAAAGGCTACCCATTCCAGTATTCTGGCCTGGAGAATTCCATGGACTCTATAGTCCATGGGGTCACAAAGAGTCAGACACAACTGAGTGGCTTTCACCTTCACTTTCATTCAGTTCAGTTCATTTCAGACGCTCAGTCATGTCTGACCCTTTGCAACCCCATGGACTGCAGCATGCCAGGCTCCCTGTCCATCACCAACTCCTGGAGTTTACTCAAACTCATGTCCATTGAGTCAGCGATGCCATTCGACCATCTCATCCTCTGTCGTCCCCTTCTCCTCCTGCCCTCAAACTTTCCTAGCATCAGGGTCTTTTCAAATGAGTCAGTTCTTTGCATCAGGTGGCCAAAGTATTGGAGTTTCAGCTTCAACATCAGCCCTTCTAATGAACATTCAGGACTGATTTCCTTTGGGATGGACTGGTTAGATCTCCTTGCAGTCTCAAGAGTCTTCTCCAACACCACAGTTCAAAAGCATCAATTCTTCAGCACTCAACTTTATTTATAGTCCAACTCTCACATCCATACATGACCACTGGAAAAACCATAGCCTTGACTAGACAGACCTTTGTCGGCAAAGTAATGTCTCTGCTTTTTAATATGCTGTCTAAGTTGGTCATAACTTTTCTTCCAAGGAGTAAGTGTCTTTTAATTTCATGGCTGCAGTCACCATCTACAGTGATTTTGGAGCCCCCCAAAATAAAGTCTGTCACTGTTTTGACAGTTTTTCCATCTATTTGCCATGAAGTGATGGGACCAGATGCCATGATCTTTGCTTTCTGAATGTTGAGCTTTATGCCAACTTTTTCACTGTCTCTTTCATTTTCATCAAGAGGCTCTTTAGTTCTTCTTCACTTTCTGCCATAAGGGTGGTATCATCTGAATATCTGAGGTTGTTGATATTTCTCTCAGCAATCTTGATTCCAGCTTGTGCTTCATCCAGCCCAGCATTTCTCATGATGTGCTCTGCATATAAGTTAAATAAGCAGGGTGACAATATACAGCCTTGAAGTACTCCGTTTCCTATTTGGAACCAGTCTGTCATTCCATTTCCAGTTCTAACTGTTGCCTCCTGACCTACATACAGATTTCTCAGGAGGCAGGTTAGGTGGTCTGGTATTCTCATCTCTTTCAGAATTTTCCACAGTTTATTGTGGTCCACACAGTCAAAGGCTTTGACAAAGTTAATAAAGCAGAAATAGATGTTTTTCTGGGAAAAAAAAAACTTTCACTTTCATACAAAATTTATAAAATATATAATAAAATACATTTATTATTACATTATTTATTGATTATAAAAATACATACTCATTTAACACTTCTTTTCACATCACATTCATTTGCTCACATTCCATTGGCCAAAGCAAGAGACATGGCCAAGCCCAAAGTCAAGGGGATACGAAATACATCCATCCCAGGGGGAGGGTACAGTATAAGTGCCTGGCATTAAACTTCTTGACTCTGAGTGGCTAACTTTAAGCTTTTAATTGCCAAGGCATCCATTTCAAAGACGTATTACCAGCTGTATGGCAGAGCTACTAGTAAAACAAACAGGTAAGAAACTAACTTTTCCCACCCATGACGTTCTAATAGAAGCCCTGGGTAACCTACATACCACTTGAGAGATCTCCCCCTCCCCACCTGGGCCCTAATTGCTACTCATTTGTTTTAAATTCGCCAATAAAGAGTAAAGCCATAGACTCCCCACCTTCAAACTCAACAATGGCAGAGCCACAAGTCTTCCTTTCCACCTGCAACTTCACTGTGTGGCCCTTCTGCATGCCGTGTATCCTCTAGGACTTGTGAGTAATTTATCTTTTTTTTTTTTTTCCAAAGTTTCTAATTGCTGATGCTGTGGTACATCTTGCAATCATAGTAAGAAACCGAAGGGCCAGTCTAACCATAACATTGTTTCCCTTCCCAGACATGTCTGTTCTGGCTCAGGACAGGTATACTTTCTCAAATGAGTGCTCCGGGCATTCCTAGCCAACAGCATCATTATTGATAGGCAAATTGATACAAAAACATCAGGGGAGGTTAGTGAAGAGGGATGGAACAATAAGCCTTCTACCAGACCAGGTGAGGCTACAACCTTTGTGGTGGTTTATTCATTAAGTTAAGTCCAACTCTTGCAACCCCATGGACAGTAGCCCTCCAGACTTCTCTGTCCATGGGATTCTCCGGGCAAGAGAACTGTACTGGGTTGCCATTTCCTTTTCCATGGGATCTTTCCCACCTAGGAATAGAACCTGGATCTCCTGCATTGCAGGCAGATTCTTTACCAACTGAGCTACAAGGGAATCTTTGTAATTACTAGGATTTCCATAGTGACTAAATGCTATAGACACTGGCTCTCCCATTGTTGTGCCCTACACTTGCACTTCATCCCATGTTACCGCAGATAATATGAAATACCATGAGACTATCACGTGCCTTAGGTTACTGGTGTCCTCCTCACCTTCCCACCTCCCTGCGCGTAACAATGTTATTCAAGTCCTCATCCAATATTAAGAACTACCCAATCCCAGAAACACATTTTGAGAGTCTGTTTCCTGGTGACTCAGAAGGTAAAGAATTCACCTGCAATGCAGGAGATCCTTTGATCCCTGAGTCAGGAAGATCCCCTGCAGAAGGTAGCGGCAACCCACTCCAGTATTCTTGCCTGGAGAATCCCATGGACAGAGGAACCTGGTGGGCTACAGACCAGCCAGAGTTGCAGAGTCAGACACAAGTGAGTGATTAACACTTTCCTGAAACTACTCCTGGTACCAATCACATTGTCAGAAGCAGAAAATAATGTTATACCTGGTTTATGTTCATAATACTTTGTGCACAATCATACTAAATATTCAAATTTTATACATCCAATAGATAGGCAAGAATTGATGTTGTAAAAAATACACCCAATCCCTCTATAAATCTCACTGTGCAAAAAACACATGCAAAATTTTGGCTCTATTCCCTGCTCAAATCTTTGTAACAAATATTGAAAATCCTCAAGCTTGCTAAGAGTTTTAAAGACACAGGCTTATATTATGCAAATTCTATACATTTAGTGCTAATCAAAAATTGTGTCTGTGAGGAATTGCAAAATAAAATATATATGAAAGCATAGTAATAATTGAAAAATTTGGTTTATTAAGGTAAGTTGTAGCTGAAACTCATCAATCGCCCAAGAATGTTATAAATATATCATCTTTGTGAAAAGAAACAATAAAAGATAAAGGGTACTTCACTGATGAAAACGAGAATTTTGAAGAAAAGTTCTTCAAAAAGACTCCATGCTTCAGTGCTTAGTCACTTAGTCGATTCTTTGCTACCCAATGAACTGTAGCCTGCCAGTCTCCTCTGTCCATGGGGTTTTTCAGGCAAGAATACTGGAGTGGGATGCTATCTCCTCCTCCAGGGTAACTTTCCAACCTAGAGATTTGTACTAGATATCTAACTGCTCATTGTTTTAGGAAAAAGAATGAGAATAAAATCTAACCTCAAAAAATCCCTTAGGCTTCCCTAGTGGCTCAGATGGTTAAGGATCTGCCTGCAATGCAGGAGAGACCTGGGTTTGATTCCTGGGTTGGGAAGATCCCCTGGAGAAGGGAATGGCAACCTACTCCAGTATTTCTTGCCTGGAAAATCCCATGGACAGAGTAGCCTGGCGGGCTACAATCTACGAGGTCACAAAGAGTCGGACACAGCTGAGTGACTAACATATATATCAAAAAATCCCTTAGATTGTCGAACAATTAGTTTCTTTAGTGTCATATCTCAGATTTTTTTTAAAAGTATGAAATACAGATGTCTCTTTCTTATAAACTTACAGCATAAACAATTCATGAAAATATGCATACTAATCAAAAAATGTCTGTTTCCTGCCCAAGGAGGTGTCCTGGCTCTGACGAGTGAGATTATCTCTGATGAAAATGTGATTACCACATTTGGCAATGAGGAGACACTGCTATGAACCTTTAATTCACCATCTGTTTGTTCTTACAAACTGGACACCTTAAAAGTCTTCAACACACACATGCAAACAAAGCATATTGTATTATAATCTGCGTGATGATCAACTCATTATTTCCACCTGGTGCTGAAGTGCATCTCCTCAAGGAAAAGGATGTGGAGGGCTCTGGAGCGTGAATCCAGTGCTAACCAGCACAGAGGGGCTGTGAGAACAGAAGTCTTCTACTGCACACGAGGGTGCTTCCTGTCCTGTTTGGGAGGGTCTGAGGACATCCGAATGGCTCTGTTCTTTCCTAACTCTGCCTTCAGGTAAAGCTGCCGCTGCTGCTGCTGCTGCTAAGTCGCTTCAGTTGTGTCCGACTCTGCAACCCCATAGATGGCAGCCCACCAGGCTCCCCCGTCCCTGGGATTCTCCAGGCAAGAACACTGGAGTGGGTTGCCATTTCCTTCTCCAATGCAGGAAAGTGAAAAGTGAAAGGGAAGTTGCTCAGTTGTGTCTGACTCTTCGCTACCCCATGGACTGCAGCCTACCAGGCTCCTCCGTCCATGGGATTTTCCAGGCAAGAGTACTGGAATGGGTTTCCATTGCCTTCTCCATCAGGTAAAGCTAGAAACATATATTATATCCCCCAGGGACTGCAAGGACAGGATAAGAAAGGAGTTGGATGACTCTCCGGCACTCAGGCGTGATGGATGTGAAGACACAATCTGCCGACAGAGTGGGAGCTCAAATCATGGCTGAGATGACCAGAAGCAATTACTGGCACAGTTGCAACCTTCCTTGACAGCTTTTCCCTTCTCTCCCAATAAATATTTCTTTAGGGGTGGGGGCTGGGAATCAGTTATAAAACCCCTACAAGGGAAATGATATATACAATAGGTCTAGCTCAGGAACTTTATTTTCCATAGATTGACTTGGTTTCCATTTTGAACTTCCCTTCAGCCAAATAACAGGAAACAAATCCAATTTCTTTAGGGTTAATGCCAGGAGACCATGTGTCCTGGTTTGCCTGGGATGGTCCTGGCTTACATTATATTTTCCCAGCCTGATTATAAGTGCTCTCAAATGTGTCTTGTTGTCTGTATGTGGTCACCCTGCTAATCACTCCCCAACCCCAGGTCATCTCAGAGTTCTCAGAGGCTTACATGCTTTGGCATAGGAGAAGGGGACAGGTTAAATTATATAAGCTCTCTCAGAAGTGCCCATCTTTTGGCCTGTATAGATAAGCAGGTGTGGGGCCTAGGACTTTCTTCCACCTCTCTGCCATGCCTGGGGATTAGCATCTTTTCAAATATGTCCACATACTCTAGGGGAATTCACCTGCCCTCACCACCCCAGGACCAGGTATCAGACAACTGTGGACAGTTCCTATGCTCCAGAACTCAATAATATTTAAACTAGACAATCCTAAACCTGCTTGCCCTGCCTTTCCTGGTTTTCCCAAGAAACTGCAATAAATGTTCTTATATCCTGTTTTTCCCCTCCCTCTGCCTCCTGACTGGCCCTGGTGCCTCCCTGTGTGGCCCTACATGGTATGGTATGAGCTTCCGCTTAGGAACTATGAGTAACGAACTATCTTCATCATCTAATCTGTTGGCCTTATTATCACTCAAATCTTCTATTAATACACTGGATACACTCTTTTTGTCTTTCCTCCAACCAGGGGCATCTTTTGTAGTTAAGCAGGTTTAGAATGAAATTTTACTTTCCTCCTGCTACTGGTCAAATATTTTGTCTGAATATCATGCCCCAACCATTAAATGTCAGAGGCCACAGGTCTTTCTTGCTCTCAGCCTTGTCTATGATGTGTGCTCAGTCACTCAGTCATGTCCGTCTATTTGCAACACCGTAGGCTGTAGTCCACCAGGCCCCTCTGCCTCGTCTATAGGCATAATCTTTATTGAATGCAAAGGGGAAAAGGAAATACTAGGTGAAAAATTCAGAAATTAATGCCAGAAATATCCTGTTACAGCTTTGTGTTTGCTTTCAGGAATGTGAAGCTTTTCCAAAGACAGTTCTGAAGGGAGAGAAGCCCAGGAAAGAGTACACAGGAAATGGTAAGCTGAATCTTGAAGTCCATAGGAAAGAAAGTAAAGGCTTACAGGAATGAGGCTGTGGCTGAAGGTATCCTTAAGGATTTCCATGGAAATGAGGACTACCAAAAGTTCAGTAAATTGATCAAAATGCTCACATAATGGGATTTCTGCATGTAGACTATTTTTAAAAGAACTAGTTTCTCCTATGCTCCAGCTCTAAGAAGAAGTCTGTGATTAAAGTAAGTTCTGCCAGTAATGTTGACTTCTGAATACCAAAAAGTTCTTTTAAAAGGCTTTGGGTATAAAAAAAGAAGCACAAAAAGGGCTATTCTAAGTACGTGTGTATGTTTTTCCATTCTCCCTCTTCCATCCCCCCACCCTGGTAAATGTATATTGAGTAGTTCATTTAATAGAAGCTTTCTTGAAAACCACAGTCCATGTGGTAAGGTTTGTTTTACATGGGTCACTAATATGGAAAGCTTTGATACCTTCTGTTGAAAGTAGAGCAGTCAATTAATTCCATGAGTGTGAACTTGGCATCATATCCAATTTACCCTTAGGGGAAAGCTGCCAGCTTTCCAAATACTGGTTTCTAAATAAAATACTCGGTTCCCTGACTTTAAGTCAAAGCATGTTGCTTTAATTCATGAAGCATGAACTAAAATTCTACTCTCTGTAATCTTATTTCCTATAAAGGAGTCTTGGGGAAAATGTGGCTTCAGAAGGATAGGAATTCTAACTTCTTACAGAGAGATGCATGCCTATCTTGCTCAGCCTTTGTATTAGTCAGGATATGATGGGTTATGCTGCAGTAACAAACAATTCAAAATCTCAGTGGCTTCAAGCAAAAAATAGATGTAATTTCTCCCTCATCCAATATTTCCATCAGGGGTTGGCAGCTGTGCTCTTTTCTGCCTAATCTCTCAGTGATCTGTGGTGATGGAAAAACCGTATTTCAAGTCTTGCCTCTTTCTATGCCAGAGAGAGAACATTCTGGAGGAGCTTGAACTTGCTAGTACATGCTCCAACCCACACCTCATTGGCCAATGCTGGTCTCGTGACCCCACTAAAGCATGACAGAGCCAGAAATTCAATCTCTATGAGTCCAGAGGAGAGGATAACTGGATCTGGGGGAGTTGCCCCTATAACTACCAGAGGTCTTTTTAAGAGAACCAACTTGAAGTATACAAATACACAGCAGACCCCACTGTGTTGCCTGTGGGGTATATTCCATAGCTCTTCCAAGGGTCCAAACCACTTTTATTTCACCCTCAGTAGTTAATCCTTGTTTCTTCTTGTCTTCATTTTAGAATTCTCTAAGCATTGAATTTTAGATGCCAATTAATTAATGGCATCCTGTCCAATTAATCGAGAAGCTTGCACACATAAATGCACATTATAAACACCTGGGAAACTTTGCAAAACATTAATATCCAAGCACCACCCAAAAACCAATGTCAGAATGTTTGGGGTATGAGAGTAGCACACACTCATCATTACCTTTTAAAGTCCCACATGTGAATCAAAAGTGCAGCAGAAAAAAGCACTGTTGCAATGGCTTGAATTAATAGCTTCGTGTTTGTCTCAGCACTAACACTTCAGAAGCCTCAAGAATGAAACACACTAAATGTATGAACTCGTTTCCCCTGTTTGAGCAAGAGGAATTCTGCCCTCAGATCCTACAGTGCATTTCTTAGCAGAGGAAGAACACACATCCAAATATATTCCATCGGATGTCAACCATTGATCTTCCCACCATGAAGTCAAGTTTCTAGGAAACATTAGTTATAGAAGTGAGATAAGAGAGCCAATTAGTTGAATTTAGAAACTTGAAATCATCCTATCCATCCTAGTCAACTATTATTGGGTCAAATATCACCCCCAAATTTAGAAACTCAGAGTAAGAGCAATCACTTATTTTGCTGACAAATCTGAATACAACATGCTCTAGGTAGTGTGTCATCTGGGGTCACTCACCTGAGCTGTGCTAGCAACCCCAAAAATAGCTCCCTCCTTCCCTGGAGAGCCGCTACTGGCTACCTGTCCCTCTCCATGAGGCTTCTCCGTGAGGCACCTTGTGCTTTCCCACAACATGGCTGGATTCCAAGGGAAAAAAGCTCAAGAGAATCAGGTCAAAAATGTAATGCCTTTCATAACCTACAAGTCACTATCCAGTCACAGGTCCACCCACATTCTAGTGGAGGAATGAGAGACCCCACCTCTCAATAGAATCTCAAAATCACACTGTACACATCGTACGTGGATGGGAGATGTTATTGAAACCATTTCTAAAAATACATTCTTCTATATATTCTCAATCATTTTCCAAATGATTAGCAGAATTCTATAATGATTTTAAAATCACTAGCTCTGGGATAAAACTTACAAGCTCTTTACACTGAATGCATGAACTTGATTGGTTTCCTACCCACCTACCATCACTTATGGCTCAATTTTCCATCATAAATGGGAATGAAGATAATAAAAATAATAGCTACCTCACATGCAAGATGATTATAGATGCTGTTACTTTCCCACCTTACACCTATTTTGATAGATAGAGTGCCTGATGAACTATGGAATGAGGTTCAAGACATTGTACGGGAGACAGGGATCAAGACCATTCCCATAGAAAAGAAATGCAAAAAAGCAAAATGGCTGTCTGGGGAGGCCTTACAAATAGCTGTGAAAAGAAGAGAAGTGAAAAGCAAAGGAGAAAAGGAAAGATATAAACATCTGAATGCAGAGTTCCAAAGAATAGCAAGAAGAGATAAGAAAGCTTTCTTCAGCGATCAATGCAAAGAAATAGAGGAAAACAACAGAATGGGAAAGACTAGAGATCTCTTCAAGAAAATCAGAGATACCAAAGGAACATTTCATGCAAAGATGAGCTCGATAAAGGACAGAAATGGTATGGACCTAACAGAAGCAGAAGATATTAAGAAGAGGTGGCAAGAATACACAGAAGAACTGTACAAAAAAGATCTTCACGACGCAGATAATCACGATGGTGTGATCACTCACCTAGAGCCAGACATCCTGGAATGTGAAGTCAAGTGGGCCGTAGAAAGCATCACTACGAACAAAGCTAGTGGAGGTGATGGAATTCCAGTTGAGCTGTTCCAAATCCTGAAAGATGATGCTGTGAAAGTGCTACACTCAATATGCCAGCAAATTTGGAAAACTCAGCAGTGACCACAGGACTAGAAAAGGTCAGTTTTCATTCCAATCCCAAAGAAAGGCAATGCCAAAGAATGCTCAAACTACTGCACAATTGCACTCATCTCACACGCTAGTAAAGTAATGCTCAAAATTCTCCAAGCCAGGCTTCAGCAATATGTGAACCGTGAACTTCCTGATGTTTAAGCTGGTTTTAGAAAAAGCAGAGGAACCAGAGATCAAATTGCCAACATCCGCTGGATCATCGAAAAAGCAAGAGAGTTCCAGAAAAACATCTATTTCTGCTTTATTGACTATGCCAAAGCCTTTGACTGTGTGGATCACAATAAATTGTGGAAAATTCTGAAAGAGATGGGAATACCAGACCACCTGACCTGCCTCTTGAGAAACTGTATGCAGGTCAGGAAGCAACAGTTAGAACTGGACATGGAACAACAGACTGGTTCCAAATAGGAAAAGGAGTTCATCAAGGCTGTATATTGTCACCCTGTTTATTTAACTTATATGCAGAGTACATCATGAGAAATGCTGGACTGGAAGAAACACAAGGTGGAATCAAGATTGCTGAGAGAAATATCAATAACCTCAGATATGCAGATGACACCACCCTTATGGCAGAAAGTGAAGAGGAACTCAAAAGCCTCTTGATGAAAGTGAAAGTGGAGAGTGAAAAAGTTGACTTAAAGCTCAACATACAGAAAACGAAGATCATGGCATCCGGTCCCACCACTTCATAGGAAATAGATGGGGAAACAGTGGAAACAGTGTCAGACTTTATTTTTTGGGGCTCCAAAATCACTGCAGATGGTGACTGCAGCCATGAAATTAAAAGATGCTTACTCCTTGGAAGGAAAGTTATGACCAACCTAGATCGCATATTCAAAAGCAGAGACATTACTTTGCCAACAAAAGTTCGTCTAGTCAAGGAGACGTTGAGAGTTGGACTGTGAAGAAGGCTGAGAGCCGAAGAATTGATGCTTTTGAACTGTGGTGTTGGAGAAGACTCTTGAGTCCCTTGGACTGCAAGGAGATCCAACCAGTCCATTCTGAAAGAGATCAGCCCTGGGATTTCTTTGGAAGGAATGATGCTAAAGCTGAAACTCCAGTACTTTGGCCACCGCATGCCAAGAGTTGACTCATTAGAAAATGAGTCATCTCATTTGATACTGGGAGGGATTGGGGGCAGGAGGAGAAGGGGAAGAGAGAGGATGAGATGGCTGGATGGCATCACTGACTCGATGGACGTGAGTCTGGGTGAACTCTGGGAGTTGGTGATGGACAGGGAGGCCTGGCGTGCTGCAATTCATGGGTTCGCAAAGAGTCGGACATGACTGAGTGACTGATCTGATCTGATCTGGTACAGTAACATTTGACCTGAGTTTTCATGTTTTAGCCAAATTTTACTATTTATGTTTATATTTATATTAAAATAAGCCAGAATATTAGTAGACCTCTGCTTCATACTTTGAATTTCTTCTATTACCACTTGTCTAGTAATGTGTGATACACACATGGAATGAATCAGGTTCTTCCAATTTAATGTGTTTACTTCTGTAACTTGATCATCAATTTCTCATCTCTTTATGTTAAACTTTTCTTATAACTAATATCTCCATTTCAAATATACTAAGTGAAACAAATCAGACAGAAAAAGAAAAATATCACATAATATTAATTATATATGAACTCTTACAAAATGATACAAAAGAACTTATTTACAAAACAGAAACATACTCACAGACTTAGAAAATAAACTTGTGGTTACCAAAGAGGATAGATAGATGGGTGCCACCTGGGCAGGAGGTATAAATTAGGAGGTTGGGATTAACATATACACCCTACTGTATATAAGATGGGCTTCCCTGGTGGCTCAGTGGTAAAGAATCCACCTGCCAATGGGGGTTTAATCCCTGGGTTGGGAAGTTGGGAAGTGGTAGGAAATGGCAACCCACTTCAGTATTCTTGCCTGGAAAACACCATGGACAGAGGAGTCTCCAGGGCTACAGTCCACGGGGATGCAAAAGAATTGAACACAACTTAGCAACTAAACAATATATAAAATAGATAATCAACAAGGTCCTACCTTATAGCACAGAAAACTCTTACTCAATACTCTGTAATAACTTATATGGGAAAAGAATCTGAAAAAGAATAGATATAGGTATATGTATAACTAAATCACTGTAAACCTGAAATTAACACAACATAGTAAATCAGATATATGTCAATATAATATTTTTAAATTTTTTTTAAAAAATAAGAAAAATAATAGCCTCCCAAAGATGCTTATGCTCTAATCCTTAGAACCTATGAATATTTTGTATTTCATGGCAAAGGGGAATTAAGGTTGCTCATGGAATTAAGGTTGCTAATCAGTTGACTTTAAGATTATCCAGGATTATCTGGGTGGGTCCAATATGATCACAGTTCAGTTCAGTTCAGTCCTCAGTTGTGTCCAACGCTTTGGGACCCCATGGACCGCAGCATGCCAGGCCTCCCTGGGATCCTTAAAAGTGAAGGTGAGAAGCCGAGGAAGAGTCACAGTCAGAGAGATGCCCTGTGCCTCAACCAGCTGCTGCTGGCTCTGAAAATGGAAGGGGCCACCAACTAAGGAATGTAGACACCTCTGGAAGGTGGAAAGGACAGGAATGAATGCCGCTCCAAAACCTCCAGAAGGAATTTGGCCCTGCCTGCATCCTCGTTTTAGCACCATGAAATCCTCACTAAACATCTGACCTCTAGAACTGCAAGAAAATAAATTTGTCTTGTTTTAAAGCCACTAAGTGTGATAATGTTTTACAGAAACAATAGGAAACTAATACAGTGGCTTACTTTTGATATTTTGTAGCTGAACTTCAGACTAACTTGATTTTTGATTTTCCATGCTTCGATGGAGTTCTTATATTTAATTAGATAACTGAATATTCTGTATCAAAATGGACTAATAATGAGAAGGCCTATGATTTCACAGCATCTGCTTATAGTAGAACATTCAAAGGTATCAGGAAAAATTTAGACATGCTTTGTCTTATAAAAATATCTATCAAGTAAATGTACTATGAATGGAAGGAAAGACAGTATTGATGAAACTATTGGGGCTGAAATATTTGTAGACTTCACTGAGAAAATCGACAATGCTTACTTTTAGCAACTTTGCTTAAACTACCGGATACTTTCACCCCTGAGGCTTCCCGGGTGGCTCAGTGGTAAAGAATCCACCCGCCAGTGCAGGAGATGCAGGAGACACAGGCTCAGTCTCTGGGTTGGAAGAGTCCCTGGAGAAGGAAATGGCAACCCACTCCAGTATTCTTCCTGGGAAATTCCAAGGACAGAGGAGCCTGAAGGGGGAGAGTTCTTAAACTAACAATATTATGGTCTACAGAAAAGTGTCGGATGAATGTGTCAACATTTATATATTTATTAGTCATAAAATACAATCTTAAAAAAGAAGATATGTAACTTTATGCAAAAAAATAAGCCTGTGGTAAAAATAAAAATATCTTTTGAAAAATTTCAGTAACATAGTATTAAAGAGAGAATGCCTGAAAAGCCAATTGATGTATGGCAATGTGCTCCATACATGACTACTCACCTCATGTTATTTTAAACCTTCAGATGGTCAATATAATGTTTTCTTTTAATATAATGCACATGGTTATATGTTACATTTTTATTTAAGTAATTTTATATTTAAAACTATTCTTGTGACTACAACCGTATATCTGTACGCCAACACATAAGAACAACTTAAGCTCAGTATATAAGTAATTAAAAGATATAAATGATTTTAGTACTTCATTAACTCTCAAAATACCTTTTAATATGATAAATTACATGGTCAAGTGATTCATAATTTATTATATGCTTAAATTGGTGACTAAATCCTGTCCATTGGAATTGGTGAAATACATACATTTTTCATAGTTCATCCAAATAAATGATGATATTCTATCATTCAAAAAGGAAGCCATGGTTGCCAAAATATATAGATATTTATATACAACAGTTGGAACAACTGAAATACCAGGATATTTCCTCTTCGTTTGAAAAGTTTCAGTTCTTTTCTTCTTCCTAATTTCAAACTTTCTCCTCTCTCACCTAGGTGAAAACTTGCCTCTCAGTTCTCAGGGGCTAGAGTGTTAATGCAAGTTCAAGTTCACCTGCCCAAAGCACAGTAAGGCCAAACAAATTGAAACGTCAGAGCTTGGAGCAGAGAAATGTTTGTTGTGGAGATACGCAAGATAGCTCAAGCCCTTTAAAGCCTCAAGCTCCCCGAACAGTTTTGACAAAGCATTTTAAATGGGTAGGTGCAGTGGGGATATCTCAGGGTACCTGATCAGCTTTTGCACAATTCTCTGACTGGTTCATGGTGAGGGAACAGGGTAATGTCATGTGGGTTAACATTATCAGTCCTCAGGCCCCAGCAGGCCTGGGGCTATATGCTCATGGTCATCAAATCATTAACATCTTCCATTTGGTCAAGAGTTTTCACACCTGCAAAACAACTCAGAAAATGCTCATCAAATACTAGTATCTAGGCACTTCAGAGAGGAGCTAAAGCAGAGGATGCAGGGCAAGGCCTGTCTTGGGGAGGCCCCTTAGACTGCAAGTGTGCATCACAATCACCTGCTGTATTTGCAAAATGCCAGTTCCTGGGCCCTACCTGGGCTTCCGATTCAGTAAATTTGGACTGGAACCCAGGAATCTGCATGTTCATAGCCCTTGATAGCTCAATTGATAAAGACTCTGCCTGCAATGCTGGATACCCCAGTTTGATTCCTGGGTCAGGAAGATCCACTGGAGAAGGGATAGGCTACCCACTCCAGTATGCTTGGGCTTCCCTGGTGGCTCAGCTGGTAAAGAATCCGCCTGCAATGCAGGAGACCTGGGTTTGATCCCTGGGTTGGGAGGATCCCCTGGAGAATGGAAAGGCTACCCACTCCAGTATTCTGGCCTGGAGAATTCCATGGACTGTATAGTCCATGGGATCGCAAAGAGTTGGACATGACTGAGCGACTTTCACTTTCTTAGATGATTCTGATGCAGTCCTTTCGTTGGAGAGTGAGGAGCTCAATTTGAGGAATATAGCATCAGTTTCACACCCTTTGCATGTCCCTCATGGCTACAAGAGTGATATTTCCAAAATGAAAGCAGCATCTTTAGCAGAATATATAAGAACATTCAGCAAAATCACCAATGGCTGGCTCTCCCACCTCCTCTGCAGCTGGGTTCAGCCTCCATCTTCAGAGATGTGTGACCCTTGCATCCCTGCTGTGCGTGCCCACAGCTTCCAGTCCCCTGGAGATATGGCAATGCTTAGCAAACTCCCAAGGCTGTCTCACATCCTGCAAATCCCTGCTGAATCCTTGACTGGTCCACCCAAATATGGCTTGCCCCAAATATCAAGTTGCTGGCCCTGCCCACTGGCTTGCCGCAGAGTTGTGGCTGTAACTGACAGTCACATGAACACCTTTCTCCAGGGACAAGTAAGCTGATGGGCATTGTGGCAGTCCTCCCTGCCCTGGATGAACTACCAGGGACAGAACTGGGCATCAGCAGCAGCACCTGGGTATGATGCCACAGACCCACACCATTCTTCCCCAAGGTTCAGCAGTGTTCATGAATAAAACCTTCTCATGTTGCTGCATGCTTTTGATCAGTTCCTAGAGTGCTAGAAAATGGCCGATTTTAAGAATTTTTTCTAGCTTGAGAGCTGCTTTATGGGGGAGAGGGTTTGTCCTGCCAGAGTCAGAACCACTCCCATAGCAGATGTAAACCCCTGAGGACTCCTCAGAAGAGCCTTCACACACACACATACACACCCTGCACTCCCTTGTGTGTGACTACGGAAAACTATTGATCACCAGGGAAGTATGTTGTGTTCTTCAGTTGCTAAGTTGTGTCTGACTCTTTGCATCTATTTGGAATTAATGTCCCCCTAGGTAGAAGCTCAGGTCAAGCATGAACATACCCTCTTCTAGCGACCACCAGAACCCATTTGTATGGTGGCAGGCCAAGGCAAATGCGGGTCTCTCCAGGCTTCTCATTTTTCAAAACAAAATTCTAAGACCCTTTCCCCTCCAGCTCATTACAACTAGTAGCAGATTCAAAGGAGTGCCTCCAGCTCATGTATAATTTTTTTTTTTTGATTGGCATATAGTTGCTTTGTAATGTTGTGCTGGTTTCTGCTGTACAACAAAGTGAATTGGCTATATGTATACATATATATCCCCACCCTCTTGAGTCTCTCTCCCATGTGCCCCCCACATCCCACCCCTCTAGGTCATCACAGAGCACTGAGCTGAGCTCCCTGTGGTATCCCGCAGCTCCCCACTAGCTATTTTACACATGCTGCTGCTGCTGCTGCTGCTGCTAAGTCACTTCAGTCGTGTTTGACTCTGTGTGACCCCTTAGATGGCAGCCCACCAGGCTCCCCCGTCCCTGGGATTCTCCAGGCAAGAGTACTGGAGTGGGTTGCCATTTCCTTCTCCAATGTATGAAAGTGAAAAGTGAAAGTGAAGTCACTCAGTTATGTCCGACTCTTCGCAACCCCATGGACTGCAGCCTACCAGGTTCCTCCATCTATGGGATTTTCCAGGCAAGAGTACTGACAGTGTATATATTCAATGCTACTCTCTCCATTCATCCTACCCGCTCCTTCCAAGTCTGTTCTTTGCATCTGCACTGCTATTTCTGCCCTGCAAATAGGTTCATCAGCACCATTTTTCTAGATTCCATGTATATGTGTTAATAGATGATATTTGTTTTTCTCTTTCTGACTTAGTTCACCATGTATGACAGACTCAAGCCTAAATTTAAGACTTTAGTTTAGAACTAAAACCAGTACCTGCTCAAAGTATAACAGAACCCATTGCAACACTGTGAGAACTTGCCAGGTGCTTCGAAATAATTTCCCTCCAAAATAGTTCATGAGCCCACAGTGCAAACATTACAAGACAGCTTCAACAACAATAACAGCAGCAACAAAAAGATAAAGGATTGTTTAAATAAGCAAATAAAATACACAAATCTTTTTCGTGTCTTGTCTAGATTGATCTGATTAGCTCATGAGAATAACGCCAAAGCCTTGCCAGGGCATTGCAGGTTTTCTGCCTAGGTCTAGTTGGAAAGAGAGAGAAAAACTACATACAGCTGTTCCAAGGCTGGGAATCGCTGTGTAGATCTGACAGCAGCTGTTTGCATGCCAAATCGTTCCAGCAACTTCTAATTAAATCCAGCTTAGGAGAAATTTTATGATCTGTGTCACATGATTTCTGTTTCTGGGATGTTTTCTGTCTCTGTTTTGAAAGCCCCTCCAGTGAAGTCTATTTTCTTCTTCTTAAAGGGCTAATTAATCCAGAGGCAAACATGGCATTTTATTTCTGAGGTTAGAACACCAACAGGAATCAACCACCAAAGTTCTAAGGGACAAGGGAGTGTCCCCCAGCACCTTAATCCTAAGGAATGAGCAAGCAGCATTCTTGGGATGAAAGATCCTGAGGCCCTCACTTCTTATAACACACCCCTTCCCCCATAGGGTTCTCGAGTCTACTAAGGGAATGGCATGCACATTGGTGCTTTTTCAACTATGGTTCATGACTCTCCAACTAAGAATCCTTAGTTACAATAACACATTGGTATAACACTTTATAAAGCACTTGCATGCATGTTACCTCATTTATAACTTAAAAGGAACACATGAAATAGGCCAGGAAGATATTATTATCTCCACCTTGCAAATGAAAAGACTGAAGCTCTCAAAGATTAAATGATTCCTGATACATGTCAAGGTCACAGCCATAACTGTCAGAAAAGAATGTGTCAGCTGGCTTTCTAGCCTGAAGGCCATTGTTTCTTCCCCTTGGCCCAGTACCCGCCTCACCTCACTAGCTGGACAGACGTACCCATTTGTTCCTGGTTTCAAAAGTGTCACTTGGCTCAAGAGTGTCTATTTGTCTGCAGGAAGATTATCCATATTTTTGATAACCTGCAAGTGTTTTCAAATTACATTCTCCCTCTCTCAACAGAAATGTGACATACAGATTAATGCTGCTGCTGCTGCTGCTGCTAAGTCGCATCAGTCGTGTCCGACTCTGTGCGACCCCATAGACGGCAGCCCACCAGGCTCCCCCGTCCCTGGGATTCTCCAGGCAAGAGTACTGGAGTGGGTTGCCATTTCCTTCTCCATTGCGTGAAAGTGAAAAGTGAAAATGAAGTCGCTCAGTTGCGTCCGACTTGTAGCGACCCCATGGACTGCAGCCTACCAGGCTCCTCCATCCATGGGATTTTCCAGGCAAGAGTACTGGAGTGGCTTGCCATTGCCTTCTCCAATAGATTAACGCTGCATGAGACTAACTGAAATGGAAGCGTGAAGCAGGTCGGCATATGCAGTAGTGACTACTAAGTCTGGTGGCTCAGATGGTAAAGCATTTGTCTGCAATGCAGGAGACCTGGGTTCAATCCCTGGGTGGGGAAGATTCCCCATGGCTACCCACTCCAGTACCCTTGCCTGGAGAATCTCATGGACAGAGGAGCCTGGGGGACTATGGTCCATGGGATGGCAAAGAGTTGGACTTGACTGAGTGACTAACAACAACAAATACACTTAAAAGTAAGCAGTCTTGCCTGAGTTGTATGGGAGTGTCATCTCCCCATCTCTCTGGGACACAGTTCCCAGAAATTAATAATATGCATTTGCAAAATCCCTGAGGCCAAAGACCAAGAAGCATTTATTTCATGTGGAAATAGAAGTCTGGCTGTGAATAAGACTTCCACTAAGGTAAACAATATAACAACCGATGGCCCATTTACACTCTTATTCAGGCTATTAATGCTTTCGTCCATGTGATCTCACATTCCTGGACTATTGGTAAATGTTCGAGGGGCCTGTGAACACTTTGTCCCATTACTAATGAGATCAACTCACAGGAGAATATTTAATGGGACCAAATCTGATGGAAGCACTTGACAGCCACCCTATTTGGTTATTTTCTGAGCTTATTACTCAGGACAGTCATTGCTAGTTGTCGCAACAGATTAGCCCCCAAATCAACAACATGATACAAAAAGTTTATTTCTCTCTCACACAAGTGTGATGGATTTGGTCAGCTCTGGATGGATGGTTTGGAATCTGGACAGTTCTCATGGGGTGTTTTTGAACATCAGACCCGGCAGGAGCACAAGTCACTGCCATGTACATTTCATTGGTTGGTTTCATAGCCCCAACCCCACAGCAAAAAATTTTGAGGAACATACTCCTCTTGCATCCCATGGAAAGCAAAAGGCATGAGAAACACCAAGAATCATTTCCACCAACAATGAAGGAGAGATTTCTATGCAACTGGGTTTGCTCTGCAACCACATCATTCCAGAAGCAGCGAATCCTCTGTTTTGGACAAATAATCTAAGAAGAGGAATTCTGTAACCCTGTCAACAAGAATTTACTAACTTTAGAGGAACTGCTCTGTTGAAGAGTTACTCTCAAAGCCGCAGAGGCTCCTGGTTATAAAGCTGCGAGGAAAGAGCTGATAGCAGCAATGAGGTGTGAATAGTGGGGATGAAGCTGGGGGAGGCTTAGCTCTCCAGACCTGTCATGTCAATTTCATGATACAAATAAAGATGTTCCACCAGAGAAAATACATGTGCATTTATACATATATATTTTGTACACACATGTATATGTATATATCAGTTCAGTCAGTTCAGTTCAGTCACTCAGTTGTGTCTGACTCTTTGCAACCCCATGGACTGCTGCACACCGGGCTTCCCTGTCCATCACCAACTCCCAGAGCTTGCTCAAACTCATGTTCATTGAGTCGGTGATTCCATCCAACCATCTCATCTTCTGTCGTTCCCTTCTCCTCCTGCCTTCATTCTTTCCCCAAATCAGGATCTTTTCCAATGAGTCAGTTCTTCGAATGAGGTGGCCAAAGTATTGGAGTTTCAGTTTCAGCATCAGTCCTTCCAATGAACACCCAGGACTGATTTCCCTTAGGACTGACTGGTTTGATCTCCCTGCAGTCCAAGGAACCCTCAAGAGTCTTCTCCAACACCACAGTTCAAAAGCATCAATTCTTTGGCGCTCAGCTTTCTTTATAGTTCAACTCTCACATCCATACATGACTACTGGAAAAACCATAGCTTTGACTAGACAGACCTTTGTCAGCAAAGTAATGTCTCTGCTTTTTAATATGCTGTCTAGGTTAGTCATAGATTTTCTTCCAAGGAGCAAGCATCTTTTAATTTCATGGCTACAGTTACCATCTGCAATGCTTTTGGAGCCCCCCAAAATAAAGTATGTTACTGTTTCCACTGTTTCCCCATCTATTTGCCATGAAGGGATGGGACTGGAGGCCATGATCTTACTTTTTTGAATGTTGAGTTTTAAGCCAACTTTTTCACTCTCCTCTTTCACTTTCATCAAGAGACTCTTCAGTTCTTCTTTGCTTTCTGCAAGAAGGGTGGTGTCATTTGCATATCTGAGGTTATTGATATTTCTCCCGGCAATCTTGATTCTAGCTTATGCTTCATCCATCCTGGTATTTCGCATGATGTACTCTGCATATAAGTTAAATAAGCAGGGTGACAATATACAGTCTTGATGTACTCCTGTCCCAATTTGGAACCCATCTGTTATTCTATGTTCAGTTATAACTGTCACTTTTTGACCTGCATACAGATTTCTCAGGAGGTAAATCTGGTATTCTGGTCTGGTATTCCCATCTCTTTCAGAATTTTCCACAGTTGTGATCCAGAGTTAAAGGCTTTGGCGTAGTCAATAAAGCAGAAGTAGATGTTTTTCTGGAACTCTCTTGCTTTTTCGATGATCCAGCGGATGTTGTCAATTTGATCCCTGGTTCCTCTGCCTTTTCTAAATCCAGTTTGAACATTTGGAAGTTCGTGGTTTACGTCTTATTGAAGCCTGGTTTGGAAAATTTTGAGCATTACTTTACTAGTGTGTGAGATGAGTGCAATTGTTTGGACATTGTTGGCATTGCCTTTCTTTGGGACTAGAGTGAAACCTAACTTTTCCCATCCTGTGGCCACTGCTTTAACAACATCATCTTTTAGGATTTGAAATAGCTCAAATGCAATTCCATCACCTCCACTAGCTTTGTTCATAGTGATGCTTTCTGTGTATGCATGTATACATACATACCCATATATATGTATATATGTGTAGTATATATATATGTATGTATGTATATATGCATTTGTGGGTATATCTCTGGTAGCTCAGCTGATAAAGACTCCACCTGCCAAAACAGGCGATGCAAGGGACTTAGGTTCATTTGCTGGTTCAGAAAGATCCCCTGGAGAAGGAAATGGTTACCCACTCTAGTATTCTTGCCTGGAGAACTCCATGGACAGAGGAGCCTGGCAGGCTACAATCCGTGTGATGGCAAAGAGTCAGACATGACTGAGCGAGCATGCAGGCATACATCCGTATGTAGAGAGCTACAGATAGAGATAAATGTAGTTATAGTTAAGTATTTCTGCTGAGCTGACCAGGGCAAGCTCTGCCATGTGGTTTGGATGACCAGCTTGGAATCATAATTGACTAAGGAAATCTGGATTCCCACAAAGGACTCATGTTCAACAGAATCCAAGTGCTCGTTATAAACAAATGGTACAAGGAAACCCCTCTATTATAGTGCCATTCATGCTTTTTTGTAAGGCAGTCACAGTGGATCTACTCATGTTCAGTCCTATATCTTTAACTGTTTTTTTTTCAGGCTGGAACAAGAAAAGATATGAGTGTGCTAATGCCTGATTTTAGTTTTCCCTTGGTTCATCTAGACGTTTTTCTTGTGTCTGTTCAGTCATCATTCTTCAGACATTAGGATCTAGGAATTCATTTTTTCAAAGCTTAGGAAATCAAGCTGCATGGATTATTCCAGAACTTCCACAGTCAAATCATGGTGTGTATTTTTTTTAATCCTTCATAAGAAAGACACAGTCAGGTTTAGACATCAATATCCTGCTCAGTGTTATTCTCATTTCCATTAAAAAAAAAGAAAAGAAAGAAACAAGCCCTGAGACCTAAGATAATTTTACTAACCCTCCAGAGCACGTCTAAGGAGAAGTGTAGATAAAACAAATGACACTGACTTCTCAGTCATAAGCACTTCTGCTTTCCAATTTAGCTGCTCAGCTTTTAAAATATGGGTGCATCAAACTCTTGAGTAATAGAGTATGCTCTTGGATTTAGAAATAAATAAATTCCATCTGTTCTCAATAGCTCTGTTCATATGTTTACTGCACATATTTGTTTCCCCGAGGGTGGAACAACGTATGTGAACCTAATAGAAACAGAGTCTCAGTTTCTTATAAAGTGCAGTCCATACCATGTTGACACAGACAGTATCAACTTTTCTCTCATCTCAAAGACGTTTCATATTCTACGGCATGTAAGCATGTCAAGAGACAGTTTTCTGCCAATAGCAGACTTGTGCATTTTGTGTTCGGAGTAGATTAGATCTAGATGAAGACAATGCTGAATACCATTGGGGATTTTGAATTTATCATGGACAAAATGAAAATAGTCACTGAAACGGTCAGTTGTATCTATTTCCCCACTTTTCAAAGAGTATTTTTTGGCTTAGAAAAATATACATTAGAAACTGGAGAATTTCATTGGGCCATTTAACTACTCCTCGTGTATTTTCATATACGTTAGAGGTTATTGTATATTTTCAAGAAATAAAGAGAACTCTTACAAGCAGCAGAAAGGAAATGATGCTCAAATTTCTTTTTCATGATTATTCAATTTGATTTAGAATATATTCAGAGTTAGCACAAAGATATAAATATAAGTGGGGGCACCTAAAAGCAACTTATTTTCTAAGTTGTTTGTATGGAACACGTAATAGCATTAGAAACAGCTCCCATAGTCAAAAAATTGGGAGTGCTTGAATAAATGAAATTGGACAGATTTCTTTTATTGAAGGAGTTTTCAGAGCCCTTAATAAACTAGTATACACTGAGACTCTCCCAGATATATGGGCACCAAATTCTGTATTTCCTAAACTGACTTGGCCACCATAAGCTTTTCTTGGCAGACCTGTGTTAACATTGAGTTATATGAATGTTCTACACAACAGAGTTTGGGAAAGTTGCAGTAGGGACTAAAACCTCCTCTTGGATTTCCAAGAAATTACTTTCTTGTTCTGTCTACACCGTGTTGAAGGAATTCAGCAGCTAAATGGGAAAAGTAAGAACTAATTAGTTCTATGTGAAAGAGCTATGTCAACACAGCAAAATTTATTGAGTTACTAGTAACACAATGAGGTATCAATGCTATCTAAAGGTAAGTACCTAGTTATGAAAATCATCTCATTGAAACATAGCCAAACTTTAAAAAATAACAAAATGGTTATATGCAAACTAATGTATATGTCTCAGACACACTCACCATGTATTCATTTTACAAATAATGAAGGAGTCTCCAGTATAAGCCAGGCATTGGGCTAGTCACCAAGGACATAGTAACAAGCTGACACTCATGGTCCCACCTGTGCAAAGGTTTTGTAGATCCCTTGCAGAGCCATCTAGGCATTATTAACACCTTTGCTCCTGGTGAGCCGTTATCAGTCTTACTTAAGGTTTACCACGATAGAGAAGCAATTATGATCACCTACAACAAGAAAATGGGAAGATCCCCTGGAGAAGGGATAAGCTACCACTCTGGTATTTATGGGCTTCCCTGGTGGCTCAGATGGTAAAGAATCCACCTGCAAGGTGGGAGACCTTGGTTTGATCCCTGGGTTGGGATGATGCCCTGGAGGAGGGCATGGCAACCCACCCCAGTATTCTTGCCTGGAGAATCCCCATAGGCAGAGGAGCCTAGCAGGCTACCGTCCATGGTGTCGTAAAGAGTCAGACACAACCGAGCAACTAAGCACAGCACAGCCCAGCCCAGCAAGAGACATGTGTTAAATACCAGACATGTGTTAAAACTGAATATTTCCTAGTAAAAAGTTGCAGATATAATTTAGTATGCAGATGATTAAATATTTTATTCTTAAGTCTGTTAAAATACACACATGGTACTAAGCAATGACTGTAGTTAGAGCCAAAAATGACTTTTTTTATCTCAAGTTTCTGTTAAGTTTACGAAACAATTTTTTTTGCAGATATCCTCTAGACGCTTTCCCTCCTAAGAAACCATGAGGCTATTATGTGTAGGAAATGTCACCATTTTCCCCGCATCACCATAAAGGAACTGCATTACTGTACTATCTCAAAACAGAGTCATACGTTTTCCAAACAAAACATGAGCTAATCTAAAAGTCTTTTTTCGATATATAAACTTTCCGTGTTCCCCAGGCTTGCCAGGTTAGAGATGGGGCCAAGGAGATTACAACATTAAGGGAATGTGACTTACTTTTGAACATAGGAAACTGCCATCCTTTTCTTTAGGTCTAAGGGTGGGGTAACATGGGGGAAGGGGATGAAATTGGATAGAACTCTTTTTTTCTATTTCTAGTTTAAGCCACTCCCTTTTGTCTAGCCCACACTTCAGGCTTTGGTACCAGGGAACAGAGGGCAAGTAAAGAGGGGCAGGAAGATGGAGGAAGATGCCAAGATATGTTTGGAGCAGGCAGTGCATCAGCGTGTGCTGTCAGGGCAGGGTGGAGACCGAAGGCACCTTTAGAAGATCAAAGATGACACTGGCTTTCTCCTTTTTTCCATTGATGACTTCATTTGTAGCAACTGTAAAAATCCAGCTTTAGAACAACAGCTGAGTCAGACAGTTCCTAGTCTATTGACCCTTGATATGTGCACCTGACTGTGTGTTTGCCTTACTGGCTCAGTGACTAATACTCCCTCAACCAAGGTCCGATGATGTCTACTTCCTGCTTCCAAATCTCTATCATTTTCAGTGCTCTACTGTTTGCTCTCATGGGGAGAGGTTAGAATTTAGTGGTCCATGGGCCAAGACTGGCTTGCAGGTGGGTCTTTGTTAGACTGGGCTTTTCCTTCTCCTTGAAATGTAGACCAAAATAAAATCAGGATATTTCACATGAAGTCCAAGCTTCTGGCTTCTTTTGAAGAACTGGAATGTCTCACAACCCTGGCTTCAATATTCCACAAGATCCAATCTGTTGGGGCTGATACACCTGAGTGCACCAGTTCCTCCTAAATCCGACCATTCCTGTAACACCTGCAGATGTGCTTAATGCAGGCCAGCTTCATCCATGTAGACCACCTGCCGGACCCCTGGAAGCAGGGACCACTCATCTCTGTGAAACCTGAAACTCAGCATATGAAGATGACCTAGTCAAGATGATTCTTCCATCCTTGCTGATTTAAGTTCTCTTTAAAGCTCATCCAGCCAGAATACTCTTGTGTCCTCAGCAGTCTTCTGGACCTCAACCATCAAGTATTCCTTCTTTCCTGTTTCTTCACCATTTTCCTCTCCATTGATTCTCTCCTATCCATACGGAAAATAGTTTTTATCACTGTAAAAGAAAAACACTTTCCCATGACACTTTGTCTCCAGCAAGCTATTCCCCTTCTCTTCACAGAAAAAAAGAGACAATCACAGAAAAAAAAAAAAAGAGAGAGAAAATAAGGAGATTACTCACAGCGGGTAGACAATTTCTCAATAGTGATAATGGGAGATAGAACACAGAGGATTAATATCTTCAAAAATGCTGTGAGAAAGATAAGCATTAATCAAGAATTCCACTCATATCTCAACTATCATTCAAGAATGAAGACAAAGATATTTTCAAGCAAAAAATAATAACAAAAGAATAGGCAATAACATATGTTTCAGTAAAAGAAAAAAAAAAGTAAATCGTGAACAAATGAAATAATCTCAGGAGGGAGACTGGAGATACACTAAGGAGGGGAGAGCAAAGAAAGTGATAAACACACGGTCAGATGTCAACAAACACCAAGTATTTCAAACAGTAATATTTGATTCTAGAAAGTTAAAAAGATCACAATGATACATTGGATAGAGATAACATTAATAGAGAATTAGTTTTAAACTGTTCTAAGGTCCTGCATTATGTGAGAAGAAAATAAAGAGAATGATTAACTTTAGACTGTGCTGAATCTATTAATCATGCTATTATTTTAAGGATAACCACTAAAATGATTTTAAAAAATCATGTATAACCTCCAGGAAAACAAAGGGAAAAAAAATGAACTTAATGATCAATCAATTTGAAAAGGAAGGAAAAGAGAGAAACAAAATCCTGGTGTATGTGTTGCAATAGACAGAATGAATTCCTTAAAACTCAGGCAGGTTGAAATCAAAGCACAGGGAATAGATACATCAGGTAAAACCAAACAAAAGGAAACCAGCATGGCTGTATGAGTAATAGACAAAATAGACTATATGCCACAAAGCATTACTAGTGATAAAGATTTACCATGGATATGTGATATAAACATTCACATACTACTGTTTGCAGTTATTGGGTTAAGCTCAACATCGATACAAAAATTGAAAGACTCACAAGGACAATCTAACACCAGTAAGGTGGGAGAATTTAGCATACTTCTCAGTAACTAGATTCTCCGGTGGCTCAGATGATAAAGAGTCCGCCTGCAATGTGGGAGACCTGGGTTCAATCCCTGGGTCAGGAAGATACCCTGGAGAAGGAAATGGCAGCCCACTCCAGTATTCTTGCCTGGAAAATCCCATGGACAGAGGAGCCTGGAGGGCTACAGTCCATGGGGTCACAAAGAGTAGGACACGACTGAGTCACTTCACTTTCAGTAATTAATAAACAGACAAAACTGAATACACATACAAGAGAAATGAACAGTATAAGAAAACAGCAATCAAAAAAAGAAAAAAAAAAGCTTAAACTGAAGAACAACATCTATAGAATGAACATGTGTCACAAGCAAATATGGAACTTTTATGAAAACTGACTAAGTATTTGGCTATGAATCAAGAGCTAATGTATGTACTCAGCTGTGTCCGACTCTGTTAACCCATGGACTGTAGCCTGCCAGGATGCCCTGTCCATGGAATTTTCCAGGCAAGAATACTGGAGTGGGTTGCCGTTTCCTCCTCCAGGTGATTCTCCCAACCTGGGGATCAAACCCAAGTCTCTTGTGTCTCCTGCATTAGCAGGAGAATTCTTTACCATTGAGCCACCTGGGAAGCCCATAATAATGAATATATAACACAACAAAACTTGTGGGGTGGGGCTAAGCTCTTAAGGAAAATGTATATTCCTAAATGTTAATATTAGATAAGAAAAACAAAGACCAGCATAAGAAGCTAACTGTTCACAACTTGCAAATGTTAGAAAAAGAATAAAATGAGTCTAAGGAATTTAGGAGGAAGAAAATAATAAAGATAGGAGGAATCTTTGTAATAGTAAATAAAAATTTAGTAGAGACAATAAAGCCACCATGGGGTCTCTGAAAGACTAATAAAATGGTCAAATTTCTCATAAGACTCACAAATAAAAAAGAAGTTACAAATAAACAGTTCAAATAAAAGTGGTACAAAGCTCCTATAAGGTATAGCTTAAAGAAAAAGAAAATATTACAAATGTATATTGGCCTATACATTTGACTAACTGATGAAAACGTACAAATTCTTGGGAAAATATAACCTATAAACTGAAGCAAGAAAAAAAGAAAACCTGAGTAGCCTTGTAACTTTTAAAGAAATTGAATCCATAGTAAGAAATCTATGTGTCAAAATAGCACCAGGCCTCAAAGCAAGCAAGTTCTGCCAAATACTTAAGATGGAATAATTTGAATCTTATAAAAACACTTCTCCAATAAATAAGATATTAGAGAATGCTCAACTGACTTAATGAGATTTGCAAATCTTTGACACCAAGACTAAATAAGAAAAGCGTAAGCTACAATATTACACTGAAAGTAAAATCATCAATAAAATACTAGAAGCTGGATCAACCAGGTGTCACAAATGAATATTGCTACTCCCCAACCCAGCCAGTCCAGGGGAGGGGACAGCAGGACTTTCTCCTCTGCCTGGGTGGCCGTGAGTGGTGGGAGAAGCTGGGTGAACAAGGTTCAGGAGCTCAGTCACTTTCCTGTGTTTTATCTCAAGCTCCATTGTGACAGGTTGCCTGCCTCTCACTTTAAAATGAAGGAAATCAAGATTTGGAAACCTGAAATGATCTTCCCATATTAGAGTTGGTAAGTAGTAGAGGTAGATTTGGGATTTCCCAGATGGCAGTATTGGTAAAGAACCCAACTGCAAATGCAAGAGACTTAAAAGGCACAGGTTCAGTCCCTGAGTGGGGAAGATCCCCTGGAGGAGGTCATGGCCACCCACCCCAGTATTCTTGCATGGAGAATCCCATGGACAGGGGAGCCTGACGGCCTACAGTCCATGCGGTCACACAGAGTTGAACACAACTGAAGCAACTGAGTAGGCATGCACGCAGAGGTGGGTTCAAATTTAAATTCTCTGATTTCAGATTTCATTGTTTGCCTTATATAGTCGTATACGGATAAATGTTTGCTAACCAACTCTCCAGGAGGGAAAAAGTCCTCATGTATTGCATTTGCTAATTTTGGGAGTTTAAGCTCCCAGGGCTGGTTTTAAACTACTGCATGATGTTACTGAATACAGAGCTGGGAAGATAGACTCACAGCTGGCTCTGTGAACTGTGCATGCTGGCTCCAGCATGCACTGCCCCAATGGGGTTTAGTCCCGGTACCTTAATGCCTTACCTATTCATTTCCATTTGTTCCCTGAACACAGCATTCTACCTTCTTTTGCATGTAATAATACACAAGCATCATTTCATAGATATTTATTGATCATCTACAATGTGTGGGTGGGTTTTTTTTAACAATTAAACAGAGTAGTTTAAAAAAAAACACCCTAAAAACAAAACATCTTGTTCTCAGCACACATGCATAGGGAGGATGTGTGTGCGTTTGTCTTTTCAGTCGTGTCCAACTCTTTATGACCCCATGGATTGCAGCCTGCCAGACTCCTCTGTCCATGGGATTCTCCAGGCAAGAATACTGGAATGGGCTGCCAGTTCCTTCTCCAGGGGATTTTCCTGAGTCAGTGACTGCACCCGCATCTCTTGTGTCTCCTGCATTAGCAGGCAGATTCTTTACCATGGCACCACCTGGGGAGTCCAGTAGGGAAGACACCTAGAACCAAAATGAAAAGTAAATAACATAATATATTCGAAGGTAATAATTGCTATGGAGAAAATCAAGCAGGAAAATAGTACAGAAAGAATTGGACATTATGTGTCCATTTTAACATGATGGGCAGGATAAACCTTATTGGGAAGGTCATATTTGAACAAGGACCTTATGAGGATAAAGAATCCAGGCATGGGTATATCTGATGAGGAACCTCCACACATAAAGTAGAAGGGATAGAAATATCAGGAAGTCTTATCAGACGACCCTGGTGTACTCAATTCAATGATCTTGAGGAAGCACGTATAGACAGAGCAGAGACGGTACTGTCAAGAATTAACAGGAGATGAGGTCAGAGAGAAGATGGAGATACCTGTTACATGAAGCATTGGGGCAACTGAAGGTTTTTTATTTTTATAGCTGATCTTTAAACAACTTAGGGAAGGGTTAGGAATGCCGACCCTCCACAAGCAGTGGAAAATTCCAGCATAACTTACTCCTGTACCTGGTTCCTCCTATCTTTTCATTCACAGATTATACCAACCGAGACTGAGTAGTGCTCAGTATTTATGATTGAAAAAAATCCACAATTCAAACCTGTGTCCTGTAAGGATCAACTGTATTTGGAACGAGTTTTCCATGTAAACTCTTCTTTATCAACTTTTCCTTGCATACCACATGCCATTTCAATCTACAATTTATATCTCCCTTTATTTAAAGAGAAGTTTCCTGCATTGTACCTCTTTGCTTTTTTCTGTTCCACTAATTCATTTCTCTAATTAAAGGAAACCAGTGATTTCTACACTAAAATTTCAAAAGATTTTGCTGGTTATCATTCTTTCCTCAGTACTGCTATGGCTGTTGGTTCAGCTGATGCTCTAATCTATCTGAACCACGCGTAGTTCTTTCCTTGACTAACACTTTTTGAGATTTTTACCACAAAGCTACGTATGTTTCCTATTTTGATTTCTACTAGTGCATTTTAGTTATTTTAATATTTTTAATTTTTTATTTTCATAGATATTGGTAAAATGTTTATGATCCCAAATTATCCAGCCACCTTATCTAGATATTTCTTTTTAATCAATGCTTGCTAAAAGTAGTTAGCCCAGAAGTGACACTAATATCCTACAAAATAACTGGTATGCATATCGTCAGATAATCCAGTGATTTTTGGAGACCATACTTCTGCAGTTACTTTTATTACCACAATAGAAGAATTTCAGTGATAAGGAATAAAGTAATACCTCCAAATACCTTGAATCTAAAAGAAAAAAAAGTCTTATTCTCCTAGAAGTCAATGTCTTCTCTATTTGTTTCATAAGAAGCTATTGTGCTCAGGACTGGGAATGCACATATTCTGCTGCTGCTGCTGCTGCTAAGTCACTTCAGTCATGTCTGACTCTGTGCGACCCCATAGATGGCAGCCCACCAGGCTCCCCCATCCCTGGGATTCTCCAGGCAAGAACACTGGAGTGGGTTGCCATTTCCTTCTCCAATGCATGAGAGTGAAAAGTGAAAGTGAGGTCGCTCAGTCCTGTCCGACTCTTACCGACCCCATGGACTGCAGCCCACCAGGCTCCTCCGTCCATGGGATTTTCCAGGCAAGAGTACTGGAGTGGGGTGCCATTGCCTTCTCCAGCACATATTCTAGGCTTCTCTAATTCACAAAAGAATTAGGTAACTATTTTCCAGATACAGTCTACCTCTCTCCCTCCATTCCCTTCAATTATAGGTGTCATGACATTTATCATGACAATAACTGTCATTTCCAAGAAGTATAATATTACAATGAACATTGCCTATCTGTCTTAGCTAGCTGATGCCCTCTAAGATCCATAGTCTAGTGTATTGGTCTGTTTGACTTCTCTGAGATTTCTTTTAACAGTTTGTGAGAAGAGACAAAGGTAATAGGGATGTGTAGTTAGGCTCTATTGAGGTAAGGGAAGTGTTTATTAAATTCAATTGATTGAATAATTTTTCTCAATATTATTCTAAAACATGAAGAATTTTTCCATGGGATCTTGAACGGCATCTCCGTTTGTCAGCCTTGGTGAATAAGTGGTTTCTGGGTGTCATATATGAGCACTGTTATTTTGAGTAAGAGTCAGTTGAATTTATAGTATTTGGTAAATGTCTATTTAGTATTCTTGGCATTATTAGGCATCTTTCCAGGATAAGAGTTGCAAAATGGGACATTTTTTAATCGGAAATATAATGCAGTAACTCCAGTTCTAAGAGCTTAATATAAGTCATAAGCTAAATGGTAAGGCTGACACCTCTCCTTAGCACGTCTGATAAGGGGTTGGATGGAGATCAGAAATGCAAGTCACACTGGGTTCCAGAAAGCTCTGAACTGTGTCATTCAAGGTGGGAGGATTTGCTTCTCTGGTGAGCAGTGGAAAGCTCCTCTATGGATTAAGACCTTTAGTTTCTCTTAAAGGATGAATGGATATTATAAACCCCAAAGATTCAATAAAACCTTTATGGCTTTAGTGGAGCAGAGCGTCCATAAGCCAATTCCATGATTTTACTGTGTTTGTCTTTTGCAGAAATCCATGTGAAACCTCAAATGCTCCTTTTATGAGTTCTTTTGTTACACACACATGTTTTTGGTTAAATTAGTGGTGGTTCAATCTGGAAAAGATATCTGTAATTAGAGTCTGATTTTTGAAGTTAAAAAAAAGAAAGAAAGAAAAAAGAAGGGGGTTTAGCACATTTTCTATCAACTTTTCCTCACAAACAATTTTCTCTACCTTCAGGGATGATGGCTTAACACAACAGCTCCTGGAATCCTTCAGAAGGAAAATTGTCACTTACTGTCATACTGTTAGAAGCAGAGGAGACTTCTAAAAGTGTTAAAGATCTTAGTCTTGTTATACTCACTGAAAAAATGAAGGTGTTAGTCATTCAGTCGTGTCTGACTCTTTGCAACCCCATGGACTGTAGTTCCCCATAAAACTCCTCTGTCCATGGGATTTTCCAGGCAAGAATATTGGTGCCATTTCCTTCTCCAAGCTCATTATGTAATAATTTTTATACCATTCTTATGGCGCATTCACTTTCAAAAAGGCATTATATGTAATTAAACATGATCTTCAAACCAGTAATTTCATTCATGAAGGATAAGTATTTGTACTAGCATTTATATCAGTGTTAGTATTATCCTCATTTTTTAAAATATAATTGCTTTCCTTTACAATTCTAGGCCTTTTATTAAAGGCATATAAATACATTTATATGTATTTATTAATATAACCCCCTGAGAAGGAGTCGATGGGCTTTTGGTTTTTGTTGTCATTGATTTTGGCTGAACCATTCAGCATGTGGGATCTTAGTTTCCTAACCAGGGATGGAAACTGCACCCCCTGCCTTGGAAGCATGGGGTCTTCACCTCTGGACCTCCAGGGGAGTCCCTAGCCTGGGACTTAAACAGATCTAGGAAAAAAAGAAATTTTTTAAAGAAAAGAAACAGAACTAGAAAAATTATGCCTGTTGTCGAGCTGAAAGAGATTAAGTGAAAACGTGCCTCTTGACATAGAAAACAAACTCTTATTCCTTTCCTTTCTGTGATTCCAGGGTCAAAAACTGCAACAGGGCAATATCTCAGCAGAAGGAGGGCAGAAATGCCAGAGCTCTAGCTTTCGCTGGAACTCTGCTGGGTTCCATGACTGTGTAGTCCCCATAAAGTGTGCGCCACACCCTTAACAACGGAGAAGGAAGGTGAGAGAGAAAACGGGGATTAGAGAATAAGTTCTTTTTCAAGTTTAAGAGTCTTGCCACAGTTTCTTCTCAGATTCCCAAACTAACCTTCCTGCCACTTCTTTCCCATTACCGTAACTCGCCTAAGATTGATGAAGTAGTAAATGGATATTTGAGGTTTTAAGCAAAAATAAAGAGTATTTCCCCCTATTTCTTTATTCTTAGCCTGCCCTTTACATTTAATTCTTCTCTTGCAAAATCATATTTGAATAATAAAAAATTAAATATACTCACGGGAATACTTTACTCCATGTTTTTTCTTCTCAAAGTTAAACACTGGCTATTGAAAACATTGACATTACTTTTTAAAAATATATGCAGAGCTGGGATCTGTTTGGCATTTTTTAGGAAATATTAAACCAAATTTTTAGAGCAAGTGAAGTATTACAAATTGAACTTATACTGTAAGTTGAGATGAACTATGAGGATAATAAAAATTCATACCAGAAAGAAAAAAAATCCTAGAAAAATTCTCAAAGCAAAGCTTTCAGAAATCCCCCAAGATGTCAGAGTTGTTTTTCTGATGAAATGTTGGACCTATTTAACTGATATTTATTTCATATTTCTGGTTATTATTAGTAGCTCCAGCCTATTTTGGCCCAAATAGCTATTCTTGTAGATAATCTTTTTGGTTTAAAGCAGGATTTCTCAACTTCATCACTATTTGGACTGAGTAATTCTTTGTCATAGTGCATTGAACAGCATCCCTGGCCTCAGTCCACTAAACTATACAGCGCTCTTTCAGACCCTAGTTTGGACAATGAAAAAGTCTTTACATAAAGTCTTTTTGAGGACAAAAATCACCACTGGATGAGAATTACTGACTTGAAGTATATAAAAATGCAGGAGTTCTAATATTCAGTAATTCTAATGATTTAATATAGGGTTCACATTCAATCACCAAATATTTAATAAGTTTATTAAATGTTCTAGGCACTATGGGGCATGCAATGATGAGGATGACATGGTCTCCAGCCCCAGGAACATATAATCCAATAGGTAAGTATAGGAAAAACAGAGACAGAAGCAAAATATGGTAGAAGACATAAACATATTTTTCTTGCCACTCACTCCACAAAATAGCTGTACGTGGCTTCCCTGGTGGCTCAGCAGTAAAGAATCCACCTGCAATACAGCAGATGCAAGAGACGTGGGTTCAATCCCACGAGTCGGGAAGATCCTCTGGAGAAGGAAATGACAAACCACTTCCAGTATTCTTGGCTGGGAAATCCCATGGACAGAGGAGCCTGGCGGGCTACAGTTCATGTGGTCGCAAGAGTTGGACATGACTTAGCAACTACAACACCACCACATGCCTAAAAATAGAATAGTCCTAGCTCTGTGAAGAATATCATTGGTAGCTTGATAGGAATTCTTCACAGAGCTAGAACAAATAATTCCACAATTTGTATGGAAATACAAAAAACCTCGTATAGCCAAAGATATCTTGAGAAAGAAGAATGGAACTGGAGGAATCAACCTGCCTGACTTCAGGCTCTACTACAAAGCCACAGTCATCAAGACAGTATGGTACTGGCACAAAGACAGAAATATAGATCAATGGAACAAAATAGAAAGCCCAGAGATAAATCCACGCACCTATGGACACCTTATCTTTGACAAAGGAGGCAAGAATATACAATGGATTAAAGACAATCTCTTTAACAAGTGGTGCTGGGAAAACTGGTCAACCACTTGTAAAAGGATGAAACCAGAGCACTTTCTAACACCATACACAAAAATAAACTCAAAATGGATTAAAGATCTAAAGATAAGACCAGAAACTATAAAACTCCTAGAGGAGAACATAGGCAAAACACTCTCCGACATAAATCACAGCAGGATCCTCTATGACCCATCTCCCGGAATATTGGAAATAAAAGCAAAAATAAACAAATAGGACCTAATTAAACTTAGAAGCTTCTGCACAACAAAGGAAACTATAAGCAAGGTGAAAAGACAGCCTTCAGAATGGGAGAAAATAATAGCAAATGAAGCAACAGACAAACAACTAATCTCAAAAATATACAAGCAACTCCTACAGCTCAATTCCAGAAAAATAAATGACCCAATCAAAAAATGGGCCAAAGAACTAAACAGACATTTCTCCAAAGAAGACATACAGACGGCTAACAAACACATGAAAAGATGCTCAACATCACTCATAATCAGAGAAATGCAAATCAAAACCACTATGAGGTACCATTTCACGCCAGTCAGAATGGCTGCGATCCAAAAGTCTACAAGCAATAAATGCTGGAGAGGATGTGGAGTAAAGGGAACTCTCTTACACTGTTGGTGGGAATGCAAACTAGTACAGCCACTATGGAGAACAGTGTGGAGATTCCTTAAAAAACTGGAAATAGAACTGCCTTATGGTCCAGCAATCCCACTGCTGGGCATACACACTGAGGAAACCAGAAGGGAAAGAGACACGTGTACCCCAATGTTCATTGCAGCACTGTTTATAATAGCCAGGACATGGAAGCAACCTAGACGTCCATCAGCAGATGAATGGATGAGAAAGCTATGGTACATATACACAATGGAGTATTACTCAGCCATTAAAAAGAATACATTTGAATCAGTTCTAATGAGGTGGATGAAACTGGAGCCTATTATACAGAGTGAAGTAAGCCAGAAAGAAAAACACCAATACAGTATACTAACGCATATATATGGAATTTAGAAAGATGGTAATAATAACCCTGTATACGAGACAGCAAAAGAGACACTGATGTATAGAACAGTCTTATGGACTCTGTGGGAGAGGGAGAGGGTGGGATGATTTGGGAGAATGGCATTGAAATATGTATAATATCATATATGAAACCAGTCACCAGTCCAGGTTCGATGCACGATACTGGATGCTTGGGGCTGGTGCACTGGGACGACCCAGAGGGATGGTATGGGGAGGGAGGAGGGAGAAGGGTTCAGGATGGGGAACACATGTATACCTGTGGCAGATTCATTTTGATATATGGTGAAACCAATACAATATTGTAAAGTTAAATAAAATAAAATTTAAAAAAATTAAAATTAAAAATAAATAAATAAAAATAGAATAGTCCATATTAAGAAAGGTTGTTCATGGACAGTAAACAAGGGCATATGTACAAAGTTCTGTGATCTACAAATTCCTTTCACATGCTTTTTTTTTTCTATTTCAGTTCAGTTCGTTTGCTCAGTCGTGTCCAACTCTGCGACCCCATGAATCACAGCACACCAGGCCTCCCTGTCCATCATCAACTCCCAGAGTCTACCCAAACCCATGTCCATAGAGTCGGTGATGCCATCCAGCCATCTCATCCTCTGTCATCCCCTTCTCCTCCTGCCCCCAATCCTTCCCAGAATTAGGGTCTTTTCCAATGAGTCAACTCTTCGCATGAGGTGGCCAAAGTATTGGAGTTTCAGCTTCAACATCAGTCCTTCCAATGAACACCCAGAACTGATCTCCTTTAGGATGGACTGGTTGGATCTTCCTGCAGTCCAAGGGACTCTCAAGAGTCTTCTCCAACACCACAGTTCAAAAGCATCAATTCTTTGGCACTCAGCTTTCTTCACCATCCAACTCTCACATCCATACACGACCACTGGAAAAACCATAGCCTTGACTAGACGGACCTTTGTTGGCAAAGTAATATCTCTGCTTTTCAATATGCTATCTAGGTTGGTCATAACTTTCCTTTCAAGGAGTAAGCGTCTTTTAATTTCATGGCTGCAATCACCATCTGCAGTGATTTTTCTATTTATTCCTCACTAATGTATTAGGTGGTTTATTATGAAATCTGTTTTTAAAATAAGATAAATGTCTTAACCACGGTCACACACTAGAGAAATGGTGGAGCCAGGAATCTGTCTCAGATGGATTTGTTGTAAATTCAGCTTCCTTTGGTGATAGTGATAGATGGGGTCCCTGCCGCATCTTCTATGGTTCTATAACAGAGGTAGGGACCAATTCCTTTGGAAGGAAAGATACGGATTCTATCTGGGTTTCTTAATAGACCAGTACTCCTTTATCAGACTGAGAAAAGTGAAGTCATTTCAAGTGAAGGAAGAGTCAAGGGGGTCAAAAGATATCCTGACATGTTGCACTTGATACAGGTGGAGACCTTGTAGAAAATAAAGCTGCCCAAGGAAACTGGATCCAGAGTTGGTAAGTTCTTGTCTGACAAATTAAAATTAAAGTTTTGACTTTATCTTAGGATTTGGAGTGACTGAAAGCCACAGTAATATTTTTAGGTAGTAATATCATATTTTTCTTTATAAAAATTGAAGTATTGTTTGATTTATAATATTTCAGGGATACAGCAAAGTGATTCAGTTATATAGTATATGTACACATGTATATTCTTTTTCAGATTTTTTCCATTATAAGTTATTAAAAGATATTGAATATAGTTCCCTGTGCTATACAGTAGATCTTTGTTGTTTAGCTATTTTATATATAATAGTATAGATCTTTAAGCCCAAATTCCCAATTTATCCCCCCTAATTTCCTCTTTGGGTTTCCGTGGTGGCTCAGACAGTAAAGAATCTGTCTGCAATGTAGGAGACCCGAATTCGATCCCTGGATCAGGGAGATCCCCTGGAGAAGGGCATGGCAACCCACTCCAGTATTCTTGCCTGGAGAATCCCCATGGACAAAGGAGCCTGGTAAGCTGTAGTCCATGGGGTTGCAAAGAGTTGGATACAACTGAGTGACTAAGCACAGCACAGCACTTTCCCCGTTGGTATCCATAAGTTTCTTTTCTGTGTATATGAGCCTGTTTATGTTTTATAATAAGTTCATTAGATCATTTTTGTTTAGATTCCACATTTAAGTGATATTATATGATATTTGTCTTTCTCCATCTGACTTACTTCTCTTGGTATGATAATAACCGCATCCATCCATGTTGCTGCAAATGACATTATTTCATTCTTTTCTATGTCTGAGTAATATTCCATTGTGCATATATATATATATATACCACATCTTCTTTATCTATTCATCTGTCCATGGACATTTAGGTTGGTTCCATGGCTTGGCTACTGTAGATAGTGCTACTCTACATTGGGATGTAATATCATTTTTTCCATTAAAAAATAAGCTATTACTTATTTGGATGAGATCTGGAAAAGAAAGTAAGAGACCATTTCAATGGGCTAATGACAGGTGATTAACGGCCAAAAAAATCAAGCAGCTATTTAGGAAGTAGATCTGACAAAGGATTTGAGGATGGTTGAATATGGAGGATGATGGTGTGAAAGAAGACACTGAGGCAACCCAATTTCATTTTCTAGGGCAGTTTATACAGGAAGAGACACAGTTTTGAGGAAAGAAGGGGAAAGAGAGTAAAAAGAACTAGTTTGTTTTTGTTGTTTGAAACCCCATGGACTGCAGTACGCCAGACTTCCCTGTCCTTCAAACTCATGTCCATTGAGTCGGTGATGCTTTCTAACCGTCTCATCCTCTGCTGCCCTCTTCTCCTTTTCCCTTCAAAAGACTAGTTATAACTTGTTAAGTTTAAGGACTCAAAGGACAAGAAAGTTGATATTTGCCTTGGGAAAGTGGAAATGGGGGTCTTGAGCTCAAAAGAAGGGTCAGGTATAGAGAGTGGTTGAGGGCCCATGGGCAGAAATTGAGTCATAAGGATAAATGTGCTGTGCTGTGGCGAAGAAAAAACTGACTCAAAGTCATTTTCTTTTTGACTTGACGTCAGGAGGTAAGCCCTTGTTTGAAACTGAAAGCTATTTAGCCATTAAGATCTATCTCAAAGGGAAGTTAAAAAAAAACATCTTTCTGGTTTTTGTTTGCTTTTTATCCAGAAATTAATGTGCTGGTGGAAGAGTGAAAGAAATAAGACTATCATGGATGGGGAGTGAATGGAAAAATGAGGGAACAGAGTTTTCAGAAATTTTGTTAGAGAAATGAAGAAGCAATCATTTAAGTCAGTAGCTATAAAGTACGGCAGACCAGATGAGCTTCACATGCATTAAGGCAAGGAGGAAAAATGGCAAAAAGATATAAATGGTCATGCAAAAAAAAAAAGCCTTCTTAGAAATGAAAGCATGCTAGCAAACCTTCAAGTTCAGAGTTCAGAACATTGCTCTTTAAGACCGTGTTGGCAGTGTTGACCCAGCTCCTATGTGACTACTAAGTTAGCTGATTTATTTACACACTTTTTTCCACCTTATAATTTATCCCACAGCAAAAAGACTGACCACCTTCTGTTTTCTTCACTTAACACTAACAAAAGAAAATACTCTACTTAAGGGACTTTCTTTTGTGTAGATAGCTAAATTTAAGCCTTTGGATTGAGAGGTACTCTGTAGAACCATAATAAATAAAATCCCTAAGGCCACTCTGAGTACTCTAAAAAGAGTTGTTTCTTCTCCTAGGATGAGTCCATTAAGTGGCTTTTTAAAATGAGTTTTAGCAACTGCCTCTGAAAAACTAGAGATGATCTTTTTGCCAAGCCACAAACAGAAGAGTGTTGAGGAAATAAGCAATCTCATTTAAAAAAAAAAAATCCTCTTTGAGAAATAATAAAAAGAAATTTGGGCCCAAGACTGGAGGAAACATACAGATTTAACAAATCCACCAAGAATTTGTTGAGCTTGGTTTCCTTGCTTACTTTTTCATAGATTCCCTAGTTTGCTTACTCTTTGAGTTTTGGTTTAAATTTGAGGGCTACCTACAAATATTCCTTAATTGCATTACTGGCATTTATGAGAGAGAGGGAGGGATGGGGGACAGAGGGGGAAAGAGAGATTTTGTTTGTCCTTCTGGGCTTCATCAGTTTGGCTCCAAATCTTGAGATTCAAAACCTCACTTGAAAACCTATTGTTGCTGTATTTTTCTACTCATATAATGTAAAAGATTAAAGACTGAACCTGTGGGAAATGCAAAAATTAATTGTACTTGAAAAACAGTGAATTAGAAAAACATTCTGCTGAGCATTTCTAATGTGTAAAAACCTGTCTAGAACAATGAAACAAAAGTAGAAGGAATTGAACTCTTGAGAGATGTGGGTAATGTAATGAAAATAACTGAAAATAGATGGGGGATGGAAACAGAAGAATCATAGTGCTTAACCTTCTGTCAAGACATTCTGAATTCAATATGTCTCAACAACAGGCCTACGGGACAGCAGTTTATGGTCTGTTGCCTTTTAACATTTTATTGTATGGAATTCGTTCAACAAGCATAAGTTGAATATGCACTAAACATACTACAGTTGCTTTGGAGAATTCAAAATAAGAATGTGGGGATTTTTTTTTCCTTCAGAAATCTTCTAAGCTACTTGCACACATTTCAGGATTTATCTACGTTTTTATTTCCTTCTTGATTTGCTGTGCTACTTCTTCTGTTCTTAAATGTGAATTTCAGATCCTTTTAGTGTTATTTACACATGTATTATAGTAAATAATTCATCAACAAACTTTCTAGATAATGGGCTCCTCAACAGAGGGGATAGAATGGTCTTTGTTCTATCCAAAGGCATGTTTGGTGAATACATGGAAAAGAATGAATGAATGAACAAATGAACAACTGAGCCTGGTGTATAATGTGCTGTATACCAAAGACCATTCAAAAAATTGATATTAGAAATTCTAAGAATAAAGCTAAACAATTAAGCATTGTTCATTGTCAGTGAAAGAAGCTTAAATTGACTTGGTAAATACAATCTTGCAATCAACAAACTTGCCTGAACCTAAACAATACATGCTTAACAAATACATGCTTCTTACCATTTTATGCTTGTAACTACTAGTCTAGAGGACTCCAGGCTCCTCTTAGCAAAAGTTTCTTATGTGGATGAATTTCCAGGGTTGTAAAACTAACAGAATCTTGAACATGTCCAAAGGATACCTAACTGCCATGGCAATCAGACAAGAAAAAGAAAGAAAAGGAATCCAAATTGGAAAGGAAGGAGTAAGTGTCACTACTTGCAGATGATATGAAATTATACACAGAAAATCCTAAGCACTGCACAAAAAACTACTATAGTTCATCAACAAATTCAGTAAAGTTTCAGGATACAAAATTAATATACAAAAATTTGTTGCACTTCCATACATGACCAGTGAACTGTCAGAAAGGGAAATTAAGGAAATAATTCCATTTACCTTCACATCAAAAAGAACAAAATAAATTGGAATAAATCTAACTAAGGAGGTAAAAGACATGTACTCAGAAAACTACAAGACACTGATGAAAGAAATTGAAGATGATACAAACAGAAAGATACAGCCTTTTCATGGGCTGGAACAATTAATGTATAACATGACCATATTATTCAATGAAATTTACAGATTCAGTATAACCCTTATCAAAATAACAATAAAATTTTTCACTGAAATGGAACTAATAATTCTAAAATTTTAGAATTTTAGTAAGCACAAGAGATCCTGAATAGCCAAAGCAATCTTAAGAAGGACAGAGCCAGAGGAATTATGTGCTCTGACTTCAGACTATACTACAAAACCACAATTATCAAAGCAGACACATAGATCAATGAAACAGAATAGAGGCCCAGGAAATAAGCCCAAGTATTTATGGTCAATTAATCTATGATAAATGGGGTAAGAGTATACAATGGAGAAAAGGCAATCTCTTCAAAAAATGGGGTCAGAAAAACTGAACAGCTACACTTAGAAGAATAAAGTTAGACCAGTTTCTCTCATTATATACAAAAATAAACTCAAATTGGATTAAAGACCTTCATGTGACACCAGAAACCATATGACACCTAGAAGAAAACATAGGCAGAACAATCTTTGGCATAAATTACAGCAATAATTTTTTACATCTGTCTTCTCAGGCAAAGGAAACAAAAGTAAAAAATAAACAAATGGGACCTAATTAAACTTAAAAACATTTACACAGCAAAGAAATGGTTGACAAAATGTAAGACAACCTACTGAATGGGAGAGAATATTTGCCAATGATACAACCCATAAGGTGCTAGTATCCAAAATATATAAACAGTTCATACAACTCAATATCAAAAAGACAAACAGCCCAATTAAAAAACATACAAAAGACCTGAATAAACATTATTCCTAAGAAGATACACAGATGCCATCAGGCACATGAAAAGATGCTCAATATCGCTAATTATTAGAGAAATGCAAATCAAAACCACAATGAAATATCACCTCACAACCTGTCAGAATGTCTGTCATCAAAAAGTCTGCAAATAACACATGTTGGTGAGGATGTGGGGAAAAGGGGACCCTTGTACATTGTTGGTGGGTATGAATTTGTGCAGCTGATCTACATTGAAGAAAGCAGGGAAAACCACTAGACCATTCAGGTATGAACTAAATCAAATCCCTTATGACTATACAGTGGACGTGACAAATAGATTCAAGGGATTAGATCTGATAGACAGAGTGCCTGAAGACTATGGACGGAGGTTCATGACACTGTACAGGAGGCAGTGATCAAGACCATCCCCAAGAAAATAAATATAAAAAGAAAAATATTGTAAAACAACATCTACTTCTGCCTTTGACTGTGTGGATCACAACATACTGTGGAAAATTCGTAGAGATGGGAATACCAGACCACCTGACCTGCCTCCTGAGAAATCTGTATGCAGGTCAAGAGGCAACAGTTAGAACTGGACATGGAATAACAGCTGGTTCCAGATAGGAAAAGGAGTACATCAATGCTGTATTTTGTCACCCTGCTTATTTAACTTATATGCAGAGTACATCATGAGAAACATTGGGATGGATGAAGCACAAGCTGGAATCAAGATTGCCAGGAGAAATATCAATGACCTCAGATATGCAGATGACACCACCATTACGGCAGAAAGGGAAGAAGAACTAAAGAGTCTCTTGATGAAAATGAAAGAGGAGAGTGAAAAAGTTGGCTTAAAATTCAATATTCAGAAAACTAAGATCATGGCATTGGATACCACCACTTCATGGCAAATGGATGGGGAAACAAAGGAACCAGTGAGAGACTTTATTTTCTTGGGCTCCAAAATCACTGCAGATGGTGACTGCAGCCATGAAATTAAAACATGCTTGCTCCTTGGAAGAAAAGCTATGACCAACCTAGACAGCATATTAAAAATCAGAGACATTACTTTGGAAACAAAGGTCAAAGCTATGGTTTTTCCAGTAGTTATGTATGGATGTGAGAGTTCGACTATAAAGAAAGCTGAGCGCCAAGGAATTGATGCTTTTGAACTGTGGTGTTGGAGAAGACTCTGGAGAGTCCCTTGGATTGCAAGGATATCCAACCAGTCCATCCTAAAGAAAAATCAGTCCTGAATATTCACTGGAATTACTGATGCTGAAGCTGAAACTCCAATACTTTGGCCATCTAATGCAAAGAACTGACTCACTGGAAAAGACCCTGATGCTGGGAAAGATTGAAGGGAGGAGGAGAAGGGGACGACAAAGGATGAGATGGTTGGATGGCATCACCAACTCAATGGACATGAGTGTGAGCAAGGTCTGGGAGTTGGTGATGAGCAGGGAGGCCTAGTGTGCTCCAGTCCATGGGGTCACAAACAGTCGGACATGACTGAGCGACTAAACTGAATTGAACTGACTATGGAAAATCGTATGGAGGCTCCCCCAAAAAACTGGAAAAAGAACTACCATGCTGCTGCTGCTGCTAAGTTGCTTCAGTCGTATCCGACCCTGTGCGACCCCATAGCTGGCAGCCCACCAGGCTCCCCCGTCCCTGGGATTCTCCAGGCAAAAACACTGGAGTGGGTTGCCATTTCCTTCTCCAATGCAGGCAAGTGAAAAGTGAAAGTGAAGTCACTCAGTCGTGTCCGACTTCTAGCGACCCCATGGACTGCAGCCCACCAGGCTCCTCTGTCCATGGGATTTTCCAGGCAAGAGTACTGGAGTGGGGTGCCATTGCCTTCTCCGAGAACTACCATATGATCCAGGAATTTCACTCCTGGGTGCATACCCAAAAAACCCAAAACACACTAATTCAAAAAGATACAGGCACCCCAATGTTGATAGCATCATTATTTACAATAGCTAAGATATGGAAGCGATCTAAGTGTCTATCAACAGATAAAGGGATAAAGTAAATGTGGTACATATGTACAATGGAATACTATATTATACATTAAGATTAGGAGGTTCAAATTACTATATATTAAATTAAGAAGTTACAGTGATATATTATACAGAACAAAGAGTATAACCAATATTTTACAATAACTTTAAATGACATATAATCTATATAAAATTTTGAATCATTAGGTAGTACACCTGAAATTAATATAAAATTGTAAATCAGCTAAATCTCAATAAAAAGGATATAGCTAACTGAAGCTGTGATTTCTGGAAATTGCTGAAGTGATACAGAACATTGCTTTGAATATTCTGGGAATATGACTTATCTTACACAAAGGAGACCAAAGAGCAAGCCCCTCTCTCTATTTCCATGATGTCACTCATTTTAATGTGAGGTGGCCATCACCTTCTAGGCCTTAATTTCCATAACTCTTCCTGGTCACTGGAAATAATTAATAAGTCTCCCCTCTTCTCTTGGGCAGGATTTCTGTCTCTAGTTGGCACCTATTAACTGACTTGGGTTGCAGGATTGAGAATGCTCACTCCAAGTGAATTACATATAAATAAGAACTGAAGACATTACTGAACTTACTGTGAAAATGGTCTTCTAGTATTATTTTGTGTGAGTTCATGAAAGATTAGCTGCTATATTTTGGTAACATATTCTTCTGATAGGTTTGAGTTTTACAGGTGGATACAGAAATGACAGAGTCTATCCATTTAGACTAGGTAGGTACTTGACAATCTTTTCAAAGCCTTGATTGGTTGAGTCTGGTTTAAATACATTTGATTATTTACTACTATTTAAATACATTTAGGATGATTCACAGGATTTCTCTGGTGGTCCAGTGGCTAAGACTCCACATTCCCAACGGCAAGCTTGGGTTTGATCCTTGGTCGGGGAACTAGGCCCCACAGGCCACAGCTAAGAGTGTGCATGCTGCAACTAAGGCCTGGTGCAGTCTAATTAATTAATTAACAATAAATAGTTTTATAGGGCTTCCCTGGTGGCTCAGATGGTAAAGAATCTGCCAGCTATGCGGAAACCAGGGGTCGATCCCTGCGTTGGGAAGATCCCCTGGAGTGGGGCATGGCAACCCACTCCAGTATTCTCACCTGGAGAAGCCCCATGGACAGAGGAACCTAGAGGACTACAGTCCACGGGGTCGAAAAGAGTTGGACTCATTTTTTTTTAAAGATGATTAACTTCATCATTCTCTCTCACTGAGCTGTATATCTTGGTTCACTGTGGTCTGAATTTTCTTCAGAAAATAGGCTTCATATTAGTGCTGGAGGCTCACTAGGTTAAAGAGACACGAGGTCAGAAATCTAGGACTAGGACTTCTAGACTTTTCAGACTTTACTCCTAGATTGCAATCCCTCATCTCAAGCAAAGCTCGTTGGTCTGCTGCCTGCTCCTTCACTCTCCCCACTGCCAAACACACAACCTCTAGAGGCCAGGAAACCACAGGTATCAAAACAGTGCTGTGACTGAGAACATAGCTGGGTCAGCAGGAGCTGCAAGCAACCTCTCCTCCTACAGAGCAGTGAGGAGAGAGATGAAAGACCGTGCAACATCCAAGTCAAGTTCCCACTGGGGTTTTCCTGCACATAACCTTCTTGTTTTAAAATAACTGGCCTAGGACTTGTAAAAGAACATTGCTTTTCCTACACTGCTTCTCTGAATATGAGTTACAAAACATTGATCTTCAAAAAAAAAGCGGGGGTGGGGGGGCGCGGAAGTCTTAGGATACATGGATCTGAGTATTCATAGAAAACTATGATGGTTTATTAATTAATGATAAAGTTCCTTTAACTGACATACTTTGGGCAGTTAACAGGTCTAGGAAATCTTGTTATGGAAACTTCTTTGGGGGGGCAGCAAATACATTTGGATTACTAGTATTATACATTTTCCTCATCCCTCAACCCCAGGATACAGCCTGGGGAGGGGTGGTGGGAGGAGTGCATATTTTATTATCCCAATGCATGTGTGCCAGGATACCATGTTCAGTCCCCTAGTGGGACTTCTGAAGTCCCCAGGTTTCAAGACACTAGCCAACTTTTGAATCACAATTCCTTTTTTTCCTATGTTGCTTTTTTTTGGGCCTGAAAGATTAGAATATGATCGAAATAATGAAGTAGTTAACAATCGAGGGTGGAAACACTCCCTGCTAAAGGTCACTGACTTCCCTTTGCAAAATGGAAAAGACAGTCTTACTGATTTTCAAGGAAATCAGCATTTATTTTTTCACACTCATGTGTTCCCTGCATGTTTAGCTATTGCGATGTGGACTGCTCTCACCAGTGAAAAGGGCTTGCTCTTTGGGATATCAAAATAAAACAAGTTTTCAAGAGGTGGGTGGGGTTAAAACAGTTTGTCCTAAAACTGACACTCCCAACACTTTCTATCTGCCAACATCTGCATGTATTCAGGGCTCCTTTCAAACAAAGAGATTTCTGATTATAATCCTGGGTTGTTATTGCTGTGACTGATGCAAAAGGGTGTTTATTTTTATCTATCTCTCTCTTTCTGTCTCTCTTTAGTCGCTCAATTGTGTCCAACTCTTTGTGACCCCATGGACTATAGCCTGCCAGGCTCCTCTGTTCATGGGATTCTCCAGGCAAGAATACTGGAGTGGGCTGCTGTTCCCTTCTCCAGGGGATCTCCCCGACCCAGGGATCGAACCTGGGTCTCCTGCATTGCAGACAGATTCTTTACCAACTGAGCTATGAGGGGAGCCCTTATCCACATAAAGTAGTTCTTAAAAAATATTTCCAAAGAAAACTCTGATTCATGTTTCACTATGACTAATACATAGCATTTAGAAATTTCTATTTTAGAAGTTCATTAAAAATAAATTATTCATTGTACTTCTTTTATCCCTTATTCCATCTACTCCTTTTTTAAGAAAATAAGTGTTAGCAAGTAGAAAAAAAAAAGCCATTTCAATTAAAAGATCATTAAAGCAAGATTACCACCATATATATTTATACATAGCACCTCCTTCAGAAAGGGTGTTTGTTTGAAGAGTGTGTTTAAACATCAATTGTTTTGTGACTTCTCTGATGGTCCAGTGTCTAAGACTCCATGCTTCTAATGCAGGGAGCCTGGGTTCCATTCCTGGTCAGGGAACAAGATCCCACATGCTACAACTAAGATTTTGAATGCCACAACTAAAAACATCTTGCATGCCTCAACAAAGACTGAAGATCCCACATGCTGCACCTAATACTCAGTGCAGTCAAATAAAAATTTTTTTAAAAAACATGAATGGTTTTATTTATCAGGCTGTCCCCTTTGTTCCAATTTGTGTGTCCCTTTACTGTCTTTAGGTCACACAGGGGATTAGTATAAGAACATGATTATAATTTAAATAATCCCATACAGTTTAAACTGTTTCAAATGCAATAAACCTGCCTCTTTCTTTCCTCAAACATGAACAGTCATTAGATAATAGCTATACAACACGGGTGAAAGTGAAAGTGAAAGTCGCTCAGTCGTGTCCGACTCTTTGCAGCCCATGGATTGTGTAGTCCATGGGATTCTCCAGGCCAGAATACTGGAGTGGGTAGACTTTCCCTTCTCCAGGGGATCTTCCCAACCCAGGGTTTGATCCCAGGTCTCCTGCACTGCAGGTGCATTCTTTACCAGCTGAGCCCCAAGGGAAGCCCACAACACGGGTAGTAACTATAAAATAGTGAGCCGGATTTCTTTAAATCATACAAGAGAACAATTCTACAATTATATCATGATGACACATTCCTACTGGGTATCCTAGAGGAAAACAAAATGGAAAGAAAACTGAGAGACAAAAAATTTTAAGTTAACATCAGTTTTCAAACTGGCTACTGTATCAGTTCAGTTCAGTTCAGTCGCTCAGTCCTGTCGGACTCTTTGAGACCCCATGAATCGCAGCATGCCAGGCCTCCCTGTCCATCACCAACTTCTAAAGTCCACCCAAACTCATGTCCATCGAGTTGGTGATGCCATCCAGCCATCTCATCCTCTGTCGTCCCCTTCTTCTTCTGCCCCCAATCCTTCCCAGCATCAGGGTCTTTTCCAGTGAGTCAACTCTTTGCATGAGGTGGCCAAAATATTGGAGTTTCAGCTTCAACATCAGTCCTTCTAATGAACACCCAGGACTGATCTCCTTTAGGATGGACTGGTTAGATCTTCTTGAAGTTCAAAGGACTCTCAAGATGTCAGTTTTTATAGAATCCATGAATATAAAGGAAGAGGAGACCAACCGTGCAAAAGCAGAAGTATAAGACATATAAAATGGTAATCAATGAATATTATTTCTAATGAGCCTATATGTCTACAGTTATTTATAAGTCTCAGCAGTAGAAGCTAATCTGTAATAAGGGAGCTTCAAGGTCAAGAGCTTAATTGCTTAGGTGTTCCATTAGTTAACAACACACAATATTCTTTCCTTTTCTGACATTCTTTAGCAGACTTACAGCATTCTCAGTTCCCTTTCACAAAAGCAAATTAGTGTCTGTTCTTTCTCAGAGGTAAATAAAAGCATCAGAGGTGGGTTAAAAAAAAAAAATCCCTAAACTTAACTGCCTTTAGTGAATTGACATGGAAGGAAATTGATCATTAAAAGCCAATTTCTTGGGTCATAAGGTCTCTGCTGAAACAGCTTCCCTTTCTGGGTCACTTCAATTAAAAGTTAATTTCTCAGCCATGCACTTAGTAGGCAATAATCTACTCTGGTTTGTAAATTGACATAAATCTAAACCGATGGTCCTACTTCCTGTGTTCAGAGAAAGGTCAAGGGGACAATTACAATGGCAGTCAACTTTGTCTAATCTTTCCATCTTTGGCAGGAAGTCTGAGGTAAATGTTGATTGGGAAAATACAGTGCCTGATATGCAGTCTTCCAAGAGATGTAGTTTGAAGAAGGTCTCCTTACTGACAAAGATAGGCTTGAAACGGTAGATAGCCTCTACCATTCCAATTCTCAGAGGCTCCTTCGAGAACGAATATTAATTCAAAGGAAGAATTGCAACATCCCACAAATGAACTGTTGTAATGTCCCACTAATCCATTCCAGTTTCCAGCCCAACTGAGAGCTCACTTTGGCAAGAATACAGGTCAGTTCTCAGATGGTACATGTTATGGTCCAAGTTCCCACTATATTTTTAAAAGAGGGAGAATGGTAATGTCAGCAAGATGGCAGACTAAGAAATTCCAGGCCCTCATTGCCCCATGGAAGCATTAAATAATTAAACAACTAGAAACTGACTAAAATAACTTTATAGGTGCTCTGGAAATCAGTAACAACCAAATGCCCAGTCAAGAAAAAGTCACATTCAAAATGGTAGGAAATTTCATGGAATCTTATTTGCCCTTTTCCCACCCACCACAATTTGGGAGAGGCAGTGGCTTGGTCCCCATCTACTTCCCACAAGCCAGAGGGAGCAGAGCAGAGTGAAACTTTAATGTTCTAGCCTGTCTGCACACCGCCTGAGAGATTGGTTTCTAAGTCATCCAACTTTGGGTTCAAAAGAAACTGAGATCTCAAACTAAGGGAAATAGTGGGAAGTATCTCATGCGAAGAGTTGACTCATTGGAAAAGACTCTGATGCTGGGAGGGATTGGGGGCAGGAGGAGGAGACGACAGAGGATGAGATGGCTGGATGGCATCACTGACTCGATGGACATGAGTTTGAGTGAACTCCGGGAATTGGTGATGGACAGGGAGGCCTGGCGTGCTACGATTCATGGGGTCCCAAAGAGTCGGACATGACTGAGCGACTGATCTGATCTGATCTGATCTGATCAGGCATAGCTTATGAAAACTGCAAGAAGACTACCAATTCTAAATGCCCTTGGTAAGAGATTTCTGACTGAGGAATTAAATAGAACAGCCAAGGCACCAGGAAGAAACAGGGGTGAGACTCTAACAGAAATCAAAACATTTAAAAGCAGCTGTGGATATGGGGGAATTTGGAAAAAGCACACACATACCAGCCCAGGAAAGATACCCAGCATGAAAAGATTTAGGACCTTAAGTATGTATGCTGGGTTAATTAGTGAAGGTTTTCCCCTGCACAGTCTGTAAAAACTGGAAGAGATAACTATTTTTTCAAATGTCCAATTAAAAAAAATCGCAAAGCATACATAAAAACAGGAAAATATGATTCAAAGGAAAACTAAATCTACAGGAGGCATCTCTGAAAAAATAAAAGCATTAGATTTACTTGACAAAGACTTTAAAGCAACTGTCTTATATATGCTCAAAGAGCTAAAGGAAACAATGAACAAAGAACCTTTAGTTCTTAGTACAAATCAGGAAAATGATATGTAAACAAAATGAGGATATCAGCAAAATAGGAATTAAGAAAAACAAATTCTGGAGTTGAAAATTTTACTAGAGGGTTTCAAGAGCAGACCTAAACAGGCAGAAGAATCAATAAACTTGAAGGAAAGTTAACTTAAAATTATTGAGTCTGGGGAACAAAAAGGAAAAATAGGGAAGAAAAATGAAGAGAGACTAAAGGATTCATGGGACTCTATCAAAAAGATGAATATATAGATTACATGATGAGAAGGAGAAATAAAGGAGAGAAGTCCCAGGAGGAGAAGAGCAAGAATGTATTTGAAGAAAGAGTGGCCAAAAACTTCCCAAATTTGAGGAAGTACATGGATATACAAATAAAAGAAAGCTCAACAAAACTCAAAGAAGAGGAGGCCAAAAAGAGTCACTCTGAAATAACTTATAATCAAACTGTTGAATGCCAAAGATAAAGATGGAATCTTAAAAGCAGCAAGAGAAAAGCAAATGGTCATATATCAATACAAAGACTCCTCAAAAACATCATCAGTATATTTCTCAACAGAATCTTACAGGCAAGAAGGCAGCGGAAAGATATATTTAAAGAGCTAAAAGAAAAACAGCAGTGTCACCTGAAAGCTCTATATCTGGCAAAACTCTCCTTCAAAAAGAAGAGAAAAATTTAGACATCCCAGATAAGTGAAAAGCTAAGATAGTTTGTTACTACTAGACCTGTCCTATGAGAAGTATGCAGTTAGAACTGGACATGGGACAACAGACTGGTTCCAAATAGGAAAAGGAGTACGTCAAGGCTGTATATTGTCACCCTGCTTATTTAACTTCTATGCGGAGTACATCATGAGAAACTCTGGACTGGAAGAAACACAAGCTGGAATCAAGATTGCCGGGAGAAATACCAATAGCCTCAGATATGCAGATGACACCACCCTTATGGCAGAAAGTGAAGAGGAACTAAAAAGCCTCTTGATGAAAGTGAAAGTGGAGAGTGAAAAAGTTGGCTTAAAGCTCAACATTCAGAAAACGAAGATCATGGCATCCTGTCCCACCACTTCATGGGAAATAGATGGGGAAACAGTGGAAACAATGTCAGACTTTATTTTTCTGGGCTCCAAAATCACTGCAGATGGTGACTGCAGCCATGAAATTAAAAGATGCTTACTCCTTGGAAGGAAAGTTATGACCAACCTAGATAGCATATTCAAAAGCAGAGATATTACTTTTCCAACAAAGGTCTGTCTAGTCAAGGCTATGGTTTTTCCTGTAGTCATGTATGGGTGTGAGAGTTGGACTGTGAAGAAGACTGAGCGCTGAAGAATTGATGCTTTTGAACTGTGGTGTTGGAGAAGACTCTTGAGAGTCCCTTGGACTGCAAGGAGATCCAATTAGTCCATTCTGAAGGAGATCAGCCCTGGGATTTCTTTGGAGGGAATGATGCTGAAGCTGAAACTCCAGTACTTTGGCCACCGCATGCCAAGAGTTGACTCATTGGAAAAGACTCTGATGCTGTGAGGGATTGGGGGCAGGAGGAGAAGGGGATGACAGAGGAGGAGATGGCTGGATGGCATCACTGACTTGATGGACGTGAGTCTGAGTGAACTCCAGGAATTGGTGATGGACATGGAGGCCTGGCGTGCTGCGATTCATGGGGTCACAAAGAGTCGGACATGACTGAGCGACTGATCTGATCTGATCCGATGAGAAGTATTAGAATTCTTCAAGTTTAAATCAAAGGATATCAAATGCTAACTGAAAGCTCATATGAAAATATAGGATTCTGGCAAAGGTAAACACGTGGACAAATACGAAAGCCAGCATTATTTTGATTTTGGTTCATAACTCCACTTTTATTCTTCTATAAGATTTAAAGGCCAAAGCATAAAATTATTATAAACGTATGTTAGCGTGTGACAATATATAAAGATGTGATTGTGACATCAATAACACCAGGGCAAGTACAGAACAGTAAAGGTGTAGAGTTTTTATGCAATTGAAATTAAATTGGCAGTAGTCTAAAATAGATTGTTATAACACAAGACTGTTTTATATAATTTCATAATACACAAAAAGAATATCTGTAGAATATGCACACAAAAAAATGAAAAGGAAATCAAAAGTGTCACTATAAAAATCTACTAAACACAAGATAAGGCAGTAAGAGAAAATGAGAGACAAAAAAGCTACAAGACAAAACGGCAATAGTAAGTCTCTTCCTATCATAATTAACTTAAATGTAAATGGATTAAACTCTCTAATCAAACTACATAGATTGGCAGAATGGATTTAAAAAAAGAAAACGATCATCTAATTATATGCTGTCTACAAGAGCATTCTTTAGATATGAGGACATAGGTAGAAGTTCGAGGCCCTAACTTCTTCCAGTAGAACTTATGTCCTTACAAAAAGAGGAAGAAAAGAGAGATTTATGCACAGAAAAAAAGGTCACATGAAGACATAGTGAGAAGACAACCATTTGCTACCCAAAGAGAGAGGCCTCTAAACCTACCAAGATCTTGATCTTGGACTTCCTGTCTCCATACAGTGGGGAGATAACTTCCTGTTACTTAAGACACCCCTTCTGTGGTAGTTTGTCATAGCAGAGCTAGCAAACTGACACATAACTCTGCTCCTAGGATTCAGGTGGAGCTGATCCTCCCCTTACCCCTACAATTCCACATTGTGGGCAGGTGACCGGAGCCCATCCAATCAAAGTTCCACCCCAGACCTCAGAGATTGGCTCAGGGTGTAGCCTTCCTCCCAAGCCAGGCCAATCAGAGTGAGTCCCAGGTCAGGTGCTGGCACTCTGGGCCAAGGGGCCCTCTGTGCTCCTCTGAAGTCCCTTAGCTGATGGAACAGAAGCTTGCAGCTGCTGAGAGTCATCCTCTCCCATGAAGGAAAGAGTTTCTTGAGAATGAGGCCAAGACAGAAAAAGCAGGGGCAGGAAAGTGAGAGACAGGTTTCAGATGTCATCTTGTGAGCACCTGGCCTTGACTTTGGCTGATAGCAGCTACCTTAGCCCTGGTGTTCTCTGAGCCAGCAAATCTTCTCTCACGATTCAGCCACTTGGAGTTGAATTTCTTTCACTCACAACTAAAAAAAATCCTGACAAAAGCAGGAACCTGAGTCTTATTTTACTATGGAAATGTTTAACTATGGTTTGATATTCTCTTGATAAGCAGCACTGTTATTTAAATATTTCTAACAATTACATGCCTTGTTAGAAATTACAATTTCTAACAATTACATTTCTAACAACAATTCAAGAAAAAAACTCCTTAAAATGTATTGTAAAATTTGGTTTTTAAAATTCCTCATAGAAGACCAGCTGTTTTGCCTAAATAGAATATAACTATCCTATTCATGAAAACACTCCACATTAGAAAACAAGGTGCTCAATTTCTCAGAAGTCCTCTGATCTTGTCAGAGTTCATCTGTTTCCCGCACCATCTTTCTTGCAGCTGCTTCCACTGAATGGCATTAAAAATGGGTGTGGCCATCTGGTTTTCTGAAAGGAAATGTCAAAGATGAGCTAAGACTACAAAATAAAGCCATCATTTTTCTTCTCTCTTCCTGGTGACTTAACCTGCCAGGTGTTATTTCTTATTAAAGTGGTGATTTAAAAGGTTCTTTTTCTTATTTTATAAAAGATGTCTTACTTGAAACAAAGAAGAGACATATTTTCAGGAAAATGCTTCAGGATGGCCATTAGATGTGTTTTCCCTGATCCTTCGCATGGTGGAATGAACACACTTCTTCAATGAGGTAAATGTTAGTGGAAACCTTTTACTCTCAACTCTGCAGTATACTGTGAGTGTCTGCGGTGTCTCCTCTGAATACAGAACAAACAATCCTGTGGCACATAGTCATTGATTCCCCCATCCTTCCCTAAAGGAACCTTGGAAGTAGAAGTGCTTCTTCTAGAAGTAGCCTATAGAAATATAGACTTTCTCAAACAAGGAGAAGCTTGTGTTATTAAAAATTTTATTTGTACCAACATAAGTCAATCTTACGGAGAAGGCAATGGCACCCCACTCCAGTACTCTTGCCTGGAAAATCCCATGGGCGGAGGAGCCTAGTAGGCTACAGTCCATGGGGTCTCGAAGAGTCCGACACGACTGAGCAACTTGACTTTCACTTTTCACTTTCATGCATTGGAGAAGGAAATGGCAACCCACTCCAGTGTTCTTGCCTGGAGAATCCCGGGACGGGGGAGCCTGGTGGGCTATGGGGTCACACAGAGTCGGAAACGACTGAAGCGACTTAGCAGCCGCAGCAGCAGCAAGTCAATCTTAAAGGATGCTGATTTTTACCAGTAAGTTACCAACTATCAATTGAAGACTGAATCCCATAGGACCTAGGTCATCCTATCATATTTAAATTCTACTATTAATACATAATCCAAAACCTCAACCAAGTTATAAGCCATGCCATGAAGCAAAAGAGATACTAGAATAAAAGAATGGAGTATGTTTAATTTATATCTTAAAACATATTCAGTTAATCTACTTCTGTGTCTAATATCCATCTCAAATGCAACATGCCAAAAACTGAACTCCTGATTCTCTCTGAAAAGAGAGAAAGAAGGAACTAATAACATTCTTAGCTCAGTAAATAAGAAATAGCAGCCTTTTCCTCTTCCTCTTCTTCCTTCCTGTTTTCTTCCTTTCTTCCGTCTTCCTTCCTTCCTCCAAGTTCTTTTTCTTTCCTTATAGTTAATTAATAGATCTTTATTGTAGAAAACATAAGTATTTCGGACATTGACTTGTTGGATTTATATGCTTTTAAATTTCTTGATACTGTTGTTAGATCACTTTCTGATCTAATATGCCACTTCACCTCTCATCAGCAAGGCTTGAGAAGGTCTGTTTTTCTGCAATCACAGTCTAGCACCAGACACTCATTTCTTTTACTTTTGTTATCTTAATGAGCAATAGTTAAAAATGACACTGCTTTGAGATTTCCATTTCCTTGATGACCAGTAGGGTACAACTTTACTGGCTAAGCGAGAAGTTATACAACGTGCTCTCTCCTCTTGGAATTCTATTTTGTGGTTCACAGGATGTTAGAACTGGCAAGAGGTCAATCCTCTCATTTTACAGAGGAGAAGACTGAGGCTAGCAAGGCAAAATGTCTTTTGTAAGTCATCTCCAATTTGTAGCAGGACTGGGACCAGAATAAGGAGACATTTGGTCCAAAGACCAGCTTTCTTTCCGTTACACCAATTGAAAAGGGGTTATCATTTTAAAGTTCATATAATGGGAGAATGGTTTAGAAAATACTTGCATTATTAGTCAGGTCAGGGTCCTTACAAATAGCAGCTCTTTGAGAACCTGAACAAATGTGGATGGGTCCTTTGAGGAGCAGCATGGGAAACTCAAGGACAGAGAGTTCCAGAGTTATGTTCAGAGTTCAGAGGCATGGCCTTTTCAGGCACACATGATAATATAAGATTTTCCTCTCCTGAAACATAAGCAAGAAAGGTCACCCAGCTATGCCACTTGGCCATGCGCCCTAGGACTGAGTGATGTGTGATTAGCAGCACGTAAGCAACCTCAGCAAGGTTACTGCCTGTTTCACGGCCACTCCTAGGCTTCTGTCATTTCCCTTCCATCACCATTTCTTTACTTCTCCCAGACAGAGGAAGGAATTCCCCACCCAGCGATTATCTTCCTGGCTGACTTGCCTTTCTCTCATATATATATATATTTTTTTAACACTTTCTCTCACTAATTCTTGCTAGCGTTGAGCAAAAAAAAAAAAAAAAATGATTTACCTCAGCAATCTCTACAACAGACAAAACATACACAGCCTTTGTCTGAAAGACATTAAGATCTAAATAAACTTGACAAGAGAGGCCCATGTTTCCTCAGGGAGAGGATCTCTGAGAGAGAAAAAACGCAAAGGATTCTGGGGGGAGGTAGCGTCCGTGTGCCTCGGAGGCAGAGACCTGACGGACGGCGCCATGTATGGAGATCTGGAGAGAGTGAAGCTCTGGCTTTCCAGGGGCTCAAATTTCTCAAGGTTTGTCAGAAACCTTTGTCATTTTGGTGCTCTGAAAACACACGGAGAGGAGAGGAGAGGCCGTTTCAAAGCTGCTTTCTCCAGGTGAGGCTGGAGAAGCAGAGTCTGTGAACCACTCTTCTGTAGGAAACAAGAGACCCCGACTGTCTCATGTTCTCAGAGATTAGCCCTCTGCAGAGCTTTGCACCCATCTCCCCAGGCGGCCCTGCACACAACAGGAACATGTAGTGGTTACAGCCCTGGCTCCTACCTGCCTTCCCGCAAGGTCTCTGCATTAAACCTACCTGCATCCCATCAGTCCAATAAGCCTGAGTTTCCCAGGCCTGCCATGGTCCCCCGGACCTCTGTACATGTGAGCCCGATCCATCTTCCCAACCGCCCTTATTTTGGCCCTTGAATTGTGCTTTCTGAGCACTCTGTCATCAACAAACCCTTATGACCTTTAACTTCTCTGAACATCTCCTTCACCTTCGTGCCTGTAATACTGATTCCTGTTGCCTTCTCCTTGGGATACTGTTCCATAACTGTTTGCCTCGTTCAAGCCCTGGAGATGCAGTATCCTCCAGACTGTTCACTGCTGCTTCCAAATCATCTCACTTATTTTTAATTGATTATTTTAAATTGGAGGATAATTGCTTTGCAATGTTGTGTAAGTTTCTGCTGTACAAGAGAGTGGCGCAGCTGTATGTAGACAGAGGGGTAGGATGGGGGTATGGTGGGAGGGAAGCTAAAATCACTTCACTTCTTAATTCAAACTTTGCACTTTCTGGGACATTCACACCATGTGAATATGATTTTGCTGCTCAATAGACATTCTTCAGTCATCATCTACCAACATCCCAACCACATCCTTCATTCTCTGATGATGACTATCACACCTGCATCACTGCCTCTATTTTCAGTCCTCTTCCATCATTTCATTTGGCTACAGCTTCTACAAAAATGATCCCCCAACAATTTACCTCTCTGCCTTTTCAGCTCCTCACCTCTAGGGATCTTTATTTTTCACCTCCCATTAGCAACCTCACAGTCATCTACTTGCCTTCCTCATTTCTTGTTCTTACATTATCTTGAAATCCTCAGTTTCAAGCTTCTCATTCAGCAATAATGACATTCAATTATTCCAGCTCATCACTTAATTCTACCATTTCATTCCTCTAAACAAAATGTAAAACCCATGGACCATACACACGTTTCACTATCCATATTCATCTGTGTGTCTTCAACTTTCATTTTACCGAATTGAAGCTCCACAGTCCATCATTATGATACTTTTCTTACAAACATTCTGATCATAAATAACGTCTCTGTGCTATAAAGTTCACTGAGACATATACCTTCCAGGAAATATACTTCCTATACAGCAAAGTCACTTGAAGAATATGTCTCTTTCAAGGACATTTCTTAACCCTCAAGAAATTAATTCAGAATTATGTATTGAAACTTCTAGTTGCTTAAAATTTAAGTGACAGTTAAATGTAATTATAAATGCTTACTACTGAAAATAAGGATCATAAGGAATGACACAGTCCTTGTGAACTATCAGAAACTGACTAAATCATACTATTTTTATTTGGTGTATGCATTCCAAATACTTAATCTTCAAATAACATCAATAATTGGCTTACCAATTAATTTTCATATCCTGAAAAAGTGAAAGTTTTCTATACTTTTATTTAAATACCATTAGTATCATTCTTTTTGTTATATTGTCAAAGAAATGTTACTATATAACAGCAAGTTAATGTCTTATCAAGTCTTCCCTGGTGGCTCAGTGATGAAGAATCCATCTGACAATTCAGGAGATGGGAGTTCAATCCCTATGTTGGGAAGATCCCCTGGAGAAGGAAGTGGAAACCCACTCCAGTGTTCTTGCCTGAAAAATCCCATAGACAGAGAAGCCTAGCAGGCTACAGTCCATGGGGTCACAGAAAATTTGGACACAACTCAGTGACTAAGCAACAACAACAACAGATGTCTTATTAAGGACCAAAATGGTGGAAACATTTGTATGGACCACAGAGTGCACTAACTCTTTTACAGATTTTTTATTGGAAAAACTCTGCGTAGTCACTTCAGTCATGTCCAACTCTGTGCAACCCTATGGGCTGCAGGCTGCCAGGCTTCTCTGTCCATGGGATTCTCTAGGTAAGAGTACTAGAGTGGGTTGTCATGCCCTTCTCCAGGGGATCTTCCTGACCCAGGGATCGAACCGAGGTCCCCACATTTCAGGCAGATTCTTTATCACTGAGCCACCAAGGAAACCTGAGTGAGGTGCATTTTTGATCCTACAGATCAGAAAAAGTAGATTTCATAGCCAATATCCAAGTACTTCAGAGTATCTGTTTAGTGAAAAGCAAGGCAGGATTGTATGTCATATGCCATCATTAATTCAATTATGTGCATTCATTATTTCTTTAATATCTACTATGTGTACTTATACCATTTTTGTTGTTATTGTTCTTATATTGGATAATCCACCCCCTTTATCTTAATTTTCTCATGCCAATTTTTCTACAAAGCAGATCTTTGCAGAGAAAATTTGGAGAAAAATAAGGGATTGTGTCAGTGTAGACTCATAGTGAGAAGGGGATGACAGGATGAGATGGTTGGATGGCATCACCGACTCAATGGACATGAGTTTGGGTAAACTCTAGGAGTTGGTGATGGACAGGGAGGTCTGGCGTGCTGCAGTCCATGTGGTCTCAAAGAGTCAGACATGACTGAGCGACTGAACTGAACTGAGACCCATAGCCAGAGCTCTACTCTTGATCACTACTCTCTTATTCAGGAGTTCATATCTAAAACCAAGGAAAAGATTTTATTAAGGACCAAGGTTCCTGGTGGCTCAGATGGTAAGATAATCTGCCTGCAGTGCGGGAGACCTAGGTTCAATCCCTGGGTTTGCAAGATCCCCTGGGGAAAGGAATAGCAACCCACTCCAGTATTCTTGCCTGGAGAATCCCATGGACAGAAAATCCTGGCAGGCTATAATCCATGGAGTCACAAAGAGCTGGACACCACTGAGTGACTAACATGAAGAATCAATCAGATAAGAACCCTTGACTGCTAATTCTGAGGTATTTGTAACTTTGTAAGATCACCACTAAAACATGTGCCTGGCAAAATAAAGGAAAAACATTAGGCAAAATTGTTCTGATTATCCATTTTACATTAGCTTTGGAGCTTTGGTCTTGGTGGTTATGACACTTTTCTTTACTGTGTTGTGGGATTTGATCCCTGTTGCAACCTAACAGCCAGCTTTTTCTTTTTTAAATTTTGGACACCTGTTTTATTTCCTGGCCAGGGTCTGTAATCCCCCCCTGGGTTCACTTCTCCAGCATCCTCCCCTGGGCACAAGACCCCACTGCAGGCCATATCGTAAGATCTTTGTCTATTCCAACGCTTAATGTTTCCCTAGCATTGCCTCTGATCACTTTCTCTGCCAAAGTGCCTATTTGTTCCCACTCAGAATCCAAGTAGTGACACAATCCTAATTATTTTCAGATGATTTTTAATGATTTCATTTTATTTGAGCCCATGGCAAAGAGTAAAAGTGAACAGTCATACATCCCTGCTTGAAATAAGCATCCAACAGGAATAAATTTCCAAATCCCTGTACCAACAAACAATATGTTGATTCACAGCTGCTTTCGATATAGACTAGTATTTGGTATAAACTTCCCCATGTGCCCTTCACCCAAAGGAGACATTTTCCCAAGTCTTAGAGCTGCATTTGAGTGAATGAAAAATGCTCTGGAAAAGAACCACTCAACCATATGTCATATATGAAATATTTCAGGTGCCAAGACCTTGCCTCATGCAGGCATTAGTGTCTTGTTGGAGTTCAGTCATTTCCCATTCATGATGAGTTTCCTTTAAAAGAAGAGATCTCCCTCAGAATTACAGTTCATTGAATAAACAACTACAGCCCTTTATTCAAAGATTCTACTCCAAAGCAATGATTTTAAGTATTAGATGATTTAGAATTTAGTTTCATCTGACTCATACCACTTGCTCTAAAAGTTTGAAAGTTTTTCAACTACCACTAACATTGTCTGTGTTTCCTGCCAATACACTAAACAAAGTGGGGGAAAGGTGTTATTCTTAGAAAGTAATTATTATTTGCCCATTAAATGATTTCTCCACCTAGAATATCTCTCAAAATAATTAACACTGTTGAAACCCCTAAGATCTATTAAGATTGATCTAATATAGGATAAATATACTAAAATAATAGTTTTATTTTATATTAGCAATAACCAGCTCAATAACATAATGAAAAAACCATTTATATTAGCAACAGTTAGTATAAAATGTATAAAAATTAACTTTATGAGAAATGAGCAAGATTGATATAAAGAAAAATTTTTTAACTTTATCAGAGGTCAAAAAAGAAAGATTGAAAAGATAGACAAACATATCACATTCCAACCTGGACAATCTTAATAGTACAATCCTGCCAACTCATCAAAAATGCATTCTATAAACTTAATACAATGTTAATGATCGTTTCAAAGGATTTGTTCTATTGACAAATTGAATTTAAAGGTCATCAGAAAGATTTAATGTTCAGATTCAGTATTAATCACAAGTAAATTGCTTTGGGACCACAGGGCTTCCCTCATAGCTCAGTTGGTAGAGAATCTGCCTGCAGTGTGGGAGACCTGGGTTCAATCTTTGGGTTGGGAAGATCCTCTGGAGAAGGAAAAGGCTACCCACTCCAGTATACTGGCGTGGAGAATTCCAGGACTGTATAGTCCATGGGGTCGCAAAGAGTCGGACATGACAAAGAAACTTTCACTTGGGACCATGACAGCGATATTTTTAGATTTTAACCACACTGTGTAGCAATTTGTGTGATGGTTACATAAGGAAAACTTAAATATTCTAATAAGACATTCAGTAGTGTAGGGAGAACAGATGTTGAAACCTGACTTCGTCTTTGTTTCCTTTCAACTTCTCTTCCTCTTCCTCCTGTCCCTCAAAGTAATCAATGCCTCATCCTCAGTGATGGTTTTAATCCTCATCCTGTGTATTGTTAAACCAGTGTCTTCAAAAGTTTCTGTTCTTTCAGTTCTCCCAAACATTCAAAAGACTGCTTTTTTAAACTTGCACAAGAGTTTAAATTTGCAAAGATCTGCAGTTGACTATCAAATCAAATCTAAATGACCAGATAGTCGGATAGTCTTAGAATGCTATAACCATGAAGTTGGCAGACTCCCCACTAATAATTGCTTTCCAGGTGGCTCAGTGGTAAAGAATTCACCTGCCAGTGCAGGATGTGAGTTCGATACCAGGTTGAGGAAGATCCCCAGGAGGAGGAAATGGCTACCCATTCCAGTATTCTTGCCTGGAGAATCCCATGGACAGAGGAGCCTGGCAAGCTACAGTCCATGGGGTCTCAAAGAGTCAGATAAGACTGAGCAACTGAGCAAAACCACTAACAATGTCATCTTGGATATATTTCTAGAATGTCACTAAGCCTCAACTTCCTCCTCCTTAATGAGCATTATAATATTACCTCATAGGGTTGTTGTGACAATGAAATGCCCCAGAATAGTCAATAGAAATATTAACAAGTTTTTGTGTTCATGGACCTAGAACACTAAAAAGAATAAAAGAGAGTCTTTTAACATCCCAAGAAGCTAGACAGAAATTGTGTTTTGAGTTATGAATTTCTAGCCTCAAGATTTGGATCATAAAGAAGAAGATAGAAATTTTCAAGAATCCATAACATCCCAAGCCTTTAATCATCTCATTGTCTCAGAGGGCATCAGTAGCCAGCTTAGAAATGAGAGATTTTGACAGCATTTCTTGATGAAACTGAAAGAGGAGAGTGAAAAAGTTAGCTTAAAACTCAACATTCAAAAAATGAAAATGTTGGCATCTCATCCCATCACTTCATGGCAAATAGATGGGGAAACATGGAAACAGTGACAGACTTATTTTCTTGGGATCCAAAATTACTGTGGATGTTGACTGAAGCCATGAAATTAAAAGACTGTTGCTCCAGAAAATCAATGGCAAACCTAGACAGAATATTAAAAAGCAGAGACATCACTTTGCTGACAAAGGTCTGTATAATCAAAGCTATGGTTTTTCCAGTAGTCATGTATGGATGTGAGGTTGGGCCATAAAGAAGGCTGAGTGCAGAAGACTTGATGATCTCAAACTGTGGAGATGGAGAAGACCCTTGAGAGTCCATTGGACAGCAAGGAGATCAAACCAGTCAATCCTAAAGGAAATCAACCCTGAATATTCTTTGGAAGGACTGATGCTGAAGCTGAAGCTCCGATACTTTGGCCACCTGATGCGAAGAGTCAACTTGTTGGAAAAGACCCTGATGCTGGGAAAGATTGAAGGCAGGAAGAGAAGTGAGTGACAGAGGATGAAATGGTTGGATAGCATCATCTACTCAATGGACACGAGTTTGAGCAAGCTCCAGGAGATACTAAGAACAGGCAAGCCTGGTGTGCTGCAGTCCATGGGGTTGCAAAGAGTTGGACACAACTGAGTGACTGAACAACAACAACAATCATAGTCATAGGAGGTAGTTAACTGGGACATTTCAGGCTCATGGATGGTGAGACCAGTGCCTGGTTTCCCCAAGTAGCTTGAGGAATACTTACAATTTTAAATAGTAAAAGCTGGTAGGTGCTTACTTATGCCCACGCTTGATTCAGAGCCACTTGCCTTCAAAAAACTCCATGAACTCAAAAACTAAGCATATCAAGGTTAACTCAGGCCAGTGGACTCATCTCTAAAACATTCAGGCCTGGTGCTCAGCATGGTCCAAGGGAGAGAAAAGTCCCCATTAAACAATCAAGAGAGAACATTCCATCAGCTGTGTGAGTAGGAACAGAGAACAAAATTGAGTGTTCTGGTACTAATTCCAAAGTTGGGGAGCATAGTTTTTCCACACCTCCAAGCCATTGTCAGATCCTAGCTGGGTGTCTCACAATTCAACTCCATTTTATCAGGAGACAGCACCAGATTCTACAGGCCTATTAGACAACCCATCCCCCATACTCTGAATGCCAATCAGGGGCCTGGGTGCTTCTGACCCATTGACTATAGATTAGAGCTTCCAAGAATGCCCTCCTTGGATTTCACACACCAGTCAAAACTGCATTCACAAGTGCAATATACACTGGATACAGACAAATAGTGTTTGATTCCACTTATACGAGGTACCTGGTTATTGCTGTTCAGTCACTAAGTCGTGTCTGACTCTGCAACCTCATGGACTGCAGCACACCAGGCTTCCCTGTTCTTCACTATTTCCCACAGTTTGCTCAAACTCATGTCAGTTGAATCGGTGATGCCATCCAACCATCTCAACCTCTGTTGCCCTCTTCTCCTCCTGCCCTCAATCTTTCCCGGCATCAGGTTCTTTTCCAGTGAACCAGCTCTTTGCATCAGGTGGCCAAAGGATGGAGTTTCAGCTTCAGCACCAGTCCTTCCAATGAATATTCAGGGTTGGTTTCCTTTAGGATTGGGGCTTCCCTGGTGGCTTAAATAGTAAAGAATCTGCTGGCAATACAAGAGACCTAGGTTCCATCCCAGGGTAAGGAAGATCCTCTGGATAAAGAAATGGCTACCCACTCTAGTATTCTTCTCTGGAAAATTCCATGGACAGAGGAGCCTGGTGGAATACAGTCCATGGGGTCCCAAAGAGAAAGACACAACTGGGTAACTGAGCACACACAGACACATACATTAATATAACTTGGAAACAGCCAGAAGAGATTCATATGGCAAAGTGTGGGGAAAGAGTGGGGGGCTTCCATGCTCTCTCAAAACTCTGTCATGCTCCCAGCACCCCCATGTGCCCACCAACCTGGTAACTCTTTGAATCTATTCCTTCAGATATGAGGCTTTAATTACATAGACAGGGTTGATTAGATGATCAGTTCAGTTCAGTTCAGTCGCTCAGTCGTGTCCGACTCTTTGCGACCCCATGAATCACAGCACGCCAGGCCTCCCTGTCCATTACCAGCTCCCGGAGTTCACTCAGACTCATGTCCATTGAGTCAGTGATGCCATCCAGCCATCTTATCCTCTGTTGTCCCCTTCTCCTCCTGCCCCCAATCCCTCCCAGCGTCAGAGACTTTTCCAATGAGTCAACTCTTCGCATGAGGTGGCCAAAGTACTGGAGTTTCAGCTTTAGCATCATTCCTTCCAAAGAAATCCCAGGGCTGATCTCCTTCAGAATGGACTGGTTGGATCTCCTTGCAGTCGAAGGGACTCTCAAGAGTCTTCTCCAACACCACAGTTCAAAAGCATCAATTCTTTGGTGCTCAGCCTTCAGTCACCAGCAAATTATTCACCTTCTGTTTCTCTCCCTTCTCTGGAGGTGTGGGGAGGGCTGAGTCATTCTAACCCTCCAGTTACAGAGTTGGTTTTCCTGGCAAACAGCCCCAATACCTAGGCGGGGTCCAAAAGTCACCTCCTAAAGATGCTTTTATGTCCCTAATCAATTGGAAAATTCCAAGGGTTTTAGGAGCTCTGTGCAGAAAAAAAAAAAAAATATAAAAAAAAATATATATATATATATATATAGTTATAAATCACAGTATCCCAGGGACAGATTTGAATTGATCTGGAGATTTTCTTTTAATGTGGAATTTCTTATACCAAGATGTTATGGAATAAAATTGCATGCATGCTACATAATAAAAGATAATAAAATGAAAATACAGGGCTCTCAGCACAGTAATAAACATATATATAGCTACAACATATCAGCAAATATAATCATATTTTATTATTTATCTTTCATTCATGACATCCTCAGTCAGTACTGCAAAAATGAATGAAGGGAAGCTTCAATTAAATACAGTTAGGAGTTGGTGCAGAGAAGGTAATGGCACCCCACTCCAATACTTTTGCCTAGAAAGTCCCATGTACGGAGGAGCCTGGTAGGCTGCAGTCTATGGGGTCGCTAGAGTCGGACAGGACTGAGCGACTTCACTTTCACTTTTCACTTTCATGCATTGGAGAAGGAAATGGCAACCCACTCCAGTGTTCTTGCCTGGAGAATCCCAGGGATGGGAAGCCTGGTTGGCTGCCGTCTATGGGGTCGCACAGAGTCGGACACGACTAAAGAGAGGCAGCAGCAGCAGCAGGAGTTGGTGATGGACAGCGAAGCCTGTCGTGCTGCAGTCCATGGGGTCCCAAAGAGTCTGACCGGACTGAGCGACTGAAATGACCTGAACTGAACTGAGGAGGCCAGAAGGGGGAGCTCTCACACTCTGCAGAGCCCAATAAGAGAAAGACCTTTCCTGGCGAGGATGCAGCCAATAAAAGCTGTGGATTCTTTATTGACTATAGCCCTCCCAAGCTCCTTTGCCCCTCTCTGAAAGCATTCTTCTTCCCTTGACATGGGGACTTGCTCATACTTTCTTATATGCTGTCTTAGGATAATGACTTCCCTTCCTTAATTGTTACCTTCCCAACAAAATGATTGGTTCACCCAGGGGAGAGCATGTCTTTTTTTTCGTGGCTGCCAGTCTGTGATCCATTTGTCACTGCAATGAGATAAGTGCAATGAGTAAGTACCTAGAGAGTTTTTTAAAACAATTTTCCATTGCCAGATCATCGAAGTGTATGATCAGTGGGATCACCTTGTGAGCAGGTAAGAAATATTTTGGGAATGGTCAAACTTTTGTGATGAATCCTGTGTAGTGTAAGCTGCCTATTAATCATGTGCAGTATGAATATGTATTCTATATGGATGGGGTAGAAATTTCATAAAAGGAGTCTCTGCCTCAGATAATTTGAAAACCACTGCTCTAGAGCATTTCAAACAACCCTGGGTATATTAATACGCATTGCACACTGTAATTTCACTTAACATTTTGCTTTTTTAGACATTGAGGGATAAATATGTAGTCAGCTCAGCAGACATATGCCCACTTTTATGTGACATTGATTCTTATACAGATTAATCCCAGGATGAATCATATGCATACTTATTTTGGTCCAAATGTGTACCAGGATTTACTGACAGACTAGTAAGCTTTACATATTGTTGCTGTTGTTCAGTTGCTAAGTCATATCCAACTCTTTGCAACCCCGTGAACTGCAGCATACCAGGCTTCCCTGTCCTTCACTATCTCTTGGAGTTTGCTCAAATTAGGTCCATTAAGTCAGTGATGCCATCCAACCATCTCATCTTCTGTCACCTCCTTCTCCCCCTGCCCTCAGTCTTTCCCAGCACCAAGGTCTTTTCCAATGAGTCAGCTCTTTGCATCAGGGGGCCAAAGTATTGAAGTTTCAGCTTCAGCACCAGCCCTTCCAATGAATATTCAGGATAGATTCCCTTTAAGATTGACTGATTTGATCTCCTTGCAGTCCAAGAGACTCTCAAGAGTCTTCTCCAGCAACACAATTTGAAAGCATCAATTCTTTGGCACTCAGCTTTCTTTATGGTCCAACTCTCAAATCCATACATGACTACTGGAAAAACCATAGCTTTGACTATACAGACCTTTGTTGGCAAAGTGATGTCTCTGCTTTTTAATACACTGTCTAGATTTGTCATAACTTTCCTTCCAGGGAGCAAGTGTCTTCTAATTTCATGGCTGTGGTTACCATCTGGATCACTTTTGGAGCCCAAGAAAATGAAATCTGATGCTGTTTCCACATTTTCCCCATCTATTTGCCATGAAGTGATGGGACCAGATGCCATGATCTTCATTTTTTTGAATGTTGAGTCTTAAACCAGCTTTTTCACTCTCCTCTTTCACCTTCATCAAGAGGCTCTTTAGTTCCTCTTCAGTTTCTGCCATTAAAGTGGTATCATCTGCATATCTGAGGTTGTTGATATTTCTCTGGGAAATCTTGATTCCAGCTTGTGATTCATCCAGCCTGGCATTTCACTTGATGTACTCTGCATATAAGTTATATAAGCAGGGTGACAATATACAACCTTGATGTCTTCTTTCCCAATTTTGAATAAGTCCATTGTTCCATGTCTAGTTCTAACTGTTGTTTCTTGTCCTACATACAGGTTTCTCAGGAGGCAGGTAATGTGGTCTGGTATTCCCATCTCATTAAGACTGTTTCACAGTTTGTTGTGATCTACACAGCCAAGGGCTTTTGCATAGTCAATGAAGCAGAAGTAGATGTTTATTTGGAATTCCCTTCCTTTTTCAGTGATCTAGTGTATGCTGGCAATTTAATCTCTGGTTCCTCTGCTTTCTCTAAATATAACTTTTACATCTGAAAGTTCTTGGTTCACTTACTGGGGAAGCCTAGCTTGGAGGATTTTAGCATAATTTTGCTGGCATGTAAAATGAGTGCAATTGTGTACAATGTAATTTGAACATTCTTTGGCATTGCCTTTCTTTTGGATTGGAATGAAAACTGACCTTTTCCAGTCCTGTGGCCACTGCTGAGTTTTCAAAATTTGCTGGCATAATGAGCGCAGCACTTAAACAGCATCATCTTTTTGGATTTGAAATAGCTTAGCTGGAATTACACCCCCTCTACTAGCTTTGTTCATAGTAATGATTCCTTAAGGCCCATTTGACTTCACACTTCAAGATGTCTGGCTTAACAAAAGAGTCTGAATGCAATACTTGGGTGCAATCTCAAAAATGACAGAATGATCTCAGTTCATTTCCAAAACAAGCCATTCAATATCACAGTAATCCAAGTCTATGGCCCGACCAGTAATGCTGAAGAAGCTGAGGTTGAATGATTCTATGAAGACCTACAGGACCTCCTAGAACTAACACCAAGAAAAGATGTCCTTTTCATCATAGGAGATTGGAATGCAAAAGTGGGAAGTCAAGAGATACCTGGAATAACAGGCAAGTTTGGCCTTAGAGTACAAAATGAAGCAGGGCAACAGCTAACAGTTTTGTCAAGAGAACACATTGGCCATAGCAAACATCCTCTTCCAACAACACAAGAGATGACTCTACACATGGACATCACCAGATGGTCAGTACTGAAATCAGATTGATTATATCCTTTGTAGCCAAAGATGAAGAAGCTCTATACCGTCAGCAAAAACAAGACCTGGAGCTGACAACTGTGGCTCAGATCATGAACTCCTTATTGCCAAATTCAGACTCAAACTAAGGAAGTAGGAAAACCAGTAAGCCATTCAGGTATGACCTAAATCAAATTTCTTATGATTATATAGTGGAACTGATGAATAGATTCAAGGGACTATATCTGGTAGACAGAGTACCTGAAGAACTATGGACAGAGGTTCGTAATATTATACAGGAGGCAGTGACCAAAACCATTGCCAAGAAAAAGAAATGCAAGAAGACAAATTGGGTGTTTCAGGAGGCCTTACAAATAGCTGAGAAAAGAAGAGAAGCAAAAGGAAAAGAAGAAAAGGAAAAATATATCCAACTGAAAGCTATACACGGTGGAGACTAAAAAAGAACTGACAAAATTCTGAGATGCTAAAAAAAATCTGGAGACACGGAGGGTTTGCCCTAACCCTTTCTTTTTGCCTTAAACCATCTGTATCACTTCAGACTTGATCTCTGGGTAAATTTTATCTCTGATTTCAAAATAGTCATCCTGCTTTCTTGTCCCTTTCTTTTAAAACAAATCTGAGAAGGAAATAAAGCATTTTGAAATCCTAATCAGCTATCATGGTCTTTTCCCCAGGGGAGAAGTGAGAGCAAATGAAATAAAACCAAACAGGGAATCATTAACTCCATTTTTTTGAACTTTAGTGATCATATTTATTTGGAGAAAACAAAAATACCCCACAACCTCAAGGATGGGATTTTATATCTCAAAACGTCTCCCAAATATTAAGTCTACAGATTACAAATCATTTTCATAGAAAATATTTTTGTACAAATTTTATGTGTAGTGAGGAGTGGGTCATAAATCCCTGCTTGTTTTAACAGGGTAGCAGGGTAGAGGAATGGTGAAAAAAATGGTTTTTTTGTACAGATCTGTTTGGAAGGGTAGACATGAAGAGGGAGAACCCTACATTCTCATCATCTGTAGCAAATGGCTCCTTAACTCACTTTTTTAACTCATCATAACTTAGACCTATTTATGACATAGTGGTTCTATGTACAGGCAATACTTCATTTTATTGCACGTCAGAGTTTTTTTGTTTGTTTGTTTTTGTTTGTTTTTTTTTTTTTTTTTTTTTACAAATTGAAGGTTTGTGGCAACCCCCCCATTAAGTAAGTCTATGAGCACCATTTTTCCAACAGCATTTACTCACTTTGTATCACGTTTTGACAATTCTAACAATATTTCAAACATTTTAATTGTCAGTATATTTGTTATATTGACCTGTGATGAGTGATCTTTGATGTTACTATAGTAACTGTATTGGGGCACTATGAATTACACTCATGTAAGACAGCAAACTTTACCCATAAATGTTGTGTGTGCTCTGACTGTTCCATAAACAGGCCATTCTCCCATCTCTCTCTCTCTCTCTTTGGCCTTTCTTTTCCCCTAGACACAACAATATTTAAATTATGCCATTTAATAACACTACAATGTCCTCTAAGCATTCAAGGGGAAGGAAGAGTCACACATCTCTGACTTTAAATCAAAAGCTAGGAATCAGTAAGCTTAGTGAGGAAGGCATGTCAAACAAGTCAATATAGGCTGAAAGCTAGGCCTCTGGCACCAAACATTTAGCCAAAGTATGGATACAAAAGAACTAGTGCTTGAAGGAAGAAAAAATGCTAGAACCCCAGTGAATGCAAGAGTGATAAGAATGCAAACATCCTGCTTTCTTTACCACTTCACCACCTGGGAAGCCACTAAGATAAGATAAAATCAGCCCAGTATTCCCTCAGTTCAGTTCAGTTCAGTCGCTCAGTCCTGTCCGACTCTGCGACCCCATGAATCACAGCACGCCAGGCCTCCCTGTCCATCACCAACTCCTGGAGTTCACTCAGACTCACGTCCAACGAGTCAGTGATGCCATCCAGCCATCTCCTCTGTCGTCCCCTTCTCCTCCTGCCCTCAATCCCTCCCAGCATCAGAGACTTTTCCAATGAGTCAACTCTTCGCATGAGGTGGCCAAAGTACTGGAGTTTCAGCTTTAGCATCATTCCTTCCAAAGAAATCCCAGGGTTGATCTCCTTCAGAATGGACTGGTTGGATCTCCCTGCAGTCCAAGGGACTCTCAAGAGTCTTATCCAACACCACAGTTCAAAAGCATCAATTCTTCAGCGCTCAGTCTTCTTCACAGTCCAACTCTTATATCCATACATGACCACAGGAAAAACCATAGCCTTGACTAGACAAACCTTTGTTGGCAAAGTAATGTCTCTGCTTTTGAATATGCTATCTAGGTTGGTCATAACTTTCCTTCCAAGTAGTAAGCGTCTTTTAATTTCATGGCTGCAATCACCATCTGCAGTGATTTTGGAGCCCCCAAAAATAAAGTCTGACACTGTTTCCACTCTTTCCCCATCTATTTCCCATGAAGTGATGGGACCAGATGCCATGATCTTAATTTTCTGCATGTTGAGCTTTAAGCCAACTTTTTCACTCTCCTCTTTCACTTTCATCAAGAGGCTTTTTAGTTCCTCTTCACTTTCTGCCATAAGGGTAGTGTCATCTGCATATCTGAGGTTATTGATATGTCTCCCGGCAATCTTGATTCCAGCTTGTGTTTCTTCCAGTCCAGTGTTTCTCATGATGTACTCTACATATAAGTTAAATAAGCAGGGTGACAATATACAGCCTTGACGTACTCCTTTTCCTATTTGGAACCAGTCTGTTGTTCCATGTCCAGTTCTAACTGTTGCTTCTTGACCTGCATACAGATTTCTCAAGAGGCAGGTCAGGTGGTCTGGTATTCCCATCTCTTTCAGAATTTCCCACAGTTTATTGTGATCCACACAGTCAAAGGCTTTGGCAAAGTCAATAAAGCAGAAATAAATGTTTTTCTGGAACTCTTTTGCTTTTTCCATGATCCAGCAGATGTTGGCAATTTGATCTCTGGTTCCTCTGCCTTTTCTAAAACCAGCTTGAACATCTGGAAGTTCACGCTTCACGTATTGCTGAAGCCTGGCTTGGAGAATTTACTTTACTGGCATTACTTTACTAGCATGTGAGATGAGTGCAATTGTGCGGTAGTTTGAGCATTCTTTGGCATTGCCTTTCTTTGCAACTGGAATGAAAACTGACCTTTTCCAGCCCTGTGGCCACTGCTGAGTTTTCCAAATTTGCTGGCATATTGAGTGCAGCACTTTCACAGCATCATCTTTCAGGATTTTTAAGTCAAGGCCTAATTCAGAGCAAGACCCTTCCACTCTTCAACTCTATGAAGGCTGAGCTATGACAAACCTAGACAGCATGTTACAAAGCAGAGACATCACTTTGCTGACAAAGGTCCATATAGTGAAAGCTGTGGGTTTTCCAGTTGTCATGTATGGATATGAGAGTTGGACCATGAAGAAGGCCAAAGAACTGATGCTTTTGAATTGTGGTGCTGGAGAAGACTCTTGAGAGTTCCTTGGATAGCAAGATCAAACCAGTCAATCCGTGGGTTGTAAAAGCATAGGAAACAATGACTGAACAACAGAAGAAAAATGTGAAGCTGGCAGAGGTTGGTTCATAAGGTTTAAGGAAAGAAGTTGTCTCCATAATGTAAAAGTGCAAGGTGAAGCAGAAATGCTGATGTAGAGGTTATAGCAAATTATCCAGAAGATCTAACTGAGATAATGAGGGTGGCCACATTACCAACAAGGCTGTAGTCCGTGTGATCAGATTGGCTAGTTTTCTGTGAGTATGGTTTCAGTATGTCTGCCCTCTGATGCTCTCTCGCAACACCTACCATCTTACTGGGGTTTCTCTTACCTTGGACTTGGGGTATCTCTTCACGGCTGCTCCAGCAAAGTGCAGCCACTGCTCCTTACCTTGGACAAGGGGTATCTCCTCACTGCCGCCCCTCCTGACCTTGAACGTGGAATAGCTCCTCTCAGCCCTCCTGCACCTGTGCAGCTGCAGCTCCTTGAACATGGGGTTGCTCCTATTGGCCACCTCCCCTGACCTCGGGGGTAGCCGAGGCCATGTGGGGCCACCCAAGACAGGCGGGCCATAGTGGAGAGGTCTGACAGAATGTGGTCCACTGGAGAAGGGAATGGCAAGCCACTTCAGTATTCTTGCCTTGAAAACCCCATGAACAGTATGAAAAGGCAAAATGATAGGATACTGAAAGAGGAACTCCCCAGGTCAGTAGGTGCCCAATATGCTACTGGAGATCAGTGGAGAAATAACTCCAGAAAGAATGAAAGGATGGAGCCAAAGCAAGAACAATGCCCAGCTGTGGATGTGACTGGTGATAGAAGCAAGGTCCAATGCTGTAAAGAGAAATATTGCATAGGAACATGGAATGTCAGGTCCATGAATCAAGGCAAATTGGAAGTGGTCAAACAAGAGATGGCAAGAATGAATGTCGACATTCTAGGAATCAGCGAACTGAAATGGACCGGAATGGGTGAATTTAACTCAGATGACCATTATATCTACTACTGTGGGCAGGAATCCCTCAGAAGAAATGGAGTGGCCATCATGGTCAACAAAAGAGTCCAAAATGCCATACTTGGATGCAATCTCAAAAACGACAGAATGATCTCTGTTTGTTTCCAAGGCAAACCATTCAATATCACAGTAATCCAAGCCTATGCCCCAACCAGTAACGCTGAAGAAGCTGAAGTTGAATGATTCCATGAAGACCTACAAGACCTTTTAGAACTAACACCTGAAAAAGATGTCATTTTCATTATATGGGACTGGAATGAAAAAGTAGGAAGTCAAGAAACACCTGGAGTAACAGGCAAATTTGGCCTTGGAATATGGAATGAAGCAGGGCAAAGGCTAATAGAGTTTTGCCAAGAGAACACAGTGGTCATAGCAAACACCCTCTTCCAACAACACAAGAGAAGACTCTACACATGGACATCACCAGATGGTCAACACCGAAATCAGATTGATTATATTCTTTGCAGCCAAAGATGGAGAAGCTCTATACAGTCAGCAAAAACAAGACCTGGAGCTGACTGTGGCTCAGATCATGAACTCCTTATTGCCAAATTCAGAGTGAAACTGAAGAAAGTAGGGAAAACCACTAGACCATTCAGGTATGACCTAAATCAAACCCCTTATGACGATACAGTGGAAGTGAAAAATAGATTTAAGGGCCTAGATCTGATAGATAGAGTGCCTGATGAACTATGGAATGAGGTTCATGACATTGTACAGGAGACAGGGATCAAGACCATTCTCATGGAAAAGAAATGCAAAAAAGCAAAATGGCTGTCTGGGGAGGCCTTACACATAGCTGTGAAAAGAAGATAAGTGAAAAGCAAAGGAGAAAAGGAAAGATATAAGCATCTGAATGCAGAGTTCCAAAGAATAGGAAGGAGAGATAAGAAAGCCTTCTTCAGCAATCAATGCAAAGAAATAGAGGAAAACAACAGAATGGGAAAGACTAAAGATCTCTTCAAAAAAATTAGAGATACCACGGGAATATTTCATGCAAAGATGGACTCAATAAAGGACAGAAATGGTACGGACATAACAGAAGCAGAAGATATTAAGAAGAGGTGGCAAGAATACACAGAAGAACCATACAAAAAAGATCTTCACGACCCAGATAATCACGATGGTGTGATCACTCACCTAGAGCCAGACATCCTGGAATGTGAAGTCAAGTGGGCCTTAGAAAACATCACTACGAACGAAGCTAGTGGAGGTGATGGAATTCCAGTTGAGCTATTTCAAATCATGAAAGATGATGCTGTGAAAGTGCTGCACTCAATATGCCAGCAAATTAGGAAAACTCAACAGTGGCCACAGGGCTGGAAAGGGTCAGTTTTCATTCCAATCCCAAAGAAAGGCAATGCCAAAGAATGCTCAAACTACCGCACAATCGCACTCATCTCACACTCTAGTAAAGTAATGCTCAAAATTCTCCAAGCCAGGCTTCAGCAATACGTGAAGCATGAACTTCCAGATGTGCAAGCTGGTTTTAGAAAAGGCAGAGGAACCAGAGATCAAATTGCCAACATCCACTGGATCATGGAAAAAGCAAGAGAGTTCCAGAAAAACATCTATTTCTGCTTTATTGACTATGCCAAAGCCTTTGACTGTGTGGATCACAATAAACTGTGGAAAATTCTGAAAGAGATGGGAATACCAGACCACCTGACCTGCCTCTTGAGAAACCTGTATGCAGGTCAGGAAGCAACAGTTAGAACTGGACATGGAACAACAAACTGGTTCCAAATAGGAAAAGGAGTATGTCAAGACTGTATATTGTCACCCTGCTTATTCAACTTATATGCAGAGTACATCATGAGAAACGCTGGCGGGAGGAAGCACAAGCTGTAATCAAGATTGCCAGGAGACATATCAATAACCTCAGATATGCAGATGACACTACCCTTATGGCAGAAAGTGAAAAGGAACTAAAAAGTCTCTTGATGAAAGAGGACAGTGAAAAAGTTGGCTTAAAGCTCAAGATTCAGAAAATTAAGATCATGGCATCTGGTGGAAGCAGTGTCAGACTTTATTTTTGGGGCCTCCAAAATCACTGCAGATGGTGACTGCAGCCATGAAATTAAAAGATGCTTACTCCTTGGAAGGAAATTTATGACCAACCTAGATAGCATATTCAAAAGCAGAGACATTACTTTGCCAACAAATGTCCATCTAGTCAAGGCTATGGTTTTTCCTGTGGTCATGTATGGATGTGAGAGCTGGACTGTGAAGAAAGCTAAGCACCGAAGAATTGATTATTTTAAACCGTGGTGCTGGAGAAGACTCTTGAGAGTCCCTTGGACTGCAAGGAGATCCAACCAGTCCATCCTAAAGGAGATCAGTCTTGAGTGTTCATTGGAAGGACTGATGCTACAGGGAAACTCCAATACTTTGACCACCTAATGCAAAGAGTTGAATCAATGGAAAAGACTGTGATGCTGGGAGGGATTGGGGGCAGGAGGAGAAGGGGATGACAGAGGAGGAGATGGCTGGATGGCATCACTGACTCAATGGACGTGAGTCTGAGTGAACTCCGGAAGTTGGTGATGGACAGGGAGGCCTGGCATGCTGCGATTCATGGGGTCACAAAGAGTCAGACACGACTGAGCAACTGAACTGAACTGAACTGAACATTAACAACAGACTTTCATTGTAGATGAATTAGCTTTCTCTTGAAAGAAGATGCCATCTAGGGCTTTATAGTTAGAGAGGAGAAGTCAATGCTTGGCTTCAAAATTTCTAAGGACAGGCTGACTCTCTTGTTAGGGGTAATGCAACTAGTGACTTTAAGTTAACACCAGTGCTCATTTACCATTCTGCAAAACTTAGAGTCCTTAAGAATTAATCCAATTCTATTCTGTTTTTGCTCTCTAAATAGAACAACAGTCTGGATGAGAACACATCTGTTTACAACATGATTTACTGAACACTTGCAGCCCACTGTTGAGAGTAACTTCTCAGAAAAAGATTCCTTTCAAAATATCACTGCTAATTGACAATGCACTGACAGAAATATACAATGAGATTAATGTTATTTTCTTTGCAAACACAACATCTATTCTGCAGCCCATGAATCAAGGAGATTTTGACTTTCAAGTCTTGTTATTTAATACATTTTGGAAGGCAAGATCTGTTGTAAATAGTGATTCCACTCATGAATCTGGGAAAAGTAAATTGAAAATCTTCTGGAAATGATCCGCTATTCTAGATGCCATTAAAGATATTTGTGATTCATGAAAGTCACTCAGTCATGTCCAACTCTTTATGACTCCATGAACTCTAGCCCACTAGCCTTCTCTTTCCATGGGATTTCCTAGGCAAGAATACTGAAGTGGGTTGCCATGCCCTTCTCCAGGAAATCTTCCCAACTTAGGGTTCAAACCCAGGTCTCCTGCATTGCAGGCAAACTCTTTACCATCTGAGCCAGAAGAGGTCAAAATGTCAATATTAGCAGGGGTTTCTAAGAAGTGGATTCCAATCCTCATGGATAATATTGAAGGGCTCAAGACTTCAGAGGAGGAAGTAACTATGAAAGTGGTGGAAATAGCAAGAAAACAAGACGTGGAGCCTGAAGATATACATGAATTGCTGCAAACATTATTAAACCATAAAAAATGAGGAACTGCTTCTTAAGGATGAGCAAAGTAAGTGGTTTCTTGAGAAGAAATCTAATTCTGGTGAAGATGTTATTATGATTGATGAGAGAACGACACAGGGCTTAGAATATTACATAATCTTGGTTGATAATGTAATGGGAAGATCTGAGAAGATTAACTCCAATTTTGTGGATAAAATAGCATTGCATGCTACAGAGAAGTCGCTGCCAACATCAAGGTAAGACCCTCCACTAGCAAAAAGATTACAGTAATGTAGGCACCTCAAAGTGGAGAGAAGCATAGGAAAACACCCAGGCATGGTGAACAGCAGGAGTGATACGAAAGATACCTGGGGTCATCAGAGGTGACACGAGCCATTCTGGCCCTGCCTCCTTCCCACAGAAAGGCTCTCGCAATCAAGAAGGTCCATGGTGCAGTACAGGGTTTCTTTCTTTGTAATGTCCTTGTCTCTCAAAGCTAAGGTTTTTCCATTCGTGGTGTCTCTCTTGCACCCTGGGCATAAGCAGAAATATACAGAACCTTACCTGCTTACCTAGGGCCATCCTAACACCAACCTCAACTCACCCAACCTGGGTTGGCTCCCACAAGGCTGTCATAAAATTTCTTATTTCTTCTGTTGCTTAAAATCTTTGACTTTTGCTGTTTTCCCTAAGCAAGAGGGCTTCCCAAGTGGTGCTAGCGGTAAAGAACCCATCTGCCAGTGCAGGAGATGTAAGAGACCTGGGTTCACTCCCTGGGTTTCAAAGATCCCCTGGAGGAGGGCATGGCAACCCACTCTAATAATCTTGCTGGAGAATCTCATGGACAGCTGGCAGGCTACACTCCATAGTGTCGCACAGAGTTGGACATGACTGAAGCAACTTAGCACGCACTAAGCAGATTTCTGAGTCAAGAGCCTTAAAGACTTCCATTATAGAATTACATATTTGTTTAAAACTCCTGAAAAAATATTTAAAAAGCACTTCCAAAACTTTACATTTAATTTCCCCCTTAAAGGGATCCTCAAGCAGTCATGGAAAAAATGATCTCATCACATCAACTGCACAAATTCCAGGGTCAATACAGAGTCTAGAGTCATCAGAAAAGTTAAATGTCAATCAAATCCCTAATATTAAATATGCATGCACATATGTATATTACACATATGTATATGTATAAGTTTGTATATCATATATAATCACATATATGAGTTTTTAGGAAAGAGCTGGAAATTGCTGACACATGTTTAACAAAATACAAGAGAATCTTTGATAATCTGAAATCTGCCTATGCAAACTTGGAACTCCCAGAAAAGTTAAATTTTCATTAACTCCATCTCCTGACATAGCCAAAGTGTACCAATTTTCATGGATTTTGTAAGTAAGGATTTTCCTCCCTTGAAGTTTGCAACTTAAGCTTAGTAATTGATATAAATATATTAAGTACATTAACAATCAGAAGACCTGGTACTAACATGATTTTCTCCTATAAACTATGTCTTCCAAGTGGAAAATTTAGAAACCCAATTGAAGGATAAAACATTTATTTTAAAAGTATATATTGCAAAAGCATGAAGTTGCTAGATGCACTAGGCATAACTTTGATGAGCTTAAAATCTTCAGCCAATTAAAGTTTGCTCCAGATGAAATATTAGTGGGTAGGATGATGAGATTTCTGTTATTACTTAGGGCCCTCCAGTGGCAGAGATTTTATCAAAATTTAAATTACCTGATGATTCTAGGGGAGAAAGAAATGGCAACCCACTCCAGTATTCTTGCCTAGAGAATCCTGTGGACAGAGGAGCCTGGTGGGCTGCTGTCCATGGGGTTGCACAGAGTAGGATACGACTGAAGCGACTTAGTATGCATGCATGCATGAAATCTAATTAAGCTTTTGAGCTTTTTTTTTTTATCCCCCTCAGTCACATTTTTTACTGTTGCTATAAACCTCTGCCTCTACATTGGGCTTTTGCAGTTCTGTGGAGTTTCCATTTAACCTGTGGCAGCAAGAAAACTGTTTCCATCAGAGTTTGAATACTTTATATATGTTATAGGTGAGCAGTGTCATATTAAAATAATTTTATCATTGGTTACTTTTATATAAGCGTTTCCCTGGTGCCCCGGGGCTAAAGAATCTGCCTGCCAATGCAGAAGACACAGCTTCAATCCCTGTGGCCTGCAGGATCTTAATTCATCTACCAGGAATTGAACTCAGGACTCCTAACCACTGGACCTCCAGGGGATTCCCATGACCTTGTATTTCTGACCCCATTTTTACCAAATGAAATGCTGTGAAGTGAAAGTCATTCAATCGTGTCTGACTCTGCAACCCCATTGACTATACAGTTCATGGAATTCTCTAAGCCAAAATACTAGAGTGGGTAGCCTTTCCCTTCTCCAAGGGAACTTCCCGACCCAGGAATCAAACCAGGGTCTCCTGCCTTGCAGGCAGATTCTTTACCCACTGAGCTATCAGGAAAGCCCTAGCCATTAATACATTCCTTGGCCTTCCTAATAATTTATGTTGGTGTAAGGAATTCTAAGGGTGGGATGTTTAGATAGGTACAAGAGAACCATTTAGAAAGAATTTGTTAGATAAAATGGAAAGCTATGAATATTCACTAGAATTAAATTCTTTTCTGGTTTGATAACCACAAATATATTCTTTTTAAGTTTGTCTATGAAAATCTCCCTGGAATCCAGATGGATTTCATAGGTTCAATGTCACCTCCCATGGAATGTAAAAATATTGATATTACATGCTAATTGATTATCATGGTATTATTTTGAAACTGGTATCTCTAACTCCAAGAAGTTTTGATTGGCAGAAGAGCTCAGACATATTCCAGCTCTTCTCCATGAGGCCAAAAGAAAAGTTAATAAATCAATGACTGCAAGGTGATGCATAGAGAATTTGTATTACCACTTCCAAAGCAGAATTACTCTTCAGTAAGAAAGAGAAGAAAGCTGGCTAATACTCCAAAACTGTGTCTCAGCTGGACTTCTGTGATCTAATCTTCAAAATGGGCTTTGTTCCACTTTACATTCCTGCAGGCAAGACATGGTGCCAGAACTTCTCCTAAGAGTCTCTACAGCTCTAGAGCCTTTCATTCTATGGTTAAACAACTTCAGAATTTTCCCACTGACTTCAGGAAAAGTCAAAATACAATGTTTCTGGGAACCAACATTCTTTACACTATGGTTCCCCCACTGCACCTCTCAGCTATCCATTCTCTCAGTACATCCCAACATAAGACTAAACCAGCCAGAAAACTTCCTCATTGCCCTTAAACATATTGTATTCGTTTTTTTATAATATGGAAACTTATTCCTCTCTAACCATCCCAATTCTACCCACCTGTAATAAGCAGAATAATAGCCCCAATCCCTGGAAACTGTTACTAATTTATCTGACATGGCTAAAGGGCAATTGAAAAAGTGGTTAGATTAATTGTCTTGAGATGGAGAGATTATCCTGGATTATCTCGATTCAGTTCGGTTCAGTCACTCAGTCGTGTCTGACTCTTTGCAACCCCATGGACTGCAGCACACCAGGCCTCCCTGTCCATCACCAACTCCCGAAGTTCACCCAAACTCATGTCCATTGAGTCGGTGATGCCATCCAGCCATCTTGTCCTCTGTCATCCCCTTCTCCTCCTGCCTTCAATCTTTTCCAGCATCAGTGTCCTTTTCTAATGAGTCAGTTCTTCGCATCAGGTGGTCAAAGTATTGGAGCTTCAGCTTCAGTATCAGTCCTTCCAATGAATATTCAGGACCTATTTCCTTTACTATTGACTGGTTTGATCTCTTTGAAGTCCAAGGGACTCTCAAGAGTCTTCTCCAGCACCAAGGTTCAAAAGCATCAATTCTTCAGTACTCAGCTTTCTTTAGGATCCAACTCTCACATCCATACATGACTACTGGAAAAACCATAGCTTTGAATAGATGGACCTTTGTTGGCAAAGTAATGTCTCTCCTTTTTAATATGTTGTGTATGTTGGTCATAGCTTTTCTTTCATGGCTATAGTTACCATCTGCAGTGATTTTGGATCCCAGGAAAAGAAAGTCTGTCACTATCTCCATTGCTTCCCCATCTATCTGTCATGAAGTGATGGGACCAGATACCATGGTCATGATCAGAAGTAGAGATAATTTCTGACTTTGAATGAGCCAAGGAATGTAGGCAGCTTCTAGAAGCTGGAAAAAGCATGGAAATGGATTCTCCCTTAGAGTCTCCAGGAGAAGTACAAGCCTGCTAACACTTTGATATTTTGGATTTTGGATTTCTGGTCTCAGAACTATAAGAATAAAATCGTGTTTTAAGCCTCTAAGTTTGTGGCAATTTGTTATAGCAGCAATGGGAAACTAACACAAAAGTCTTCAAGGTTCAACTCATTTCACTTCTTCAGAAGCTCTACCCAAGCTCTCTAATCTGTCCTCCACAGCTTTCTTTAGAGTTGCCTTGTCCATCAACTTGCTTTACAATTATGCCTCCAGTGCAAATATCTGGTAGCAATAAAATTTCATTTTGACATACAAGAGAGAAGTATGAGTGGAAGATCCATATAAAGCTGATAGAAGACAAGCCACAGAAAGGAGATAAAATCTCTTAAGGTTGGTAGCATGAGAATAGAAGAAGTGAAGACTATGTCCTTCACTTGCTGAAATGTTCTTGAACTATTTTTTCATGATTTATTCCCCATGCATGTTCTCCCTTCTAGAACTACTCTTACTCACAAATGTTAAGCTTCTTTGACTGCTTCTCTAATTTTCTCAGCATTTCTCTCTTATTGTCCAGCTCTTTGATCTACTTTCTTCTGCCAGAGTCCCTCAGCTTCATCTTTTAACTCTTCCAAATATTTTTTATTTCTGCTGTCAAGTTTTCAAGTCCCAAGAACAATATTTTGTTACCTGATTTTTTTTCTTGTATAAAAATAAGATATTTATTTATTTATTTTATAAAAATAAAATTTAAATACATTCTAGTCTTACTTTGTGGGTGCAAGATATTCTCTCACCCCTAAAGAGGTTAAAGTTGGTTAGAAGTTTTCCTTTTTATTTTCTGTATCTCCAGGTTGCTTGTATTTTCTATTTTATTGTTTGGATCTCTAACTTTAGTAGCCTTCCTTAGATGCCTGCTCACAATTGGTTGTTTGCTCCTGATTCTCAGTGAGAAAATAAAAATATACTTGGAAACGCTGAACATGTGGAAAGGGCTTTTCCATTTGGAGCATGATTGCAGTGATCTTGGTGGGCCTTTTGGGAAACTCATGATGTCAGGAAATTGCACATTTGCTCTTCCCATCTTTCATAAGTATATATAATACACATGTACATGTATCATGGAGTATGTACATGTACTATGTATAATGTCATCTATAGGCATGGCATATATGTGTTCTACTGAATTAGGATAGTTCTCTTCAATTCCTGTCTTGCTGAGAGGTTTTGCTGCTGTTCTAATCAGGAATGTGTACTGAAATTTGTCAAACTTTCATTGCAAACATAGAAATTTTGTATACATTCCTTTTTCTATATTTATTAACGTGGCAAATTACATTTAATGATTTTTCACTTATTAAACCAATCTTATATTCCTGGGATAGAACTGACCTGGTAATGATGAATTGTTCATTTATTAATATTGCTGGATTTGACTTGTACCTAATGAGAATTTTTGAGTCTAAGTTCAGAACAGAGGTTGGTCTAAAATTTTGTTTCGCTGTAATGTCTTTGTCAGGTTTTGGTATCAAGTATACACTGCCCTCAGGTTTCCCTGGTAGCTCAACTGTAAAGAATCCACTTGCAATGCAGGAGACCTTGTTTCGATTCCTGGGTTAGGAAGTTCCACTGGAGAAGGGATAGGCTACCCACTCCAGTATTCTTTGGCTTCCCTGGTGGCTCAGACAGTAAAGAATCTGCCTGCAATGTGGGAGACCTAGGTTCGATCCCTGGATTTGGAAGATCTCCTGGAGGAGGGCATGGCAATCCACTCCAGTATTCTTGCCTGTAAAATCTCCATGAACAGAGGAGCCTGGCAGGCTACAGTCCATGGGGTCACAAAGAGTCAGACAGGACTGAGTGACTAAGCACACAGCATACACTGGCCTCTTTAAAAGAGTTAATAATGTTCTTTCTCCTCTATTTCCAGGAATAATTTGTGTAAGAGAAATATTACTTCTTACTTAAATATTTGATATAATTAATCAGTAATGCCAGAAGGGACTGGTAAATATCTAGAATTATTTTTAATTAAAAATTCAATTTATTTAATAAACAGAGCTATAAAATTTTTCTATTTTTTTCCTGTAATTGTTTTGGAAATTTTCCCATTTCATTTAAGTTGTTAACTTACTTCCACAAAATTATTCATAATACTCTTTTACTGCTTTTGCAGTGACTGTAGGATTTGTTGTTAGGGAACTTATTTATTCCTGATATCAGTAATTTGTGTTTTCTTAGTTTTGTTGTATGGGTTTTTTTTTTTTAAAGGGGATTAAGTGTGAATGTAGCTAGTGGGTTATATTTTTCACTATATTTTTCATATGAAATTTATTGATTTACTTCATTGTTTTTTATTTCTACATTCATGTTTATTATTTCTTTTCTCCTATAACTTTGCTTTTAATTTCTTATTTCCATTCAGTCTGTCTTTTTATATTTACTGGGAATTTCTCATAAACAGAGGTTGAATATTGCTTTTTTTATTTAGTCTGAAACCTTGCCTTCTACATAGAATTTTTAGCACATTTACTTTTAAAACAATTATTGACAGAATTTATTTAATTTGTTATCTTACTAAATGTCGTCTAGCCATTATTTCTGTTTGTGTTGCTGTTTAAATTTTTGATCGTCATTTCTACTCTCTTTTGGATTGATTTAGTGTTTCCGCAATGGCACCCCACTCCAGTACTTTTGCCTAGAAAATCCCATGGACAAAGGAGCCTGGGTAGGCTGCAGTCCATGGGGTCGCTAGAGTCGGACAGGACTGAGCAACTTCACTTTCACTTTTCACTTTCATGCATTGGAGAAGGAAATGGCAACCCACTCCAGTGTTCTTGCCTGGAGAATCCCAGGGACGGGGAAGCCTGGTGGGCTGCCGTCTATGGGGTCGCATAGAGTTGGACATGACTGAAGCGACTTAGCAGCAGCAGCAGTGTTTCTTAAGTATTCCATTCTGTGCCTTCTATTGGCTTTGTATTGACACCTCTGTCTTTCTCTTTCTTTTTTTATATATATATATATATATATATATATATATATATACACATATATATGGAGACATATGCATATATTTAGTGATTATCAGGGATCATACTATGCATCTTTAACTTATCACAGTCAACTTTGAACTAATACTATATGACTTCCCATATAATTTATGAATCTCACAATATATCTTCTTCCATCTTTTTGATATTATTGTATATTTTATGTCTACAACTATCACAAACCCTCAATATTATATTTATATAATATTAAATATTATATAATTAATATTTTTTTGCTGTTAGAGGTCAATTGACTTTATAAGAGTTTGAGTTGTTTGTACTTAAAGTAACTGCAGTGAATTTATTATAAGAAAACCAATCCTCTTTTGATAAGTTGGAATTTGAAGTTTAAAGCATGTGTTTTCTTTTTAAATAAGTACAGTCTTAACAGAATGTAAATAGAGGCACAGGAGGGAGTCATTCTAAGGATCACACAGGTGTAGAGTTACGTCATTTTTTTTCCCACCATTTAGTCTGTTGTACCAGTTGAGTCTTAGGGTATCATTTTTACCACAGATCGGAAAGTTTATACTGATTTTGAGAGATATTCTCTTCCTAAATATGATTTTAATACATTTTTTACGTTTTCCTGCCTTGTTTCCTATGGAATTTCTTGGCCCCATCTCAATGCATCATGTACACACAAGGGGGCAGAGTTAAACTAGAGGTGAGAACACAGACCCTGAGCTTCCTGGTTTCAAATATTTCAGATTTCTTATTTGATTTATAATAATCGTTTTCTTTGTAGAGTGTTTTAACTTTCCACTGAAACATACTTGTCTACAAGAAACAGTCTAGCTAATGAGATAATAGTTGTACTTTAGAAATAGTCCATATTTACAATTTTGATTCTTGCTCTTGAATATTTCTCATTTAAATATTATCTAAATTTCACTCACTGTTCTTGGTCTCTGTGAAAAATGAGCACATGAGTATGATTTTTTTCCATAAACTAAGCAACTAATGAGAATACAGACCTCAGTGTTTTTCTTTTTTTCTTTATTCTTTTTTTGTCAAAAGAAGGATAAAATTCAAAAGAGAACAAAACCTCAGAGGAAGCTTGGAAGCTTGAGAGTTGTAAGCAGGCTAAATAAGCTGCTTTCTCAAAGACTTTCAGACACTTTCTCAAATATGACTCTGGTTCTCAAAGGCAAAATTCATCACATAGCTTCTTTCTCCTGTTGTTGTTCAGTCGTTCAGTCATGTCTGACTCTTTGCAACCTCATGAACTGCAGCATTTCAGGCTCCCTGTCCTTCACTATCTCCCAGAGTTTGTTCAAACTCATGTCCTTTGAGTCAGTGATGCCATCCAATCATCTCATGCTCTGTCACCTCCTTCTCCTCCTGCCTTCAATCTTTCCCAGCATCAGGGTCTTTTCCAATGAGTTGGCTCCTTCCATCAGGTGGCCAAAGTATTGGAGCTTCAGAATCAGCATCAGTCCTTCCAATGAATATTCAGGGTTGATTTCCTTTAGGATTGACTACTTTCTTTATCCCACAGGTATTTTTGAATTAGAATGCTTGTTCCTGTCCTGGTCTTAAAGACCGATTTTCAGCATTAAATATATAATCAGTGAAGAACTAAAGAGACTTGCTTTTTTTCTTTAAAATATACTTCTTCCACTTGTTAGGAATTGAAAAATAGGTTACCTGGAAGTAAGCATTTTCTTCACCATTTATTGCTGAGACTTAAAATGCCAAAAGCATGGGTGAAATGATTTAGTGGTTTCAGTTCACTTAGAGAAGAATTGAATGAAACCACATCCCTTCCTTAGCATATGTTTTGATAAAACTCAGAGGCAGGAAAGGCTGAGAGAAAAATTCCACCTGCCAGGGGGGAGTTGAGGAAGAAACCAATATAATGGAAAACAACCCAGAATCAGAAATGGGCTGATGCCAAGATGAAATAGAGCAGGACTCTATGATCCTTCCCCTCTATGTCCTCCAGCTTCCTTTTGCCTGTAGAAAATCTTTAGTCAATAGATAAATGTAACAGAGAAATGAGAAAATGAAGAAGCAAAGAAAGTCAAACAAGACCAAATAATAATATAGTCATTACGCAGAGTCGAGGACCTTTAGTCCCTATTCAAGTGCTACAGATAATTTTCTGAGCCATGTTTTTGAGCTGTTTGGTATATACTGAAACTCCCATCAGGTAGAAGAAGTTAACTACAGGATGGCCAGACTGTAGCCATGACATAAGCTGACCTCAAAGAAATGGGAACAAACTAACCCTGGAACTGAAGATTAACTCTACTCAAAATGATCAAGATGACTGTCAGAACTGACTGTGCTGTTTCTGCCTATAGCCCTTTCCCTCTGCTCATACAGCCCTGAAACTTCTCTTTAAAAACTCTTGCACACTGATTGTCAGTGGGAGAGTCGGCCTTTGAACAAGAGTCTGCTCACTCCTCTGGTTGCCAGCCTCTGAAATAAAGCAAACTTTCCTTTCTACCAACCTTGCCTTTTAAGGGGTGGCTTTTGAGCAGTGAGCATCTGGACCCAACTTTACTCCTTCTTCTTTTTTTTTTTTTTTTTGATGTGGACCATTTTAAAAGTCTTTACTGAATTTGTTACAGTATTACTTCTGGTATTTATGTTCTAGTGTTTTAGCCTGGAGGCATGTAGGATCTTAGATCCCCCATCCAGGATGGAGCTCACATTCTCTGCAATGGAAGGCAAAGTCTTAACCACAAGGCCACCAGGGACATCTCTGGACCCAGCTTTCAGAGAACTTACTTGTATCACAGTTTAATCTTGAGGACAACCCACTAAGCAGCCTGTTTTATTGTCATTTATCTCAGCACTCCTTCTAGAATAGAAAATTGATACTGAAACGTAATGTGTCTGAGGTTTGACAAGACAGAAGAGAACTGATGGCTAGTAAACACATGAAAAGATACTCAACATTGCTCATTATTAGAGAAATGCAAATCAAAACTACAATGAGATATCACCTCACACCAGTCAGAATGGCCGTCATTAAAAAGCCTACAAACAGTAAATGCTGGAAAGGGTGTGGAGAAAAGGGAATGCTCTTGCACTGCTGGTGGGAATGTAAATTGATACAGACACTATGGAAGATGGTATGGAGATTCCTTTAAAAACTAGGAACAAAACCACCATATGACCCAGTAATCTCACTCCTAGGCATATACCCTGAGGAAACCAAAATTGAAAAAGACACATGTATCCCACTGTTCATTGCAGCATTATTTACAATAGCTAGAACATGGAAGCAACCTAGATGCCCATCATCAGATGAATGGATAAAGAAGTTGTGGTACGTATATACAATGGAATATTACTCAGCCATAAAAAGGAACACATTTGAGTCAGTTCTGATGAGATCGATGAACCTAGAACCTATTATACAGAGTGAAGTAAGTCAGAAAGAGAAAGATAAATATTGTATTCTAACACATATATACAGAATCTAGAAAAATGGCACTGAAGAATTTATTTACAGGGTAGCAATGGAGAAACAGACATAGAAAACAGACTTACGACTTGGGGAGGGGGAGGAGATGATGAGATGTATGGAAAGAATAACATGGAAACTTACATTACCATATGTAAAATAGATAGACAACCAGAATTTGCTGTATGGCTCAGGAAACTCAAACAGGAGCTCTGTATCAACCTAGAGGATGGGGAGGGAGGTTCCAAAGGGAGGGGATATATGTATACCTATGGCTGATTCACGTTGAGGTTTGACAGAAAACAACAAAATTCTGTAAAGCAATTGTCCTTCAATTAAAAAATAAATTTTTAAAAAAGACAGAAGAGAACCGATATTTACTTCTTTTAATTAAACTTTCATGTGAAATTTTTTGTTAGGTACCAGTAACCTGATTTATAAAGCTACTAATTTTTTTAATTGTAAAGAGCACACACAGAAAGATAATGAGCATATTACAGAAAACTAAGATATAAATATATAAAATTATGCCACACTATATCCTGTATGTTGTAATTTTAAACATTTTCCTTTGTTCAATTAAAATAGCATTTTCACAAAGATAATAATCTCAAAACAGTTAGCATCCTGTTCCTAGATCAGGGGAACTGTCTCATAATTGCGTGTTGTGGATTGAAGAGCTGAAAATCTACAGTACCTTAGAAGAGGAAGTAAATGAGGCATAAATGAAGAAATTGCCTGGAGAAAATTTGAATGCCACTGAAAAACAAGTGTCACAGCTTCCGATTTCCAACTATCCACTAGGGAATAAAGATCTTTTCCTGTCCCATTTTTTTATTTTAAATGGAACTGCAAGGAAACATTTCACAATTACTAGTTTCTTTCAGAATGCTTAATTTTTAACATTTTTAAAAATCCATCCAACCGCTCAAAAAAAGAGCATGCTGATTAAACTTGTCAGTGTGCCTGGAAAACTATCTGAATGGGTTTGTGTGTTTGCTAAGTCACTTCAGTAGTGCCCGACTCTTTGCAACCTTATGGACTGTAGCCCACCAGGCTCCTCTATCCATGGAATTCTCCACGTAGAAATATTGGAGTGCATTGCCATGCCCTCCTCCAGGGGATCTTCCCAACCCAGAGACTGAACTTGTGGCTCTTAGGTCTCCTGCGCTGGCAGGTGGTTTTTTGTTTGTTTGTTTGTTTTTACCACTAGTGCCACCTGGGTACTTTTTTGCTAATAATTTTAGGGAGATCTCATTTGATATAAAATAATTTATTAGGCCAGATTCTTTAGACTTTAATTTCTTCTTTAACAGTATCTTTTCTGCTTCCCTCCAATATCAAAACAAGCTGCTGTCTCTTAATTCTTTCAACTAATATAGTAGTAACCATGCAAACGTTGAGATTTAAGATGTGTTCGGATAATGCATTTGAGGAAAGAATAATACAGAGAGGACATGGACAAAAGGATTCATTAAAAGCAATTCTCACTTTCAGGATCTTTACACTTATTTCTCCTTTCATCTTTATCCCTGTTATCACCATAAAGTCAGCAGATAAAGCATTATGACCCCAGTTTGTAGTGAAGAAATTGAGATGCAGAAAAGTTCAGTGACTTGCTGAGCTTGCAGGACTAGTGGATGAGGTAGGGTGTCAGCCTGGGTTCTGGTTTTATTATTTAAAATTATTACAAATGATAACTAGCATTTGTTCAGCTTTTCGCTCTATGCAGAGCACTTTTCAAAACACTTCCCATGTGTGATTACACACAGTTCTCAAAATAAGCCCCTTATGTTTATCCCTAGTTTACAGAAAAGGAAACTGAAGCAGGGGACTCTAAAGTAACATGTTCAGTGGTGAACACCGACGTTTGCTTCACATGCTTTGGCCGTTTGCTTATCAAAACACTTTTTCTACAGAAAACTGGTCCTGTTCCTTTCTTACCTGGTTTTCTTTTCTCCTCTAAATCTAGGCTATCATGGAGGTTATCAGCCATAGGCATTGACCTATCTTTCTTTTCTCTCAGTTGGGAAATAGGACCCCAGCATTGGGAAGAAGGCTGGAATTCCACTCTAGCCTGTGGCAGCCAGCAGGTCATCCAAACTCCTCTAGACCTTGACTTCTACAAAGTGAAGATCCAGTTAGCTCTAAAGAGAAAGGGTTAAAATCCATGATTCATAAAACCTCTTTCCATTCTCACATTCATGGAGTAATGCTTTTGGAATCCACTCTTTCCGTCTTTGAAAGAAAAGTTTTTGTTTTAATTGTGCTGGGTAGTGTCCAACTTTAAAAACTATATAATTACTGTACCAAATAGGAATATGAAATACATTTGATTCAACAAAACTTTGTCAATCACCTAACCAAAAATATTTCAGAACAGCAATTGTGTAAGATGATATACAGCAAGCCAATCATAAGTTATCCATTGCAAAATGGAAATAAGAACATCAATAAGGTGCCATTAGATAAAACTTTCAAAGTGTAACTCCATTTTAATAAAGTCCAGAATTAGGTCTGTAACTATTGAAGTTAACTTTGATTATCTCAAGCACAAACATATTTCTGATGTTCAATGTGTGGTTGAAAACTGACAATGTAGCCTATTATGGAAGATCAGAGACAAAGTCATATGTCTATAAAATAATTAAAACTTAGATCGATTTTGATTACTACATCTTTCAAAGGGGTACAGTAGGAAAAAGAAGAGGTTTAGAATCCATTTGTATTGATCAAACTTCCTATTACAGAAAATTTTACATGGCAGACACTACATATATTAGAAACAAGAAAGAATTTGGAAGTAAAAACATCCAATTTGAAATTCTGGTATTATTTCTGAGGTTTCTCTTTGGGCAAGTTTCTTAATTTTTCTGAGTCTCAGTTTTCTTGTTTTTAGCATGTGATACCTGTCTTTACCACGCAAGGCTCAATTCTGGACTCATTTTTGTTTTCATTAAATATTTGGCACCTGATAGATCTTACTGAGTTTCATACTTTTAAATGCCATCTATCACCAACTCAATGGACATGAATTTGAACAAACTCCAAAAGATAGTGGAGGACAGAGGAGCCTGGTGTGCTGCAGTCCATGGGGTCACAGAGTCGACACAGTTTAGCAACGGAACAACAATAAAAAATACATGAACAACTCAAAACTTCATTCTCCCATCTGGAGTTTTCCTTATCCTCCAAACACATACATCTGATTCTGAGTTTGGCATCTCAGTATTGATGTCTACTAGACATCTCAAATTTAAAAACCAAATTCCTGAATCAAGGCTCTCCCCATTACCTATCGGAAGAGGAAATGGCAACCCACTTCCGTATTCTTGCCTGGAAAATTCCATGGACAGAGAAGCCTGGCGGGCTACAGTCCATGGGGTTGCAGAGTCGGACACAATTGGAAGCACACATACAACTACCTAGAATAGCTTTTGTTTTAGTAAATAGTATGAGCAACTCCAGTTGCTCAGACCAAAAACCTAGACTCATTCTTCATTCCTGTCTTCTCACATTTCACATTCTATCCACCAGAAAAACCTGTTGGTTCTACCTTCAAAATATATGCAGATTCCAGCCACTTCTTACCAACTCCATTTCTAACAGTCTGATCTGAGCCATCTACATCTCTCATGTGACCATTGCATGAGTCTGCTGAAGGGTCTGTCCTCTTTTACCCCTGCAAACCATATCTGTTTCCTGTGGCTTGAAGAAATAGAAATGTATTGGCTCACAGTTTTGGAGGCTAGAAATCCAAATTCAAGGTGTCAGCAAAGCTTTGTTCTCTCTGAGTCTCTGAACAGAATCCTTCTTTGCCTCTTGCTAGCTTCTGGTTGTTGTTGTTATCATTCATTTGCTAAGTTGTGTCCAACTCTTTGTGACCCTATGGACTGCAGCACACCAGGCTTCCCTGTCCTTTATTATCTCCCTGAGTTTGCTCAAACTCATGTCCATTGAGTCAGTAATGCCGTCCAGCCATCTCATCCTCTGTCACCCGCTTCTCCTCCTGCCTTCAATCTTTTCCAGCATCAGAGTCTTCCAATGAATCGACGCTTCATATCAAAGTATTGGAGCTTTAGCTTCAGCATCAGTTATTTAAATGAATATTCAGGGTTGATTTCCTTTAGGATGGACTGACTTGATCTCCTTGCAGTCCAAGGGACTCTCAAGAGTCTTCTCCAGCAACACAGTTTGAAAGCATCAGTTCTTCAGTGCTCAGTCTTCTTTATGGTCCAACTCTCTCATCCTTACATGACTACTGGAAAAACCATAGCTTTGACTATACGTCCTGCAGTCCTTGGCTTAGAGCAGCATTGCTCACTCCTGCCTGTCGCTATCCTCACTTGGCATTCTCTTTGTTTGTCTGTGACCATGTTTCTCTCTTCATATAGATCAGGCATATTAGATCTAATCAAAAAGGGCTAAATCTAATGACATTATCTTACCTTGATTGTATCTTCAAAGACCCAATTTCCAAATGTCATAATTACAGATACTAGGGATTAGATCTTTAGTATATCTTTTGGGAGGGGACACAATTTACACCATAACACCAACCATCAGAATATCTTCAATGCATCCATCAGAGTATCTTCAATGCATCCATCAGAGTGCCCTCCACATCACTTGTCTGTTTCACCTCCTTAGCTCATACCATCACAATGTATTCTCTATTTATGTTTGTTTCCCTCACTGACTGTAAGAACAGAGACACTGTTCTATCCACTCTAATTTTCTTAAGACTTAATGAGCACTCAATAAATAGCTATTGAGCAAATAAATGAATGAATCTGAACAAGCATAAGGTGGCCTGCTTTTTAAAGTTTCCTAGCTTAGGGAAAGACTGATCTTCTAGTAGTCATGATAATAAATAATAATCAGAGTCATTTTATTTATTTTTAATAAATAAATATAATATTTATTTAAAATTTTTATTTTAATATTTAATACTTTTAAAATATTTTAACCATAATAAAATTTATTTTATTTATTAATTATTATTTATTATTAAACCTGTTCAATGATAAGGACCACTTACTTTCCAGAAACTTACTTTTGCTCATCAACTAATCATCAACAGCTCATTGCTTCTGAAAAAGTTTAGCCAGTCAGAAACGGACTCCTTCATTGACCACATCCCTGCATGCCTGCTAAGTCACTTCAGTTATGTCTGACTCTTTGTGACTCCACGGACTGTAGCCCACCAGGCTCCTCTGTCCACAGTCTTCTCCAGGCAAGAATATTGGAGTGGGTTGCCATGCCCTCCTCCAGAGACACATCCCTAAATGAAGTGAAAGTCACTCAGTCGTGTCTGATCCTTTGCCACCCCATGGACGATACAGTCCATGGAATTCTCCAGGCCAGAATACTGGAGTGGGTAGCCCTTCCCTTCTCCAGTGGATCTTCCCAACCCAGGGATCAAACACAGGTCTCGATCATTGCAGGCAGATTCTGTACCAGCTGAGCCACCAGGAAAGTCCAAGAATACTGGAGTGGGTAGCCTATCCCTTCTCCAGTGGATCTTCCTGACCCAGGAATCAAAGCGGGGTCTCCTGCATTTACAGGCAGATTCTTTACCAACTGACCTGTTAGGCAAGCCTGTCCACACCTCTAAGTGCCCACAAATCAATGGCATCTTCTGTTTAACCATACTTCTGCTGGTGACATGAGCCCACTTACACCTCTGGAAGTCACCAGTCTCTGAAGGAGGAACTGTCTCTGACCAGCTTAGCTGTCTTCCCATATTCAGCAATAAGTGACATGTCTTTTTAAAATTTCAAATATTAACCAGTGGCCTCATACATTGACAAACATACATAGAAAAAATCTGAGAAGTCTTTGGGAAAATACCAGGTGCTTTATAAATGTCATTTAACATTTAACATTATGTTATTATTGTGCCTTAAGAATGGTTAATTATTAGAAAAAAATAGACATCTTGTTTGGATATTAAATTATTCAGAAAGCACATTTCCACCACGGGATCTTAGTTTATTATTCATTTATTACTTTTAACTTAATCAGGCTGGTTATTCATTCACTTAGTCCTTCATTTCTTCAACTTAACTATTCCAAAACTATACTATATCAGCAAGTTTCACGGTGTGTATGTTTCGTTTTTCACAAATGAGCATCACTGAGTTGCATGCACTTGAGAAGTATTTATTCCTGTCAACATTCTGAGTATTGAGTGACTTCTGTGTACCAAGGGCTCTCCTGGATCCTGGGTAAATGCAGTCTCTACTTTAGGAAGCTCAGGGCTCAGGGGTGCGGCATAGAGATTAAGGCTGCTGACATGATACACAAAGACATTCACCCTGTGTGCCAAGTGCAGAGTGTCCTGAGAGGGGGTGCCAGGAGCCTGGCTGAATGGAGAGCAGGGAAGTCTTCCTGAGGCTGAGACACTTGAGTAAAGAAGGAGGAGGAGAACAGTATGGACAAGGAAGGGATTTCTTGTGGTTATCAAAGCATTTCCCTGTAGACTGTCTATTTTGATACTTATAACATCCTGGGTATCAAGAACAAATCACCCCATTTTAAAGAAAGCTGACACTCAGGAAGGGTAAACAGGTAAAAGTGAGTAACTGGTTAGTGAAAGACCCTGAAGTAAATTCCAAGTCTTGATGGCAATGTGTTCTCCATGTGCCCATTCACTTTAGCTTGTTCCTCACAGCTAATCCATCGTACATAACTCACTGCTGGGGACTGCCTCCAACTTTTATTTTATTTTAAAATTTTTATTGGAGTATAGTTACTTTACAATGTTGTGTTAGTTTCTATTGTAGAGCAAAGTGTATTAGCTATACATATATCTCCTCTTTTCTGGATTTCCTCCCCATTTAGGTCACCACAGAGCACTGAGCAGAGTTCCCTGTGCTACACAGTCGGTTCTCATCTGTTATTTATTTTATGCATGGTATCAATACTATCTATGTGTCAATCCTAATTTCCCAATCCATAAGCCCATTTTCCCCTTGATATCCATTCATTTGTTCCCTATATCTATGTCTCTACTTTTGCTTTGTAAATAAGATCACCTATACCATTTTTCTCGGAGAAGGCAAAGGCAACCCACTCCAGTATCTTGCCTGGAAACTCCCATGGAAGGAGGAGCTGGTAGGCTGTAGTCCATGGGGTCCCGAAGAGTCGGACACAACTGAGCAACTTCACTTTCACTTTTCACTTTCATGCATTGGAGAAGGAAATGGAAACCCACTCCAGTGTTCTTGCCTGGAGGATCCCAGGGACAGAGGAGCCTAGTGGGCTGCCGTCTATGGGGTCACACAGAGTCAAACAAGACTGAAGTGGCTTAGCAGCAGCATACCATTTTTCTAGATTCCACGTATAGGCACTAATATACAATATTTGTTTTTCTTTTTCTGATTAACTTCACTCTGTATGACAGACTCTGTCTCTGACTTTTAATTGCACACCGTTGTCCTCTGAAAACAAAGATGTGGCTTAAACTCCACATGTATCATATATACAAATATATGTGTATAGTAGCCCCACCCCCAAAAAGGTATTTGTTGTTGGTAAGTCACTAAGTCATGTCTGACTGTTATGATCCCATGAACTGTAGCCTGTCAGGCTCCTCTGTCCATGGGATTCTCCAGGCAAGAATACTGGAGTCAGTTGCCATTGCCTTCTCCAGGGGATCTTCCTGATGAGGGATTTAACCCTCGTCCCCTGCACTGGCAGCCAGATTCTTTACTGCTAAGCCACCTGGGAAGCTCCCCCCTCCACCCCCGCCCCTCTTAGGCCAAAAAATATATATCCATGTCCTCATCCCTGGGACCTGTGAATGTTAATTTATTTAGGAAAACTGCCTTTGCAGACAAAATTAAGTTAATCATTTTGAGATGAGATCTTCTTGGACAATCCAATTGGGCCTAAATCAGAAGACACCTGTCTTCATAGGAGAAGACAGATCAGATCAGATCAGATCAGTCGCTCAGTCGTGTCCGACTCTTTGCGACCCCATGAATCGCAGCACACCAGGCCTCCCTGTCCATCATCAACTCCCGGAGTTCACTCAGACTCACGTCCATCGAGTCAGTGATGCCATTCAGCCATCTCATCCTCTGTCGTCCCCTTCTCCTTTTGCCCCCAATCCCTCCCAGCATCAGAGTCTTTTCCAATGAGTCAACTCTTCACATGAGGTGGCCAAAATATTGGAGTTTCAGCTTTAGCATCATTCCTTCCAAAGAAATCCCAGGGCTGATCTCCTTCAGAATGGACTGGTTGGATCTCTTTGCAGTCCAAGGGACTCTCAAGAGTCTTCTCCAACACCACAGTTCAAAAGCATCAATTTTTCAGCACTCAGTTTTCTTCACAGTCCAACTCTCACATCCATACATGACTACTGGGAAAACCATAGCCTTGACTAGGCGGACCTTTGTTGGCAAAGTAATGTCTCTGCTTTTCAATATGCTATCTAGGTTGGTCATAACTTTCCTTCCAAGGAGTAACTGTCTTTTAATTTCATGGCTACAGTCACCATCTGCAGTGATTTTGGAGCCCAGAAAAATAAAATCTGACACTGTTTCCACTGTTTCCCCATCTATTTCCCATGAAGTGATGGGACCGGATGCCGTGATCTTCGTTTTCTGAATGTTGAGCTTTAAGCCAACTTTTTCACTCTCCACTTTCACTTTCATCAAGAGGCTTTTGAGTTCCTCTTCACTTTCTGCCATAAGGGTGGTGTCATCTGCATATCTGAGGTTATTGATAAACAGAGGAAAAGACAAAGATGAAGAGAAAGGTTGTGGCTATGGAGGCAGAAGTTGGAAAGATGAAGCCACAAGCCAAGGAGCACCTGAAGACAGGAGAAGCTGGAAGAGACAAAAAACAGGACCTGCCCTAGAGCCTTGGGAAGGAGCGCGGGCCTGCTCACACCTTGGTTTCTGACCTCTGGCCTCCGGAACTTAAGGATAAAGCTCTGTTGCTTTAAGGCACCCCGTTTGTTGTCACTTGTTACAACAACCCTGGGAAATGAATATATGATTGTCTCTTCCAGTAATCTCAACAAATTTAAGATTTTCAGTAGATCTATTACCCAAATGAATGTTAACTGCACTCACTTTCCCTTCTGTGTTTCTTTCCATAAAGTTAAAATTGTACTACCACTACTAATAATTACAATAATATAATACCATAAATAATGATAACTATTTTATTATAATGTATTTATTAAGTGGCAATTTTTCTAAGTACTCTACTTCTTTTACATCATTTCACCCTCACAATGGGCTTTCCTGGTGGCTCAGCAGTAGAGAATCCGCCTGCAATGAGGGAGACCCAGGTTCGATCCCTGGGTGGGGAAGATCCCCTGGAGGAGGAAATGGCAATCTACTCCAGTATTCTTGCCTGGAGAATCCCATGGACAAATGAGCCTGCCAAGCACAGTTCATGTGGTCACAAAGAGCCGGACACAACGGAGCAATTAATGCACAATCCTCACAACAATGTTGTGAATTAGATGCTCTTATCAAGCCAGCTTTTCTTCACTTAACTAGCCCTTAAGCTCAGTTCAATGTCGTGTGACAGCACAGTTAGTATGTGGTGGAAATGGCCTTGACTTCAGATTTTATTCCCAGCTTTTCCTACTATACCATAGTTCCTCTTTAGAAATGGATCCACTGTTTAATTCCTTTAGTTATTACTTTCAGTAACATTTAGTAATACAAATATATATATATATATATATATATATATATATATAGTACAGTAAATAGCATGTCTTTATTCTATTGATGGTACATTTGTTACAAATATAATCCATTTTTGAAAAGTTTATTTTTAATTAACTTGAGCAGATTTACATTTTAAACAGATCAACTCAATTGTTAAAGTTACATGATAAAGAATAGATAATTTAATTGACAAAAAAAAATCTCATATTGTGAAATAATGCACTCTATGCTGCAATGACTGAGAGGGAGGAAAAAGTCAAACTCTTTCCAAAACTATATTCAAAGAATCAGAACAAAAGTTTTTTTTCTTTTTACAAAGTTATGTACAAGCCATAGGAACTATCAGATACTGAAGTATGAAAACTTTATAACCAAGGTTCAAAACTGATTTTAGAGAATTGTGAGAAGTATAACAGGAAAATGTGTATCTAGCCCTCTATATAACTTCACAGTAGAGCTGGAATTTATAGACTAAGTATATAATATAAATATAATATTTAGTAACATTACTTTAGTCATTATGTTTCATCAAAGATGAGGATGTGGCTTCTCTTGATGTCCAATCACTTTCTTTCTCTCTCTCTGTTTCTCACTCTCTCTCCTATCCTTCCCTCCCTCCATTCCTTCCTCCTTCTCCCTCTCTCTATCTCTCTTCCTTCCTCCCTCCTTTGAGTTCCATCCAACTAAAGGAACTCATGTCTCCTGACACCTTGTCCTGTTGAGCTATTTGGAGCTCCAATCACAAGAAACTGGCAGGTTTGATACACTCCAAAACTGCTAAGTCTTCTAAGGGTTTTAAGACTGGGGATTGTGGAGGAGATTTCCTGGAAGAAATGTCACATCCATTATTTTCAGTTTTAGCTTTGGAAAGGTTGCCTGGAGAATGTCACTGAACACCAAATTTAACCTTTCAGTGATATTTGATATGAGAATAAATGAAACAGTCCATAAAGTTTGGACCTACATAAAATAAAGATGTTAAAGCAATCCAGCAAATGTGCTGGAACTGTTAGGGCGTTTTCATGACTAACTTAATGGGTTGGAAGCAACGTGTTCAACTCTTCCAACTACACAATTCACTGCTATAAAATAACTGTTGAATTTGTAGATGGAATAAATCTGGCTCAAGACTGGTTGGACTTTTAGGTGACTTAAAAGTGACCCTTCACCTTAAGGGAGCCGGCATAGGTAGTCTGGAAAACACTTAGACTTCCTTAAAGAATCAGTTCAAATATAATACCTTCTCTAGAAAGATTTACAGACCTTTCCTCCCTCCCTCCAAAGAATAAATGGGCCTTTCCTTGGGGCTACTAGCCATGTCAACTCATTACAATGAAATATGCCACTCTTTTTCAAAAGAGTTTTTAAAATCAATTTATTTGGGGCTGTCCTATGTCTTGCTTGCTGTGTGTGGGCTTTCTCTAGTTGCAGCAAGCAGGGGCTCCTCTATAGCTGTGGTGCATAGACTCCTTGTTGCAGTGGCTTCTCTTGTTGCAGAGCTCAGGCTCTACGGCACAGGCTTCAGCAACTGTGGTTCACAGGTTTAGTTGTCCCAGGGTGTGTGGAATCTTCCCTGACCAGGGATTGAACCCGTATTCCCTGCATTGGCAGGCAGCTTCTAAACCACTAGACCACCATAGAAGCCCCTTGTGCTATTCTCTGATGTCTTCCCAGAAGGGCTGCACGTTTCTCAAGGCAGGACTGATTCCATGTCTTTGCATCCCCATTGCCTAATTTAGTGCCACTGTAAGTCTTCCTACATGTGTGTTCTTCATGAATCTCCTAAGCCTACACCATTTACAGACCTGTCTTACCAGTCAGCAGGGTAGTATGCTCCTTGGAATAAATACAAATTCTGGTAGTGTTCACTGGGTGCTTGTGTTCTCCTTCTCCACTTGGAGAGGGGAAGAAAAAGAGTCAACATGGAGATCAAAGAAGACAACTGAACACAAACGTAACAGTTTAATCCAGTGAGCACTGACTTTTGAAACTTCCTGGACTTCCATTTGAAACCTCCTGGCTTCCCAGCTGGCTCATTGGTAAAGAATCTGCCTGCCAATGCAGGAGATAGAGGAGACATGGGTTCCGATCCTCGGGTCAGAAAGATCCCCCAGAGAAGGAAATGGCAACCCACTCCAGTATTCTTGCCTGGAGAATCCCATGGACAGAGAAGCCTCTCAGGCTATAGTCTATGGGGTCACAAAGAGTGGGACATGACTGAGCACAGAGTCACGCATGCAGACTTCCATTTAATGCTAACTCCAACTGATGATTCCACTTCGACTCAAAGATTTCACAGGCTCTTCTCCTCTCAAGACCAGAGTCTCCTGGAATAGTCAACTGCTTCACCAACAAGAGAACTAGAGTTGTAGCTTTGAGCACAGACTAAAATCTAAGTTAAAGAGACTCCCAGCAAGTGAACTGACCTGAGAATATCTTTATGGGGAATCTCATTTTTCTGAAGAAAAAGTGCTAACATACCAGGAACCAGAGACTTTGGACATGAGAGCTGAGTAGAAATTAGAATTCAGTGTATGGCCCAGACTCACTAGATCTCAAGACCTACCCTATTTCCGAAGCATTTCTTTCTGGAGTAGTTCTCTACTGGGCAGCATTTTGGAAGTTACAGAGGAAGTTGTTGGATGTGACAGTCTCCAGGGAGAGAAGGTGCTACAGGCATTGAGTGGGTGTGTCTTTAGCTGCTTAGTCAGGTTTGACTCTTTGTAGCCCCATGGACTATAGCCCACCAGGCTCCTCTGTCCTTGGAATTTTTCAGGCAAGAATACTGGAGTGGGGTGCCATTTCCTACTCCAGGGGATCTTCCCAACCCAGGGATTGATCCCTCTTCTTTTGAATCTCCTGCACTGGCATGCAGATTCTTTATCACTAGCACCACCTAGAAAGCCCATATTAAATGGATGGGACCAAGCAAAATTCCTCTTCATTCTAATGACATCTCTACTTTACTTATAAATCCAGTTCTCATAATTTGTGCTAGTTTTGTTTTATAAAGTCAGCGTGAAGACTGAATTAGCAACTCCTAAGCCATTTTGTACAAGAATTGTACAAAAAAGATCCAAATGAACTGGATTCCTATGATGGTTTGGTCAGACACCCAGAGCCAGACATTCTGGAAAGTGAAATCAAGTGGGCCTTAGGAAGCACTGCTGTTGAAAAAGATAGTGGATGTGATGGAATTTCAGTAGAATTATTCAAAACCCTAAAGGACTCAAAACCCTAAACATCAAGGTGTTGCATTCAATATGTCAGCAAATCTGGAAGACCCAGCAGTGGTCGCAATAATCTTCATCCTAGTTCCCAAGAAGGGTAAAACTAAAGAATGTGCAGACCACCAAACAATTGCATTGTCTCCCATGCTAGTAAGGTCATGCTTAAAACTTGCATGCTAGGTTTCAGCATTATGTAAACAGAGAACCTCCAGATGTCCAAGATGAGTTTAGAAAAGGAAGAGGGACCAGAAATCAAATTGCCAATATTTGCTGGATCATAGAGAAAGCTAGGGAATTCCAGAAAAACGTCTACTTCTGTTTCATCTACTAAACCAAAGCAATTGACTGTATGGATCATAATAAACAGTGGAAAGCTCTTAAAGAGATGGGAAGACCAGACCATCTTACCTGTCTCCTGAAAAACCTGTATGTGGGTCAAGAAGCAACAGTTAGAACCCTGTATGGAACAACTTATTGGTTCAAGATTGAGAAAGGAGTACAGTGAGGCTGTCTGCTGTCACCCTGTTTGTTTAATCTACACTCTGAGCACATCACGAGAAATGATGGGCTGTGTGAGTTACAAGTGGAAATCAAGAAAGGCGGGAGAAATATCAACAACCTCAGATATGCAGATGATACCACTTGAATGGCAGAAAGTGAAGAGGAACTAAAGAACCTCTTGATGAGGGTGAAGGAGAAGAGTGAAAGAGCCTGCTTAAAACTAAATATTTGAAAAAACTAAGATCATGGCATCCAGCTCCATTACTTCATGGCAAATAGAGGAGGAAAAGTAGAAGTAGTGACAGATTTCCTCTTCGTGGGCTCTAAAATCACTGTAGACATGATGCAGACATGAAATCAGAAGATGTTTGCTTCTTGGCAGGAAAGCTATGACAACCTAGACTGTGTGTTGAAAAGCAGAGACGTTACTCTGCCAACAAAGGTCCATGTAGTCAAGGCTATGATCTTCCCAGTGGTCATGTATGGTTGTGAGAGCTAGACTGTAAAGAAGGTGGAATGCTGAAGAATTAATGCCTCTGAACTGTGGTGCTGGAGAAGACTCTTAAGAGTCCATTGCACAGCAAAGAGATCAAACCTGTCAATCTTAAGGAGTATCAAAACTGAATACTCATTGGAAGGACTGATGCTAAAACTGAAACTCCAGTATTTTGGTCATCTGATGCGAATAGCTGACTCATTGGAAAAGTCCCTGATGCTGGGAAAGTTTGAGGGAAGTAGGAGAAGAGGGCATCAGAGGATGAGATGGCTGGATGGCATCACTGATGCAATGAACAAGAACTTGGGCAAACTTTGGGAGATGGTGAAGGACAGTGAGGCCTGGCGTGCAGCAGTCCATGGGGTTATAAAGAGTTGGACACGACTGGATAACTGAACAACTGCAACAAGTCATTGCTCCTAAGGGAAATACAGAGTTAGGTTCCTACAGTCCTCTGACCACAATATTTTCATCAACCCATCAATATTAACCTTGTTTTATGTCTGTTTCTGTTTAAAGACATTTATTGTTGATTTGTTAACATCAAACTTACAGCCAACTGCACTGTAAGTCATGCCTGATCAACGTTTAGCTAACTCACATATTTTCTCCACAAGTGTGCTTAAGAGCACTAGACCATACTTCAGCACTGTGCTTTGAGTGCATTTTAAACAGCACAATCATCAATAAAAAGCGCAAAAATGTGAAAAGCATGGCACCAAATAGACCACAAAATGGCCACACCGGATTTCAACATGAGAGCTGAAGGAAAAAATCAGAGCTGTGTTGTAACACCTCCACGGGGGACATGCGCTTTAGTGACTCAGATTTTTCACTGCTCTGCCCACACCCAGCAAAGACTGAAAAAGCACTCAAGTGTCAGTGAGGTTACAGATAAATTTTGGCAAATAGCAAAATTAGCAAACATAGAATCTGTGAATAATGAGAATTGACAGTATACATAAAGCATTTTTGCACAGTTTTAATTTGCACTGAATTTTTCAGAAACACACAATGAAAACCAAGGGAAAGTTATCCTTTGACTCAGGACTTTGTCAAAAGTTGGTCAATATTTGGAACTCAGGTTACTGAAGGCAACACTGCTAATGATACCTGAGTCACCAGAAACACACACAAATAACATTCAGCACTAGTAGCAGTGGCACTCATGGAAGTTGGCATACAGGTGCAAGCATCTGTATGCTTTTTTATTTAGCATGGCTCTAAATGAGCATAATATACTCATATGTAAATGAGTATAATTAAATATATAAAATTTCAGTGTAATTCAGTTTCCTTTCAAGTTAATTGGTATCTCTATAACTCTCCAATGAAAATCAAGAAAATTAAACACAATTCACCCATTTATTGATGGCTGCCATCTTTTATTTTGTATAGAATTCTTTACTGTCTCTTTTTTATACATAAAAATTAGTTTTTGCAACCAAAATTTTATTGACCTAGAAACCTGTGTTCATGAGATTTTATTTTGCTTTGTCTCCTGCTCCTTCCTTCTGAGTTACTTACCACCCTTATGGCAGAAAGTGGAGAAGAACTTCACTTGATGAAAGTGAAAGAGGAGAGTGAAAAAGTTGGCTTAAAGCTCAGCATTCAGAAAACTAAGATCATGGCATCTGGTCCCATCACTTCATGGGAAATAGATGGGGAAACAGTGGAAACAGTGTCAGACTTAATTTTTTTGGGCTCCAGAATCACTGCAGATGGTGATTGCAGCCATGAAATTAAAAGACGCTTACTCCTTGGAAGGAAAGTTATCACCAACCTAGACAGCATGTTAAAAAGCAAAGACATTACTTTGCCAACAAAGGTCCATCTAGTCAAGGCTATGGTGTAATAACCTATTATGGAAAGAATTTTTAAAAGAATATATATATTATATATATGTTGTTGTTATTCAGTCACTAAGTCATGTCTGACTCTTTGCAACTCCATGAGCTGCAGCATGCTAGGCTTCCTTGTCCTTCACTATCTCCCAGAGTTTGCTTAAATTCATGTCCATTGTGTCAGTGATGCCTTCTAACCATCTTATCCTCTACAGCCCTCTTCTCCTTTTGTCTTCAATCTTTCCCAGCATCAAGGCCTTTTCCAATGAGTTGGCTTTTCACAGGTGGCCAAAGGATTGGAGCTTCAGCTTCAGCATCAGTCCTTCCAATGAATATACAGAGTTGATTTCCTTGAGGGTTGGCTGATTTATTTTAAGAAATTGACTCACAGTATTATGGGGGCTGCAGTCCAAGGGACTCTCAAGAATCTTCTCCAACACTACAAATAAAAGGCATCAGTTCTTGGGTGCTCAGTCTTCTTTATGGTCCAACTCTCACATTCATACAAGACTACTGGAAAAAAATATAGCTTTGACTATATGGACCTTTGTCTGCAAAGTAATGTCTCTGTTTTTTATATGCTGTCTAGGTTTTTCATAGCTTTCTTTCTAAGGAGCTAAACATATATAGATAGATAGATAGATACACACACACACACATATGTGTGTGTGTCTATGTATATTACGTGTGTGCATGCTCAGTCACTCAGTAGTGTCTGACTCTTTGCAACCACATGGACTAGAGCCCACCAGACTTTTCTCTCCATTGGATTTCCCAAGTAAGAATACCAGAGTGGATTGCCATTTCCTTCCATTAGTAGAAGGACTGATGCTGAAACTGATGCTCCAATTCTTTGGCCACCTGATGCAAAGAGCCAACTCATTAGAAAAGACCCTGATGCTGTGAAAGATTGAAGGCAGGAGGAGAAAGGGACAACAGAGGATGAGATGGTTGGATGGCATCACTGACTTGATGGACATGAGTTTGAGCAAGCTCTGGAAGATGGTGAAGGACAGGGAAGCCTGGCATGCTGCAGTCCATGGGGTCACAAAGGGTTGAATACAACTGAGTGACTGAACAAGAATTGTTTTCCATCAGAGTTGGTTTGATGAATAGCCTTCCATTATTAAGACACAGAAACATATTTTCTTAGTACAATGAGAGCTTATTGAAATGATACATAGGCAGTTTAAGATAAAGCAAGACCAGCATCCCTACCATGCACTGTTACCCAGCAACTTTTCTCTTGGCTTCCCCTTCCTCTTTTCCTTGGGGCCTCTGTAATTTCCTTTCTCTACTTGCTGCTCTACCTCATGGTTTCTGCCAATTCATAGTTTCTACTGCCCTCATCACTTTCTGCTTGTAATCTACTCTTTCTACATCTCTTGAATTCTGTTTTATTCTACTGCCTCTTTTGGTCTTTCTTGTATTACTTTCAAATTTCTCAAAAGAGAAGATCTTATTAATTTGTGAAAGTTACCGCCAAGAGAAGCAGAATGACCTTTCTTACGAGGTACAACTCATGCAAAACTACATTGTGTAAGCCACCCACACTTCTCATGCCTAGACATCATCCCTGGTTCCAACAGTAGTAACCAAATTTATGGGGTTTTTTTAGTCTAAATTATGAACATCTACATTTTAAAAAATAGGTTATTATTAAAAAGGATGAAATAATGCCATTCGCAGCAACATGAATGGACCTAGAGATAATTACACTGAGTGAAGTCAGACAGAGTAGGAGAAATGTCATATGACATTCCTTACATGTTGAATCTAAAAAGAAACAATACAAATGAACTTACTTGCAAAACAGAAAGAGACTCACAGACTTAAGAGAACGAACTTATGGTTGCCGGGAGAGGAGTGGGGGAGGATGAGGGGAAGGAATATTTAGGAAGTTGGGATAGACATGTACACACTGCCATATTTAAAATGGGTAATCAACAAGGACCTACTGTACAGCACAGGGAACTCTGCTCAAAGTTATGTGGCAGCCTGGATGGGTGGGGAGATTGGGGGAAGAATAGGTACATGTGTATGTATGGCTGAGTCCCTTTGCTGTTCACCTGAAACTATCACAACCTTGTTAATCAGCTATATCCCAATACAAAAGGAGAAGTTTTTTTGAAAGACTCTTGTTTCTTTGCTCAGAAACAGAGTGAGTGTGGCAGGCACCTGGAAAAGCATACACCATGCAGTATGGAGCTAGGCTAAGTCCTTTCTGTCCCTAGCCCAAAGCATCTACAATTACATTCATGGTAATTGAAGGTTTTTTGCAAATATCATTACAGGATTCCTTTCATCTATTAGTAAATTCTAATTTTGTGGGTAGTATTTTTTCTTGTGAAATTATACCCTTGGGAAATGTTGCATATTTCTTAAGACTGCAAAATATCCATAAGCATTCACAATCATGAATATTGATTCCAGAGTGAGATGCACAATTGTGAGAAGTTAAAAAAAAAGAATTAGGTAAATTTGTGCCTGGCTATGTTTTTAAATACTCTTTAAACACTTATACTCTAAAACAAATCTAATTTTCTTTATGGCATTTTAAATTACCATCTAATTTTCTTATCTGTTGGCAATTCCTTATCGGTTTAAATTTAACAGATGAAGGCCATCTAACAAGCCATCTGCACTCCTACTGGGCCACCCGACCACAAGTGCACAATTGCCAGAGATGGCACTTAGAAACTCTGTGCCAGTGAATGAACAAATGGTCACAACTGGGAACCTTTTTTTCAATCTCTAATCAAAAGCTGAAGACTATTGCAGGCTATTCATATGGCATTTAAATTCTACTTTCTGATTAAACATACCATGTGCATAAAAGAAGGTAACATATGTTGGTTACTTTTCTAGAAATTCCCTCAATTCCCAAAATTAATTTTGCTATTTCCATTTCCCCCCATGGTGAGGTGGTAAGTGAAGCAGACCCCATCTGTTCTGTCAAAGGGACGAGGGAGTCTTTAGTCCATACTAAGTATCTGGCCATTGGACTAAATTCATGTTTGTAAAATCCACATGGAACATGGAACAAGGCCTAATCATGCCTGAAAGCAGGGAGAAGGCCTGGCCAAGCCATACAGGGTGAGAGGCATTCCTGGTAATATGATGGCTTGGTATTTCTCATGAAAAATCATTTAAAATGCAGGTAGAAATAAACCCCCCAAAAAAAAAAGGCATCTTCCTAAAAGCATTGGTGAGGTAATTAGAAAGTCCGAGGCCAAAATCTAAGTGAAAGCTAGAAGCTCCAACAGGAAAGCAGCTTCTTAACTGCTACAAGGGCATTTTCCAAAGGAAAAGCTTGAGAGGTGCTTTTCAAGATCTCATTTGGGCATCTAGAACAGAAACAAAGTGGGTGGTTTAGTAACAAGCCTTCTTGTAAAGCTAGAACCCCAAAGGATTCCAGTTTTGATTTGTGGACTAATTGGAAGAATATTTATCACCCTCCTCAGTGAAGACTTCAAGGCAAGGTGCATTATTGCTTTGGCAATAAGAAAAGCAGAAGGGAGAAAAAGAAAGGGAGGAAGTGAGGGAGGGAGAGAGAGAGAGAGAAAGGGAGAAAAGGATGGAGGGTGGGAGGGAGAGAGGAGGAGAGGAAGGGAGAAACAGCAATGTCAAGCTGATTGTGCAGAATTTTTGCCCAGATTCACGTAAGCAAATTCAAGCAGTGCATTATTTAGTTTAAAGAGTGTTCCAATGGGGATGGCTCACAGGGACCTGGCAAATTCTGTTTAGAGGAACTTGCCCTCATTCTAGACCTCAAAGATTCTCATAATTAATTCTCCAAAGAATAAGGAACCATGAACAATAACCAACAGCTTAAAGGAAAAATTAAAAGGGAAGCTTGAGAATATCTGCAGAGTAAAGGAAACAACAAAGAATTTCAATGTACACTTGTGCAGAAAGCAAATAAATTTTGATATAGAAATGCAAAGAATAAATGAAAATTAAAATGGAAGTGGACAGGTTTAATAGCATATTGTATGCAATGGAGGAAACATGAAAATTAGCATGAATATATCTGTAGATTTTTCAGCCATTGTCACTTGAAATAGTGCTTATGCTCCATTTTTATCTGTTCCTGAAACTCTAAATGTTTAATTTCTAGAACTAGCAAATATTCACTGACATCCAAATATGCAGAGTCCCAGGAGAGAGCAGAGGATGGAATTCAGGCAATATTTGAACTTTTCCCAGATATAGTGAAAGATCTAAGTGTAGTTTTAAGAAGCCATATGAATCCCAAGTAGAGTGGATATAAATAAATTGACACCTAGATACAACAGAATGCAACTGGAAAACACAAAAGATGAAGAATACAAAATAAAAGCACAAAGAAAGAGAATAAGAACATAATCTAAATTGACAGATGGCTGCTGAAAAGCAGCAGTAGAAGCAAGCACAAAAGCAAGCAATGTAATATATTAACATAATCAAGTTTCAGTTCTTTATGGCTGGAAAACAAGTCACTGACTTCGAACAACAATGGTCATTCATTGTCATCCTGAATCTGTGATTTGGGCAGGGTGGCAGGCATGTCTCATCTCTGTCTCCTGAAGCCTCAGACAGGGAGTCCCAACGCCAGGATGATCTCCCTACGTACTCTGTGATTATGGAAGAAAGTGAGAGAGTGTTTTGACTGACAGTTTTCCTACCACCTCTTGGACCACCCATTACTGGTTCTTCTCTTCCACCTGTCATCCAAATATTTCAATGCCTGGAGTTGAGTCCTTCACCTTTTCTTATTTCTATCTATTCTCAGTCTCTTGTGATCTCTTCCAGTCTTGTGGAATTATTACCTATATGCAAAATCTTTCTAATTTATATCTGTAGCTTAGATCACTCCTTTGAATCCCAGATTCATACATCTACCATCTTACCTAAACTCTACTTAAACATCAGTAACTGTTTCAATCTTCCTTTGTTGAAACCAGGCTTCTAGTATTTCCCCTATATCTGCTCTTTCCCTACTACCTACTATCCCATGAAGTGACAGCTGCGTTCTTCCGTTTGTTCAGGCCAAAATATCTTAATTACCATTGATTACATGGAGAGTCCTCATGGACAGAGGGAGCTGGGGCTACAGTCCATAGAGTCGCAAAGAGTCAGACACAACTGAAGTGACTTGGCACACACTTTAAGAATTCTGCTGAATCTGCTTTCAAAATAATCAATATATCTGTTCACTTTTCATTATCTCTATTGCTACTAATTGAGTTCAAGCCATCGTGATGTCTTTTTTAAAAACATTTATTTATTTATTTTGGCTGCACCGGGTCTTAGTTGCAGCACATAGGATCTTCCATCTTAGTTGCAGCACTCAGGGTCTTTAGTTACAGCATGTGGGATCTAGTTCTCTGACCAGGGATTGAACCCAGGCCCCCTAAATCTTAGCCACTAGACTACCAGGAATGTCCACCCCACTTGTTTTAAAGCCACCATGATCTCTTGACTATTGTAGTATCAATATCAATCAAAATCTGTCAATTTTGTTTTTAACTCTTGACCCACTATGATCTCTTATCAACATGCAGCCAGAGCCTTCCTATTGAAATGAGAGTCAAATCATGCCATACCTCTGCTCAAAATCCACCCATGGCTTTCTATTTCCAAATATATTTGCATGACTGCTCCATCCCTTCCTCTAGATGCATTATGTTCCTAGTGAGGACTTACCCTAGACTGAGAAAGGACACTCTCACCACATCTAAAATCGGATGAAACAAAACCATTAGCTACCATCCTCTTTCTCTGTTCTTCTCTTCACCTTAATGCTTAACGGGTATACGCTATAGATCATTAATTTGCAAATATTGATATACCTACATCTTGCCTGGGGATCTTGCTAAACTAGACTTTAATTCGGCAGGTCTGGCTGGAACCAGAGAATCTGCACTTCTAACAAGCTTCCAGCTGAAGCTAATGCTGCTAGAATAGGCCACATAGTGTAAATTTAAAATTTTTAGTTCAGTTCAGTTACTCAGGCGTGTCCAACTCTTTATGACCCCATGAACGGCAGCACACCAGGCCTCCCTGTCCATCACCAACTCCTGGAGTCTACCCAAACCCATGTCCATCGAGTTGGTGGTGCCATCCAACCATCTCATCCTCTGTGGTTCCCTTCTCCTCCTGCCCTCAATCTTTCCCAGCATCAGGGTCTTTTCAAATGAGTCAGCTCTTCACATCAGCTGGCCAAAGTATTGGAGTTTCAGCTTCAGCATCAGTCCTTCCAACGAATATTCAGGACTGATTTCCTTTAGGATGGACTGCTTTGGTATCCTAGTAGTCCAAAGGACTCTCGAGAGTCTACTCCAACACCACAGTTCAAAAGCATCAGTTCAAAATTCTTAGTAGCTGCATTTCAAAAATAAATCAGTGACATTAATTTTGGTACCATATTTTAGCTAGCCCCATATATCTTAATTATTATCATTTCATCTCAGTTTAGACTGGCTGCATCTAAAAGGCTCGACTGGCACATTTGGCTACATGCTACCATGTTGAACAACACAGGTCTAGACTTCACTAAATTTTCCTGTTTGTCTTTCTCTTCTTCCAGAATGAAAGCTACCTAAGGACATAGATTTTTGGTTTGCTTACTAATGTATCCACTCTGTGCCTGGAAGAGTGTCTGGCCTGAGCAACCCTCAAAAATATTTGTTGATGGGACTTTCCGCTGGTGGTCCAGTGATTAAGACTTTATCTTCCAATGCAGGGCGTGCTGGTTCAGTTGCTAATCAAGGAGCTAGATCCCATGTGCCTTTCAGTGAAAACAAACAAACAACAACAACAAAAAAAAAACATAAATCAGAAATAATATTGTAACAAATTCAATAAAGATTCTTTTTTAATGGTCCAGATCAGAAAAAAAAAAAAAATCTTTAAAAAATCATTGAATAAATGGATCAATGAGATTTTAGTGTGTGGAGATGGATTGGCTCTGTTTTATGTCATTTCCCAGAATCGCCCACAAAATGTAAACCCATCACCCAAAGGGGTAGCTTGTCTTCTTGGCCACCTTCCTTTCATTAGCCACATCTTTACTCTGTTCCAAGAAAATTACATGCACTAGGATCCTTAAGCCGGGTCTGCTTCAGGCGAAACTCAAACCAGTACCTTGGCTTCAACCATCACTTCATTCCTCTAACGTTCGGTTGGATGTGGGTCCTTCTCTCTTAGGTCCCCTCACCCTGATGGATGAGGGCCATGATTTATTCACAAAAGAGACAAAATTTAATGCTTAGCGTCACTCCACACCCAGTTGTCAATCCCCCCTCCTCCTTTTCCACCCACCACCAGATTTAAAGAAAGCAATTCGTTAGATAGAAATGACCAAAATATTACCCAAAGCACATGAACATGCCCAGAAAAGTTAAATGCGAGCTCTACCCCAGAAATTCCTGAGGAGTGACAAGACTTTCTTTATATTTTGTGTTGGTGTTGACAACTGAGAGCAAATGTACACAAAACAGTCCTCTCGATACAGCCTCAGGCTCGCTGAGGCTGGAGATTGCCATTTCTTCTTAAGGGACAGAAACAAAAAGCCTTTTTACTGAGGATTACTTACCAAAATCAACATTTTTGAAATGGTGCCCATTCTCATAGCCTCCTTCTCTGAAGCATAAACATTGCAACCACCTCCTTGAATCTCAAGAATTAGGCCACAGGGTCTGGGTACAAATACTGTGTTCCAGTGTTGAATGCCAGATCAGATATCATCTCTAATCCCTGGGGTCTTTTACTACAATATAGCTGTCTGAAGGAGAAGCTTTTTTTTTTCCTTCTTTCCCCAACGTAACAAATTCTGCAGCTCTGAAATTCTGAGTTCTGGATCAGGTTTGTTTTGATAATACATACCTCAGCTTCTCCAAGAAAGTTCTTCCCAGTAATGAATTGGAAGCTTCTATTGGACTTGGTTACACAGGTCAAAGCCTGAGATTGTGATTCAATAGATAGTCCGTGGTTTATTCTACCACCTTCAACATAAATTGTTTACTGTCTGTGGCTCAGCTCCAGCTCTGTTTAATGGAAACCATCCATATGGGTAAAATATGCCCCTTGCACAACAGAAGCAATCCTGCCTTCTGGATGGCGTGGTGCCCATCTCCCTCTTTCTACCTGCAGATTCCTCTTAAAAAAAAAAAAAAAAACACTTCATTCCACTTTCTCTCTACCAAAGAAAGTCCACACGTCACTCCAGAATGCTAGGATAAGCCTGGGTGACACCAAAACTCTAGGAAGAGGCAGATGCAAGCTGACTTCTTATGATGGTGCCTGAAGTATTAGGAAAAGTGTAGGAACAGGGAAGACTTGGACTTTGAAAATGTAAGAAACAAGCATCATGTATGTTCTATTGTTTCAGAAGCAGAAAAGCTATCATCTTTGTGAGATGTTTTATATAAAAGTGTTTCAATTCATAGGAATGACTCATCTCCTCATTTTCTCACTTCCAAAATCCTCTACCTCTACTATGGAGAATGTAGATAACTAATAAAGACCTACTGTACAGCATGGGGAACGCTATACAATACTCTGTAATGGCCTATATGGGAAAGAACCTAAAAAGAGTGGATACATGTGTATGTATAACTGATTCACTTTGCTGTGCCACTAAAATTAACCCAATATTGTAAATCAACTGTACCCAAATAAAAATTTCTTTAAAATCCTCTCCCCCATTTCCATCAAGTGTTTGCTCAAATATCCAAGGGTTATGTTTTCAATGAGGTCTACACAGACCATCTGATTGAGAAGTACAAAATCGATTCTTCTCCTTCACCATGCTCTCTCTTTTGCTACACTATTTGTTGCCTTCTAATACTGTATATAATTTGCTTATTGTGCATATTATCTATTTAAAGAAAACTCCATGAGAAAAGGAATCCTTGTTAATTTTGTTCAAGAACCTAGAGTAGCATCTGTCCAAATCGACACTGACTAGATATTCTTGAATGAATATATAAATGAATTAGTGAATTGAGGCATTACAATGTAGCAGCCACTAATTGAGGCACTATGGATACAAGGATAACATCATATTAGATCATTGTGAACTCAAATACCCTCAGGGTCCAGGGACATGCAATCAACGAGTGAAGTAGGCCAGATATAAAATAATAGAAGATGCTGGAATTGAGAGGACCAGGAGAATACCCACCCTTACTAAGGCATCACGTTCAATTTAGAGAAGTTCTCTGCCAAACAAAACACACATAGAGGCTCTGAACTTCCACATGATGATCTCTGTAATCCTATGTCTTTTCCAACACACCCATATTTTCTCCCTCCTGCTTTTAATTCTTTCCAATCTTCCTATCTCAGAAAGTCAAAATACTATAAAATTAGACTCAACTCTAATAAAATTGACATTCCATTTTAAAGTAATTCCATTTCAGGTTCTAATTAAAAACAGTTATGATCAAGTGTTATTCAAGAGATTTAAAATCTATTTCATGTGTAGGAAACAATAGTTCCCAGTATCTGCTTTATTGACAATGGATGTATACCTGGAGACTCAGTCTAGTCTAACTTCATTTTTCATTTGTAAATTAATGTGTGAACCATTTAACCTCTGTAGAGCCTAGTTTACTCATCTATATAAGAAATACTGAGTTCTTATTCTCCAGGATAGATCACATCCTGGGCCGTAAATCTAGCCTTGGTAAATTCAAAAAATTTGAAGTCATCTCAAGTATCTTTTCTGATCACAATGCAGTAAGATTAGATGTCAACTACAGGAAAATAAAAAAACTATTAAAAATACAAACATTTGGAGGCTAAACAACATGCTTCTGAATAACCAACAAATCACAGAAGAAATCAAAAAAGAAATCAAAATATGCATAGAAATGAATGATAATGAAAACACAGCAACCCAAAACCTATGGGATTCAGTAAAAGCAGTGCTAAGGGAAAGGTTCATAGCAATACAAGCTTACCTCAAGAAACAAGAGAAAAATCAAATAAATAAGATAACTTTACACCTAAAGCAACTAGAAAAAGAAGAAATGAAGAAACCCAGGGTTAGTAAAAGGAAAAAAATCATAAAAATTAGGGCAGAAATAAATGAAAAAGAAACAAAGGAGACTATAGCAAAAATTAACAAAACTAAAAGCTAATTCTTTGAGAAGATAAATAAAATAGACAAACCATTGGCCAGACTCATCAAGAAAAAAAGGGAGAAGAATCAAATCAACAAAATTAGAAATGAAATTGGAGAAATCACAACAGACAACACAGAAATACAAAGGATCATAAGAAACTACTATCAGCCACTATATGCCAATAAAATGGACAACTTGGAAGAAATGGACAAATTTTTAGAAAACTATAACCTTCCAAAACTGAACCAGGAAGAAATAGAAAATCCTAACAAAACCAGCACAAGCATGGAAATTGAAACTGTAATTAAAAATCTTCCAACAAACAAAAGCCCAGGACCAGATGGCTTCACAGGTGAATTCTACCAAAAATTTAGAGAAGAGCTAACACCTATCCCACTCAAACTCTTCCAGAAAATTGCAGAGGAAGGTAAACTTCCAAACTCATTCTATGAGGCCACCATTACCCTAATACCAAAACAAGACAAAGATGCCACAAAAAAAATAAAACTACAGGCCAATATCACTGATGAATATTGATGAAAAAATCCTTAAGAAAATTCTAGCAAAAGAATCCAACAACTTATTAAAAGAATCATACATCATGACCAAGTGGGCTTTATCCCAGGGATGCAAGGATTCTTCAATATTCACAAGTCAATCAATGTAATACACCATGTTAACAAATTGAAAGATAAAACCATAGGATTATCTCAATAGATGCAGAGAAAGCCTTTGACAAAATTCAACATCCATTTATGATAAAAATCCTCCAGAAAGCAGGCATAGAAGGAACATACCTCAACATAATAAAAGCTATATATGATAAACCCACAGCAAACATTATCCTCAATGGTGAAAAATTAAAAGCATTTCTCCTAAAGTCAGGAACAAGACAAGGGTGCCCACTCTCACCACTACTATTCAACATAGTTTTGGAAGTTTTAGCCACAGCAATCAGAAAAGAAAAAGAAATAAAAGGAATCGATATTGGAAAAGAAGTAAAACTCTCCTGTTTGCAGATGACATGATCTTCTACATAGAAAACCCTAATGACACTACCAGAAAATTTCTAGAGCTAATCAATGAATATAGTAAAGTTGCAGGATATAAAATTAACACACAGAAATCCCTTGCATTCCTATACACTAAAAATGAGAAAACAGAAAGAGAAATTAAAGAAACAATTTCATTCACCATTGTGAAGAAAAGAATAAAATACTTAGGAATAAATCTACCTAAAGAAACAGAAGACCCAAATATAGAAAACTATAAAACACTGATGAAAGAAATCAAAGACGACACAAATAGATGGGGAAATATACCGTGTTCATGGATCGGAAGAATCAATATAGTGAAAATGAGTATACTACTAAAGCAATCTATAGATTCAATATCAAGTTACCAATGGTATTTTTCACAGAACTAGAACAAATAACTTCACAATTTGTATGGAAATACAAAAAACCTCGAATAGCCAAAGCAATCTTGAGAAAGAAGAATGGAACTGGAGGAATCAACCTGCCTGACTTCAGGCTCTACTACAAAGCCACAGTCATCAAGACAGTATGGTACTGATATAAAGACAGAAATATAGATCAATGGAACAAAATAGAAACCCAAGAACCTATGGACAACTTATCTTTGACAAAGGAGGCAAGAATATACACTGGAGAAATGACAATCTCTTTAACAAGTGGTGCTGGGAAAACTGGCCAACCACTTGTAAAAGAATGAAACTAGAACACTTTCTAACACCATACACAAAAATAAACTCAAAATGAATTAAAGATCTAAACGTAAGACCAGAAACAATAAAACTCCTAGAGGAAAACATAGGCAAGACACTCTCTGTCATAAATCACATAAATCACAGCAGGATCCTCTATGACCCACCTCCCAGAGTAACGGAAATAAAAGCAAAAATAAACAAATGAGACCTAATTAAACTTAAAAGCTTTTGCACAACGAAGGAAACTTAAGCAAGGTGAAAAGACAGCCTTCATAATGGGAGAAAATAATAGCAAACGAAGCAACTGACAAAAAATTAATCTCAAAAATATACAAGCAGCTCATGGAGCTCAATACCAGAAAAATAAACAACCCAATCAAAAAAATGGGCCAAAGAACTAAACAGACATTTCTCCAAAGAAGACATACAGATGGCTAACAAACACATGGAAAGATGCTCAACATCACTCATTATCAGAGAAATGCAAATCAAAACCACAATGAGGTACTATCTCACACTAGTCAGAATGGCTCCTATCAAAAAGTCTACAAACAATAAATGCTGGAGATGGTGCAGAGAAAAGGGAACCCTCTTACACTGTTGGTGGGAATGCAAACTAGTACAGCCACTATGGAGAACAGTGTGGAGATTCCTTTAAAAAACTGGAAATAGAACTACCATACAACCCAGCAATCCCACTGCTGGGCATACACACTGAGGAAACCAGAATTGAAAGAGACACATGTACCCCAGTGTTCATCGCAGCACTGTTTATAATAGCTAGGACATAGAAACAACCTAGATGTCCATCAGCAGGCAAATGGATATGAAAGCTGTGGTACATATACACAATGGAGTATTACTCAGCTATTAAAAAGAATGCATTTGAATCCATTCTAATGAGGTGGATGAAACTGGAGCCTATTATACAGAGTGAAGTAAGTCAAAGAGAAAAACACCAATAGAGTATATTAATGCATATATATGGAATTTAGAAAGATGGTAATGATGACCCTATATGAGAGACAGCAAAAGAGACACAGATGTAAAGAACAGACTTTTGGACTCTGTGGGAGAAGGCAAGGGTGGGATGATTTGAAAAAATAGCATTGAAACATGTATATTACCATATGTGAAATATATTGCCATTCCAGGTTCAGTGCATGAGACAGGGCGCTCAGGGCTGGTGCATGGGGATGACCCTGAGTGATGGAATGGGGAGGGAGATGGGAGGGGGGTTCAGGATGGGGAACACATGTACACCCATGGCTGATTCATGTCAATGTATGGCAAAAACCACTACAATATTGTAAAGTAATTAGCCTCCAATTAAAATTAATTAATTAAAAAAAGAAATACAGAGTTCTTTTAATTGTGTGATTCTACACACATTTTACTTCCCTCTCTTGCCTTAAGAATATAAAATCTAACCGTTTTTTAGTTTATCATGCTGAAGAATGTTTTATAAGACATTTTTCATTAAGCCATTGTATTAGTCAGCTATTGCTGTATAACAACCACAAAGTCTCAGAGGTATACAGTCATGACTCTGCAGATTCGAAGGGGTGTCACTGCTACATGCATCTCATGTTAGCTACTGGAGAGGTGGCAACAAGAGCAATATCAGATGGCAGGTTCACCAAGGAAGCATTTTGTAAAACCCCTGTCCACATCACATCTAGTAACATGTCTCTGCCCAGGGGAGTTATGAGAATGCACCACTCAGATTTCTTGCTGCAGGGAAATGAACTGACTGAAGGAGTCCATTGTTGCTGTTGTGTGTCGACCTCCACATTCATAATGGGGACACACTTCCCTTTGGTTACTCCTGGCCAATGACTGAGATCGGGAATAAATGTTGCGATGCAGATCCATTCCTGAAAGATACAGGGCCCCTTAACTGGGTGACTTTGGCTCAAGGACTGCTTTTGAATCTGGACAAAACTTTGTTTGGACTGCCCTGCAGTCTGTCTCTTCTCCAGCCTTCTTTCTTCTCCTTCTCCTGTTCCTTCCAGGTCTGCACTTGGATCTGAAAACTTGCCACCTTCTTAGTTCCATATCCTTAATTGTTCCAAGCAAGTCACCTGGTCAATGTCAAAACCAAGGGTGGATAATTATCCTCTCCCCACATTAAAGTCATGTCAGGTACGCAGATGTATAATGCTCTGACAGGGGAATGAAACATGGGAACCAACTGTTCAATTTACAACAGTAGTAAAATGAAGGTGCCATGCTCTGTTAAGAATCTGCCTGCAATGTGGGAGATCTGACTTCGATCCCTGAGTCAGGAAGATCCCCTGAAGAACAGAATGGATACTCATTCCAATATTCTTGCCTGGAAAATTCCATGGACAGAGCAACCTGGCAGGGTACAGTCCATGGTGTTGCAAAGAGTTGGACATGACTGAGGGACTAACACTTTCACTACTACCTTAGAAAAAGAAAAGCAATTATAGAAATGCTATAGGCAGAATCCTAAAATACCCTCAAGATTATCACCTGATACCCTGAATCATCCACTCCCCTCAAGTATTGTCTAGACTTTTGAATGTGATGGGATTTCATTTCTATGACTAGGTTGCTAATCAGCTGACTTTGAGTTAATTGACGGGCAGATTATCCTAGATGGGCCTGCCTTGATCAAGTAAGCCCTAACAAGAGGAAGTCAAAGAGATTGTCCTGCTGGCCTTTAAGAAGTAAATGGTTACATGGGAGAATCAGCCACATGGCAATGACTGGAAAGTAGTCCCTATCCAACAACCAGCTGAAAAATCAGAAGTCAACCCTACAACAGCAGGAAACTAAATTCTTCCAACAACTCATGAGCTTAGAAGAAGAACCCACACCTCACGTGTTTGCAGCCCCAGACAGCACCTTGATGTCAGCCTGTTCAGACACTGAGCAGAGGACCCAGTTAGCCTGCACCCAGCGTCCTGATGCATGGAAACTGTGACACCATAAATGGGTGTTTTTAAAGCTGCTAAATTGGCAATAATTCATTATGCAGTGATATAACATTAATATAAAAAAATATTATGAACTCAGTGGGAAGGGCATGGCAGTATTTATCAAAATTACAGAAACCCTTCAGCAATGAATGATTTATACCTTCAAGCACTAGAGGAAGCAATAGTTGTTAAGTCATACCCCTGACCTCCTACCTCCAGTGGGCCCTTCTGTCAACTGTGACTCCCTCTCCACTGGTGGCCTTCCCTCCCACCCTCCCTAGGAGCCCCCCAACTCCCTCGCAAACATGGTCTCGCCATGTTCCCTTCAGTTTCAGATGACATCACCATCTAATTCCAGCCACATGGAGCAATAAGTTCCATTTGTGTTTATGCCACTTTGATTTAGGTTTTCTGTTTCTTGGAATTAAAGATTCCTTCTGAACAAATCTCTTCCAGCCATTATCCTATCTCTCTTGATTTCCTTTCACAGCCAGTGACTTGAACACTTTGCTCCATTCTCCTACCCTTTCGGGCATTCTTAGCTAACTGTGGTCTGAGGCCTTCCCTACCACTCCAAAGAAACTACAGTTGTCAAATTCCCTAAAGACCTCTGTTCTTGGTGAAATGTTCCCTCCTCAAAGCTCGGTTTGCTTGACAGTTGAGCAGCATTTGACCACTCCATCCCCTGTAACTACGCTCCCTAGGCTTTTATTTTTCTTCTCTAACTGTATTTCAAGAAAGTTATAATTTTATAACTAATGTGTTATATTTTATGCTCTACATATATTCTTAGAAGTTATCCACAGGCTCCTCCAAACTGCTAAGGAGGTTCCAGGGTATTAAAAAAAAAGAGTTAAATATCCTCACTTTATATACTAAAATCAGACAAACCGCCTCTAACAGTTCTCTCAAAAAGCTCTTAAAAACAGGTTTTGCCTTTCTCTTTCATAACTATTGTCTCTGAAATTTACATTAAGAGTCTACTTTGGAATGGTAAAACTCTTAACTCATTCTCTTTGCATTTTTGCTATAATCATAACCTCCCCTGTGCAGTGGAAGTCTCTGGATGAACTGGGAGAGGACCAGGTATTATGAAATATGGATAAGTGTATTGTTTAGCATCAGGGAATATTATTTGCCTAAAAGTGCTCAGTAGTGAAGGACAGGAAGGTTCCTTGGCACTCGAAAGAACCAGAGATTGATTCTTCCTGTGACCCATGTCCCTCCTAGTCTAGTCTCAACTGAAAAGCTGCTGTGTCTGACCAATGAGGTTGGGCAGGGACAGGAAAGAATCTATGGCTTCCACAACATTATATACATTATAGACATCAGGGACCTCAAGTGGATAACATAGGGACACCCAGCCACCCCCCCAGCAGAATCCAGTCCACAAACGATCACACTTCTGTCATGGCACCCCCCAACACAAGAGTCTTGAATTCTGATGGGAGATGTCCCCTTCCTGCCTTCCCTGTCCAGCCAGCCACTTTCCAAAAGCTCAACTCTCTCATCAATGACCACAGTCATTAAGTGGTGACACTACAGCATTAGATTCATTATACCACACGCTCTCCTCTGGCCCTGCTCGAATGAGAGAAAATCGGTCGTTAGTTCAGGTTTTTGCAGGAAACAACAAGGGAACCAGGGTACAATACCCTTTGAATCCATTCCTCTTTCGTTTTAGTCTCTTTGTGTTATTTCCCATTCAGACATCTGCAGCGGCCCCCAAAACTCATGAATTTACGATGCCATTGGTGTTTTGAAAAGCAAGTACCTCTTTTCCCAGATGTCATTTTGTATAAAAATTGTTCTTCTTCTGTACCAGTTCAAATAAACCAAGTCATGGGTCTAATTTGAATGACGGCACAGACCTCACTCTGTCACATGCCAGCTGTTGTGAATAAATATTATGACAGCCTGGACACATGATGTGTCTTGAGGCTGGTAGGAACAAGGCAGGCTTCCACCCAAAAAGGCAGCCCAAACCATTATGTTGGCACACCGCCTTCCTCTTCCCCTAGATCTCTGTCAAACCATTTGGAGGGAACATTAATTTGCAATCTATCACAGAAACTTGGAATCAAAGGAAAGAGCCGTGTAAATACCCATGATTATGCATAATCATTTAATTCAAAACCTTGAGATGTACAAAAGTCCCTACAGCACACTCTGGGGCTTATCATTTTATCTAAAATTCCCTAGTATGCTATTCAGGTCTCTGAAATCATTGTTGTTGTTCAGTCACTAAGTTATGTCCAGCTCTTTGCCACCCCATGGACTGCAGCACAGTAGTCTTCCCTGTCCTTCACTATCTCAAACTCATGTCCAATCTTTCCCAGCACCAGGATCTTTTCCAAAAGTTGGCTCTTGGCATCAGGTGGCCCAAGTATTAGAGCTTCAGCTTCAGCATCAGTCCTTCCAATGAATATTCAGGGTTGGTTTCCTTTAGGATTGACTGGCTTGATATCCTTGCTGTCCAAAGGACTCTCAAGAGTCTTCTCCAGCACCATAATTCAAAAGCATAAATTCTTTGGTGCTCAGCCTTCTTTAGAATCCAACTCTCATGTCTGTACATGACTATTGGAAAAACCATAACTCTGACTATATGTAACTTTGTTGGCAAAGTAATGTCTCTGCTTTTTACTATATAGTCTCGGTTTGTACAGCTTTTCTGCCAAGGAGCAAGCATCTTTTAACTTCATGGCTGTAGTCACCATTGGCAATGATTTTGGAGCCCAAGAAAATAAAGTCTGTCACTGTTTCCATTGTTTCCCCATCTATTTGCCATGAAGTGATGGGACCGGATGCCACGATCTTAGTTTTGTGAATGTTGAGTTTTAAGCCAGTTTTTTTCACTCTCCTTTTTCACTTTCATCAAGAGGCTCTTTAGTTCCTCTTCACTTTCTGCCATATGGGTGGTATCATCTGCGTATCTGATGGTGTTAATACTTCTCCTGGCAATCTTGATTCCAGCTTGTGTTTCATCCAGCCCAGCATTTCACATGATGTACTTTGCATATAAGTTAAATAAGCAGGATGACAATATACAGCCTTGATGTACTCCTTTTCCAATTTTGAAAGTGAAAGTGAAGTCGCTCAGTCGTGTCCGACTCTCAGCGACCCCAGTCCACTATTCCATGTCCAGTTCTAACTGTTGCTTCTTGACCTGCATACAGATTTCTCAGGAGGCAGGTAAGGTGGTCTGATATTCCCATCTCTTGAAGAATTTTCCAGTTTGTTGTGATCCACATGGTCAAAGGCTTTAGTGTAGTCAGTGAAGCAGAAGTAGATGTTTTTCTGGAATTCTCTAGCTTTTTTAATGATCCAATGGATGTTGGCAATTTAATCTCTGGTTCCTCTGCCTTCTAAATCCAGCTTATACATCTGGGAGTTCTTGATTCACATACTGTTGAAGCCCGGCTTGAAGGATTTTGAGCATAAACTTACTAGCATGTGACATGTGTGTAATTGTAGGGTGGTTTGAACATTCTTTGTCATGCGGGGAGAGCACACCCTTAAATAGAACAGAACTAGCTCAGACCCAACCTCAGGACTTCTGCTTCAGCAGATTGGGACCTGACCTTACTCCAAATATGGTGATATTGGCCACTGAACAGAGGAGAAGGCCCAGTTCACAACTGGTCCCAGCCTCTTCATCTCCAACCCCACCTCTCACCAAGGCAACAGCTGTCAGCATACCCTGGGAAATGTGTGAATCACACTCACACCAGATCTAGCTCTCCCACCAAAGCAGACAATGTAGCGATGCTCCTACAAAGTGACACCCCTTCAAGACCACATTAGGTCACTGGTTCACCTAATTTCATTGAGACAGGGAAAGTTAAAAGAAAAAAAAGGGGGAAGAAGAATACATTTCTATTGAAAGAATAAGAGAAAACTCCTGAAAAAATATTAATGAAATAGAAACAATTTACAAATAAAGAGTTCCAAGCATTAGTAATAAGAATGCTAATTGAATTAGGGAAAAAAAAGGTAAACACAGTGAGAATTTTCACACAGAACTAAAAAATATATAAAAAGAAGAAGAAGAACTGAAGAATACAAAAACTTACATGAAAAACACACTGGAAAGAATTAACAGTAAACAAGATGATACAGAAAGGTACATAAGTAGCCTGAAATATAGAGAAATAGAAATCACTGAAACAGAATAGCAGAAAGAAAAACACTTTTTTAAAATGAGAGCAGTTTAAGGGGTCTCTGGAACAACATCAGTTGTATCAACATTCACATTATAAGGTTACCAGAAGGAGAAGACAGAAACGTACTGAAAATGTATTTTATAAAATTATGGCTGAAAACTTTCTGAACCTGAGTGAGGAAGCAGATATCCAGGTGGAGGAATAACAGAGGTTCCCAGACAACATGAACTGAAACAGGTCCACGCCAAGACATATCATAATTAAAATGGTAAAAGTTAAAGATAAAAAGAGAATTCTAGAGGTGAGGAAAGAAAAGCAAAGAGTCATATACAAGGGAATTCCCGCAAGGCTATCAGTTAATTTTTTTGTAGAAATTTTCAGGCCAGAAAGGAGTGGCATAATCTATTTAAAGTACTGAAAGGGAAACAAAACCTGCAACCTAGGATATTCTGTAGACTGTAAGTATATAAAATAGTGTCAGAGCCACTGGGGCTTTGCACCATTATCCTAGCTCTTGCCTTCAGGCACATGCACAATTGTACCAGTTACTTGAAGTACAGCCTTGTGATTTGATCTGAGCAGAAGAATTGGCTTGTGCAAGTCCAGACTGACTCACAGGGGAAAGTCAGTGTCAGGGTGGAGGCAGGACCATCAGACATCCCTCAATGGGGCAGGAAATAAACCTTTGTTATTTTAAGTCACTGAGATTTAGGGGTTGCTTTTTATCTCATTCACATGGTTATCTATAGAAGTGATAGAGAAACATTTTGTGTGAAAATATTTCCTGTCTCTGTCCAGACCCCTCACATAAATCTTCTCTTTTCTGAAGTGTTTGAAGCCATAAGAATTTAATAAAGGAGATTTTAAAGAAGTGATTTCACTTAGCCTGCTTTCTGTGTATTCAAAAAATACACAGAAAAGATTTCCAAGAAAATACTCTTGGAAAAGAACATATCTCATCTTACAGTTTAATTTCCAATGAGAGAACATGTGTATCAGAACAATACCTCATTTAGGTGGGATAACCTAAAACTTTCTAACCTTTGTGTGTAAAGAGCACCTTTTGGCTCTTTACACTGAAGAAGAAAGATTGGACCATCTTGGCTCATTTGGAAAGAGTAAATGTTTCTGGGCCTTGTCCACTGACCAGCTGGGAGTCACAGGCAAAGCTCTTCTTCATTTGCATGGTATCTTATCAGATTATATATGTATCAAGTCATATCACATTCACAGGTTTTTAAAATGCATTCTTTAAGTGATTCCATACCAAACTAAGTATCAACTTGCAAGCAAAGCTTACCAAGCCAAAACAATTGCAAAGCACCACCACATTAAAATTTTCATTTAAATAAATGATCTCATCTTAAACTAGAAAACATAATTAGCATTTCCCCTTTCCTAGCAGTGAAGAAACCACCCACCAGATTCCAAAGAACCTAAAACCTCACAAAGTTACATAGATAGATAGAGAGATGCTGGCTGTTGGTGCTAGACAATTATTTTCATCAATTCAAAGATGACCAAGAATGGCTAAAAAATGCATCAAGTGCTCAAATCACTTTTCAAAATTTGTCTCAATATTTTGTACATATAATATTGAGGAATGCTGTCATATATTGAGAAATCTCTCATATACACACATAATCAAAGACTGGTTGTGCCTGCACTCCAGGAAAACAAAGGACTTTATATATGCCCCTTCTTCAAAGGAGAAAAGAATAGATATCACGATGTCACAGCAACTCACAAAATTGTCTGAACTAGTGATACCTATCACCTACATTAAATTACTTACCAGGGATCATAATTTTATTGTGCTTGGAGCATCCAAGGCAAAGCTGTTTCATCTAGGAGATAAAAAATAGTGAGTGGTGTATGTTGATATCTTTATAGAAAGGAAGCACATTATCTTGATTACATAATGTGCCATATGTTCTGGCCTTTACAGAGGCTGCACAACTTCCATGGGAACGTTTTCAGCTGCATACACACATAATTTGTAATTACAAGGAGCTCCCTCGGAGTTGGAAAACCTGGTTGAATCTGAGGATATAGAAAAGTATCTCAAGTGCATTTCTGAAGGTCTTGGCTCCCAGAAAACCCCAAGTGCAATTGGCCAACCACTTTCACCCTTTACTTTCAAGCTTATGTGTATTTTAAAGGGAAATTCAATCCGTATGTTTCTGAATCATAGACGCTGAACCCATTAAGATTTTTGTTTGGTAAGGGCTTTCTAAATCCCAAGATGACTTATGAGGCTTTTTATAGCCTGTTTACTTTGAAGCAAAGGAGTCACGTTCTGCTGAAAGTAAACAGGATTTAGAAGTAAAAAACTTTGAGGTTTAGATAAAACAAGAGTTCAAGAAAGTTTATGTACATCCAACCTGTGCAAAACTCATTAGTCGATTCTTCCCATGTACTCTACCCAAAGCAGAATTAATGGCATCTTAGGCCAATAAATAGCTATTTTTATAAACATAGTCCACAGTATCTGAGAACAGCATAGCTCTTTTACTTGAGGCAATAGTTAATCATTCGATAGAATTGTATATTTATTCCTTTTTTTAGTGGAAACATTTTCAAAAATGAGTGTCGCTTATTTTGAGTTATGATGCATGGCTTGATTTCAGTTTGTGTGTGTATTAACTCTAAAGGGCTGTTGGCAAAATCTTCATTAATTCACATGCTGTTAATTCAGAATTATTGATTTGGAGTAAAGTTTACTCATAGCTTGACTGTAGAAAAGGATTTGGAAACAAATTTACATATAAATAAGAGTTGGGTCCAGTCTTATTTCACCCATGATAACAAGCTTCTTTAAAGTAACGAGAAATCCTTTTCACACAACAATATATACTGATTATAAATAAATTTTGAAGAAAGTCATGAAAAATTTTATGTGTCAAAATTCAGTTTACCTAAATCTAACAAAAATAAAATAGACTAAAGACCGAAGTGTAAGACTGGATACGGTAAAACTCCTAGAGGGAAACAGACAAAACACTCTTTGACATATTAATAAATAATAGCAATATTTTTTGTCTCTTAAAACAAAGGAAGTAAATGCAAAAATATGCAAATGAGGCATAATTAAAGTTAGCTTTGCACAACAAAGGAAAACAAACAAAAAAACCAACCTATTGAATGGGAGAATATATCTGCAAATGATATGCCCAATAAGGAGTTAATATCCAACATATATAAACAACTCATACAACTAAACATCAAAAAACTCAGACAACCCAATTGAAAAATGAGCAGGGCAGAATAGACATTTTTTTCAAAGAGGAAATCCACATGGCCAACAGGCACAAGAAAAGATGCTCAACATAGCTAATCATCAAGGAAATGCAAATCAAAGCCACGATGAAATACACCTCACACCGGTCAGAATGGCTATCATCAAAATGAACAGAAATAACAAGTGTTGGCAAGGATGTGGATGGAGAAAAGGGAATCCTCATACACTGTTGGTGGGATTGTAAATTGGTGCACCCCCTGTGGAAAACATTATGAAGGTTTCTCAGAAAACTAAAAGTAGAATTACCAAAGTTGCTCAATCGTGTCCGACTCTTTGCGACCCCATGGACTGTAGCCTACCAGGCTCCTCCATCCATGGGATTTTCCAGGCAAGAATACTGGGGTGGGTTGCCATTTCCTTCTCCAGGAGAACTTCCCAACCCAGGGATCGAACCCAGGTCTCCCGCATTGTAGGCAGACGCTTTGTCATCTGAGCCACAAGGACCGAGCAATTCTACTCCTGAGATATACTAAAAATATATGTGAAAGTGAAAGTCACACAGTCGTGTCTGATTCTTTGTGACCCCATGGTCTATGCAGTCTGTGGAATTCTCCAGGTCTGAATACTGGAGTGGGTAGCCTTTCCCTTCTCCAGGGGGTCTTTCCAACCCAGGGATTGAACCCAGGTCTCCCACATAGCAGGTGGATTCTTTACCAGCTGAGCCACAAGGGAAGCCCAAGAATACTGGAGTGGGTAGCCTATCCCTTCCCCAGCGGATCTTCCTGACTCAGGAATTGAACTGGGGTCTCCTGCATTGCAGGCAGATTCTTACCAACTGAGCTATCAGGGAAGCTTAATTAATTCAAAAAGATACATGCACCCCCATGTTCTTAGCAGCATTATTTATAATAACCAAGATATGGAAGCAATCTATGTGTCCATCAACAGAAGATTGGATAAAGAAGATGTGATATATATGTATATACACATATATTACACACTATGGAATATGGAATACTCCTCAAAAATTAAAAGAAAAAGAATTGATGCCATTTTCAATAACAGGGGTGGACTTAGAGGATATTATGCAAAGTAAAATAAGACAGAGGAAGACAAATATTCAACGTTATCACTTAGATCTGGAATCTAAAAGAAAAAACAAACTAGATAACAAAACAGAAACAGACTCACAGAAATGGAGAACAAACTAGTGTTTACCAGTGGGAAGAAGAAAGAAGGGAGGGGGAGTTAGGAGTATGGGATTTAGAGGAAAAACTATTATGTATAAGATAAATATGCTGAATACGGATATACTGTAGAGCACAAGGAATATAGCCAATATTTTGTAATAACTATGACTGGAGCATAATATTTTAAATTATGACTCGTACACCTATAATTTGCATATTGTACATCAATTATACTTCAATAAAAAATAAAAGAAAAAATTTAGTATACCTAAATCTAGCAATTGTGTGAAATTGAATAAACAAAATACAACTTATTTAATTAACCTGTCATTATGTTTGGTCATTTTTCTCTTATTTGCCTGAATTAGCAGTGTGTGTTTTCTGGTGTCAGAAATTTTAAAATTCGAACAGATTAGCAGAGTCAAAGCTGTTCCACTTTGTGACTCAGCCACATTAATTACAACATATTCTGGTTCCAAATAAATAAATAAATTATTTTGTCAACTTTAAATACCTAGCAGAAACAAACTTATGAATAATTTCAGAATTTAGTTCCTCTATGGATTTACAGAAAGCACATACTTCCATTAACATTTCAGATGTAAACCTAACTAAAATACACATAGAGGGTGTTCAGCTCAGTTCAGTCACTCAGTCGTGTCCAACTGTTTGCAATCCCATGGACTGCAACATGCCAGGCTTCCCTGTCCATCACCAACTCCCTGAGCTTTCTCAAATTCATATCCATCGAGTCAGTGATGCCATCCAACCATCTCATCCTCTGTTGTCCCCTTCTCCTCCTGCCTTCAATCTTTCCCAGAATCAGGGTCTTTTCCAATAAGCCAATTTTTTGCATCAGGTGGCCAAAGTATTGGAGTTTCAGCTTCAACATCAGTTCTTCCAATGAATATTCAGGACTAATTTCCTTTAGGATGGACTGGTTGGATCTCCTTGCTGTCCAAGGAACTCTCTAGAGTCTTCTCCAACACCACAGTTCAAAAGCATCAATTCTTTGGCGCTCAGCTTTCTTTATAGTCCAACTCTCACATCCATATATGACTACTGGAAAAACCATAGCTTTGACTAGACGGACCTTTTCTGGCAAAGTAATGTCTCTGCTTTTTTAACATGCTGTCTAGGTTGGCCATAACTTTTCTTGCAAGGAGCAAGCGTCTTTTAATTTCATGACTGCAGTCACCATCTACAGTGATTTTGGAGCACCCAAAAATAGTCTCTCACTGTTTCCACTGTTTCCCCATCTATTTGCCATGAAGTGATGGGACCGGATGCCATGATCTTAGTTTTCTGAATGTTAAGTTTTAAGCCAACTTTTTCACTCTCCTCTTTCACTTTCATCAAGAAGCTCTTTAGTTCTTTGCTTTCAGCCATAAGAGTGGTGTCATCTGCATATCTGAGGTTATTGATAATTCTCCCAGCAATCTTGATTCCAGTTTGTATTTCATTCAGCCTGGCATTTCACATGACGTACTCTGCATATATGTTAAATAAGCAGGGTGACAGTATACAGTTTTGATGTACTCCTTTCCCAATTTGGAACCAGTCTGTTGTTCCATGTCCAGTTCAAACTGTTGCTTCTTGACCTGCCTACAGATTTCTCAGGAGGCAGGTAAGGTGGTCTGGTATTCCCATCTCTTGAAGAATTCTTCAGTTCGTTGTAATCACTGACTCAACGGACATGTGATAGAGGGTGTGAACTCTAGCAACCAATACAGTCCCGTTTTCATCTGTTAAAACAAATAAAAAGCCTCCGTTAGCACTGCCTAACTCACTAACCCCGACAAAAGATGACATCTTGCAGGTAACTGAAATAGTCTATAAACTTTCAACAATCCACACAAGAAGCCAACATTTGGTATTTCCATTCTTTGTTCACTTTAGCTATCCTGATAGGTGTGCTGGAGCATCTCATTTTATTTTAACTCCTGTGACTAATGAGATTGAGCAGTTTCATATGCTTATTGGCCATTCAGATTCCCTCTTTTGTGATGTCTCTCACCCACTTTTCCACTGGTTGTCCCTATTTTTCTTTATTGTTTGCTGCATTCTTTCTGAATGCACACATTCTGAATATGTGTACTGCAAATTTTTTTCCCACTCATGGATTAAATATTTCACCTTTCAATGATTGCTTTCATAAACAGAAGTGTTTGATTTTAATATGTGGTCTAATGTATCAGTTTTTACTTGATGGTGAGTGCTTTTTTCAAAGAAATGTTTGCTAATGTCAAGCTCAGGAAAATGTAACTTATTTGTTTTGCCTTTAAAAGCTTTATTGGTTTGCCTTTCATGCTCAGGTCTACAAAGCACCTGCAATTTACTTATTGTATGCTGTGAGATAGGGGTAGTGTACGCTTCTTTTCCATGTCACTACCCAATTGACCATTCTTTTTGGCTGCACTGCAGTGTTGAATTTGTCATAAATTAGATAAAAGTGTACACCATGGCCCGTTTGTGTGCTCACTTCTCTTCTGTTGGTCTGTTGGTCTCTTCTTGCATTCAATACTACAGCTATTAATCTTCCTCAAGATTGCCTTGTGTGTTCTTGGCATTTTGCATTTCCAAATAAATTTTGTAATCAGCTGGTCCAGTTGTGTACACACACAAAAAATTTTACTTGCACTTGGAATGGTGTTGCATTACTTTAAGAATAAATTTGGGATAGTTGATGTCTTAATAATATTGAGTTTTCTAGTCCATGACTTTACGTTTATAAAGTCTTCTTTAATTTGCTTGTTTGTTGTTGATGTATAGAAATGTAATCGATCACAACACTATATTGTATTCCTGAAACTAATATAATGTTGTATGGCAATTATACCCAAAAATATATACATATTATTTTAAAAGAAATATAATTTAAAAGGCTTGCTAAGTTCATGTGAATTCTAACAGTTTGTATGTTCTTTAGGATTTTCTACACATACAATTATGTCACCTGGGGATAATGCCACACTATTGCTCATAATGCTTTCTCCTTGCCAATTCTGGGATTAGAGTATATAAGGAACAAAAGTAATGGGGAAAAAACTATGAAAAGATAACAGGAAATCTCAAACATATTTAAGAGGAACCTGCTTTATGCTTATTTTAATGTGTCTTAGAGTAACAAGCAATATATTGCTTCCTGAAAGCAAAGTACTTTTCTTTTTATTTAATTTATATGTTTATTTATTTTTGATGTGCTAAGGTCTTCTCCAGTTGGGGCGAGCAGAGGCTACTCTCTAGTTGCATGCATGGGCCTCTCATTATGGTGGCCCCTCTTGCTGCGGAGCATGTACTATCTAGAGCACAAGGGCGTCAGTAGTTGCCACATGGCACGTAGAAACCTCCCAGATCACAATGCAGGGATCAAACCCGTGTACCCTGCACCGGCAGGCGGATTCTCAACCACAAGGAAATCCCAAAGTACTTTTTTTGGTTAGTCAAATATCAAACATTGGCTGGGGGTGGGGCAGGTCAGGACAGAGCTGCCTCAGTTGACAACATCAAGGGTGGGGAAGGGCGGAGCTTTACTAAGTGTGGTCAGGGGCCTTACCCAGAGGCCCGGAGGGCAGGCTAGGCCTGGGGAAGACTGGAGGGGCAGCTCCTGGTGTCCCCCAGGAGAAGATGCTCCCGGGCTCCATACTGGTCCTCATGCCTGCCCTCCCCTCTGGCCCTCCCGGACCTCGAGGGGGCGTGGCCTCAGAAGTAGGGCCGGGCGGAAAGATGGATCCCTGGACCCGGTCACTGCGGAGTCAAGGGCACAAACCCACACGCTCACACGCTCTGCACACACACATACTTCCTGGCCACATGGGGACGGCTGGAGCCCCCGACAGCCCTACCCGTGAGGGGCCAGGACAGCAGAGGGCGGCTGCCACCCGCCCCCAACATTCACACACACATGCACAAACCTCGCATGGGCTGGGTCCCACAGTGGGGGCGGGTGACCTGTCCTGGGAGTCAGCACTCAGGGCCACCCCCAGTCTAGGATTCCTGGCTCAATCTGGGGGGCAGGAGAGCCCGATCCTCCTGCAAGGCTGGCCAAGGCAAAAGAATAGCCGCGGGGAGGCTAGACGGACAGACGGAGGGGTGGACAGAACCGCTTGTGCTCGGCAAGTTAATAAATAGGCTTGTGTGGGACAGGAGCTGGTAGACTGGAGGGGAGGGTCCAGCTTGCCCAACCCAGGCTGGGGGCCCCCAGTCCAGAGACCAGCTCTATCCCTGGGGGTTGTTCAGACTGGGGCAAAGGTGGGCAGGGCTGGCTCCAGGAATGTAATGATTTCTGCCGTTTCTAAGTAAGACATTGATCCCGAGGGTTGTGTAGGCAGGGCCCCACCAGGCGCACGTGTGCACACCCTGTGCACCCTGCACTCCTCCTCTCCCCATCCCCACCCGTCCGTGGAGAGACTCTCGTGCTGTCCCCGGTGAGGCTGCCTGCCTCGGGCCCCGCTCTGGTCCCGCTCAACTGGAGGGCGAGGAGCGGCTGCCTGGGATCAGGGCTGGACAAGCGGCAGCCCCAGCAGGGTCTCAGCGAGGCCCAGGAAGTAGACCACTTGAGCGATGCCGAACAGCGGGGCAATGACCAGGGCGCGGCAGTAAGCGCCCTTCAGGAAGGCGGAGGGGCCCTCATTCCGCAGGATCTTCCTGGCACAGTCCAGGAATCCCGAGTAGGTGTCCTCGTTGATGCCACGCTGCAGTGACTGGAGCCGGGTCTTAACCACATCACAGGGGTTGACAGCCACAGCAGCCGCGCTCCCAGCCACATAGCCGGCCAGGAAGGACTCGTAGAAAGGCGACTTCTCCCCAGATGCTGGCCTGCCCAGCATAATAATTCAGGAGTCCTCCTCTCCCCTACCTTCCCCCTCATCATCCTGCATGGTTACAGGAATGCTGCCATAAACTTTGGCTTAGGAATTCTCACTCTCAGTAAATCTGCTGTGAATTAATACAAATGCCCAGCAGACCAAGAAGTAAGACAGAGCAAGATCCCTTGCACAATGAGATTGGATGGGCACCAGGAGGCATGTGGGGAGGGAACATCAAATGTGTTCAAAGCTCAAGACTCCCGCACCTGCGCCCTTGCCTTCCCTACAGCAAACATCAGTCTTAAGCAAGCAGAGAGCCGAGAAAGGGACAAACAAGGCAATATGTCCTTCTTCATAATTAGACTGTTTTATTTGTTGTTTGGGGTTTTTTTCCTTTTTTTTTTTTCATTTTATTTCATGCTTTTAACTTTATATTTTATTGGAATATAGCCCATTAACAATGTTGTGATAGTTTCAGGTGGATATTGAAGGGACTCAGCCATATGTATACATGTATCCATGCTCCCCTCCCATCCAGGCTGCCACATGACATTGAGCAGAGTTCCCTGTGCTATACAGTAGGTTGGTTATCCATTTTAAATGTAGCAGTGTGTACCTGTCGATCCCACACTAACTATCCCTTCCCCCTTTCCTTGCCCCCAGCAACCATAAGCAGATTGGTTTAGTCTTTTGAAAAACCTCTTTGAATATGAAATAGCCATTTCTATTTCATCTTTTCTTTATATTTCCCTATAAGAGATGAATCTAACCTATGACAAAAGCCCCAGAGCACACATAGGTGATTTGATTTCTACAGTAATAAAACAAAAGTCTGGAGGAGTAGAGAAAAGTGTTTCTTTTGTATTTCCTCTGTAGTACATGGCAGAGTCTCAGAAGGGGGCCCTTGAGAATGTAAGCAAATACCTGAAGCTGGCTTCCGCTCATCACAGCCCTGTATTTACACCTGTGCTGTGCCTGGGGAAAGCCCCACACCCACACCCTGACACAGGTAGACCCACTGGGCTGCAGGAACACAGAGGCAGAAGCACATGAAGAAATTCAGGGACATGAGCAGAGAGACAGAATGGGACTTGGAGAGGTAGAGTTCAAATGCTTCTTAGGTTGGGGTCCCCTCAGAACAATCCCTGAGAAAAGAAGCTCTAAGCCAAACATTTCTGGGGGAAATGGGCGGGCTGCTCTAGAGAAATTTAAAAAATAAAAACATGTATAGAAAGATATATTGGAGAAGGCAATGGTAACCCACTCCAGTACTCTTGCCTGGAAAATCCCATGGACAGAGGAGCCTGGTAGGCTGCAGTCCATGGGGTCACTAGGAGTCGGACACGACTGAGCGACTTCACTTTCACTTTTCACTTTCATGCATTGGAGAAGGAAATGGCAACCCACTCCAGTGTTCTTGCCTGGAGAATCCCAGGGATGGTGGAGCCTGGTGGACTGCCGTCTCTGGGGTCGCACAGAGTTGGAGACAACTGAAGCGACTTAGCAGTAGCAGCAGCAGAAAGATATATTTTGTATTAGGATTAGCTCAAATGATCATGGAGACTGAAAAATCTGATGGTCTGCCACGTGTAAGCTGTATGCCTGGGAAAGCAGGTGGTGTAGTTCCAATCTAAACCAGAACTAGAGGGGCCAGTGGTGTAAACCCCAGGTCGAGTCTAAAGTGCCAAGAATGCAGCACAGACCTTAGGGCAGAAGAAGCTAGATGCCCTGTGTATGTCAGGCACTCAGTCGTGTCTGACTCTTTGTGACCCCATGGATTGTAGCCCTCGAGGCTCCTTTGTACATGGAATTCTGCAGGCAGGAGGACTGGAATGGGTTGCCATTTCATTCTCCAGGGGATCTTCCAGACCCAGGGATCAAAAACCCAGGTCTCTGATGCTTTACTGTCTGAGCTGCTAGTAGAGCTTACTAGCAGCAAGCAAACTCGCCCTTCCTCCACCACTTGGTTCTAATCAGGCCTCAACAGATCCAATGATGCCCACTTGCATTGGTGTAAGTGATCTTCATTACTTAGTCTATGAATTCAAATGCTCACCTCTTTGTGGCGCTAGTGGAAAAGAACCTGCCTGCCAATGTAGGAGACATAAGAGACATGGGTTCAATCCCTGAGTCAGAAGATCCCCTGGAGGAGGGCATGGCAACCCATTCCAGTATTCTTACCTGGAAAATCCCATGGACAGAGGAGCCTGGTGAGCTATGTTCATAGGGTTGCAAAGAGTCAGACAGGACTGAAGAGACAGCATGCATGTACACATGCATTCTTCCAGAAACACCCCAGGAATAATGTTTTACCAGCAAGTAAACAATGTTGTACTTGCTTTGGGCATCCTTTAGCCCAAGCAAGCCGACACATGAAACCGACCACCACAGGAGGTAATTCCAGGGAGGAATGAGGACATGAAGCAAGAAAGGAAGATACATTGATGAGTGGATAACCGCAATGGGCAACTGATTCTCAGTCTTCCCCGGGACTATCCAAGGGGCAGTGTGTGTTCACTATGCAATTTAGTAGCCACGAGTCACGTTGGCTATTTAAATTCGAATTTGTTAACTAAAATTTTAAATTTAATTCCTTATTCTCACTGGCCACACTCCAAGTGCTCAGTAGCCACGTTTTGCTCAGTCACTAAATCGTGTCTGATTCTTTGTGATCCTGTGGACTGCAGTGTGCCAGGCTTCCCTGTCCTTCACTATCTCCCAGGGTTTGCTCAAACTCATGTCCATTGAGTCAATGATGCCATCCAACCATCTCATTCTCTGTTGTCCCCTTCTCCTCCCTTTGATCTTTTCCAGCATCAGGGTCTTTTCCAATGAGTCAGCACTTCACATCAGGTGGCTAAAATATTGGAACTTCAGCATCAGTCCTTCCTATTAGTATTCAGGGTTAATTTCCTTTAAGACTGACTGGTTTGATCTCCTCTCTGCCTAAAAATTCTCAAGGGTCTTCTCCAGCACCACCACAGTTCAAAAGCACCAATTCTTTGGCGCTCAGCTTTCTTTATGGTCCAACTCTCATATCTGTACATGACAACTGGAAAAACCACAGCTTTGACTACATGAACCTTTGTCAGCAAAATGATGTTTCTGCTTTTAAATATTCTGTCTAGGCTTGTCATAGCTTTTCTTCTAAGGAGCAGGTGTCTTTTAATTTCACCATCCACAGTGATTTTGGAGCCCAAGAAAATAAAATCTGTAACTGTTTCCCCATGTATTTGTCATGAAATGATGGGACTGGATGCTATTATCATAGTTTTTTTAATATTTAATTTTAAGCCAGCTTTTTCACTCTCCTCTTCACCTTCACCTTCACCAAGAGGCTCTTTAGTTCCTCTTCACCTTCTGCCATGCAGGTACCCTATTAAGGCAAATGATAGAATGTTTCCACTATCACAGAAAGTTCTATTGGGAAGTGATGATGTAGGCCCTTCCTTGCAATGGACACAGAAGCTGGGGTAATTACCTACCAACTCTCATTCCTTACTGGATAAGGGTCATTTGTGGAGCCTTTAGTACCTTGCCTTCTGGCGTGCTCCCTCTACCCAAGACCACTTCCAGGCTGAGAGATAGCCAGAACCACCCAAGTGTACAGATGTTGCTGACAGTTAACCCCTGGAATGGCTGCAGGGATAAGTGGGAAGCACCAGGTGTCTGCAACAGTTGCATCCAAACCAGATGGGAGGCAGGAATCATGAGAGACACAGAGAAAACTGGAAATGAAATCCTGCTAAACAAGAAGGAAAGAGAGAAGTGGGAAGAAGAAAGGCAGAAGGAAGAAAAAAGAAAGAGGGAGTGAGAGAAAGAGAGGGATGAAGGAAGGAAGGAAGGAGCAACTATCTCAGAAAACAGCTGTATGCAAAGTAAGATCTGTATTACCCAGTTGTCTTGCCAAGAATCCCAACCCTGCACCAACACACCCCAGCCTGCTCCTCTCTCAAAGGGGAACTTGACCTCATTAAGGCCCAGCCCCAGGCCATGGTTTCCTTTTTTCAAAAAGAGTATTACAAATGGGCAGGACTTACTGCTTAGTAAAGAAGACAGAAGATTAACTAGGACAGTGTCAAGGGTTCTGGAAAGAGAACACAATCCTCCCAGCTCCCTGCCCCGCCTCCTCCTCTGGGCCTGCATGATGGCTCAGGAAAACACTAACCCCTTGCCAGGCAGCCTATCAGCCTTCTTGACGGCCAGATAATTTTACTGAGAGACATAAAGTTTCTCTCTCATGATTCCATCATTAGAGATAAAGCTGGGGATATGAGCATCCCTGGAGAGGAAATGATATTTAAATACTTTGTTGGTTGCATATAATCCTCTTACATATTATTCTGAGAGGCCTATATTAAGTTGAGAAAGGGAATCCACCTTGAGTAGGAAGAAGGAGGTGATGATAGGGACAGTGAGCTGTAAGAGACAAAGATTAAAAACGAGGCTGCCTGGGAGACAGGACCTGAGACAATCAGTCAATGTTTTTACTAACCGTGAGTGAAGCCAGTGAGAAGGACACTTCACCTTATAATATTCTCAAAAATTCATAACCCCCGTTCAACCATGAGAAATACATCAGGCAACACAAGTAAAAGGATATTCTACAAAATCTGTGGATTAACAGGGATATGAAAAACAAGGGCAGACTAAGAAACTGCCACAGATGAAAGAGGAATGACAACTGAATACAATAAGATGTTCTGAATGGGATCCTGAGAGGGAAAAAAGACTAGTGTTATGTTGTTGCTGTTGTTCAGTCACTAAGTCACGTCCGACTCTTTGCCACCCCATGGACTGCAGCACTCCAGACCTCCCTGTCCTTCACCATCTCCTGGAGCTTGCTCAAGCTCATGTCCATTGAGTCGGTGATGCCATCCAACCATTTTGTCTTCTGTTATCCCCTTCTCTTCCTGCATCCAATCTTTCCCAGCATCAGTCTTTTCTAATGAATCAGCTCTCCCCATAAGGTGGCCAAAGTATTAGAGCTTCAGCATCAGTCCTTCCAATGAATATTCAAGATTGATTTCCTTGAGGGTTGACTGGTTTGATCTCCTTGCTGTCCAAGGGAGTCTCAAGAGTCTTCACCAGCACCACATAGTTATGCACCAGTGTCAGTTTCCTAGTTGTGATAAGTGTACCACAGTTACCTCAAATGTTAACAATAGGAGAGACAGGGGGAAGCATGTGTGGGAACTGTCTGCCACTTTCCCATAAATCTAAAATTGTTCCAAAATAAAAGCCTTGGGTTTTGAGAAGCCTGCATTACCGAAGACCAATTACATAGTTCTGCTTCAGGGTGACCCTGGGATGAGAACAGATAGAGAGAAAGTGAAAATTGCAAAAATTGTGATACTTCAGGGTTAGAGACATCGGAGGTGTGAGCAAGTGGGTATATAACAGGGAAACAGAAAGTAGAGTGGAAAAAGTCCTTGTTTGCTTACCTTTCTCAACTATTAAAAATTCCAGACAAAGGTAAAGGTTTTATTTGCCAAAAGAAGAGGAAGCCAGCACGGGGGGAAGAAGAGAAAAAGAAGAAAGAAGGAGGAGGAGAGGAAGAGGGGAAGGAGGAGAGGAGGAGACTGGAGGGAGAAATATCAAAACAAGTTAACCTGACAAAATGCAAGACAAATAGTTGCGTTCAGATGAGTGAAGGGGAAATGAACTGTACTCTATGTGCCTGAGCCAAACACAATGGTCTAAGATCCAGTGGTAACAGATGGTGTACAGAAATTAGGTCCAGCGCAAAGCTTTTCAGATAAGTCAGTTAAAATTAAAGGAAACAAAACATTGAACTGTGTATGCTTTTAATGTGTACACGATGCGCACTGGCCTAGTGACAAAGCAACAAACTGAAGTTTTATTTAGCCTCGGCAACAAAAGTTCTAATTCAGGGAATTTCTTTACAATTATTTTAACTGACTCTCACTACACCCACACACACACACACACACACACACACACACACACACACTGTATTTTATGACATATAACTGAATAGTTAACAATTCCAAGACTCAACAACTTCAACAAGGGTTCTATAAATGGAAGAAATCCTCCAAACCCACTAACAGTGTAACTGGAAATATGGAAAAGTTTACCAAGTTTACAAAAAGAAAGCCCTGAATCATATGAACTAAACAAATAAAGAGCCCAAACTGCTGACATAGCATCAGGGGTTGAAGAGGGTGAAGATTAAGACATGGTAGGAAAAAAGCAATTAAGGAAAGATGGGGAAAGTGCAGCGTGCAACCGAGACATAAATAAAACTTCTGCACGTGCCAATGTGATGGCATCAGATACAACCCTCACTCAACCCCCAAGCATAGTTCATGTGACCTAATTAGTGTTAAAAATGTGCCACCTCATCTTTTCTTTTAACTCAATTTTTGTCCATTTCCCGTCTCAGTATTTCATTCTTCAGAAACTTACAGCGTATGTGTATGTCCCAGATGCTAAATGTTGATTTTTTTTTCCTGGTTTCAGCAGCAGCTTCCAAGCACTTTCAGAAGCACTAACCATTCTAAGTTCTTCATTGTCACCTCTCCAATATTCACAGATGTAAAAATCACCTGGGAATCTTGTTGCAATGCAGGTTCTGTCGGGTGGGACAGCAGTTCAATGTTTGCATGGTCACTAAGCTCCCGTGTGAAGGCAATGCCAGTGGTCCAAGGACTACGCTCTGAAAAACAGAATCTAGAGCATCCCAGAAAGATGGGCCGAGAGATGAAACAGCTTTGCAGGTGTTTCCCTCCAGGCCGCACAACAGAAAACAGAGCTCTCTCCGGGTTTTCAATGAATCCCCTCACGAGGACCTCCTTTGCAGAGAGTGCTTTACTTCCCCCGCTCCTCCCCCTTAAGCCAACTGAGAAAGGTTTTAAGAGAACTTCTTAAGGACAGACTAACTGTATCCTCTAGCGTTTGGGAGACAAGGAGATGGCTACCTGATTCCCACCTGTCTACCGATGAGAAGGGAGGTAATGAACTGAACTTCCAGAGTTTGCAGGGAAAAGATGCATGCAGCGAAGAGAATAGCATTTGGATGCTACCACACTGGAGGGAACTGACATCAGATTACTTCTGCCAGGAACATAAAGCCTTCCTTCCCCTTTCTTTTAATCCCTCTTCCTCTACCGCTTCAAAGAGCCGCTAGTAAGGAAGAGGGTGGAGAAAGGGATGAGGAAGCAGGTGGAGACTGGAGAGAGAACCAGCCAATGACAGTGTCAGTTTTTCCCTCCACCACGCCCACTAACGCTTCCCAGGTAGCCCTAGTGGTAAAGAGTCCGCCTGCCAATGCAGGAGACATAAGTGGCGTGGGTTCGATCCCTGGGAGGGGAAGAACGTCTGGCGAAGGATAAGGGAAACCAACTCCAGTATTCTTGACTGGAAAATTCCATGGCCAGAGGAGCCTGGCCCGATGGGGTCGCAAAGAGTCAGACAGGACTAAGCACAAGCATCTCACGCCCTCTAGGCATCTGAGTCAGAGGCTGGCCTGGGACAGAAAAGAGGAGAAGCTCTAAAGTGGAGTTGAAAGAGGGCAACACGTGATTTTTCAACTGGAGTGAACTTTTAATTATGTACGAGAAGCAGGATCTATTGAGATGCCCAAGACTTTATCCAAAGGTGAAGTTCCGTGTGAGGTCATGAGAAACCATAACATTGCTTTGTCTTTGCACCTGAGATGCCCATTTGATTCCCTATTTGAGATTCTCAGTTACGCTTGTAATCGGAAAGAATTTTGCATCTCATTGTGCACATGTTGTGATAAACAAGGGGGAAGATTCAGAAAGTGTAGAGTACCTATGTGAATTAAAAAGAGTAATCCTTCAGCAAACATCAGACTACTGATCTGCTAAGACTTAGACCCAGAGCTCCTAAGGCTCAGCCTGTCAGGTCTGCACATTTCACTGAAGTTTCGCTGGGAGGGGAAACTAAGATCTTTCTCAAGTGAACTGACTGAAGACACAATCACTCTTACTGGTGGATTGAACAATCCACCAAATAGGAGAAAAATACAAGCAAACTCGGGCCTGAGAACTCCACCCCAACTCAATGCAGCATTCTTTCCAATAAGCTGTAAGGACAAGCACATAATTTCAAAGGAATAATGTACCTAAAATAGCCAACAGATTCGTAGTAATTTATTTGTGGAAAAGCCATTTCAGTGGGGAAATTGGTTCTGGTAAGTAAGGCATAAAAACCACTATGATATAAATCTAGTATAAATTTTATTTTAAAGTAATGTTAAGCCAAAACTTGGGGAAGAAGAACAAACTTATAGGACTCACAGTTCTTGATTTCAAAACTTAAAGCAAGCTAATCAAACCTGAGTGATGCTGGCATAAAGACAGATATTTAGGACCGTGGAATAGAATAAAGAACCAAGAAATGAACCTTTGCATATGCGGTAAATTTATTTTTGACAAGGATACCTATACAACTCAATGGGGAAAATCAGTCTTCAACAAATACTGCTGCAAAAACTGGATACACACATGCAGAAGAATGAAGCTGCACATTTCCTTTACACCATATATTAACTTGAAGTGAGTCAAAGACAAGAACATAAAAGCTAACACTACAAAACTCTTAAAAGAACATATAGGAGAAATGTTTCTTCATGACCATGGATTTGGCCATAGTTTCTGGATATGACACCAAAAGCAGAAGTAGCAAAAGCAATATTAGACAAATGGACCACACTGAACTTTAAAAATTTTACCCATCAAAGGAAACAATCAACCGAGTAAAGAAACAACCCACCAAATAGGAGAAAATACATGCAAATCATATATTAAATAAGAGGTTAAAATTCAGAATATGTAGAGAACTCCTACAATTCAACAACAACAACAAAAATTCAAAGAGGTCAAAGAACTTGAATAGACATTTCTTCAAAGAAGACATAAATAGCCAATAATCACATGAAAATATGCTCAAAAATCCCTATTCACTAGGGAAATTGAAATCAGTACCACAAAGAGATGATCAACTCAAACCCATTAGGATGGCTGCTATCAAAAACAAAACCAAGGCAAACAAAAGACGGAAAGTAACAGGCACTGGTGAGGATGTGGAGAAACTGGGATCCTTGTGCACTGTTGGTGGGAATGTGAAAGAGTACAGCCACTGAAGAAAACAGTAGGGTGGCTCTTTAAAAAAACTAAAGACAAAATTACCATATTATCTAGCAATTTCACTTCTGGACATATACCCCAAAGAACTGAAATTAGAGTCTCTAGAAGATATTTGTATATTCATTTTCATACAGTATCACTTACAATAGCCAAAGTATCTCTTGGTGGATGAATGGATAAACAAAATTTTAAAATAGCATTGAAAGTGACTTTTAAAACTTCAGTGAAGATTTCTTCAACCACATCTTTTTTCCAAAGCCAGTCTCCCCATGGTTGGAGGAAAGAATGGCGGAGTCCAGTTCATGTGCTGGCTCTGAAGTCTGTTGTTAACTTCATCCTGTTCGTCTCTTTAATATTTAGCAGGTTGCAAGAAGCAGCTCCAATTTACATAATCAAAAATATAGAAATATATAATTTCTTTAAGCAATCTAGAAGGACAGACAGTATCATTTTCAGTTCAAATAGTTACATACAAAGAGAGGTAGTCATAGCAATAACTCCAACTCCTGTTCAGTCCAATTCAACCTACTCAACAATGAGTACTAAACTATGTTCAGAAAGCTACAAAGAAGAATAAGGCATTGTTGCTACCCCGGCCAAAAATAAATCCCTGGGTTAGTTACAGTCTAGCACATCACTGACACATTTTGAAAACATCTTAAAAGTTTTACCATACTCCCCCAACCATCAAAATCTGAAAGCAAATGGATATCAAATCAGCAATTTGATTAAGTGGGAGACACTGCCTTGTTACAGTTTTGTGGGTCAAGGTTAAGGAATGGAGATGGGAGTTTTAATAAAAATTAGGCACTGTAAGTTTCCTGACTAAATTAAGAATTGTGCAGTGGGACTTCCCTGGTGGTCCGGAGGTTAAGAATCTGCCTTGCAGTGCAACAGATGAGGGTTCAGTCCCTGGCGAGGGAAGTAAGATCCCACATGCCCCAGGGCAAGTAAGCCTATGAGCCACAACAGAGTCCATGCACTGGAAGGAAAGATCCTCATAATGCATCCAAGACCCTGCATGCTGCAACTAAGACCCAACGCAAGCAAATAAATGAATGACTACTTTAAAGAAAAGAACTGTGGAGTATAAACAAACGCTAGGGCCAGGAGACAGATATCAAACTGTCAGATTTAATACTGATCAAAATGAAACAAAAAGCAGCTTGAGCACACCCAGTGACTGCTGGGAGTGCTCAAATTCATGAGGCACCTGTATAGTGAAGGCCAAAGTATCTGGCCGGGTCTTCCCTGGTAGCTCAGTTGGCAAAGAATCCGCCTGCAGAGCAGGATCAAAACCCGGGATTTGATCCCTGGGTTGGGAAGATGCCCTGAAGAAGGAAATGGCTACCCACTCAGTATTCTTGCCTGGGAAATCCCGTGGACAGAGGAGGCTGGTGGGCTACAGTCCGTGAGATTGCAGAAGGCTTGGACAGTTGGACTGAGCATGCGCGCACGCATATACACACACGCTATCAGGCCAGGAAGATCACTCTAATGGAAGTTCCTTCACAGGGAAACAAAATCAAGGAAAAAGGAGTGTCCACCTTCCCACGCACAGGTGAGTACCATTTCCGAGCAGAATTTTCAGTTCTAAAATTGCCATCCAGGACTCTAGTCCCCGCCCTCCTGCCACCTGCCGCCTTCTCGCCGCACCCGGCAGTGAGCCGCGGCTCCGCTGCCCGAGGGGTCGGGCGGAGAGCTGACCGCGCCCTTCGGCCAACTTCTCCAGCTGCCACCGTAAAAAAAAAAATAAATAAATAAAATAAAATAAAATTGCCATCCATAATCAAGGGAGCAGAAATTATTACAGGGAAAGAACTAGTCTTGATGTCAGGAGTTTTTTCCCAAACTACTTCATCCATATAGAAGTTCTGTCTGCAACTACTAAGTGGATGAAAGTCTAGCTTCCTGACCTCCAGGAAACTTGTTGGCACATTTCCATAAAGAAAAGGTCATCCCCACGCTACTGGTCTCCCAGAGCTAGCTGCTTGGAGGGCACAAGAAATGCTGTGCGTGCAATGCTTGACAGACTGCAGTAGCGCTGGGCACAGTGCATTTTTCCAGTTTTCAAACATATAGACTGCCAAGCTTTCCCCAATCTGCTAAGCACATCATATGAAAGAATATCATGACATTTTAGTTTCCTTATTCAGACCAAGTAAGCCCCTAATTTGCTCTTAAATCTCTGCGCTTGAAATCGCTTATGTTAGAGAGTCTGTCTTTACGAGAACATTTCCTTCTGGAATGGCAGCCAGGAAACTTCCAACCAAATGGGATGGTCCCCATCCAGGTGACCTGGAAGCAGGACATAAGGAAATGTGGGCAAGTCCGAGTCACAATCCACAGGCTCTCTGTGTCTTACGGATAGTGCTACTGTAACTTAAGTGATAAATCATCAACTTGAGAAATACAAACACCGGTTACACAAACAAATTCCATTTCAGAGACCCTTAATGAACCTTTAACAAGTTACATGTGCCCCGAAGATGCCCTACAGGCTGTTCCATGTGTTTGCTTTTGAAAAAAATAAAAATAAAAATGCATCAGCTTCCATGTCTGATGACTCATCTCTTTAGCAAAATGCAGCTGAAACCACTGACTTTTTTGAATTAAAATGCTATTTACTGAAAGAAGCAGGGAAATGCATCTGCCATTGATAAAAAAAAAAAAAAAAAAGATCAAACTGAGAAAATGTAATTCCCTGGATTAGGAGAGAAAGGAACCAAAGAATGATGGTGGTTTTTCTGATGAATGAGGATTTATGAAAAATCCAGAAGTTTCCATTTGCTGTATATTATGACCTAATCAAAGTGACCCTTTTTCCTTTTCTCACACTTGGAACTCAAAATTATAGGATTGTCCTCCTCAGACTGTGTCTATTGGCTGAGACTTAAACACACGCTCTCATATACACAAAGCACTTTACTGTGGAGGCAAAAAGATAAGGGGTCAGGTCCGTATAATGAATGACTAGATTGCAGAAGGCAGTGACAGCTATAATTTTTTTTTCCATGATGACCTAAATCTACCCGTAGCATTTCCATTTACTGATAATGAGAAGCACAGAGTCCAAATAGATAAGACATGGGAGCCATAAGGAATGAGCTTTATTAAAAAGACCGTGCCTATTGCTACCACGCCAAGGTGTTTTACAAAGGCGGTACGTGACACCGGACTTCATTTATTCTGTGAATGTCCTTATGCAAGATTCTTTGGCTCTTCACACAGTGAGGATTCAGACCTTAAAGAGTTTTAGCTAAAGGCCAGATCCAGCTGACAGGGCCAAACAGCTAGGAAGTAACCTACCACCAGGTCAAGATGAAACGGGCTGTCAGGATGGAGACAGGGGGCCAACAGAAGTAAGTTAGCCTGGGGAGACCCACTCCCTCCATGGCAGAGCAGCCCACTCACTGCAAAGAGTTCTTCCATCGTTTGGTGACCTGACTTCAGTTTATGGAAAGTCTTAAATATTTGTATGAAGGAGGGGCGAGGGGAAGCCCTCAGAACAAGGTCTAAAAGCTGCTTAGAACGTCTTCCGGACACAGTAGGTGGAACCCCTCTCTCTGACTTTGGGACCTTGAGTAAAACCTGCCAGCCACCCAACCTGGTGCCTCATACTTCTACACCCTGGTTTGAATCTCTCCTGTGAAATATCTTCCACTATGTTAAGATAAAAACAAAAATAACCCTGGTATGTTGTTGTTTAGTGGCTAAGTTGTGTCTGACTCTTCCCATGGACTGTAACTCACCAGGCTCCTCTGTCCGTGGGGTTCTCCAGGAAGCAGACTAGAGTGAGTTGCCATTCCCTTTTCCAGAGGCTCTTCCCAACCCAGGGACTGAACCCAGGTCTCCTGCATTGCGGGCACTTTCTTTATCATCTGAGCCATCAGGGAAGCCCCAACATACTGCATGTGTCTCATTTAATGGGAGAGGGAAAGAAACAGCCTTGTTGATTGACTACCATGTGCCAGGGCGTTCTTCATATCTGCATCTTAGAGGTGACAGAGTCGGTAACTTACCCACAGTCACAGCTGGTACACAGCCCAGTCATACACGAAGCTAAATATATATCAACTTTATGTTCTTTTCACTAGGTTCCTCCATGTACTTATTATATACATGTGAAGAATTGCTTTTCTGTACCACAGAAGCCTATGCAGACCAATACTTTTCTGGAAAAAAAAATGTCTAATATACAAAAGAACTTTTTGAAAGGAGAAAATATGTCTCTGCATCTAAGGAAGAGAGTTCCAATCAGCGACTTGCTGGCGTTTATGCCTGAGCAGGGGTTTCCTTCGGCTGTTTTCAATATGCTTGCACAGTATTCTTAAAGGCAAAGCACCTAAGTTGCCATTGCTGGTCACAGTTCCAGAAACTTGGCATCTGAACACAAGCCCACTCCTAACATTTATATTAACCACAGACCTGCCACAGATGTTTGATTTCAGTCCCCCAGGAATCTGAGAAAACCACTGGGGAAAGTTTCCAATTAGAATTGGAACATTTTACCCTATTTTTCAGATTCAACATAAATGTTTCATAGGTGTCCGGAATAGCTGATGTGGACCTCTGGTTTGATTTTTTGTCTTTATTTTTTGCATCACCTAAACTAGAGCAATAGGTTGAAGTTTTAAACCATGGAAATATGCAACCTCATTTCCAGTCAACTTGATCTTTCTCATTGGAGAACCAGCATCCCTTTGGCCACTAGACCTCGGGTGGAAATGAAATCATTATAGCTGCCTGGATCATCAGAAATTAAAAACTTTATTAGCTGTTCTCTGCCCTCACACACCTTTGGGGCACAAGGTTCAGAAATGGTTGATTCCAGCTGTAAGAGAGAAGTCTAGGGGTCTGAAATGAAAGTAGAGAGAATGGTTTCATTTCTCTATTCATTTCTCATTGACAAGATGAAGGGATTTCCTGTTCACTCCCAAATAATGTTTTTTGTCTCTCCAGGCAGTAGGAACCAAGAAATGGCACTTTTTCTAGAAATTTTTCATTCTCCCTCCCCTTAGAGCCATCCTATCTTGTCCCCACCAAACAGAGGTCACACAGATTTTTAGGCAAAAGAACTGGAAAAGGCACCTGGTCAACCGCTGAAGCTGTTGCTCAGTCACTAAGTCATGTCTTGCTCTCTGTGATTCCATGGACTGCAGCCCGGCAGGCTTCCCTGTCCTTCACTGTCTCCCGAAGTTTGCTCAAACTCACGTCCATCCAGTCGGTGATACCATCCAACCATCTCATCCTCTGCCATCCCCTTCTCCTCCTGCCTTCAATCTTTCCCAGCATCAGGGTCTTTTCCAATGAGTCAGTTCTTCCCATCAGGTGGCCAAAGTATTGGAGCTTCAGCCTCAGCATCAGTCCTTCCAATGAATATTTGGGGTCAATTTCATTTAGGATTGACAGGTTTGATTTTCTCAACCCCTACTCTCTCCCCATTAGATACCTGACAAACTTACCAAATTCGAGAGACTTTTGTAAAAATAGAAACGTGAAACCTGTCTCAGAGATTCTTATCTCATGGGTCTAAGTGTTATTAAAGCTCTCTAGTATGTTCCAGTGCAGAGCTGGCCAGGAGTCCTGCTTGATCAGAATGTCTCTGTTTCTCGGGGGGCGGGAGGGAATGTTTTGGTCCATCTATCCTTTTCATCTGGAAGTTTCCTCCTGCTGCTGCTTCTCAAGAGTCACCCATGGCTTTGCTTCTCTGCAGAGACACTTTAAGCAAGAGGCTGTCGAGACTAGGCATTTATTTCTCAACACTGACTGCCCACAGCTGTTTGCCAGTATTACCCTCCAATAGGGGACCCATGCAGAGCAGAAAGGGGCAAATGGGCCTCATGCCTCAGGATGCCCACAGTAATGGAGGGTCTCCAGTGTAAAGTCTTTGCCCTTCCACAAACAACTGGATTCATGCAGTCAGCAGAATACACTGGCAGACTTGAAAGAAGACTTACATCTGATAGCTTTAAATATGAATGCTTTTACTAAAGTATACCACCTAGAGTGTACCATGAATTCATAAATCATAAAATTAATTTTGAGGACTTCCCTGGTGGAACAGTAGATAGAAATCTGCCTGCTAAAGCACGAGACATGGGTTTGATCTCTGATCCTGGAAGATCCCACATCCCTTGGAGTAACTAAGCCTGTGTGTCACAACTACTGAGCCCCTGCTCTAGAACCTGGGAGCCGCGAGTCAGCCCTCACCGCCTACTCTCAGAGAATCCATAACAGCCAGGACTCCGGTGTAGTAAGACACACCTCGGGCCAATGTCTAAGATGGCAATCACTCCCAGGTACCAACACAGCATTTGTACAACCCTGAGAGTGACGACCTCCTGAAATACTGAACTATGTGTACTCAGGTCATGCACACTTAAGGGCACATGCACACACACACACACACACACACTGGTCCAGCCATCCCAAAGCCAATATGATGACAAATTTATGAGGTAAGGCATCCCACCAAACTGCCTCTTATTCAAAAGTATGCTTTGCCTTGGGCTTCCCTTGTAGCTCAGTCGGTAAAGAATCTGCCTGCAACGCAGGAGACATGGGTTCGATCCCTGGGTTGGGAAGATCCCCTGGAGAAGGAAATGGCAACTGATGGGCTGCAGACCATGGAGTTACAAAGAGTTGGGCACAACTAAGCAACTAACACTTACTTACTTATGCTTTGCCTTTAAGAGACACATTCCATCTATGGATTTTCTATCATAACAATGGAAAACATTTTTTAACCCTGCTACTGGACATTAGTAATCACAGAGAGGAGGAAACAGAAAATGCATCTGTGGGCTTGTTGGTATGCAGGGTTCATCTCCACACATACGTAAGTAAGCAGGAGAGAGCTACAGGGACTCTTGGCAACAGAGCTACCGAGACTGTTAATTATTCCATTTGTTTTCAGTGAGGGGAGTTTTTATAAAACATAAAATATATGATGTTCTTTGAAATGGTGGAGACTATGAGGAAAAGACCAAATCTAATCCAGCCAAACTGAAAATTATGTTTGTGAAGACCTTGGCGATATGCCTGTGATTAATCCTGAGGCCTTTTTTCATGAAAAATAAGATCTCCAGAAAAGCATCACTTGGTTCTTCTTTAAGAAAAGTTCTTTTGTTTTAAAATTTTTGAAAAGTTAAAAAAGGTTAATATCATTTATATCAATTTATTATTTCAGTTCATCGCAAGTTCAATATTGAAAAGACTCCTACATCACTGTATGTAGACATAGAAAAACACCGCTTGATCAAAAACACCACTTTTTCATTGCCTCAGCTCTCTAAAGAAACACTATTTCTTTTGCAGAGAAAAGGATGCTATTCTTTAAGAGGAAATCTGAGGAAGAATAGCTTCTCTATTGAATCCCATACATACATCTCTTCTAGGAGGACGGTTCCTTGCCCACCAATCTTGATTCTGTCTCATCATTGAATGATCCTTGTCGAATGAATGGCTTAAGGAGTAATTCAGTGCAGAGGAACAAGTCAGAGCAGACCTGTGTCCTATGACCTGGTCAGTGTCACCTCCAACCCTACAATCAATTGATATGATTGAAATTACTTTAAAAATAAATGATGTTCTGGGACTTCCCTGGTGGTCCAGTGGCTAAGACTCTGCACTCCCAGTGCAGGGGGCCCAGGTTTGATTCCTGGACAGGGAACTAGATCCCACATGCTGCAACTAAGAGTTCAAATGCCAAAACTAAAGACTTTGCACGCTGCAATGAAGATCAAAGATATCCACTGCCGCAACTAAGACCTGACATAGCCAAATAAATAAATATTTTTAAAAATAAATGAATGAATGTTGCTCTGGAGTTTAGCCCTCTACCGTTGCATGAAGAACTCCACTCCCCCCTCCAAAGTCATACTCTTATTTATTTCACAATTGTCAAAGTGAAGAAAAATGTCTATAGGGGAGATTTTGCTTATCCAATGGAATTTTTACTTTCTGATTCTTCAATGAACAACCAGTGGGATCGTGACTGAGAGGTAGCATAGCTTAATGGCTCAGAATGTCTGCTACCAATAATGTCAGGTTCTCTGAGTTCAGATCACCACTCTGCCATGTTTCTGCCCAGATGTGCTCCGGTAAGTTACTTAGCCTCTCTCTTACTAAGTTCTTCATCTGTAAAATGCAGACAATAAAAACCCCTTCCTGCAGTACTGCGGTAACCAGTAATCCACCTTCGATGTGTTATTGCTTGCCGAATGCTTAGCACAGTGCCTACCTTATAGACAAGGCTCCAAATTTACCTATAACTCTTGATGTAATTAAGAATCCTTAAATAATTTGTCCAACTCATGAGTTTGAGCAAACTCTGGGAGATGGTGAAGGACAGGGAAGCCTGATGTGCTTCGGTCCATGGACTGAAGTCAGATAGGACTTAGCAACTGAAGTGAAGTGAAAGTCACTCAGCCGTGTCTGATTCTTTGCCACCCCATGGACTATACATTCCATGGAATTCTCAGGCCAGAATACTGGAGTGGGTAGCTTTTCCCTTCTCCGGGGGATCTTTCCAACTCAGGGATCAAATCCAGGTCTCCTGCATTGCAGGCGGCTTCTTTACCAGCTGAGCCACAAGGGAAGCCCATGGCTTCAGACTGAGCGACTGAACAACAACAAACAATTTGTCAAGATGCAAGATTCTTTAAAGAGATCTTTTAAAAGATCTTTTATAATTTGTCAGAATACAAGAAGTCTTTTTTTTAAAGTAATCTCTTTACAAGTTGTTTTCAAAACCATCAGCCTGTGCTAGAGGACTAACAATGGCCCTTTGGGAAGAAGCCGAAAAGTCCAATTCATTAATACAGAATTTATCAGCAAGCATTACTGCTCATGCATATCATAGGTTCCAATTACACTAAAAGCTTGTCTACTTTAACTCAGAGCCTTCTGTTGACGTTAGCTGAGACATTACGTGTTTCCCTAGCAACTGACCTGGGTTGTTAAAGGCAGAGCAGTATGAACCCATCCTTCTGGACTTGGAGATGAAAGTCACTCTTTTCAAAGGGAGGGAAGCCCTCAAAAGAGAAAGAAAAACAAACTCTCCAGAAACAAAGATGTTTTCATGTAAATATCCTTAAGGAGAGAAAGAAAAAGGGCAGTAATCAAAGCTAAAGGGAGACGACATGGAACAGATTTGTTCTGCATAATTAGTGGGTTTTGTAAGCACAGCCTGGAAGGTGGAAGTTGCTGGATATCACCATTGTCTTCCTGGCAGGATATTAGTTCTGTGTGATGCACTTGGACAAACAACTTCTATCTCTCTTTCTCAGTAAAGCCACAAACATGATCAATATCATCTCAACAGTAAAGCCACAAACATCAATATCAATTTAAACTGCATCCTATCCCTGGAGTAATCCTATCCTTGAGTAAGCAGAACAGAAGGCGCTATGAAGGTAAACAAACCAAGAAACGTTGGAAATTGCTTGCCTTTTGCTTATAGGCACCCTTCTCCTCTCTGGCCAACCTCTCCCTCTCTAGAGAAAAGCAAATGAATGACTGGCCAGATGAGACCACTGCCGTGGAGGCTGGATAGCACTCAAAGTGGGATGGCACGGTGGTTCACATGGCAGTGTATTACACGCTACTCACGAACCAATACATTAGCCATTCTAGATAATCGGCAACTAGACAAGAGTCTGAAATCTTGGTTCCCTGGCCCATCTTTATTTATGTATGTATGTATTTATCTGGCTGTGGTGGGCTCACTGGCTCATGCACTTTTCTCTCACTCTGGTGAGCAGGGGCTACCCTCTGGCTGCAGGGCACAGCCGTCTCACTGCGGCGGCCCCTCTCGTTGTGGACCACAGGCTCTCGAGCATTCAGGCTTCAGTAATTATGACGCATTGTCCCAGTTGTCTCAAGGCATGTGGGATCTTCCCAGACCAGGAATCGAACCCGTGTCTCTTGCAGATGGATTCTTTACCCCTGAGCTACCAGGGAAGCCCTGCAGGTCCCATTTTGAATTTTTCTGGCCCTATACAGTTATTTTTATATTATCAACCCAATAAAAGTAATGAACATGTTGCCACCACATTTCTGTAACTCCTGGGTTATATGAAATGCCCTGTGAGTTATTGGACAGGAGTCTACATGGAGGTCTCAGGAGTATCAGTCCTCTGTCATCACCACTGTTACACTGTGTACAACTCCAATTGATCTGAATTATTAACTATCTTGAGGTTCCATCAGCACCACATCAGGGTTAAGGGAGAAATCAAGCCCAGACATTCCTATAATTTTGTTATGAAACAAAAATTATGGTTTTTTTTTATTACTTATGTCTTATAATTTATGTTTATCATTATATTTTTACATAATCCTAAGGAGAGAAAGAAAATGGGCATCATAGCTAAGGGAGAGATTCACAGAAGAAATTGGATCACTGCTGAGTTTGCTTCTGTATCTCTGATGAGGAATGATGTTAAAATGATAGATAGACTCTCTTCCACAGCTAAAGACCCTGTTGACCTTTTAAGGATGACTTCTACCCTCAGTCACTTGAGACAGAAGGCTTGGTTTACAGAGTCCAGCACTTCTGGATCATAAGCTTCACTCCATCACGTTACCGCCTGGGTAGGACAATGGAAAATCACATTTTTTGAGACAAAAAGTACCCAGAATATGATTAAGCTTAATGCCATTCACATAGGCACAGCTATCAATAGACTCTCAATAAATGTAACTTTTCATCCTGCTAGAATCAGCCCCATGCAGTCATCCAGTATCACATGAGCCATAAATCCCAGATCTATGATTTCTTCTCAATTTTCCAGGACCAAGTGCCTGTCACAGCATTCTTAAAATGGTTCTTCTTAGACTATTGCTTCTCTTTTGCCTTTTCGTACTGTTCATGGGACTCTCAAGGCAAGAATACTGAAGTGGTTTGCCATTCCCTTCTCCAGTGGACCACGTTTTGTTAGAACTCTCCACCATGACCTGTCCATCTGGGGTGGCCCTACAGGGCATGGCTAATAGTTTCACTGAGTTAGACAACGCTGTGGTCCATGTGATCAGTTTGGTTAGTTTTCTGTGATTGTGGTTTTCATTCTGTCTGCCCTCTGGTGAATAAGGATAAGAGAATTATGGAAGCTTCCTGATGGGAGAGACTGACTGTGGGGGAAGGCACTGTGCCCCTCTAAGCTTGATAAATAGGGTCTTTTTCCAGCTCATTGTGAAATACCTACACTAATATCATGGCTTTCTCTACTTTTTTACATGGCTGGCCCCAGAAATGTATAGAAATTATTAATGTCAAGTTTATTTACATTATTGGATTTCCTGTCTTCCCCTGGGTGATTCCCAATCAGCTAATAGATAGAAAATTTCTTAAACCCAAGATATGCTATCATCAATACTGCTGCAATGATATTAATTCCCTTACGAAGGTAAATAAAATAAATTAAGACCACACTAACATCAACGATTTTTAACAAGAACCTCTGCTATAAAAATTTCTAGCTTGAGAGAGGCCTTTTCCAGCCAAGGTTTCTCATGAAAGAAAGAAATCAATGGGGTCAGTCTGAGTGATAAATAAACCTCATATGGCAAATCAGTGGCCCAAGGTTGAGAGTAGGGAGTTCCAAAACTGAATGAGATGGCACTTTCATTCTATTCTTGTCTTCAGATATTTTCTAAAAATGCTCAAGTTCTGGGATATTTATAAGGTCTTTTCTTTGGATTAAAAAAAAAGACAAGTGTATCTCTATAGACACATCACAGTTATCATGGGAAACAGACTTAGAAATTTTACCAAATAACGTGATGTAGCTTCCAGAATGGAGAAGGCAACGGCACCCCACTCCAGTACTCTTGCCTGGAAAATCCCATGGACGGAGGAGCCTGGTAGGCTGCAGTCCATGGGGTCGTGAAGAGTCGGACACAACCGAGCGATTTCACTTTCACTTTTCACTTTCCTGCATTGGAGAAGGAAACGGCAACCCACTCCAGTGTTCTTGCCTGGAGAATCCCAGGGATTGGGGAGCCTGGTGGGCTGCCGTCTATGGGGTCGCACAGAGTCGGACACGACTGAAGTGACTTAGCAGCAGCAGCAGCAGCAGCTTCCAGAAAAGTGAAACTTAAACATCAACTGTTTTGAATGAAGTAAGTGGAGAGTGTCTTCGATTCTGCCCAGGTGAGACCTTACCTTGAGCATGGCAATAGGTAAGCACCAGGTGAGTCATAGGGGGATGGGGATAAAGAGAAGAGTGGGGGGATTTGAAACCATGACATGTGAACTTTTCTACCAAAGGCAAGGTTACTGTTTCCTCTGCAAGGTCTTTCCCACTTGTTCTGATTTGTCATCTCTACTCTGCCCTTAGCACCGTTCCCTCACCCCACCCCGTGCTGACTTGAGCCTTCTTGTCTCTTGCTCTTCTTGCAACACCTTCTCTTTCCCTCTACCCTCGCTCCAGGTCCATCCTGCCCCTAAACAATGCAATGGTTTGGAGCCCAGGCTCAGGAGCAAGGCTACTTGGGTACAGTCTGGTTCTGCCACTTCTGGCCATGTGACCTTGACCAAGTGGTTCACATTCCCTGTGCTCCCATCCAAGTGGGGATAACTGCATTTATTCCACAGGATTATTGAGAAAATGCAATGCATTTGTCTATGAGAAACTCAGGAACACTGCCTGCACACAGGAAGTGCCTTATCACTGACTACCCAAGTAGGTTTCATGCCACTCCCTTTTTCAAATACCACCAGAGGCTCATGTTGCCTAAAAGACTGGACGTCAAGCCCCTCAGCACAGCATTCTGGGTCATCTTTGCTCTAGACCTAACCTAACTTTTCAGGTTTCCCTTGTAGTCTATGCTTCAGACACATGCACACTTTAATCCAGGTGTGTCTGGCTACCTGGCATTCATCAAACCTGCCAAACCTTCTTCTCACCTGTTCTTACTGCCACCAGTGACTGAAGGCCCCCTTTCCCCAAAGGACCTTTTAAAGTACTGCATACCCATGAAGGCCTGGATCAAGGGGTCTGTCATCCAGATAGAGTCCTAGTAACCCCATTCAGAAAAGTGATCCCATCCTCTATGTTTCTCTGACCCTCTGTCACTCTATTACAGACAACATCACACACACTTGTATTCTCAGAATTGTGGGGATGGGGAGAGAGAGCTTAGGAAATGAGGGTGAGTCACCAAAAATTATCCCAGATCCCGTTCTGTGATGTTTCTGCTCTTAAAGGGGGAGCCCGTCAAGTAAAAAGAAAGAAACAGTGAAAGAAAGCAAAAGAAAGAAAGGGGAAATGACCCATGGAGCTCTTCTGTGTGCTCAAATCTGAAACAGTTACCGTCCTAAGGAAGAGGAGATAGTAACGCATCTGACAACGGTGGAGACCCGTACCTTGAAAGAAGCAGTGATTGAGCCAAAATCATTCAAAGCTCCAGCAACAAACCCACCTCTGTTGAGAGATTTTGTGTTGAATTTACACTCAAATGAAGGTAACTCTGAGCCATTCAATATTTAAACCATCTTATATTTTATGTCCTTCAAACCATAAAAGAGGGCGTCTTCTCACTTAAACTGTGGTCTTAAAAGTCTTTCTTTCTGAAAGTATAGCTAATAACTAGCTATTATTAAATGTTGGAATCCTCAAATCTTGCAGGATTACTGGAGCCACTTTAAAAACAAAGTGGGAGACGCTGCACAGTTTCTGCCCTGACAACCTACCACGGTACAATCTGCTAACACAGTGAAAGGAACAGGTGTTAGAAGCTGTGATAACTTCATGCAACCAGTTGAGAAAGCCTTAAAACACTTCTAAAGTACTCCAGTCCTTCCCTAAAGTTTTATAAGTAATTGGAAGAGATGGGATCTGTGATGAAAACTTGAGCTCTGGTCGTTATTTTTAGAGAAACTAATCTAAAATCAATGCACATCTTAAGAATCAAGTCTTGATAACAATAGCATGTCTTGATGTCAGACTTTGAGTGTTTATAAGTAAAATAATAGACTCCACAATAATTTATACACATTCCACAATTAAACCCCTGGAACTTTTAGAAAACCAAAAATAAAAGTAATCCATAATTTTGAAAGAGTAAAATATATTCTACCCACCAGGTAGAAACTAGGATTTTATCTGGGTTCATAGATACCAGCCCAGGAGTGGACTTTGCCAGGCACATCACTGTATACTCACACAGTAAGACAGTTTGTGAGTTGATCTGATTAATGGGCTGGGGCTTAATTCCGTTTGTGGGTCCATCAAGTGAAAGACAAACGTTTGCACTTGATTCAGCCTTGGATAATCCTAAGGTTATACGGCTCTAACAAGATAATCCATTAAGCACAGTTGCTCAAGTGTCTGTCCATTTGGGAGAAGAATTTATCAGGAGGCTGTCAGAGGAAAAGAACCCTAATGATGTTACTCCAGACATTGAGCTCACTCTGCAGATTTGAGAAGGTCCTCTGCCAAAGAACCCACACCGGAGATGAGCCCACACCGGAAAAGAGGCTGCAGGCAGATTTATGGAGCAGGGAGACCACACTAGCTGAGAGAGCCCCATGGATCCCTCCTTACCTCTTCATAAGCTTTGAGTTTGGCTTCACCAACCCTGAGCTCTCCTAGACACTTACAAGTGATCTATAGTCTGAGTTTGAAGCTCATCCAAAGATAACTGCAGAGCCATCAAATTTTATTTCTATGAGGCTTCTCTGGAATTTACTGAGTCTGCACTGGACTTTGGACAAAAATGACCTTAATTTTCTTTGTCACGGTAATCATACATTTCAATCATTAGCTCCAGACTATGCTATGAAAGCCCAATATTAAAGGTTGAACCTATTAAAGATTATAGCCTGTATAATGGTTCTAAGCAAGAAAACTTTTCTTCTTTGGTTTTGAGTTTAGTGGAAGTTTAATGAAAATATTCACCCATCCATAATTCTATGGATACACTAGGAAGGAAGAACATTTTAACTGTGTTTAGAATTCACGTCACAAAAAGAGAGTTGAATTACTTTACATTTCTTAAGTAGTAAACTTAATGGGTCGTGGGCTGACAGGGAGAAATGCTAGGTGATATCCTTGCTGTAGTACAGTTCAGTTCAGTTCAGTCGCTCAGTCGTGTCCAACTCTTTGCGACCCCATGAATCGCAGCACGCCAGGCCTCCCTGTCCATCACCAACTCCAGGAATTCACTCAGACTCACGTCCATCGAGTCAGTGCTGCCATCCAGCCATCTCATCCTCTGTCGCACTTTGCCACATAAATAGCTAGAGGAGAATGGCAAACTTAGCATCGATACAGATAAGAAAATACTTCCTGGAGTTTCACGGGATGATTGTTGTATAAAGTAATTGAGCTCTAAGCAAAGGATATAACAAGGCCGACTAGTATTGTCTTTTCCCCAATGCACCATCCAGCTCTTTGTTTCAAACCATTTAGATGCTGAACACAGCATCCGACCTGCCAACCTTCTGCCATGGATGCCCCTTTCAGACCTTCAGCCAGGCTCTCAGGTCTCCCTTCCAAGTAGAACAATGTTCTGAGACACTGCCATCTTGTGGCCAGTCCCAGAGACAGCATGCGTGCTGGGCACCTGGCACACCCATCACCCAAGAGAGGAAACAGGAGACTGAGTTTTCACAAACGGGCATTTGGGGGATGGAGAAATTAACACCCCCCAAAATGCGGAGTAGCATGCCCAAGTCAATTTGCTGTACAATTGTACAAGTGACAGTTATTTAAAATAGAATTCACTTAAAAATTATTAAGGTTATTTCCAGAGTGCTGTGTATTCAGCCAAGGTACCATTTTGGAAAAAAAAAAAAAAAATAGAATCAAATAAAGTAATAGTTTAAAAAAAAGAATCTGAGCAATGTCAGCACTGTCCAAAGGAATATTCCTGCAATATAAAAAGGAAAGAGTAAAACATGTCTCAAGAAGACCCTGCACACAGAGGGTGACTGCTAATCTGTGACATGAATTCTGTACATGACATTCCAGAAAAGAGGGACAGTATTAGGGACCACATGTCCCCAACATTTAATTTGGAAGATTTTAGAACCTTTAAAAAGTAATATCGTGGAACGCCTGTATTCCTGTCCCTTAGATGTACCAACTGTTAATATTTGACTGTTTTATCTATTTGAAACTACTTGCTTTCTTCTTAAAGACTGGACAGCAAGTTGAAGTCATCATTAGACCTCCCTCAGCCTGAAAATTTAATCATTTATGTCCCAAGATAAGGGTCTTCTCCATAACCAGGATATCAATGCCACACTTGAGAAAATTAACTTCAAATCAATAACAGTATGTAATGCAAAGTCCATATTTCAACTACTTTTAATTGTTTCCCCAAACATCTGCACACCTTTTCTTTTTCCTGACCTAAGATGCATTCAAGGTTTGCATGTTGTGTTTAATTACAATAAGTCCCTGAAGTATGAACCTTCAGGTTACAGACTTTCAAAGAAACGTGCGAACATGCCCTGTGTGCCAGCTATTGAACATACTGCTGTACTTTTCAAGGTCTGTACTGTAAGAATAAAGTATCTTCTTTATTTTTTGCCTTTGTTTTTATGTACTATGCATTTTGTATGTATGTTTGCACTTATATATTATGTATTTTATGTGAAAAGTATTATATTACTATATGAACTTGTTCTTTTGCCTCTTAGAGCAAGAGGTTTGGGGCTTCCCAGGTGGCTCAGTGGTAAAGAACTTGCTGACAATGCAGGAGATGCTGGTTTGATCACTGGGTCAGGAAGATCCCCTGGAAAAGGGAAATGGCAACCCGCTCCAGTATTCTTGCCTGGAGAATCCCATGGACAGAGGAGCCTGGCGGGCTACAGTCCTTGGGGTTGCAAAGAGTTGGACATGACTTAGTGACTTTAGCGACTAAACACACACACAGTTACTACCTGGCTGATCCTGTTAGTTGGGTACCTAGGCTAACTTTGTTGGACTTACAAACAGATTGGACTACGAACCTGCTCTCAGACAGAGCTCATTTGTATGCAGGGGACTTACTGTATCCTGTCTCTTCAGCCTCTTTCCATCTAGGGCCAACCCTCCCCATCACCATTTTTTGTCATTTCTGACACTGGCTGGAGAGGCCAGACAGCTTCCCGTATCGTTTTCAGCATCCTGAATCTGTTCATATATACTGACTCCAGACGACAGTGGCCACTGATGTCACCTTCTCCCACGTCTGCTCTCATTTCCTTATATGTGAAACATTTTCTTCTGTGGGTTTCCAGGTTGAGCACTGGAGTCCTTCAAGGAGGAACCGGAAGATGCATCATTAAACAACTTGCCTGTCTATGACACATCTCAAGGGAGAGACCCAGAGGTCCTGGGGTTTTCAGAGCGGGTGGAGCCGGGGAGAACAGCTCTGCTCATGACTGGCAGTTACTCTCAGAGGCTCCATCCCCTTCTGCCCCATCCACACAAGCAGAACTTAAACGCTTAGCCTATTATTTTCAATCCCCTGTGATATTTTCATCACAGATATTTTCATCACAACTTGTCTTGAAGGAAAAGATCTTTGATGTGGTCAAAACGTGCATAGGTAGAAATGATGAAATTTCAAAAACAAGCCAACCCTGTTTTGTATCCCTTGCTACTTTCTCAGTCGTAGTCACTGGCATCTGAGAGGTCAAGCTGTTTGTTGCCAAGTATGGTGTATTCCCCATCACTGTTAACCTGCCCATCTGTAGTCAGCCCACTCTCCAGAACATCCCAAGGGAGCTTGTTCAGGTTTTTCTTTGTGCTCACTTGCATAATTGCTTGAGGTCTTACATAAAATGAAAAGCTGGTGGTTTCTTCTGTTATTTTAGGCATATGTAACATACAACTCAATGGACATGAACTTGAATAAACTCTGGGAGATGGTGGAGAACAGGGAAGCATGGCATGCTGCAGTCCATGAGGTCACAAAGAGTCAGACACTACTTAGCAACTGAACAAGAACAGAATTTATCCAGGGATCGGACCCAGGTCTCCCACATTGCAGGTGGATTCTTTACTGTCTGAGCCACCAGGGAAGTCCATCAAGGGACCATGTACCCTCAACTGGATCTGGTCCCACCTATTCCCAAATGATGTTCCATTTCCAACACCCCATTGCCCAGACCTTCTTGATGACTCCAGTCAAAATCTGATCCCCGGATCTGGGAGGATAGCTGTGCTGACCCAAGAGACACCTTGCTTATACCAGGGGTAGATGCACTGACTTGTCCAGTGGTATGACCCAAGTCAAGAGTTTATCTTTCCTACCCTGGGCACTTAGTTCCCATGTAATGTTTGATCGCCAAATAATTATAACCTGGCCATTTGTATTGTCTCTTTTTCATAGACCTAAATTTCACAAAAGCACAAAACCATTCTCCCACAGCAAGAGGAAGAGTTGTTGTTTAGTTGCTAAGTCATGCCCAACTCTTTCACGACCCCATGGACTGTAGCCCGCCAGGCTCCTCTGTCCATGGGATTTCTCAGGCAAGAATACTGGAGTGGGTTGCCATTTCCTTCTGCAGGGAATCTTCCCAACCCAAGAATCTAACCCACATCTCCTGCACTGGCAGATGGATTCTTGATCACTGAGCTACCAGCGAAGCCCAGGAGGAAGAGTGCCTACAGCCTAATCAGAAAAAAACAAACAAACAAACTAAAAACTTGATGAACTCTGATTGTGGAATCAAGTCCACCTGAAATTACAACTAAACCAAACTCTAGCTGATTAATCTGGGGAAAGGTACATATCTAAGTTTTAATTTTCTCATCCGTAAGATAGGATTACTGAAAACATGTTCCCTTTAGGATGCTTATAAATCTTAATGAGATAATGGCTATAAAATGCTTTATTTTTCAGACTCTTTCAGATATCCCAACATGCATGACACAGATTTCAATGTGTGTCAACCATTGCTAAGAGGATTCCTAAGACTTGAGGATTTCACTGATTGCAGTTATGGAGAATAAATAGCAGAATTAGACAAGACTTTGGGGAATTTGAATGTAGCAGTGCAGAAATTCTTTATGGATGATGAAAAGTGTTACTTTGCGATAAAAATTAAAAGCCCATTAAAAAGGGCATTGGGTACACATTGTCAGGAGTATTTAACAGAAGGCCTTTGCCAAGGAAGGGGAAATTTTAGTCAAGTGGTTCCACCTCACAGGATAAAGGGCTGTTTAGCCAGCAGTGGCAGGATTTCCTGACTGTGCTTAGCTGAATATTTGTCCTCAGCTGATAGACGCACGTAGACCTGTGTCCTGGCCAAAATGACAGAGATAAACTGCTTCTCGCACTCTGAATTCTTCCAGAGGTGGGTTTGGCCCAGTCAGCAGGTCTGGGTATATGAACTTGCAGTGGGTGAAGGAAGGCGATATGAGGTGCATACGAGGTACTCCCAGCTCCAGGGTGCTCAGCGACCTCACGCAGTCACACCTTGCTCCTCCCCTCCATTCAGAGTGGCCTCTCCAACTTCTGCATTCATCATTTCAAGCCCTCACCATCCACTGATGGTCGTGGAGGGACAAGTCAACCTTCTGTTTATGCTCATAGGTCACTCTCGTTCTGGGTACCGGAGATTTTCATTAACTCTTTGAGACGGGGCCCATTTTCAAAACTCTATCCTTGTGATGTTTGAGTGTTTTTCATCTCTCAGTATGGATTAATCCTATTATTCTTTAATTTATTTTATTTTTTGGCTGTCGTAGGTCTTCCTTGCTGCATGTGGGCTTTCTCATTGTGGTAGCTTCTCTTGTTTCAGATCGTGGGCTCTGTAGTTGTGGCTCATGCACTTAGTTGGCATAAGGGATCTTCCCAGACCAGGGATTGAACTGGTGTTCCTTACATTGCAAAGCAGATTCTTAACCACTGAACCACCAGGGAAGCCCAGTCCTTTTATTATTAGTTTCAGTTTTATTCTTTCTAAAAGAAGGAGAATGAAAAACAGTCACATAACAAGAGGTAACACATTTAAGCACACGTGTACCAGAGAAAGTCTAAATCCTTTATGTGTGAAGTTATTTAATCCACATAATAATACTATAAGATGTGTACCATTCATATTGATATTGTGCATAGAACAAAAACACCAGAGAAATTGAACAGTTTGTTCAAGAAAACATAACTGGGAATTGGCAAAGCGAGGATTTGAATTCATGTAGTGAAGTCTGCAATTAAACACTACCTTATACCATCTCTAAGATTCATTCATTCACTCAATATGTCCTTATCACGTAAGCCTGTGTTTACAAAGGTATATAAATTCTATTTACACAACTTTATGGGCTTGATCTACAATGCTTGCTACAGTAATTTATTATAAGAAGGTGCTGCAGCATATTCCACACTGATAATATTTTAATATAATGAAAATTCTGTCCCTTGTCCTTTTGATTTTAATTACTTACACTGAGCCTTAAAAGAGAGTTTTGTTCTTCATCTATTTCCAGAACTACTACACACTGATGCATCTTTGCAGTAAGCTTACCTAAGTTACTAAATATAAGGAATGATTTGTGGTTTCTGTCAATGAAAGCTGAAAAGGCTGTTACCCAAAATATCAAAAGATACATTTCAAATACTCTCAAAAATATCCAAATGTCATACCTTTGACCTTCTCAAAAAGAAGAGCTCTTGACAAGTTTATTGTCTCATTTAAAAGTAATAAATATTAGTACATTAACAGTAGGTAGAGAGGAGAGGAAAAAGCAACTTATTCTTTTTTTTTTCTTTAGTAAAAGGTGGGTCAAGACAGCAGGATAATTGTTCACATGTGTCTTTAGAACAGAAGCTCCAGAGATTTAAATAAAGTGTGTTTCCCCTGATGACAGAATCAAATAATGAAAATGGAATGTTTATTCAAAATTACTTTGTATTTAAGATCATTTATAAATAAGGTATTGAATGTGCTGTTTGTAATGGTTATACATCACATTTTAAAAATATAACAAGGAGAACATTTTCTCATGAGCCCATCAGATCAGATCAGATCAGTTGCTATTGATCCAAATTAGCAACAAATTCAGAGCATCTGTTTCTACAACCACCATGAGAGAAGCACGGCTTACAGATTTTATGTTTGATTGTTTTCTTAAAATATAACTTTATCAATTTCTCTGTTATATGTACATACTAAAAAGTACACTTGTAGAAAATACTCTTGTCTCAGTTTAACATTGATTTGTCTGATATCCTTAACATTTAAACTGATCGGCTAGTAATTTTTAAAAGTCAGTTTCACATGCACCCATTATATTCCAGCCACTTTGGGGATGTATGATATCATAAATTAACAAACTATGTAATGATTCTATAACAGCAAGACAGTCACCAAAATAATTTTCCAGAAACTAAAAATTCAACTTACTGGCTGTTGGAAGGTTCAGTTCTTCAGTGGAGTTAAAAACCAAATCTGCAAGCAAGTGACTTTGGGAAGGTTACCTAACCTTCCTGAGAGTCCCAGCGGCCTCCTCAATATCAGAAGGACCAACAGAGAACCTGCCACACAGTGTTCATCCAAAGCCCTCAAAGCTGGCACGTGGACAGCATTCAGGGTGGGTGGCCTGGATAATCAGCACACCACTGTCTTCATTCCAAAACACAATAGGTTCTTTTACTGCTGTATCCTAAATAGGACCCATCTGAATCCTTCTTGAGACACACAAATAACCGAGGCAAGAAATAAAAGGAAATTGTGAAAAAGTTCACAAGGAAAAGCCTGTTGCTTTGCTAAGCCTGCACCGTGCCGGCCACTTGGCCTTCTCTCTCAGTCCTGACAGCCACGCTGTGAGGCAGGGCTACCATCTCCTATACCAGGCCAGAGTCAGGTACAGTCCAGAGAAATGAGAGAATCCTGCCCTCAATGCAGGGGTGCAAGTGACTTCCTGCTGTGCTACACAACCCCACCACTCTGATCCCATCTAGGCTAGACCAGGGATAAAAGTGTCACCTAAAACCAAATACTCTTACAGGTCTGTCCAACAGGCACATGTGCAGAGACCAGGTTGCTGCTGTTTGGTCACTAAGTCGTGTCTGACTCTGCGATCCCAAGGACTGCAGCATGCCAGGCGTCCCTGTCCGTCCCTATCTCCCAGAGTTTGCTCAGACTCATGCCCATCGAGTCAATGATCTCATCCATCCATCTCATCCTCTGTCGCCCCCTTCTCCTTCCACGCTCAACCTTTCCCAGCATCAGGGCCTTTTCCAATGAGTCGGCTTTTCTCATCAAGTGGCCAAAGTATTGGAGCTTCAACATCAGTCCTTCCAATGAATATTCAGGGTTGATTTCCTTTAGGATTGACTAGATTGATCTCCTTGCTGTCAAGGGACATTCCAGAGTCTTCTCCAGCCCCATAGTTTGAAAGAGGCCGGGTAACCCCTGGCTAACAGGATCAGGTCTGCCTTGAGAAATTTGAACTCAAGACGTGCAGAGAGAGAGTTGGTCGGCAGGTGGCAGCAGTGCACAGAGTCCCAGCCAGGAGCGCTCACGGCAGGAAAGGCCAATAAACGGAGAGAAGGCGCTGGGGGAGAAATGATGACTGCTGGGAAAGCCAGCAGACTGAGGAAACGGTGAGCTAGTGTCTCAAAGAAGCGTCTTATTGGAATTAGAATTCAGGCTTCTTTTATACTAAAACAGGAAAAGGTTGGCTCTTGGCTGCAAACTTTCTGGTGCAGGAATCTTTTGTTCTTACAGCTGTCTGAGCTTGTCTGATCACAGTGTTCCTATAAACCTCCAACAAGACTGGTTATTCTCTGTTCTTCAGCTCTTTGTCTCTATAGGAATGGAAAAGTATTATACCGTAAAGGTCAGAACCTTGAGAGTGGGTTATCATGCGTATTTCAGGCTCTGGGCAACATTCTTTTACAAAAGTGCAGAGCCAGCCTGTCTAAGCACAGGCAACCAAGCATAAAAGTCAGAGCGAAAGGATCCAATACGGAATCATGTCTGTACTGTTACAGGAGGAGTAGAAGAAATTTAAAAAAACAGTGACCAAGTTACGAAAATAATGGAGCACTAGAAAAAGGATCAAACCTTTCCACCACTGAGGAGGAAACGGAGAGCCCATCTTTTCCCAGGCGACCCCAGGGACACGTCATATCCTGGGAGAGAGAACAGAGTGGTCACTGAACATCAGAGGGGCCCTTCTGAGGCTGGACACCAGGAGACTGTTATGATGACCAAGATGAAATGAGACAATGAAGCAAACGTCACGGTTAAAAATCAGCAATAAATACAGGTCTCGGGAACCTTAACTTCCCCCGAAGAGGAAGGTTTCTGTGTTTGTTTAAACAGTAGAAGGAAAAAGAAATACCAGGTGTGATTCTGTTATCCTTTTAAGCTACTTTCTGAAAGAAATTACAAGACCTTATCTTCATAAAACAGGCCAAGTTGACATTCTTCTGTGTCTGGTATTCACCCACATATTCCTCAGGGCCAGCAAGAGGCCAATTTGCAGAGACACGACTATGAAATTTCAGCAAATTAATGCAGCTACCACCGAAGTCCAATGTTTCTTTTTCTTTTTCAGTTGCCTTTACAATGAACAATGTTTCTTTCCAAGGGAAAGATTGTTTTCTCCCTAAAGAAAAGAATATATATAAGAAGTAAAAAATATGTATATATGTACAGAGAAAAATATGTATGTACACATAAGTCTACAGGAAAGGATATAGATATAAATAGGTATATATGTTTCTATAAATATATATAACATTTTATATCTTTTATTTCAATATATAATTTTTATATATTCTTTTATATCTATATCATTTTATGTATATATCTATGTCATATATGTAAGTATATAAGTGGATAGATACACACACATACTTAACTAGGTATCAGGTCACTGGAACTTAGACTAAACTTTCAAATGAAACCATATACAATTTTTGAAACAGACACCAGGATAACATATTTAAAGCCCAGATTCTAATCTAAAAGTTTTGACTTTTAAAATCACCAGCCCATACATTTCTGTCCTGAGGCTCTTCACTATGTCAAATTACCATTTATATATGCATTTGATAGGTATTCATTAACTCAAAAAAAAAAAAAAAAAAGATGGCTATTTCTGCTCATTCCATTGAATTTCTGATCTGTTGAATTAGCATAGGAAATTGCAGAGCTGCATGCTGCTGCTGCTGCTGCTGCTGCTAAGTCGCTTCAGTCGTTTCCAACTCTGTGGGACCCCATAGACGGCAGCCCACCAGGCTCCCCCATCCCTGGGATTCTCCAGGCAAGAATACAGGAGTGGGTTGCCATTTCCTTCTCCAATGCACCAAAGTGAAAAGTGAAAGTGAAGTCACTCAGTCGTGTGCGACTCTTAGCGACCTCATGGACTGCAGCCTACCAGGCTCCTCCGTCCATGAGATTTTCCAGGCAAGAGTACTGGAGTGGGGTGCCATTGCCTTCTCTGGCAGAGCTGCATGACTGCTAATCAGATAGGTTTCTTTTCAAATACTGCCAGCTGGGCTTTAGAAGAACAAGGCACGCATTGGGTGTTACATGAGGGTAAGGCCAGGCTGATAGATTTCCTTCAACTTCTGAATGCCAACCAGCATGTGCACAGTTTTTGACTTACCAAAGAAGGACGCTGAAGCTAATAAACTCACCTCTTTGTAGGCTCTCACAGGCTATGACTGTTGGCATTTTAAATACACCTCAAAGCCGTTTCATTTGAGATAACACCTGGGAAAGGCGCTTGCCAACCAGGAACATGTCTTCTCTAATTACTGTCCTAGAAATTCAAATCAGCCACCACAGAGACTCATATTAAAATTCCTACATTGTTCCTGACCACAGGGAGACAGAGGTTGAACCTGCTCAATGCTGACAATTGCCAAGTTTAATGCATCTTAATAAAATCATGACCTGCTTTGATATAGCAGTTGGCACATCCTTTTATAAAGTCTAACAGTCAGGGTTCTTTGTGCTTTCAAGGGGTGCAAAAATCTTAAACCTAAAATTTTTAGGTTAGAAGACAAAGGCAGCAACAAGAGTCAAAGCAGAAATATGATGAGAGAGGATACATCGGAATACTAAGTAGTCAATGTAACAATTGTATTCTATCCATGTCGTGTAGAATTAAATATGTCACATATGCTGTTCACAAAGCCACCCACCTCTCAATCAAACTGCTTCTTTCAAGAGCTGAAAACCAAGTAAATACCACTCCCACTCACAACGCCCAAATTTCTTAATTCCAGAGTCACTGCAGCTTTTCACAGAGGTCCAGTGTCACATCGATTTTGCAACCAATGCAACCCAATATTGCATGACTCTGAGGTTATTATTTGGGTCCTAATTGCTGTGCATACTGTTCACTGCATTATTTCTTTTCATCCAGGCTAATTTATCACCATCTCCACTACTGATGGTTCTTTATTTAATGGATACATAAATTTGGATTTTTAACTCTTGGCAAAAGATTTGTAACATACTTGTATGTTTGCCTCTGGCTCTTTGATTTTTCTTGACACTACAACGTATTGTTTCGTGAGTTAATCCAACTCACTCTTCCTCAATAGCTTGGCTACCTATTGACAGGCTAAAGTGCACTGAAAGAAGAGGCAAAAACATGCTTTCCCCTATAACTTAAAAATAATTTTCTTGAGACCTGTTAATTGACAGTAGTGAATATCTGGGTCAGTAATGGCAGTGGTGATATCTTTCAAGAGAGTCTAAATACAAAATTTAGGTTAAACTACACCATTAGTGCCATTCTCTTTTTTCACACAGTCACCGTGGTCCTTGAAGGGAAATTTTGTCATACAGAGGCAACAGGGACCAATGTGGCTCAAGAATCTCAGGAGATTTTATTGGCTTTGCAATGTCTAGCACACCTTGAAGGAGGTCTGGGACTCACCGTATGCCTGAGTTAAGGAAATAAAGGGGGCGCAAAAATTCTATAGATAAGATAGCTCACTCCAGCCAAAGATTAGAATATTTTCTCCTGGTTGGGAAGATCCACTGGAGAAGGGGTATGTTACCCACTCCAGTATTCTTGGGCTTTCCTGGTGGCTCAGCTGGTAAAGAATCCATCTGCAGTGTGGGAGACCTGGGTTTGGTCCCTGGGTTGGGAAAATCCCCTGGAGAAGGGAAAGGCTACCCACTCCCGAACTGTGGCCTAGAGAATTCCATGGACTGAATAGTCCATGGGGTCACAAGGAGTCGAACACAACTGAGCAGCTTTCACTTTCGTGGTTGTTCCCAGTTCCATTCCTTCCCATAGACACAGCAACCCATATGCTTGAGAAGAAGGATATGAAAAACTTCTGATAGTCATATTTTTGTGGGCTTATCTTCATTCTTCATCCATAGTGTAAAATGTACCTATTAGCCATTTTGTATTTCCATGATTCAGTTTAAGCTTGTTCTTTGAAGTTCTCAATTTATTTGAAAGTTACATTTCTGATGGAGGGAACTTTGAATTTATGAGGTGGATATTTGTAAAGCTGCCTCAGAGACTTTCTCTGTTAACTGCGTGTGTGCTCAGTCACAAAATCATGCCTGACTCTTTGGCATGGACTCAATCCCATGGACTGTAGCCCACTAGGGTCCTCTGTCCATGGGATTTCCCAGGCAGGAATACTGGAGCAGGTTGCCATGTCCTTCTCCAGGGGATCTTCCAGACCCAGGGATCAAACCTATGTCTCCTGCATTAGCAGGCAGTTTCTTTACCACTGAGTCACCTGGGAAGCCTTAATCCTCTTGCTCTCAGAGGCAAAAGAACAACAAGTTCAACCTTCACCCCAGAGAGCACTTGGCTCCACTTTCATCCCAGGGAGCCACTTTGTGGAGAGAGTCTTAGGTCAGCAGACGCTGAGCTTTAAGCATCTTCATTTCAGCATCTTTTCTCTAAGGAGCATGTGGAACAGGATTTCCCTTTGGTGAAGGGTTTGCCTTTGGGTGATCTTACCAGTCCCTTTACAAAATTCAAATCTGATGGCAATAGTGAGTTCCATACCTAAATTATAAGTTAATCATCCAAAAAGGATCAATCCTGTAGTTGTGATTCCCTGAACAAAATTAACACATAAGAGAATTTTCTGAAAGAATTTTGGTAACCAGAGTTCTGGAGCACCACAGGAAGACCCAGGGGCGTGGCTCCTAGCAAAGTGTGGCCCGTTGCTGGGGCGTGACACAGGGTGACTCAGGCTGCACAACTCCAGAGAGCCGGGTGAGATAGATAAAATGGTGACCTGCACACAGTAGCAAAAAGGACCAGTTCCTGAGCACATCTCAAAACCTTCATGAAGAAGAAGAAATGGGTAAAATTGTAGGGTACTGACAATACTGTAATACTGGGAGCAAAAATCAGAAACAATATGTTAAGGTCTCTTCACCTTGCTTCCCCAGATTGACATCTGGGATTCAGCAGTAACATCAGGAGCCGAGATGTTTTGGAGACTGTCTCTTCTCATCTGGACCAAAAGTCAGAGGAAAAAAAAGATTATTATTTTCCTCCCAGTTATCCAGTTTTTGTTTGTTTGTTTGTTTGTTTTGCCATCAACCATCCTCTTTCTTCCTTCTTCTATCACCTCTTCCTGTGGGTCTTATCCTGTCTGAAGAGTTCTTCTACTGTTCAGTTCAGTTCAGTTCAATCACTCAGTCATGTCCAACTCTTTGCAATCCCATGGACAGCAGCACGCCAGGCCTCCCTGTCCATCACCAACTCCTGGAGTTTACCCAAACTCATGTCCATTGACTTGGTGATGCCATCCAACCATCTCATCCTCTGTCATCCCCTTCCCCTCCTGCCTTCAATCTTTCCCAGCATCAGGGTCTTTTCCAATGAGTCATCTATTGTGATGACCCACAAATGTGTACACTTGACCTGAAACTCTCCTCTGAGCCTCAGAGTCATGTACCCACTTGTTTACTTCTCAGCGCGGTTGTAAAGTTCCACAGCCATCTCTGCTGCTGCTGCTGCTGCTGCTAAGTTGCTTCAGTCATGTCTGACTCTGTGCGACCCCATAGACGGCAGCCCACCAGGTTCCCCCATCCCTGAGGTTTTCCAGGCAAGAACACTGGAGTGGGTTGCCATTTCCTTCTCCAATGGTCATCTCTACTTCAGTCATTTTGGGAGCTGGAAGCACAGTTGTAGGACTGTGAAACTGAGGACTATCCTCCCCCATTCACTGAGTGATCGAAGTGGAGATTCGTGGTTTCAAGCTGCTGGTAGGGGCATTTTTAGCCTGAGGATAGAACTTGGTAGGGTGGAATCACAAGTGTAGATGAGAGAGAAGAGGGAAGGGCTGCTGAAGAGTCAGACATGGGAGTTGGATTTACAGGATGAGGGTAAGATGGGAACTGGAGTGATAAAATGCTGAGCAGCTAGTCCAAGACATGTAGCAGGAGATGTGTGGGAACTTGGTGCCCCTGGTGTCACGCTGAGGTGGTACCCTTCAAAGCGGGTCTTCTGTTTCTAGTTTTCCATTCTGTCTTATGGTATGGTGGAAGAGACCACCTTCCTGCAATTTCCCCCTTAAACCAAATACATGGTTCTCTTGCGATTTCCCAAAGCTTTGGTATTTGTTAATTTATTCAACAGAATAGTTAACTGAACACCTTGTATGTATCAGCCACTAGGTTGAATACAAAGGACAAAATGGTGAATGGAAAACAGACACAGGTCATGAGTTTGTAGTGTTCAAGAGTACTATAAAAAGCTAGACAATACATATTAAATGTAAAAACCCAAAATAATTACAGTGATGAGAGGGAAAAGGGGAGAGGCAATACAGGGGTAAGGGATTAAGAGGTACAAAATAGTATATATAAAATAAGCCACAAGTATATACTATACAATACAGGGAATATAGCAAATATTGTATAACTATCAATGGAGTGAAAGTGAAAGTTGCTCAGTCGTGTCTGACTCTTTGCGATCCCATGGACTATACAGTCCATGGAATTCTCCAGGCCAGAATTCTGGAGTGGGCAGCCTTTCCCTTCTCCAGGGAATCTTCCCAACCCAGAGATTGAACCTATAACCTTTAAAAAGGTGTGAATCATTATATTTTACACTTTTAACTTATATAATATGTCAACTATACTTCAAACAACATAAATAATTTTTAAAAGCAAAATAATCACAGTGGTTATAAACATTACAGTACACAAAGAGGATGCCATGGTTGACGGTACTGAGCAGCTCCTTTAGATGAGGCCATCATGAGAGGCCTCCCTGCCATTTAGGCTGAGAATGTGAGGAGCAGTGGGAGTGGTCCAGGAAAAGGGCAATCACTTCCAAGTTCCCAGGTGAGAAAGGGCTTTTGTGCTGGAAGAGTTGAAGAAGGGGAGAGGGACATGAGGTTGTAGCGATGAGATGAGGTTGTAGAGACCAGGTAGGACCACGCATACCACATTCTGTCATTGGGATTGTGCTCAAATGCCTTAGCAAGCCATTTAAGTGTTTATACAGGGACCTGGAATGATCCATCTAACATTTTAAAACGTGACTATAGTTGGTGAGTTGAGAATAGGATAGCAGAGTGGAAGGAAAGGAGACAGGAGTCAGTAAGGAGGCTACCAAAAGAGATGACGATGCAGACAGCAGAGATGGAAAACTGGAAAATACCCAAGGAACATTGGTGGATGCAGAACCACGAGCACTTGCGGATGGATTAGTGGTGAGGTTCAGAAGACAGTAAATGAAGGCTGACTCTTGGCTTTTGGCTAGAGCTCTGGGTGGATGTTGAACCGATTCCCAAGGCGAGCAACTGGAGAAGGGAGAGATATGGGGGGACTGGAAATCAAGTGTAGAGTCTCCAACATTAACACTGTGATGCTTGTGGAATGGGACTTCCAAGCAGAGATGTGGAGTAGACCTGTGGGCACATGACTCTGAGTCTTAGAGGACAAGAGGGGGAAAATGTATGTATCTGGGGGTTGTCAAGATAGATGATGTAATGGGAAAGGATGTGACTGCTTGGGCTTCCTCCCTGAATGGTGGTCTCAAGGTAGTCCCCTTCCATGACAGCTGGATTTCTCCAGGAAATGGGCTCCCAAAGACTCCAAAAACAGAAGCTGAAAAGGTTTCTCATGACCTCATGTCAGAAGTTACAAACCTTCCCTTTCACCATAAACTATAAAACTTTTCACTTTGATTGGGGTTTCCCCCCAGTTCTCTCTGCATTCTAACTGTGTCTGACTCTTCCAGACTCTAGGCTGAGGATGTAATTGCTTTCTTACTGGGTCCATTATTTGAATCACTTTCTAAAATGTGAGACTTAGGGTGAAAAGATATTAGCAGAATAAAAACTGAAAGAGCATAATCGCAGCAACCTCTTTCTTGGAAAAACAGCAGAAAAAGGCAATGTTGAAATTGTGAAACAATGGATAGGAAAGGGAAAAATCATTTTTCAAACATTGATGCTATTTACCACCAAACACATGAAATATATTAAGGACCTAGTTCCAAATTTGAATTACAGAGTAATCCCTAATAATGGTTTCACAAACATAGCAGCTTTCAACCCTTCTATAACCCTGTTCTTTTTCTCTCTTTTACCCAACATATCATTTTTAAAACCAGCATTCTCTTTGCTTCTTTATCAGTCAGTCAGTCATTCAGTTCAGCTGTTCAGTCGTGTCTGACTCTTTACAATCCCATGGACGGCAGCACATCAGGCTTCCCTGTCCTTCACCAGCTCCTGGAGTTTGCTCAAACTCATGTCCATTGAGTTGGTGATGCCATCCAACCATCTCATCCCCTGTTGTCCCCTTCTCCTCCTGCCCTCAATACTTCCCAGCATCAGGGTCTTTTCCAAAGAGTCAGTTCTTCGCATCAGGTGGCCAAATTGCTTATATGCTTGTTCATCTCCAAACCACATCTTCAAAAAAAAGACACTGAAGCCATACAACATTTTTTCCTTTTAAAGTTTTGTAATCTCTATTTAATTAAATTCCAGATCAAGTTATTCTACCAGTCTGTCTAGACAGCCACTAAAAAGTGATTAAAATAGTTGTGCACATAGTTATATAAGGAGCGTGTTAGGGTTATTGAAACCGCAATATTTAATTATGTAAACTTTTTACAATTAACATTTGTTCATAGTGAACCCTGAATGATGCCTTGGGAAATGTTTCTCACCATTTCTATACTAATTTTTATCCCAAGGAATCTTTATGATGTTACATTGACTCAAGTTTTTTTTTTTCCTTCAAACAGTATCAAAGTACCAACCAAACACCATGAAGTTAAATAATGTATTGTGAGGAGAAACTGCATTCAAGGACCAGTAGGGAGCAAAGAGCAGGGATGTCAAGGATGTATTTGAGGAAACTCCCTTTGTTTAGCTTCTGATCCTCCTCCAAAGGCAGCCACTTTGGTTTATAAAGAAATAGCAGATGAACCACTTCCCTAATGAAGAGCAAAGTGCTCTAAACCATAACTAAGGAGTGATCAAGACACATTTCCATTTTTAAAAAATAGGGAGAATTGTTTTTAATTTAAAGGAAGATAAAAAAAAAAAAACTTTATCATGCTTTCAGTTTGGGAGAGAAATATTTGAAATCATCTGTGCTATTGAAATGTCAAGGTTTCACCAGTATCTTAACTGTTCAAAATTAGACGCATTGTGAAAGTCTGTTGAGTCTTCCAGAGTTATACAGAAGATTGATAACAAATGCCTGAACAATGTCCATGCTAAATTATCATGGCCATACTTTCTGCAGATATCACAAATTGGAGGTGCATAAGCCACAGGTAGCCCTCATATGTGTTTTATTTGACTTTTACCATGTTAAAAATTATTGAGAGATGTTGTCCAAAATTATTCATTCATATATTCAACAAATATTTACTGAGTACACTCAGAGAAGCCAAGCTCAGTACCAGATGCTAGAAACAGTACAGTGAGAAAAGATGTGACTTCTGTTCTTATGAGGCTTACAGTCAAGAAAGGGAGACATAATTAAAAAGCAGTTAGAAAAGGTATGGTAAATGTTATGAAGGGCTTGCCAGGTGGCACAGGAGTAAAGAATCTGCCTGCCAATGCAGAAGATGCAAGAGATATGGGTTTGATCCCCTGGGTCAGGAAGATTACCTGGAGTGGAAAATGGCAACATGCACTAATATTCTTGCCTGGAAAACTCCATGGACAGAGGAGCCTGGTGAGCTACAGTCTATGGGGTCACGAAGAGTGGGACACAACTTAAGGACTAAACAGCAACATATTCTTCAGTAAGAGTTGGGAGTAAATTCTAAATATAGCAATGGAAAGAGGTCCTGTCAGTCATTCTCCAGCTGACTTCAGGCAGACAACTTCCTCTCTCTGTCTTCTGGTTCTTTAGAAAATGGAGGGAACTCTCCATGTAAAGCAGAAGTAGTCACTTGTGGCCCCTGGAGCTCAGAGCCAGTCACCCCACTGAGGGGTCAGAAACCAGAAAGTAAGGAGAACTGAGAACCTTGGGAGGAGTCCAGCTCCAAGCCTCTGTCTCTCTCCATCTGAAAGGGAGGACACAGAAATTTGCAAACAGTGTGGAAACTTCACCAGGATGACTCAGCTGTGATACAGGAATCAAAGCCCAGGCTTTCCTGATGTTCAGCTCGATGGTCACATGACTTCAGAAAAAAGTAACTTCTTCAAGTCTTCCCTGGATGTCTAAAGGAACCACCCAACACCTGACATATCTGGAATTACACTTGGTTGTTATTCTGTTGCTAAATCATATCCACTCTGACACGATTTAGTGTGTCCATGGACAGCAGCATGCCAGGCTCCTCTGTAGACTGTATCACTGCCATACCTTTGATGAGGAAAAACTGATTCTACACAGAATTTCAGGTCTCTCCCTTTATGTGGAAGCTCAGCAAATTCTTTACCCCTTTCATAAAGCCATGAGCTGCCTCTCACATTTATATTCTGTGATATAAAGTTCTGTTGCTGCTGCTGCTGCTAAGTTTCATCAGTCGTGTCCGACTCTGTGCAACCCCATAGATGGATTTTCCAGGCAAGAACACTGGAGTGGATTGCCATTTCCTTCTCCAATGTGTGAAAGTGAAGTTGCTCAGTCGTGTCCGACTCTTCGAGACCCCACAGACTGTAGCCTACCAGCTCCTCGGTCCATGGGATTTTCCAGGCAAGAGTACTGGAGTGGGTTGCCATTGCCTTCTCCGATATAAAGTTCTAAGGTACACAAATGCTCGATGGCTTCTAAAACATAAAAACATTTTTAACTACAAATAGAGTCATTTTTAAGAAGCCTTTAACACTGTCTTTATTACTCATCTCAACTGACTTGAATTATCTACCAATACTATAAGTTGGGACAAACTATAAAGAAAGAACAAGATTTCAAAATAAGCAAGAAAAGGCATAGATATGTACAGCAGAAGCGAAGGGTGTGAACTCAGAAACAAAACTGTGGGGGGGTGTGCTTCTTGCCCCCACAACTTCCGGGCTGTGTGACTTGGAACAAATTACATAACTTTCCTGGGCTTCAAGTTGTTCATCGGAAACAAGGGATAATGGTAGTATTTGCCTATTGATGTAATGTGAAAATCGCTCAGTTGTGTCGAACTCTTTGCAACCCCATGGACTATACAGTTCATGGAATTCTCTAGTCCAGAATACTGGAGTGGGTAGCCTTTCCCTGGAGATGTGGGCTTGATCTCTGGGTCGGGAAGATCTCCTGGAGGAGGAAATGTCAACCCACTCCAATATTCTTGCCTGGAGAATCCCATAAACAGGAGCCTGGCAGTCTACAGTCTGTGGGGTTCCAAAGAGTCAGACACAACTGAGTGACTGAGCACACACACACATGGGATCTCGGTTTCTCAACCAGGAATCATACCCACAACCCCTGTATTGAAAGGTGAAGTCTTAACTGTTGGACCACCAGAGAAGTCCCTCTCATACATTCCCTAAGGACCGGGGGTCCTGGAGAGACTTAGGCGGTGCCTTGGATCAGGGTCCTTCTGGAGACTGCAGTCAAGCTGCCAACGGGCTGTAGACATCTTTAGGCTCCACTGGGGAAACTGCCTCCAGGATCACTCGTGTAGTCATGGGCAGGCCACATGGTTAGGGTCCGGAGTTTGGTTGTATTTCAGCTCCTCAGCACGTGAGCCTCTTCACAGGCATGAGAGTCCCCAAGACAGGGCAGCTAGCCTACTCCAGAGCTAGTGGGGAGAGAAAGAGAAAGACAGAGACAGCAAGAGAACAACCAAGATGGAAGCTATAGCCCTTTTATGACCTAGTGTCAAAAGTCACACATCACATCATCCCTTTAGCTTTATCCTCATTAAAACAAGTCATTAAGTGCAGTCCACATTCAAGAAGAGAGAAGTTAGACCTCCCCTCTGAAGGGAGGCATCTCAAAGAATGTGAGGACTTTTTTTTTTTTTTTAAAGAATATTTATTTATTTATCTGGCTGTGTTGAGTCTCAGTTGCATCATGCAAGATCTTTCATTGTGGCATGCGGGCATGTGAGATCTTAGCTCCCCAACCAGAGATTGAACCCATTTCCCCTGCATTGCAAAGCAGATTCTTAACCACTGGACCGCTAGGGAAGTCCCATGAGGACTGCACTGCCTGCAAAGAGTAAATGAATCAGTACAGGCAAAACAGAACATGCAATGAAAGCCTGATACATGCCACCACTGATTATAATTTTTATCATTTGCGCCCTGTTCACCATGTTCCAGGTGCTGTGATCTGTCAAGGAGAGACAGAAATTACGAGAGCCTGATGCTGGAACCAGCGTCCAAACTGGCGGTGGACCAACCCATCAGGGAGAGGAAAGAGTATCAGGAGCAAAGATGGCGGTCTGGGTAACATCCGCCCCAAATCCGGCCCTCCTTCTTGCCTCATTGTTTAAGTCAGTTCACAGCTCTTTATCCAAAAGCATTCTCATTGTTATATCCTCAAGCATCCATTGGCGTAGTATATATGTTTCATCATTGATTAAAACAACCGTGACAAGGGTGACTTCCCTGGTGGTCCAGTGGCTAAGACTCTGAGCTACCAAATGCAGGGGACCTAGTTTTGATCCCTGGTCAGGGAACTAGATCCCACATGCTACAGCTAAGTATTCACAACTAAAAGATCTCGCATGCCATAACTAAGACCTACCACAGCCAAATAAATAAATATTTTTAAAAAACTATGACTAAGTGGCCACTTTGGATTCATGGTCTTAGGAAAACCTATTCAGTTCATCCAAATTTCATACCATCCAATTTTCAGATCTACATTCCAAGTGTCTGATGGTTCATTTTCTTCTTGGAGATTCAGTAGAAATTACAAACATTGGATTAGCATGTGGCAGCATGTTATTATCACTTTGTAATATTAGTTTCGTCATTTAAAGAGTTAGATGCTATTCATAGGAAAATACAATATTGCTGCTCCCAGCTACATATTCTCCTTAAGCATATTTTCATTTCTCTGAGAATATTTAGTTTGGAAAAGGAAAGGAACCACAGAATTTTTTCATAAATTAAGAGGGATTCGTATGTGGAGTTTTAGTTAATTATGGGAACTCACACACTGTTATTTCCTAGCCATCTATCTTTGGGCAGACTCTTTAAATTTTTTATAGGCGTCAGGATGTTTTCTTTGGTTTGACATTAGTGATAGCTAAAAATTAATTTTTCACCCACAGGAAATATTAGTCTCTCATTGGAGAGTCAATAATATTATTTTTCTCAGATAAATCATCAGTGAGTCAGCCAGCTCTGAAACCCAAGATTCATAAATTATAAAATCATGAAATTGAAGACATCTTAGGATCTTTAAGCCCTGTCCTTATATGGATACAGAAACTGAATCTTTAAAAGGTGAAAGGAATTGCCTACAGTCACAGAAGTTGAAAGCAGGCAGGTCTAGAACCAGGGCTTCTTAGTTCCAACACCCTGATTTTTTCAAATACATTATAGTTGGAAATTAATTCCAACTATATTATTCCAATACATATAGAAATTAATAGAAATATAGAAATTAATAGAAATATAATTCCAATACATTATAGAAATTAATTCCAACTGTTACCTTATTTTTATTAGCTGTCCTGGGTTTTCCTTGCTGCCTAGGCTTTTCTCTAGTTGTGGAGAGTGGAGAGTGGGGACTACTCTCTGGTCTCAGTGCATGGACTTCTCATTGTGGTGCCTTCTCTTGTTGCACGGCATGGGTTCTAGGGTGCTTGGGCTTCAGTAGCTGCAGCATGTGAGCTCATGGGGCTCCCAGGTTCTAGAGCACAGGCTCAACTTTTGTGGCTGATGGGCTTAGTTGTTCCATGGCATGCAGGATCCTCCCAGACCAGGGATCAAACCTGTGTCTCCTGCATTGGCAGGTGGATTCTTTACCACTGAGTCACCAGGGAAGCCCCAGATTGTTATTTTAAATAAATAAAAGTATGAATTGAATTTCAATTATTAGTCAAGAGTCAGGATGGAAGGAAGCCTACCCTGCTATGTCCTTTCCTTGTGTTTCTAATTTTTGGCCCCTCCATCTGACCTGGGTCCATCTTAACTTACTCCATGTTTGTAGGGTTAGGGAGGATTTCTCACCTTTTATGTTCCTTAAGAGTTGTGAGTTAGAAGTTAGGGAAGTTCTACATTTATAAGTAAAGATTTTTAGCTTACAAGTCAGAAATTTAATTAACCACCAGACTTGGCTAAAAGTGATTTGTGTTTTAAATTGGCTCTCCAGAGTTCTTCCCCTTCCCCAAAAGATGATCAGAGTTCCTTCAACAGTGAAACTGTTAGTCGTTCAGTCATGTCCGACTCCTTGCAACCACATGGTCTATAGCCCACTTGGCTCCTCTGTCCATAGGATTCTCCAGTCAAGAATACTGGAGTGGGTTGCAATTCCCTTCTCCAGGGAATCTTCCAACCCAAGGATCAAACCCAGGTCTCTTGCATTGCAGGCAAATTCTTTACCATCTGAGCCACCAGGGGAGCCTAACAGTGGTGGGCTGTGCTCAAATACATCCGACAATAGCAGAGGACTTTGTAGCCTCTACTCATGCTCTTCACACTGTTGATCTGCCCAGGGAACAAACGCCATGAATAGCACTTATTAATCTTGTTGAAAGAATTTTGGCTTTGAATGTACAGTGTACACTTCAGGGAAAATCAATTTTCACCCCTATGTATCCTACTCAGCATTTCACTGCAGTATCTTAAAAGCAAGGTGGGAGGTTGGGTCTCTGACAAAGGAAAGCAATTTTCTTATTTTGCATCAGCTTATTGAGTTTCTTTCTGGAAATTGTTGCCCAAATGTTTCACATTAGCTGATTCTTATTTCTCAGTCAGTCAACAGAGCCTCAGTGATCATTTCTTCATTTTTCAATTTTAGTGCATCTTAGACTTTCTAGAACAGAGACTACCTTATATACCTTAGAGATAATTCTTGTAATTAAAGAATATTGTATTTCTACAAATCCAGAATCAAACCATATTCATGAAGACATGAGACTATGTCTCTGCCCTCTGGATGTTTAAGTGTCAAAATGGTCAAGCCCTATTTCAGAATGTCACTGGAGTTCATTGAAAGCAAGCAGTAGGTACGTTTTTCAAGAAGGAGTTGAAAGGAAGTCACAGAAATCAAGTATTGGCTTGGAGAATGTAATATAATAAATAAGGTTATGGGTAAAATTTTTTTAAAAGCCATCTAGTTGCAAAATCCATAGGTATGGAAGCATCATTTAAAACTGAAGCTGAAAAAAATAAAAATTAAAAAAATATATCTGAAGCTGATATTTTTTTCCTTTCTTCAGGCACCGTCTACTCCATCTTGCCTCAAACATGAGAAGCAGGTGGCTGGGAGTAACAAGGAAATTGGGATATCTGACTCAATGATAAAGAATCTACCTGCCAAAGCAGGAGACATGGGTTAGATCCCTGGGTCAGGAAGATCCTCTGGAGAATGAAATGGCAACACACTCTAGGTATTCTTGTCTGGAGAATCCCATGGACAGAGGAGCCTGGTGGGCTACAATCCAAGGGGTTTCGAATGGGTCAGACGTGACTTAGCAACCAAACAACTCTTAAACAAGGGTGGTAGGAATGCATTTTATTCAATCAGGTGAAAAATGAATAAATTAAACTTGAATCCAAGTCTCAATTTACTGGAGTAGCTAGAAATTCAACCTCATTCATGTTTGCAGTTAAATGAATGACATTCATTTATGCCATGTGGAGATCTAAGGGACTGAAAATACTGAGATACACAAGGAAGAGGTTCCATTCTCCAGCGTGCATGGTTCACTAGAATGCTGTTAGTCCATACCCTCAAGCCCAGCACAGGCACAAGAACCCTTCACCATGGTTTCTAAGGCTGTGACTTTGCCCTTCATGAAACCATCTCATTTAGCACCTATGTGTCATCCAGAAAATGCATCTCTTCTCTTGGAAGATCTGGTCTCTACTTTCAATCTCTATAGATTTGTCTACTCTGGGTATTTTGTGTAAATGAAGTTGTACAATATGCAATTTTTTGTGACTGGCTTCCTTTCTCTTAGCATACTGTTTCCAAGGTTCATTCATGATGTAGCATGTATCAGAACTTTATGCTTTTCATTGCAAAATAATGTTCCATTTTATGGACATACCACATTTTATTTATTCATTCATCAGTTGATGGACATTTGGATTTTTCCACCTTTTGACTACTATAAATAATGCTGTTGTGAACATCCACGTACATATGTGTAGGCATATGTTTTCATTTTTCTTAAATTGAGAGCCAGATGATGAAGTAGCAGACTGTTCTCCAAAGTGGATACACCACTTTACATTCCTACCATCAGTGCATGAAGGGTCTAATTTCTCTACATCCTCACCAACATTTTTATATTAACTTATCTTTTTTATTTCAACCACTCTACTGCATGTGAAGTGACCCAGCAATCCCACTCCCAGGTATATACCCAGAAAAACCAAAAACTATAACTTGAAAAGATACAAGCACTCCAGCGTTCATAGTAGCATTATTTATAATAGCCAAGTCATGAAAGCAACCCAAGTGCCTGTCAATTTATGATTGGCTTAAAAAGATATGGTATATATACATATACATATATATGTGTGTGTGTATATATATATAAAAATGAAATATCACACATCCCTAAAAAATGAATGAAAGCTTGTCATTTGTAGCAACATAGATGGACCTAGAAAGTATTATGCTTAGTGAAACAAGTCAGAGAAAGACAAATACTGCATGTTATCACTTCAATATAGAATCTTAAAAAGTAAAAGTGAATCTATATATAAAACAATACACTTAGACACAGAAAAAAATCTTCTGGTTACCAAAGGGGAGAGGGAAGGGAGGAGGACAAATTAGGAGTACGAGATGCAAACTACTGTATGTAAAATTGATAAGTGACAAGGACCTCCTGTATAGCACAGGGAATTATGCACAGTATCTTGTAGTAATCTATTATAGAATATATTCTGAAAAAAACCACTATGTTATACACCTTAAATAACACAATTTGTAAATCAACTTTTTATGCTTCAGTAAAAAATTGGCAATATTAATAATAATAAAGGTGAAACATTAATAGAAGAGATTTGATGAAGGCCTTTGATGTCAATATTTGACCATAGATCTCTTTTAGGTCAAAAACAAAGAACAAAATGTAAAATGTATTCTAATCAAAGCAAACCTTTACATGGCATAATTTAATATGCTCATAAGATGTACTGAAAAACTCATTGAGAAATAGAGTTTCTGCATTTACAGCTACCTGAAAGAACAGATGTTTAATATTTAGTCATTTTAATGATGGGCTTCTGTGAAAACATATCAATTTGCAACATACTTGATGGAAAATAGTTGGTGAGGAAAAATGGAAAAATGATCTGTGAATGTTTTAGTGGATATTGGGTCGACTGGAAAAATCCAATAGAAAAGCAAATGTGGAGCTACATCAATGAAGACAAAATGAAACTGCTGGAGTGGTAGGTGTCAGACCCCAGGCCATTAAAAACAGCAAATGCATCAGCATTCATTTCATCATTTACTAAGAACAAAGTGCTTGCCTCTTGATTTTCTCATTGTGTCCAGTGGGGTGGTAAAGGGGCTTCCCTGGTGGCTCAGATGATAAAGAATCTCCTATAATGCAAGATACCTGGGTTCAATCCCTGGGTCAGGAAGATCCCCTGGAGAAGGAAATGGCAACCTACTCCAGTATTCTTGCCTGGAGAATCCCATGGACAGAGGAGACTGCAAGCTACCAGGCAATTGAGTATAACAAAAAAGATAACCCAAAATTGAGTGCTTAGAGACACCTTGGATGAAACAGGAAGACGTTTTGAAAATCTACTCTGAAAGATAGAAAATGGATTGAGAAATGTCAACTGATTCATAAGAGCTGAGAAAGTCAAACCCAAGAAATTATATATAGCAGTTTGTAGGAAAGAGAATGGAGAAGGCAATGGCGACCCACTCCAGTACTCTTGCCTGGAAAATCCCATGGACTGGGGAACCTGGTGGGCTGTGGTCCTTGGGGTCGCTAAGAGTCGGACACGACTGAGCGACTTCACTTTCACTTTTCACTTGCATGCACTGGAGACGGAAATGGCAACCCACTCCAGTGTTCTTGCCTGGAGAATCCCAGGGACGGAGAAGCCTGGTGGGCTGCCATCTATGGGGTCGCACAGAGTCGGACACGACTGAAGCGACTTAGCAGCAGTAGCAGGAGGAAAGAGAAAGGAGGTGATTTCAGACTCTAGTCTTGGAGGACTGAGAATGATAGAGGGCAGGAGTTTGAAAAGAGACCCTGAAATCAAGGAGGCCAATTGACATCACTACCAGGGACAAGCAACCCCTGTCTTCCCTTCCTACCTCCAGCCCAGATGGAAGCTAAAGGATGGAGAGCTCCAGATGACAGTATCCAGGGAAAGGGAATATTCTAGACATTTGAAATACTTGACATCATCAGATATCCTTTGCAGTTTCCAGATTTGATTCATTTTACCAATTGAGAGCCCTTATACTAAAAGGTTTGAGAAATCTTTGAGAGTTCCTTAAAGAAGACTATTACAGGCTTTCTTCTAGAGGAAGGAAGAGACAAGGATGAACTGCCCAATGAATATTAGTCACCCTCCTTCCTCATTTTGGAGTAGGAAATGGCAACTCACTCCAGTATTCTTGCCTGGAAAATTCCATGGGCAGAGGAGCCTGGAAGGCTACAGTCCATGGGGTCACAGAGAGTCAAACACGACTGAGTGACTTTCACTTTCCTCATTTAGCCTCTTCCTATTCAATGGACTCATGAACAAAGCAGCTATGATGGCCCAGTGGACTTTGTATGGCCTTGATAATGAGCATCTCCTCTCAAAAGCCAATCTGACTATGACCACGGCAAGTTCCTGATATTCCAGCAACAGTGACCTACCCGGGCTTGACCTATGAGTGCGTGCACGCTCAGTCATGTCCAGCTCTTCAAGACCTCATGGACTGTAGCCTGCCAAGCTCCTCTGTCCATGGGATTCTCCAGGCAAGAATACTGGAGTGGATTGCCATTCTCTTCTGCAGAGGATCTTCCCTATCCAGGGATTGAACCTGGGTCTCCTGCATTGTAGGCATATTCTTTACCATCTGAGCCACCAGGGAAGCCTGACAGATGAGACCACATTTTCAAAGGGTCAGGTCCTCACACTAGGGCAAATAAATAGCAGTGTTTCTATTAAGGAGAGGACAACTATTTGACTGGCAGCACAGCTACAGCCTCCACAATTCACCCCACTCCCACATCAAGTCACTTCTCCCATGGGCACTCCTCGCCAATGACTGAACATGGCAGGGATGTTTTAACCATGTGCGTGTATTGTCATGATAGATACTATAAAATTTAAAATGTAAGTAAAATTAAATGTGAGAGACAAGAAAGAGGATCATGAAAGTAAGAATTAAGACAACTGGTTCATTTATTTTTAATTTAAAACAATTTTTAATTGGATAATTGCTTGACAATCTTGTGTTGATTTCTGCCGTGTGTGTGTGTTAAGTTGCTTCAGGCATGTCCAACTCTTTGTGGTGCTATGGACTGTAGCCTACCAGGCTCCTCTGTCCATAGGATTCTCCAGGCAAGAATACTGGAGTGGACTGCCATGCCCCCCTCCAGGGGATCTTCCAGACCCAGGGATGGAATTGGCATCTCTTTACATCTCCTACATTGGCGGGCAGGTTCTTTACCCCTGCTGCCAACTGGGAACTCCCAGTTCCTGCCATACAACAATGCAAATCAGCCATAATTATACATATATCCCCTCCTTCTGGAGCTTCTCTCCCCACTCCCATCCTTCTAGGTAGTCATGGAGCACCAGGATGGGCTCCCTGTTGGTTCATTTAATCTGATTGAAAGGATCAGTGGTAAAATAAAAAATCAAAACATCAAATTTCTTCTGAAAAAACTTTGAAGAGTGTTTTCTTGAGGATATACAAGAGATCTAATCCATGAATCAGAAATGCTTTCAATGTGCATGTTACTCAACTATCATGTCTCTCAAAAAGGGACTCATCAAAATGCCCATCAATTTCAGTAGCCCAAAACTGTCACTCCTCACCTCTCTGGAAACATTTGGACCTCTCTCTCCGGAGATTAGTCTGACAAAATTCCTATAAGAATGAAGGAGAAAAAATACTATTTATATTTACATATTTCTTTTAGTCTGAGTTATTGAAATATTGTGACTCAAAAAAAAAAAAATCACACATCTGAGCTTCATTGCTCTTCAAGTTACTACAAATGATAAATTCAGTATAATAAAATTTTACACATAAATCAACCACGCACAGAAAGAGAGTCTCAGGCAGTGCACTTTTTTGGCCATATTTTTTCATAAGAATATTTTAAAATGTTCTTTTCATAACCATAGAAATACAGAACTATTTGGATATGAGAATCACAGAATTGTTAGGATTAAACATAAAACTTCTAAAGAATGTTCCATTTGCAGTGGCTTTAAGCCACTCCCCAGATTTCCCAGGGTTCAAGTTCAGGTCCTTCCCATTAGATTTACTTCAGTGAAAAATTGAGGGAAGCAGATATTTAAGGAATGAGTAAATTACAGATTCTGTAAGCAATGAAGAGTCCTTTAGAATTCAAAGTAGATCAACAAATTGAAAAATAAAAGCCATATGATTATCTCAATAGATGCAGAGAAAGCCTTTGACAAAATTCAACATCCATTTATAATAAAAACTCTCCAGAAAGCAGGAATAGGAGGAACATACCTCAATATAATAAAAGCTATATATGACAAACCCACAGCAAACATTATCCTCAATGGTGAAAAATTGAAAGCATTTCCCCTGAAGTCAGGAACAAGACAAGGGTGCCCACTTTCACCACTACTATTCAACATAGTTTTGGAAGTTTTGGCTACAGCAATCAGAGCAGAAAAAGAAATACAAGGAATCCAAATTGGAAAAGAAGAAGTAAAACTCTCACTGTTTGCAGATAACATGACCTCTACATAGAAAACCCTAAAGACTCCACCAGAAAATTACTAGAGCTAATCAATAAATATAGTAAAGTTGCAGGATATAAAATCAACACACAGAAATCCCTTGCATTCCTACACACTAATAATGAGAAAATAAAGAAATTAAGGAAACAATTCCATTCACCATTGCAACGAAAAGAATAAAATATTTAGGAATATATCTACCTAAAGAAACAAAAGACCTATAGATAGAAAACTATAAAACACTGGTGAAAGAAATCAAAGAGGACACTAATAGATGGAGAAATATACCGTGTTCATGGATCCGGAGAATCAATATAGTGAAAGTGAGTATACTACCCAAAGCAATCTACAGATTCAATGCAATCCCTATCAAGCTACCAAAGGTATTTTTCACAGAACTAGAACAAATAATTTCACAATTTGTATGGAAATACAAAAAACCTCAAATAGCCAAAGCAATCTTGAGAAAGAAGAATGGAACTGGAGGAATCAACCTGCCTGACTTCAGGCTCTACTACAAAGCCACAGTCATCAAGACAGTATGGTACTGGCACAAAGACAGAAATATAGATCAATGGAACAAAATAGAAAGCCCAGAGATAAATCCACACACCTGTGGACACCTTATCTTTGACAAAGGAGGCAAGAATATACAATGGAGAAAAGACAATCTCTTTAACAACTGGTGCTGGGAAAATTGGTCAACCACTTGTAGAAGAATGAAACTAGACCACTTTCTAACACTATACACAAAAATAAATTCAAAATGGATTAAAGATCTAAACGTAAGACCAGAAACTATAAAACTCCTAGAGGAGAACATGGGCAAAACACTCTCTGACATAAATCACAGCAGGATCCCCTATGACCCACCTCCCAGAATATTGGAAATAAAAGCAAAAATAAACAAATGGGACCTAATTAAACTTAAAAGCTTCTGCACAACAAAGGAAACTATAAGCAAGGTGAAAAGACAGCCTTCAGAACGGGAGAAAATAATAGCAAATGAAGCAACTGACAAAGAACTATTCTCAAAAATATACAAGCAACTCCTGCAGCTCAATTCCAGAAAAATAAACGACCCAATAAAAAAAATGGGCCAAAGAACTAAACAAACATTTCTCCAGAGAAGACATACAGATGGCTAATAAACACATGAAAAGATGCTCAACATCACTCATTATCAGAGAAATGCAAATCAAAACAACAATGAGGTACTATTTCATGCCAGTCAGAATGGTTGCCATCCAAAAGTCTACAAACAATAAATGCTGGAGAGGCTGTGGAGAAAAGGGAACCCTCTTACACTGTTGGTGGGAATGCAAACTAGTACAGCCACTATGGAGAACAGTATGGAGATTCCTTTTAAAAACTGGAAATAGAACTGCCTTATGACCCAGCAATCCCACTGCTGGGCATACACACCAAGGTAAATAGAATTGAAAGAGACAAGTGTATCCCAGTGTTCATTGCAGCGCTGTTTATAATAGCCAGGACATGGAAGCAACCTAGATGTCCATCAGCAGACGAATGGATAAGAAAGCTGTAGTACATATACACAATGGAGTATTACTCAGCCATTAAAAAGAATACATTTGAATCAGTTCTAATGAGGTGGATGAAACTGAAGCCTATTATACAGAGTGAAGTAAGCCAGAAGGAAAAACACCAATACAGTATACTAACGCATATATATGGAATTTAGAAAGATGGTAACAATAACCCTGTATGCAAGAGAGCAAAAGAGACACAGATGTATAGAACAGTCTTTTGGACTCTGTGGGAGAGGGAGAGGGTGGGATGATTTGGGAGAATGGCATTGAAACATGTATAATATCATATGTGCATCAAATCGCCAGTCCAGCTGCTGCACTGGGATGACCCAGAGGGATGGTATGGGAGGGAGGTGGGAGGGGGGTTCAGGATGGGGAACATGTGTACACCCATGGCGGATTCATGTTGATGTATGGCAAAACCAATACAATATTTTAAAGTAAATAAATAAATATAAAGACATAAATAAATAAATAAATAACAAAGTAGATAAATTTTATCAATGTAAAAGGAGAATCAACTGGAAAGGAGACATGCTGCATCTGCAGTGATTGGGGTTTATGATTAATATTCCTTGCATACCAGTATATTCAGTGGAGATAAAGAAAATCATTTCTTAAAATTCTGTTTTTATCATTTTTATTTAAATATAGTCTATTTACAGTGTTATGTTAGTTTCAGGTATACAGCAAACAGATTCAAATATATACATATTTATAATAAATAAATTATATAGGTCTTATTATATTTAATAATTATATTTTTATATATATAGGGCTTCCCAGATGGCTCAGGGGTAAAGAATTTTTTGGCAATGCAGGAGACCTGGTCTTGATCCTTGAGTCAGGTAGAACCTCTGGAGGAAGGCATGGCAACCCCCTACAGTTTTCTTGCCTGGAGAATCCCAGGGACAGATGAGCCTGGTGGGTTACAGTCCATGGGGTCACAAAGAGTCAAAGACAACTGAAGCAACTGAGAGTGAGCACGATATATATAATCTTTTTAGATTCTTTTGCACTTATTGTTGTTGTTGTTCAGTTGTTCAGTCTTGTCTGACTCTTTGCAACTCCATGGACTTTAGCACGCCAGGTTTCTCTGTCCTTCACCATCTTCCAGAGCTTGCTCAAGCTCATATCCGTGGAGTTGGTGATGCCATCTGACCACCTCATCCTCTGTCATCCCCTTCTCATCCTGCCTTCAATCTTTTTCAGCATCAGGGTCTTTTCCAATGAGTTGGCTCCTCACTTCCATTATAAATTATTAAAATTTCTAATCATTTTATTTCTACTCTATATGCACTAAACTAATAGTCTGTTACAAGCTCTTATTAAACTCCACTCCACCCTTACCTACCACCCTCTTTAAAAGTTCTCATTCTTCAAATCATTACAAAAAAGCATCAAACTTATGAAGAGTAAACACAGGACTCAATTGTTCCTAACACTTTTTTCCTGACCTTTATCTATATGTTATAGAGCACAAACTGTTACAAAGATCCAAAGACCTAGAAATTATTGTTTTGAAATCTTGAATGGCTTCTAGGAAGTATATGATTTCGATCTTCCAAATGAATTTCCAGGCACCATTGAAGCTGACTTGCCCTATAAAGTGCCCTATAAAGGTTGCTTACACTTATCTATGCCCATTTTTTTTTGTTTATTCATTTTTCTATTCTCCTTTTTTTTAATGATAATTTTATCTTTAGAATGGACACACATACCTTCATCATATTCTTTCTGTTCTCCAGTCCTCCACATGTTGAAAAATGTGCTATTGCAAACATTAGATAAAGAGAGAGAGACATATATTGATAATAGACTGTGGAGACAGAGAAAGTGAGAGATGACAGAGACAGAGTAATATATATGTACATGCATACCTACCTACCAAGACTGGAGATAAGGTGTAGGTAATAACCTCACTTACTTGACCTAGGGTAAAATAAAGATCTTTTCATTTTCAATCTGCTGTGTTATTTAGCACTGAATAATTCTTCAGGTTATCTGGGAACTTCACTGGCCAATAGATTGGCCATCAACTATATGTGCCTATATACATTTAAATGAATTAAATTATACAAAATTAAAATTCAGATTCACAGTTGTACAAGCCACATATAAAATGCTCAATATCAATGTGACGGCATGGATGAGAACATTTTGTCATTGTAGTTCTTTTGGACTGCTGCTCTCTTGCAATTTTTTCACATACAAGTTTTCCATCTTAAAAGAAAAGTTTAAAAATAAAATAAAATTAAAATAAATAAATAAATAAATAAAATTCATTGCAAGCAAAAAAAAAAAAAAAGAAATGTTTAAATGGATGTTCAAGGGCCGAAGCATTCTTTTCTAAAAATGAAAAAAGTTTTTTTCTTGGACTCATGTGTAGAAACTCAAAAGATATTCTACAGGTCAATTTTGAGCCATAGGAGATATATTATGGAAACAGAGCTCAAGACCTTTAGACGTCACAGATTCTATCCTGTAATCATTGAATCTCAGGATTCAAATAGACCTTAGACATCATCTGATTCAAACATTTTTTCCACATTTGCCATTGTCCCTTCTACCAAAATGCAACCTAGCCCATGCTGTTGTTGTTGTTAAGTCACTCAGTCATGTCCAACTCTTTGCAACCCCATGGACTGCAGCACACCAGGCTTCCCTGTCCTTCACCATCTCCCGGAGCTTGCTCAAACTCATGTCCATTGAGTCGGTAATGCCATCCAACCATCTTGTCCTCTGTCATCCTCTTCTGCCCTCAATCTTTCCCAGCATCAGGGTTTTTTCCAATGAGTCAGCTCTTTGCATCAAGTGGCCAAAGTATTGGAGCTTCAGCATCAATTCTTCCAATGAATATTCAGCATTGATTTCCTTTAGGATCGACTGCCTTGATCTCCTTGCAGTCCAAGTGACTCTCAAGAGTCTTCTCCAACATCACAGTTCAAAATCATCAATTCTTCAGCACTCAGCTTTCTTAATGGTCCAACTCTCACATCCATACATGACTACTGGAAAAACCATAGCCTTAGCTAGCCCATGCCAGGAAACTTAAATAGAACTTAGCCATGCTCCAGGATACACCAAACCCAAAGAGAATACCCTCCTTGGTGGCTCAGACTGTAAAGAATCTTCCTACAATGCAGGAGACCTGGGCTCGGTCCCTAGGTGGAGAATATCCCCTGGAGAAGGAAATGGCAACCCATTCCCATATTCTTGCCTGAAGAATTCCATGGACAGAGGAGCCTGGGTGGCTGTAGTCCATGGGGTCGCAAAGAGTCAGACACAACTGAGCGACTTTCACTCGCTCACTCATGGAGCTATTAAATCAACAATTACAGAATCATAGGTCTTGGTTTTTCATGGCTTTGATGCTTGTGACTTTGTTAAATTGCCACTTTGCTGAGGGTGGTAAGACTCTTCTTTTAGTGACTTATTAAAAAAAAAAAAAAAGGATAGCTTCTGCTTAAATTGCCACTTTGCTGAGGGTGGTAAGACTCTTCTTTTAGTGACTTATTAAAAAAAAAAAAGGATAGCTTCTGCCCCAAATGTCATTTGTCAGCCCTTCCAAAAAAACATAGTTGCCTTTCATAAGGCACTTTTGTTTTGACAAAATAGTTGCTTAGTGAACAAAACACTGTTATCATTTTGCTAATTCTTCACCTAGCACATGGTCAAGACCTGCTCTAGATTCCATCCTTAACCCAAGCCACATTTTACATCACACTTGAGCATAAGCTATTTGGGCAGAAGCAGTAGAAGTTTTCCTTTCTCCTGGGTCCATTGTCTCATTTTGTTCATGACCTGCTGGCTGGAATATGGCTGTGGTGAATAATGAGGACTGAACTTGACTTGCTTTGATACCCTCATAAGCAAGAAAACCAATAAATTGTTCACAGATGGGAGCCAAACAGAGTATGAGATATTATTTAAAAAAAAAAGGAGGGGAAGGGTAATAGCATATTGTCCTTTTATGTTAAGAAAGTCCCCTCCATTATAAAGATACAATCAAGTCTTCCTAATGGAACTGTCATAGTTTCATTATTTCACACCAATAAATCTGCCTTCACCTCGGCACAGCAATTCAGAAAATGTCTGGTTAAGAGAAAAGTGGAACTAAGCCTATTTTGCACTTCATAGATCATAATTAGTATTTGCAAGCCAGTAAGAAAAATTGATAGAGTGGCTTCAAACAAGCAGCCATAAGTTGGCTCAAGAACATAATCTGTTCTCCACAAGTAGCTGTGATGACCTTTTCAAAATAGACCTCAGATCATGTCACTCTCTACTCTGAGCTCAAAGCTATCTCACTATAATCACATCCTTTCCATGGTTTAGGAGACCCTGCACGATCTGGTCCCAGACAATGTATCCAGGTGTACACCTTGCCTCTGGTCCTCTTCTTCTCTGCACTTGACTCCTTGCCAGTCCCCTTGCTGCTCTTCAAACGTGCAGAGCATGCTCTTGACTCAGAATTGTGTACTTGTTGGTCCCTCTGTCTGGAATATCCCCCCCACCCCCAGATATTCACAGGATTTCCTCTCCTGCTTCCACTGCAGCTCAGATCAACTGTCCCCTCTTCAGAGAAGCCTGCTGTGGGCACATCTGAAAATCAGCACCTCTCTTCCATCACCTCTTTGCCTTTTACCTTGCTTTCCTTGTGGGATTTATCCACACCTTGAAACATTATCATTTTTTTGTGTTTTAACATGAAAAGATTTTATCTTGTTCATTTCTATACACTAGTAGCCAGATGAGTAGCACTTATAGGTGTTCAGTGAATTGTTGTTGTTTAGTTGCTCAGTTGTGTCCAACTCTTGAGACCCCATGGTCTGTAGCACACCAGGCTTCCCTGTCCTTCACTATCTCCCGGAGTTTGTTCAAACTTATGTCCATTGGGTCGATAATGCCATCCAATCACCTCATCTTCTGTCACCCCCTTCTCTTGCCCTCAGTCTTTCCCAGCATCAAGGTTTCTTCTAATGAGTCAGCTCTTCACATCAGGTGGCCAAGTATTGGAGCTTCAGCTTCAGCATAAGTCCTTCAATGAATATTCAGGGTTGATTTCCTTTAGGATTGACTGGTTTGATCTTCTTGCTGTACAAGGAGCTCTCAAGAGTCTTCTTCAGCACCATAGTTCAAAAGCATCAATTCTTTGGCCTCAGGCTTCTTTATGGTCCAGGTCTCAGTGAATATGTTTTCATAAATGAGCACATGAGTGAATAAATGAGCACCAGATGTCAAATGCTTCTCTCTCTGATAAGAGGAGAAACCAAGATGGTGGAATAGAAGGACATGTGCTCATCTTCTCCTGCAAGAACACCAAAATCACAACTAGCTGCTGAACAACTATTGACAGGAGAATATTGGATCCCACCGATAAAAGCTATTCCACATCCAAGGGTAAAGGAGAAGACCCAACAAGACAGTAGAAGGGGCAAAATCATCTTTAGAATCAAACCTCATACCCACCAGAGACACTCGGGGGATGCAAACAAAACCCTTGTGCATACCAGGACCCAGGGAAAGGAGCAGTGACCCCATAAGTGACTGAGCCAGACTTGCCTGTGAGTGTCCAGGAGTCTCCAGAAGAGATGTGAGTTGACCATCAGGGGTACTAAATACAACAGTTCTGGGAGCCACGTGTGCTGGTGTAAATCCTTTGGAAGGAGGTCACCATTATTGCTATTACCCCACCATAGTTGGACCTCAGGGAAAACTACAGGGAAGGAACACAGCCCCAACCATCAGCAGAAATTTGTTTATTTACTGAGCAAGGCCCTAACCACCAGAGTAAGACCCAGTTTCCCCATAGCCAGTCCCTCCCATCAGGAAGCTTCCACAAGCCTCTTATCCTTATCCATCAAAGGGAAGACAGAATGAAAACCACAATCACAGATAACTAACCAAACCGATGACATAGATCACAGCCTTGTCTAACTAATTGAAACTATGAGCCATGCCATGCAGGGCCACCCAAGACAGATGGGTCATGGTGGAGAGTTCTGACAAAACGTGGTCCGCTAAAGAAGGGAAACACAAACCACTTCAGCATTCTTGCCTTTATAACCTCATGAAAAGTATGAAAAGGCAAAAAGATATGACATTGAAAGATGAACTCCCCAGGTCAGTAGGTGCCCACTATGCTACTGGAGAATAGCAGAGAAATAGCTCCAGAAAGAATGAAGAGATGAAGCCAAAGTGGAAACCACGCCCAGTTGTGGATGTGTCTGGTGGTGAAGGTCAAGCCCGATGCTGTGAAGAACAACATTGCATAGGAGCCTGGAGTGTTAGGTCCATGAATCAAGGCAAATCTGAAGTGCTCAAACAAGAGATGGCAAGAGTGAACATCAATATTTTAGGAATCAGTGAACTAAAAGGGACCGGAATGGGCAAATTTAATTCCAGTGACCATTATATCTACTCGTGTGGACAAGAATCCCTTAGAAGAAATGGAGTATCACTCAGAGTCAACAAAAGAGTCCAAAATGCAGTACTTGGGTGCAGTCTCAAAAACAACAGAATGATCTCTGTTCATTTCCAAGGACAACCACTCAATATCACAATAATCCAAGTCTATGCTCCAACATCTAATGCTGAAGAAGCTGATGTTGAAAGGCTCTATGAAGACCTACATGACCTTTTAGAACTAACAGAAAAAAAAAAAGATGCCCTTTTCATCATAGGGGTCTGGAATGCAAGGGTAGGAAGTCAAGAGATACCTGGTATAACAGGCAATTTGGCCTTGGAGTACAAAATAAAGTAGGGCAAAGGCTAACAGAGTTTTGTCAAGAGAACACACCGGTCATATCTAACACCCTCTTCCAACAACATGAGAGATGACTCTACACATGGATACACCGGATGGTCAATAGCGAAATCAGATTGATTATACTCTTTGAGCTGAAGATAGAGAAACTCCATACAGTCAGCAGTAGAATGACTGTGGCTCAGATCCTGAACTCCTTATTGCCAAATTCAGACTTAAATTGAAGAAAGTAGGGAAAACTACTAGGCCATTCAGGTATGACCTAAACCAAATCCCTTACAATTATACAGTGGAAGTGAGAAATAGATTCAAGGGATTAGATCTGATAGACAGAGTGCCTGAAGATCTATGGATGGAGGTTCGTAATATTGTACAGGAAATGGTGATCAAAAGCATCCCCAAGAAAAAGAAATGCAAACAGGCAAAATGGTTGTCTGAGGAGGCCTTACAAATAGCTGAGAAAAGAAGAGAAGCTAAAGGCAAAGGAGACAAGGAAAGATATACCCAACTGAATGCAGAGTTTCCAAGAATAGCAAGGAGAGATAAGAAAGCCTTCCTCAGTGATCAGTGCAAAGAAATAGAGGGAAACAATAGAAAGAGAAAGACTGGAGGTCTCTTCAAGAAAATTAGAGATACCAAGGGAACATTTCATGCAAAGATGGACACAATAAAGGAAAGAATGGTATGAACCTAAGAGAAGCAGAAGATATTAAGAAGAGGTGGCAAGGATACACAGAACTATTCAAAAGAGATCTTCATGACCCAGATAACCACGATGGTGTGATCACTCACCTAAAGCCAGACATCCTGGAGTCTGAAGTCAAGTGGGCATTAGGAAGCATCACTATGAACAAAGTTAGTGGAGGCAACAGAATTCCAGCTGAGCTATACCAAATTCTAAAAGATGATGCTGTGAAAGTGCTGCACTCAATATGCCAGCAAATTTGGAAAACTCAGCAGTGGCCACAGGACTGGAAAACATCAGTTTTCATTCCAGTCCCAAAGAAAGGCAATGCCAAAGAACTTTCAAACTACCACACAATTGCACTCATCTCACATGCTAGCAAAACAGTGTTCAAAATTCTCCAAGTCAGGCTTCAACAGTATGTGAACCGAGAACTTCCAGATGTTCGGGCTGGATTTAGAAAAGACAGAGAAACCAGAGATTAAATTGCCAACATCTGTTGGATTATAGAAAAAGCAAGAGAATTCCAGAAAAACTTCTGCTTCATTGATTATGCTAAAGCCTTTGACTTTATGGATCACAAAAAACTGTGGAAAATTCTTCGAGAGACAGGAATACCAGGCCACCTTACCTGCCTCCTGAAAAACCTGCATGCAGGTCAAGAAGTGACAGTTATAACTGGACATGGAACAACAGACTGGTTCAAAATTGGGAGTGGAGTACATCAAGACTGTACACTGTCACCCTGCTTATTTAACTTACATGCAGAGTATATCATGAGAAATGCTGGGCTGGATGAAGCACAAGCTGGAATCAAGATGGCTGGGAGAAATATCAATAATCTCAGATACACAGATGACATGACCCTTATGGCAGAAAACAAAGAGGAACTAAAGAGCCTCTTGATGAAAGTAAAAGAGGAGAGTGGAAAAGCTGGCTTGAAACTCAACATTCAAAAAACTAAGATCATGGCATCCAGTCCCATCAATTCATGGCAAATAGATGGAGAAACAATGGAAATAGTGACCGATTTTATTTTCTTGGGCTCCAAAATCACTGCGGATGGTGACTGCAGTCATGAAATTAAAAGACACTTGCTCCTTGGAAGAAAAGCTATGACAAACCTAGACAGCATATTAAAAAGCAGAGACATCACTTTGCCAACCGAAATTTGTCTAGTCAAAGCTATGATTTTTCCAGTAGTCAAGTATGGATGTGAGAGTTGGACCATAAAGAAAGCTGAGCGCTGAAGAACTGATGCTTCTGAACTGTGGTGTTGGAGAAGACTCTTGAGAGTCCCTCGGACTGCAAAGAGATCAAACCAGTCGATCCTAAAAGAAGTCAACACTAAATAGTCATTGAAAGGACTGATCCTGAATCTCTAATACTTTGGCCACCTGATGAGAAGAGCCAACTCCTTAGAAAAGACCCTGATTCTGGGCAAGATTGAAGGCAGGAGAAGGAGATGACAGAGGATAAGATGGTTGGATGGTGTCACTGACTCAGTGGACATGAGTTTGAGCAAGTTCCTGGAGATGGTGAAGCACAGGGAGCCTGGCATACTGCAGTCTGTGTAGCCACAAAGAGTCAGACATGACTGAGTGACTGAATAATTGATAAGAGGGCCGATGTTTTTTCCCTATATAACACTCATAATCCTTTTAATTACTTGGCATTTTATTCTCTGATAGATTGTGGCAGCTTTCATTCACTGCTGTAAACCCCAATGCTTTTCAAAATGTTCTTTAAATATGCACTGAGTGAAAATGAATGACATAACTGTCTTCTTTGATTAACCACAGGATCCACTCTCTGGAGAGGATGAGATGGTTAGATATCATCATCAACAGGTCAATTCATGAATCAATGAATTTGGAGGACATAGGAGCCTGGGGTCCTGCAGTCCATGTGGTCTCAAAGACTTAGCACCTGAACAACAACAGTATCCACCCTGGTAACAGATTTGATTTTCAGCCTTGGGCAATAAAGGTAGATAAGAAAAATCTCATAATATTTAATGTTGTCACAATCACCAGCTAAGAGGATTGAAGGTGCTAGAATCAATGGTCAGATCAAGTCAGAAAAAGCAGAGCATTATTAGCAGTGATGGTCTTGAAGTGCCCAGGAAAAGTGGTCAGAGTGCCCAACCAACCACTAGGCCAGTGAAGGATGGAGCCAAGGCCCCAGTAGACATGCACAGAGGGAATTGTTCAAGTTATTCACTCATGTGAAAAATATTCTTCATTCATAATTTTCATTTAGGGAATATAAGTGGCCCTGGGAACTTGATGGCATATAGGGGTGATGCCGACCAAGCTTCCCCAATGGCATACTGTGTGCTAAGTTGCTTTAGTCATGTCTGACTCTTTGGGACAATATGGACTGTAGCCCACCAGACTCCTCTGTCCATGGGATTCTCCATTCAAGGATACTAGAATGGGTTGCTGTTTACCACTCCAGGGGATCTTCCTGACCCAGGGATCAAACCCGAGTCTCTTGAATCCCCTGCATTAGCAGGTGGATTCTTTACCACTAACACCACCTGGGGTATTCCTCGAACTGTTTACAAATACAAACTTGGAAACATATGGGCAAAGAAGGATCCCAACCAGGACAGAATTCAGCATCCTAGGTCCATGACTACAGTATAATTTAACTACACCAAAACTCTATATGTGAATAATATAATAAATACTATATACTATCAACTTAAACAACATTCACAATCTGAAAACTGAGAGTTATGTCTTGCTAGGTGGGAATTTTTAGGACTTCAAGCCAGGAGGCAGCATCTCAAATAACCCTGAGAGAACTGCTCTCAGGAGGCAAGGGAAGGAGCCAGGTTATATAGAAGATTTAAAACAAAGGGCAGGTAATCTGAACATTAAAGGATTATTGCTAATTAAAGAAAGCCAGATGTCCCAAGCTAGAATTTAGTGCTCTTCTGTGTATGAGAAGATGCAAGAGTCTGGGCTCACTGAAAGCATTCCTTTCATATACATCTCAGCTATCTGGGGCCAGTATCCTGTGTTTTCACAACTGGAACTCCCCTGGGACTCACTGTAGGGAGTGGCTGCAGTCTGATGGCTGCTAGATCACAGGTATTCTCCATCCTGAGGGCTTTTTTAATTTACCAGCTCACATTGGAGGGCTGCAATCACTGATGACTGTGACATCCTTTTATACTGATATGGAAGGAAACATTTCATTTCTCGATACTAATAATCTTATACTAATGTAGTGCTATGAAAATGTTAGTCACTCAGTCATGTTCAACTCTTTGTGACCCCACCAGGCTCCTCTGTCTAATATAATCATATACTAGTTAAGTCAGACATGACTTAGTGACTGAACAACAACAATAATATACTAATGGTGTATGCTAATAATCCTGTAAGTACTGATACTATCCCCATCTTATAGATGGTGAAACTGAGGGTTAAGCATCTGAGAGCCACAGTTTGTTCATAGTACAACTGAGCTTCAAGTTCAGTTCTGCCTTACTCCAAAGTCTATGCTCTTCATCACTAGAAAATTTAACCGTAAGTCCCTAGTTTCTGAGCCCTCAAGGGAGTGAAATATTATCCTTTTGCAAATCCAAGTGAATAAACTGCTTCAGTGACTTATTCTAGATGAGTGTGTAAGAAATCATAAATCACTTCTGTGATCCATGCTGAAAATTTAAACACAATTCATAAAATATAATCAGATCCATTTCCCACTCTTCTCAATTAATGCATCTCCATTTTACAACTGTTTATTTACAACATGCTTACTGTAGACACACTTGATGAACTCTCATTCTGATTTAAGCAGAAAATAAAGAGTAAAATGTGTCATAAATGCACTGCCAACTTTAAATATTGATAGGTGAAGAAAGAAGAAGAAAATTTTCCCAACCTTTTGCAAATATTTACTGTAAACTCAACTCAAACACAGAAACGCTGCTCACAGAATTTAGTTTCAACATAAAGTAAATAATCATGGTAAGACAGGGCAGATCAGCATACTCGCTCTGACCTACCTGTTACTTTTGTATTGAACAGGCTTTATCCTCTCTGAAACTCAGATTCTCCATCTGGAAAATGTCATAAAGATCCTCAGTCTTATCAACTGCAAAATAAAGCTGTTAAAAGACCCAAAGAAAATAACGCAAATGAAAAAGTTTAAACAGTAAATATAGTGAAAATACTAAAGGATTATCTGGTGGGAATCCTCTGAGAGAATTAGCTTCTGGGGGCATTGGAGTCTAAGAAACTCTCCCCAACAGAAAAAGCCCCTCCTGCCTGCATAGCTCAAGGTTCTTACAAAAGCAAGGGGGAAAATGGGGAGCCAACTGCTTTTGACGGTGTGAACTTTTCTGAAGACACCTGGAGTCAGAGTTGCTCTCAAAAAGGCTTTTGTTGTTGTTGTGGAAGTATAGCTGGTTTACAATATTGTGTTACTTTTAGGTGTAGAGCAAAATGATTCAGTTATATATGATTCCCTTTGGATTAGTTTCCATTACTAGGTTATTACAAGATGTGAAATGACAATATCTCCTGTCATATCAATAAACAAGAAATGTCACAGCCACCAGTGATGTCTGGCCTCCAAATGTGAATGAGGGCTCCCAAAACTGAGATCCAGTGGATGCTGCCACCCCCAACGGTGATTGCTGAGGAGCTGGGGGAATGCAGTCATCTGCCACTCCTTAAGGTGAGTAAGGAAACAGGACTGGCCCCAGATAGATAGTTGAGGTGCATATGGAAGGAATAAACTCAGTGAGTCCAGAGGCTTGCATCTTCCCATACATAGAATGCCAAACTCCTTAACCTGATATCTGATCTTTGATGTTCAGCCTGCCTGCTGCCCTTGTTGCAAACTTGAATATAGCCCAACTTCCCCCTCCTGCCTCCCTGAAGCAGTTTTCTCAGAGCTACTGAGATGTGGTCTCCCAGAGTCAGAGTCCTAAATATTCCCACCAAATAAAACAACTCCCTACTTTCAGGTTGTGACTATATTTTTAGCTGACAAAGATATTTCCCTGTGTTATACAGGAAATCCTGTTGTTTATGTATTTTATGTATGGAAGTTTGTATCCATTAATCTTATATTCCTAATTTATTCCTCCTTCACCACCCTTTCCCTTTGTTAACCATAAATTTGTTTTCTGTGTCTGTAAACCTGTATCTGCTTTGTATATAGATTCATTTGTATTATTTTTTAGATTCCACATGTGAGTGACAATGTATGTTAGTAGTATTGGTCTTTGTCTGACTTACTTCACTTAGCATGATATTCTCTAGGTTCATTTGTGTTGCTGCAAATGGCATTTTTTTTTTTTTTTTTTTTTTTTGCAGCTGAGTATTATTCCATTGTATATACACCACGTCTTCTTAAACCAGTCATTGTTGATGAGCACTTAGGTTGCTTCCGTGTTTGGCTATTGTAAATACTGCTGCTATGAACACTGGACTGCATGTATCAATATCTTTTTAAATTAAAGTTTTCTTCTTTTCTGGATATACACCCAAAAGTGGGACTGCTGGATCATATGGTAACTCTTATGTATATATTTTTTTAAAGAACTGCAGTACTGATTTCTATAATGGCTGCTTCAATTTACGTTTCCAGCAACAGCATGAGGGTTCCTCAGAGGAGGATTTTATTTCTTCCTGCTCATTACCTAAAAGCATTTTCCCCTAGAGAGTTGTTATTAATATCTCCAGTTCTGCTGAATTTCGGACTTCCAGTCTCCAGTTTGTGATAATTTGTTACAATATTCCTTAGAAATAAACATGGAAACTGCGTGCAGCCACCAGTGGAGTGAGTATTAACAGAGAAGAGGGTGTAGGACTCAGTGTGAAGGCCCTTTTACGGTGAAAGGCTGAGGGGAAGGAGGATCTGAAGAGGACAATGACGCAGGAGGAAACCATGGAAGGAGGTTCTGGACGTGTGTGAAGAAGAAGGGCTGGCCAACGTGTCAGATGCTGCTGATTGGTCAGGTGGGATGAGGAAGGAAAGCTGATTGGTGAACTTGGCTTCCCGGAGGTGGTGGGAGACCTCGACAAGCTGCAGCGCAACTTGGTGAGGATGGATTTAAGACCGAACTGGAGACATCAGAGGCTGCAAGAATCTAGACAACTCTCTCAAAGTTTTGCCGCAAAAGGAAGCTGAGAAATGAGGTGGCAGCTAGGTAGGAGATGAGGTCAGGACAAGGCTTTTCAGACGGGAGGCGCTCCAACAGCATCCTTAGATGCTGATGGAAATAATCAAGACAACACCAAGAAATGCATTACTTAAGAGAGAGGGGAAATTGCTGGAATGATGTACCAAAAAAATTGTTTTTTTTTTTATACCTCCTTCTGCCAAGATAACAACTGTTCAGTGAATTTCCTCAAAGTGCTGTCTTTGACTTTTTTACATGGTTGAGATTACAGCTCAAGGAATATAGAGAGCAACATTTAAAGACAGTTAACTCAGCAAAAAGCCCCTTGATTAAAGTGAAAGAGGAGAGTGAAAAAGTTGGCTTAAAGCTCAACATTCAGAAAATGAAGATCATGGCATCTGGTCCCATCACTTCATGGGAAATAGATGGGGAAATAGTGGAAAGAGTGTCAGACTTTATTTTGGGGGGGGCTCCAAAATCACTGCAGATGGTGACTGCAGCCATGAAATTAAAAGACGCTTACTCCTTGGAAGAAAAGTTATGACCAACATAGATAGCATATTCAAAGCAGAGATATTACTTTGCCAACAAAGGTCCATCTAGTCAAGGCTATGGTTTTTCCAGTTGTCATGTATGGATGTGAGAGTTGGACTGTGAAGAAAGCTGAGTGCCGAAGAACTGATGCTTTTGAACTGTGGTGTTGGAGAAGACTCTTGAGAGTCCCTTGGACTGCAAGGAGATCCAACCAGTCCGTTCTGAAGATCAGCCCTGGGTGTTCTTTGGAAGGAATGATGCTAAAGCTGAAACTCCAATACTTTGGCCACCTCATGCGAAGAGTTGACTCATTGGAAAAGACTCTGACGCTGAGAGAGATTGGGGGCAGGAAGAGAAGGGGACGACAGAGGATGAGATGGTTGGATGGCATCACCAACTCAATGGACGTGAGTTTGAGTGAACTCCGGGAGATGGTGATGGACAGGAAAGTCTGGTGTGCTGTGATTCATGGGGTCACAAAGAGCCGGACATGACTGAGCAACTGAACTGAACTGAACTGAACTCAGTAATACACAGATTCAAAAAATATTATTTGAACAAGAGTTTAGTAGTGACTAACAATATCTGCTATTTGAATAGTTTAGACTATGACTCAGTCTATTTAATATAATATGCCCAAAATGGTTAAATTCCTTGGCAACTAAATGGCCATTGTGGAATTCTCTGCAATTCTGCTTTTGTGAGAGAGAAGGAAAAAAAAAAAAAGGTTTTTGTTTAACAATTCTCCTTACACTGTGTCCTGGTGTATTATTAGTTGAGGTATTTTTAGCAACTGCTAGAAATTGAAAAGCACAATATTTTTTTTTACATATTTATCAACTATGTCAAGAAGTCAATCTGAACAGTGGGTTGAAAGAGAGGTACATAAAACACGTTTCCTGACATAGAAAAAGAAGCCAAAAAAGAACTAACAAGAAAGCAAGGAAGTCTTGAGTTTCACCAGTGATCTCCTGAATTAAAAGGACAGCAAGTAATACAAACTCCAGTATTCTTGCCTGGAGAATCCCATGGACAGAGGAGCCTGGAGGGCTACAGTCCATGTGGTTGCAAAAGAGTTGGACACGACTTAGCAACTAAACAGCAACAAAGTAATGCAAAGGTTTCTTCATTTAACATTCCAACTTTCATCTCAAGTATATAAGAAATAAACAAAGGGGATTAAGAGGTACAAGCCTCCACTTATAAAATAAATGAGCCACAGAGATGTATAATAACATACAGAATAGGGAATAGAGTCAATAATATTGTACTAACTTTGTATGGGGATGGATAGTTACTGGACTTACCATGGTGATCCTCTCATCGTGTATGCAAATGTTCAATCCCTGTGTGATATACCTGAAATTAACATACTATTAAACATCAGTTATATTTCATACTAAGAAAGAGTATACAATATCCACATTCTTGACTTCATTTATCTTTTGAAAGCTTGCATGTCTGATAGTATTTAATATATTTCTGATAACCTTTCCTCTGAGAGGCAACTTTTCCATGCATTAAATTATTTGATCACACAGTTTTCCCTGTAACTGCTTTGGATTTCTTTCCATTATCTATGACCTTTAGATTCTGCAGAATAGTAAAACTTTTTTGTTGGAATCTTGGGTAATTTTTTTTCTTCTATCATCCCAGTTCAAAATTTTAACTAGGAGTTTTCTGTGTATGGCACTTTTCTCTTGGGTTATTTGATCTAAAATGGTGTGATAACATTTAAGGAAAGTAGTCAATTCTTTATTCTCTCTCTTATATAGAAGCTATGGTCCAATTATTCTGATTTACATCTGCAATTTTTATGTTAAATGTCTCATTTGTAATTTTATATGTCATTATTTTCTCAGCTTGATCTTTTTCCTTCAGGTCTTCTAAAGTTTATTTTCCACTGTGACTCTTTTATGTCAATTTGAATGTTAACTCTGGTGGTATAGGTTTAGTTCATTAACATTTCCATTTCTCTTTTATATCTGCTTTCATATTATCGTTTGTTTCTTAAAGTTTGCCTGTTTTCTTTTCCTTACAATTACTGTCCCTGTTACATAACAATGAATTCCTCTAGTGAATTCCTCCAAAAGGAGAGAGGATGTTAAAGTATTCTCTAACTTCTTTTTTTTTCTAATTCTTAAAATTAGACTTCAGATATTTCTTCTTTCTTGAGGATCAATTATTTTAAACATATCCCTTTTCCCTCTATTTCTCTAGTTCTTAAATGGTAGATCAGACTTTATTATTTAAAACATCATTCTTGCAACTACAATGTATCCATTTATAATGGATTATATCATTAGTAATAATGAGGAACAGAGATATGTTTAACTTGGAGAAAATTATTCAGTCGCTATTAGTTGAGGAAAAGGAGTTTCTGAACAGATAGGGTAGTGTGAGCCAATATTTTCTCTAAGTATAAATATACACTTCAATCATGTACTGAAAAGCATTTTATTTAGTGCCTACAAACAGCCAAAGCCAGCTGGAAACATGACAAAACTCCTGTTCTCACAATAAGTACATCATATGATAAAAGCAAATTTAATATTTGATTATTTCTAATTTTACAATTGTCTGACAAATTTTCCTAAGTACTTAAGAAATTAAGTAATTAGTTATGGGGAAACAATGGAAACAGTGACAGACTTTAATTTCTTGGGTTCCAAAATCACTGCAGATGGTGACTGCAGCCATGAAATTAAAAGACACTTGCTCCTTGGAAGAAAAGCTATGACAAACCTAGACAGCATATTAGAAAGCAGAGACATTACTTTGCCAGCAAAAGTCCATATACCCAAAGCTATGGTTTTTCCAGTAGGTATGTATGGATGTGAGAGTTGGACCATAAAGAAAACTGAGCACCAAAGAACTGATGCTTTTGAACTGTGGTGTTGTAAAAGACTCTTGAGAGTCCCTTGGACTGCAAGGAGATCAAACCAGTCAATCCTAAAGGAGATCAATGCTGAATATTCATTGGAAGAACTGATGCTGAAGCTGAAGCTCCAATCCTTTGGTCACCTGATGTGAAGAGACAACTCATTTGAAAAGACCCTGATGCTGGGAAAGATTGAAGGCGGGAGTAGAAGGGAATGACAGGATGAGATGGTTGGATGGCATCACCAACTCAATGAACCTGAGTTTGAACAAGTTCTGGGAAATAGTGAAGGATAGGGAAGCCTGGCGTCGTGCGGTCCATGGGGTTGCAAGGAGGCAGACACAACTAAGTGACTGAAAAACAACAATACATGCATTAATCTGCTTGCCAAAGCAGATGCCCCAGAAGACTCGAGTTCGATCCCTGAGTCAGGAAGACCCCCTGAGGAGGAAATAGCAACCCACTCCAGCATTCTTGCCTGGGAAATCTTATGGACAGAGGAGCCTGGCAGGCTACAGTCTATGGAGTTGCAAAGAGTCAGACATGATTTAGCAACTAAAACACTACCACCACCTCCATTTCCCCCACACCCCAGCCCCTGGTAACCACCACTGTCCCCTCTGTTTTTATGAGTTTGACTTTTTTTTTTTTTTTTTTTGGATTCCATATCTGAGTGAGATCATACAGTGTATGCCTTGCTCTTCTGGTTTATTTCACTTAGCACAGGATCCTCCAGCTTCGTGAATGTTGTCACAAATGAATTTGGCCATAAAAGAGAAGGAAATCCTGCCACCACAAATAATTTTGAACTTGTTTTCCCCAGGGAGTATTTAGAATTTCTTGGCACACTGAGACTACTTAATAACCAGACTAAGTCTTGGGTGTTAGAATATCCAGAGCTATCCTGGGCAATTCGTCTTCCCACTCTGACTGCCAAGCCAAGTCCTGTTTTGTAGTCCTTTTTATAACTGGGAATTGAGTCACTGCATTACCAAATTTGCACATCAGTTTATTCTATCTATAGCCCTTATCTAAGTGGTTTCTCCACTTGATTGTATTTAACAAATCTGCATACTGCTTCCCTGATACTGGGAAAGATTGAGGGCAGGAGAAGAAGGGGGCGACAGAGAATGAGATGGTTGGATGGCATCACTGAAATAATAGACACTAGTCTGAGCAAACTCCAGGAAATAGGGAAGCACAAGGAAGCCTGGCGTGCTGCAGTCCATAAGATCGCAGAGTCGGACATGACTTGGCAATTGAACAACAGCAATGTACTGCTTCAATCTGTCCTCAATTCTTGTTCTATTTTTCCTGCTTTTTAGAACCACAGTTTCTACAGGTATTAAAATAACATCAGATTGAATTTTGGAATGTCCTCATGTCTTGTCTGACAGGAGCAGCAAGAAGTCCCTAAACAATTGTGAACAGGAATGTGATGTGAACAGTTTAATATTTTCAATGCATTACTCTGACAACTCTGAGCAAAATGGGTTAGAAGGATGCTGAGTGGACTCAAAGTTTAAGGCTTTTGCCGTCCTGCAGGCAAGAGATTGCTTTGTGATTCAAGCTAGGAAAGAAAGGGAAAGTGTTAGTCACTCAGCTGTATCCAACTCTGCAACCCCATGGACTGTAGCCTGCCAGGCTCCTCCGTCCATGGGATTTCCTAGGCAAGAGTACTGGAGTGGGTTGCCATTTCTTTCTCCAGGGGATCCTCGACCCACAGATCAAGCCTGAGTCTCCTGCACTGCAGGCAGGTTCTTCATCATCTGAGCCACCAAGAAGCCCTCAAGTTGGGGTTGTGTGGCATCTACTTCTATACCCTTGACCCAACAAGGACCCTGGTCCTCTGGAATCTCTGCCTTTCTCCACTCAAAGCCAAGCAATGGAGGGAGACATGTGGAATTAGAGGAGAAGCAGACCCCAGCCAGCCAATCACACCAGTCCAGTGATACTGTCTCATTCAGATCACCCTCTTGCCACAGAGCATTGAACCTAAGTGTGATAGGGATTCGGCAAAGAAAGAGACAAAATAGGTGCAAAAAACCATCATGCTGGGGAGAGACTTGAACTGAACCCAGTCATAGGGAGGAACCCAACCCCTAAGGAGGATTGACGGCCCTAGAAATATTTATGTGTACACACTCTTTCCAAGCTCTGAGTTGCTGATGGGAGGAAGGGAAATAGTAACTGAAAATTGTTTTGCACATTCATATTTCTTTTACTATTTTATTCAAATCTTTGAGACAGAAGACTCCTACTATTAATTACATTTTTATATGAAGACCTGAGGTTTAGAGATGCTAAATAGCCCAGGGTAATGTTCAAGTGTGTGTTTACATGCACACACACACAACACATGAGTCAGGACTAGATTCTGAAAATATTCCTTCTGAAAATATTCCTTCCTCCAGGAATCTAACTGTATGGTTTAGATTTTGTCAGGAAACTTCTCAAAGCCACACTAAAGCACATTTCTATCAATCTGATTTTTACATATAAAATATTATCAAATGCTTAGTAGTACTGAGCACTGTGCTGTGTGTGCTCAGTCGCTCAGTCATGAACGACTGGGACATCACAGACGAGTCCACCTGGCCCCTCTGTCCGTGGGACTTTCCAGGAAAGGATTCTGGAGTGGGCTGCCATTTCCTTCTCCAGGAGGACCTTCCCCACCCTGGGTCGAACCTGTGTCTCCTGCATCTCCTCCATTGCAGTCAGAATCATTACTGCTGAGCCACCACCCTGTGTTTGGAGAAAATAAACCCTGTGAGATTTCTCTTTTGTTCATTATTTTCTCCCCTGTGCCCAGCACTGAGTCTGGCATAAGTAAGTGCTCAAATAAATATTTAATAAGATGTTAGTTGCTAGGTATGTTACACTTTTTCCCAGATGGAAGTCTTTGGGGGAGTCAATAGCAAATTTAAAATAAGAGTAGATTCTTGGGTTCAGGTCCTGTATCGCAATCGCTAGACTGACAGCCCCCTAAGCCCTCTACTCTGGTTCAAAGGTGCTTCCCATGTGGTTCCCAGCAACCCCTCCCTCCAAGTCCTGAATCCTACAGGTAGATGCTGGGCCCACCTGTTTTTCAGGCTTCCTTTCATCCCCTGACACTCTGTTAGCACATGGGATTGGTCAGAAATATCATCTTCCTTCCAGTGGAAATAAATGAAGCCCACTCAAATGAGACCAAGCAAAAGCTAGGTATTCAGAGCTGGCTATAGCAAGAGAGTCATTCACCATTGCTCGTTTTGCTAGAGGCTCAAAGGCAAGTAGAGGAGTGGGAAAGCTGCATAATGGAAAACAGGGATGGCTTCAGGTGGGTCCTGACTTGAGGCTGTCGGCTTGGAGAAGCTGAAGGAGGGCTAAAGAAAAGCAGGATACCTGATGAGACTGGTTGTTGCTGCTGTTTAGTTGTCCATTCATGTCTGACTCTTTGCAACCCCATGTACTGCAGCACACCAGGCCTCCCTGTTCCTCACCATCTCCCAAAGTTTGCCCAAGTTCATGTCCATTTCATCCATGATGCCATCCAGCCATCTCATCCTCTGACACCTTCTTCTCTTTCTGCCCTGAGTCTTTCCCAGCATCAGGGACTTTTCCAAGGAGTCGGCTGTTTACGTCAGCTAACCAAAATACTGGAGCTTCAGCTTCAGCATCAGTCCCTCCAATTAGTATTCAGGGTTGATTTCCCTTAAGATTGCCTGGTTTGATATCCTTGCTGTCCAAGGGATTGGTTAGGGGTGCACAATTGGCTTTCTCTGGTTAGTCCTAAGTTGGAAGCAGGGGCCAAACTTAGGAAAGCTATCAGTTAATAATCAAGTCCTGGCCACTTGGGGTTCATTGTTGCAGAAGTTATTGTTTGGCTTCCTGAATTGGTGCTAGAGATAATACTCTGTCTTCTACAAGTCTGACATAGATAGCACGCTAGCTTCCTGGGCTGGGTACCTGCAGATAATGGGTTGGTTTCCTGGGTTGGTTGGGTCAGAATTCTATTTTTATGAATATGTCCATAGTCAATTCATACATTCAGTCTCCTACCCTTTTCTGAATTCTCCTTTTAGGCCAAAATCAGAGCTGCCTCTTCTCTGTGTTTTTAATGAGGATTAAAACCATATGATTCTTTCAGAGGACTTGCTTCCTAGTAAAACCTTCTTCCCCCTTGGAACCTGATCAAGAAAGAGGACTGGGAGGAATTATCAAGAACTCACGGCTGTCCCACCACTGTGCTCTCCTTTCACTGCCCCCAGGAAAAGTTGGGGTACCTATACTTTCTCTCTTTCCAAGGAAAATGTTCTTCCCATTAGCTTCTCTACTTGAGGCAGACATAGGGATGTGCTGGCCAGATGGCCCTTCAAGGAGGGACTTGCTCTCATTTGCAGAGAGTGCAGTCAGCTGATGACTTTCACTGTCAGTTCCTTCTGGTCCTGCTCAGAAACCCCCTTAAGCTGGCTCTCTTTAGGATTAATCCATGTTCAGCAACTGAGCAAGTCAGGGGTATGAAAATGCCACCATTTTGGCCTGATGGGGACAAGTTGATGAGGGTGCTTCCCCCTAGAGATCTCCACAATGTTGGCCACAATTTCTCAGGCTGAGAGCATTGCTGCGCTGTCTCCTCTGCAGTTTTCCCCACACAATTTCCCATCTTCCTTTCACAATTGCTGATTCCTAATCCTGCACTAATTCCTAATCCTCAAGCTCCATATCAGCTACCTCTTCTGATGAACCCAATCTGTGACTGAATCTTGGAGTCTCTCTGCTTTTGGTCCCATGGTGGTATCCCTACCATGAAAAACTGGTCAGCGTAAGTATGAATATACTCTCAGTTCACAGCTTTACCTCTCAGGTCCTTAAGTCTGGGAGTAAGCACACACACACACACACACACACACACACAGCAATCTAACCATTGTGATCAATCTGTTCTTGGGCTAATTGTGTATGTTATCATTGTTCAGTCCCTAAATCATGTCTGACTCTCTGGGACCCCATGGACTGCATCATGCCAGCCTTCCCTGTCCTTCACTATCTCCTGGAGCTTGCTCAAACTCATTTCCACTGAGTCAGTGATGCCATCCAACCCTCTCATCCTGTTGCCCTCTTCTCCTCTTGTCCTTAATCTTTCTCAGCATCCAGGTCTTTTCCAGTAAGCCAGCTCTTTGCATCAGATGGCCAAGTTATTGGAGCTTCAGCATCAATCCTTCCAAAGGAAGTCAGTGTTGACTTTCATTAGGATTGACTGATTTGATCTCCTTGCTGTCCAAGGGACTCTCAAAGAGTCTTCTCCAACACCACAGTTCAACACCACAATTCTTCAGTGCTCAGCTTTCTTTATGGTCCAACTCTCATACCCATATATGACTACTGGAAAAACCATAGCTTTGACTATATGGACCTTTGTTGGCAAAGCGATGTCTCTGCTTTTCAATATACTGTCTAGGTTTGTCATAGCTTTTCTTCCAAGGAGCAAGTGTCTTTTAATTTCATGGCTGCAGTCACCATCTGCAGTGATTTTGGAGCCCAATAAAATAAAATCTGTCACTGTTTCCATTTTTTTCCCAACTATTTGCTATGAAGTAATGGGACCGTATGCCATGGTCTTCATGTTAATGTAGACCTTCAGTTTATGTAGGTGTGACCTTAATACAGAGATGAGCAAGTGATAGTCCATAGTCTGCCAATTGGTTACTAATAAATGAGGGTTGAATTGGTACCCGGGGAAGAATTTATACCCATCCATCTCTTCTCCACAGAAGTGGCAGGCCAGTCGAGTGCTTTCACAGCTCCCCATGGCTCTTAATCTGGAGTATAAGGGTAACATGGACCCCAAGATGGTCTGCTCAGTAACAGAAGAATAGAGAAGTGGAAAAATAGAAACCATTGAAAGAAGAAGATTGGATTTACAAAGTTGTTCAGTTCAGTTGCTCAGTTGTGTCTGACTCTGTGACCACATGGACGGCAGCAAGCCAGGCCTCCCTGTCCATCACCAACTCCCAGAGCTTGCTCAAACTCAAAGTTGGAACTTAGAGTCATTCCTGATCTACAGTTTAACCACCAGGCTTAGTGTCTCAGCCCATACCAGGAATTTAGCACAAATCCTTTGAGCCCAGGCTGGTCTGGAAGCTAGCTGTCTGGACTTCAGATGGGGCGTGCACACACCCATTGGTAATCTCAGCCACTGGCTCCAGAAGCACTGGATTAAGGGGAAAGCTTTCTCATTGGTGTTAAATTCAACATGATCCAAATCCTCACATGACTAATAGTCTGTACTTTTTTCTCATCAAAAGGTGATTTATTGAGTAGCAAAAATGGACATTGGGAGCAAATAGCAAAGTGAATGAGCCTGAGGTGGAGAAGGAGAGGACCGCACTGTGTTAGCCTCCATTTGCAAGTGAATCACCCCCTATCGAATTATCATCAGCAATGAGAAAATTCATCCATCAAGCAGACAGTGTGCTAGAGAGCCTGTGAACAAAAGCCAAGGAACCAGGCACTGCCTCCCATTTCCCAGTGTGAAAGCATTCCAAAATTCAGACAGCAAAGACCAGAGTCCCCAGTTGTTCATATTACCCTCAAATGGAACCTCATTACTATGAGCCATTATGTTCTGGTAGCTTTATCTCTGGTGCTTTTTAGCTGCAAAACTGTGAATATTTCATCTGACGTGAATGGGCCTGGGATAACCCGGGATTTGAAGCATTACAGAATCACAAAAGGCAGCAACCTCAATCTCATGCAGAACATGGGATCAAATTAGATCAGGATGATGGACTGAGGACACAGACTGCCTCCTCTTGGATCCAAAATCCCCTAGAAATATAGGAAACTGGGGATAAGTGGGTGTGTGTGTACAAGAGAGTTATTGCTTACTTCCACTAGAAATGAGCTTCCCCGGTGGCTCAGTGGTAAAGAATCTGCCTGGAATGCAGGAGCTTTGGGTTCAATCCCTGGGTCAGGAAGGTCCCCTGGAGAAGGGCATGGCAACCCACTCTAGTATTCTTGTTGAGAAAATCCCATGGACAGAGGAGCCTGGCTGGGTAGAGTCCATGGGGTTGAAAGGGGTCAGACATGACTGAATCGACTGGGCACACATGCACCACTAGAAAAAAATATATCTATCAGTACACCAATAAAGTCAGTGAAAGTGGCTCAGTTGTGTCTGACTCTTTGCAACTCCATGGACTATACAGCCCATGGAATTCTCCAGGCCAAAATACTGATGTGGGTAACCTATCCCTTCTCCAGGGGATCTTCCTGAACCCCAGGAAATTGGGGTCTCCTGCCTTGCAGGCAGATTCTTTACCAACTGAGCTATCAGGGAAGCCCTCTCAGTACACCAGAAATTTGGCTAATTTCCAAAAGATGGGAAGCAAATGAGGTTGGTTTGATGGATCAAACAGCAGCCCAAAACTCAACCCACAAGTTGGAAGCTATGAAAAATAGAAGCAGAGCTGGGTGTGCTGTGAGTGTGAATGTGGCAGTTATAGGGAGCTGGGGAGCTGTCAGAATTATGGGGTCACATTTGGAATGTATAGAGCAATCTGATGACTCCACCCTGCCTACACCAACCCTTCGCCCCACACCTCCACCAATCAGAAGAAAGCATTTTCTACTAGACTGTAGTAGACAATTAGTTTGAATGCTCAAATTGGTACTGTTGGTACTAATGGTAACATCTGATAAATAGGAAAAACAGGAAGCTCCAAACCCAAAAGACAGAGCAATCAGATGCTCCACCAGAAAGTACTTCCTATCACCTCCTCCTGGAGACAGGCTGTCTTGAACAGAATCACAGTCACATGTGTCAAAAGGGAATCTCAGATTTATTTTTTAAATGAGTACAAGAGCAAGAACAGGAAATATTTAAAGAAAACTAATACTTTGATAGAGAGGCACAAAAGACAACACATAAGAAAGCATGCACAGTGGAACAAAAAAGAAAGGACTTTTTATAATTAAATGTATTTATTTTTAATTGAAGGATAATTGCTCTACAATGTCGTGTTGGTATCTGCCAGACATCAACATGAATCATCCAGAGGGATACATAGGTCCCCTCCCTCTTGAGCCTCCCCCTCACCTCCCTCCCCATCCCACCTCTCTAGGAAAGAGAGGACTTTAAATGAAGTATAATTGATAACCTCAGAGTTCTAAGAGAGCCCATCTCATTTATGAAACAAAAATGAGTTATTCTGACAAAGAACCAATTAGATATCCTGGAAACAAAAGAGCATGATTATTAAAACAAAAATCTCAAATATCAAAATAGGTACCCCTGAGGAATAAATTACTAAGCTGGAGGATAGAACTGACAAATTCCCTCAGATGTCTGCAAAGAAAGCATGAGATAAAAGTCTAAAGTATGAAGGCTACTAGCACTGGAGTTTGAAAATCCAGTTAGAAAAACTAGAAAATCTAATCAGTTTCTTCCTGATGATAAGCAGGTGCTCTGACTCCTTTATCATGAACTCCTTTTGGAATTGCCTCCTGTCTCTCAATCTATGTGAATGGCCTCCTAGGATGCTCCCATGACCAACTGGCTAAAGAAGGAGAACTTGAGTAAGATGCACCAGCCCCAGCAGGAAGTGGAATGCTGCAACACTACAGCCCTACCCAGGGACAACACTGAAGGTCAAGGTGCAGAAAAATCCTCCAGCAGGCAGACCTCTGAGCAGCATGTGTCCACAGCGATGAGTGAAAGATTGCCAGAGGTGTGGTTCTAGGCTCATTCATGGGGTTATGAATGGTTTAGCTGGATGGCCTGGGGCTTGGAAGTTGAGAAAGTTCTGGGAACTTCCAAGCTTGGAAGATGACTGGCAAGAAAATCTGGGGGAAATTTAGGTGTGATGGTGAGACATTTGTGTCTCAGGTAAATGTCCACCAAGGGCATCCACTGCAAGTTCAGTTCAAGTCATTTCAGTCACTCAGTTGTGTACAACTCTTTACAACCCCATGAACCGCAGGACACCAGGCCTCCCTGTCCATCACCAACTCCTGGAGTCCACCCAAACCCATGTCCATTGTGTTGGTGATGCCATCCAATCATCTCATCCTCTGTCGTCCCCTTCTCCTCCAGCCCTCAATCTTTCCCAGCATCAAGGTCTTTTCAAATGAGTCAGCTCTCCGCATGAGGTGGCCAAAGTATTGGAGTTTCAGCTTCAACATCAGTCCTTCCAATGAACACCCAGGACTGATCTCCTTTAGGATGGACTGGTTGGATCTCCTTGCAGTCCAAGGGACTCTCAAGAGTCTTCTCCAACACCACAGTTCAAAAGCATCAATTCTTCTGTGCTCAGATTTCTTCACAGTCCAGCTCTCACATCCAAACATGACCACTGGAAAAACCGTAGCCTTGACTAGATGGACCTTTGTTGACAAAGTAATGTCTCTGCTTTTGAATATGCTACCTAGGCTGGTCATAACTTTCCTTCCAAGGAGCAAGTGTCTTTTAATTTCATGGCTGCAATCACCTTCCACAGTGATTTTGGAGCCCAGAAAAATAAAGTCAGCCACTGTTTCCACTGTTTCCCCATCTATTTCCCATGAAGTGATGGGACCGGATGCCATGATCTTAGTTTTCTGGATGTTGATCTTTAAGCCAACTTTTTCACTCTCCTCTTTCACTTTCACCAACAGGCTCTTTAGTTCTTCTTCACCTTCTGCCATAAAGGTGGTATCATCTGCATATCTGAGGTTATTGATATTTCTCCTGGCAATCTAGATTCCAGCTTGTGGTTCTTCCAGCCCAGCATTTCTCATGATGCGTAGAAGTTAAACAAGCAGGGTGACAATAAACAGCCTTGACGTACTCCTTTTCCTATTTGGAACCAGTCTGTTGTTCCATGTCCAGTTCTAGCTGTTGCTTCCTGACCTGCATATAGGTTTCTCAAGAGGCAGGTCAGGTGGTCTGGTATTCCCATCTCTTTCAGAATTTTCCACAGTTTATTGTGATCCACACAGTCAAAGACTTTGGCATAGTCAATAAAGCAGAAATAGATGTTTTTCTGGAACTCTCTTGCTTTTTTGATGATCCAGCAGATGTTGGCAATTTGATCTCTGTTCCTCTGCCTTTTCTAAAATCAGCTTGAACATCTGGAAGTTCACAGTTCACATATTGCTGAAGCCTTGGAGAATTTTGAGCATTACTTTACTAGGCGTGTGAGATGAGTGCAATTATGCTGTAGTTTGAGCATTCTTTGGCATTACGTTTCCTTGAGATTGGAATGAAAACTGACGTTTTCCAGTCCTGTGAGCACTGTTGAGTTTTCCAAATGTGCTGGCATATTGAGTGAAGCACTTTCACAGCATCATCTTTCAGGATTTGAAACAGCTCAACTGGAATTCCATCACCTCCACTAGCTTTGTTCATAGTGATGCTTCCTAAGGCCCACCTGACTTCACATTCCAGGATGTCTGGCTCTAGGTGAGTGTGAGTGATCACACCTTCGTGATTATCTGGGTCATGAAGATCTTTTTTGTACAGTTCTGTGTATTCTTGCCACCTCTTCTTAATATCTTTTGCTTCTGTTAGGTCCATAGCATTTCTGTCCTTTATTGAGCCCATCTTTTCTTGAAATGTTCCCTTGCTATCTCTACTTTTCTTGAAGAGATCTCTAGTCTTCCCCATTCTATTGTTTTCCTCTATTTCTTTGCATTGATTGCTGAGGAAGGCTTTCTTATCTCTCCTTGCTATTCTTTGGAACTCTGCATTCAGATGCTTATATCTTTCCTTTTCTCCTTTGCTTTTCATTTCTCTTTTCACAGCTATTTGTAAGGCCTCCTCGGACAGACAGCCATTTTACTTTTTTGCATTTCTTTTTCTTGGGGATTGTCTTGCTCCCTGTCTCCTGTACAATGTCATGAACCTCTGTCCACAGTTCATCAGGTACTCTGTCTATCAGATCTAGTTCCTTAAATCTATTTCTCACTTCCACTGTATAGTCATAAGGGATTTGATTTAGGTCATACCTGAATGGGCTAGTGGTTTTCCCCACTTTCTTCAATTAAAGTCTGAATTTGGCAATAAGGAGTTCATGGTCTGAGCCACAGTCAGCTCCGAGTCTTGTTTTTGCTGACTATATAGAGCTTCTCCATCTTTGGCTGCAAAGAATATAATCAATCTGATTTTGGTGTTGACCATCTGGTGATGTCCATGTATAGAGTCTTCTCTTGTGTTGTTGGAAGAGGGTGTTTGCTATGACCAGTACGTTCTCTTGGCAGAACTCTGTTAGCCTTTGCCCTGCTTCATTCCGTACTCCAAGGCCAAATTTGCCTGTTACTCCAGGCGTTTCTTGACTTCCTACTTTTGCATTCCAGTCCCCTATAATGAAAAGGACATCTTTTTTGGGTGTTAGTTCTAGAAGGTCTTGTAGGTCTTCAAAGAACCATTCAACTTCAGCTTCTTCAGTGTTACTGGTCGGGACAGAGACTTGGATTACCATGATATTGAATGGTTTGCCTTGGAAACAAACAGATCATTCTGTCGTTTTTGAGATTGCATTCAAGTACTGCATTTTGGACTCTTTTGTTGACCATGATGGCTACTCCATTTCTTCTAAGGGATTCCTGCCCACAGTAGTAGATACAATGGTCATCTGAGTTAAATTCACCCATTCCAGGACATCTTAGTTCGCTGATTCCTAGAATGCAGACATTCACTCTTGCCATCTCCTGTTTGACCACTTCCAATTTGCCTTGATTCATGGACATAACATTCCAGGTTCCTGTGCAATATCACTCTTTACAGCATTGGACCTTGCTTCTATTACCAGTCCCATCCAGAACTGGGTGTTGTTTTTTTGTTTTTGTTTTTGTTTTTGCTTTGGCTCCATCCCTTCATTCTTTCTGGAGTTATTTTTCCACTAATCTCCAGTAGCATATTGGGCACCTACTGACCTGGGGAGTTCATCTTTCAATGTCCTATCTTTTTGCCTTTTCATACTGTTCATGGGGTTCTCGAGGCAAGAATACTGAAGTGGTTTGCTATTCCCTTCTCCAGTGGACCACATTCTATCAGACCTCTCCACCATGACCCGCCCGTCTTGGGTGGCTCCACATGGCATGGCTTAGTTTCATTGAATTAGACAATGTTGTGGTCCATGTGATCAGATTGGCTAGTTGTCTGTGATGGTGGTTTCCGTCTGTCTGCCCTCTGATGCCCTCTCTCAGTGCCTACCGTCTTACTTGGGTTTCTCTTACCTTGGGCGTCTGGTATCTCTTCATGGCCTCTCCAGCAAAGCGCAGCCACCGCTCCTTACCTTGGACATGGGGTAGCTCCTCTCGGCCAAGCTCATGCCCCATCTCTTAATCATCAGGTGGACGGAGTGAATCGCTCTGCAGAAGTCAGTCAGTGCCCTTCCTCGGAGTGACAGTCATTCATACTTCTGTTCATAGGTCACCTTCTCACTCTTATCCCTTCATCCTCTGGTTCTTTAACCTGACTTTATTTCCTTTCTTGTAGCATTGGTCACACTCACTACATCCCATACTTATTTCTCTCCTTGAGAACTGTCCTATCCAGAAAGTGAAAGTGTTATCTGCTCAGTTGTGTCCTACTCTTTGTGACCCCATGAACTGTAGCCCTCCAGGCTCCTCTGTCCATGGAATTCTCCAGGCAAGGATACCAGAGTGGGTAGCCACTTCCTTCTCCAGGGGATCTTCCCAACCCAGGGATCCAACCTGGGTCTCCTGCCTTACAGGCAGGTTCTTTACCATCTGAGTCACCAGAGAAGCCTGCCCTAGCCAGATCACCATCAAATCGCACATGGACAAGCAACCACTTCTAACTGAGAATTCACCTGTGAAGCCATCTGGTCCTGGGCTTTTGTTTGCTGGAAGATTTCTGATTACAGTTTCAATTTCTGTGCCTGTGATGGGTCTGTTAAGATTTTCCATTTCTTCCTGGCTCAGTTTTGGAAAGTTGTACTTTTCGAAGAATATGTCCATTTCTTCCAAGTTGTCCATTTTATTGGCATATAGCTGCTGATAGTAGTATCTTATGATCCTTTGTATATCTGTGTTGTCTATTGTGATCTCTCCATTTTCATTTCTAATTTGTTGATTTGATTTTTCTCCCTTTGTTTCTTGATGAGTCTGGCTAATGGTTTGTCAATTTTATTTATCCTCTCAAAGAACCAGCTTTTGGCTTTGTTGATTTTTGCTATGATCTCTTTTGTTTCTTTTGCATTTATTTCTGCCCTAATTTTTAAGATTTCTTTCCTTCTACTAACCCTGGGGTTCTTCATTTCTTCCAATTTGTAGTTGCTTTAGGTGTAGAGTTAGGTTATTTATATGACTTTTTTCTTGTTTCTTGAGTAAGCCTGTATTGCTATGAACCTTCCCCTTAGCACTGCTTTTACAGTGTCCCATAGGTTTGGGGTTGTTGTGTTTTCATATTCATTAGTTTCTATGCATATTTTGATTTCTTTTTTGATTTCTTCTGTGATTTGTTTGTTATTCAGCAACATGTTGTTCAGCCTCCATATGTTGGAATTTTTAATACTTTTTCTCCTGTAATTGACATCTAATCTTACTACATTGTGGTCAGAAAAGGTGTTTGGAAGGATTTCAATTTTCTTGGATTTACCAAGGCTAGATTCATGGCCCAGGATGTGATGTATCCTGGAGAAGGTTCCATGTGCACTTGAGAAAAAGGTGAAATTCATTGTTTGGGGGTGAAATGTCCTATAGATATCAGTTAGGTCTAACTGGTCTATTGTATCATTTAAAGTTTGTGTTTCCTTGTTAATTTTCTGTTTAGTTGATCTATCCATAGGTGTGAGGGGGTATTAAAGTCTCCTGCTATTATTGTGTTATTATTAATTTCCCATTTCATACTTGTTAGCATTAGTCTTACATATTGCAGTGCTATATGTTGGGTGCATATTTTTATAATTGTTATATCTTCTTCTTGGAAGAAGATAAACTCAAACTACCACACAGTTGCACTAATCTCACACACTTAATAAAGTAATGCTCAAATTTCTCCAAGCCAGGCTTCAGCAATATGTGAACTTCCAGATGTTCAAGTTGGTTTTAGAAAAGGCAGAGGAACCAGAGACCAAATTGCCAACATCCGCTGGATCATCAAAAAAGCAAGAGAGTTCCAGAAAAACATCTATTTCTGCTTTATTGACTATGCCAAAGCCTTTGACTGTGTGGATCACAATAAACTGTGGACAATTCTGAAAGAGATGGGAATACCAGAGCACCTGACCTGCCTCATGAGAAACCTATATGCAGGTAAGGAAGCAACAGTTAGAACTGGACATGGAACAACAGACTGGTTCCAAATAGGAAAAGGAGTATGTCAAGGCTGTATCCTGTCACCCTGCTTATTTAACTTCTATGCAGAGTACATCATGAGAAACACTGGGCTGGAAGAAGCACAAGCTGGAATCAAGACTGCCGGGAGAAATATCAATAACCTCAGATATGCAGATGACACCACCCTTCTGGCAGAAAGTGAAGAGGAACTAAAGAGCCTGTAGGTGAAAGTGAAAGAGGAGAGTGAAAAGTTGGCTTAAAGCTCAACATCCAGAAAACAAAGATCATGGCATCTGGTCCCATCACTTCATGGGAAATAGATGGGGAAACAGTGGAAACAGTGTCAGACTTTATTTTTCTGGGCTCCAAAATCACTGCAGATGGTGACTGCAGCCATGAAATTAAAAGACACTTACTCCTTGGAAGGAAAGTTATGACCAACCTAGATAGCATATTCAAAAGCTGAGATATTACTTTGTCAACAAAGGTCCATCTAGTCAAGTCTATGGTTTTTCCAGTAGTCATGTATGGATGTGAGAGTTGGACTGTGAAGAAAGCTGAGTGCCAAAGAATTGATGCTTTTGAACTGTGGTGTTGGAGAAGACTTTTGAGAGTCCCTTGGACTGCAAGGAGATCCAACCAGTCCATTCTAAAGGAGATCGGTCCTGGGTGTTCTTTGGAAGGAATGATGCTAAAGCTGAAACTCCAATACTTTGGCCACCTCATGAGAAGAGTTTACTCATTGGAAAAGACCCTGATGCTGAGAGGGATTGAGGGAAGGAGGAGAAGAGGATGACAGAGGATGACATGGCTGGATGGCATCACCGACTCGATGGACGTGAGTCTGAGTGAACTCCGGGAGTTGGTGATGGACAGGGAGGCCTGGCATTCTGCAATTCATGTGGTCGCAAAGAGTCGGAGATGACTGAGCGACTGAACTGAACTGAACTTCTTGGATTGATCCTTTGATCGTTATGTAGTGACCATCTTTGTCTCTTTTCACAGCCTTTGTTTTAAAGTCTATTTTATCTGATAAGAGTATTGCTAGTCCTGCTTTCTTTTGGTCCCTATTTGCATGGAAAATCTTTTTTCAGCCCTTCACTTACAGTCTGTATGTGTCCCCTGTTTTGAGGTGGGTCTCTTGTAGACAACATACATAGGGGTCTTGTTTTTGTATCCATTCAGCCAGTCTTTGTCTTTTGGTTGGGGCATTCAACCCATTTACATTTAAGGTAATTATTGATAAGTATGATCCCATTGCCATTTACTTTATTGTTTTGGGTTCGAGTTTATACACCTTTTCTGTGTTTCCTGTCTAGAGAAGCTCATTTAGCATTTGTTGGAAAGCTAGTTTGGTGGTGCTAAATTCTCTCAGCTTTTGCTTGTCTGTAAACCTTTTGATTTCTCCTTCATATTTGAATGAGATCCTTGCTGGGTACAGTAATCTGGGCTGTAGGTTATTTTCTTTCATCACTTTAAGTATGTCTTGCCATTCCCTTCTGGCCTGAAGAATTTCTATTGAAACATCAGCTGTTATCCTTATGGGAATCTCCTTGTGTGTTATTTGTTTTTCCCTTGCTGCTTTTAGTATTTGTTCTTTGTGTTTGATCTTTGTTAATTTGATTAATATGTGTCTTGGGGTGTTTTGCCTTGGGTTTATCCTGTTTGGGACTTTCTGGGTTTCTTGGACTTGGGTGACTATTTCCTTCCCCATTTTAGGGAAGTTTTCAACTATTATCTCCTCAAGTATTTTCTCATGGACTTTCTTTTTGTCTTCTTCTTCTGGGACTCCTATGATTTGAATGTTGGGGCATTTAACATTGTCCCAGAGGTCTCTGAGGTTGTCCTTATTTCTGTTCATTCTTTTTTTTTTCCTTTCGGTTTCATTTATTTCTACCATTCTATCTTCTATCTCACTAATCCTATCTTCTGCCTCTGTTATTCTACTGTTGGTTCCCTCCAGTGTTTTTTATCTCATTTATTGCATTATTCATTATATATCGACTCTTTTTTATTTCTTCTAGGTCCTTGTTAAACATTTCTCGCATCTTCTCGATCTTTGTCTCCAGGCTATTTATCTGTAACTCCATTTTGTTTTCAAGATTTTGGATCATTTTCACTATCGTTATTTGGAATTCTTTGTCAGGTAGATTCTCTATCTCTTCCTCTTTTGTTTGGTTTGGTGGGCATTTATCCTGTTCCTTTACCTGCTGAGTATTTCTCTGCCTTTTCATCTTGTTTATATTGCTGTGTTTGGGGTGGCCTTTCCGTATTCTAGCAGTTTGTGGTTCCTCTTTATCGTGGAGGTTCCTCGCTGTGGGTGGGGCTGGATGGGTGGCTTGTCAAGGTTTCCTGGTTAGGGAAGCTTGTGTCGGTGTTCTGGTGGGTGGAGCTGTATTTCTTCTCTCTGGAGTGCACTGAAGTGTCCAGTAATGAGTTTTGAGATGTCAGTGGGTTTGGAGTGACTTTGGGCAGTGTGTATATTGAAGCTCAAGGCTATGTTCCTGTGTTGCTGGAGAATTTGTGCGGTATGTCTTTCTCTGGAATTTGTTGGCCCTTGGGTGGTGCTTTATTTCAGTGTAGGTATAGAGGCATTTGATGAGCTCCTATCAATTAATATTCCATGGGGTAAGGAGTTCTCTGGTGTTCTCAGGATTTGGACTTAAGCCTCCTGCCTCTGGCTTTCAGTTGTATTCTTACAGTAGCCTCAAGACTTCTCCATCTATACAGCACCGATGTTAAAACATCTAGGTTAATGATGTAAAGTGTCTCCAGACATGGCCAAATGTCCCCTGGAATATAAGACCATCATAATATAGACCATAAAACATGGATGACAGGAAACATGGACACTAATGTCTTTTTTTTTAATTGGAGGCTAGTTACTTTACAATATTGTAGTGGTTTTTGCCATACATTGACATGAATCAGCCATAGATATACATGTGTTCCCCATCCTGAACCCCCCTCCCACTTCCCTCCCCATCCCATCCCTCAGGGTCATCCCAGTGCACCAGCCCTAAGTACCGTATCTCATGCATCGAACTTGGACTGGTGATCTATTTCACATAATTTTAAAGTAGTGTTAGTCGCTCAATTGTGTCCAAATCTTTGTGATCCTATGGACTGTAGCCCACCAGGCTCCTCTGTCCATGGAATTCTCCAGGCAAGAATACTGGAGTGGGTTTCCATTCCCTTCTTCTGCAGATCTTTCTGACCCAGGGATTGAACCCAGGTCTCTAGCATTGCAGGTGGATTCTTTACCATCTGAGCTTCCAGGGAAGCTCAGGTTTTGTTTTGATCCTTCTGTGGTTTCAAAAAGAAATTTTTCTGTAGAGTATTTGCCAGCAATAAAATGCAACCCATCCTCAATAATGCAAGAGTTACTTTTAACCAAAACAGAGAAAAGGTGTGGGAAAATCTACTTTTTTCTGGAGCCTCTTACTATTTTTGGATTTGGACCTGAATTCCATTCCTTTTGAAATAAGTCGCTTGGAAGGGAAGCTTACATTTTTTCCCACATGCCAGAAATTGTAGCAACGCCTTTTTCACATTATTCAAAAAGCCACAAACAGCATCCTGAGCTGCAGTCATCTCTGAGTTGAGAAGCATTTCCTTGGGTTTTGCAAGTCTGGACAGAAGGGCTAAGAAGCTGGGTGTCCTGGGTGGCATTTGAAACTCCTCTTTAGAGAGACCAGAGCTGACCTAAGAAGATGCTAATCACTCACCTGAACTTCAAGGGCTGACCTCTTTGCACGTGCTGTGCGAAACTGCTTCCATTGTGTCCAACTCTTTGCTATCCTATGGACTGCAGCCCACCAGGTGCCTCAATCCATGGGATTTTTCAGGCAAGAATACTGGAAGGGGTTCCCATTTCCTTCTCCAGGGCATCTTCCCAACCCAGGGACCATACTTGCTTCTCTTATATATCTCCCATTTTGTAGGCAGGTTCCTTACCACTAGCACCACCTGGGAAGACCTCTTTGCATATTAATAGTTTATTAATTTATTCCCAACTGGATCTACTGTTGAAAATATCTGTGATCCAAAAATTCATAAGTAAAACTAAAATCCAGTTGTGAGGACAGCTGCCAAAGAACTTTTGCCTGCTGCCTGGAAATTACTTCCACCCAGAAGATCTGCATTTTTTTTTTTTTTCATTGCCTAGAATGGTGTCCTGGTCCCTGAATTCCCTGATATTCTTCTTCTGTTTTTATGTTTTGCTTCAGACTTGATGAAGCTCACCTCTAAACCAGAGGGATGGTGCATGGCAGAAGAAGCATCAGAGCCTCACTCCACTAAATTGACCCTCCTCTGCATCTTCACATTCACCAGGCTTTTTCCCACAGTTTTATACCTAGCAGTCTAGAAAATAAAGCAATAGTACAGGTAATGGATATATTTTTTAAGATTTTTTTTTTTTAAGAAAAGCCACTGAGCACATTCCATAATTCATCTGAAGATTTCTCTGCTGCTATCCCTTTTTAAAAAATAAAACTCATGTTTATCTTTCTGTTATGTGTCCATTTGATAGCCTGGTCCAATGTTGGAAGATGATATTGCTGTTAATTTTTCTATTTTACAGGAAAAGAAACTATTAAAAGATCTTGATTGAGAGTATAATTCTAACTGCATCTCAGGGATCCAAACTTTTTCCCCCAGGGCTCTCCTCACATGATTCATACAATCTGTTACACTCAATGTAGTGATATCACCATTGTTAATCATCAGTGTTTTCTGAACGGCTCTACTTTCAGAATGAAGAGTATACATGGAAAGCAAGAGATCAAGGATTATTCTTTAATGAAAGTAACAAGTGTTCATTGCAAATCTTTATCTAAAAGAAATATATAAGTTTTAATAGGTTCAGTTCAGTCACTCAGTCACGTCCGACTCTTTGCAACCCCATGAACCGCAGCACACCAGGCCTCCCTGTCCATCACCAGCTCCCTGAGTTTATACAAACCCATGTCCATCTAGTCGGTGATGCCATCCAACCATCTCATCCTCTGTCATCCCCTTCTCCTCCTGCCCTCAATCTTTCCCAGCATCAGGGTCTTTTCACATGAGTCAGCTCTTCACATGAGGTGGCCAAAGTATTGGAGTTTCAGCTTCAACATCAGTCCTTCCAATGAACACCCAAGACTGATCTCCTTTAGGATGGACTGGCTGGATCTCCTTGCAGTCCAAGGGACTCTCAAGAGTCTTCTCCAACACCACAGTTCAAAAGCATCAATTCTTCTGTGCTCAGCTTTCTTTATAGTCCAACTCTCACATCCATACATGACCACTGGAAAAACCATAGGCTTGACTAGATGTACCTAGTTTTTAATAGGTTAAAAATTCAAAGTACAGATTACCTTGTCTGCTATCCAATAAATTAAATTAATATGTAAACATTAGGTTAAAATATGTGATTATAAGAGGGAAAAGTGATGAAATGTACATGCAATTTTTCCACAAAGGCCTTATAAAATCTATTTTTTAAAAAATCCATATTCAGTATGAGATTATATGAGAGCTTAGGACAAAAGTAGGTTAAAATTGTCCTAATTTATAGCCCATAAGATAGATCTGGCTTTTGCGAGAGGATTTATCGGTACATGAGGAACTTTCAGAGATATAAACATATGCATGCAATTGTGAACTGAATAGTAGAAGTCTAGGCTCAAAAGGGAGTGGAATTCTTTTGGGGCAAAAATATGAGCTATTTTTACTTCACTCACTATCAGAGAAATGCAAATCAAATCAACAATGAGGTACCACCTCATGCTGGTCAAAATGGCTGCTATCAAAAAGTCTACAAACAATAAATGCTGGAGAGGGTGTGGAGTAAAGGGAACCCTCTTACACTGTTGGTGGGAATGCAAACTAGTACAGCCACTATGGAGAACTTGTGGAGATCCTTTAAAAAACTGAAAATAGAACTACCATACAACACAGCAAGCCCACAGCTGGGCATATACACAAAGGAAACCAGAATTGAAAGAGACACGTGTACCCCAATGTACACTGCAGCACTGTTTACAATAGCCAGGACATGGAAGCAACCTAGATGTCCATCAACAGATGAATGGATAAGAAAGCTGTGGTACATATACACAATGGAGTATTACTCAGCCATTAAAAAGAATACATTTGAATCAGTTCTAACAAGGTGGATGAAACTGGAACCTATTATACAGAGTGAAGTAAGTCAGAAAGAAAAACACCAATACAGTATATGAATGCATATATATGGAATTTAGAAAGATGGTAATGATGATCCTATATGCGAGACAGCAAAAGAGACATAGATATAAAGAATAGACTTTTGGACTCTGTTGGAGAATGCAAGAGTGGGGTGATTTGAGAGAATAGCATTGAAACATGTATATTACCGTATGTGAAACAGATCACCAATCCAAGTTGAGCAGCATGAAACAGGCCGCTCAAAGCTGACGCACTGGGACATCCCAGAGGGATGGGATGGGGAGGGAGGCAGGAGAGGGGTTTGGGGTGGGGGACACATGTACACCTGTGGCTAATTCATGTCGATGTATGGCAAAAACCACCACAGTTTGTAAAGTAATTAGCCTCCAATTAAAATAAATTAATTAATTAAAAATGAGCTATTTTTATTTTTTATTGGAGTATAGTTGTTTTACAGTGTTGTGATGTTTCTGTACAACAAAGTGAATCATCCATATTTATACATGTATCCCCTCTTTTCTGAGTTTCCTTCCCATTTAGGTCAACACGGAGCACTGAGTAGGGTTCCCTAAGCTCTACAGAAGGTTCTCTTTAGTTACCGATTTTAAGACTACAAGCCATCTGAGTCATCCTGACACCAGGCAAATAGTAGACAGAGATCTAACTTGTCTCATCCCTTCAACTCCACTCTGTAAGCCTGGGTTTGAGTCCACTCATAAAGAAAAATGCTCAAATTATTACACTGTCCTTCAAGTGAGTATGGAAAAGATGCTTTGATGTTTTTGCTTTTTTTGTTGCTGTTGTTTTCTTCAGAGATTGGAAACTCACAGCAGACCTACAAACACTCAACTCAATGCTTGAAATCTCAAAATTTAGATATAGCAAGACATTTAATACAAGGTACTGGCCTCGAAAATGGGAAAGCTAGTAGATCATCACATCATTTGTCTGGAACTCAGTGTTGCTGAGAAATGGCAATATTGGCCCAAAACACAGAAATAATTCCTCTCTCCTGTCCTTCATCTCCAAAGCCCTGACCAAGAATAATGAGTAAGAAGTTTTTTAATTGAACAGTGATAAAAACACTCTTCAATAGGCCAGGTCAAATAAGATCAAAAGAGAATCTAAGGAAACAAGACATGACGTTTTTGAGAACCTACTGGTATGACTTTGAAACTATATATCAAATGACTCAGCAATATGGTTGAGAAAACACACAGAAAACCTCTGCCGGAAAACAAAGAGGAATGTCAGTAAAAGGTAATGTCAAAATGGTTGATAAATGTATTTCATTTCCCACTTGCCTTACAGAATGTACTAGGGACGTCGGCACCTTTGAAGGCCCAGTCTCTCCTAGTCAGTATCCCCACGCTCAACAGAGCATGACATTAAATAGAAAATTTTAAACACCATGAAAAGTGGAGAGAGAACACAGAAGAGGAAGAGGTTTATATTTTAGTATTAATACTACAATGGTGCTTTCTCCTATTTTTTGAAAAGGAGATTCTGCATTTTCACTTAGCACTGAGCCCAGCAGATTATGTAGCCAGCCTTACCTAGGACATTCAAAATCTAAAGATCCCTCCCCCCCAGACAGTGATCAGTGTTCACGGGATTTCTGGGAGATGAACTGTTCAGGTACAAAGCTAGAAGGGACCCAACAGGAGGTTCACAGCTCTCCTGGAGACTGAACCTTGAAGCATCCTAATGAAGACAAAATTCTGAAAAGTATACTCTGTATGACTCTCCTAAAACAAATTGCCAAGCCCCAGAGAAAATCCTGAGAGTATATTTTGAGATATTCCAAGAGGATGTCTACTATAGACTCTTATATCTATCAAACCAATAAATTATCTTTGCTGCTTAAATGAATTTATGTTGGTCTCCTGTAACTTTGGATTGAAAGAGTCCTGAGCTATGGAGTCTGAGGTTGGTGGTTGCTGAGAAGGGTGATTTCCAATCTCATCCCTCACGTGCTGGAATTCTCATGAGTTCCAAGAATGGAGGCTGTTGGGAAGAGGTCCATTACATCAGATCAGGCTGATACCCTAGAGTCCTGTCCCACATTGACTGAAGATCATACTCAAAGAAAATTTTTAGTTAAAGGAAAGTTTAGTCCAAAGTCCACCCAGAATAATAAAAACAGTCAAGACAGGAGACCAGTTTTGACAGGAAGATAATCTCAAACAATTGATTAAGATTGTTGCAAATGAACAGGCAAAAGAAATTTCTAAATAGTCCTTTTAGCAATAACATTTACGGGAAGAGGAGATTTACTCTTACAGAAGGGTTCACCCTGGATTTTATTAATGATTCACAACTTTGGCAATAGCTTCAAGGCAATTTTGGAAGGAAGAGAGAAGAATCAGAGGCACAGTACAAAGAACAAACTTATGACTGCTTTGCCCGCAAGAGACAGAGGGCTTGACAGTTTGGCTTATAGAATTTGCTTTGGGATTTAGACTGTATACTAATATATCATTGCTGAAAATGATTCCAAAGGCAAAAGTCTTTCTAATTTGGTTCTGGAGGACCTTATTTTACTTGATAGCAAAACTCAGTATTGTAAAGAATCTGTGATGCGTTTTTTATGTCGCGTTCTCCTTTGTTCATGCTGTTTACTGTTCTAAGCACTTTCACATACTTTATCCCATTTAATGTTATATCTCTGGGAGATGGATTACTGTTCCCATTTTGCGGAAATTGAGACTCAGAGAGGTTAGATACATCTCAGGGAGAACTAGCAAGTCCCAGACTCACCCAGGGGTGTCTGCCTGTCTGTAGTGTCCATTTTGTGTTACACAATTTCTCACAGTCCAAAGAGGCCCTGGATGTTCCCAACTTCTAGAGAAACTTTTTAAATGAGGCAAGGGGAGGCATATACTACCAACCAACACTAACTGTATGTTGTCTTTTTTTTTAATTCGTATGTCTTTTCTCTCCATTTATAAGGGGAAAAATAGCATTACTATCCTGATTTCATTCTCTTGACTTTGTTTTCCCAAAAGACAGCATCCTTGTGAGTTCAAAACAAAAATTTATCTGATCATTACTCAGAGCAAGAGGAAAGGGGGGAGGTTTAAAAATACTTTAGTTTAAGATCTCTGTTTTGAAAGAATGGTTTCGATAAAATTCCACAAACATGTGGATACAGTAGGGGAGGGGGAGGGTGGGACAAACTGGGCGGTTAGGATTGATGTATATACACTAACATGTGCAAAATAGGTAGCTAGAGGGAGCTGCTATAGAGTGCAAGGCGCTCCTCTCGGTGCTCTGTAAAGACCTAGACGGGTGGGGTGGGAGGGAGGCTCAAGAGGGAGGGGATGGGTGTATACATATAGCCGATTCACTTTGTTGTACAGCAGAAACTAACACAACATTGTGAAGCAGTTATATGCCAGTAAAAAGAAAACAAACAAAGCTTTTAAAAACTCCAAGTTACACATACTGAGTATAAAATTTTGTCGTGTGTGTGTGTACGTAAGTGCACACGTGTGTACATATCATATACCTACCGAATCAGGCTAAGGGAGACTCTGAACATTTTAGAAATGCCTGGAAACTAGGTGAACTGTGTGGCTGTCCCTGGACCTTGGATGAACTGAGACTCCATAGCACAGTCTGCTCTGGACTATGCAAGCTTTACGCCATTGTGCACACTGAAATTTTCCAGGTTTCTTCCAATTTATGGACTATTTCAAGTAAGCAAGAGAAAACATGAGTAATATTTTCATCTTTATTCAAGTTAAAAACTTTGATCAAAAATGCCACAGAGACGTGAATGAACAAGGTTGCTGTGTCTTCGCAGTCACACTTGCACCCTTTGCCACCTCTCTGTTAGTCGCTCGTCGTGTCCAACTCTTTGTGATCCCATAGACTGCAGCTGCCAGGATCCTCTATCCATGGGATTCTCCAGGCAAGAATACTGGAGTGGATTGCCATTCCCTTCTTCGGGGGATCTTCACGACCCCAGGGACCGAACCTGGGTCTCCCACATTGCAGGCAGACATTTTACTGTCTGAGACCCCAGGGAAGCCCTTGCCACCTCTCTAGCATGAAAACAAAACAAAACGGCTTGAACACCAGAGGGCAACATTGTTCCTCAAATATATACCCAAACCACAAGCTAGGGATGTATAAAATCCCTCAGTAATTTTGTCTTCCCTTTAAGAAGACTTCCTTTCAGTATACACAATTAGATGACTTTGGAGGTATACATATACCTGTGAAACCATCTCTTCCAAAAGTTTTATCCTGCACTCCTCCTCCCAGCCCCCACCCCTTCTCTGTGTCTAGAACACTTAACATGAGATCTACCCTCTCAACAAGTTTCCAAGCGGACAACACAGTCCTGTTATCCATACAATTCACATGGTACAGCAGATCTCTAGAACTTGTTCATCTTGTGTAACCAAAGCTTTATACCTGTTGAACAAAATTCCCCATTCTCCTTGCAAGCTTCTCCCCCACCACCATTTTATCCTGTCTCTATGAGCTGATCGTTTTCAATATCTAAGTGGAATCAGGCAGCATTTGTCCTTCTGTGATGGGTTTATTTCACTAACATAATGTCCTCCAGGTACATCTATGTTGTCTTAAATGGCAGGATTTCCATTTTTTAAGCCTGAGTAATATTTATCTGTGTGTATCTATCACCTTTCCTTTATCCATTCATCCATCAATGGACACTTAGGCTGTTCCCACATCTTAGTTACAGGGAATAAACTTGCAGTGAACCTGGGAGTCCAGATATCTCTTTGAGATTCTGATTTTAATTCTTTTGGGTATATACCTGATATAGGATCACTGGATCATAGGCTTCCACATATATTTTCTGGAGAAAATTCCATACTGTTTTCTCAGTTCAGTTCAGTCGCTCAGTCATGTCCAACTCTTTGCAATCCCATGGACTGCAGCACGCCAGGCTTCCCTGTCCATCATCAGCTCCTGGAGCTTGCTCAAACTCATGTCTATTGAGCCAGTGATGTCATGCAACCATCTCATCCTCTGCCGTTCCCTTCTCCTCCTGCCCTCAATTTTTCCCAGAATCAGGGTCTTTCCCAACGAGTCAGTTGTTCACATCAGGTGGCCAAAGTATTGGGGCTTCAGCTTCAGCATCAGTCTTTCCAATGAATATTTGGAAGGACTGATTTCCTTTAGGGCTGACTGATTGGATCTCTTTGCAGTCCATGGGACTCTAAAAAATCTTCTCCAACACCATAGTTCCAAAGACTTACCTTTGTCGGCAAAGTAATGTCTCTGCTTTTTAACATGCTAAGTTGGTCACAGCTTTTTTTCCAAGGAGCAAGCATCTTTTATTTCATGGTTGTAGTCACCATCTGCAGTGATTTTGGAGCCCCCAAAAATAAAGTCAGTCACTATTTCCATTGTTTCCCCATTTATTTGCCATGAAGTGATGGGACCGGATGCCACAACCCTAGTTTTTTAAATATTGAGTTTTAAGCCAGCTTTTTCACTCTCCTCTTTCACTTTCATCAAGAGGCTTTTTAGTTCCTCTTCACTTGCTGCAATAAGGGTGGTATCATCTTCGTATCTGAGGTCATTGATATTTCTCTTGGCAATCTTGATTCCAGCTTGTGTTTCATCCAGCCTGGCATTTTGCATGATGTATTTGGCATACAAATTAAATAAGCAGGGTTGCAATATACAGCCTTGATGTACTCCTTTCCCAATTTTGAACCAATCTGTTGTTCCATATCCAGTTCTAACTGTTGCTTCTTGACTTGCACACAGATTTCACAGGAGGCAGGTAAGGTGGTCTGGTACAGATAGTTTATTCAGATACTGTGGATAATCCACCTTGGTTCCTAGCAATGGCCAAACTCTCTATTCATCTACCACTTACCACAACCTCTCATCTATTCAAGGACATTCCTTCAGCTCTTTATGAAAACCACCTTTTTCTGGAAATACTTTCCCTCATCACCATGAAAAAAATTGCATCCAAAATCTGTATTTCTTCCCCATACATTATGTTGCATTTCTGCTTTTCTTACTAACTACTTTTTTCCTCGTAGAAAGTGTACTCCACACATGCCAGTAATTTTTTCTGCTTCACTTACTTCATACTAAACTGGGAAAATTCACTTTTACTAAACCAAGTTTAGAATAGTGACTGTCATATATATATACATATATACACACACACATAGATATGTACGTATATATGTATGTATATACCTTCATGTATGTATGTGTATGTGCATATATGTATATTTATGTAGGCTGCTGTGCTGTGCTTAGTCACTCAGTCGACTAAGCCTGGTGAGCCATAGCCCACCAGGCTCTTCTGTTCATGGGGATTCTCCAGGCAAGAATACTGGAATGGGTTGCTATGCCCTCCTCCAGCAGATCTTCCCAACCCAGGGATGGAATCCAGGTCTCCTGCATTGCAGGTGGATTCTTTACCAGCTGAGCTACCTGGGAAGCCCCATATATATGTATATGGCACTAGGAAATAATGTATTATTTTCTGTGTATTTCACCTTAAACTCAACATGTCCAGGACCAGTCTTAGCATCTTTTCTATCTTCTGCACTTTCTGGTTGGTAGGAAGCACTAGCAAATACGAAGAAAACAATCTGAAAGACATTCCACCACCATCACACTTACCTCACTTCACTTTAAATAAGTGTTTAGTTGTTTTTCATCTTCATCTGACTTGATATTAGTGAGAGAAGGGGCCTGGTTTATCTTCCCCACCATTGTGGACTCAATAGTCTGCCAATAATCTATCATGTGGTGGGAGTTTAGTAAATCTTGGTCAGATAGATGTCACTGAATACATTCTAGATTCTTCCCTTTCTTTCATTCCTCACTTTCCAAGAGTCATCAAGCTCTTGATTCTATCCTAAAAGTCTTTCTAATGGTAATTGCTGCTGCTGCTGCTGCTAAGTCACTTCAGTTTGTGTCCGACTCTGTGCGACCCCAAAGACGGCAGCCCACCAGGCACCCCCGTGCCTGGGAATCTCCAGGCAAGAACACTGGAGTGGGTTGCCATTGCCTTCTTCAATGCATGAAAGTGAAAAGTGAAAGTGAAGTTGCTCAGTCGTGTCCGACTCTTCGCAACCCCATGGACTGCAGCCTACCAGGCTCCTCTGCCCATGGGATTTTCCTTGTCTGTCTAATGGTAACAGGGAACAGCAAAACCTGACTCTATTTTGTATCTGTGGCTTTTACTTTAACCTTTGCCTTTTGTTGCTTTTGTTATTATAATCACTAGATGGATTCTGTCTATAGCTGTAGGCATACATACTGGCCTCTCTCAGGGAACCTGCCACTCTACCTGAATGTTAAAGTGTCTTTGTTCAGCACATGGGAGACATTCTGCCCTTGCCCACCTGTGAATGGCTGCAGAAAAGAAATTAACACACTCACTCTCTGATGTTGGCCAAGCCAAGAGATATTTTGCAAGACTAATGGCCTTCTTGGACTTCTCAGGTATTGCAGTGGTAAAGAATCTGCCTGCCAATGCAGGGGATGCAATAGACTTGAATTTGATCCGTGGGTGGCTGGAGAAGGAAATGGCAACCCACTCCAGTATTCTTGTCTAGAAAATCCCATGGACAGAGGAGCCTGGTAGGCTAGACAGTCCATGGGGTCACAAACAGTTGAACACGGCAGACCACTCAATGGTCTTTTTACTTCCTCGTCTCCTTCTCTTCTCTGTCCTATAAAAAAACCTGACATCCAGACCCCAGTAAGATGGTACTCTAGGGTACCCAACATCTTCTTGGACACCAAATAAAGTCATTATTCCTGTCTCAGCACCTCGTCTCCCGATTATTGGCCTGTCAGAGCAGTGAGCAGATGGGTTTGGATTCGGTAATCAACCCTTCTTCCTTACCCTAGCTTAGTCCACCCCTCTCCCATTATTCACAAAAATTCTTGCAACAACATACTAAGGACACTCTGCACCCAGATGTACCCCACTCCTGTTCATCCTTCTGCCTGATATCATGACTTTCTAAGTATCTTGCTTTCATCCCTTTAAACGGTCTACCTTGCCTAAGCACGAAGTCTAACGTTCTTTGCAAGTTCTGAGGTGCACCTCTTCCCCTTCAACCCCCACTTTCCACACAAGACCAAAAGCATTCGTGTTTCCCTCGGCAAGTCCTGTCCTGCCTCCACACCCTTACCTGTGCTGTGGCATTCACCTGGAGCCCTAACACGTACCTGTCCAGCTCTGCTGAATTCACTCCCGCTCACAGTCCCACTGTACCAGGTCATCCCTCGGCGGCAGCTCACATCACTGCTCTGGCTCTCTCTGTTTGTCTTTCTTCCCCACCTGTGCCTTGAGGGCAGGAGTTCTCCACAGTTCCTCTTTGTGTCCCATGAGCCTCACTTGGTCCCTCTGTGAGGACAAGCCCTGGACTATTTGCTGAACAGAGCTTGTGAACACATCTTCATTTACGGGTCTACACTTACCCCTCCCTGCTTTCAGTTTGCTTTGTTACTCTGCTTTCAATGCTTATGAAGTTGTTAAATTGTTATCCTCACATAATGACTGTAAAGCAGTCTTTCTTTTCAAAAGCACACATCAGAATTTTACTGTGATAACTGGACTGGGAAAACTGAGATCCAAGAGTTGACTGAATTTTCAGTTTATCAAGACATGAGGTTTCCTTGACTGGAAAACTCAAGGGCAGACGGGACACCCCCTCAGTTCCCCGTGCCTGGAATCGCCCTGTTCCTTGGACATGGCTGCTTATCATTGCGGCAAACGGAAAAGGGGTGCCCGTGTTTCTCTCCAAGGATGCCTTTGGATGGGCTGAATTTTGTCTCCCCCAAAATTCATATGTTGAAGTTCTAACCCCTAGTCCTTCACAATGTGACTGTATTTGGAGAAAGGGTCTTTACAAGGGTAATTAGGCTAAAATGAAATCATGACGGTGAACTCCAATTCAATATGATTAATATTGTAAGGAGGGGAAATTTCTGAACACAGAGGCATGCAGAGGGAAGATCCCAGGAAGTTTTTGCTGTTCAGTCACTAAGGCATGTCCAACTCTTTTCAGCCCCTCAGACTGTAGCCCTCCAGGTTTCCATGAAGACAAAGGGAGAAGACAGCCATTAACAAGCCAAGGACAGAGGCCTCAGGAATATACCATCCTGTTGACACCTCGACCTCAGATTTCCACCATCCAAAATTTTTTAAGGCCCTCAGTCTGGCTGTTCATTATCGTAGCCCTTGTTGTTCAGTCACTTCAATTCAATTCAATTCAGTTCAGTTGCTCAGTCGTGTCCGACTCATTTCGACCCCACGAATTGCAGCACGCCAGGCCTCCCTGTCCATCACCAACTCCCAGAGTTCACTCAGACTCACGTCCATCGAGTCAGTGATGCCATCCAGCCATCTCATCTTCTGTCGTCCCCTTCTCCTCCTGCCCCCAATCCCTTCCAGCATCAGAGTCTTTTCCAATGAGTCAACTCTTCGCATGAAGTGGCCAAAGTACTGGAGTTTCAGCTTTAGCATCATTCCTTCCAAAGAAATCCCAGGGCTGATCTCCTTCAGAATGGACTGGTTGGATCTCCTTGCAGTCCAAGGGACTCTCAAGAGTCTTCTCCAACACCACAGTTCAAAAGCATCAATTCTTCGGCGCTCACCCTTCTTCACAGTCCAACTCTCACATCCATACATGACCACAGGAAACACCATAGCCTTGACTAGATGGACCTTTGTTGGCAAAGTAATGTCTCTGCTTTTCAATATGCTGTCTAGGTTGGTCATAACTTTCCTTCCAAGGAGTAAGTGTCTTTTAATTTCATGGCTGCAGTCACCATCTGCAGTGATTTTGGAGCCCAAAAAAATAAAGTCTGACACTGTTTCCACTGTTTCCCCATCTATTTCCCATGAAGTGATGGGACCAGATGCCATGATCTTCATTTTCTGAATGTTGAGCTTTAAGCCAACTTTTTCACTCTCCTCTTTCACTTTCATCAAGAGGCTTTTGAGTTCCTCTTCACTTTCTGCCATAAGGGTGGTGTCATCTGCATATCTGAGGTTATTGATATTTCTCCCAGCAATCTTGATTCCAGCTTGTGCTTCATCCAGCCCAGTGTTTCTCATGATGTACTCTGCATAGAAGTTAAATAAGCAGGATGACAGTATACAGCCTTGACATACTCCTTTTCCTATTTGGAACCAGTCTGTTGTTCCATGTCCAGTTCTAACTGTTGCTTCCTGAACTGCATATAGGTTTCTCAAGAGGCAGGTCAGGTGGTCTGGTATTCCCATCTCTTTCAGAATTGTCCACAGTTTATTGTGATCCACACAGTCAAAGGCTTTGACGTAGTCAATAAAGCAGAAATAGATGTTTTTCTGGAACTCTCTTGCTTTTTCCATGATCCAGCGGATGTTGGCAATTTGGTCTCTGGTTCCTCTGCCTTTTCTAAAACCAGCTTGAACATCTGGAAATTCACAGTTCACGTATTGCTGAAGCCTGGCTTGGAGAATTTTGAGCATTACTTTACTAGCGTGTGAGATGAGTGCAGTTGTGCAGTAGTATGAGCATTCTTTGGCATTGCCTTAGTAATGTCCAACTCTTTTGTGGCCCCATAGACTGTACCCCACCAGGCTCCTCTGTCCATGGGATATCCCAGACAAGAATACCCAGGAGGGGTTGCTATTTCCTTCTCCAAGGGCTCTTCTCCACCCAGGGACCAAACCCAACTCTATTGCACCTTCTGCATTGGCAGGTGGATTCTTTACCACTGAGCCTCCTGGAAATTAAGTCACTTATTTCTGTATAATTGGGGGAGGGGGAGCAACAATTTTAAATAAAGGCACTTTTATGTCATGAAATTTTACCTTAATATTTTAAAAATTGAAAGAATTTTATGCACTACTGTAGTGGAATCAGCCATACATAAATGCATGCTAACTCGCCTCAGTTGTGTCCGCCTCTTTGTGACTACATGTACTGTAGCCCACCAGGCTCCTCTGTCCATGAGATTCTCCAGGCAGGAATACTGGAGTGGCTTTCCATTTCTTCTCCAGGAGATCTTCCCAACCCAGGGATCAAACCCACATCTCCTGAGGTTCCTGCACTGTGGGTGGATTCTTTACCACAGAGCCACCACTCAAAGTGCAAAGTCAAAGTCGCTCAGTCGGACTCTTTGTGGCCCCATGGACTGTACAATCCATGGAATTCTCCAGGCCAGAATACTGGAGTGGGTAACTGTTCCCTTCTTCAGGGAATCTTCCCAACTCAGGGATTGAACCCAGGCCTCCCACATTGCAGGTGGATTCTTTACCAGCTGAGCCACCAGGGAAGTCCAAGAATACTGGAGTGAGTAGCCTATCCCTTCTCCAGAGGATCTTCCTGACCCAGGAATGGAACCAGGGTCTCCCGCATTGCAGGCAGATTCTTTACTGGGGAAGCTCCAAACCAGTCATATTTATTAGCTAATTTGAACTTTCCTTAGAGAAAAAAATACACTTCACACTTCGTTTGCTCAAAAAACCAAGTCATCATTGTTACTTTTTAATTTTAACTTGGATATCTTCTCTCAAGTTTGCACCATGGTTTTGCAGAACTCTGCTCCTTTCTCCAGTTCCCAGCAAACCACCTTTGATTATAACTTCAAGTGCCTAGTTCTGACCCAGAATCTCCTGACCCACCTGCCCACATGCCTGGTTGGTCTGAACTTTCCACCCAGAACTCTGAGACTTCCTGAAAGCATCTTCCACAGAAAATCAAGGCCCTGCCAGGCCTTGACAGCTTTGCTGCTGGAATCACACTGACACAGAATAATTCTTGATGATCTTTGATAAAGATTGCAGGTGGTAGCTCAATTGGTAAAGAATCTGCCTGCAATGCAGGAGCCAGGGTTTCGATCCCTGGATCAGGAAGATCCCCTGGAGAAGGGAATGGCCACCCACTCCAGTATTCTTGCCTGGAAAATTCCATGGAGAGAGGAAGTTGGCAGGCTATAGTCCATGGGGTCGGTTAGAGTTGGCCACAACTCTAACTAACTAACACACACACCCACCCCCCACACCCACCCACCCCCACACACACACATCTTTGTTAAGTGACTCTCTACGCCTCTCTCCTCTCTGAAGGTAAGTTAGGGAATGATGTATTAAAATGGTGTTTTCTTTTAGGGGTAAGGAAAGAGAGACCTTGAAGAAGATAGGATTTTACTTTAACTTTTTATTTTGTATTGGAGTATTCCTGGGCTTCCCAGGTGGCACTAGTGGTAAAGAAGCTGCCTGCCAACCCCTGATACTTAAGAGACGTGGGTTGGCTCCCTGGGTCGGGAGATCCACTAAAGGAGGCACGGCAACTCACTCCAGCATTTGTGCCTGGAGAATCCCGTGGACTGAGGATTCTGGTGGGCTACAGTCCATAGGGTCGCAGACAGCAACTGCTGCTGCTGCTGCTGCTAAGTCGCTTCAGTCGTGTCTGACGCTGTGTGACCCCACAGACGGCAGCCCACCAGGCTCCTCTGTCCCTGGGGTTCTCCAGGCAAGAACACTGGAGTGGGTAGCAACAACAAAAGAGTTGATTGACAATGTTGTGATAGTTTCAGGTGAACAGCAAAGGGACTCAGCCATGCATATACTTACATCCATTTCCCCAAACTCCCCTCCCATCCAGGCTGCCACATAATATTGAGCAGAGTTCCCTGTGCTGTTCAGTAGGCCCTTGTTGGTTATCCATTTTAAATATAGCAGCATGTACATATCCATCCCAAGCTCCCTATCCCTTCCCCTCTTTCCCCCTGGCAACCATAGGTTCATCCTCTAAGTCTGTGAATCTCTTCCTTTTTGTAAATAAGTCTGTTTGTATCATTTCTTTTTAGACTCTGCATATAAGGAGTGTCATATGATATTTCTCCTTCTCTAAGACAGAGAAGGAATTATTGTTGATGAATTACTTTGGGCTTCCCTCCCCGCCCTCCCTGCCTCCCTACATGACTGGAGGAGGCAACTGCAAGGACCCAGCACTGCCAAAATACACTGGCTGAATGGAACCACAGTGCCGCCACAGTGCCAGACCCTCAACCTTCGGATGACGCAAGATGCTGGTACAAGTTAGTCATGTGCAGACAAGGGTGGCTGTTGACGAGCTTTTCTTGCCTGGATTCCAAATATCACCACCTACACTGTACCAAGCCAAGAACTGAAATGACAGGACTCATCCCTTCGTCCCTTGATAGAGCAACCATCTCTTGAACAAGACTTGTGGCTTGTTCAAACCGTGCTAGCTGCAGCAGGAACAACTTGGAGGGAAACAGCATCCATGGTCATCTGTCAATAACTCACAATTTAATGGGGAAGAGGACAATTCCAAAACAATATGGAAACCCAGTGAAAGACATGCAGCATAAAAAAAGAAGGAAAAAAGAGCTTGTAACCCAGAGAACAGGGGGAGGAGACAAAGAGCTCCTGGAAAAGGCAATGCCTGAACTGAATGTTGTACTTGAAGTCTCAGAGAGCAAATATTTTTTCAAGCTCAGGAAAGTCCCTGTGTTACCAGGAGCCAACTTGTTCCACCAACACCCTCAATTCCCTTTGGAAAATAGGCTTCAGAGCTGTGCTTTCCTTATGGAATTAAATTTTGTCCATTTGCTTTGACTTCTCCTTCTCGGAGGAATGAAACCATAAATCCTGTTCACAAAATAGGTATTTCTCGACTTTCAAAACTTTGGTTGGGAAAACATCCATTTCCTGCTCAGTTAAATAAGGCTCTCGCAGATGCTGGTTCTCACCCTGCTGCCAAAGCCATTACGCACGTGGGCTGTGGTGTTTGGACAGACTTTAAATAGGACCATTGAATCCCCACGGGTGTGTCCTGATGTGATCATTGCTTTGGGGACAGGTTATTGTCCAAGATGTTCAGCTTAAAATACATTTTGCATATCGTGCAAATTGCTTGGAAAACAAATCCTTGGTGAACTGCCTATAAAATTCCTAGCACAGGCTAAGTCATATCCTTGAGTACTTCGTTTTTCCATTGGACTCAACTTCCCAAGAGCTTTTAAAAAAATTAGAGACTTTAATTAAAGGTAAGTTGTATTACTCTCATCCTAAAGGTGGAGAAACAGAGACATGAAAATGAACCACGCTCGGCTGCGAAAAGTGTTGATACAAAATCCATTGGTAGATACGAATTTGGATGTTTCATTAGATGTCACTATTTCTTCATTTCTCTTCCATAAGATATGTTTCCATGTTCATGATGCAGTTCAACAAATCTGTAGAAGTGAATGCAGAAGAAAAGGGAATCTATTAAGATTGATGCCAGGATTGCCGTCATTGTGCTTTGACTATATAGCGCATTATATATGAACACCATGCCTTTAATATCTTTCTGATATCATATTTATGCTATGCCTCAAGATAGCATATTGTGGGCCATACACAAGCCTATTTCTGGTCTCCATAAAATACATTCTAAGGCTATCTTGATACTGTTAGGCTGCTTTCATGCAAATCTATTGCTCTATTAACTTATTTTTAATTTATAGTCCATACCACTGAATATTCACTAAGAAATACACTGTCAATAAAACAGTTTGCACACTGCTGTTTATATCAGCATTATTTATAATAGCCAAAATAAGGTGCAGCCTAAGCAACATGTATATACATTGAAATACTATTCACCCATAGAGAAAAAATGAAAGTTTGCCATTTGCAACAACATGAATTGACCTGGAGGGGGTTATGTTTTGAGAAATAAATCAGACAGAGAAAGACAAACACTATATGTTAACACCTACATGTAAACTAAAAAATAAACTAGTGAATATAACGTAGAAGAAACAGACTCACAGGTATAGAGAACAAATTAGTGGTTGCCCCTGGGGAGGGGCAAGATAGGGTTGGAGGATTAAGAGATACAAACTATTATACATAAAACAAATATGCTAAATAAGAATATATTGTGCAGCACAGGGAATGTAGCCAATATGTTATAATAACTATAAATGAAGTAAAATCTATAAAAATTTTATATCACTATGTTGTATACCTGAAACTAACATAATATTGTAAATGAACTGTGTGTGTCTGTTTGTCTGTCTGAGTGGGCTCAGTTGTGTCCAGCTCCTTGCAACCCCATGGACTGTAACCCTCTAGGCACCTCTGTCTGTGGAATCTTCCAGGCAAGAATACTGGAGTGGGTTGCCATTTCCTACTCCAGACATCATCCCAACCTAAGGACTGAACCCAGGTCTCCTGCAGTAGCAGGCAGACTCTTTACCACTGAGCCACCAGGGAAGCCCCATAAATCAACTATACCTCAATCACTCTGCAACCCCATGGACTCCAGCCCTCCAGGCTCTTCTGTCCATGGGATTCTCCAGGCAAGTATGCTAGAGTGGGTTGCCATTGCCTTCTCCAGGGGATCTTCCAACCCAGGGATTGAACTGAGGTCTCCTTCATTACAGGCAGACTCTTTACCATCTGAGCCACCAGGGAAGCCCTTGGACCAACCTACAAAAAAAAAAAAATTGAGTAACAGTCAAGTGGAAATATCCTTTGACTGTTGAATTTGGGGATGCTTTACTCAGTAAAATGTTCACTCCTGAAGATAATTAATTAAAAAGAAGAGGCCAAACCTTTGCAGGAGGGCTTCCCATGATCAAGTGTAATCCTTGGTCATTCCAGTTATTGCCATGGCCCAGCAGTTGATGATATATTCCCAAGGCAGGGGAGCACTCTCCCCAGGTGGGGGAATTGTGGGCGGCCTCCCAGCAGGGAGCCGTCTTCTCAGCAGCTGTTCCGCTGCCTCATCATCTGGGCGCAGGTGCCTGAGCCACTTCAAGATGCAGCTTCGCATCCTCAGACTGCCAGCTGCTGCTGGTGGGGAAACTAATAAATCCACCTTCCAGCTCCCATCCTCCCTCCTAAGTGCCAGGCCCTGTGCCACACCCTAAAAGTGGAGAAGTGGGAGAGGTTAATTGAAAGATGCTTGCTCCTTGGGAGAAAAGCAATGACAAATCTAGACAGCGTATTAAAAAGCAGAGATGTTACTTTGCCAACAATGGTCCGTCTAGTTAAAGCTATGGTTTTGCCAATAGTCCTGTGTGGATGTGAAAGCTGGACAATAAAGAAGACTGAGCACCGAAGAATTGGTGCTTTTGAACTGTGGTGTTGAAGAAGACTCTTGAGAGTCCCTAGGACTGCAAGGAGTTCCAACCGGTCCATCCTAAAAGAGATCAGTCCTAAATATTCATTGGAAGGACTGATGTTGAAGCTGAAACTCCAATACTTTGGCCACCTGATGGGAAGAACTGACTCATTGGAAAAGACCCTGATGCTGAGAAAGATTGAAGGCAGGAGGAGAAGGGGAAGACAGAGGATGAGATGGTGGATGTCATCACCGACTTGATGGACATAAGTTTGAGCTAATTCCAGGAGACGGTGAAGGACAGTCTGCAGTCCATGGGGTCACACAGGGTCGGGAAGATCTCCTGGAAGAGGAAATGGCAATCCACTCCAGTATTCTTGCCTGGACAATCCCTTGGACAGAGTAGCTTGGAGGGCTACAGTCTATAGGGTTACACAGAGTCAGGCATGACTGAACTGACTAAGCACACACATGTGTTTATAAAAGGCGTCTCTGGCTGCTAGGCAGAGACAGTATTAGAGACAACAGGACATCATGATAGTAACCAAGCCACTGTCTATGTTCAAGTAGAGCCGTAGAAAGAGCGGGAACAGAGTCATGGGCATGCCAAAGGAAAGGAGAAAGGAGTCAGGCTCTCTGAGCTGATCCCAGGCAGTCGGAAGTATCTGATTTTCTTTTAAATAAGCCACACTGGGTCCAACTCCCTCTCATATATTGTCCTCTGCCTTCCATCCTCCAGATTTAAATTCTTCACCCATCCCACACTCTTAATCCCTCTGGCAGCAACCCCAGACAAATCACAGAGAAGAGAGAGCCCCACAGAGGGAGGAGATCTGTCTGTTCACCCAAGGCGATCCCTGCAGTACCCTGAAAATTGAGAGTGAAAGCCAAGGGCCTTCTGCAATGGAGGGTGTGCCCTTGAGAGGGGAAAAGGTCATTCCCCAAACCCCACCATCCACAGTGTTCTCCAGGCAGGAAGAGCCGTAAGCCGTCCTGTGAACCTTCTCTGCCTCCTGCAAGCAGACTTGCCAACAGCAGCAACACTCTGCAGTGTGAACAAGCCACCCCTTCCTTCCAGGGTAAGTGATGAACTAGAAACAGAGTTACACTCCTTTCTGTTTCACCAAAGATCTGCTATCGAACCCTAAAACAAAAGCCTCTTGTCTCATTATTTTCCATTCACAAAATGAGTCTTTTGATAGCTTGGGTGGAGATAGAGAACTCCAATCATTATATGATTTCAGCATTCAAAGAAATTAAGATAGAAATTCACAAAATCTAAAAAATAATAATAATTTAATAGTAATCTAGTAATAGTCCTTCAATACTCCCTGTAAGTCAGACTCTAAGCACACATAGAAGGCAATGGCACCCCACTCCAGTACTCTTGCCTGGAAAATCTCATGGATGGAGGGGCCTGGTGGGCTGCAGTCCATGGGGTCATGAAGAGTCGGACACGACTGAGAGACTTCACTTTCAGTTTTCACTTTCATGCATTGGAGAAGGAAATGGCAGCCCACTCCAGTGTTCTTGCCTGGAGAATCCCAGGGATGGGGAAGCCTGGTGGGCTGCCGTCTATGGGGTCGCATAGAGTTGGACATGACTGAAGTGACTTAGCAGCAGCAGCAAGCACACATATGGAACCCAACACTGCCAACTCCTCAGTGAGTAGGGTAATATGATTTCTGTTTTACAGAAGAGGGAACAAAGGTTCTAAGTGGATACCATGACTTGTCCAAGGATACAGAAGGAATCTGACTGGGTTGTGACTTGAACCCAGTTCTGGTCTGACCCTGGAGCATCCATTCTCAATCAGGACACCCCACTGCTTCCCTAGCTGCTGGTTCTTTCTGAATTGGAGGGAAATTATGAGCTCCATCTACTCACAGTATCCTAGCATAGGTGCTCCTGATGGCACCAACAGGAAAAGGCTGAAAATTTAATTACAGTAAGTCTTCCCATGTGGCGCTACTGGTAAAGAACTCTCCTGCCAAGACATAAGAGACAGAGGATCGTGGTGGGCTACAGTCCATGGAGTTGCAAAGAGTCGGACATGACTGAAGCAACTTAGCATGCACACATGAGACAAGGGAGGCATTTATCCTCTAAATACCAAATGTGTAAGCTAGGCTAGTGTTTGAACTCTGTGCCTCAGTTTCCTCACCTGCAAAATAGGGAGAAAAAGAATAATATCAACCTCACAGAATCTCATGGTGCTGGTGGTGGTGGTTTAGTTGCTAAATCTTGTCTGACTCTTGTGACCCCATGGACTGTATAGCCTGCCAGGATCCTCTGTCCATGGATATTCCAAGCAAGAATACTGGAGTGAGCTGCCATTTCCTTCTCCAGGGCATCTTCCCGACTCAGGGATCGAATTCAGTCTCCTGCATTAGCAGGCAGATTCTTTATTACTGAGCCAGCATGAAAGCATCTTGTGAGAATTGACTAAAAGGATTATAAAAGGCAGTTAGTATAAAGTCTGTTGTATTTGTGCTCAAAAAGTGTTAGCAATTATTATTACTGCCCTTATTACAATGGTTTGCACACTTCTGTATCTTTTTACCTTGATTGTACAGTACCCTTAATTTTTAAAGCAGAAAGTGGCAACAAATTTAAATAAAAGACTGTAAATGGAGTTCAATCAGCTGTGCTTGGCGGTAATTTGTTTAATGGATGGACTTAGCCCGCCAGGCTCCCCTCTCCATGGGATTTTCCAGGCAAGAATATACTGGAGTGGGTAGCCATTTCCTTCTCCAGGGAATCTTCCCAACCCAGGGATCTAATCTGCATCTCTTAGGTCTCCTGTCATTGGCAGGCAGGTTCTTTAACACTAGCGCCACCCGGGAATGGAGGCGGGATCTTGGGGAGTCAACAAAGGCCACTCTGCCCATCACCACTAGGTGGCGCTAATATATTACAACCACCCACAATGCTTTTCATATAAATTTCACAGTCATAAACATGCTTGAGGACTGGCAGGCGCCAGAGTATTATTATTTCCTAAATGCTGCCTATTATTCGACATCTGGCACAAAGACTCTACAGTCTTATTTACATTAGGCCATGCACTGCCCCCTAAAGAAGACAGGGATTGTAGTCTAAATAACTGCTTTATTTTAGATAGAAGACAACTTTAAATAGTTTTCTTTTGATATCACAATTAGGGTCACCCAGTCAACGTAAGAATCTACATTCTTTTGTTAAATGTAAAATGTGATGAACTACTGCAATGAAAGAGTAACTTGATACAGAGATGAATGAAAGCATCTTAGACAAAAGTCTTCCAGTTAGCTGTTTCCTCGATAAGAAAGATCACATGACCTCTGGGAAATAAAATGTCCTTGCAGACTCTACTTTAACAATATTATGTTAATTTTCCTTACCTAATCTTAAAAGTAAATTCCTGCCTTTCCTCAAGTTTCCCATTCGACAATACCCAGTTTCACCCACAGTTGGGAACGCTGAACACAATTTCAGGCTTGTTTCCATGAAAAGGTCATTCGAGGATTCCCGTTGGTTGCCACATCGCCTGGGTGATGAAATGGTGCTGTTGATGCGTCCTGGGAACCACAGGTGGGCAGGGCTTGGGCCTTCTGTGTCCCAGTCAACAGAGAACCCGGCTTCCCTGAGTGGCATGCCTTGCTCCTCCAAATGGAAAACTATTTTCCATTTCCTCTCTCACAACCATTGTGTGTGCGTGTGCTCAGTCATTCTGACTCTTTGAGACCCATGGACTGTAGTCCTCCAGGTTCCTCTGTCCATGGAATTTTCCAGGTAAGAATGCTGGAGTGTGTTGCCATTTCCTTCTCCAGGGGATCTTCCCAACCCAGGAAGCGAACCTGCATCTCCTGTGTTGGCAGGCAGATTGTTTACCATCTGAGCCACCAGGGAAGCCCCTCAAAGTAAAATCTGTTCACAACCATTGTCAGCAGTTTTCACACAAGGTGTTCAGTTCTCTCACTCACCCTCATTCCAAAGGATGAGGCAAGGAGCTATTTGCCAAAGGAAAAATATCATACTATTTTCTGTTCTCATAGCCAAAAATAATTTCAAAGGGAGCCTGCATTTAATTTCTTGTTTTATTTTCCATTTGGACATGCTGAATACCTCATGAAAGCTGGATCACTGGGGACTGTGGATACAAAGGAGAAAGGCTTGTCTGTGTAACTCTGGCCTGATTCTGATACCTCCTACAAGGTGAATTCCTGCCACATTTTCTCTTCCAATTTACAATCCATTTTACACATAGTTTCTCATGATGGTCTCCTCACCAGTGCTGTTGGAAGACAGGCAGGTAATTGTTATTGCCTCCAGTTGATATATACATCTGATTTGTCCAAGACTGAAAGTTAGCTAGTGGTATCATTGAGACTCAAGCCCAAGTCTTCCTACAACGTCGCTTAGGTTTTCACTATTGTGCATCAGAAACTGCTTTTTAATCACTCCTACTCATTTGATATTCATCAACTGTCTTCAGTTCTTCATGGGTATACGTAGTCCCTGGCCAACAAAATGTTAAGTTTAGTGACAGAGACTATGTTTAATAAGCCTGTTGTTCCCACAAAGCCTTAAACACACTATAAATGATTAATACGTCTTTACTTTGTGAAGAATGAGAGTAACACAATACCCTTGAATCTAAATAAAACTGAATGCTTAGATTCTCCTTTTATACAAGGGAAAAACACATCAGGACTGAAAAACGGACCATTTTTCAAGTTCATTTTAAATGGAAAAAGTATGTCAATTCCGGGCGGACTCACTTCCTATTCTATATCCCTTATGGGTTTAGGCTATAATTTTGATGACAGCAAAGAGTCTGGGGTGTTTTTTCTGTTTTCCTTTGCTAAATGACATGATTTGGGTACAAGGAAAATTGTGTTTCTGTGGGTTTGCCTCCCATATTTACTCTCTGCCTGACTCTTATTTTCCAGTGTTTCATAGTCTAGAGAGGAAGTGTGGTCTAGTGGTCAGAAAAACAGTTTGAGAGACTAGAATCGTGGTTTCTATTCCTGTTTTGCTCCCTGACTCATCATAAGCTCTTAGGAGCATCACTTAAGTGTTATGAACTTCAGTTTATCCACTCTTTTCCCACCTAGAGATGGTGCTCAGAAATAACCAGAAATAAATATCATCTGAATACAAGCCTTCATGAAATGGGTAATATTGGCTATAGAAGAAAAGCAGGATCCTCTAATTAACTTTACCAACTGAAAGGAGTTATCAAAAATTTCCAGGAAGTGTTGGTTCAGCTGGTTATGAGTAACAACTGAGATAGGATCTGGAAAACAATTTACAAAGGGAAAAAAAAAAAATCAAAGAACCAAGAACTTAGAGGAGAGGAGCGTCAGGAATTTGCCCCTGGCTTCCAGAAGGAAAAAGTAGCTCAGCAGCACTCACATTTCATCTGCGGGCCGCACTCTCAGACATACCCGTAAAGCCTTCTCGAGAGTTCCAGCCTGGTCGGGTCATAATTCAAGATCTGCTTGAGACCTTAGTTTCTCTCACCCTTGGTTCACACCATGTTATCTTTCTCCAAGAAGAAAAGTAACTGTGGATGTTATCCCTTGCTGAGTTAAAAAGTGAGGAATCTGCAAAACAAAAATCAAAGTCACTCAATTGCTCATGCAGACAGACTCATTTTTACTCCATCACATGGTCTTTGGGCTGGTTAACTGACTCTGGCATTCTTAACCAGCAATAGCCTCTCAAAAGTCCAAGACAGGGTTGCCTTCAGAATCTCACTGTTGGCTCAACAATTGTTGTCATTGTGTTAGGGCTTGCTGTCACCTCCATAAGATAGAATCTGATGAATGGATAGTTCAGTATAATTCTGACACTAAAGCTAATACTAATAGTTAATATAAGAATTACAGCTCTTTACCAGTATACACTAAGTGCCAGGTACGATGCTCAGCACATTCTGCATATGACCTCATTTAGTAGTAGCATACTAATGTTAGTCACTCAGTCAAGTCTGACTCTGCAACCCCATGGACTGTAGCTTGCCAGGCTTCTCTGTCCATGGGATTCTCCAGGCAAGAATACCAGAGTGGGTTGACATGCCCTCTTCCAGGGGATCTTCCCAACCCAGGGATGCATCTCCTGCATTGGCAGGCAGATTCTTTACCACAAGTGCCGCCTGGGAAGTCCTCATTTAATGCTCCATTTAACGCTCCAATAAGTCCTCTCTTCCCTGGTGGCTCGGATGGTAAAGAATCCGCCTGCAATGCAGGAGTCCAGGGTTCGATCCATGGGTCTGGAAGATGCCCTGGAGAAGGGAATTGCTACTCACTCCAGTATTCTTGCCTGGAGAATCCCAAGGACAGTAGCAGGAGCCTGGTGGGCTACAGTCAATGGGGTCACAAGGAGTCAGACACAGTTGAGCGACTAAGACTTTTAACACTAAGTCCAATAGAGTAAGAATTGATATTGTCATTTCACCAGGAAGGCAACTTAGAAATAAAGTAACTTGCCTGAGGCCACAGAGCAAAGAACAAATCCAGAGCTCTCTGACTCCAAGATCATGATCTTGACCGCTGACATGGGCTACGTCCTTCCAACTGGGACAGTTCAAAGAGGAGCTTGCTCCGGGAGGTGTGAGGGAAGAAGTTAAGGGCTTGATACCTCAACACACCCTATCTTCCCAGAAGTAGACAAGTGGGGAGGGTTGTTCCTACAATCTATGGGAACGTGCTAAGATTTTCTTTTTTCTTTCTGCTGGAGGCCACCTTCATCCAAGCTGGTCTCCCTGCTTGAAGAACAGGTCAAAAAGTTGGAGCCAACTCCTGTCTGCATGCCTGCTGGGTTCCATATGGCAAAGCATTCCCAGAAGAAAATAACAATTCTGGATATCAAAGATCCTTAGGATACAGGTTGGTGAAAGAAGAGGAAGAGGAAAAAAGGAGACTCAGAACCTGTTCACCTGTACGACAGGTGGAACCCAACCTCCCACAGGCCTGACCGATGACTCAATGGAGATGGACCAAAACATCACATCCTGTAGCAAAGAATCAGAGGAGCCAGCTGAACGCTGAAACTAAGGGATCAAAGACCCAAGAGAAAAAAAAAAAACCCTTGGAGTGGATGGCACAGTTCAGCCAGACATGGACTCAACACAGCCAGGAGCTTGTGGCTAGAAAAATCCGCAAGGGCTAGAAGCACTGCTCAGGAAATTAAAGGTCCAGGGGGCACAGATGTTGTTTTTAATCTTGATTTCCAACTCAGGATTCAGTCGTTGAGAGAGGAGACACAATGCGAGAGGAAAAAGAAAAACTTTGATAGGGTAATCATACAGGTTAGAGTCCACACTAGCACACCTTTGAAGCCAAAAGGGAAGGTGTTAATTATTAGTTCTTCCAGCAAGAACAGATAAATGAGAAGTGTCTCAGGCAGATTGGAACATATGGTCCCTCTAACCTTTGGGGAAATCTGTGAATACAAGAATAAAATTTTAGTAGTGAAATCTAGATAATGGCAGAATATATATACATATATACATCATATACATATACATCATATGCATATACATCATATGCATATACATCATATGCATATACATCATATGCATATACATCATATGCATATACATATACATCATATACATATACATCATATACATATACATCATATGCATATACATCATATGCATATACATCATATACATATACATCATATGCATATACATCATATGCATATACATCATATACATATACATCATATGCATATACATCATATGCATATACATCATGTGCATATACATCATATACATATACAAGATGTGTATAAAACATAGAAAGAGGAACAAAAGAGGTACTGTAATGGAAGTATGCTGAAGAAATTGGTTAATCTTGACTCTCATCAAAAAATTGGCACATTGGCAAGTTATGGAAATAAAGAGAGACTTCATTGACCTAGAAATATTGGAAGTTTCCATCTTAAAATCAGGTCATCTGATGAATGTCTGGATTCAACCTGCCTTACTTACAATTTGACTTCTCAGAAAGTAAAGGAAGTGACAAAAGAACTGCTAATTTTCCCATGATTCTCCCTGATTATGAGGAAGTTCCAAGAGATGTGAAATCCAACGCGGGCTCAGATAGGAGTCCTGCTGCCGAGGCCAAGAGTTCCCAGGGAACAAGACGCGGGATCCCACTGACTGAGATGGTTCAAGAGGGAAGAGGAGCCCAAGAAAAGGAAAACTACACAACATGATCACAAACGATCGCTGTACAATAGAGCGCACTGTACTGAAAAGGCCTGTAATCACAGGGACTTCCCTGGTGGTCCAGTGGATAAGACTCTCTGCTCCCAATGCAGGGGAGGGGGGTTCGATCCCTGGTCTGGGACCTAATATCCCACCTACCGCAACTAAGCCCACACACAGCAACCATTGGGGCTGCATGCTCTAGAATGCATACGCCTCAACTGGAGAGCCCAAGCGCCACAACTGGAGAAGCCCAGGCGCTGCAATACAGATGGAGCACAGCTGAAAAGGAAAAACAGAAAAGACATGTAAACACAGAGCCAGATATGTCCAAGTCAAGACAAGGTGAGTCCAGAAAAAACATCCAAACTTATGATGGAGACGCTCTTTGGAGCAAGACAGAAGACATTCATGGGACATGTCCACCCTTTGGAGAACCCCTGTCATGTTGAATGAGCACAGCAGATTGACAAGTTGAGCATTTATCTATATTATTCCTTTAATTTACAAATTCTTCAAGCCCTCGCAGGTCATTCATATCCACTGAATTCCCACTCTGGTTATTTCTCTCCATCAATCCAAGCAGAATATATAGCAATGGTAAATATATATGCACTCAAGGCAGTTAGTTCTCTCTCTCTTTTTTTTCTCTCAAAAGACTCCCAAGAAGAATTACTTTTGGAGTCAGTAGGGACAAATTAGAGAGGAGATGTAAAATGCATGAAGATAGTGATAGGATTTATGAAATCTGAAGTAATCAGGAATGTGGTTTGATGGATGCAAGTTCTTCCCATAAAACCAAAAGAGGAGAGGAAGAAGCAAAAAAGGAAAGAAAGTAAAGTACAAGAGACAAATTGAATATGTCATACTTGATTAGAAGACTTCCAGGAACTGTCTCCGATTGATTTAGAAGCTCCTGTGCGTTAGCACATTCTCAAGCACTTGGAATCTTGAGTTTCTCCTGTTGCCTCACAATGTCCTGCACTTGGTAGCACTCAGTAAATATTTGCTCAATAAGTGAAGTTGGAAAGAATATTCTAGGACCAACATGCATTGATATAGTACAATAATATCTGTGTGTAGTCCTCAAAGTGTTTGTCATTCAGTCATCTCTGATTCTTTGCAACCCCATGGACCGTAACTGGGCTCCTCTGTCCATGGGATTCTCCAGGCAAGAATACTGGAGTGGGTAGCCATTCACTTCTCCAAGGGATCTTCCTGAACCAGGGATAAAACCCCGGTCTCCTGCATTACAGGCAGATTCTTTACCAGCTGAGTCACCAGGGAAGCAGCATTTAGTAACTAATCATTAAATTCAGTCCTTTTGATCCTTCTTCCACCAGTAAACTGAATAAATACATCCAGTCCTCAAAGAAGTTCCCCATTGGTTAGCAAACCAAGAAAACTGAGAATAAGAATATACAGCTTTCATCGAGGAGACAATACTTTTAAAGACTCAACTTACCTGCCTATAAAATGGGGATCCAAGTGTATCATGTAAACATAAAATAATAAAGTAAAACATGAAATGGGCAAAGCGCTCAGAATTTCTGAGAATACATTGGTTCTCTCGCTTGGAATGAAACCCAGGCACCATGGGATTGGATCCGGAAGGAGTTCATCCCCCTGTCCTCATCACCTTTTACTCCGCCTCACTCTCTGCATTCCAGCCACACTGATAAAAGGCTTCTGTCCTTGCTATCACCTGCTGTATCTTCAGCACTCACATGTCGATTATCCATGTGATTACTACATCTCTTCTTCAGGCCTCTTCTCAAACACACCTTCTCAGTGATACCTTCCCTGAAAACTCCATTTATATCTGCAACACCTTGTATCTTATGCAACCACTTATATCTGCAATCCATCCCAATCTTCGCATTCTCCATCTCAGCCTGGAGTCCCCCAAAGCAGAGCCCAGACAAAGGCTTACATGCAGGAACTTATTTGAGAATTCAATCCCCAGGGGAGCAGAAGGGGAGGGTCAGGTGAAAGAAAGAGGCAAGAAAGGAAGGGCCTCCACGGATGTGCAGTCTAGGGGACTGTCTCCCTGATGTTTCTGGGTGCCTTCGGTGGAAGCTTAGGAAATGCGTATCAGAACTACACCCCTGGGGGCATAAACAAGAAGCATTTATTGACCCCTTCCTGCCTGCACTTTGGGGTTATGCATCTCTTGAGAGTCCCTTGGGCTGCATGGAGATCAAACCAGTCAATCCCAAAGGAAATCAACCCTGAAGATTCATTGGAAGGACTGATGCTGAAGCTGAAGCTCCAGTACTTTGGCCACCTGATCCGAAGAGCTGACTCACTGGAAAAGACCATGTGATGGGAAAGACTGAAGGCAGAAGAGAAGGGGATGATAGAGGATGAAATGGCTGAATGGCATCACCAACTCAATGGACATGAGTTTGAGCAAACTCTGGGAGATAGTAAAGGAGAGGGAAGTCTGGCATGCTGCAGTCTATGGGGTCGCAAAGAGTTAGACACAACTGAGCAACGGAACAACAACAGTGTCTGAGAATAAAGCTGGTTTCCATGGAGTGTCCCAGACTCAGTATCAGGAAAGGCACAGCTGGCCAAAGTCCCCAGAACTGGTCTTGATGGCAGAAGTTGGGGGAAAAGAGAGGACCGTGAAGACTTGAAGCAGCGTACCAAAGGAGCCCCATTCCCTTAGCCGCTCTGCTTCTCCATTGCTGTTACCAGCATCTGAAATTCTGTTTTATGTGTGTATTTATTTATTGTCTGTCTCTTTCAGCTACTGAGTAAGCTCCATAGGGGAGGAGTTAGGTTTAATTCACTATCATATTCCCAATACCCAGAAGGGTGTCGGGCAGAATGAACACTCAGTGCGTGAACCACAAGTGAATGAATGAATGAATGCAAGCGTTCATTTTGAAATACCGTGAAAGACTCTATCTTAGTAGAATTTAAAGAACAAAAAGTCACAGGTGATGTTTATGACCACGTATTACCATGTTAGCCGCAAAATTTATCTGGAAATCATTCTTCAGTTTCTCTTCCATGCCATAATCAAACATGGGCCATAATTAACTGAAAGAGAGAGAGAGTGGACAAAAACAACCAAACATCCTTCGCAAGAAACAGGAAACATATTTAGCGCTTTCATTTCTCTAATTTTCTAGCCAGTTTTACCCGACTCTATGCCATTTAAAAATGGCTAAATCAGCCACAAAACCTAGTTCCTTTCTCCTAGTGCTTTCCATTATTTCCAGCAAGTATAGCATCAGCCCTGGTGGGTTTAGCTTACATCTAAGATAGATAGATAGATAGATAGATAATATTAATTTTTTTATTTTTATATATAAGACAGGTACACACTTGCAAATTCTATCTTATTTACTCTCTTACTTGCACAAATTACTATCTCTTGCTTGCCTTTCTTATTCCCAAGCCAGTTCATATTTCTAAGCCTCTTCCTTCATGTTCAACACATTAAAAAAAGTGACCTGAAATATACTCATGTATTAATTATATGGATATCCATCTAATTCAGGTACTGACTTCTCTGTATCACTGGTATCACCAAGAAAATCCAAATTTGCCAGAGACACATTGTTCTGATTCAAAGAGATTTCTCTGTTAAGGAGCATTACCTCCTGGTGTTTTTAAACAACTGTTAAAGGACGGGTAACTATTGAACCGGAGAAGGCACTGGCACCCCACTCCAGTACTCTTCCCTGGAAAATCCCATGGATGGAGGAGCCTGGTGGGCTGCAGTCCATGGTGTCGCTACGAGTCGGACACGACTGAGAGACCGACTTCACTTTCACTTTTCACTTTCGTGCATTGGAGGAGGAAATGGCAACCCACTCCAGTGCTCTTGCCTGGAGAACCCCAGGGACAGGGGAGCCCTGGTGGGCTGCCGTCTATGTGGTCGCACAGAGTCGGACACGACTGAAGTGACTTAGCAGCAGCAGCAGCAGCAACTATTGAACAGACTTCGACTGGTGGCACAGGCCTGCCCTAGTCACTTCTTTATCCCCACAGTAACACCAGGCCATAGTTTGTGTGGTGGAATTGGACATACCCCACTAAGCCTTATGGTAGGTTTTACCATATTTATCCTAAGGCAAGGGCATTCAATCCTCTTTATTCACAGATTCTATAATTTAAATTCACCTACTCGGTAAAGGGCTTCCCTGGTGGCTCAGCAGTAAAGAATCTGCCTGCAATGCAGGAGTCATGGATTCAGTCCCTGGGTAGGGAAGATCCGCTGGAGAAGAGAATGGCAACCCACTCCAGTATTCTTGCCTGGAGAATTCCATGGACAGAGGAGCCTGGAGGGCTACAGTCCACAGGGTCACAAAGAGTCAGACATGACTTAGCTACTAACCACACAAAGTACTCAATAAAATTTTTCTGTAACCCCACAATCAGTGAAACTCAAGGCACTTTCACAATCATTTTAGGACACAGCACAGCAAAAAACTCAAGTTGCCCGATGCACGTGTTCCCAGCAGGGGTCTAACAAGGCAAGGCACTGCCTTCTTATTTCAGTTCTCACAATACAAACAGGTGCCTTTTTGTGGTCTACTTGGTGCCACACTTTTCACATTTTCTGTGCTTAATTTTGGTGATTTTGTTGTTTAAAACAGCCCCAAAACATAGTGCTATCTCGTGTCACAGAGCAAAAAGGCTGGGATGGGCCTTGTCGGAGAAAGTGTGTTGACAAGCTTCATCAGGTGTGAATTAAAGTGCAGTTGGCCTTGAGTCCAAGGTTAATGAACAGTGCATATTATAGACGGCGTCTTTAAACAGAAACACATCAAACAAGGCTGGGCATTAGTCTGTAGACTCACTACCCACAGGTACGTTTCCTTCTGAAGCAATGGTTCAGTGCACCTCCTTTGGTGTGCACAGGGACTCTAGCAAACATTCCCGCAAATAACGAGAATCAACTGTACAGGGGGTTCCACAAGCCAGAAACAGGGGGTCTCCCTGCTACCGCGCATCCCTCTGTCCTCTGTTGCACCCCCTCAGCCCTCGCCCTCTGTCTAGAGCTGAACTGGCCCGTGTCACTGACCATAGGACATACAGGTGAGCAAGATGTATGACCGCTTCAGGACCCTGGCACCACTCACATCTGGGGACATCAGCGGTGCCAGGGTCTCAGCAATGACGTCTGGGGACACAGGTCAGACGATGCCCAGCTGCCCGGAGCCTCAGCTGGGGTAAGTCCAAGGCCTGCTCTGCATAGCTTCCAGACCTGTTACCTACAGGTCTCTGATTTCATTATGCCTTCTTTAGTGGCTTCATCCCCTTCTTCTCTGGGACCATCTCCCAGATAAATTATTAATACTTGCATTCTCATCCCTGTCTCATGATCGCTACATGGGAACCCAACCTAAGACACAGGCTGACCCCAAACCTGCCACAAACATCTCAGATATGGTGATGCCACGGCAAAGTCATCACCAGTTCAAAGATACCCCACACCATGCAAGGTATGGTCTGACTTAGAGACACACATTGCCCATGACATCAGGTCTGCAGAACCGCACACTAGAGACCAATCTGCAGGCTAATCCCTTCACAGCAGCTTCCCTGGAGAATCTGTGCCAGGAGAGCCCCTGACAGTGCCTGACAAGAGATGTGTGCTCACCACTTGTCATCCAGTGAACGGACACACTGCAGACCTTCACCATCATCTCGTAAGTAATGCAAAACCACTATGCAATGAGAACCTTTCAGAGCAATGAAATAGCAATACCAATCTGTTTCAGAGAAATTAACCTGATGTTGTCATAGAGGATGGGGGAAAGAGAGAAAAACTTCAGTTTTCTAGTTAAATGAGAGAATGAAAATTTATTTGTTGTTGCTCTAAGTCGTATCCAACTCTTTGAGACCCCATGGACTGCAACACGCCAGGCTTCCCTGTCTCCCAGAGCTTGTCTTCCAGAGCTCCTCATGTCCATTGAGTTGGTGATGCCATCCAACCATCTCCTCCTCTGTCACCCACTTCTCCTGCTGCCCTCAATTTTTCCCAGCATCAGGGTCTTTGCAATGAGTTGGCTCTTTGCATCAAGAACATTTATTTAGATATTTTAATATAAATGTGTGTAAAAGTAAGAGATCAAAACCTAAATGGAAAGAGAGAAAGAGAAGAGAGGAGAGAGAGAGATGGAGAGAGAGAAGCGGAGAGAACAAGAGTTCAGGTCCTGTAATGAGCAGAGCAAAGCCAGCCAACTCCACTGACAACAAAGACCCTCAGACCTGAGCTGTGTAAAAATGAAGCTACGGGACAAAGGTCCGGTGAGAGCAGGGCTGGTGGGAGCACAGAGTTCAGGCTTCCCTGGGCTGTTGATTGCAGACAGTAGCAGACAGACAGCATCCTGTGTGCGGGGCAAACCGCGGACAGGAAGCAGCCTCTGTCTTTATGTCTTTCTAAGATATTTATACACTTCACTGTGGCCAGCAAACACAACTGGTGGAACTTGGATGAAATTTTAATTACACGGGACTTTAATGATTTAAGCTGCTGTGGGTGGAGAGGGGAAGCCAATGGGGAGGAAGCGAAGGTTCACCCAAGTACAGCTTCCCATTTCCCCTCAGCCCTGCAGAAAAGCCAGCATTCCGGAGGAAGGTCTCAAGGTTCACTGTGTAAGGTGGGAGAGAGCCACATAATTCTAGCCCCTGGCCCCAGGATCTGGTGTTGTCCATCCCCTGTCTCACCACAACATGTCAACAGATCTATAGTCGGTCATCTTGCTATGAAAAGGATTATGGGACCCTTGTCATCTCCATATTCCATATACTCTTTGTCTTGTGTGTTAGTCAGTCAGTCATGTCTGACTCTTTGTGACCCTGTGGACTGTAGACTGCCAGGCTCCTCTGTCCATGGGATTCTCCAGGCAAAAATACTGGAGTGAGTTGCCATTTCCTTGTTCAGGGGATCTTCCCAATCCAGGGATCAAACCCAGGTCTCCTGCATTGCGGGCAGATTCTTTACTGTCTGAGCTACCATTTTCCCCCACACTTTTCTTCCTTCTTTTTATCTCTTTATTCTTCTGGACTAGCCTTTCCATCCTTGTTTCCACTGTCAAGATCTGGACCAGAAGGAGACCACCCTTTTCTGTCCAGAACAAGCTTATTCTTGTCTCAAAAAGAGTGAGGAGAAGGTTGGCTAGACTGATCTCAGTGTGGAGCTATAGAAGGTTTCTGAATGAGACTCTAACTAACACTCAGCATGGTTGACAACTGGTTGACCCAGGCTGGAATGAGGTCATGCCTTCCCCAGTGATACTTTGCAGGAATTTTAAAGGCCCTTTATGGTTATTATTATTCTATAATTTGATTCAACAGACCTACAACGTCAGGCTGCTCCCAGGGGCTTTGCAAGATGAATTGGCCACACAGGAATAAAGAATGCGTTTTCATTTACTCAACCATTTACTGAGAACTAACTGCTGCACTGGATGCCTTAAGGGCTACAATGATAAATACCGCCAAGGTTCGATCCTTGAGCTATAATTCGGCAGAAGGCTTGATGTATGCTCAGGGCTTCCCTGGTGGCTCAGCAGTAAACAATCTGCCTGCAAAGCAGAAGTCACAGGAGATGTGGGTTCAACCCCTGGGTCGGGAAGATTCCCTGGAGTAGGGAATGGCAACCCCCTCCAGTATTCTTGCCTGGAGAATCCCATGGATCGAGGAGCCTGGCAGGCTACAGTCACAGAGAATGTGCCACAACTGAAGCACCTTAGCATATACACACAACAATAGGACATAGCAAAGCATCCTGACAGAGAAGATGGGCTGAGTTGGCTCTCAGCTGGGAGTTCAAGAAAGTTTCATGGACAGCACTTGGACTGGGAGGATGGATAGGATGTCCGTGTGGACAAAAGTCTGAGGGTGAAATGAACAGAGGTAGGAATGAACAGGGGTAGGAATGTCCAAGGAAGGGGATGGAGGCAGTCAGGGACAAAAAGTATTCCATGGTGGCTGACCTGCCTCTTGAGAAACCTATATACAGGTCAGGAGGCAACAGTTAGAACTGGACATGGAAAAACAGACTGGTTCCAAATAGGAAAAGGAGTATGTCAAGGCTGTATATTGTCACCCTGCTTATTTAACTTATATGCAGAGTACATCATGAGAAACGCTGGGCTGGATGAAGCACAAGCTGGAATCAAGATTGCCGGGAGAAATATCAATAACCTCAGATATGCAGATGACACCACCCTTATGGCAGAAAGTGAAGAGGAACTCAAAAGCCTCTTGATGAAAGTGAAAGTGGAGAGTGAAAAAGTTGGCTTAAAGCTCAACATTCAGAAAACAAAGATCATGGCATCTGGTCCCATCACTTCATGGGAAATAGATGGGGAAACAGTGGAAACAGTGTCAGACTTTATTTTTCTGGTCTCCAAAATCACTGCAGATGGTGATTGCAGCCATGAAATTAAAAGATGCTTACTCCTTGGAAGGAAAGTTATGACCAACCTAGATAGCATATTGAAAAGCAGAGACATTACTTTGCCAACAAAGGTCCATCTAGTCAAGGCTATGGTTTTTCCTGTGGTCATGTATGGATGTGAGAGTTGGACTATGAAGAAAGCTGAGCGCTGAAGAATTGATGCTTTTGAACTGTGGTGTTGGAGAAGACTCTTGAGAGTCCCTTGGACTGCAAGGAGATCCAACCAGTCCATTCTAAAGGAGATTAGTCCTGGGTGTTCTTTGGAAGGAATGATGCTGAAGCTGAAACTCCAGTACTTTGGCCACCTCATGCGAAGAGTTGACTCATTGGAAAAGACTCTGATGCTGGGAGGGATTGGGGCAGGAGGAGAAGGGGATGACAGAGGATGAGATGGCTGGATGGCATCACCGACTCAATGGACGTGAGTTTGAGTGAACTCTGGGGTTTGGTGATGGACAGGGAGGCCTGGCGTGCTGCAGTTCATGGGGTCGCAAAGAGTCAGACACGACTGAGCGAACTGAACTGAACTGAAGGTATACGTATGCTAGAGCAGTCACAGCTGAAAGAATTAAACTAGGGCTGGGATTTTTTTTATAAATGATGTAGAGGCCATGAATGTCAAGGCACCTGGTGCACCTCTCACTTCAAAGATTGAAGCCCAGCTTCTCTGGTGGTGCAGTGGTTAAGAATCTGCCTGCCAATGCAGGGGACACGAGTTTGATCCCCGGTCGGGGAAGATTTCATGTGCTGCGGACCAACAAAGCCCGTGTGCCAAAACTATGGAAGCCCAAGTGCCTAGAGCCTGTGCTCTGCAACAACAGAAATCACCGCAGTGAGAAGCCTGTGCACTGTGACCAGAGAGCAGCCCTGCTAGCTACAGCTAAAGAAAGTCCACGCCCAGCAACGAAGACCCAGCACAGCCAAAACTAAAATAAATTTTAAAATCTTAGGAAAAAAAAAAAAGATTAGAGCCCCAAACCTAGCGAGGTTCCCCATCTTTCTTAAGATTCCAAGCAAGTCAGAGCTGTCCTGGATCCCTGATCCAAGGCCTTCTGACCATGTGTGGCTGTTTTATAATCAGAACTGAGCCTTGGGGCTAATCTGGAAACAGAATGAAAAACAGATGACAGAGGCCAAGACTGTGGGCACGGGAGCTGCACGGAGGCCCTTACGGGTGCCAGGAAAGGACTGGTGGGCACCTGGACCAAGTTGCTGGCAGTGAGAAGGCAGAGGAAGGTATGAGTCCAAGAGGAATTGTGGAAGGAGACTTTACAGCACAGGATGACTGGATTTGTGGGCTGCGGCGGGAGGAGAGGGGGGCGGAAGTGCTGATGCCAAGGTTTCAAACCAAAGTGGATAGGAGCCCCTTTTATGGAAAAAGGAAACCGCCCACTCTTTCCCCAGCTCCTGGCAGCACACCTTCCTCTCTGCCCACTGCTGCTAAGAGTGTTCCCTGGGAGTTTGTCCTGGCTTCCAAGTCAAGCTTCTGGACAGAGCCCCTGCCGCCTGACATGTGATGACATGACATGTTACCCAGTCTCCCCGCTTCTTGGATTGGTCTCTGGAGGCTCCTATTACCTACTCTTTAGCTTTTCTTCAGCCCTCTAAATATAATTTTTTAAGTTTATATTCTCTTTTTTTTCACAGGAATAACAGAAACCCAATTCACACCAGTTCAGGTAAGAAAAGGAATGTATAGGCTCCTGAAATTGAAAATCTTGGACATATATATGACTTTAGATGCAGATGGATCCAGGGGTCTGAACTGCCTCTCCCCTCAATTCCTGCCCTCCTTACACACACACACACACACACACACACAAAATGGGAATTGCCTGCGCATCTCTGAGGACCAATTAGATTTCCATTGATTTAAAAACCAACTCAAATATAATATTATAGTACAATAAGAAAAGCTGCATTGTTGTATCCTTGTGTGAGTGTGTTAGTAGCTCAGCCATGTCTGACTCTGCAGCCTCATGGACTGCAGCCCACCAGGCTCCTCTGTCCATGGATTTTCCAGGCAAATATACTGGAGTGGGTTGCCATTTCCTACTCCAGGGGATCTTCTCGACCCAGGGATCAAACCCAAGTCTTCTGAATTGCAAGCGGATTCTTTACCATCTGAACCACCAGGAAAGCCCGACTATATGCTTGTGCAATGTTTATCAAAGCTACCGTGTTTAACAAACAAATTTAATCGAGAAAATGATTTACTAAGTATTTAAGGATTGTTTCCCAAGTGGCGCTAGCAGTAAAAACCCACCTGTCAGTGCAGGAGATGTGAGTTTGATCCCTGGGTGGAGAAGATCCCCTGGAGGAGGGCATGGCAACCCACTCAAGTAGTCTTGCCTGGAGAATCCCATGGACAGAGGAGCCTGGCGGGCTACAGTCCATGGGGTCACACAGACCCGTACACAACTGAAGTGACTTAGCATGCACGTATGCAAGAACTGAAAGAATAAATAATAAAGATTGCCCCAGCCTCTGGCCAATTAATCTTTCGTTCTCCCAGAAATAACTCATACCTAACATGAATATGATGACAATTCTATCATGGAAAGTTCTCCACTGTAAAAGAATGTCCAGAGCAATGAGAGAGGGGAGGGAAAGAGGGAGATGTGTTTTAGAATAACACAGCACTTTTAAATTAAATGAAGGACTATATTTGAGGACACCATTTAACACTGAACTCATTATCTCTTTTTAGTTAGTCCAATATTTCTAGTACCTATTCTGTTTGTTGTTTTTATTCTGTTTGTTCCAAGAATAGAGGGGAAGGAAAGGCTGCTTCCTTCTTAACAAGTGGGGTTGATTGTAAACATTTTACAGTCACTCGTGAAAATGAGTGCAATTAAGAATTTTATTTTTGTGGGAAAAATACCAGAAGATAGGTAGAAGTCAACCTTAACAAGATCAAAAAATGGGGAGAAGTAGCAGAATAAGCCTGGCCCCAATTCCCGGCACAAAAGAGTCCACTGTGCTCGTGCTGCTAGGGGGATGTTCTGAGCCCTGGAAAACATCATTTCAATTTCACTCTTGGAACCTAAACTATTTTAATCACCATCAACTGCTATAAAACACATAGTGAAGTGAAAGTGAAGTCGCTCAGTCGTGTCTGACTCTTTGCAACCCGTGGACTGTAGCCCACCATGCTTCTCCATCCATGGGATTCTCTGGGCAACACACAAATGTTCCATAAACATATATGAGTGTGGAGCAATGAGGAACAGACATGGGGCAAAGATGACGTGGTTTTGAAGGTGTACGATCAAACCTGAAACAGTCTCGTGCCACAAAATCGATGCTACGTACCTGCCATCTAGTTCATCATGTTGTTTCCTGTTATTATAAGACTTGTAAACAAAATGGCATTTCATTTCTTGTTATTAGTAACCGCAAAATCCAAGAGCTAGAAACACATTTCTAATTTAGAGTAGAGCGTTAAAAATAACAAAAAGAAAAATCTCCTAGATGAAGTGAGAAAAAACAATGGTGGCGATGTTCCCCTTCATTGACCACCCAGAAGAATTGGGAAAATGTCATAGGAAGACAAATTCTGTGCTGTTTTATCAGAGAATACCTTCAAATAACACACCAGGGAAAAAATAATGTAATCCTGGCTGGCTTCTTGTTACCTATATCATCTTGCTGGATATTCTTGTTGTTTAAAACTGCAACCTAGGGTGATTTTTTAACCTTTGCTCACGTCTCTTTAAGACAAACCTCAAATGGATTGAGCTCTAAAGGGGTCATAGAAACATCTTTAATCTTATAGCACAGTGAATGTACACAGACAGAGGAATCTGATATGACAGATGAAAGACTTACCCCCAGTAGCCCTGTTGGGATTTCTTCTTCAGTATGGTGCCTCTCTGTAATCATTTCTGAGCAGTTAAAATACATTATTGTTTCAACCCATTAAAAAAAATAGCTGATGAACAGGCTAGTTTTGTGCAATCACTGAGAAGGTAGCCATAATTTCAGAATCCTAATGCTCTCTAAGTATATTAGCAGCTCGGTCGTATCCAACTCTTTGCAACCCCATGGGCTTGTAGCCCACCAGGCTCCTCTGTCCATGGAATTCTCCAGGCAAGAACACTGGAGTGGGTTACCATTCCCCTCTCCAGGGGATCTTCCTGATCCAGGGATCAAATTCAACCTGGGTCTCCTGCATTATCATCTGAGCCACCAGTGTGTGCTAAGCCGCTTCAGTCATATTCAACTCTTCGCAACTCTATGGACTACAACTCACCAGACTCCTCTGTCCATGGAATTCTCTAGGCAAGAATACTGGAGTGGGTTGCTGTGCACTCCTCCAGGGGATCTTCCTGACCCAGGGATTGAACCCACTTCTCTTATGTCTCTGCATTGGCAGGTGGGTTCTTTACGCTAGCACCACTTGAGAAGCGCCTGAGCCATCAGGGAAGCCCCCTAATGCTCCCTACCCACTCAATTTTGTTTATGGATCAGGAAGTTCTAAACACGTTGTGTTTCCATCTGAATTTTTGTAAATATATATATATATATATATTATGTTATCTTTTGGGCTATAGAATGGTTACAGCTAGACTTGGACATGGCCTTGGAGACCATTAATCTTTATCTCATCTCATAAATGAGGAAATGGAAACCTGAAGAAAAAAAAAGAAATTTTCTTGAGCATCGCACACCCAGCCAATGGGAGAGCAAGATGAAAAATTAGGTCCCTAGACATTCAGTGGAATATTCATTCCATTTATGAGAAAAAAAGTGATCCTGAAGCTCTTGAAATAAACACATATCTCCTTGTACCAAAGTTGGTAATGATAGAATGTGGGAAATAGCTATGGAAAATGAGAACTGTGCTTCCTAAGTACATCAGAACATATTGTGATCTAGTTGAAAATAGTAGCATTGAAAGTCACGGTGAGCTCATGACATTTGTAATACTTCCTTCTGCAAAAGATACTCTGGTCAGGGTAATCAGGGGTTCCATGACGTTGAAACCCCCTGACAGCACGTGTTAAAATTGCTATATAGAGTACCAGAAAAGACAGCAAGTATTGCTTAATAACTTCTGGACATCCTCTCATGTCTTTCTGGTGGTTTTTCCCTTCTACTCTCATCACAAATTCCCAGATGGTCATCGCTGCCCCTGAACTTTATGCAGCTTGTTTGATGTATGTGTCCCCAGAAGTTAATATAGTGTGGAAATTCCTACATGGGGCATAATAGCTCTGATAAAGAATGGCAACATAAACTCGACTATCATGTAATACACCCTTGCTCAGTACCTGCTCGAGACTATGTTTTATGTGTTAGATCGTACAAGGAATACAAAAAAGAATAAGCTCTGATCCTTGTCCTCAAAATTTTAATAAACTTTAACAAAGTGTTAAATGTTCGTGAAACAAATAAAATGCTGAGGGAATGCAAGAAAAAAGCAATTAGTTCTGGGCAAGGGAGAAAACCAGGAGGCTGTCAGGGTGGTTTTATAGAGGAGGTGTTTTTGCTATTCATAGTTGTTTAATGAACTACCTGCAAGATTTAGAAGCTTAAAACAATGATGACATTTATTTTGTTCCTGAATCTGCAATTTGGTCAGGACTCAATGGGAACAGCCCACCTCTGCTCTACTCTGTGTCAGCTGAGGCTGTTTGAAAGCTCATTCATTCACATTTCTGAAGACTGATGCTGATTCCTACCAGGGACATCACCTTGCCTGTTAGCTAGACCACCTGTTTGTAACAACTCCACATTACCTAGGCTCCCTTACTACATGGTATCTGGGCTTTAAGGGTGAATTTCCTGAAAAGAAGTGTCAGTGGGAACCATATGACTTATGACCTAGTCTCAGAAGTCATACAACATCAACTTTGCTACGTTCTATTTAAGACATGGTCACAAAATCCTGTCCACTGCCTGATGAGGAAATAGTGAAGTTCCAGAAGAGCTTATAAGATCAGAAATATTGCTGTGGCCATTTTTGCAAAACAAAAAATATCACAAGAGGTAATTTTTGAGCTAGACCTAAGAATGAGGTTTTTTTCCCCCCAGATAAAGAAAGGAATGTTTATACAGAGAGAAGACATAGAAAATAACCATATTGATGGAACTGCATAGCATGTTATCTGATCATAAATAACACAGAGATCATAGAGGTGATTGTTAAAATCCTCTAGATTAGAACCAGTTTCCATTAAAGTAAAAAAGATGAGAAAAAATAGAAATAGAAAATATTTATGATATGTTTGGCACTGTGAAAATACTTTCTCTTTAACCTTCACAAACAGCAGATATTATGTCTCCATTTTACAGATGAGGAAACTGAAGTTCTGAGAAGTTAAATTATCTGCAGAGCTAGTGAGGAGATTCCATCCTTGGTCTACACGATTCCAAAGCTCATGGTCTTAACAGTGGTAAAACCACTGTTAACGCAGTGGCAAAATCTGAGGCAAAAACCCAGGCCTAGCATATTGGTTTGGAGAAGGCAATGGCACCCCACTCCAGTACTCTTGCCTGGAAAATCCCATGGATGGAGGAGCATGGTGGGCTGCAGTCCATGGGGTCGCTGAGGGTCGGATACGACTGAGCGACTTCACTTCCACTTTTCACTTTCCTTCATTGGAGAAGGAAATGGCAACGCACTCCAGTGTTCTTGCCTGGAGAATCCCAGGGACAGGGAGCCGGGTAGGTTGCGGTCTATGGGGTCGCACAGAGTCAGACACGACTGAAGCGACGCAGCAGCAGCAGCAGCAGCGTATTGGTTAAGGAATTACCAGCAGATAAACAGATAAACTATTCCTGGGCATCTATCTGAGAAAAAAAGACTAACACTAATTCAGAAAGACACACATACCCCAATATTCACAGCAGCATTATTCACAGTAGCCAAGACATGGAAACTACCCAAGTGTCCACTAACAGATGAACAGATAAAGAAGCTGACGTGTGGACTACTACTCAGCCGTAAGAAAGAGTACACGTTTGCCATTTGCAGCAACATGGACGGACCTGGAGGACATTATGTTAAGTGAAATAAGTCAGTCAGAGATACGCAAACACTGTATGATATCGCTTATATGTAGAATCTAAAAAATTCAACAAACTAGTGAATATAACATAAAAGAAGCAGACTCACAGATATAGAGAACAAACCAGTGGTTACCAGTGGGGAGAGGGGAACAACCAGTGGGGAGATGTGTGGGAGTAGGAGATACAAACTGTTGGGTGTGAGATAGCCTCCAGAATGTATCATACAACATGGAGAATATAGTCAATACTTTATAATAACTGTACGTGAAAAGTTACCTTTAAAAACTGTATAAAATTAAAAACTGCTAAAAATAAAATGGATCAACACTCAAAACTCAGATTAATGCAACTGAGCTTTATTTTTGCTCATGAAAATTCTGAAATTGATGTCTCAGATGAAGATTATCCTTCAAGCAATTACTCTGATCTATGCTCCACCTCTCTTGTGGTTTCACTGTCTTCCACGATTTTCCCTCCAAGGTTGACTCTGAAAGGGAAAGAGCTGGAGAGTATATGGCTCAGCCTTGGAAATGGCACCCTTCACCACCATTCACATTCTATTGACTAGAACTCCATCACATGACCGTATTTAACTGCAAAGGAATCTGGGAAATATGCCTTGGCCATAATTGCTTAGCAAGCAAACTCACTCTTCCATAGAACTATAAAATCTTCTTGAAGTGTTGAGAGGCTTTACAGAAACAAATAAGCACTTCACTCATGTTGTTTAAATCAAAGGATTTTTATCCATTTCTCCTCATAACAAGGTGTGAAATTCTGGAAAGCATTAGAATATAATCTAAACATGAATTCATCTCATGTTTGTTGTTTCTTTCTGTGGTTTTTATTTATTTATTTTTAGACATGTGATAATTTTATTTATTTTCTTATTTCTTATGAATCAAAGCTGGAAAATGGTACCTTGATCTTCAACTTCACCTTAACAAAAATTAACATAATATGGCAGAATGCCAGAATCATCAGGACACTGAACAGAGCAGATAAAAAATAAACAGAGCAGATAAATAAAAAATCAAATAATACTGAATAATAATTTAAGAGGAAAGAAATATGCTTCTTGATTTTAAAAATTTTATTAGGGTATAGTTGACTTACATGTTGTACTAGTTTCAGATGTACAACAAAGTGAATCAGTTGAATACATATACATATATCCCCTTTTTAGATTTTTTTTTTCCATATAGGCCATCACAGAGTATTGAGTAGGGTTTCCTGTGCTATACATGCATATTAAGTCACTTCAGTTGTGCCTGACTCTTCGTACCCACCATGGACTGCAGCCCGCCAGGCTCCTCTGTCCATGGAATTCTCCAGGCAAGAATACCGGAGCGGAAAAAAAAAAAAAAAAAAGAATACCGGAGCGGGTCACCATGCCCCCCTCCAGGGGATCTTCCAGACCCAAGGACTGAATCCGCGTCTCTTACATCTCCTGCATTGGCAAGCAGGTTCTTTACCACTAGCGCCACCTGGAAAACCCACTTGTGCTATACAGGAGGTCCTCATTAATTATCCATTTTGTATATAGTAGTATATTTATGCCCATGTTTCTTTTTAAGTGAGGTAATAAATATTATATAATGAAGACCACAGTCAAGGGGAGACTTACAGCCTATGTTAACCATTGCCAAAAACAAAAGTGAATAAAGATTTTCCATAGATGAGCTAACCTGTAATTAAGAATGAATAAGGAGTAAAAACATACTCCACATGTAAATGATATTAAATATACTCCACATTTTGGAGTTTGGTCACTGAAACTTTGACACTAACCACCTTGACTGCTTTTATCAAGGTGGTCCACGCCTGTCCCCAGGCACAGTACCTCCCTGCACCCTGTTCTCTGAACCCCAGATGAATGTTCTCATCTCAGGATCTTTGTTCTGAGGAGGCTAATAGAACTTTACCCAGCAAAACTTATGCACAAACAAAGATAACCCACCCAGGATGATGCATATAGTTGGAAAGTGAATGTTCATACTGATTTTGAGGCTACGATGCTGATTTGCAAACCTGGAAAAGAAGAGATCCAAAATACTGCTTGTGACCAACAGCAGACTGCATAGGAGAGTCGCAGATCATTACACGGAGCTAAAACTGAAACTTTGTAGATGGAAGAAATGAGTTTGAGGCTACTTACCTTGGAGCATCACCGACTCAATGGACATAAATTTGGGTAAACTCTGGGAGTTGGTGATGGACAGGGAGGCCTGGCGTGCTGCAGTCCATGGGGTCGCAAAGAGTCAGACACGACTGAGCAACTGAACTGAACTGAACCTTGGAGAAAACAGAAACACTCTCTAACAGTACAATTTTTACTATAAAAAAGAATATATTAAGGGAACTACCAAAGCTGAAGATCACTCATCTTTATCTTCATCCCATTCCACTCTAACATGGACTAAAGCAAACTCAATAAATTACAATAGGATAGATTTTGGTTAAGCATAAAAATCTTATTTACTGGTGGATTATTTACTAATAAGAACAAGAAACAATGATAAAATCTCAGCTCTGCTACTTAGTACCATCAGGGCAGAGATGAATATCATACCTCTTTTGGTAGGTCCTTTGAAACTCGGAGAAGGCGATGGCACCCCACTCCAGTACTCTTGCCTGGAAAATCCCATGGACAGAGGAGCCTGGTAAGCTGTAGTTAATGGGGTCGCTAAGAGTCGGACACCACTGAGCGACTTCACTTTCACTTTTCACTTTCCTGCATTGGAGAAGGAAATGGCAACCCACTCCAGTGTTCTTGCCTGGAGAATCCCAGGGATGGGGGAGCCTGGTGGGCTGCCGTCTATGGGATTGCACAGAGTCGGACACGACTGAAGTGACTTAGCAGTAGCAGTTGAAACTCCAGCTGTAAATACATCCTGCTTTTGTAACATGAGCTGATGGCATCATGCCCAAAATGTAATTGTCTCTGGAGACCACATCTCCACTTTCAGAGACCTCCTCTCAGAAGAGTCCCTATCCTTCACCTCCTGAAGGAGATCGCTTTGGACTGAAGATTTGTGACCCTTCAAGATTCATATATGAAACCTAATCACCAAAACAAAGATATTTGGAGGTGAGGCCTTTGGAAGGTGGTTAGCTCATGAGGGTGAGGTCATCATGAATGGGGTTAGTACCTTTGCAAGAAGAGACATGAGAGAAATGATCTCTCCTTCTCTCTCCACCAACAGAAGGCAGCCATCTGTAAAACAGAATGAGAGCTCTCGTCAGGAAAAAACTGGCCTGCTACCTTGATTTTGAACATCTCAGCTTCCAGAACAGTGAGAATTGCATGTTAAAGCCACCTAGTTTATGATATGCTGGGAAAGATTGAAGGCAGGAAGAGAAGGGGATGACAGGATGAGATGGTTGGGTGGCACCACCGACTCGATGGACATGAGTTTGAGCCAGCTCCGGGACTTGATGATGGACAGGGCATCCCGGCATGCTGCAGTCCATGGGGTTGCAAAGAGTCAGACATGACTGAGCAACTGAACTGAACTGAACTTATGGTATTCTGTTGGAGCAACCTAAATGGACTGAGACAGAGGCTGAAGCCAGAATCATGTCAATACGTAGAGTCCCAACCCCTCAAATGGACTTTCCCTTAGCCCATTTCTTAGAAGAAGCTGTGCCTCTCAATCTCTGTTTACAAACTGGTTTATTTGGGATAGAGACCAAGGTACAGCAGAAACAAGGTCAGGTGTTTTTCCAAACCTCAAGTTCTCCCATCTAAGAGTGGAACAATCCAAACGGAGAAACAAAGTTACAACACTTTCTCTCCACCCATCACTGGAGCACAAACTCATCTGTTGTATGTTTCCTTTACACTTTTCTCTTCCAATGGCTTTGCAGAATAGAAATACTTAATTTTGGAAGGCCCAATGAGCTGTGTGGTATGGAAAAGATCACAAATAATATGAAAGATTTTTCAGCAACTATTTCAAACATAAATGAAAAATTACATCAATTTGTTGACTTCAGATATAAAGACATAGAAATAATCCCAGTTCTAGTCACTGCTTATTATTTATTTACATTTTCTACCAATGTTAGCTACAATAACAAAAAGAGAAAAATGGAAGCAATTCAAGCATTCAGCAATAAGAAGAATGGTTCAGTAAATTACAGGAAAAAAATAATCAGAATAACTAACAACTTGAGAGCTTATTTTGTTCCAGACACTATATGGTGCAATTTAGATTATCTTGGCCAGTCTTCACAATAATCCCTATTTCACATTTGACAAATTTTCACATGTGACAAGTCTCATAACAAAGAGGTAAAGCAAATTACCTGAGATCACAGAACTAATTCTCAGAAGTCTGGATTTAAACTCAGGATTCCAGAGTCCTCATTTTCAGCACTCTCTTATGCTGCCATTGATCCAATAAGACCATGTCTCAGAGAGGTATTTACAGACTGAAGAAGAGGCAGATGGGCAAACTAGAATTACGGCAGTGCTTTGCTCTAAGCGAGCTTCCCCAGTGGCTCAGCAGTAAAGAATCTGCTGATAACGCAGGTGATGCAGCTTCGATCCCTGGAAGGGAATATCCCCTGGAGTAGGAAATGGCAACCTATTCCAATATTCTTGCCTGGAAAATTCCACAGACAAATGAGCCTGGGGCTGAAGTCCGTAGCGGGCAAAGAGTTGGACATGACTGAGGCGACTTAGCAGGCAAGATTAAAGAATACCCAGAACAGAAAATCCAAATTGAGGGAGGTGTCTTCCATATCAGCAGTGATGTTTCATGAAAAAAAAAGCAACAGCCAAGTCAAGATGACAGGTACTTCCCCAGTGGCCCAGCAGGTAAGACTGTACTCCTCCAGTGTAGAGGGTGAAGGCTTGATCCCTGGCTGGGGAACTAAGATCCCACATGCTGTGTGGTGCAGCCAAAAAGTAAATAAATGCACATTTAAAATAACTACATACAATCAAAAAGAAGAAGAAGAAGATGGCATACATTGTCCTAGAGGAAAATCACAAATGACTGGCAATGCTATGTTTGCTTCAGATGTGTGATTCTCATAAAAAATGATGGCGCATCAAGTGATAAGACCAGAATTCAAGGTATAGCAAACTATCACATGATTTGAGTGACCCGTATATTCCCAGTATTTCAAAAGCTCCCAGAAATGCCAGAAAGCCAAAGTCCTTTTCTTTGCTCCTCTGATCCCGTGAGCTACCCCTGTGGTCCTCCCAGCCTGGAAACAGAGTCAACAGTTAAGAGGCTGTTTCAGTGCTCTCGGCAAACAGCAGCAAATGAAAGCATTAGCAATGAGAAATGAAAGAAGGGCGGATAGAAGAGACAGCCTGATGTTGAATTGAACTTCAGGATGAAAGATGAGGGACCAAAAATAAAAATGGGGTGCAGATTTCTGGCTCAGGAAAAATGGGCATCAGTTGAGGAGAGAAGAAAAACAAGTAGAGGAGACTTGGGGTAAATATCAAAAGCCTGTTTGGGAACACGTTTAACCTCAAGAGTCTGGATAAACAGATGCAGTGCTAGAAGAGAGGTGTGTGGCAAAGGAGTCAATTGGGATTATTGGCATGCCAACAGAAGCTCCAGGCACGGAAGAGGCATCTCAGGAAGGATACAAATTGAGAAGAGCAGCGAATAAGGACAGTGCTCTGAGAAAGAGTGAAACCTGCTGTGAGTGGAAAACTTCCCAGAAAGTATCTCAGAAAGAGCAAGCAGAAAAGGAGGAGGTGATGGGAGGCGATAGGGAGAGAGTGATGTCATGGAAGCCAAATGAGGAAAAGGACGTGGTTGGGTGAGCGATGTCACAGGGGTCTCAAGAAGTCACAAAGTGTCCAATGAATTCAACATGTAGATGTCGGTGGTGGTGGAGCTGAGGTCAGGTTGTTGCAGGCGGGGTAGCAAATGAAAAGAGACTGTATGCAGTGAGCCAGTGTAGAGTGTTCTTTGGAGCAGTGGGTCTCACACTGGGTCCCCAACTGTCAGCATCACCTGGGAACTTGTTAGAATTGCATATTTTGGACCCTATCCCAAACCTACTGCATCAAAGACTCTGGGAAAGAAGCCCAGTCATTGATGCCTTAATAAGCTCTCTGGGCAATCCCAGTGCAGACCAACATTTGAGACACACAGGCCTAGAGAAGTTTATACCTGGGGAGAAAAAGACCACTGGTGGAAGGGAGAGGAGGACAGTCAAGGGCAGACTTTGGTTTCCAAAGTGGAAGAGACTTTTGTAACAGGCTTGCATGCTAGGAGTAAAAGAACTGGCATTTCAAAAAAAGAGTTTGGATGAACAGGGAAATAAAAGTAAGGATTGGAGCTGACTTGGGGGAGTGAGAAAAGCGATGGTAACTATCTTGACAGAGACTCAGACTAAGAATTATGCTTCAGTGTTGGGACCCGCCTGTCCATTAGGCAAAGCCGTGACAAGAGATTTTTGTTATGACAAGCCTGCTTCTAACGCTTCAATCACTGCCTGCTCCAAGAATCTCAGTATTTCCACTCAGGGAATGGCACCCCACTCCAGTAGTCTTGCCTGGAAAATCCCATGGACAGAGGAGCCTGGTAGACTGCAGTCCATGGGGTCTCGAAGAGTCAGGCACGACTGAGTCACTTCACTTTCACTTTTCACTTTCATGCACTGGAGAAGGAAATGGCAACCCACTCCAGTGTTCTTGCCTGGAGAATCCCAGGGACGGGAGAGCCTGGTGGGCTGCCGTCTATGGGGTCGCACAGAGTCACACACGACTGAAGCGACACAGCAGCAGCAGTAGCAGTGACTAACATGGTGAGGGATGGGAGCATTTCACTGCATCTGAGCTTTGAAGTCCAAGCAAACCCACCGCAAGATCATCCTAGACCAGGTCTCAGGGCCATTTGTAACATGGAAGCTCGGCTCCATGGTGCTTAGGGATACCTAAGCTCCGGTATCAGGGTATCCGGAATAACCTGGCTCCGGTATTCATCTCCACGCTGGATCTCCTCCATGCTTGAAGCTGCAGGACCACAGTCTCAGAGTCATGACCCAGTGAAAGCGGGGATAGCAGTATTTTCCTAAGGTCAGAGGCAAATAAAAAGGAATGTCTGCGGCTTTTTGCAGACAAAGTAGGTAGGAGATGCTCACCCAGTGGCTTCAACAAAAACCATATTCCATCTTCTGGAGTGATTCAAAATGTCAAATACAGACAAAATTTTAAGGGGGATGAGAAAAAAGAGGCTTGTCCAGTATGGAAAAAAAAAAAGCCTGACGGCCGCTGTTGGTAATGTTGACTTTGTTTTTCCTCTGGTCCAGATGGTCTGCAAAGACCTAGTGTACCCAGTGTACCCAGACAAGAGACGGCGGCAAAACAAGTGTTGGTACAGGAGACCTACCAGGAGATCCAAAGATTTTTAACTTTCATTAACCCCCTTGACTTTCTTTTTCTTAAAAACATGGTACTAAATCTTCGTGGTTAAAACCCCAAGGTGACAGCCTTTAATAAAGAAGTTCAGACACTGGAAAACCAAAAAATAAACACAAGTATGGACCAAATCTCATTCTCCTTTGAAAGTTGCTTTTGAAACCCGAAGGGAGCACCATTAACATCATAGGAAAAGTAGGCAATTAATTTCCCTTTAAGGGGCTTTTAGAATGTCTGCCTGAATTGACCATAAAGAGCAAACTAAAGCCACATCAAGACATTAATCCAGATGGCCAATTCGTCCACTCAGAGTCCTGTCTGATGGGAACTTCTGTATGGATGAGGTGTGAGAGTTGGAAAAAAATGATGCTGGGCATTCCCAGCATCAATGCCCAGTCCAGTTTAGCTGACACTGGTTTTCTTCTTTCATATCCCAGTTCAGGGAAAGGAAAGCCAAGTTTGGGGACTATGAATTGGAGGGCTTCCCTGATAGCTCAGTGTAAAGAATCCACCTGCAATGCAGAAGACCCCAGTTTCATTCTTGGGTCAGGAAGATCCACTGGAGAAGGGATAAGTTACCCACACCAGTATTCTTGGGCTTCCCCTGTGGCTCAGCTGGTAAAGAATCTGCCTATAATGCAGGAGACCTGGGTTCGATCCCTGGGTTGGGAAGACCCCCTGGAGAAGGGGAAGGCTACGCAATTCAGTATTCTGGCCTGGAAAATTCCATGGACTGCGTAGTCCATGGGGTCACAAAGAGTCCCCTTTATGAATAATAAAGAATAAAGAGTACACACATCCCTGTGTGTATCTGTATTGAACTGAAAGAGCATACCTTTATCTTTTTACCTTTTTCTTTTTTACCTTTTCTCTTTATCCTTTTCACCTTGGGGAGGAGGAGAGCTGAGCAGGAAGGCCCCAGATTGTTCAGTTCAGAAGAGCTGCTTTCATTGCCATTATTCACGAAGCTGTACCACCATTGATTTTATTTTTTGGAGTAGACCCAGTGTTTCCCCTGGCGTTAAAGTGTCAAGAGACCAATTTAATGAGTCATGACTATATTGGACATGGATAGGACAGGATAGGATAAAATAGGATAGGATAGGATGGGATGGGATGGGATGAACAGGATGATATGATATTGGATGGGATGGGATGGGATGAACAGGATGATATGATACTGATGGAATGAGATGGGATGGGATGAGATGGGATGAACAGGATGACATGGGATGAGATGGATGGGATGAAATGGGATGGGATAGATGGGATGGATGGGATGGGATAGGATGAGATGGGATGAACAGGATGACATGGGATGGGACGGATGGGATGGATGGGATGGGATGGGATGGTATAGGATAGGATGGGATGGGACAGAAAACATCAGAACCAATCACAGGTAACAAGGTTGGGAACTGGCCTGTGAAACTTCTGTGTAAATTTTGTGTGTAAGTATGTATGCACGTACACAATCCAGTTGTGCTCTAAGTCACAGTGTAAAGTGTATCTCTCATAATCAAAGTCTATGCATTATTCTAATAGAAATGAGACTTCTCTACCTAAATCTCTGTGATTGCCAGGTTATCACCTATACATAAAGGACTGCTCTCCTGGGCTTAGCACTTCAGCAAAATGTTTTATTGAGCAGTGTGCAGAGGTAGGGTAAGCGCCTCCTCGCCTCGCAGCTCTGGAAATCTCTGAAACAAGACCTCGCTGGGATACCATGGAGCCAGTGTTCTGGGGCTGCAGGAACATGGAAGCGGAAAAAGCATGTGGCTTCTTTTCTAGAGGTCTCAGAAATAAGGTGGCCAGGCCTACCCACACCTCACTCACCCCACGTGGGCACACACCCAACACAGAGTCTCGGTCCAGCCTTTGAAGACCACCCATGGACACACCAACGAGCCCTATAGTCTACATTTTCAATTTCAAAGTTTTAAGAAAACACTTAAGAAAAAAATACTTTCCAAGAAATCTGTTTCAAGAGGCTCTAACACAAGTACTCCCATTTAGGTTTTACCTCAATCTAGATGAAAAGGGGTGGAATAAAATTTTTCCTTTCCAGGCAGCAGGTTCCCACCCCTAGGTTTTACCACCACAAATTGAAAGGATGCCCTGGGCCACCAGCCTGACCGCCCTCGCTGCCCCCAGATGGCTTCCCTGTGGGTCCTGCTCTTGTCAGCTTCCTGGCTGTGCACTGGGACACCTGGAGTCGCCTCCTATTTGCACAAATGAGGACAGTGTTGCTTTTTATCCAGTCAATAAGCAATATTGCACTGTAGCTTGGGTTTTTTTCCTCCTTAGAATTCTCTTAGAGATCATTGTGAAAACCAAAATATTTAAACTTCCATTTTCCTCTTCATGTATAGAGGTATTAAAAAAAATAAAAAGCCAAGGTTTTACAGGGAATATCTATCATGCTCAGGAAACATCAAAGTATCTTAGTATGATTGAACATGTTCATATAAACAGAACATGAATTTTAAAGTTACATTTGATGAAATTTATGCTACCCAAGAAAAAAGAGGATTGAAAGGGCTTTTAGTGGAAGAAGAATTTCTATAATCCCATGACAAACTACACTTAACAATAAATTGATTAATTATTCCTCTTCATATTTCACTTTGCTGGGTCAATATTTAGTGACCAAGGAATAGAATCTAAACCTAAGTTCAAAGTAATTTTCTTTCTTATTGGATGTCTGTTACATTTATTCTTAAAGCATTCATCTTGTATGATCGAGCATAAAACATAGTGAAAAGTGTAAAAGTATTGAACAAGCTAAAGAAGCTACATGAGCTGTAATGAACATTACTCCAGCTCTAAAAATATGAAGCCACACTGAAAGCTACAAGAATGAGCATTGATTGACCAAGTGCATGTTTTGTCCTAAAAGGAAACATTGCCTGTATCCAGAATCCATGCCCACAGAAGTGGTGCTCATTTGAGGATCTTTCAAATGAAGCATCTTTCAGAACTAAATACTGATTACGCATTCTCAATGGTCTTGCCTATACTCCATTCTCTAGAAGAAGAGGCAAAGAGATGCTGACCAAGGGTAGTTATTCATTCTGTGCCTCTTTCATGTAGAATAAGAAAACTTTCAAATTGTGGTGTTGGAGAAGACTCTTGAAAGTCCCTTGGACAGCCAATCAAACCAGCCAATCCTAAAGGAAATCACCCCTGAATATTCACTGGAAGGACTGATGATGAAGCTGAAACTCCAATACTGTGACAGCCTGATGTGAAGAGCAGACTCATTGGAAAAGACCCTGATGCTGGGAAAGATTGAGGGCATGAGGAGAAGGAGGTGACAGAGGATGAGATGGTTGGATGGCATCACTGACTCAATGGACACGAGTTTGAGCAAACTCAGGGATATAGTGAAGGACAGAGAAGCCTGGTGTGCTTCAGTCCACGGGGGTGCAAAGAGTCAGACATGACTTAGCTACTGAACAACAACAACAAGAAAGCTTTGCCTTCATTCTCGTGTCCTGAGCACATGTCCCACGTCCAAGTATTAGGAACCCTGAGAACAGGACAGCATGATCCGGGCTCTCTCTCATACCACAAGAAGGGCTCCATTTAGGAGCTGGAGAGCAGACTGCACAGTTCAAGCCTCTCATGCCTGATGCTGCTTCTAATGACCACACTGCATGGCACTTCAAGAAATTTCCTTTCTAAACAGAGTTTTTCATGACCAGTTGTGATGATTAGTCTCAAGTGTCAACATGGCAAGGCTACAATACCCAGTTACTCAAACACTAATCAAGGTGAAAGTATTTTGTAGATGTGATTAACATCTGTAGTCAATTCACTTTGAAGAAAGGAGATTACCCTTGATAATGTGATTGGTGACTCGGTGATAAAGAATCCACCTGCCAATGCAGGAGATGCAGAAGACACAGGTTCAATTCTTGGGTTGGGAAGATCCCCTGCAGGAGGAAATGGCAACCCACTCCAGTATTCTTGCCTAGAGAATTCCATGGACAGAGGAGCCTGGTGGGCGACAGTCCACAGGGTTGCAAAGAGTTGGACACAAGTGAGTGACTGAGCACAATCACCGAAGGCTTTAAGTGCAAAGCTGAGGTTTCTTGGTGGAAGAAGAAATTTCATCTGTAGATTGAAACATTAGTTCCTGCCTGAGAGATAATGCCTGCCCTAGTGACGTCAGAAGTGCCAGACCACAGTCACTGGTTCTGTTTGTCTGCTGAATCCTGACTGACACACCAGTCAACTGCTCTGTGATGGGATCGATCTAAGTTCATCGGGACATAAAGGGCCCCATTATGCCCTAAATTTTAGTCAGTTGACAAATCCCAAGACATTGGTTTTGTAACCATTAGAGCACAGAGTAGCAGACCTTTAAAATGATTTTCTACTATGTCCTTAAATGTCATGTAGATGGGAGTTATTAAGAATATACTGTATTTTATACAATCCCAATTTCTATCAAGCTGAAAACATGCTTGAAATTGATGCTTGTGGAGTTCCCTGGTGGTCCACTGGTTAGAACTCTTTGCTTCCACTGCAGGGAGCATGGGTTCGATCCCTGGTTGGGGAACTAAGATTTCATATGGCACATGGCATAGCCCCATAATAATAATAAAATAAAAACACACGCACACAAAGAGAAATTTAGGTTTGTGTTAGCTGGTTTTCCATCGTTAAATGATTACAGCCTTTCAAATCAGAAAGGAACACATATGGAATATGGTTTCTGAAACACTACCAAAACCGAAGGCATCTAAAATAAGTATGACTTGATGAATGTTCAGATGAAGTTGAAATTGGTTTCAGCCCATTTCCTAAATTGCAGCTGTTCTGATAATTCCACTTTACCTGCTTTACTTCAGTCATATCCTGCAGGGTTGTTTTCTTTTTTGTTTGTTTGTTTTTCCTATCTTTAATCCACATTTAAGAATTGTATTCTAAATTTTTCATGCAAACTATCACCAATGAGTTTAACAGTCCTTTCTCTGCCGCAGAAGACTACACATTTTCTTTCTGTTACATTCCTCTTCTGCCAAAATAGACCCCTATGGCTGGGTGGTTTTATTTTGCTCCATCATAAGAGAGTTTAATATACGCTTGTCAAAAAAAGGGACAGCGGTGACAGTTAAAAGTGGCACCAAATAATGTATTTATAGAACCCCGTACGCAAACAGACAACAGATGAGGAGAGTATTTATACATGAAAAGCACACCATGACTCCACAGTAATCAAATTCTCAGAAGGGCTGCGCCCCCTACAGACTATTAGTAAATAAAATCCCAGAGATACAGCATGAAATGGGGTTGTTTTTCCTGCCACATGACTTCCCCTGGGCCACAACCGTAACCAGGGAGATGGTGGCACAGGGGTAAGATGATCGGAAAGTGAGTCGGTAACACCCTTTCAGTTACCCATCTCCCAGAGGACTAGGGGTCTGAGTAGGCAATTAAGACATTCAAGCCTGCAAATTGGTTCATCTGCACCATTTTTCTAGGTTCCACATATACACATTAATATAAGGAGATCAGTCCTGAGTGTTCATTGGAAGGACTGATGTTGAAGCTGAAATTCCAACACTTTGGCCACTTGATGCGAGGAGCTGACTCATTTGAAAAGACCCTGATGCTGGGAAAGATTGAAGGCGAGGTGTTGTCAGTGTCTGACTCATTTGAAAAGACCCTGATGCTGGGAAAGATTGAAGGCGGGAGGAGAAGGGGGTGACAGAGGAGAGATGGTTGGATGGCATCACGGACTCAATGGACATGGGTTTGAGTAAACTCCAGGAGTTGGTGATGGACAGGTAGGTCTGGCGTGCTGCAGTCCATGGGGTCACAAAGAGGTGGACACGACTGAGAAACTGAACTGAACTGAACTGATATGATATTTGTTTTTCTCTTTCTGACTTACTTCACTCTGAATGACAGACTCTAGGTTCATCCACATCACTTCAAATGATCCAATTTTGTTCCTTTTTATGACTGAGTAATATTTGCAGGGCAAGATTAGAGTCGCAGACATGGAGAATGGACATATAGACATGGTGGGTGGGGGAGGGGAGGGCGGGCCGAACTGGGAGATTGGAACTGACATATATACACTGCCATAGTAAAATAGATAGCCAGTGGAAAGCTGCTATATAGCACAGGGAGCTCAGATCAGTGCTCGGTGGCAACCTAGAAGGGTGAGATGGGGAAGGAAGTTGGTTCATGTTGTACAGCAGAAACTAACACAACATTGTGAAGCAATTATACTCCAATGGGAAAAAAGGAAAAAGGACCATCAAGGCTCCTGGTCTCTCTGGTTATTGTAGCAGTAGAAGGATCCCTTGCCAGTGCCCACTGTCAGACATGTGATTGGCCTCTTTCTCTCTATCATAGCCTGTCTCTCCCGCACCTAACCCTGCTCATAAGGGAGAATCTGCTATCTGTCATTCACCAGGGTCAGCATGTTCCCCTGCAGTTCTCAGAGTTTTGAAAAGTTTAAACTTCCTCTACCTACAGAATCTGTTCTTTATTGAAGGGATTTCTGGCATCCATAGCAGCCTGGGGTAGAGAAGGCAACAGAGCTTTAAGCAATTGTTCAGAGCCAGGAAGAGTGAATGGACTCTGAGGCTACACAAGAGGCCTTGAGAGCCCAAAGTAGCAAAAAGAAAGAGGAATGAATCCAACATTCAGCAATGGTTTTCCCCAGTATATCAAGCCGAAGACCAGGACACAACATTGCGGGCATGCTAAGCTGTTTCAGTCATGTCTGACTCTTTGTGACAGTAGCCCACCAGGCTTCTCTGTCCATGGGACTCCCAGGCAAGAATACTGGAGTGGGTTGCCATGTCCTCCTCCAGGGAATCATTCTGACCCAGGGATCAAAGCAGCATCTTTATGTCTCCTGCACTGGCAGGTGGGTTCTTTGCCACTAGCGCCACCTGGGATATGTAGGGATAATAAGAAATGTATATTCAATTCAGTTCAGTTCAGTTACTCAGTTGTGTCTGACTTTCTGCGACCCCATGGACTGCAGCATGCCAGACATCCCTGCCCATCACCAACTCCTGGAGCTTACTCAAACTCAAGTCCATCCAGTTGGTGATGCCATCCAAACATCTCATCCTCTGTCATCCCCTTCTCCTCCCGCCTTCAATCTTTCCCAGCATCAGGGTTTTTCAAATGAGTCAGCTCTTCACATCATGGGGTCAAAGTATTGTTCAGGACTGATTTCCTTCAGGATTGACTGGTTTGAGCTCCTTGCAGTCCAAGGGCCTCTCAAGAGTCTTCTCCAACACCACAGTTCAAAAGCTTCAATTCTTCGGTGCTCAGCTTTCTTAATGGTTCAACTCTCACATCCATACTTGACTACTGGAAAAACTATAGCTTTGACTATACAGACCTTTGTTGGCCAAGTAACGTCTCTGCTTTTCCATATGCTGTCTAGGTTGGTCATAGCTTTTCTTCCAAGGAGCAAGTGTCTTTTAATTTCATGGCTGCAGTCACCATCAGCAGTGATTTTGGAGCCCAAGCAAATAAAGTCTGTCACTGTTTCCACTGTTTCTCCATCTATTTGCCATGAAGTGATGGGACCGGATGCCATGATTTTTGCTCTCTGAATGTTGAGTGTTAAGCCAGCTTTTAGTAATATCTTGTGGAGATTTAAACATGATACTATCAGCAAAATCAAATGTCTAACACGACTGATTAAAAGAAAAAGAAATGCTACAAAATATAAAGATTAACATCAGGAAAAGGGATATGATTGCCAATCCTATGTAAAGTATGTAAAGATCTTAAAGTGATCTTACAAAATGTATTCCAAAACTATACTTTGAAAATACAGATGAAAGGACAGATTCCATTTTTAAAACCCTGAAAGTGACACTAAAATAAATAGAAAATCTGAATAGTGATATATCTAATAAAGAAATAATAAAGAACTAATAAAGTATACAAAAGGGTGGGCAAACCACCTAAACCACTCCTCCAACCTAATCCCTGGACACACCCTACCTCACCCCGATTAAGGAACCAGCTCGCCCCCACTCCAAGTGAGCAAAAGGATCTGTTACTTGTTTTCACTCCCTCCTACAGCTGATGCAGGAGACTGGCTTGCCTGGAACAAAAAGAAATTGAAAGCTTAATCATAATATTAACTCCATGAAGATATCTCCAGGCTGTGAGAGAAAATTGGAGTCACACAGTAGTTAAAGCAGTAAAAACAGATTTTATTCAGAAATGATTGCAATCAGGGAAAAGACAGCTCAGTTTAGAATTGGGCTCAATTCTTCATACCGAAAAGAAAGCTGGGGTTTTAGCCAACAAGCAGAATGAGTGGATGGAACGTGGACCTTTCGGTAGATGGAAAGTTGGGAGTGGGAAGGGGGAGATTCCTGCCAAACCAACTTAACAGGATTCTTGCTGACATCATGCCAGAATGAGCAGATATTAAGGATAGGGGAGTCTGTCTAACTTAACGTAGCCAGATTTGTGGTATAACTGGGCTATGCAGGCCAAGCCAAGCTGGCCCCCAAGGTGAGGCCTGGTTGAGAACGGGCTCAGAGGAGCCTGACTAAACTTCAGTCAAGTAGAGAGTGTTCATCAAGCCTCAGACAACTTCACCATTGGGTGTTCTCCAGATGTTCAGAGAATAATTAATGCCAATAATGAACAGACTTTTCTACAGAATAGAAAAAGAGACCACACCTCCCGATTCACAGTAGGATACACCTGATACCAAAATCCAAAAAGAACATGACAAAATCTGAAAGTGTTAATTGCTCAGCAGTGTCCAACTCTTTGCAACCGCATGGACTGTAGCCCGTCAGGCTTCTCTGTCCATGGGATTTTCCAGGCAAGAATACTGGAGTGGGTTGCCATTTCCTTCCTCAGGGGATCTTCCTGACCCAGAGATTGAACTTGTATCTCCTGCATTGGCAGGTCAAGTCTTTACTATCTGAGCCACCAGGGAAGCCCGAAATCTGAGAAGAACTCAAAAAAAAAAAAAAAAGGAAAAAGAAGAACATTACTGCACACCAGTCTCTCTTACAAGCACAGATGTGAGAAAAAGAAAAGCAGACTCTGACACTAGCTGGGAGCTGGCTGCTCCTTCCAGCCAGGCCTTGGTATTATCCTGTTGAACAGAAACCATTCCACGAACACCAAGGTCAGGTAAACTTGCTCTGTAACTACAGGTGGATCAAGACAGACTGAGATGATCTTGTCTGAACACAGACTGAACCAAATCCATTGTTCAAACCATAAAAACGACTAAATACTAACCCACCTCAGAGTCGGGCATGACTGAGCGACTAACACTCACTCACTATCTGAACAGCCTTCTGTCATTCCTCCTGCACTATAGACAAGATTTATTAAGACCCCCAATTATAGAATTGCCCCATTGCTTCTTTTTTTACATAATTTTATTTACTTATTTAATTTTGGCTGTGCTGGGTGTTTGTTTCTGCATGGGCTTTTCTCTCATTGCAGCGACTGGGCAATACTCTGGCATTGTGGTGCATGGGTTTCTCATTGTGGTGGCTTCTCTTGCTGCTGAGCACAGGCTCTCAGATGCACACGCTTCAGGAGTTGCAGCACGTGGTCTCAAGTTGCAACTTGCAGGTTCTAGAGCACAGGCTCAATAGTTGTGGTGCATGGGCTTAGTTGCTCCTCGGCTTGTGGGATCTTCCCAGACCAGGAATTGAACCTGGGTCTGCAGTGGCAAGTAGATTCTTTACCACTGAGCCACCAGGGAATCCCTGCCTCTTGCTTCTTGAGAGCATGATTAGAGCAAAGTTCTACTTCCTTAAACTGTCCCTAAAAACACTGAATCTAATAATTCTTAACTCCCTCTTATTGAGATACGATGATTTCCATTGTGTTCAGTTTCCCTCATTTCAACGAGCTCTAAACCTATATCGTTCAGCTTTAAGTGTGTTCCTGGTGGTCTTTGGCTGGAAGATGTTGACTATGGAAAGTACTCATCAAACATTCACATATCAAATCCAACACTATATTAAAAATAACAATGAACACAACCAATTGGCTTGATTCCAGGAATGGACTTCAATATTAACTTAACATTTTAAAAAATCAATCGATTTAATTCACCCCATAATAGGAAAATAGAAATATCATATGATCACATCAATAACTGCACAAATGCATTTGGTAGAATTCAACACTTATATTAACAAAAATGAAATCTTTTAGAAAACATAGAAAAGAATTTCTTTATCCTGATATAGAGTACCCAATAAGCTTTACAATAAACAATATATTTTTTAATGGTGAAATATGAAAAAAATCTTCCTCTGAGATAATAAAAAAACTATGCCACTATGATCAGTCTATTCAAATTGGAGGTTTCAGCTAGTATAATAAAGAAAAAAAAAACAAGAAATAAGTCTGAAAAAGATTTATAAGACTTCTACACTGAAAATTACAAATATTGAGAGAAATCCATTAAAATCTAATTTAGAGGACAACCATGCCATGCCCATGAATTGAAAAACTCAACTCAGCCTTATAAAGATGCCAGTGATTCCCAAATGAATCTATATCGCAGCAAAAATTTTTATGAAAATCACAGTCTGACTTAAAATTTATGTGGAAATGCAAAGTTCCAGAAACAATCTAGAAAAAGATTCAGAGATAAATCAATAGACCTATGTCACAGAATAGAGTGAAAGTACTGTCACTTGATTTTTTTTTTTTTTTCAAATTTTTTATTTTTTTTAATTATGAAAGTATGATGACACATTTACAGGAGACTGGGAAAATGCAGGACAAGGTTACATACAGTTCCACTAGCTATTATAATTTTTTTAAAGTAGATAAATTAAGATTTTTAGTCAGAGTTTCAATGTCAAACTCTCAAAAATTAATAGAATGAATGTACAGAGATGTAGAAGGATATAGTAGACCTGAAAAGCACTGTGAACCAATTCAACATAATTAAGATTTATACAATTTGCACAATAGGATACAAATTCTATTCCAGTTCCCATAGACTATAAACTAGGAGCCACTGGAACATATCCAGGGACATAAAACAAAGTGCAAAAATTTCATGGTCTAAAGGTATTGAAATCACACAGATTCTGTTCTCTTAACACTACGGAATCATGTTAGAAGTCAATGTCAAAAGATATTTGGAAATAACGCTCATATTTTCCAGTGCAATATGTCACTTGATTTTTTTTTAAAACAGTTTTATTTATTTATTTATTTTTGAGCTTCCCTAGTGGCTTAGACGATAAAGAATCTGCCTTTGGGGGCTTTCCTGGTGGCTCATATGGTAAAGAATCTGCCTGCAATGCAGGAGAGCTGAGTTCACTCCCTGGGTGGGGAAGATCCCCTGGAGAAGGAAATAGCAACCCACTCCAGTATTCATGCCTGGGAAGTCCCATGGACAAAGGAGCCAGGTGGGCTACAGTCCATGGGGTGAGAATTGGACATGACTAAGCGGCTAGTATTTATTTTGGCTGTGCTGGGTCTTTGCTGCTGCACAGGTTTTCTCTAGTTGTGGCAAGCAGGGTCTACTCCTCCTTATGGTGTGCGGGCTTCTCACTGCAGTGCTTCTCTTGCTGTGGACACAGGCTCTACGGCGCACAGGTCTCATTAGCTGTGGGGCATGGACTTAGTTGCTCCGTGGCATGTAGGATCTTCCCAGGTTGGGGACTGAACACATGTCTCTTTCAGGCAAGAATATTAAGCAAATGGATTCACCATAGACTTCTGTGATCATGTAAATTAGCTCAATCAATTGAGTTTAGGCATACCCCCTGAATCTGAACACAGATTCATATGATGAGATATTCCACTCCTAAGTGTATCCCCAGAAGAAACTGAGCACATATGTGTATCAAAAGATGCTCGCATGCTCGTAGAAGCACTCTGCTTAGTCAACGGAAACTGGAAACAACTCCAAAGTCCACCAACAGTAAACAGACAGTGGTGTTTTCAAATAATGGCATGCTCTTGGCAATGAGAGTGAACAACCTGGCTGTAGGCAACACAAAATGACTCCCAGAGGACAGACAAATGTTGGATCAAAGACACCAGACACTAGAGGTATATCATACCTACCGTACAAGTTCATTTACAGAAAGTTCAAAAATTTGCAAAACCAACAACCAGTGATTGAAATAAGGATACTTATTTCAAAAGGACACTTTTGGGGGGAAAAGTGTCTTGAGGAGGGCTTCTGGGTTGCCAGTAATGTTCTCTATCTTGGCCTAGGTGGCATTTGTAATTTCTGTTTACCTTATGACAATTAATATGTATCTTTTTCTATTTTTGTAACACTATTTAAAAGTTCATTTTTGGGGAGGAGGGAGGAATAAATCAGGAAGTTGGGATTAACAGATACTCCTATATGCAAAGCAGATAAACAATTAGGATCTACTGTACAGCACAGGGAGCTGTATTCAATATCTTGTAATAACCTATAATGGAAAAGAATCTGAAGAATATATATATATATAACTGAGTCAGTTCACTGTACAGCTAAAACATTGTAAATCAACTATACTTTTAATTGTAAAAAGAAAATAGTTTATTTTTTAATGTACAAAAACTGTGCATTTACTATTGCATAAAACCAACTGGAAATGTGGAGGGGGTTAGTTATTTCTACAATAATATATAAGTGTAGTAATATGTAAGGGATTGATTGTGCCTGGAGTTTGAACTGGGAGTTTTCAAGGCTAGAGGACTATACAAAAGCTCAAAAAATTGCTTCCAGAAACATTATACAATTTCTCTGCACATTGATACTGACCTTTTGTTGCTTTATGTCTGATTCCAGTTTTTCCAATCCATTTTCTGAATGCCCTAAAGAAATCTTCATAGTACAGTCAACAAGTTGTGTGCTGTTTGTTCCTGGCCCATTGACACCACGTCAAGGCTTGAGCAAAAAAGAATTAAACTCTTCAACCCAAATCTCCTCTTCATTCTGTCAGGGCCACCCAAAGCACCGCACTAGCCCAGAAATGGAAATGAGCATCTTGATCATTTCCCCAAGGAATGCCACAAAGGCTCATTGTGGCATTGTAAAGGGCAAGGCTTCTGGGGCAAAATCCCTCAGCAGGAAAAATTTGGCCTCACCCTGGTTATTCCAACATAGCTTCTGTAGATTGCACTTCAGAAATAAGTCTTTCCTCTTAGAGCCTGGATCAATGATGTTCATAGAGGAGACATAAAAGAAAGAAATAGGTAATAATAAAGTGGGAAAACGCTGCTGAATTTAAACTCTGGCTCTGTTTCTAATGAGCTATTCAGTGCTAGCAGCTCATGGAATTTACCAGCACTGAATGTCTTCACAAAATGAATATCAGTGGATGTGTACTAAGCCCCTTCACAGGGTGAATACTCTTTGATACTCTAGTAAATCTTTTAAAAGTGATTAAAAATACAAACAAGACACAAGGCCTATCTTCAGTTCAGTTCAGTCGCTCAGTTGTGTCCGACTCTTTGCTACCCCATGGGCTGCAGCGTGCCAGGCTTCCCTGTCCATCATCAGTTCCCAGAGCTGCTCAGAGTCATGTCCATTGAGTCAGTGATGCCATCCAACCATCTCATCCTCTGTTGTCTCCTTCTCCTCCTGCCTTCAATCTTTCCCATCATCAGGGTCTTTTCTAATGAATCAGTTCTTCACATCAAGTGGCCAAAGTAGTGGAGCTTCCACTTCAGGTGAAGTGATTAAAGTAATTAAAAATACAAAACAAGACACAAGGCCTATCTTGGTACCATGGTTTTATGATCTTGGTGCCCTCCCCTGGCCGGCATATGCCAATGCCTCATTACACATATTGGAATAGTCATCAGGCACGTTGGAAAGCAGCCGTTCTTCATTAATTTCCATCCAGGAACTTGTATCTTGAGAACCTGAGGTTACATCCCCTCTGCTAGAGCCTCATCCAGACCGTTGTGCTGTTTAAGCTCATGACTTCTGGTCCCTTGACTTTCACCTATCAGAAAATATATAGTGCACAGTAACAAACATAATTCTTAAAATGGAGCCAAAAAACAGCATCATTCTTTTCATCTAACTGGTTATATGGTCATAAACAGGAAGAAAATTTTTTCTTCTATTTTCCCAAATATTTGGCCAGGATGTGATATCCGATCAAAGGCATTTAATGTTGTTCTGGGCCAAATTTCAAACCTGCATCCCATTAACATGTCCTAGAAACCAAAGCCTCCCCATTTACCTCTCACTGTGCAAATGCATTAGACAGCTTTTGACCTTACTTGTTCGGAGTGTGATGTGACCAACGTGATTTTAGGTTCCCATTTACTCAGTTACTGGGGCAGAATGCCTACTCTCCCATGCTTGGATTCATAAACCAGCACCATAAACAATATCTTCAAGCTTCTCAAAGTAGCTAAAGAACAGACTGCATAGTCATTGAGAACTTACTGTGTACCTATAACTGTTCTAAGCACAGGAAATACAATGGTGTATAAAAGCAGACACAACTATCAGTTTCACGGAAATAACATTTTTAGACAACCTTTAAATGTGTAAGACAAGTAGACGTTCCCCATGAAGCTTAACTATATGAAAGCCCTTCAAATACTTTTAGCTTTAAAACATCTCATTAATTCTATATATAAGGGACTTGGGATGGGGAAAGATGGTTCCAAGAATCGCAATTATTATCGCTAATTAACATTATTATACATTGATGGTAACTACTATATAAGTATTTAAGGATGTCAATGAGAAAGTTCAGGACACAGCAGAAAAGCAAGCCTGTATAAAGTGTAAGTACCCAGTGTGATGTTAATCAAGTAATGATAGAAACTGAGAAACCCTACCACTTTCCTGAAGAAGACAAGAAGAAGTGTAAATAGAGGTGTAAATCTGTATCACCTCTCTGGTTGGGTGAACCATGGGAGATGAAGCTGCTGGAAAGAAAGCTGTGGTATTTAGGAAATCAAGGATGTGTAGACAAACTGAGTTCAGAAAATAATTTGATTGATGGAGAAGAATCATTCTGTTGGATCTTTGATTTGAGCGGAATTTTAGGGAAAGATTGCTTTAGTTCCCAGGCAGATTTTGTTTGTGGATGCTTAAGGGGTCCAGAGAGAGAGCCCACTTACTCGCAGACTCATGAACAGTCAAGTAAAGTGGCCAAAAAAGCAGGATAAGGCTGGGTGAAGGTCAGGTGAATGACACAGGAAAGAGCGTGGGACAACCAGAGACCGAACCTTTGAAGTGAAGCAGTGACTCATTCTCTCGTGTGGGCAATAAACCCTCTCAAGGGAATTCCAAAAATAGTCTATTATTTGAGCAAATACAATGCCCACTTTGAGGATAGATGCATTTATCGTTAATGATTATTTAAAACCAATCCAATGACTTAAGTCATATATTTCTCTAATCATAAATGACAACAGAATCAAAATAACAGGAAAAACAACTCTGATGACAACTGTGCTTTTACACAGGTACAATACTGGCCTTTGAGTTGGACAGAAAGCCTTGCTTTAGAGACATTCAGGGCTCATGTTCAAGGCTGTGTACCTTAAAGTCAGTCAGCATTTAAGTAGAAGGGAAATTTTGACTTCTGCAAGAAACAACTGCCTAAGGAGAGATCAAAAGTTAAACAACTCTGTGGAGATAACAGATATGCTTTGTATGACATCAGGTGAAAGCCAACAGTAGTGGCCACGTCAATAAAACAAAGACATCTGAGAAATTATCCTAAGGGGTCCCTTCCTGGCTCCATGATCCTGATACATCTTTTAATTCATGATGTATGCTAGAGTGAAATAAGGCAGGACTGGTGGAAACAAGAATTTTGAACAAATGCATTCTACTACATAACTGTAGAGTCTAATGCATGTGTTGTAAAGCTATAATGTTTCTCTTCAAGTATATCATTTATAGTTAATTAAACAGGATATCTTGTTCTCTCTACAAAAAGTTGAACATCTACACAAATCTCTCTCATACCAATATTTCAAAGTAACAGATCACTTCAGATAGTTAGCCCCTCTCCTGAAATGTAAGCCCCACCCAAGTGGTGTATATGCATGTTGACCAACATTCATCTGAACCCTAAACAAAACAAAAAAAGAATAATATCAAAAGTGAAGCTTCATTATTTTTAGTTGACTTTATGAGTCTGTTAAATAATATGATCTTGTCATTCTGTGCCACCCACTCCTATGTGTGAGGACTTGATAAATGTCACAGCATTGAGTAAGGTGAAGGTGCTGAACTATATTTAACACGACAGATGCAAGTAGCTGTCAGGTTTGGGATTTGAAGTCAGATGATCCTTTAGGTCCTGTCTCTCTGAATATCTGGAGATCATGCAATTCTCCTGAGACCATCAAATTGGGAGGGAGGTGTTCTATGAATTCAAGGATTGATGGGTACTGTCAAATAGACTTGAGGATTTTTTGTCTTAACTACTATTTATTTTTGGTGCTTATTAGAATTAAAAGATAGAATAAAAATATATCAAATGACTTTTTTTCTCAAATCCTGCCTGTGAAATAAGAGCAGGATAATGAATTCAGAAGGTTATTTTCGAATCAAAGTAATGTCATAGTTTCAAACATGCTGAGCCATTCCATATCCTGAGAAATGAAATGATAACCCAGAAATAATGTCTAAGATAAAAAGTATATTGGATTTGATTTGGTTTGATAGCTTAGTTATCCACAGAAAATGAAGGAAAAGCACTCTGTGCCTCTAGGCCCCCCAGCTCTGTGAGCAGAGGAGGTAAGATTTTCAGCGAGACGAAGTCCTTCCACCCATCCACAGGGCGGTGGGAAAAGTCGAGCATTCTGGTCCCTGTGTCAGCTTATTACACATAGGTACTTCACTTCACTGAACCTTTGAGATTAGGGAATTCATCTTCCCCTGACACCAGATATTAAGCTCAAGAGATGACTGCAGTCAATGAAAGAAATATCTACCATTTTTATCTTTTTTAATTCCAAAGTATAATGGAAGGACAGCCTCTATCAGAGATCTCTGTCTTCTCTAACTATATTAAAAACTAAAATCAAAGACAAGAAACATGTCCTGAGGTTGAACATTTGGAAAATATTTTCACAAAAGCCTATAATACAGGTGCCATTGGCAACAGAGTGAGGAAGAGTTCATGACATTACTACATCACAGACTTGAGTTATGAATTTAAAAATTATCTCTTTTGAGGAATTTGGTCAACTTCAAGCTTATTCTTGTCACTTCTCCATAATATATTTCTGAGGATGGTATTGTTAAAACTTATCAAAAAGAATTATTCCAACTAAATATAAAATAGATAAGCAACAAGGGAAATTAGTATTGCATAGTATAGGGAACTACAATTAGTACCTTGCAATAATCTATAAGGGGAAAGAATCTGAAAAATAATGTAAATATATATACATATATGCATACATATAAGTATATAACTGAATCACTCTGCTGTATACTTGAAAATAACACATTATAAATCAACTATACTTAAGAAAGAAAGAAAAAATTTTTTATTTAAGAAATTATTCCAAGATATATAAAAGAGCTTTTGCTAAGCATTTTGAGATCAAAGGCTCTATAAAAGAGAGGAAACAACCCTTCAGTTGTTACTGTTATGAAACACTGAGCACTTTTTTCCTCTGAACTTCTTGAAGTCATTACCCTTAATTCCATTTAGATAACTATTAGTCATGATTCATGGGTAAATGGTCAGTAGGTATTTTTCTAGATGCTTTTGTGCTTCATAATCATAAGTATAATGGTTTGTTTCTGCCATAACATCAAGTTTTCATTCAATGTAAAAAAAAAAAAAAAGGGACAGAAGACAGAAAAGGAAAATACTGAGGCTAAGCTGCACATAATATTTTAAGCAGATGTCAATCACCCAGGGAAACAAATTACAGTTTAGGTAAATTGTCCAGGCCAGGAATTTGCCAGCAGATTATCTCAGTTTATATCATCAGAAGTTCGGGGTTCTCAAATATTTGCTCCAGAGGATTGAATAAAAGGAATGGTTCTTCATACTGGCCTGGCTCTTACAAACACCATGAACAGCCACCATTGTGGACTGGTAGATGAAGACACAAAATAAATAGGGATTCAATGTCTTAATCCAACAAGCTTCCATCAAGAATAACACTTTTCATTCCATCAACTTCATAGCACAAATTCTTGCTAATTGTTTCCTTATCATCAGATGAGAACTGTTTCCTTTATCAACAAACAGATAGGAATGCCTCCAATCAGTTAGCTGTCCTCTTAGCTCTGGGTCATAGTATTTTAGCCACATTGACTACACGTGTGCATGCTTAGCAGCTTCAGTTGACTGTAGCCTACCTGGCTCCTCTGTCCACAGGATTCTCCAGGCAGGAATACTGGAATGGGTTGCCATGCCCTCTTCCAGGCGATCTTCCCAACCCAGGGATCAAACCTGTGTCTCCTGCATCTCCTGCATTGCATACAGATTATTTTCTACTGTGCCACAAGAGAAGCCCCAGATTGACTACAGTCTAACCCAAACGTTGTAACTGAAACTGAGACATCAAGTTGCCCAGGGAAGACATGTCAGGATATAGAGATACCATTTCTCTCCTCTCAAGACCCTGAGGCTCATTTTTTATTTTTTTAATGCAAAAGTCATCGTGAGATATAACCAATCTTCTGGAATACTTCAGTTATGGCTTTCCCCTACCATTCCAAAAAGAGCAGAAATTTTCTTTCATTTCCATGTCTTCAGTTGGAATTGTAGACTCAGTCTAATTAAAAAACAGAAAATGGGTGCATGGTTTAAAATATATCACTACAGGGGCTTCCCTGGTAGTCCAGTGGTTAAGGCTTTGCCTTCCAATGCAGGGGGTGTGGGTTCAATTCCTGATCAAACTAGGATCCCATGTGACTCGTGGCCAAAAAACTAGAATATAAACAGCAGAAGCAATATTGTAACATATTCAATAAAGATTTTTTAAATGGTCCACATCAGAAAAAGAAATCTTAAAAAATAAATTTAAAAAATGCATCACCACAAAGGTAGCCATTATTATTATACCTATTTTTCTAAGAAGAAACTGAGTTATGGAGAAGCTAATTAATTTGCTCAAGGTCACACAACTGGTAAGTGATGGAATACCAAGCTTTGCATCCAAGTACACTAACTCCAGAGCACCCCACTTTTAATATTTTTGAACAAATGAAGAGAAAGGAGAACCTACAAAAGGCCCTTTCAGAGGCCTCCTTTGTCATTATCAATGTTCTTTGAGTTTCTGGGATGCCAGCATTCACAAAATCTTGTTGATACTAAACATTTAGAAATATATTACAATCTCACATACAGTTCTGGAAGGTAAGATATAATTTCTCAAAAGGCCTACCTTGACATGTTATGTGCAAAAGTGTTGTAATGAAAGTATTTGCATTGGGTGGGTACTCCAATTGGAAAAAAGATAGGTACACTCCATCTTGCGCATACCTCCCCAGAAAAGCTACATAGATATCTCAGAGTCAATTAGTGTCACAACACAACAGGGACGATACTATCAGCTTCTTCACACTGGTCATGATTTGTGTGGATGACTGTGTGCAAAAGGCAGAAGCTTTGCCACCTCCATCAACAAAGCAGACTTATAAAGAGTCTACAGGGCTTCCCTGATAGCTGAGTTGGTAAAGAATCTGCCTGCAATGCAGGAGTCCCTGGTTCGATTCCTAGGTTGGGAAGATCCCCTGGAGAAGGGAAAGGCTACCCACTCCAGTATTCTGGCCTGGAGAATTCCATGGACTGTATAGTCCATGGGGTCGAAAAGAGTCACACACAACTGAGCGACTTTCACTTTCACTTCAAAGAGTCTACTCTGAAGAGTTTGCTTGAAAGTTGTTTAGTCGCAAAGTCAAGTCTGATTCCTTGCGACCCCGTAGACTGTAGCCCGCCAAGCTGCTCTGTCCATGGTATTTCCCAGGTTAGAATACTGGAGTGAGTAGCCATTCCCTTTTCCAGGGGATCTTCCTGACTCAGGGATCCAACCCCACATCTCCTGCTTTGCAGGCAGATTCTTTACCACTGAGCCACCAAGGAGGCCTAATGATCCATGTTTCTCTAGGCAAACTACTTGTACCTTGTACACAATACATACTCAGAGAATGATCCCCATTACTTTTGTCATTGTTTCAACAGCTTCGTCAGAGGGATACACAAACTCACAATCATATAATGGAGAGTGACGATTAAATGTAAGGTCTTGCTGAAGTCAGGCAAGTAATTTTCACCATGTTTACCTAAAAGAAATCATTTCTGGTTTTTAACCATCTCTACCTTTAGCCCTTGGAATCATAAATGACACCCACGTGATTAAGTATGTTCATGTAATAGCTTTTATTACATGGTGATTGCTTTGCTGTGAAATCTACTTATCAAAGGAATGGCAGGGAATAAAACTATTCCCAATGAGAAGAGTTTTCTTGCTTGTTTCCTGCTAATACCTGGAACCCAGTGCAGTTCAGTTCAGTCGCTCAATCGCGTCCAACTCTGCGGCCCCATGAACTGCAGCACGCCAGGCCTCCCCATTCATCACTAACTTCCAGAGTTTACTCAAACTCATGTCCACTAAGTCGGTGATACCATCCCAGCATCTCATCTTCTGTCGTCCCCTTCTCCTCCTGCCCTAAATCTTTTCCAGCATCACTAAGTTCAGTTAAGCCAAATTTTAGGACTTCTCCTCATGTATGAGCCCTGGTGAGACCAATGTGGTCCCAGGCTGCCTTTTTTAAGTATAAAGTCTAAGAAGGGCATAAAAACGGCCCAAAAGATCTTGGCTGAAGCAAGCTGTCCTTCACCCTGGTCTTTGCCTGGACCAAACTCAGGCAGCTCTGTGTTGGCCACACTCAGTATCAAACTGATGTGGTTGACATCCATCTAGGCGCACATCACCAGGATAGACCACCCCAGAAAAGCATGTAGGAAAGCCAAAAGGGCAACCACATAACAACAGACTCTACTTCATTTTCCTCTCCTTTGAAAATCTGCTTAGAGCTTTGAAGAATAAAATTTTTTCATTACTAATTTTTCCCATGGTAAATCAATAATAACATCGAAAATAAAAAGTCATTTTCATTAGAATGACCAGCTGTCTCAGCCTTCCCAAAACACTGCTGATTTATACCTTTTAACCTGGTATAATTAATAGTGTATCCTTTTCTCGAAAGGGTCCTGGTTTGAATAATAATTATGTGGCCCCCAAAGATTTAGCTGCTTAGGACCATCTGTTCATTGGTCTAAATACTCATTGTAGAGCTATACTCAAAATACCTCCATGAAGGCTCTTAATTGTTTTCACAAGGAGGAGTTACTGCAATGTTTCACAGCTTTTCCCTACCCACTTCATCAGAAACATGTCCAAGAACTGTTTTAAAAGATTGCTTTAAGAATGGAAGCTTGTCATTTGCAACAACATGGATAGACGTCAGGGCTATCTTGCTTTGTGAAATAAATCAGACAGAGAAAAACAAATACTATATGATATCATTTGTACGTGGAATCTAAAAAATAAAACATTTGAAAACAAACTAGTGGTTACCAGTGAGAGAGGGGAGGTGAGAGGGGTAAGATAGGGATACAGGATTAAGAGGTACACAGAGGTACAAAGGTACATTTTATATACTACTATATATATATATAATAAATAAGCTACAAAGATATACTATACTGCACAAGGAATACAGCAAATATTTTTAAATAACTTTGAAAGGAGCACAATTTATAAATATACTGAATCATTATATTATATACCTGCAACTAAATATATTTTAAACCAACTATTTGTGTATGTGTGCGTGCTCAGTCACGTCCAACCCTTTGCAACCCCATGAACTAGAGCCCACTAGTCTCCTCCGTCCATGGAATTCCCCAGCCAAGAACACTGGAGCAGGTTGCCACTTTCTATTCCAGGAGATCTTCCTGACCTAGAGATAAGACCTGTGTCTCCTGCACTGGCAGGCAGATTCTTTACCACTGAACCACCTCAGTTCAGTTCAGTTCAGTCTCTCATCTGAGTCCAACTCTTTGCGACCCCATGAATCGCAGCACACCAGGCCTCTCTGTCCATCACCAACTCCTGGAGTTCACTCAAACTCATGTCCATTGAGTCAGTGATGCCATCCAGCCATCTCATCCTCTGTCATCCCCTTCTCCTGCCCCCAATCCCTCCCAGCATCAGGGTCTTCTCCAATGAGTCAACTCTTCGCATGAGGTGGCCAAAGTATTGGAGTTTCAGCCTCAGCATCAGTCCTTCCAATGAACACCCAGGACTGATCTCCTTTAGGATGGACTGGTTGGATCTCCTTGCAGTCCAAGGGACTCTCAAGAGTCTTCTCCAGCACCACAGTTCAAAAGCATCAATTCTTCGGCACTCAGCTTTCTTCACAGTCCAACTCTCACATCCATACATGACCATGGAAAAACCATAGCCTTGACTAGACGGACCCTTGTTGGCAAAATAATATCTCTGCTTTTCAATGTGCTATCTAGGTTGGTCATAACGTTCCTTCCAAGGAGTAAGCGTCTTTTAATTTCATGGCTGCAATCACCATCTGCAGTGATTTTGGAGCCCAAAAAAATAAAGTCTGACACTGTTTCCCCATCTATTTTCCATGAAGTGATGGGACCAGATGCCATGATCTTAGTTTTCTGAATGTACCTAGGAAGCCATATATCAACTATACTTCAATTAAAAAATATGTGTAAGACTGTTTATCATTTCAAATAATAACATTTCCCTGATATTGATAAGGGATGAAATATCACACAAAATTGAACCTTTCCCTTCCAAAGAAATTTTAATTTCACATTTATAAGACTTTTTGTTAAACATAGTGAATGTGTTATATTGAACATAATATGGTCTCTCACTGTTAACTCAAGGTCATAAGTTGCAGATTGCATAGTGCAGGGATATGGTCACTGAAGTAGTTAGAATTTAGCTTGTCCTTTCACTAAATTCTTTCTGTCTCTGCTTTTCTTCCATTTTCCCTTGTTGTCAGTTGTCATTTCTCCAAGCGTCAGCTATTGGAAGTTCCCTAGTCTCTCCACCACTTTTAATTAATGATGTGTTTTAAACTAGAAAGAATCGCAAGGTACCAACGAAAACACCAACCTTACTAAATCAATAGCCCTCATTTTAGAAATGATCCTTAGTCAATGGTTTTTCATCACAAAGTAGATCTAGTCAAGTAAGACACAGAGCTTTGTATAGTCCCTGTCTTCCTCCTAGGAGGACTTTTCCAATATTTCTTTTATTAGATATGTTCTAGACAACAAATTTGCCAAAACACCTAACCTCAGAAAAAGTGGGCCTTTATTAAACCACTGGCTTTAGTTTGTGAATTAGAATAAACAAAAAATGTTCTGCAAAATCCATTACTCTCAGTAGACTGTTAAATAGCAGTGGTGAAAATGGGCATCTTGGTCTTTTTCCCATTTAATACTGTACTGAAAGTCCTAGCTGGAGTAATTTGGCAGGAAAAATTAATAACAAAAGACATCCAAATTGGAAAGTAAGAATTAAAACTATATTTGCAGATGGCATGTTTCCATATTCAGAAAATCCCAATGAATCCAACAAAAAGAACTGCAAGAGCTAATGACCAAATTCAGCAAAGTTCAGGGTAGAAAGGCAACACACAAGATCAGCTGTGTCTCTATACATCATCAGTGAACAGTCCAAAAAGGAAATTAAGAAAACAATTCTATTTACAATAGTATCCAAAAGAATGAAAACCAAGCAATGAAGTTAACCACATAGCTGAAAGACTTGTACATGCGAAAACTATATAAAACATTATCAAAAGAAATTAAAGAATACCTAAATAAATAAAAAGCCATTCAGCATTCATGTATAGAAAGCCTTAGTATTGCTAAAGCGGCAGTATACCCAAAGCATTCTACTGGTTAAGCTCTTTGCGACCCCATGGACTTTACAGTCCATGGAAGTCTCCAGGCCAGAATACTGGAATGGGTAGCCTTTTCCTTCTCCAGTGATCTTCCCAACCCAGGGATCAAACCCAGGCCTCCCACATTGCGGGCAGGTTCTTTACCAGCTGAGCCACCAGGGAAGTCCAAGAATACTGGAGTGGGTAGCCTGTCCCTTCTCCAGCAGATCTTCTCAACCCAGGAATCGAACTGGGGTCTCCTGCACTGCAGGTGGATTCTTTACCAACTGAGCTATTAGGGAAGCCCTGATTAAACACAATCCTTATTAAATTTTCATTTTATTTAAGAAATGGAAACCTTATTCTCAAATCTATATAGAGCTGCAAGTGGCTCTGAATAGCCCAAACAATATTGAAAAAGGAAGAAAGAATTGGAAGATTCACATTTTGCAATTTCAAAACTGACTTCAAAGCGGCAGTAATCAAAACAGCGTAGCAGTAGCATAACAAGAGACTTATAGACCAATGGACGAGGAATGAGAGCCCAGAAACAAACCCAAAGCGCTATTCTCCGGTGCTTTCAACAAGAGTGCCAAGAGCAGTAAATGGGAGCTCTTTAGCCACCTTGGACCCTGTGCAGGCCTGCTGAGAACAGGACTTCTAAAATGACAAATGTGTCTGGAAGAATGTGACCCCAGGCCATTTTTGCTGGCTATAAGCAGGGTCTATGGAACTAGAGGGAGCTCACAGCTCTCCTGAAAATCAAAGGTGTATATGCTCAAGATGAAACTGAATTCTATCCAGGCAAGGGATGTGCTTGTGTGTACAAAGCAAAGAACAACACAGTAACTCCTGGTGGAAAACTTAACAAAACCAGAGTAATCTGAGGAAAGATAACTCGTGTTCATGGAAACAGTGGCATAGATTGTGCCAAATTCTGAAGCAACCTTCCTGTTAAGACCACTGGACACAGAATCAGTGTGATGCTATACGCTTCGAGGATTTAAACTTACTGAAAGGTAAATAAAAGTGTGAATTTGTAAAATATAAATGGGAAAAGAATAGTCTCCTCAACAAAAAATTATGGAGAAAGTTATAGGGAAAGTATATAAATGGGGAAAGTATATAAATGCATGCAAAAGAATAAAATCAGACCTTAATGCTCCATAATAAAAAATTAACTCAAAATTGATCAATTACCTAAATAAACATAAGGTCTAAAAGTAAAAGCTATTGGAAGAAACACAGAAGTAAATTTTATGGCCTTGGATTTGGTGATAGGACCTAAGATATGAGGCCAAAAGCAAGAGCAACTACAGAAAAAATTAGATAAATCGAATTTTATAAACATTAAAATATTTTGTGCATCAGAGAATGTTATCAAGAGAGCAAAAAAGACAACCTACAGAATAGGACAAAACATTTGCAAATTACATATCTGTCAAAGACAGTATGTAGATTATAAAAAACTATTACAACTGAACAACAAAAAGACAAACAACCCGATTAAAACCTGGACAAAGAGTATGAATAAACATTTCTCCAAACAAGATATATAAATGGCTGACAAGCACATGGAAAGATTTTCAACATCTTTGGTCATTGAGTGCTTGCGTGCTCAATCACTTCAGCCATGTCTGACTTTATGTGATCCTATGGACCGTAGCCCACCCGATTCCTCTGTCCATGGGATTCCCAGGCAAGAATACTGGAGTGGGTTGCCATGCCCTCCTCCAGGGGATCTTCCTGACCCAGGAATTGAACCTGCAGTGGCTCAGACAGTAAAGCGTCTGCCTACAATTCGGGAGACCCGGGTTCAATCCCTGGGTTGTGAAGACCTCCTGGAGAAGGAAATGGCAACCCACTCCAGTACTCTTGCCTGGAAAATCCCATGGACGGAGGAGCCTGGTGGGCTATAGTCCAAGGGGTTGCAAAGAGTTGGACACAACTGAGCGACTTCACTTCACTGCACTTCACTTCTCCTGCACTGCAGGCTGATTTTTTACTGCTAACCCATTGGTCAATAAGGAAATAAAAATTAAACTACAGTGAGCTACTTCTTGACATCTACTATGATGACTATACCAACAACAACAACAAAAATCAGTGTTGGCAAGGACATAGAGAAATAAGAACACTTAAACATTTTGTGGAAATCTAAAATCACAGTGGATACAGCCACTATGAAAAACAATTTGGTGATTCCTCAAAAAGTTAAACACAAAATTACCATATGATCCAGAAATCCTACTCCTAGGTATTTACCCAAAAGAACTGAAAAACAGGTGTTCAGACGAACGTGTGTTCATCAATGTTTATAGCAGCACTATTCGCAATAGTCAAAAAAAGGAAAAAACGCAAATGTCCATAAAGAGATCAATGGATAAACAAATTGTGGGACATCCATATGTGCTTAGTCGCTCAGTCATGTCTAACTCTTTGCAACTTCAAGGATTGCAACCCGCCAGGCTCTTCTGTCCAAGGAGAGTCTCCAGGCAAGAATAAGGAGTGTGTTGCCATGCCCTCCTCCAGGGGATCATGAAATATTACTGAGCCACACTTCCCTGGTAGCTCAGATGACAAAGTGTCTGACTGCAATGCAGGAGACCTGAATTCAATCCCTGGGTCGGGAAGATCCCCTGGAGAAGGAAATGGCAACCCACTCCAGTACTCTTGCCTGGAAAATTCCATGGATGAAGGAGCCTGGTAGGCTACACTCCATGGGATCCAAAAAGTCGGACACGACTGAGCAACTTCACTGGTTCACAAAAAATAATGTACCTTTGCTACAACACTGATGCTCCTTGAAAACATTATGCTCCATGAAAGAAGTCATGCACAAAAGGTTACATATTATAAGATTCTTTTATATGAAATACCTAAAAAAGGAAAATCCATAAAGGTAGGTAAGTGGTTCCCAGGGGATTGGCTGGGTGGGTAGAATGGGGAGAGAATATTTAATGTACAGGCTATTATTCTGGAGTAATGAAAATATTTTTAAATCCGAGAGAAGTGGTCATTGCATGACATTGTGAATGTACTGAATGCTACTAAATTGTGTACTTTAAAATGGTTAATTGTATGGTCTGAGGATTTCAGTTCAATTGAAAAAAATATTACTTTGTTGGTGCGTGCTTAATCGCTCCAGTCATGTCTGACTCTCTGCAACCCCCATGGACTGTAGCCTACCAGGCTCCTCTGTCCATGGGATTCTCCAGGCAAGACTACTGGAGTGGATTGCCATTTCCTTCTCCAGGGTATCTTCCCAACCCAGGGATCGAACCTGAGTCTCTTGCACGTCTCCTGCATTGGCAGGCTGGTTCTCTATCACTAATGCCACCTGGGAAGCCAGGTAAATAAATGTATATTTATTAAATTCCACTCCAGTGTTCCTGGTTCTCATAGTTTTTCACATTAAATATCAATCACGTTGGCTTTCAGAAAAATCACTGTTATGAACAAAAAGTTTTAAAAGTGACAATCATGTCTCTTTTAAAGCTCTTTGACAGTAAATGGTTAAAAGGATGAGCTTCCCAAGTGCACTAATGGTAAAGAATCCGCTTGCCAATGCAGGAGATGTAAGAGATGCAGACTAGATCTCTGGGTCAGGAAGATCCTCTGTAGGAGGAAACGGTACCCCACTCCAGTGTTCTTGCCTGAAGAATCCCAAGTACAGAGGAGCCTGGCGGGCTACAGTCCTTGGGGTAGCAAAGAATTAGACACAACTGAGCTCCTGAGCACAATGTTAAGAGAATTAACCAAAAATAGATGACAAATATGAATAAATTCCCTGCTGTGTCTCCAGAATAGTTATTTTCACGATACATATATTGACATGAAGTGAAGTGAAAGTCACTCAGTCATGTTCAGCTCTTTGCCACCCCATGGACTATACAGTCCATGGAATTCTCCAGGCCAGAATACTGGAGTGGGTTGACATTCCCTTCTCCAGGGGATCTTTACAACCCAGGGATCAAACCCAGGTCTCCCTCACTGCAAGAAGATTCTTCACCAGCTGAGCCACCAGGGAAGCCCATTGACATGAATCCAAGTGTGAAAAAGTCTTTAGCAGAGCCCAGTATGTCTAGTGAATATTTTTAAGGACTTGTCTCAATCTAACAAAACCAAGACCACCTACTTCCACCGCTAAGGATCACCAAAAGAATGTTCTTCTGTATTCTAGGGAAGCCTGAAATACAAGCAACAGTTAAAGGGAAGATGCAAAGAGAAATGGGAAAAAGTAAAAGAGGAACTGAGAAGATTATGAATAAGAGATAACTATTAGGAAATGGATTTCCTTGATAACCCCTCAGCTAAACTATAAATTTCTTACCTCCATCAAAATGATTTTTCAATCAAGTCTAGTCCAGGAGGATGGGGCAAAAATATCTAACACTATTTTCTGAAAAGGTACCTCTCAGAGTTCAGCAGGAAATCATTTGACCAAAAAGCAATTTGTATGAGAGGACTCCGGGATCAAGCAGACAAATTATTTGAAAGTGTATCTCCTTTTATAGGTTCTTCATGTATTAGTATTTTGGGAGGCACCACCCACTCCAGTGTTCTTGCCTGGAGAATCCCAGGGACGGGGAAGCCTGATGGGCTGTCGTCTATGGGGTCGCACAATGTCGGACATGACTGAAGCGACAGCAGCAGCAGCAGCACGGAGCAATTCTGTTTCAATTGTGGTACATACACATAACATAAAATGTATCAATTAAGCCACTTTAAAGTGTACAATTCATTGTCATTTAGGACCATAACAATGTTGTACAACCATCACCACTATTAAGTTCCTGAATGTTTTCATCACTTCAAAGGGAAACGCCCTACTCATGAGCAGTCCCACCCTTTCTGTTTCCCCTCAACCCTGAGACACCACTAATCAGCTTTCTGTCTCTGTGGATTTACCTATTTTGGATACTTTTTATAAATGAAGTCATACAATATGTAGAGTTTTGTGTCTGGCTTCTGCAACATAGCATTATGTTTTCAAGTTGTGGCTAAATAATAATCCATTGCATGGATATACTACAATTTGTTTATTCACTGATCCCTTGCTGGATATTTGGGTTGTTCACACCACTTGGCTATTGTGAATAGAGCTCCCATGAACACTCAGGTACGAGTTTCTGTCTGAACATCTGTTTCCAGTCTGGGGGAGTAGAGACCTTGGAGTGGAATTGCTGGGTCATGTGCTGAGTCTATGTTTAATTTTTGAGGAACTGCCACGCTGCTTTCCATGGTGGCTGAACAGTTTTACATTCCCACAAGTCACGTATGAGTCACACTTTTTTATATATCCAAGTTTTGGGGTCTATTTTGTAGCCATTTAGAAAGGGTTCTCAGTTTTGTTTGATTTTTTAAAATTTTGTTCTCTACAAATTATGCGTGTTCTTCACTACTATAGCAAAATGCAAGAAACAACTTGAATGTCCAACTCTATGAGACTGCTTAAATCAAAAATGATGTATAATGACTAAGCAAAGTCATCTTCCAATCTTCTTACTGCATTTAGCAATTTTTTTAATGTTTATATAAATAAATGATAGCTGATGTCACCCACACCTTCCCACAATCATTTGACCAAGAAACACTCTCAAATCCTAACAGGAGTTAAGATAAAATACTAACTTGAGTTGCTACAAAAATGACCCCAAATTTATCTGAGATTTTTGAACTTTGTAATAGACCAAAAAAATAAATGGGAAATTAAATTTTTAATATGCTGCTAGAAGGAAGAATGACTGAGAAGGCAATGGCACCCCACTCCAGTACTCTTGCCTGGAAAATCCCATGGACAGAGGAGCCTGGTAGGCTGCAGTCCATGGGGTCGCTAAGAGTCAGACACAACTGAGCGACTTCACTTTCACTTTTCACTTTTCTGCATTGGAGAAGGAAATGGCAACCCACTCCAGTGTTCTTGCCTGGAGAATCCCAGGGACAGGGGAGCCTGCTGGGCTGCCGTCTGTGGGGTCACACAGAGTCAGACACGACTGAAGTGACTTAGCAGCAGCAGAAGGAAAAATGATGTTGCTATATCCAGTCTTGATATAAGAAGCAATATGAATAACTAATAAAAATAACCTATCTGTTCAGGCCATTGTTACATACCAGACTCTGTCTGAAACACATTACAGTTGCCCTCAAAACAACTTTTTCATGTACCTGCTACTGAGGTTTTCAGTCTATAAATGAGAGAACAGAAGTTTAGTGAGATTAAATAATACCTGAGGTCCCACCCGGGGTAAAAAATAAATAAATAAATAAATAATACCTGAGGTAAGAGTAGATAGCTGAAGTCTGGACTTGAACTCATGTTGTTATACTAAATCCCAGGATCTCAGCAACTATGCCTATTTTGTTCTCATTGCCATTTGTAATATGAAAATTTCTATTTATTATGGGTACACCATAGCAAAGGTGGAGATACGATTACACCAAATGTGGTGTAATGCTTAGGTAATCGTGAATTAAACTTTTTGAAATGTGTAGCTTATCTTCAGCATCTTTTATAGAAACCAAAGACTGTGATTATTAATATTTTCTTTAAAGTGTTCCTGTTTCAGTTCATTTACAGTAGAAGCAGTCTGAGTACCACAATATCTCATTTTTCTGTGTAAACGTCTCTGTCAGTAGTAGATCTTGGGAAGTGAATTTGAGTAATGAAATTGGTGGCACCCTTAATGCATGGAATAACAGGACTAATCCATATTGAAATAGAGAGACAGGATACACAGCACAGATGAGTGATCTTCAAAGCACACTCATGTCAGTTTGACAGTAAGTCAGTAAAAGGTTGTCTCCTTGTCAGGGATGGATGGAATCTCAGATGCGTTAAGCAGTCTTCTCACATCTAATTTTTAAATACAATTTAGAGGGCAAAAAGAAAAAAATCTATGGCTAGTATTTCCTTTTACAGAATAACCTGTGGCATCTCATGGAATCCAACAAGGAAACTTTGAAAATAATTTGAATGAAGATTCTCTTTGATGAGAAGTCATCAGTGAATAACATTAATGAAAAAGGACTTCAGATGCTGCCTCCAGCAAAGGTTTGCTTACATCTTTCATTTAAAACATAGTGATTAATTCTTACAATAATTCTATATTTCCAAAAGAGCCTTGATTTCATTCTCTACTGGTACCTGGCAGCTCCCCCTCTAGTTTTCTTTGGGAAGTTCCAGGAAAAGAAGGTAAATATGTAGCTCATTCTCTGATTCTTTTTTTTTAATTAAAGAATAAACATTCAGAATTAATTTATATCCAATCAGAATTTAAACTATCTATAAAGAAATTTAAATCTACCCCCATCCTGCTGGAGTTGTTAAAATTTGACAATATCCAGGCCAGAATACTGGAATGGGTTGCCTTGCCCTTCTCCAGGGGATCTTCCCAATCCAGGGATCAAACCCAGGTCTCCCGCATGGCAGGCAGATGCTTTACTGACTGAGCCACCAGGGCAGTCCTTATCCAGAATTAGAAGTCAGTTTTCCTTCATTTGGGTAATGAAAATATTGTAGGCAAAGAGAGACTAATGCAGCTGGAAGTCTTAATGATCCAGAAGTATCGATAATGTTTTGTCTCTATGGAACAGCTCTCAGTCAAGAAACTCAAAGCTGAATGAAGTCAGAAGCAGCAGCACCCGCTAAATATTCTTGAGATGCACAGACTAGCATTGCGGGTGGAGAAAGCTGGTGATGTTAAAATAGACTTAAAGGGCAGGAAGAATAGACTTAAAGGCCACAGAAGAAATAGTGATGTAAGCAAAAGGACTGCCTTCAGCTCACCCCCATGCTCTCAGCATCATCCTCTCAGGAGCATCAGCGCCTCATGCCCCAGAGGACATCTTGTCATCTCATTCAAAGCAACCCCGCACCCTCAGTACCCTGACATACAGCCATCTTTCCTAACAAGTTATATACAAAGATACACAAATGGCCAACAAGCACATTGATTTCCTGATGGCTCAGATGGTAAAGAATCTGCCTGCAATGTGGAAGACCTGGGTTCGATCTCTGGGTTGAGAAGATCCCCTGGAGAAGGAAATGGCAACCCACTCCAGTATTCTTGCCTGGAGAATCCCATGGACAGAGGAGCCTGGTGGGCTACAGTCCATGGGGTCGCAAAGAGTCAGACAAGACAACAACTGAGCACAATGATTACTGCTACTAAACACCTTTTCATGTCCTTGTTCAAAGTGTTAGTCATTCAGTCGTGTCCAACTCTTTGCAACTTCACGGACTGTAGCCTCTGTCCATGGAATTCTCCAGGCAAGAATACTGGAGTGGATTGCCATTTCCTTCTCTAGGGGATCTTCCTGACCCAGGGATCAAACCCTTGTCTCCAGCTTGGCAGGTAGATTCTTTACCACTGCACCACCCAGGAAGCCTGACAGGTGTCTGACAATTTTGCACTCAGCTTGGTCAAGATTGCAATTCTTTTGAGGGTCACTGGCTTGATGAGGACTCTGGTCATTCCAAAGAGTTGGGGCTCCAGCAGGGAGAACAGCAGCCAAGTAGTGGAGAGAGCCCCACAGATATGGAGGATGGGAAACATGGACTCACTTAGGATTTGACCACAAAACACTCAGCTTCCTTGGACCTCAGTCCCATCAGCAGCAAAGCAAGGAGGATGAGGAGATGGTACCAAGGTCACTTCTGTGCAGCACCTACAGGCCCCAAGAGGATGGTGGTGACTGGCCCAGTGCTAGTGAGCTGGGAACCAGCCCAGCCTGTGGGACAGAATGCAGAGACGGGGAATATGACTAGGTTACCGGCACTGGGTGAGTCAGCCTGGAGGTCAGGAAAGGCTGGCTGGCCGGAACTCAGCCCACGATGGGGAGGGATGTGTGGGTGTGGAGAGAGCTCTCTTACATCAAATCACTCACCACAGCCCCCTGCATCCCACCTTCCCTGGCCTGCCTTGGAGATGGGATGCGATGATAGAAAAACATCCAGAAGGCAAAGGTGGTGATTAAGCACTGTTATTACAAAGGGGACCCTGCCACTCTCTACAGGCTGTTAGCTTTACCTAACCTTCAATTTCCCTTTGACTTAAGTCTCTGGATTGTGTATTAAGGATGCGCTGGCTTCTGTCTAGAATCAAATGACTGTTGCAATTAACTGAGGCAGATTTTCAGGTAACTCTGGTTCTATTTCCTACAAAAAAGAAAGTGATTTTTTTAAAAAATAAACTTTATCCATCATGTACTACAAATTTTCCATGTGACTGAAAGCCCATGTTCAGCATTGGCAAACTTCTTTGCCCTAACACCTGGTTTTAAACTTAAGCTTCAGAGTGAGAAGTTTGCTTGTGTGTTTGTTTTTAATAGTCAAAAGTTTATGGCAGTGGATGACTATGTTTCACAATTTCGGTTTGTAATAGAAGCCATAATTACACATTTAAAGCAAGTATAATGGGCTAACAACCTCACTTTCCTGCAGCTAAAATAATAGAAATGATTCATAAACTGTCATTAGAGGGTTAACTAAGCAATATTGGTTTTAATCTTGTTTAGTTGACATGACTTAAAATTCTTATCAAGCTAAATAAACAGGATCATCTTCACCCACCACCAAACAAGGAGATTCACAACCCAAAAAAAGGCAAAATAAATAAATAAAAAACTAAAAGAGAGTTTAGATGTATATGGGCTTCCCTGGTGGCTCAGATCTTAAAGAATTTGCCTACAGTTCAGGAGACCCAGGTTCAATCCCTGCTTTGGGAAGATCCTGTGGAGAAGGGAATGGGTACCCACTCCTGTGGGCTTCCCAAGTGGCTATAGTGGTAAAGAGCTTGCCTGCCAAAGCAGGAGACTTTAGAGATGCAGTTTTGACCCCTGGGCCTGAAAGTTCCTCTGGAAGAGGGCATGGCAACTCACTCCAGTATTCCTGCCTGGAGAATTCCATGGACAGAGGAGCCTGATGGGCTACAATCCCTGGGGTCCCAAAGAGTTGGACACAACTTATGAACTAACATTTTCACTTCTTATTTTTTAGATAGTCAAAGCTATGGTTTTTCCAGTAGTCATGTATGGATGTGAGAGTTGTACCACAGAGATAGCTGAGTGCGGAAGAATTGATGCTTTTGAACTGTGGTGTTGGAGAAGACTCTTGAGAGTCCCTTGGGCTGCAAGGAGATCCAACCAGTCCATCCTAAAGGAGATCAGTCCTAAGCGTTCATTGTAAGGACTGATATTGAACCTGAAACTCCAATACTTTGGCCACCTGATGCAAAGAACTGATTCATTGGAAAAAACCCTGATGCTGGGAAAGATTGAAGGCAGGAGGAGGAGGGGACAACAGAGGATAAGATAGTTAGATGGCATCACTGATTCAATGGACATGAGTTTGAGTAAACTCCGGGAGTTGGTGATGGACAGGGAAGCCTGGTGTGCTGCAGTCCATGAGGTCGCAAAGAATCGGACATGACTGAGCGACAGAACCGAACCTGTCCAAAAGCTGAAGTTGGATTTAGATATATAGAGAAGAGTTATCTTGTTGGAGTATTAGTGATATAACTCAAATCTTTTGAGAATAAGCTAATTGCTAGAAAAATCAAGAGTTTGACAATAAGAAGCTAACAGTACCTTGCTGCTGCTGCTGCTGCTAAGTTGCTTCAGTCACGTCCGACTCTGTGCGACCCCAGAGACAGCAGCCCACCAGGCTCCCCCATCCCTGGGATTCTCCAGGCAAGAACACTGGAGTGGGTTGCCATTTCCTTCTCCAATTCATGAAAGTGAAAAGTGAAAGTGAAGTCGCTCAGTCGTGTCTGACTCTTAGCAACCCCATGGACTGCAGCCTACCAGGCTCCTCCGTCCATGGGATTTTCCAGGCAAGAGTACTGGAGTGGATTGCCATTGCCTTCTCCAATAGTACCATTGCATATAGTATTTTGCATTCAGATGTATGTCATATCTGATTTTTAGAGATTAGTAAGGTACTATTCTAATCTCTAAAAATCAGATATGACATTCATCTGAATGCAAAATACTATATGCAATGACTGCAATGAAAGTTCCAATTAGACTGTAAAAACTTTATTGCCTTCTGAAGATCGAGCTCATTTTTTGAAATGGATAAATTGAAGTCACCACCTTCTTGATTGTGGCCTAGATTTAATATCTCCAGGGAAATTCCTCACACACATCTTATTAAAGAATTTTTTAGGAACCACGAATGAAACTGAAATTAGTTTTACATAATATTTTCAACTATTTATTCATAAATTGTCTTATAATTTTACTCCATAGCACTCACATTAATCAAGGAGCATTATCTTGGCCCTAAAATAGAACAGTAACACATTTGAATGTTATTAGAAGTAAGTGGATAAAAATCTAGGTGTGTTAACATCATCACATTAATACAATTTAATTGATAAACTTACTTGAAATATAGAACATATAATAAGCTTTCAAATGACAGTAGCCAAATAGCCACCATGTCCAAGAATCAAGCAAAAAGAAATGTTCAGAAGTCTCACAGATGGATGAATAAATTATCATATGACAACCCCATAGAATATTATAGAGCCACATAAAAAATGAATTGGAGTTATGTCAGTTAACAGACAAGGCTTTCCAGGAGATGGAGTGAGTACAAAAGTCAAAATGCAGAGATGAAATGCCTGTAAATGTATTTACATACGTATGCCTCTAAATATTTATGTGCATGTATATGTTTGGGCTTTCTGGGTGGCACGAGTGGTAAAGAACCCACCTGCTAATGCAGGAGATGCCTGAGACACGGTTTCAATCCCTGGGTTGGGAAGAGTCCCTGGAGCTGTGTGCTTATGTGCTAAGTCACTTCAGTTGTGTTCAACTCTTTGCAACCCCATGGACTGCAGCCCAGCAGGCTCCTCTGTCCATGGGATTCTCCAGGCAAGAAGTGGGTGGGTTGCTGTGTCCTTCTCCCAGGGATCTTCCCCACCCAGGGATTGAACCCACACCCCCTGCATTGGAAAGTGAAGTCTTAACCACTGGACCACCAGGGAAGTCCCTGTTATTTATTTTTTAAAATAGCTTTATTTTTTCCTTTTTATAAAAATAACCTTCTCATAACAAAATACATTTTAAAAAAATAAAGAAGTGGCAGAGAAAAAGTCAAGATCATAATTCTAACAACCATGTGACCACCATCAAGTCATGAAGCACAACTTTCTAGATTACGTGATTAAGGACAATGTGATCATGTGTACTATACTCTCAGCTTCCTTCATCGGGTCAAATGAACCATTAATAACACCTGGTCAGGCGTTCCCTTCTTGCTGACCTGCTCCCAGTCCCTCAGTCAGTGGAGCATTGAGTTGTCAGCAAATCGTCCTTTCGTTTGTAGCCTGAGTGTCCATCCTGGCCTCTGCTAAAGGACTATCTTCCCCTTCACCACAGGGAGACCTGGGCTGACCTAATGGCCCCAAACTCAGCTCCCTTCTGTGTTTCCCATCCTGCTCCCACCAGCAGGAGCCAGAAGGAAATTCTGAGCCCCATGCATGCTCCTCCAGAACCAAGAGAAACCCAGGCTAATGAAATCCCAGTCCAGTGTGTGTTTCTTAGTTTACTTTGATGGGGAAGTCCCCACACTCACGGTGGAGCAGCCTACAAAATGGTCTGCTCCCACAGCTCCAAAGATAAAGTCGGAGTAAAAGGCCCACACTTTCAGCATCTCTTCAATTTGTCAATATATAACTCCCATCCTTTTTCTGGATTCTCTCCCAGAAAGAGGTGATGGAGATGGTATAGAGAAAAGGGAACTCTTGCACAATGTTGGTAGGAATATATTGCAATGTAAATGTGATGTAATGTAAATCAGTATAGTCACTATGGAAACAGTATGGAGGTTCCCCAAAAGATTAAAAATAGAATTATCATACGATTCAGCAATCCCACTTCTGGGCACATACCCAAAACAACTGAAATCAAGATATTGAAGTGATATTGGCACCCTCATATTCATTGCCAGCATTGTTCAATATAGACACAATCCAGAAACAATCTAAGTGTTCATTGACAAACAAATGAGTTTTAAAACAATGTGCTTTGTGTGTGTGTTCAGTCACTCAGTCATGTCAGACTCTTTTGCAACCCCATGGACTGTAGCCCACCAGGCTCCTCTGTCCACGGGATTTTTCAGTCAAGAATACTGGAGCGGGTTGCCCTTTCCTCCTCCAAGGCATCTTCCCAACCCAGGGATTGAACCCACATCTGCAGGGGCAGGCAGGTTCTTTACTGCTGAGCCAGCTGGGAAGCTCATGTATGCATGGTGGAATATTATTCAGCCTTCAAAAAGGAAGAGAAATCCTGCCATTTGTGAGATCATAAGTAAACCTAGAAAACATAATGCTAAGTGAAATAAGTTTAGATGCAGAAAGACAAATACTGCATGAATGGATTTATGTTTGGAATCTAAAATGGAGAATAGAATGGTAGTAGACAGGAGCTGGGGGAGGGAGAAAGAGGGAGATGCCGGTCAAGGGATATGAAGTTTTAGTTACACAAGATGAATAAGTTCTGGGATCTAATGTATAGTGGGGTGACTATGGTTAACAATATTAAACTTGCTTAGGAGGGTATAACTATTTTTTTAATTTATTTATTTTTTTAGTTGAAGGATAATTACTTTACAGAATTTTATTGGTTTCTGCCAAACATTAATATAAATCAGCCATAGGTATACATATGTCCAGGAGGGTATATCTTAAATATTCTCAGCTGTAGCTCACCAGATTCCTCTGTCCATGGAATTCTCCAGACAAGAATACTGGAGTGGACAGTCATTCCCTTCTCCAGGGGATCTTTCCAACCCAGGGATCAATCCCAGGTCTCCTGCATTCCAGGCAGACTCTTTACCATCTGAGCCACCAGGGAAGCTCAGAATAGAAAAATTGTAACATGAAACTTGCTTAGAAGGGTATATCTTAAATGTTCTCAGCACACACACAAAGAAGTAATTACATGAGGTAATGTATATGTTAATTACCTTGATTATGGTGATCATTTCACAATGTATACATGTATCAAATCATTGATTGTATACCTTAAATACATATAATTCCACCTTAAATACACGTAATTTTTAATTGTCAATTATTCCTCATTGAAGTGGAGGATAGGGAGAAGACTCCATGTCTAATTCTTCAGAAACAGAGGGGCTGGGTTTCAGAAACTGATACAACAACGTGGGAATCCTCTTGCAGCAAAATCCTCAAGCTTACAGTAGAATAAAACTTTAAGGAAAAACTTACAGGAAAAACTTTAGAGTGTCACGGGATGCATTTTAATTCTTTTTAATTTCCCTTGACATCTCTGTTGTAATGTCAACAAATCCCTATCAGTCACCCCAGCAGCACACCCACAAGGCAGGTGCCATCCTTGGGGTGATCAGGGACAAAGCAACATGCAAAAGTACAGAAGATGAAACACATGAATATTTTCCATAATATTACTTCCGCTGCCCAAAAAGATTCATCTTTCAGTAATCACTAATAGCATTAATTCTCTCTAAGCTGATTCTTGGCTGCATTATAATGTTAAGTGGTGACTTTGGTGATACTACCAAGTAATTGAAGCAGAAATGTAACTCTTGTCCCAGGTGGTGCCAGTGGTAAAGAACCCGCCTGTCAATGCAGGAGACATAAGAGACGTGGGTTTGATCCCTGGGTCAGGAAGATCCCCTGGAGGAGGGCATGGCAACCCACTCCAGTATTCGTGCCTGGAGAATCCCATGGACAGAGGAGCCTGGCGAACTACAGTCCATGGGGTCACAAAGAGTTGGACCCAACTGAGGCAACTTAGCATGCATGCCCACCCTCCAAGAGAGAAACAGGAGGTACTCAAGTAAGCAGATACACTCCTTATACACAGACCAATGCTGCTAAGTCACTTCAGTCATGTCCGACTCTGTGAGACGGCAGAGACGGCAGCCCACCAGGCTTCCCCGTCCCTGGGATTCTCCAGGCAAGAAAACTGGAGTGCGTTGCCATTTCCTTCTCCAATGCATGAAAGTGAAAAGTGAAAGTGAAGTCACTCAGTCCTGTCTGACTCTAGCGACCTCATGGACTGCAGCCCACCAGGCTCCTCCGTCCATGGGATTTTCCAGGCAAGAGTACTGGAATGGGGTGCCATTGCCTTCTCCACACAGACCAATGAACACAGCTTAAATCTCTCTTAAGGTGTAATCAATGAAGCTGAGTTCACTGAATGAAATTTCTGTGTGAGTTAGAGCTTCATGTTTTGGTGAGTGATGGGAGAGGCAGAGTTTAGAAATCTCAGGCCCAAATCCTGGAATGACTGAAAGGTGCCCAGAAGGGGTGTCCTATATAGCAATGCAGGAACTAGAACACACACCTTCTTTTAGCCAAAAGGACTCAAGTAGGGGCAGCCAGGCAAACAGCTTCATGCCATCTGGGGACATGAAGAACCGCACGACAGGACCAGTAGGGAAAGGGCAATGGCTTGACGAACACTGGGGTCCCCAGACCAAACCAAATGGCCCAGAGAAGGTTCCAAGTCGGGGCATGGCATACAGAGGTCCATGCTGGGCAGTGAGCCTAGGTCGGTACATGGGTAGAGTCGTGTCCAGGAAGCCTGCACCCAGGAGTCCAGGTGAGCAGGAAGGGGCAGATCAGAAAAGCCTCAAGATTGGAACCAAGCACAGAAAACTGGTAGCTCAGACGGTAAAGAGTAGCCTGCAATGCAGGAGACACGGGTTTGATCCCTGGGGTGGGAAGATCCCCTGGAGAAGGGAACGGCTACCCACTCCAGTATTCTTACCTAGGAGATCTGGTGGACAGAGGAGCCTGGCAGGCTACAGTCCATGGGGTCACACAGAGCTGGACTAACATTTTCACTTTTTTTTTTTTTTCACAGAAAACTGGTAAGAGAAATGGGGCAGGTCTGTAGAAGATGACACAAAACAAATCTCGAGGTGGACTGAGCCTGGTCTGCCCTCCACCTTGTTCCGAGCGACTGTCCTGGGATGGGCAGACAATTCCAGGCAGGCAGATGTCACTCCCCAGAGCAAGGGCGGGCCCTAAAGCTGTTAGCGATTGCAGTGTTACTCTGAAGAGGCTTCCCAGGTGGAGGAAAGGGCTGGAGAATTCATGGGAACACAGGAACGAGTGAGAACCTGCCTTTAGAATGACAGGGGCCTGACACCAGACATGAATTTTACCCTTTACCTTTAGATGCGGGTGCCTCTATCTCCTGCCGCCCCAGGGATGGGGGCTAAGGAACCATGAAAGCATTCTCAGGGTACCGCTGAGCTACACAAGTTGTCCCTTCCTGGGATTAGGATCAAAGTTATAGGTCAGGATGTCCTGCAATATGTGAAGCCCTGGAGAAGGGAATGGCCACCCACTCCACTATTCTTGCCTGGAGAATTCCAGGGACAGAGGAGCCTGGCGGGCTACAGTCCATGGGGTCTCAAAGAGTCAGACACAACTGATTGACTAACCCTTTCACATGTGGAGCCAGTTACGGCTGAAGCAGAAAGATGGTAGAGGAACGGGGAGGGGAAGAGACAGAGAAAGATGGAGAGGGGCTTCAACTCTAGGGTAGTAGGAAAAAGCTACAGTGACTTCATAGGTGTAAACGCTCTGAATTAAATGCCATTTCAACAGGTCTTTATAAAGTATGGAAAGAAACACACTGCAGAACCAAACAGATGGGTACCCAGAAATTCAAAGTCAACGAATATAGTGGCCATTCTAAAAAAGCCAGTTCCTAGCAATAGCTGGTGTCTTGCCAGCATTCTCAGCTGGAAACTATAAACTCACTTTATTTGGGGACATCTAAGGCCTCGGGGCAGGATGTGATGAGTCCAATAAGTACTGACGATCCTCCCTTCAAATATTTCCAGAACTCCTCACCTCCGGGCCATCCTCACCACCTGTGTTTGAATTCCAGCCCTGGTGGTTCTCACCTGCCTTACTGAAACAGCCTCCCAAATGCTGCTCCACCCCTATCGCCGGCTGGATGCACAGTGTGCTTCTTATTAAGGCTCCAGGAATCTTTGGAACCTAGGAATGAAAAATCGACACACCAGGGGTTCACCCTCCTTGGGTGTCCTGAAAGCCCCCATGGTCCCCGGTGGGTGGATCTAAGTACTTCCACCCACGCTGGGGGAGAAGGCAAAGGGGAAGTGTGAGAGGCGTGGAGAGAGCCTGCCCTTTAACACACCCAGCTTTGCCGCCAGCTGCCCCAGGGCTCACATTTGGCCCCAGCCTGGAGATACCAGGTGAGGTTCCTTAAATCTCTGCTCAGTCCTCCTTCAGCAGGCAAAAAGGTTATTCACTAATTGCCTCTCCTTTCTTCCCAGGGGCTTCCCTGGAGGCTCAGATGGTAAAGAATCTGCCTGCAATGCAGGAAACTCCCCTGGATCGGGAAGATCCCCTGGAGAAGAGAATGTATTCCTCTCCACTCCCACTCCAGTATTCTTGCCTGGAAAATTTCATGGACAGAGGAGCCTGGAGGGCTATAGTCCATGGGGTCACAAAGCGTCAGACACTTTCACTTTCTTCCCTGCCTCCATCCCTTTATCCGTTTAATAAGTATTCAGTGAGTGCCAAGAATGCTCCAGGCACCATTCAAGGAACTAGAAGACAAAACACTGAGCAAATAGCACACCAAATACATTCTGAAGGTCTTCTATCCTTCATAGCCCTCTGCCAGGGAAATTGCTAGAACCCAACTGTCTACTGAGCATCAAACTATGTGTCTGCCAAATTCTTTTGAGTGGGATCTCAGATGGGTCTGGGTTTCAGTGCTGACTCTTGCCTTTGGCACCACAAACTCATTCCCTGATGCCCTGGGCAGTTCCAAGATGCAGGGCTCCACACCGTCCACCTGTCCTGGCAGCCCCTGGGGTTGCCTCTTGAGAGTATCCCCTCCTTAAGACACAAAGCATCAGCCAAAGACGTCAGCTGAGCATCTTTAGTTTTTACAACAGCTCTCCCCAGTCACTCTTCTCTGCCCAGGACAGAGGGAGACCTGGGTCTGGTCCCAATTCATCCCCTTTCTAGCTGTGTGTGTGTATGTGTGTGTGTGTGAGCACACATGCGTGTGCTCAGTCATGTCCATTTCTTTCCTACCATGGACCATAGCCCACCAGGCTCTTCTGTTCGTGGAGTTTTGCTAGCTGTGCGGCCTTAGACAAATTGATTCACTTCTCTGAGCCTCTGAAAACTGAGACTTGCAATCATGGTCACTAACACATCTATGGTTTAATCCAGTGCAAAGGACTGATCTGGGTTCCTCACCTATGTGACTCAAGGAGGAAAGCAATCCCTCAGGTGCACGTGCTTGTATTGACAAAAATAGAAACTGAGGCACGGAGAGGGTCAGGATGGGAACCCAGGCAGTCTCTCTTCAGCACCCTTGCTCTTAAAACCACTGCTGCCTCACTGGCTTGTCAACCCGCAGCGGGCTCCAAGCAAGGGACATGTGGATGGATGCCCGCCAACACAACTCCTGCCAGGCTCACCCCCACGGCCTGCCACGGCCACTCAGCAAGCCCGAATTAACTTTGCAGGTCTGAGTCACTCTTCAGAATCTAACACGTTCTCAGATACAAGTCTGAGGGATGAGAAATATTGAAAAATAAGCCTTTATTTTACCTTCTCACGCAGAGTTTGTTGCCTTGTTTATGGGACATGAAAAATAAAGATTGCTGTTTTTTTCTTGCCTGCCAAGTGTAGTCTACATTTTCAGATGGGTTTTCAGGAGTAAGTAAAAATTACTGATTTCATTATAAGCACTCCCTCCCAGCTCTGAAATGCTATGATTTAATACACAGCATTGCAAGTGATTGCCTGAAAAAAAAATGGCTTCCTAATATTTCCTCAGGTGAAAAGTTCAACTGTAGGGTCTCCCAGCCCAGCGACTGCTGCTATTACCATGAAGGATTGTCTTGCTGACTAATGTTGGTGCATTACGCGTTGCAGTGGGTAATGACACACCGCAAGGCCTGAATCATAAGAATCCGTTCCGCCGAGGAGGGAAAAACAAAGAAGGAAAAGCATTGCTTGCCATCACCAGCTGGGTTGAACGTCCTCCTCCATGAAAGCTCAGAGAAGCCAAGAAGTGAATTCTCAAATTCCCATTCCTTGAAATGACAGTTGGTCTAGTGCAACAGTTTGGACTTTGGAATCAAACAGACCTGGCTTCTAATTCAGGTTTTGCCCCTTCCCAGGTGTGTGATCTTAGACTGGTAACTGAATTCTTCTGAGCCTGTTTCCTCATCTATAAAACAGAGATAATAGAACCCAATTTGTTGGGCTGCCCTGGAGATGAAAGGAAATTTGATAAACACACCTTAATGGTGTCTGGAAAGTGGGAGAGAATCAACAAATATTTCTGATATTATTTAAAAAGAGGAAAACCTACTGCGGAGTCCTTTTCCTGCACCTCCATTTTATTTGTAACTTAGCAGTGTTCATGGGGAATTTTTATAGTAGACACAGGATTATTTTACCCAAAGTATGAGAAGACCCTACTCTCTGGTTTTCTATTAACGAGAATTTCCATACATCTTCAGAACTACTATAATTGTTACGTGACTGTGGCTCTTGAGACAGTGCTATCTACTGAAATACCTCTGAATCATCAAAAGACAGATGGAATCTTGTGCAAAATGACACTTTTCCAAATGTATTTTTTAGTGTCATTTTTTCCAGATATTCATTTGCCAAAGAGGAGGTGTTCTTCACTCTTATTTAAGTGAGTAAAGTGAAGTCTCTCAGTCGTGTCCAACTCTTTGCGACCCCATGGGCTGTAGCCTACCAGGCTCCTCTGTCCATGGGATTTTCCAGGCAATAGTACTGGAGTGGATTGCCATTTCCTTCTCCAGGGGACCTTCACAACCCAGGGATTGAAGCCAGGTCTCCCGCATTGTAGACAGACGCTTTACCGTCTGAGCCACCAGGGAAGTCCCGCTCTTATTTAAAGACATAGTGAAATATCTCCCTCCCCTATTTCTTATGAATTTCTTATTAGTCAAGGATGAACATAGCAAAGAGTTAATGAGTTGCTTTACTCATTCACCTACTGAAGGTTGGCAAATACACAAATCTTCAAAGACAATTGTCTAGCCATCAGGATCACAGCAAGAACTAGGTGGCACCCATAAACCTAGAACATTAACAGAACTGTGGGTGCCCCACCTCACCCTTCCCCCATCTACCTTCCCCTTCATTTGCGTCCCACTGGCTGGACCCGACAGGGAGCCAGACGGCAGAAAAGTGACAGTTGCTGTAACCCACTGAGTCCAGCATCCCAGGGCACAGTGAGGGGCAAAGGTACTCAGCCCCTGTTATCCACAGATACACCGTTGCCATGGGGAAACTCTATTTTGGGGGGCATTTTTAAATTTTTATGTATTTTTAATTGGAGGATAATTGCTTTACAATATTGTGTTGGATTCTGCCATACTGATATCAACATGAATCAGCCAGAGGTATACATACGTCCCCTCCCTCTTAAACCTCCCTCCCACCACCCACCCCATCCCACCCCTCTAGGTTGTCACAGAGCAGTGGTTTGCTCCATGCATCAGACAGCAAATTTCCACTGGCTATCTACTTCACATACGGTAATGGATCCGTTCCATGCTACTCTCTCAAATCATCCCTTCTTCCCCACTGTGTCCTTGAGTCTGTCCTCAAGTCCACGCCTCCATCGCTGCCTTGCAAACAGGTCCGTCAGCACCATCCTTCTAGATTCCATGTATACGTGTTAATAGGCGATATTTCTTTTTCTCTTTCTGACTTCACCTTGTGTAATAGGCTCTAGTTTCATCCATTTCATTAGAACCAACTCAAATGTGGACAAACCATTTTTTTTTTAATCAGCTACAAGGTGAGAGCTTTAAATCTTCCCTGACATAAGCAGAAAGGTTAAAAAAGTTGAATAAGTCACTTTCCATAACCCAAGAAATATTTTAAATGCATTTTACTCAACAAGTCTTTGTTTCCTGTTTACTTGCAAAGAAAGTAAAGTGTCCTTGGACACTTTTGCTGGATTGCAACATAAGCATACCTGAACACACCCTTACCTTCTTAAAAATCAGGCACTAAACTGACAGTTTATGAGAAAAATAGAGTTGGGCAGACCACACCAAACCTATGCAGCTTTGTAACCTAAGTCCTTACCAAAAAAAAAAAAACAAAACAGTAAGATTGAGGGCAAAAGGAGAAGAGGGCGCCAGACGATGAGATGATTAGATAACATCACCAACTGAATGGACATGAATTTGAGCCAACTCCGGAAGACAATGGAGGACAGAGGAGTCTGGCATGCTGCAATGCATGGGGTCACAAAGACTCGGACCTGATTTAGCGACTGAAAAACAACAAAAACAACAACAAAACTGGAACAGAGCAAACAAGCAGTTCAGCCTGTTTAAAATGCAACAACTACGTGGAGAAAACATGAGCAGGTTACTAATTAGAGCTGAGCTGGAGATGCATACAATGCAGATGGGAAGGGACTGCTGAGCTGCAGGGCTCACCTGAAGATGAGTCCAGGAGGTGTGGCAACCTGACCCAGCCCAGAGCCACAGGCAACTTTGAAGGAGGCAGCCCCAGACGGGGTTATTCATCTCAATTCTCTCAAAATGCAGTCAAAGGGCTCTTGCTGCTTGGGCAGCAATTGAGCTAAAAGCTCTCCTGTTGGAGGCTATAATTCCACTCCCCTTATCTATGCTGGCTTCCCTTGTGAAGGAAAACCCACCACTGAACCAAAATGATATCTGTGTCGGTTTGCTGCTGTTATTCTGGCTGACTTCCCTGGAAAACAGAGCCCTGAGGCAAAGCTCATCCTGTGGAGGCTTGCGTGAATGAAGGGAAAAGCAGAATGAATCAAGGAAAGAGGGAACAAATCGAAGGCTGTTACCAAGATGGCCACAGCATCACCTTGACTCTGGGTCACTGGGAACCATGGCATCACAGGAAAGATGGCAGGGGTGGGGGATGGGAGGCAATTTCTCTGCCAGCTTCTCTCTGTCTCCTTCTTCTGTAAAGCTGACCTCAAGCTGCATGAATTCTGCTACTTTCGGGGGTGTATCACACACCCCCCAACCCCCACCAGCCCAGGTACCAGGGGGGTCCTGTTGGGCAGGTTGGGAAGCTGCCCCCAAACCTGCCCATCACATTCAGGGGAGACAGACAGCTAGTTGGAAACCAGGTAGCAGCCCAAGCCAGCAAGAGTCCTTGCTGGTTGGGTAGAGGGGAATGCAGGGGTGCGGGGGTGTCAGCCATTCAGGAAGGTGCCAAAACTGGGTTCAGTACTGACCTTATTCTTTCATTAGCAAATTGCCTGTGAGTTCGTTCAGGTCCTAGAAACCCACACTAGAGCAAAACAGACTGGACTTTAAACAAGGACTTGTATGTTTTCCAGAAGCTGTGCTGTGCCATGCTAAGTCGCTTCACTCATGTCCAACTCTTTGCAACTCCATGGACTGTAGCCCGCCAGGCTCCTCTGTCCATGGGGAGTCTCCAGGCAAAAATATTGGAATGGGTTGTCATGCCCTCTCCCAGGGGATCTTTCCGACACAAGGATGGAACCCATGCCTCATGCATTGCAGGCAGATTCTTTGACCACTGAGGCACCAGGGAAGACCCTCTCCAGAAGCTATGTTCCTATTCAAACACAGAAAAGCATACGAAGACCTACTGTCATCAGAACCCCCATCACCACCCCATCCTCTAATCTGTGCTTCAGTGGATGTTGGAGTGATTTTAACGTGTATCTATTTATCACTCCCTGAATAAAATTCTTCAGTACTTATCCACATCTTGTTGCTGTTTAGTCGTTAAGTCATGTCTGGCTCTTTTGCAACCCCATGGACTGTACCCTGCCAGGCTCCTCTGTCCATGGGATCACCCAGGCAAGAATACCTGGAGTGGGTTGCCATTTCCTTCTCCAGGAGATCTTCCTCACCCAGGGATCAAACCCACATCTCCTGCACTGGCAGGCAGATTCTTTACCACTGAGCCACCTGGGAAGCCCTATCCGCATCTTCCTGGTGGGTAAAACCTATGCTCCATAATTTAGTCTGCAAGTCACCTTCTCAGTGATTGTCCTTTTCAAGAGCATTTTTTCTGAACCCTCAGTTTTCTACTCCCCACCCCTCCACTCCACCTGTCTCTCTTCGATGTCCCCTTCTGCCATTGAGGATCAGGAATGGTGGCTGAGGTTGGGTCAACAGACAAAGGAGATAGCACCCTTGGTGAAGACATTACTATCTCAACATGATAATCACTGATGAGTTACCTGGACAAGCTTCATATTTGGTTTTATATAAAGTTATACAGCATGACAGCTGCCTGGGATCCATGTGGGACTGTCACATTCCTGAATGCAGACTTCAGGAAATTTTTATCAAATAATATCACATTTCCATGCCTTTTAGCCCTCAGACACTTACTCATCGATTTTCCAGGATGATAATATTTAAGATGGTTCATTCTTTCCTTGAGTTGAGAAAGAAATCATAAGCCTTTAAGTATACAAGTGGGGGGAAAAAAAAAACATGGCTATGTTTTCTTTTACCTACGATTCCCTTTCTTTTAGTGTCTTTCTCAGATGGAGATTGTTAGTGCTGACAGTAATCATAAGTGTGCCTGAAGTTTCATATCTTGCCAGCTGTGTGTGGAATCCCATGCTGGGGACCAAATCGACACACAGAGTTTGTAAATGGCAGCCATCGTGCCCTCTCTTCCATGTTCTTTGCTTCAGCTGGGCTTTTCATCAAGAAATGAGGCAAAACCAGCAATGGGGCCTTCCTCCCCCATCCCCAATCTGCTTAGACATTACCATGTTCGTCCATGATCTTGACAGTACACACTCCCACCCCCATTTCTGTATCTCACTTTCCATCCATTGGTACCAGAGTTAATAGTAAGCTTCCAACAAATCAAATGCATAAATATCCATTTGGGTTTCTAGATTCAGGTAATGAAGTTGGTATCATCAATTTAATCCCCAAATGAGCCAGTTACTTAAATCAGCACCATTCCATAGGCTACCTTTTTCTGTGACTGTATTTCTCTCAACATTGGTAACCAGCAAGAGATCAATAAGTTTTCAAGGGAAAAAACGGAGGGACAGTTTCCCGTTAGAAAATATGTTTAAGAAAGATGTGTGTGTGTGTGTGTGTGTGTGTGTGTTGCTCAGTCATGTCTGACTCTTTGTGACCCCATGGACTGTAGCCCATTAGGCCCTGTCCATGGAATTCTCCAGACAAGAATACTGGAGTGGGTTGCCATTCTCTCTCCAGGGGATCTTCCCAAACCAGGGATCAAACCCGAGTCTCCTACATTGCAGGCAGATTCTCTACCATCAAAACCACCAAACATGGGCTTATACAAATGTGAAAAATCATTTTCACTGAAGGATTTCTCAGGGCCATTAATGTGCACAGTGATTCTCCCTCCATAAGGGTACAGTAACATTTTTTAACACTTTTTTTTCCAGCTTGATGGTTAACTTGGAGGGAATTTTTGAATGAGATTAACTTTTGAAGTGGTGGACTTTGAGTAAAATAGATTGCCCTCCATAATGTGATTGGCCTCATCCAATCAGCTGAAGACCTAGTAGAACAAAAAAAACAACCTCCCAGAGCAAGAGGGACTACTCCAGGAGTAGGCCTTCATACCTCATCTGCAACATTGGCTCTCCTTCGTCTGCAAGCTTCAGACAGGAGCTACATCATCTGTCCTCCTGAATCTCAAGCCTACCAGAACAACGCATATTGACTTGTCAGCCTCCATAATAGCATGAGCTAATTCCTTACAACAAATCAATAGATAGATAGGCAGATAGATAGACAGATATAGAGAGATATCTTTTCTCAGTTGTATTCCCTGACTAATATAAATTTTGGTACCAGAAGTGGGGTGATAAGCCAACCGCTGGTGGCAGGTTGGTTTCACTGAGCCCATTCCATCATGGAAGGGGGCAGCATTTTGTTTTTACTGAAATAACACTTTCTTTGGATATGAATTTGCTTCCCCTGCGTATAATCCTTCTGCCAAAACTACCATCCTTGAACTTACAGGAGGCCTTAGACACCATCTTGATATCCACACGGCATTGCTTCTGATCCAGGAACTCACTTCGCAGCAAAAGAAGCATGGCCATGGGCCCGTGCTCGTGGAAGTCACTCAACTTACCATGTTCTGCATCACCCTAAAGAGGCTAGATTGATAGAATGGTAGAATGGCCAAAGGCTTAGCCACAGAGAACAGTCAAACCAGTAATCACTAGTGGGGAGATGCAGGAGGGGAGGGGCAAAGTAGGGGTAGGCGATTAAGAAGTACAAATAACAGGGAGCTCAGCCCAGCACTCTGTGATGACCTAGAGTGGCAGGAGCTGCTGAGGGACTCAAGAGGGAGGAGATATATGTATAGTTGTGGCTGATCAGCGTTGTTATATGGCAGAAACCAACACAACTTTGTAGACCAATTACCCTCCCATTAAAAATTTTTTAAATTAAAAATGGGAAAAAATAAACAATGGGAAAAAAAAGTACAAACTGATATGTTTAAAATAAATAAGCCACAAGAATATATTGCAAAGTATATGGACTACAGTGAATATTTTATTACTTTCAATAAAGTATAGTCATTAAAAATTCTGAACCACTATACTGAATACCTGAAATTAATACTGTAAATCAACTATACCTCAATTAAAAGAAAAAAAAGACTCAGTTACAGTGCCAAGTAGTTGGCAATACCTGGCAGGGCTGGGGCAAGGTTCTCCAGGAGACTGTATATGCTCTGAGTTGGTGTCCAATGAATGGTGTTATTTCTCTGATAGAATCCACGGGTCCAGGAATCGAGGGTAGGAATGAGAGCAGCATCATTTACAATCACCCCTAGTAACACAAGTGCAAATTTTTTCCTTTCTTTCCTCATGACCTTATATCTGCTAGGAGGCCTGGAGGTCATAGTTACAAAGAGATGAAAACCATACCAGGAAATCCAGCAATGATTCCATTGTGCTGGAAGTTAAGACAACCACCTTGGGCTTTGCAAGACTCTGAAACAACAGACAAGCTAGGAAGTCACTCAGCTGGCTGGAGCGACTGATCTTGACTAGCAGGTGAACTTGGGCTGCAAAGGAAGAGTATGCCTGGAATAAAGGAGATTTCTTTGGTTATCTCCAAGTATTACCCCATAGGACTGTAGCCCACCAGGCTCCTCTGTCCATGGGATTTTCCAAGCAAGAATACTGGAGTGGGCTGCCATTTCCTCCTTCAGAGGATCTTCCTGACCCAGGGATCAAACCCAGATCTCCTGCATTGGCAGGCAGGTTCTTTACCATTTACCTGCATTGGCAGGCATGGTTCTTTACCATTTACCTGGGAAGCCACAGGAGATTTCTGAGCGTGTCTCCAAGTATTCCCACACCCTGTGATTAAGGTCACTGAAAACCTATTAACAACCCAATTAAGGTAGAACTACTAATGACCTAGATCCTTCAGGAATGGAATTCTGGGTTACCCCACCAGGTAGAGAGCCACAATCAACTGAGTTGCTTGCTGAAGGCAAAGAGAACACAGAATGGGGTGTGGAAGAAGGTAGTTATGAATACCAGCAACTGCCAGGACCAGTTACAGAAATGAGGACTGTGAGTATCATGAGTGCTTCATGTTATTTTGTTACGAATATGTGTGTGTGCACAGGTGTGTATTAAGCAAATGTCTGCCTTTTCCCCTTAGTTCTTTTTCTATGGTATCAGTCAGTCAGTCAGTTCAGTCGCTCAGTCGTGTCCGACTCTTTTCGACCCCATGAATCGCAGCACACCAGGCCTCCCTGTCCATATCCAACTCCTGGAGTTAAAAGAGATGCATATAAGTGCCATGTTGACAAGAAGTGGACTTGTGGTGATTAGTGGTATTTGTCACCTTGGAGGGTGTTTTTGGAAGAGGTTAATATTTAAAGTGGCTTCTCTGGTGGCTCAGGTTATAAAGAATCCACCTGCAATGCAGGAGACCCGGGTTAGATCCCTCCATTAGGAAGATTCCCTGGAGAAGGGAATGGCAACCCACTACTGTATTCTTGCCTGGAGAATCCCGCAGACCGAAGAGCCTGGTGGGCTACAGTCCATGGGGTTGCAAAGAGTAGGACATGACTGAGCAACTAATACTTTGACACTAATATTTAAAGTGGTAACTGTTGAACAAAGCAAATTCACCTCCACAATGTGCATAGACCTCAACCAATCAGTTGAAGGCCTGAATAGAACAAAAGACCAGTCTTTCTCAAGCAGGAGGAAATTTTTCAACAAAATGACTTCAGGCTTCATTTGCACCATCGACTCTCCTGTGTCTGGAGCCTGCAGGACTACACTGCAGATTTTGGACTTGTCAACCTCCATGATCATGTGAGCCAATTCCTTACAACACATAACAAATCCCCTTCTATTTTAATACACATTCATCACTTCCATTAGTCCCTCGGTCATGTCTGACTCTTTGTGACCCCATGGACTGTAGCCTACCAGGGTCCTTTGTCCATGGGATTCTCCAAGCAAGAATACTGGAGTGGGCTGCCATTTCCTTCTCCAGCGGGTCTTCCTGACTCAGGGATCGAACCCGTGTCTCCTGCATTGCAGGCAGATTCTTTGCCATCTGAGCCACCTGGGAAGCCCTGAACATTCATTAGAAGGACTGATGCTGAAGCTAAAACTCTTAATACTTTGGCCACTTGATACAAAGAGCTGACTCATTGGAAAAGACCCTGATGCTGGGAAAGATTGAAGGCAGGAGAAGGGGACGACAGAGAATGAGATGTTGGACGGCACCATCGACTCAACGGACATGAGTTTGTGCAAACTCCGAGAGGTAGCGAAGGACAGAGAAGCCTGGCGTGCTGCAGTCCATGGGGTCTCAAAGAGCGGGACCTGACTGAGCGACTGAACAACAAAACAGTTCCGTTTTCCTGCAGAAACTTGACTGATACAGCTAGGAAAATTATTTTCCCATGAAACAACTGTTAAATTTTGCAAGACTAACTAGAGTTCCAAGAAGAATAGTCGGTTAGAGGAAATGCCACCATAGTCCATGGCCTCCAAGAAGATCTGCTGTCTTGTACATACAGAACACTAGCAAGAGAAGACATGAGGGAAAAAAGTGAGGAAACCTAAAGTCGTCATTGCCAGGGGCTAGCGAGCTCTCAAATCCATGACTTCATTCACAGGATAATTTCTCTACTGCTCAATAGCTATTCTCTCACATACCTCAAAAAGATAAGTGACAACACAAATAGTAATATGATCTCAGGAATCTTTAGAAGATGTTTCCCACTTGACACACCTATATTCCATTCTAGGTTGCATCACAGTTTTCCTTTGAGCATTAAATTTCAGATGTGGCAATGGCACCACCTATGACACAGTTGATGCTGACAGACAGTTCCGGTGGACTGGCATGTCTCCTGCCATACATGCCTTCTGGCCTCCGATCCCCAACATGCTGAAAGACCACTGGCAAAGGAACTCTAAGATGTTCTCTGAACCCACTAGCAACCAGGTATCTGATCGGTAGGGCAAGGCATGTGCCCGTTGAGCAAAAATACTAACACAAACTGAATCCTTGGCTAAAATATGTGACAAAAACACAAAGAACTCTAAGCATTTGCTGTGACACAAGTACCATGAACTTCAGTACAATCTTAAGCAAACAACTTTTTTTTTTCTGCTATCAGATCAGATCAGATCAGTCGCTCAGTCCTGTCCCACTCTTTGCAACCCCATGAATCGCAGCACACCAGGCCTCCGTGTCCATCACCAACTCCCAGAGTTCACTCAGACTCACGTCCATCGAATCAGTGATGCCATCCAGCCATCTCATCCTCTGTCATCCCCTTCTCCTCTTGCCCCCAATCCCTCCCAGCATCAGAATGTTTTCCAATGAGTCAACTCTTCACATGAGGAGGCCAAAGTACTGGAGTTTCAGCCTTAGCAACATTCTTTCCAAAGAAATCCCAGGGCTGATCTCCTTCAGAATGGACTGGTTGGATCTCCTTGCACTCCAGGGACTCTCAAGAGTCTTCTCCAACACCAGAGTTCAAAAGCATCAATTCTTCGGCACTCAGCCTTCTTCACAGTCCAACTCTCACATCCATACATGACCACAGGAAAAACCATAGCCTTGACCAGATGAACCTTTGTTGGCAAAGTAATGTCTCTGCTTTTGAATATGCTATCTAGGTTGGTCATAACTTTCCTTCCAAGGAGTAAACGTCTTTTAATTTCATGGCTGCAGTCACCAACTGTAGTGATTTTGGAGCCCAGAAAAATAAAGTCTGACACTGTTTCCACTGTTTCCCCATCTATTTCCCATGAAGTGATGGGACTGGATGCCATGATCTTCGTTTTCTGAATGTTGAGGAAATTCTCCTTATGTATTAAAATGAATGATTTCAGGCACTGATAGCTTAGGAATGACATAACTATGCATGCCAAAAATACTGCTAATACTCAGGAAATCCTTTCTTGAAGGAGGGAAGGAAAACTTAACTATTAACTTGTCAACTATTTTAAAGTAAAATATATCAGTTCTAAAAATTCCTATTTTGCTAGAACACATGTCTCTAGAGATTCCTTTTCTAACCTTACAGTTGATACTCTTTGAGTGTTTTCTCACTTTACAAGTAAGATTGAAAAAGCACCTTCTACAAAACATTATTTAATGTTTTAAATAAAAGGTGCTGAAATTCTACAGTGTGTCATTTTGAATAATGGTAGTATTTCATCCAGACTAGTGCCTGGGTGTGTGCATGCATGCTCAGTCATGTCTAACTCTTTATGACCCCAGGGACTGCAGCCTGCTAGACTCCTCTGACCACGAGATTTTCCAGGCAAGAATACTGGAGTGGGTTGCCATTTCCCCCTCCAGGGGATCTTCCTGACCCAGGGATCAAACCCACATCTTCAGCATTGCCAGGCAGATTCTTTCCACTGAGTCACCTGGGAAGACTATATAAGCTTTCAGATCACTGACAAGGTTGGCAGTACCAGGGGATTAAGCAGACCTGTGAGTAGATAAGTTTGCAACCCCTCAAAGATGGACTTTCCAATGAAGGGGGAAAGGGTTGAGATGCAGTGATCATCAGTGATTATGTGAGATCCACCCTAAACCTAGTGTCTTTCATGGATGTGAAAGAACAAAAGGCAGATGAGAAAATGTTGCCTTGAGAAGCATTATCCCCACAGAGCTGATGTGAAGGAGGGGTACATTTCAGATAAGACAGGAAGTGTTGCCATGCTTCCTCTAAGTCGTTAGGCACCATATGGTGTTCTTCAAATAATGGTATGCCCTTTCCTCTCCAACTCCAGCCACAGTGATTATTCAGCATTCCTGAAAGAGCACTGTGATATTATTAAGATATAGGATCCTTTCTTCTCTTATTACATCTGGATTTTATTAATACGGCATCAAGGTATTAAAACAGTCACTGTATATCACCCTCTGAATTTTGCGGTGGCGAAAATGGTCCTTGAATAGGAGTTTAAGACATTTTTCAAGTATTTAGGCTCTCCAGCAATGAAAGTAACTACATAATGAGAAATGTATTACTTCAATTGAAAAGTCGTTTATAGGAAAGTAATAGGTTTAGAAAAATCCTTAAGGCAAATAATTCTATTCTGATAAAAATCACAGGACTCTGAAATGGCTAGAGAATGACATTTCTCGTTGAACAGCTTCTATCTAAGAAATTTTCCACAGTTTGAGGTCAGTCTCCTGTCGATTCCTATTAGCATCTGGTTAAAATAATGCAGGAAAAATTAGATTCAGGAGTACCTTGCCCTAAAACCTCATGCCCTGAAAGAATTCTATGGTGTATCATTATCTGAGAGGCTGGCACTGTGGCAGCAGCCTCTTCCCCACCACTGAGAACCAGCTCATAGCTCGAAGGGGATAGGGTGACATGGAACACACAGACCAAATGGTCATCCAGGTTATGTCCACCACTGAAAACAAGGCCATTTCTGCAGTGTCTGAAAATGAAGGCGATAATGCAGGGAAGGAGAGAAAGATAAATGATTCTTACAGACTAGTGAATGAGCAACTTGTCACCTATCACTGAGATAGAAATTTTTTATAAGCAATCTACCTAGAAATAACAGCACTGAGAAACACTTAAGTAGGCCCACTACTTAATTCAAATATCTGTGTAACCTTTTAGTCTGAGGATATATTCCACGTCACATCCTTGGGAGGAAGGGGGACTGTCACAATCGCCTCTGCTTTATAGCCTGGAGAGGACAACAGTGGGAGAAAAAATAATATGCTGTAGATCACCACATTCAGTCAACTCCAGGTGGAGGCTGAAATTCAGATCCCCCAACCCCGAGCATGTCCTAACACTTCCTGGGACTTTGCAGCTTTTTTTGGTGAATTCAGAATTCTATTTTGACTTTGCAGTCATTGAAAGAAATCTGAAAATCAACCACACTGTTGACTTCATTCTTCAGAGCCTGTTGATACTTAGAAACACGTCTGCTACAAGATAAACACCGTGTTACTTGGTCACTGAAAGAAAAAAGAGATCAGGTTTAGAAACTATATCCCATGCACAATTGTAAAACATGTGTAAACAGAAAGAGCAAAGAGTATCGCTCATCATCCCCTTATACAAATGAGTAAGTCCCAACTCATTGTATCACCCAGGACACCAAACCCTGAGGGGAATTCAGAATGGGGGGGGGGGCGGGAAAGAAGGGAGCATTTTGTGCTTTGGATAAATGGGCCCCTAGCTAGTGAAGATGCATATCTAAGGAGGAATTTCCGTGATCTCAGGTCCAGGTTCTTGCCTTGTCCCACACAGAGAAAAGCACTGAAATCATTAATTGAGATGCGTGTTCTTTGTGACTAGCTTGCTACTGTGTGCTCAGTCCCTTTAGTCGTGTTCGACTCTGCGACCGTGTGGCCTGTGGCTCACCCAGCTCCTCTGTCCGTGGGAGTCTCCGGGCAAGAATACTGGAGTGGGTTGCCATTTTCTCCTCCAGGGGGATCTTCCCGACCCAGGGTTCAGACCCAGGTCTCCTGCATCTACTGAGTCTCCTGCATCGCAGGCAGATTCTTTACCACTGAGCCACCAGGGAAGCCTTTGTGACTAGCAGTAATATTTTATGCTTGACTAAATGTATTTCCCAGCCCCACCTCCCAAAAAAATAATATATATGTATGTATGTATATACTGGGTCTTCCCACTTCTTCGGAGCAGTTTCTCAGAGCTATCTGAGAGGCTATCTCCTGGGCCATTGTCCTTAGTCAGGTCCCCAAACAAAACTGAAACTCGCTGCTCTTAGGCTGTGCATTTGTTTTCAGTAGACACATGCAATGAGTCATTACATTCAAGAGAACACCTAAGACTCCAAGGAACCATAAAACACATAACATGGAAAACCCAATAGGCTATGTTGCCTACACAACTCTTTTGTTCAGGAGCCCTAAAACGCCAAGAACTTCCACTTGCAGGTATCACAGTGTCATTGGCTCTGAAAAATTGTCTGTGACACCCATTTCCTTAAAAGTAGGTAGACTCAGCTTCGCTCTTAAAGATGAGAATGTTGAGTGACTACTCTTTCCCCTCAGGAACTGCGGCTGAGAAGAGGGCAGCTGGAGGAGACAGAGTGCTTGCTTCAGCCGCACATACACTAACATCGGAATGAGGCAGGGAAGATTAGCATGGCCCTGTGCAAGGATGACACGCAAATCTGGGAAGCGGTCCATCTCTGGTGGGGGCGGGGTGGGACTCGCTTCCCAGGTGGCACTGGGAAGAATGCACCTGCCAGTTCAGGAGATTAAGAGATGCTGGTTGGACCCCTGGGCCAGGAAGACCCCTGGAGGAGGACATGGCAACCGTTCCGGTATTCTTGCCTGGGAAATCCCATGGACAGAGGAGCCGGGTGGGCTAAAGGTCCTGTGGTCACAAAGAGTCGGACAGGACTGAGGCAACTGAGCACAGGGGGGGCAGAACCCTGCCTGGCTGTGCCCTAAATCCAGGACCCTTCCCAGCTGATCCCATCTTCCTAGGGAGACTTCCCAGGACAGACCCATCCCCCCACGTCCTCTGCTTTAACTCCCCTCTGAATTACTGAGATAACAGTATCTGATGCAAATTGCCTTGAGTCCTTTTACAGATGCCAAAACTCCCACGAAATGGAAAAAGTTAACTACTTAATGACCATGAGCAGTAGCCCCCAGACCTACTGGAGCCCAAGGATTGATAATGTTAACTCCCGTGACATGGTCCTATTACCTCATCATCAACCAAAGAATTGCGCATCACAGACCCAGTGACCTCATCCCTCACCTGGCCTTTAAAAATGTTTTCCTGAAACCCATCAGAGAGTTCAAGTTTTTGAGCATTCGTGATGCCTGGACTCCTCATCTGAAGCCTTATAATAAATACCACCCTCACCTTCATCCCAAGCTGGTGCCAGCAGATTGGCTTGACTGCTATAGGAGGGCAAGCAGACCCAGGTTTAGTTCAGTAACACATCCGAATTCAACCCACCCTTCATACAGTAAAGCACTGGTGTTGATTTAACAAAGTATACTGGCTGCCTTCTGAGCACGGGATCCATGCATGAATGGACACACAGCTAAAATAGCATCAGTGTAGTCGTATCACTCGCTCAGCCGTGTCCGACTCTTTGCCACCCCATGGACTACAACCCACCAGGCTCCTCTGTTCATGGAATTCTCCAGGCAAGAATAGTGGAGTGGGTTGTTATTTCCTTCTCCAGGGGATCTTCCCGACCCAGGGATCAAACCGGAGCCTCTTGCACTGGAAGGCGAATTCTTTACAACTCATGCCACCTGGGAAGCCCAAAATAGCATCATCTGTCAGCATTTACCTCTCCGCTCTGCCCACCAGAGGAAAGAAGTTCCCTTTGCACCATTAAACGAGTTCAGAGGGAGAACACACAGAGGAAGAAATGACTTGCTCAACAAAGATCCCTCCACTGGGCACCTTTTTTTTTCTTGCAGATTTAATTTCTGCGACACATAAGGGATACATAATTACTCTTCCTTTTGATGTTTAAGAAACCAAAAGGTCATTTACTCATTTCTCCATGTACTGTAGGTAAAACTACAATATAAGAAGTAAGGTGGATTTTCTGCTTTCAAAGAGTTTATCATCTAGAAGAGTCACCAGCCGTGTGCATGTCTGACTACACCCCAAGCTGGAAACATAGAATCGAGCGCCGCAGGACAAGCCTCAACAGTGCGAAGGGGGATAGGAGTGAAGGAGATTGTTCCAGAAAGCAGAAGAGAGTGAGATGGGACGGGCAGGGAGTCAGGTACGGAACAGGGGGAAGCAGAAGAAAGTCTGGGAAGTTTGAATGGGCTCTGACTTGGGAGAGCTTCACATACCAGACTAACCAAGGGCAGTGACTATTCCCTCCATGTGAATAAGAATAATGTTTCCCATGACGCTGAGCTTTTTCAGCCAGACTGGGAAGGGGAGTGAGAAGGGGACCCACCTAAAGTTAGAGGAGTGACTCCAAGGACAGCAGGCACTTGTTCGTAAGAATTGAATTAAACTGGGAGGGTTGCAGGCCGGAAAGTGTGGAGGTGGGTGGGAAGTGACTGCCTGGGGGAGAGCCAGGAAAGTCCCGGCCAGTGGGCAGCAGTGGGACCGGAAATGCCCAACCGAGATCTCTTGGAATAAATATACTCCCCAGTTATTTTGTGAAAACATAGAAAAGACGACATGAACATCCTGGCCCACCAAGAGGGGGCTTTTCTTTAGAAAAGGAGCTGGAGACGGAGTGCTGACTGTCCGAGGAAGGCTAGAGACTCACCCTCCAGGCTTCTTTCCCTTCATTCACGATCACGTTGGAGGTGTGGTCCGAACAGCTTGGGACTCCCAATTCAGGTTGCTCCGGGACCTCCACGCTGATGCCTAGCTCCTGTGTGTCACTGTGTCTTACTGAGGCCTGAGTACTGAGAGGAGACTGCATTCACCCAGACATGCAAGGTGGAGGGGAGCAGAATTTGACACCCTTAAATATGTCTCTTTGGCATATTAATTATCTTAAGCTGGTTAAGGTGGGCTACTGGTAAAAAATCCGACTGCCAATGCAGGACACGCAAGAGATGCGGGTTTGGTCCCTGGGTGGGGAAGATCTCCTAGAGGAGGACATGTCAACCCACTCCAGTATTCATGCCTGGAAAATCCCATGGAGAGAGGAGCCTGGAGGGCAGGCTGCAGTCCATGAGGTCGTAAAAGAGTGGGACAGGACTGATCGACTGGGCACATTTTCTAAGAAACGGCAGACAAGGGGAAAAACTCTGAAAATCAAGTAGAAGTCACCCTTTTGTAAGAAATATTTACATTTATAAGGGAATTCTCCACTTGTAAAGGTGTCTCCCTGCCTGGACCAGGAAAAGAAGGATGAGCAAGTCTCTACAGAAATAAATCTGCACAACACCCTTAGGCTTGTTCACTGCACTCCTCCTGGTCACCTCTGGTAACAGGTGCTCCCTACCCTCAATGTCCTCTTTTCTCTTTAGCTGAGGATGGCATTTAAGGTGAGGGATTTAGTCATTTGGGTGACTTACTCACTTTTCCTAGGTTTCTCCCATGAATACATGTTATTAAACATTTGTTTGATTTTCTCCTGTTAATCTGCCTCCTGTTAATTTAGTTCTTAAAGCAGGCAGAAGAAACTAGAAAGGCAGAGGAAACTTTTTTCCTCCCCAACAAGAATATGGGCCCTTTAACGTCACTGGGAATCTACAACCCACAGGATAAACTCAAGTTAATCCTCTCAAAGTAAAATGATAGGAATAATAGTAATAAGCTTACTAATAAGTATCATTTTATTCAACACTGTGTACCAGACACTTAGCAATACACTTCACATGCCTTCATCTGTTTTAATATTCATAACCAGCCTTTGTGGTAGGACTGCCAATTTTGTCTAAATTCAAAGATGTTCACCTTTTTATAACATGTTAACACATCCAGGATTGGGTGTTTTACAATCAATATATATTTAATGTGGGAGCAATATTTGGGGGATATATTTGGTTTTTCCCTCTGAAAAGTTACTATTAAATTATGTCATTTCCTAATGATGTCTTAGCATATATACATTACCATGTATAAAATTGATAGCTGGTTAGAAGTTGCTGTATAACACAGGGAGCCCAAAATGGCACTCTCTGATGAACTAGAAAGATGGGATGGGGGGAGGGGAGGAAGGCTGAGGAGGGAGGGGAAATCTGTAAAATTATGGCTCATTTGCACTGCTGTGTGGCAGAAACCAACACAACATTGTATAGTAATTTCCCTCCAACCAAAAAGTAAATTCGGAGAAGGTGATGGCACCCCACTCTGTACTCTTGCCTGGAAAATCCCATGGGCAGAGGAGCCTGGCAGGCTGCAGTCCATGGGGTCGCTAAGAGTCAGACACGACTGGGTGACTTCACTTTCACTTTTCACTTTCATGCACTGGAGAAGAAAATGGCAACCCACTCTAATGTTCTTGCCTGGAGAATCCCAGGGACGGGGGAGCCTGGTGGGCTGCCGTCTATGGGGTCACACAGAGTCGGACACGACTGAAGCAACTTAGCAGCAGCAGCAAAAAGTAAATAAAAAAAAAAAACGTGCCTCCTAAACAAAATAATAATGATGTTGTTGATGTCTCAGATGGAGGAAAAGTGAAGACATTGTCTTTGTTTTTAAATGCAAGGCAGATGAAGTAACACTTTCCCATCACGAGTAGGCAAGAAAGCAGGTAAGAAAAGCTGCCCAGCTGTCATAAAGGCTCCACTCTGAATGACACTCTTCTATGGCTTGAGAAATAGTTCATTGCCTTATGAGGAGATTGCACGCAAGGATGCTCAGCCAGCGCACTAACCCAACAAAGCCGGCAGCCATACTAGTCGGTATCCATTTATTTATTTGACAAGCGGTGACTCAGCAGCTGTCTGCCCCACATTTTATTGGCCAGCATGCTTCTGATGGTAAGAAAAACAGCCTCTTTGCCCGGGGAACACAGAAGAGCAATGAGAGAGACAGACTTCAAACAATAATGACATAGGCAAACATTGAACGGCAAACTACAAATCATCACAAGCAAAAACACACCATGTTATGATAACATTAATCAGAGGGTCCACACATAGTCTGGGGTCTGAGGGACAGCCTTTTCTGAAGATGTTTTTTTTTTTGAGCTCATCTAAAAGATGCTACTAAGACTGGCAAAGGAGTGCCGTGGGGTGAGATCTGCTAGGTCTGGAACAATGCAGGAGGAAGCAGACTATCCCATACTGTGGAAACTGCATGTGCAAAAGCCCTGAGGTCAAAGGGAGAATGCTGACTTTAAGATCTGGGAAGAAGGTGAAAGAGGTTTTGAAGAGGGGAGTTTGCCCACAGTCAAACCAGACAGGCTTGAGGGTTATGGTGAGGATGTGACTATTTAACCAAAAAGCAGCAGGAGGCAGCTACTTTTTTTTTTAACTTCAAAATATCTGAAATTGTATGATGACAGTGAAGTGTACAAATAATTTGCTTTATGTCAATGTAGGTTTAAAAGCAGCACAGTATCACAAGGTGAGAGGCTCATTCATAATAGTTGTGGCTTCTCTCTACAGATATCGTAGAAGTAAATACACGGTCTGTAACAAACACGTTTGTTGTTTTGTTATTTGGTCTGATCCTGTGACCCCATGAACTGCAGAACACCAGGCTCCTGTTTTCATGGGATTTCCCATGGAAACAATACTGGAGTGGGTTGCCAATTTCTTTCTCCAGGGGACCTTCCCAACCCAGGGATGGGACCCATGTCTCCTGCATCAGCAGGCAGATTCTTTATCGCTGAGCCACCAGGGAAAGCGCAATAAATATATGTTACCCATCAACTAATAAGCCAGGATTAAACCATTAATTCTTCTACTGAACCATCTGATACTCATCAGTAGTCCTGTGACTAGAATCAATTTCAGATACAGACAGATGTTCCCATATGGAAGTGATTCTTGCCAGTCAGGGAACACCAGGGCAGGATTATCCCATTTCGGAAAGGACAGCTTCTTAGGGTGAATCTGTGTTTGCTGAGAACAGCATCACTGGCTTCCTATTGATATAAGACAGCAGCAAGTACAAAATAACAGGTTGTCTTTCCTCTGAAGGCGGGCCGCAGCGTAGGTGTCAGCCACAGAGTAGGAGGTGCTGAGCAGTAATAAGACTGGCCCTCACCCCAATGCCTGGAAGTGACTGAGCTCCTTGGAGGGAGGAGGTTGGCTCAGAGAGCCTCCCATGGGAGCAAATATTAGGGGAATCGCCCACCACGCCTGTCTTCCAGCCAGAGGCCACTCTCTTCTGAGCTCAAAACCACCGCTAGAGGAAATCCAAAAGAAAATAAGACTGGAGGACCAGGAAAATCAAATTTGCGGTGGTGGTGGAGTGGGTCAGGGGTTTTATCCAATTTATGGAACTTTAAGATCATCATTTCCTGATGGCTCAGACGGTAAAAGCATCTACCTACAATGCGGAAGACCCGGGTTTGATCCCTGGGTCGGGAAGATCCCCTGGAGAAGGAAATAGCAACCCACTCCAGTACTCTTGCCTGGAGAATCCCATGGACAGTAGAGCCTGGTGGGCTACAGTCCATGGGGTCACAAAGAGTCAGACACGACTGAGCAACTTCACTTTCTTTCTTTCACTTTCTTCAAGATCAGCAGCTACCTCATATAGAACTGGAGGGCGTGTCAATTGTTCCTGTCTTTTGGAAACTAATTTGTCAATCTGTATCAATGGGCCTCCCTAGTGGCTCAGATGTTAAAGAATCTGCCTGCAATGCAGAAGACTCAGCTTCAGTCCCTCAGTCAGTAAGATCCCCTAGAGAGGAGAATGGCAACCCACTGCAGTATTCTTGCCTGGAGAATTCCATGGATGGAGGAGCCTGGTGAGCTATCGTCCATGGAGTTTACTTATCAATAACCTTTAAAATACCCATACATCTTGAACCCATAATTCTATTCCTAGAAATGTATCTTAATGGAATAATCAGAAATATACAATTATATAATAATTACTCTAATTACATATTAATTATATTATTAATTAATTATGTAGGTTATATATAATTATATAATTACTTATACAATAATTCTTATATAATAAAGTCTCATTATTTACAGAGCCCAAAAGTCAGATGTACTGAGTTGGCCAAAAACCTAAAAATTTCATTTGAGTTTTTCTGCAAGATGTTACAGAAAAACACGAATGAAAATTTTGACTAACCCAGTAGTTTATAACAGTTTATAGATCCAGTCATGGGAAAATGATGGAATAATTATAGCATATACAGAAGATGAACTATTTTGCAGTCATTGAAAATCATATCTTTAAAGAACATTTGATGACATAGGAAAATATAATCCATCAAGTTTAAAAAACATCTTACAAAACTGTATATACAGACAGTATAATTTTAAATACACATCTACATACACATAGTAATTGGACAAAATGATAACAGCGATATCTACATGCTAGTTATGTTTTTTTCCTATACTTTATTTTCTACAATGGGCAGGAAACATTTTTAAAAATAGAAGAAAGTACAGGAAAATAATGGACCCTCCACCCAAAATTAACTTTTTTTTTTTTTTTTTTTTTTGGAGGGGAATGTTTTTATTTTGTATTGTTTTATTTTGGAGAAGGGAGACGTTTTAGCATGTTTTTTTTTTTTTTTTTTAATTTAATTTTATTTTTAAACTTTACATAATTGTATTAGTTTTGCCAAATATCAAAATGAATCCGCCACAGGTATACGTGTGTTCCCCATCCTGAACCCTCCTCCCTCCTCCCTCCCCATACCATCCCTCTGGGTCGTCCCAGTGCACTAGCCCCAAGCATCCAGTATCGTGCATCGAACCTGGACTGGTGACTCGTTTCATACATGATATTTTACATGTTTCAATGTCATTCTCCCAAATCTTCCCACCCTCTCCCTCTCCCACAGAGTCCATAAGACTGTTCTATACATCACTGTCTCTTTTGCTGTCTCGTACACCGGGTTATTGTTACCATCTTTCTAAATTCCATATATATGCGTTAGTATACTGTATTTATGTTTTTCCTTCTGGCTTACTTCACTCTGTATAATAGGCTCCAGTTTCATCCACCTCATTAGAACTGATTCAAATGTATTCTTTTTAATGGCTGAGTAATACTCCATTGTGTATACTGCTTTCTTTCTTTTTTTTTTTTTAATTTTTTACCATACTGCTTTCTTATCCATTCATCTGCTGATGGACATCTAGGCTGCTTCCATGTCCTGGCTATTATAAACAGTGCTGTGATGAACATTGGGGTACACGTGTCTCTTTCCCTTCTGGTTTCCTCAGTGTGTATGCCCAGCAGTGGGATTGCTGGACCATAAGGCAGTTCTATTTCCAGTTTTTAAGGAATCTCACACTGTTCTCCATAGTGGCTGTACTAGTTTGCATTCCCACCAACAGTGTAAGAGGGTTCCCTTTTCTCCACACCCTCTCCAGCGTTTATTATTTGTAGACATTTGGATCGCAGCCATTCTGACTGGTGTGAAATGGTACCTCATAGTGGTTTTGATTTGCATTTCTCTGATAATGAGTGATGTTGAGCATCTTTTCATGTGTTTGTTAGCCATCTGTATATCTTCTTTGGAGAAATGTCTATTTAGTTCTTTGGCCCATTTTTTGATTGGGTCGTTTATTTTTCTGGAGTTGAGCTGTAGGAGTTGCTTGTATATTTTTGAGATTAGTTGTTTGTCAGTTGCTTCATTTGCTATTATTTTCTCCCATTCTGAAGGCTGTCTTTTCACCTTGCTAATAGTTTCCTTTGATGTGCAGAAGCTTTTAAGGTTAATTAGGTCCCATTTGTTTATTTTTGCTTTTATTTCCAATATTCTGGGAGGTGGGTCATAGAGGATCCTGCTGTGATGTATGTCAGAGAGTGTTTTGCCTATGTTCTCCTCTAGGAGTTTTATAGTTTCTGGTCTTACGTTTAGATCTTTAATCCATTTTGAGTTTATTTTTGTGTATGGTGTTAGAAAGTGGTCTAGTTTCATTCTTTTACAAGTGGTTGACCAGTTTTCCCAGCACCACTTGTTAAAGAGATTGTCTTTAATCCATTGTATATTCTTGCCTCCTTTGTCAAAGATAAGGTGTCCATATGTGCATGGATTTATCTCTGGGCTTTCTATTTTATTCCATTGATCTATATTTCTGTCTTTGTGCCAGTACCATACTGTCTTGATAACTGTGGCTTTGTAGTAGAGCCTGAAGTCAGGTAGGTTGATTCCTCCAGTTCCATTCTTCTTTCTCAAGATCACTTTGGCTATTCGAGGTTTTTTGTATTTCCATACAAATTGTGAAATTATTTGTTCTAGCTCTGTGAAGAATACTGTTGGTAGCTTGATAGGGATTGCGTTGAATCTATAAATTGCTTTGGGTAGTATACTCATTTTCACAATATTGATTCTTCCAATCCATGAACATGGTATATTTCTCCATCACAGCTGAATTCTACCAAAAATTTAGAGAAGAGCTAACACCTATCCTGCTCAAACTCTTCCAAAAAATTGCAGAGGAAGGTAAACTTCCAAACTCATTCTATGAGGCCACCATCACCCTAATACCAAAACCTGACAAAAATGCCACAAAAAAAGAAAACTACAGGCCAATATCACTGATGAACATAGATGCAAAAATCCTTAACAAAATTCTAGCAATCAGAATCCAACAACACATTAAAAAGATCATACACCATGATCAAGTGGGCTTTATCCCAGGGATGCAAGGATTCTTCAATATCCACAAATCAATCAATGTAATACACCACATTAACAAATTGAAAAATAAAAACCATATGATTATCTCAATAGATGCAGAGAAAGCCTTTGACAAAATTCAACATCCATTGATGATAAAAACTCTCCAGAAAGCAGGAATAGAAGGAACATACCTCAACATAATAAAAGCTATATATGACAAACCCACAGCAAACATTATCCTCAATGGTGAAAAATTGAAAGCATTTCCTCTAAAGTCAGGAACAAGACAATTCACCATTACTATTCAACATAGTTTTGGAAGTTTTGGCCACAGCAATCAGAGCAGAAAAAGAAATAAAAGGAATCCAAATTGGAAAAGAAGAAGTAAAACTCTCACTATTTGCAGATGACATGATCCTCTACATAGAAAACCCTAAAGATTCCACCAGAAAATTACTAGAAATAATCAGTGACTATAGTAAAGTTGCAGGATATAAAATCAACACACAGAAGTCCCTTGCACTCCTAACTTTTGTTTTTTGCTTCAAAAATTTAATGAAGTAATAGGCTGTTCCTTGGAAGGAAAGCTATGACAAACGTATACAGCGTAAAGAGTCAGACACGAGTGAGCAACTGAACAACAGCTATGAGACCGCACATTAAAAGGAGAGGCATCACTGCTGACAAAGGTTCATCTAGTCAAAGCTATGGTTTTTCCAGTAGTCGTGTGCAGATGTGAGAGCTGGACCATAAAGAAGGGTGAGTGCCAAAGAACTGATGTTTTCGAACTGTGGTGCTGAAGAAGACTCTTGAGAGCAAGGAGATCAAACCAGTCAATCCTTAAAGAAATCAACCTTGAATATTCAGTGGAAGGACTGATGCTGAAGCTGAAGCTCAGCGTACTTTGGCCACCTGATGCAAAGAGCCGACTCATTAGAAAAGACCCTGATGCTGGAAAAGGTTGAAGGCAGGAGGAGAAAGGGACATCAGAGGATGAGATGGTTGGATGGCATCACTGACTTGATGGACATGAATTTGAGCAAACTCTGGGAGATAGTAGAGGACAGAGGCGCCTGGCATGCTGCAGTCCATGGGGCCACAAAGAGTCAGACACAACTTAGCAACTGAACACTAACAGTAGATGTTCTAGATGAAGTTGGAGTGTACTTTGTTCCTAGTCCAGACCCCTCTCTTCTTGAGAATGCATCCATCTAATTTCTGATTGTATACTTTTCTATTCATTGAGCTTTCATAAACACGATGTAATTTGTTTACATAAACTTGATCACACTGTCACTTACTTGTTTCACTATCAGTAGATTTTCAGGAGCCATTCGGGTTGCTATGTATGGAACTAATTTATTTACCTTAGCTGCTGTAGTGCGTGCATGTGTTCATGCTCAGTCACGTCCAACTCTTTGCAACCCCATGGACTGTAGCCTGCCAGGCTACTCTGTCCATGGAAATTTTCTAGACAAGAATCCTGGAGTGGGTTGCCATTTCCCCCTCCAGGGGCTCTTCCTGACCCAAGGATCCAACCCGCGTCTCTTGCGTCTCCTGCATTGGCTCATTACCACCAAGCCACCTGGGAAACCTGCTGTAGAGTATTCATCAAATATACCACAATTAATCTATTCCCTTACTGACATTCAGGTTCTTTCCAGTCTGTAGCTACTACAAATAACGCTGCAATGTAGAACCTTCATCATCAGAAAAAGGTCAGTAAGTTTAAAAGACGGACAAAGCTGATGATGGAGGTTACACTGAGTCTGAGAAAGTAGAGCTTCTGCTTCACACTCCGGTTTCTTACTCATTGCCCCGGGCCCTCCAGAGGCCACCTGTCTTGGAGTTCTCTCATGCTCTGAAGAGGACCTGAAGGCCCAGATGTCCCTAACCAGGCACCCTCTATATTGCCCTGGCCTTTGCTAATACCTTCCATTGCCTAGACACCAACCACTAGATGCCTGACATGCTTCTTCCTAGAATAGCAAGCATCAGGAATCTTATGAATTTGTTTAAGCCTCAGGACTTGGAGGAGGCACAGAGAGGTTAGGTTCCGTGCCTGCGGTAGCATAGGCGAGTGGATTGAAATTTAGACAGTGTGACTCCGAAGTCCACGCGCTTAACCTCTGTGCCTCTCGGAATTTTCCATGAGCCAACTCCTTATCTCATTTTTCTTTTTACAGTCTCACCTCTCACCTGCTATGAGGCAGAGACGTGAGGCTTCCTGGGGTCTGGACTCTGACTCCAGTCTGTGGTCATCGTGCACACTGGCTCCACGGTTCACACTGCTATGATTTCTTAACCACTGTCCCCTCAAATCAATCTTTGCATTTATAATTCTGATCTTGTCTTGGTTTATATATTTCTTGAGCCCCTCACATCCTAAGTGTCCTGATCCCTTTCTTCCTCTTCTCTGGCACTAATACCTTGCTGCCAAAGCATTGAGGGTCACAAAATTAAGTAGTAAAGCTGTAAGCTTTTCCCTCTCTATTTTTATAAAATGTCTGTGTAACTGGTGTGTGTGTGTGCTAAGTCACATCAGTCACGTTCCACTCTTTTTTATCCTGTGGACTGTAGCCTACCAGGCTCCTCTGTCCATGGAATTCTCCAGACAAAAACACTGGAGTGGGTTACCGTTCCCTTCTCCAGGGGATCTTCCAGACCCAGGGATTGAACCCGGGTCTCCTGCTTTGCAGGCAGACCCTCTACCATCTGAGCCTCCAGGTAAGCCCACACTGGATTAGGATGGGCCTTAAATCCAATGACTGGTGTCCTTAGAAGAAGGGGAGATTTGGACCCAGATACAGAGGTTAGGTTTTGGGTTTTGTTTTGTTTTGTTGTACAAAAAGGTCAAAGGAGCAAAGATTGGTATTATTCTGCCACAAGCCAAGGAAAACCAAGAATTATTGCAACCCTCAGAAGATACAACATGTGAAGAAGTATTTTTTCTTAGGGTCTTTAAGGAAGCCTGGCCCTGCTAACACCTTGATTTTTAACTTCTAGCATCCATGCTTTTGAGAGAATAAGTTTCAGTGAAGTCATTTAGTTTTTGTTGATTTCTTACAGCAATCTTATGAAGCTAGCACCTAGGCCAATCACTGTGATGATAAGATGAAGATTGTCATGCTGAATGACAAGCTATCTATATGCTGCTTATGAGACACATTTTAAATAAAATGTCTTTCAATCCAGTGTGACTTCATCTTAAACTTTTTTCCAGGTTTATTGAGACATCACTGACATACAGCACTGTAAGTTTAACATGTCCAGCATGATGAATTGCATATATTGTGAAATAATGACTACAATTAATTTAGTTAACATCTTTCATCGCAGATGGATATAAAAGAAGAAAAACAGTTTTTTTTTTTTTCCGTGTAATGAGAAGTCTTAGCATTTACTTTCTTAAACCTCATCTTCATTTGATTACATCTACTGGTGGGCTGCCGTCTATGGGGTCGCACAGAGTCGGACACGACTGAAGCGACTTAGCAGCAGCACAGAGACTCTATTTCCAAATAAGTTACATTCGCAGGTACCAGGGGCATGGAGCATATCTTTTGGTAGATACACAGTTCAGCACAGCACAGTCCCTTTATGTTTAACACAGTTACTGCTTCTGCCCAGAACACGGGGTAAAGCACATGGCAAGAGCCTTCTGGTGGCCTCTCCCCTTGGTTAGTACAGATCTTAGAATTCCATGGTGGTTTATGCTGTCCCTTAGAAAGAACCAAATTAAAATGAATGTGCTCTTATCATTCCAGAGTGGTTAGGAAGTTATTCCCTTTCTACTCTTTTGGAGGTGATTTTTGTACGCTTTTAGATTCTAGAAGGTTCTTGGGTGTGTCTTACTGCTGCTATGCTCCATGGCCTTCATTTTTATCTTTTTGGCTGGTCAAGGTTTTCTCCCTCCTCCACACTCTCCACCCACCACCCCCTGACCAGGGTTGTCTGTATAAAGGACAAATCAACTCAAGCACTATTCCTCTGATCAAACACCCACAAAACCATTTTACAGATGCTGATTGCCTATAAAATGGGAAGTTTATGATCACTGTGGCTCTATTAGCAAAAGGAAAAAAAGCAAGCAAGTGATAGCTACTGGGTAGGCAAATAAGAGTATCTGTCTGCAACAGTCACGGACAGAACAAAAGCCAAGCTCTTTGGTCTGGATTTCAAAGCTCCTACCACCATCGTGTCTTCAGCCTGTCTCTCCAAGTCTTATCACTAGGATCCCTATGTCCCACCTGCCCATGTGACCCCATGGAAAAAGCCTGGACTTTCATGCTACTTCACAGTTCAGGAATGTACTCCTCTACATCTTGATGTGCCCTAATCTTTACCAAGATAGTCAGTGTTAACCAATCAACTTCCTAGACCCCATCCCCAAAGGCTCAGTGGAAATACCACACATTCCATGAAGCTGCCTCCGAGACCTTACTCTTCTCACTTGCCCTCACTTCCTCAGTATCTCCCTCCACACATTGTTTTCCATGTGTGCAAAAGCATCTTACATTCAGGTACAAAAGCATCTTACATTTCCATCTAGTTTGCATAAGAGTAGAGGTTCCATCTTACTTGCCATCACATTCCCATACTCAGACACTTTCCTGGGAGAAAGACACTTTAGGACATTGGCATGGTGTGTTCAATGGAAAGATCCACTCACAAGCAAAATCTGTGAACACTTCAATCCCACACTTACACAAATGAATCAAGACATGCACATTTAGGTTCAGTTGTGGGGTCAGGTCTCTCATTGTTGTTTAATCACTAAGTCGTGTCTGACTCTTTTGTGATGCCAGGGACTATAGATTGCCAGGCTCCTCTGTCCATGGAATTTCCCAGGCAAGAAAACTGGAGTGGGTTACCATTTCCTCCTCCAGGGAATCTTCCTGACCCAGGGATCGAACCTATGTCTCCTGCTGTAGCAGGCAGACTCTTTACCACCAAGCCACCGTGAAGTAGCTCTCTCATAGTGAAGGGATATTCCTGGACCATTCTCTCCTTCACTAGCCAGAAATCCTTGACTCCTTATAATTACTGAAAAATTTACAGGTGTGGAATAACACCAGATTTGATTCTCTGTCATTACTAATGTCCACAGTAGCTGGATCAGAAAAAAAATGCAGTTACACAATAGATATAATAAACCCATTCTACAGCAAGGTTATTGTTCTAATCATATACAGTCTGATGTTGTTCTGATGTTTGTTACCTTACAAAGATGGCTTTTTAACTTTTGAGCTACTTAGCAATGAAGGATAATGTTACTATCAGGATGGTGAGTTCTGCTCATCTGAAAAGTGTACCGAGAGTTTATTGGGTGCTGTGATTCATGACTCACCAAGGGGACAATAAAAATGAGGTCCCCCACAGACCAAGCTTTTCCTGGAGTTGTGGGGCCTGCCCAGCTTTTTTTTTTTTTTTTAACTTTACATAATTGTATTAGTTTTGCCAAATATCAAAATGAATCCGCCACAGGTATACATGTGTTCCCCATCCTGAACCCTCCTCCCTCCTCCCTCCCCATACCATCCCTCTGGGTCGTCCCAGTGCACTAGCCCCAAGCATCCAGTATCGTGCATCGAACCTGGACTGGCATCTCGTTTCATACATGATATTTTACATGTTTCAAAGCTATTCTCCCAAATCTTCCCACCCTCTCCCTCTCCCTCAGAGTCCATAAGACTGTTCTATACATCACTGTCTCTTTTGCTGTCTCGTACACAGGGTTATTGTTACCATCTTTCTAAATTCCATATACATGCATTAGTATACTGTATTGGTGTTTTTCCTTCTGGCTTACTTCACTCTGTATAATAGGCTCCAGTTTCATCCACCTCATTAGAACTGATTCAAATGTATTCTTTTTAATGGCTGAGTAATACTCCATTGTGTATATGTACCACAGCTTTCTTATCCATTCATCTGCTGATGGACATCTAGGTTGCTTCCATGTCCTGGCTATTATAAACAGTGCTTCGATGAACATTGGGGTACACATGTCTCTTTCCCTTCTGGTTTCCTCAGTGTGTATGCCCAGCAGTGGGATTGCTGGATCATAAGGCAGTTCTATTTCCAGTTTTAAGGAATCTCACACTGTTCTCCATAGTGGCTGTACTAGTTTGCATTCCCACCAACAGTGTAAGAGGGTTCCCTTTTCTCCACACCCTCTCCAGCATTTATTATTTGTAGACTTTTGGATCGCAGCCATTCTGACTGGTGTGAAATGGTACCTCATAGTGGTTTTGATTTGCATTTCTCTGATAATGAGTGATGTTGAGCATCTTTTCATGTGTTTGTTAGCCATCTGTATGTCTTCTTTGGAGAAATGTCTATTTAGATCTTTGGCCCATTTTTTGATTGGGTCATTTATTTTTCTGGAGTTGAGCTGTAGGAGTTGCTTGTATATTTTTGAGATTAGTTGTTTGTCAGTTGCTTCATTTGCTATTATTTTCTCCTATTCTGAAGGTTGTCTTTTCACCTTGCTAATAGTTTCCTTTGATGTGCAGAAGCTTTTAAGGTTAATTAGGTCCCATTTGTTTATTTTTGCTTTTATTTCCAATATTCTGGGAGGTGGGTCATAGAGGATCTTGCTGTGATGTATGTCAGCTTTTTTTTTAATTTTGTGATCCACTGATCTACACATGGATGTTCTTTTCATACTCGTGGGCACCAGATCAATTCTGTTAGGTAGGGCTGAATGTTGTGAAATGTAAGGAAAAGATGTAATAATTACCTGTACTTATCCTGTCAGTCACTCCAATCACCAGACCATGATATGAACACAACAAGAAAGAGAGCCTGCCTGACTCTTCTCTCTGAATTGGAGAAGCTGGAAGAATTCCCTCAGCTCATCTGACACTTCCAGGCAGACAGTGTCCAGTTCCTGATGATATCATGGGACTTTTGGTGGCTGTGTTTATTTTGATTGGGGATTTTGCTTTGAAACAGAATAAAAAGTAAAATCTGACCTTCCCATGCTTCTGTCTTCTGGGTTTTTGTTCAATATTCTTCTGGGTGTGCCCATTATTTGAGACTTCCTCTCTCTTGCCCTGACCCTTCAACCAAATGGCCCTGGTCTTCCTGGTCAGGGCCCTATTCCCCTCCCTCTCCTCACCCCTCACTCACCATGTCCCAGAAATTCTGGTAGCCTGACTCTCAGTCTTTAGAAATGTATGCTCTCCAAGCACCTGAAAGAGTCCCCCTTTAAGCAGAACTCTTTACAAGAGAAAACCTGCAACCATTTTGCCCAAATTAAAGAGGTGTTCCTTTCATGGATTTGTGGTCTTCTGTCAACAGCTGCTCAGAGTCAGCAAGGCAAGGTGGAAAAAAAAGATATTTATGAGCAGGAAATTTTATTATAATCTCAAAGTCATCCACTGAAGGCATCTGCCTTTTTACCCTCAAATAGAGGCTCTGTTGTCAGTCATTTATTAACTTTCTCTAAAACAGTCATTCCCAGATTTGGGGACTTCACAGAAGTCCTACTTTTAAGTGTTGGTACACTTTTAAGAAGTAGGATTTTCAACTCAGTGGGGTTGGTCTAATTTTCCTAATAAGAATGTTAAAATATAGTAATAACTAATGATTACTCTTGCATTATCTTGTGAAAAGAAGGTCACTTGAATATCAGGAAAGAATTGACATGGTCTCATCATGAAGGCAGTTCTTTAATTTTATAAATTTAATTTTATGCTCATATTTTCCTCCTATCAGAGACTGGTGAATCTTTGGTCCTGACCTGGCACTGGCCCAGGGACCAGCACTTGGAAACCATCACTCTGGATGTTGACATGTCTGGCCAAAGCTGTGATTAGCCACCTACACTCTGCAGGTCATGGTAAACAAAGTTCACTATGGATGCATTTATTCATTCAGTCATTCCAAAGTGGTCAGAAAGAAATTGGACCAGCAAGCCAGACATACCTTCACCCAGACTCAATTCCATCACTTGCTTAGGTATGGCACTTAACATTTCTAAGCTCCCATTACCAGGTCTATGAAGAGGAGAGACAGCAAAAATTCATGGAGTTGTTAAGAAGAATAAATGAGGATTAGCAAAAGGGTGTTTGTTTAAACCTGGTGGGCTGCCGTCTAATGGGGTCGCACAGAGTTGGACACAACTAAAGCGACTTAGCAGTAGCAGCAGCAGCGAAAGGGTGTTTGTTTAAACAGATTGGTCATTTGTTCCAACAAACCAGTCATTTGCTAGAACTGGAGTTGTCACACATGTCAGACATGGTCAAAGACCTCAAAAACACAGAGTCAAAAGTCACCATTTTGTCTTCAAGGAGCTCATGGTGTAAAGGAGAAGACCCACAAGAGGATGGCTGGATTCAATGAAACCAGTGCTAAAACAGAGGTAAAGATTGGAAGCCATGGGGCTTGTAGAGGGTTGAGAGCACAGAGAAAAGAGAAGTAGGGCAGGTAGAATCAGAGCAAAGTGCAGGAGATGCAAGAGACACAGGTTCAGTCCCTCGGTCAGGAAGATCCCCTGGAGGAGGGCATGGCAACCCACTCCAGTATTCTTGCCTGGAGAATCCCATGGACAGAAAAGCCTGGTGGGCTTTCCTTTATAGTCACAAAGAGTCAGACACGACTGAGCAACTAACTAGATGAGTCCTAGATTGATCTGTAGTGCTAGACTGGAAATGTGCAGATTAAAGTCTGGTGGGACAGAAGCCCCTGGGTCAGCACGTTTATTGGTTGAAGAAACGGTTCATCAAAGCAGGAATTTCCCTCTGTCTTACTGTCTCCATCCTGTTTGGGTTGCCCTGAGAAGATTCTTCACTGTGAATTCTGACCTGAAGAAAATGAATTATTCTCAAAAAAAGAAAAGAGAAGTTAGAGCTGCAAGCTAGCCTTGGGAAAATCCTGAACGTAGATCTTTAGAGAAAACCAGAGTATTTGAGTGAGTGAATCCCAGGGTATTGCCCTGCTCCTTGCTACTCAAAGTGTGGTCCTCCACCCAGCAGGATCCGCATCATCTGGGAACTTGCTAGAAATGCAGAATTTCAGGTCCCAGCCAAAAGCGACTGAATGAGAGACTGCATTTCCACAAGCTCCCCAGGGGCTGGGCAACTACACAATGGTCTGAGATACACATCCCTAGCCTCACTCTTAGTGAAAAAACAAAGGTCTGAGACATGCTACCCTAACCTCACTCTTAGTGAACAAGGTCTGAGACACTCTATCCTAGCCTAACTCTCAGTGAACAAAAGATAACCACTGGACCGGAAGTGATCATCATAAAAACCCTCCTACTGACTTAGATTGACTTTACTTTCATTTCTTGGCATTCATTTCTCACCACCATGCATTAAAGAATAATAGATACGGAACAGAGAGCAGGGCTACCCCAGAGGTATGTGACTTATAACCGCCCAATTATCTTACATTACACATTGAAGTTGAATAACATTTACTTGCAAGTTTATCCATGATCTTATTTATATTCCCAAACAACTTATAATTGTGTTTTGTTTTGTTTTTTAACACCGTGGAAGGCTAGAGTTCAGAGATGTTAGATGGCTTGCTGGGTCCACATACATTGTCAGATTCCAAGTCCAGGGTCCCTCCCTGAAGCAGAGCAATGCATCATCTGCCACAACTGAAAAGACAGGCCACATGAACTAGTCGCAATGGCCTTTATTTCCAGTCCCGTAACTAGAAGCACCATTCAGGCCACAGTTCTGAGCTGCCAGTCAAGCCTACTGCTTGCTGCTTTCAGTACATGGACAACCACTGGAAGCCTAGCTCTGGGTCCCCTAATTATCAATGGCTAGCTCAGAAACATCTGAAGTAATCACCCAGTCCTGTGAGCCAGGACTATTACACTCATGTTTGTCTTCTTCTCAAGCCCACCTGATGCCTTAAAGACACAGAGTCAAAAGTCACTATTTTTCCTTCAAGGAGCTCATGGTTTAAAGGAGAAGACCCACAAGCCGGTGGCCAGATTCAGTGAAACCAATGTTAAAAGAGGGGTAAAGATCAGAAGCCATGGGGCTTGCAGAGCATTGAGAGCACAAAGAACAGAGAAGGGCAGGTTGAGTCAGAGCAAAACCTTAATGGATATGCAATGAAACAAAGCGAAAGAATTACTGGACCCTTGGATGAGTACTAGATTGAACTGGAGGTTTTTTTGTTTGTTTTTTAAAGTCACTCTGTCATGTCTGACTCTTTAAGACCCCATGGACTGTAGCCTGCCAGGCTCCTCTACCCATGGAATTCTCCAGGCCAGAATACTGGAGTGGGTAGACACTCCCATCTCCAGAGGATCTTTCCAACCCAGGGATCGAACCCAGGTCTCCTACATTACAGGCGGATTCTTTACCAGCTGAGCTACCATGGAAGCCCAGACTGACTGGGTCAGTTCAGTTCAGTTCAGTCACTCAGTCGTGTCCAACTCTTTGTGACCGCATGGACTTCAGCACACCAGGCCTCCCTGTCCATCACCAACTCCTGGAGCCTACTTAAATGCATGTCCATCATGTCAGTGATGCCATCCAACCATCTCATCCTCTGTCGTCCCCTTCTCCTCCTGCCTTCAATCTTTTCCAGCATCAGGGGCTTTTCCAATGAGTCAGTTCTTCACATCAGGTGGCCAAAGTACTGGCGTTTCCGCTTCAGCATCAGTTCTTCCTATGAATATTCAGGACTGATTTCCTTTAAGATTGACTGGTTGGATCTCCTTGCAGTCCAAGGGACTCTCAAGAGTCTTCTCCAACACCACAGTTCAAAAGCATCAATTCTTCGGTGCTCAGCTTTCTTGATAGTCCAACTCTCACATCCATACATGACTACTAGAAAAACCATAGCTTTGTAGACAGACCTTTGTTGGCAAAGTAATGTCTCTGCTTTTTAATATGCTGTCTAGGTTGGTCATAGCTTTTCTTCCAAGGACAACTGTCTTTTAATTTCATGGCTTGCAGTCACCATCTGCAGTGATTTTGGAGCCCCAAAAAATAAAGTCTCTCATTGTTTCTACTGTTTCCCCATCTATTTGCCATGAAGTGATGGGACTGGATGCCATGATCTTAGTTTTCTGAATGTTGAGTTTTAAGCCAACTTTCTCACTCTCCTCTTTCACTTTCATCAAGAGGCTTTCGAGTTCCTCTTCACTTTCTGCTATAAGGGTGGTGTCACCTGCATATCTGATATTATTGATATTTCTCCGGCAATCTTGATTTCAGCTTGTGTTTCTTCCAGTCCAGCGTTTCTCATGATGTACTCTGCATAGAAGTTAAATAAGCAGGGTGACAATATACAGCCTCAATGTACTCCTTTTCCAATTTGGAACCAGTCTATTGTTCCATGCCCAGTTCTAACTATTGCTTCTTGACCTGCATACAAGTTTCTCAGGAGGCAGGTCAGGTGGTCTGGTATTCCCCTCTCTTTCAGAATTTTCCACAATTTGTGATCCACACAGTCAAAAGCTTTAGCATAGTCAATAAAGCAGAAGTAGATGTTTTTCTGGAACTCTCGCTTTTTTGATGATCCAGCGGATGTTGGCAATTTGATCTTTGGTTCCTCTGCCTTTTCTAAAACCAGCTTGAACATCTGGAAGTTCACAGTTCACATATTGCTGAAGCCTGGCTTGGAGAATTTTGAGCATTACTTTGCTAGCTTATGAGATGAGTTCAGTTGTGCGATAGTTTGAGCATTCTTTGGCATTGCCTTTCTTTGGGATTGGAATGAAAACTAACCTTTTCCAGTCCTGTGGCCACTGCTGAGATTTCCAGATTTGCTGACATATTGAGTGCAGCACTTTCACAGCATCATCTTTCAGGATTTGAAATAGCTCAACTGGAATTCCATCACCTCCACTAGCTTTGTTCGTAGCGATGCTTCCTAAGGCCCACTTGACTTAGCATTCCAGGATGTCTGGCTCTAGGTGAGTGATCACAGCACTGTGGTTATCTGGGTCATGAAGATCTTTTTTGTATAGTTCTTCTGTGTATTCTTGCCACCTCTTCTTAATACTTGAACTAATATTAATAATTGAACTAGTAATTGAACTGGATAGGTAAATCTAAATGCCAGGGATTTCTGAGGAACAGATGAGAAAAGTTCTCTTTACCTAGGGACAAGGTTGAGTAAGTGAATCAGAAACATCTTGTGGGAACAGAGACCCTAAACAGAGCAGCTGGCAAAGGCAGGATTAGAGGAACCAGACGGGAGCTCTCACCTTGCCCAACAGAACAAGCTGAATCCTGAAGGCATCATGAAGGGTGTGTGGACCCTGAGAATCATCTAGGCTTGTGCTGGGGACTAGACACTGGACAGCTCTTTGGATCTTCTCAGGGATACTCCGAAGTCAGTGTTACAACTCACATTTCACAGTTGAAGAGATGGAAGTCAAGCTAAATCAATGGCCAAGGTCACAGAGCCAGTGAGTGGCAGAATGAGTTTCAACCCTGGTGGGTCTGGTCCAGAGCACGTTCTCTTTCTGTGGGATGTTGATGCCTGCAAGGGAGGATTGCAGAGTGGGCATCCTCACCTCTCTCTCATGTGCTTCCAGAAACTTCTGACACACATGTGTTATAGTCTCTTGATCGTGGTGTTGTGTGTTAACTTACAAAACTAAACATCAAAGGGAGGACTATATCCTGGGCCTCTGAGTCCTTCCCACGACTTTGGGGTCTAACACTGTGTCAAGATTTCTGCAGAGCCTCCAAAAATCTATGTCCACATCTTAAACCTCAGAAGCTATGACTGTGACCTTATTTGGAGAAACAGATCTTTGCTGGGCCCTAAATCCAAGGGACTTCCCAAGTGACACTAGTGGTAAAGAACTTGCCTGCCAGTGCAAGTACATGCCAGAGACAAGGGTTCAATCCCTGGGTCGGGAAGATCCCCTGAAAGAGGGCATGGCAACCCACTCCAGGATCCTTGCCTGGAGACTCCCATGGACAGAGGAGCCTGGAGGGTTATCGCCCGTGGAGTCGCAAAGAGTCAGACATGATTGAAGCGACTTAGCAAGCATGCATGCCAATCCAAGGATAAGAGCCTTATCAGAAAAAGTCGGAGGAGATTTGAGACTCAGGAGACTCAAGGGAGAAGCCACATGAAGACACTGCAGAGATCAGAACTGTGAAACCATGAGCCAGGAAATGTCTCAGCCTCCAGCAGTGGGAAGGGCAGGGCCTGGCCTCACTGATTTCCAACGTCAGGCCTCCAGGACGGCTGGAGAGTAAATGCCTGTTGTCTTCAGAACCCCAGTCTATGCTGCTTTGTCATTGCAGCCACAGGAAACAAATTCACACTGCAACGAAAGACCCTTCATTTTGTAACAACCATCCACAAACTGTGCCGCTGCCTACAGCCTGCTGTTGTTGTTGTTTAGTTGCCAAGTTGTATCCAACTCTTTTGCAACCTCATGGACTGTAGCCCACCAGGCTCCTCTGTCCATGGGATTCTGCAGGCAAGAATACTGAAATGGGTTGCCATTTCCTTCTCCAGGGGACCTTCCCAGCCTGGGGATCGATCTAATGCACGTGTCCACATTGGCAGGGGGATTCTTTACTGCTGAGCCACCCAGAGAAGCCCGCATGCAGCCTACAAAACTTACCTTACTCTAGATTCACCCAGATTTGAAAATCTAGATTCAGAGTATTACTGGTTTTAAGAATATACAATTAGAAAATAATATATATACATATATATATATATGTATATATATATATAAAGTGGCAGAAGAGAAGGCAATGGCACCCCACTCCAGTTCTCTTGCCTGGAAAATCCCATGGACGGAGGAGCCTGGTAGGCTGCAGTCCATGGGGTCGCTAAGAGTCAGACATGACAGGGCGACTTCACTTTCACTTTTCACTTTCATGCATTGGAGAAGGAAATGGCAACCCACTCCAGTGTTCTTGCCTGGAGAATCCCAGGGACGGGGGAGCCTGGTGGGCTGCCGTCTATGGTGTCGCACAGAGTCGGACACGACTGAAGCGACTTAGCATAGCATAGCATAGCATAGCATATATAAAGTGGGGCAGTGCATCAGCCACTTTATTTTCCTGAAAGATAAAAATGCCTTTTCACATAAAATAGTTTGTAGTCAATAGATAACATTATCTCAGGCTGAGGGTTACTTATGCTACTTCTATAGTATCCTAATTGACTTTTCTTAAATGGGCATTAAGCATACAGGAGAGGAAACAAAGAACAAATGAATACAAAGAGCCTAGACTTCACCCACAAATCTGTTTTGTAGCCTGCAATCTGTCAGAAAAGCCTGCAAATCCCCCACTAGGTGTTTTGGTTTTTTTTTTTTTTTTGTATAAACACTTTCTATTTTGAGTTTTTCCTCTTCTCTTTCACACTAATAAGACATTTTTAAAGCAATCATGAGCCCAAACTGAACATAAGTACGGAGACAGGCCTCTCTTAAATGCACTACATTATCCTCTCTCTGTCCTCAGTTTGAATCATTCTTTCTGAAGATCCTGCACTAATCTGTCATCCTCTGAGCGGAACTGAGAAAGTTTTCCTCCCTGGAGCACTGTTTACCTGGCAGGTGAGGTTATAAAGCCCAGGACTACACCAGAAGTAGAGAAGGGAATGTGTCGTTCCCAGTTGTAGCCCTATGGAGTCTCTGGATTTAGCCGGTTTACTGTGCCCCAGCTCCATCTCTGATTGTGTGAGCCCTGGCAAATAACTCAGCCTCTCTGAGCCTTGGCTTTCTCACTGGTAAAGTGTAAAGAAAAATAGTGCCCACTGCATAGGGTTTCAAGATGAAGGAAATACAAGTGGCTCGACCCTGAGATCAATTCTGTTTCCATCTCCCTCAACCGATTCGAGCACTGGACATCGCTGGTCACGTTCTTGACTTGCCGTCACCGTAAGCACCTGGTTTTCCTCCCACCTCCCTGAACTCCCCTCAGCACGTGTCCCTTCTCTAAGCAGGAATGCTGGAGTACTTTGGACCTCTTCTCACTCCCTTGATGGCTTCTTCCAGATCCTTGACTTCAGAAAGGCCTTTTTTTGCTGATGATACCCGAATCTAAATAACCAGGCTCCCCTGGGAGCTCTTGATCCACTGGGCCGTTCAGCTGTCTTTCGGACACCACCTGATGTGTAACAAGCATCACAAAAGGACATGTCCACACCAAATTCTTGATCTGTGTCTCCAAAGCTGCTCCTTTCCCCTAGCTGTCCAGGTCAGTAAATGGAGCTGCTAGTTTGGACTCAAGTCACAACATGCTTCTTCTCTTGCTCTCAGCTCACACCCGAATCCATCAGCAAATATGTCCATCGTAATAACAGAGTATTTCTGCAATCTATCACTTCTTACCTCCTCCAACTTCAGGTCAAGGCTGCAAACTATCACCATCTTCCTCCTAGATGACTGCAGGAGCTTCCTAAGTGGGCTTCCTGCTCCCATCCTTACCCACAACCTAACCTTTTCTCCACTAAAGAAGCAGTGCAATTCCTTTCAAACCTAATGTGTGACTGCTATAATCTCCAAGAGTTTCCCCATTCCACTCAAATCCCTAGCTACCCTCACCCCTAGCCCCTCTCCCTCTTCCACCCTCCATCAACATGCTTTGCCCTTCTCAGACTCAGGGAACGGCTGTTCCCTCTGCCTGGGAAGCAGACAGATACCCACTAGACACAGCAACTTCCTAAGCCATCCTCTGTCCCTCTGTACCCCGTGTTCAGGTTAATTTTCTTCCTAGGACTCATGTAGTTTGCATTATATGTATGCTGGTTGGCTTTGTCCCTACTAGAAAGTTAGCTCTAGGAAACAAGGACTTTGTTGCATTCGTTGCAGCATCCTTGGTACCTAGAACACTGCCTGGCACATGGATAACTGTTGAACAATGGAATAAAAGAATGAATAAGTGAATCCACAATGAATCAATGAATGAGGTTCTACATCTAAAGCCCTGAGCATAGCATTGACAGCCAAGCTACCTGAGATAAGGTATGTAACTAATAAATACTACCTTCTGCTGTACCTGTTCTTTTTATTTTAATTATTATTTGTTTAGGTGCTTTCCATGCCCTGCCTTTCCTCTTGACCCTTCAACGTTTTAGACCTCTCTCTGCCATGCCCGTACCTCTCCCCTGAAACCTAAGAACAGTCAGAAGACAATGATGAAGATTACCATCGTGGCGAGAAAGAATGTCAACGGCCAACCCTCTTCTACTTGTCACAGAGTTTGATTCTGCCAGATACGCAGACAGGGAGGATGGTTGGATGGATTGTCTTCAGCTATGGCCCTCAAATGGCCTGGATGTATTCTTGGACAACCTCAATTCCAATAACGTATTCTGTCCTTTTCAACTTAAGAGCTAAAACGTAAAGATTTCTGCCTCCAAATAACACTTACCAGACTGAAAAGCAGCCCTAAACAGTATTCAGGGCTCAGAAAACACAACTAGTCTTACCTTTAATGACTGTTGTGTTGTTTTGGAGACTGCACACATTTAAATATGGGGGGTTTCAAATGGAAAAGTTAGGTGTCAGTGCTTAGTCGTGTTCAACTCTTTGTCACCCCACAGCTGTAGCCCTGGGGTGACAGGCTCCTTTGCTCATGGATTTTTCAAGAAAGAATACTGGAATGAGTTGCCATTTCCTACTCCAGGGGATCTTCCCTGACCAGGGATCGAACCTGCATTGGCAGGCAGGTTTCTTTACCACTGCACTACTTATTAATGTCTACTATGTTGTTTTGGAGATTGTACACATTTAAATGGGCTTCTCTGGTGGCTCAGATGGTAAAGAATCTGCCTGCAATGTGGGAGACCTGGATTCAGTCCCTGGGTTGGGAAGATCCCCTGGAGAAGGGAACGGCTACTCACTCCAGTATTCTTCCCTAGGAAATCCCATGGACAGAGGAGCCTGTCAGGCTACAGCCCATGGAGTCGCAAAGAGTTGGACATGGCTGAAATATGGGGAATTTCATCGGGAAAAAGTTAGGCAAACCTTGAGAAAGGCAAACCAAATAAGCTCGTCCCAGAGTTTGCACTGAAAACTGTTACAATAATAGATCCACATCAAACGTAACTGTTATTGACCTGCCCATTGTTTTGAGCTTTGGACCACATACTCTGTGGGCACGTCAAGGAGAGATGAGCAGGCAAATGACGCGTCACTGTTAACACACCTTCAAAAAGCCTTAGCAGGGTCCTCGGGAAAACTTGGGGCAAAGACAAGATGTTTTTCTTGACTCCTGGGATGAGGCCTCAGGTACATGGCTCCCCGGGCCTGGTAGGCAGCCAAGCCACCCCAGATAAGGCCTGTCAGGGAGGCCTGGTCTGTGCAGACACCCTGGCGCCTGCAGCTGACGGCACTAGTTAGGGTGTCAAGCTCAGGTCAGACACCCACCTGCGGCCCCAGCTCTGCATGGAATTGGAAAATTACTAACCCAAAGGCCAAGAGGACTCTGTCTAAGTCCAGAGTCACCAGAATTCCCATCCTCCCTCCCCCCGAGGGCAAAACACTCTCTGGGAGACAAACTGGCAGGTTTCTTAGACAGAAGGAGACAAAAATCACTGAGTCGGGCAAAGCAGAGCCTCTCTGGAGGAGCTACAGCCTTGAAGACATGACAGACATTCTTGGGTGGAGCAGCTCACCCTGAAAATAAACAACTTAGCAATTCTCCTCCACCCCAAACAAGCCTCTCTGTGAACCGCCCCACCGCGGCCTCCACCTCGGGCCAGGCCACTCCGATTGCTCCTGAAACGACAGGAGTTTCCTTCCCTCGGCCACAGGAACCACACCCTGGCATGTCGGGGTCCCCGACTGGCCACAGACTTGGCCCTGCTCACACGCTGCCAGACCGATCTCAGGCCAACAGGGGCCTGCTGCGTACACAATCCCTAGCTCAGTCCACCTCAGACGGCGACCCTGGGTCAAACCCTGCATGGATGTGGTCAAACTAGAAGCAGCAGAAGAGAACAGCAGCTGGGAAAAAACTGGAGCCTAAAGTCCTCTCTGGGTCCTTGCTCAGTTGTATCCACTTCCTTGCGACACTATGGACTGTAGCCCACCAGGCTCCTCTGTCCATGGGATTCTCCAGGCAAGAATCTTAGAGTTGGGTACCATTTCCTACTCCAGGAGATCTTCCCAACCCAGGGATCAAACCTGCATCTCTTGGGTCTTCCACAATGGCTGGCAGGTTATTTTACCACTGCACAATCTGGGAAGCCTGTAGCCACCATTTTCAGCTGAAGACAAAGCAGGACCACCCCACTGACAGCTGTGGGTGCTTTCCTGCATTTCTATTTCCTGGCAACAAGGTGGTGGGTCCAAGGATGCAGTCCTACCAGGCCAGTTCTCTGATAGCAAGAGGCCATACCTGAATTCCACTTCCTGTGCCCAAGGAACACGCAGGGTCTCTAGGACCACACAGCTGGCCTTTCCCAGCCCTCCGCTAGTCAGCTGGCATCTTGGCTAGATGCAACATAAACATCTTGGATGTTTATTCCCCTGGGCGAATCCCACTCTGTAAAAAGAGAGACCTGGACAGGGTCTCCCCACTGGAGTGTGACCCCATGGTGTGTGCAGCTGTGACCCAGCTCAAGAACACCTCAACATAAAATGCAGAGAGAATAGGGAATTGTATCGGCAGGAACCTGTATTGGCAGGTGGGTTCTTTACCAGGTGGCTCAGCTGGTAAAGAATCCGCCTGCAATGTGGGAGGGCCTGGGTTTGATCCCTGGGTTGGGATGATCCCCTAGAGAAGGGAAAGGCTACACACTCCAGTATTCTGGCCTGGAGAATTCCATGGACTGTATAGTCCATGGGGTCCCAAAGAATCGGACACGACTGAGCGACTTTCACTTTCACTAGGGAAGCCATGTTTTGGTTGCATTCAGTTAAATAAAATACATGATTAAAATTAATGTCACCCAGGGACTTCCCTTGTGGTCCAGTGGTTAAGACTCTGGGCGTCTACTTCCGGGGGTGTGGGTTTGATCCCTGGAGAAACTAGGATTGTACATCCACACAGCGTGGCTATAAATAAATAAATAATAAATGTCTTTGAAAGTTTTTAACTTCATCTCTTTTGTTTTACCTTTTAAACAAAGCTACTTGTGGTGGGCTAAATAATGGCCTCCAAGGATACCTACTCCCTGCAATCTGAGACCAACACCTAAATGGCAAAAGGGTGGCTACTGTCTTCTATGGCAAAGGTAAGATTGTCTACAAAACATAGGCCTCACTTCTGTACAGAGCAGCCGGCCATGACCTTGAGTTGTCTTCCTTTAGGGGAAGGAGAGTATACATTTGCAGCTGTAACTAGAATAGTGGGCCTCATTAAGCAGAGGCATCTCTGAAAAATTTTATGTGTGGGATGATGTATATAGGTGTTACATAGCCAGCGTGCAGGGGGCCATGCACTGAACACCTGTTGAGCTGTCTGCCAGCTCCTCTCTGGGGCTCCCAGTAGTCACTGGGGACATTAGGACCCCATCCCTGACTCCTCTGATTGAACCAAGGTGAGCACCTGACCAAAGCTGGCCCACTCAGGGTCCCTCTTGATGAAATACAGACCTGGGACCAAAAAGAACCTGACAATCTAAGCTCAGGAGCTATGGCTGGGCATTTTCTAACCACCATGAGGACCAGAAAGGCAAAGGATGAGAGAGGAGATAGGGGAGGAAAGGAAGAAAAGAGGGCAGAGAGAAAAGGAGAGCAAGAAATCAGGATTAGAGACGCAGAGAGAGTCCCCATGATGCTCAGTCCCTCCTTCCAGGCCCTTCCTGAGGTCTGGTTCCTGTGAGCTGTATCTACACCTTCATCAGAAATCCTCTTTTCAACTTCGGCTAGTTTAAACTGATTTCTCTTACATTCAATCAAGAAGTTTAACCAATATACCTTCTCAGAGATCAACTGTGAGCAAGGAATGTGTGCTTAATCACTCAGTCATATATGACTCTTTGTGATCCCATGGACTGCAGCCTGCCAGGCTCCTCTGTCCATGGGGATTATCCAGGCAAGAATACTGGAGTGGGTTGCCATGCCCTCCTCCAGGGGATCTTCCCAACCCAGGGACTGAACCCAGGTCTCCCGCAGAACAGGCAGATTCTCTACTGTCTGAGCCACCAGGGGACTCAGTGCCCTTTCTCCCTTCACCCTTCCTCCTTTCTGCCTTGAGCAAGGAATGTAATTCACATGAAAAATACTTTGCAAAGGGCACAGCATTGGAGAGGCTGTTATCAAGGCAGCCCCTGCTTGATAACAAGCCCCTGCTTATTGCTGCTCTATCTAGTGAACTTGCCCCCAGTTTGGGGAAACCCTGACTTCTTTCTGTCTCTTCTCTCAAGCCTGGGGACACAGGCCTTGCTCCCAAGACATCCCCAGGCCCCCATTTCTGAGAAACCATCAGCACGGCTGCTCTACACCCAGGAGTCCATTGCCTTTTGTCTTTTCAACCTTTAGGTTGGAGATATGCCACTGGTCTAAACAGTCTTCAAACTCTCTTGCAGTTTTGCTATCCTGTGGTTCTGAGTCTCTTTATAATGACCCACTCTACTGACCACACAGACTACAGACTAGGGGAGATGGTCTGAATGGGGAGACCTGGCCAGGATCTCGTGAGGTGCTTGTGAAAATACAGCCCCCCAGGACTCCCCCTGTTCTTCAGTCTAAATGCCAGACTCTAAGCAAGGACTGGGATTCTGCATGGTAAGCAAACAACATTTAAAACACCCTGGCATGGGGATCAATGTCTTTTTAGTCATGCAGGTCTGGGTTCAGTATCAAGCTTGCTCCTTATTTGTTGTAAGGCCTTAGACAATTTGCTGTACTTACGTATTCATGCTTCCACAGCCTAAAAAGAAGAGGGTAATAGTAGCAAATGTATAGGATTACTCTTAGGATTAAATAAGATGATGTATGTAAAGAATCTAGTGTAGTGTCCAACATACAGAAAGGTTGTAATTTAGCTATTACTTGTAATATAGCAAATAGAAGACTCTACCAAATTCTAAAGCAAATGAATTGGATTGATTTGATTGATTTAATATCAATCAAACCTCCCTCTTCTCCATTCACACTTCATATCCTGTTTCTGGGCTTCCTTGGTAGCTCAGGTAGTAAAGAACCTACCTGCAATGCAGGAGACCCCGGTTTGACTCCTGGGTCGGGAAGTCTCCCTAGGGAAGGGATAGGCTATCACTCCAGTATTCTTGGGCTTCCCTGGTGGCTCAGACAGTAAAGAATCCGCCTGTAATGTGGCAGAACCGGGTTCCATCCCTGGGCTGGGAAGATCCCCTGGAGGAGGGCATGGCAACCCATTCCAGTATTCTTGCCTGGAGAATCCCATAGACAGAGGAGCCTGGTAGGCTACAGTGCATGGGGTTGCAAACAGTTGAACACAACTGAGCGACTAAGCACAGCACAGCTCAGCACAATATTCAAACATAAATTGCAAACTTCCTTATCCAGCCCTCTATGAGATGGCCAGCTGTATTGTTAAATGGAGTATGTAATTGTATATTTATATACTCTTGAAAGTCCCTTGGACTGCAAGGAGATCCAACCAGTCCATCCTAAAGGAGACCAGTCCTGAGTGTTCATTGTAAGGACTGATGTTGAACCTGAAACTCCAATACTTTGGCCACCTGAGGCAAAGAACCGACTCTTTGGAAAAGACCCTGATGCTGGGAAAGATTGAAGAGGGGAGGAGAAGGGGACGACAGAGGATGAGATGGTTGGATGGCATCACTGACTCAGTGGACATGAGTCTGGGTAGACTCCAGGAGTTGGTGATGGACAGGGAAGCCTGGTGTGCTGTGGTCCATGGGGTCGCAAAGAGTTGGATGCAACCGAGTGACTAAACTGAACTGAACTGTATATTTATTTACGCATTTATATTTATTTGTTTAATAGCTGTTCCAGGAAAGAACGGATTGTACATTATGTGTTTTAATGTACATATATGCTTAACTCAAAGGTGGTTTATCAAAATAATAATTTATATAAATAAAATAATCACCCCTTTCAGGTGGATAGTTCTCTGCATTGGGGAACCACAACCACAGTCAAAATACAGAGTATTTCCATCATCCTAAAAGTTTCTTTATACCATCTTGTAGACAATCGTTTCAGATCTCCAGCCAATGGCAACTATTGGTCCAATTTTTGTCCTCTAATTTTGTATTTTCCATAATGTGATTTGTGTGAGTGCTTAGTCACTCCAGTTGTGTCCAACTCTTAGGCACCTGGAATCTAACCAGCGTCTCCTACATTGCAGATGGCTTTTGTTCCTTCTGAGCCACCAGGGAAGACCATAATGTCATATAAATATTATCATATTGACTCCAGCTTCTTTTGGTCCTAATAATGCACTTGAGACTCATCCATTTCGTTGCATGCATCAATGGTTTATGGTTTTATTGCTCAGTAGCATTCCACATATGGATATATCACAGTTTATTTTCCATTCACCACCTGATGGCCACTTGGGTTTTTTGCAGTTGTTGGTAATTATGAGTAAAGGCTGCTACAAAGATTCACCAGCAGGTCTTTTTCTGGACATACATTTTCATTTCTCTTGGGTAAATACCCAGAAAGGGGTTGTTTGATATGTGTATGTGTATTAGAAATTCTCACACTGCTTTCCCAAGCAGTTGGTTATACCATTTTGTATTCCCACCAGTGCTGTATGAGAGTACAATCTGCTCTGACTCCTCACCAGCACCTGGTGACATTCGGTGTTTTTTGCTTGTTTCCTTGTTTTTAATTTTATCCATTCTTATAGGTATCGAATGGTTTGAATGTGTATTTCTCTAGTGACTGAGTAACTAGTGAAGCTGACGGTCTTTTCATGTGTTTGCCTCCTTTACATCTTCTTTAATGAGGCCGATTTTCACATTTTTACCCATTGCTTAATTGGGTTATATGGATTTCTATTATTGTGTTTTGAAAGTACATGTGTGTGTATGTGTATGTATATATATATATATGTATATATATATATATGATTCTGGATACAAGCCCTTTATCAGATATATATTTTGTCAGTATTTTTCCCAGTCTGTGGCTAGTATCAATTTTCTTAACCATACTTTTAAAGAGAAGTTTTAAATTTCTGAAGTCCAATTCAGGACACTTTTGCATATGGTTTGTGCTTTTGATGTGTATCTTGGCCTAACCTAAGGTCACAGAGATTTTCTCTCATGTTTTTATTTAGAACTATTGCATTGATAGTTATCAGAGATCAAATTGCCAACATTCTTTGGAGCATGGAGAAAGCAAGTCTTTGGAGCATGAGAAAGCAAGGGAGTTCCAGAAAAACATCTACTTCTACTTCACTTACTATGCTAAAGCCTTTGACTGTGTGGATCACAACAAACTGTGGAAAATTCTTAAAGAGATGGGAGTATCAGGCCACCTTCCCTGTTTCCTGAGAAACCTGTATGCAAGACAAGAAGCAACAGTTAGAACCTTACATGAAGCAACTGATTGGTTCATAATTGGGAAAGGAATATGACAAGGCTAGATATTGTCACCCTGATTGATTATTTAACTTCTATGCAGAGTACATCATGAGAAACGTCAGGCCAGATGAATCATAGGTTAGAATCAAGATTGCTGGGGGAAATATCAACAACCTCAAATATACAGATGATACCACTCTAACGGCAGAAAGCGAAGAGGAACTAAAAAGCCTCTTGGTGTGGGTGAAAGAAGAGAGTGAAAAAGTTGGCCTAAAACTCAACATTCAAAAAACTAACATTATGGCATCTAGTCCCGTCACTTCATGGCAAATGAAAGGGGGAAAAGCGGAAGCAGTGACTGATTTTATTTTTGGGGGCTTCGAAATCACTGTGGATGGTAACTGCAGCCATGAAATTAAAAGACATTTGCTCCTTGGAAGGAAAGCTATGACAAACCTGGACAGTGTATTAAAAAGCAGAGACATCACTTTGCCAACAAAGCTATGATTTTTCCAGTATGGATGTGGGGGTTGGACCATAAAGAAGGCTGAGTACCCAAGAATTGATGCTTTTGAATTGTGGTGCTGGAGAAAACCCTTGAGTACTTTGGACAGCAAGGAGATCAAACCAGTCTAAAGGATCAAACCATTTCTAAAGGAAATCCACCCTGAATATTCATTGGAAGGAGTAATGCTGAAGCTGAAGCTCCAATACTTTGGCCACCTGATGTGAAGAGCAGACTCACTGGAAAAGTCCCTGATGCTGGGAAAGACTGAAGGCAAAAGGAGAAGAGGGCGGCAGAGGATGAGATGGTTAGATAACATTACTGACTCAATGGACATGAATTTGAGCAAATTCCTCTGCAAGACTGAGGAGCCTAGCATGCTACAGTCTATAGAGTTGTGAAGAGTTGGATACAACTTAGCAGCTAAACAACAATTATAGAAAAATAAAAATAAGATGCATAAGGCACACATCTGTGCTCTGATTAAATCTGTCTCAAATCCTCTTCTCTGAATAAAAGAAAAATAAACAAGAAAAAAACAGGCATGAGAATTTTATCTCTGCTGTCCATATTGTCTTCTTTTGATTTAAATTTGTTTCAATATGTAAGACATAAATGTTTCCAAAGCCAAAATTTGATAATAAGTTACATTCAGAGAAATTCTTCCTCCTTCCCTGTTCCACATTGGTCTCTTACTTTTTTCCTTATAAATAAACATTTGAAAAATTTTTGTTTATATTTCCAATGTATCTTTTCACAAATATAAGCAAGTATACACAGGTACACACAGCCATATTCATATATCTCTCCTTTTTTATCCCCCAGTAGCAAACCATTTGAGATTGGCACCTTGCTTTTTTTCACTTATCCGAATAGTCTGCAGAGTGGCACAGCGCATAGGAATCCACCCGCCAACGCAGGAGACACGGATTCGATCTCTGCTCCAGAAGATACCACGTGCCTCAGAGGAATAAAGCCGTGTGCCACGACTACTGAAGAGCATTCCCGCTAGGACCGCACACCGCAACTACTGAGCCACGTGCTGCAGCTAATGCAGCTCGCTTGCTAAGAGCTTGTGCTCCGCAGCAAGAGAAGCCGCTGCCATGAGAAGCCCACACACTGCCCGTGCTCACCACAGCTAGAGAAAGCCCACTCGCAGCAATGGAGATCCAGTGCAAGCAAAAATAAAATTAATTCATAAAAAAAAAAAATAGTCTGAAGATCACTTTCTATTCAGTTCAGTTCAGTCGCTCAGTCGTGTCCGACTCTTTGCAACCCCATGGACTGCAGCACGTCAGGCTTCCCTGTCCATCACCAACTCAGGGGCTTACTCAAACTCATGTCCATTGAGTCGGTGATGTCATCCAACCAACTCATCCTCTGCCATATTATTTTACTTTATATTAGTACATAGAAATCTCCACTCACCTTTACAGCACATTTTGAAGCATCTGCATGGTCCCTTTAAAAAATATTATTAAAGAAGTTATTGAAAGTGAGAACTATAACTTTTAAAACCTTTTGATTGAAGTATAATTGATTTATAACGTTGTGTTGAATTTCGGCTGTACAGCAAAGTGACTCAGTTATACGGATATATTCTTCTCCACATTCTTCCCACTATGGTTTATCACGGGTATTCTTATAGTTCCCTGTGCTATACAGTAGGCCTTTGTTGTTCATCCACTCTGTATGTAACACTTTGCATCTGCTAACCCCAACTTCCTGATCCATCCCGCTCCACCCCAGTGGCAATCACAGGTCTGGAGAACTGTAACTCACGACAAAATTTAACTAGCAAATTCTAGCTTATCCACAGCAAAAGCTCAATTTCAGGATAATTTACCTATGCCACCTACCTCCTACCTCTAATTGTGGGGATATGCTGAGAGCTAAAACTGACTTTGAAAATTAAGCCAAGCAAATTATAAGCAGGCGTTGGGCTGGAAGGACACTGAGGTGGTAAAAGTAAAACTTGAAGATTTGGGCAGAACTTTTTGCTCTCTGGAAGCTTGGATGTGGGCAGAAACCATGACATCATGAAAGAGGTCAGTATTTATATGAACGCAATTACATAGTCTAGAATCAGAAGCCCCCCTCGGCCCATTTACAGTGAGCCATGTAGTAACACTGCCCTAGGCCCAGATGTGGGACCATAAAGCTGGAATTTATATCTAGTCTGCTCGATTTGGGAGGGCTTACTGACCACTTCAAAACTGGACACTGACATCTGGGTCTAAATCTTCCATCAAAACTGTCTGTTAGGGCTTCCCTGGTGGAACAGTGGGTAAGAATCCACCTGCTAATGCAGAAGACACTGGTTCAATCCCTTGTCTGGGAAGATTCCACATGCCCCGGAAAATGGAAGTCCTCAAACCGCAACTACCTAGCCTGTTCACCTAGAGCCTGTGCCCTGCCACAAGAGAAGCCACTGCAGTGAGAAGCTCTCACACGGCAACTAGAGAATAGTCCCATTCACCCCACCTAGAGGAAGCCCCCAAGCAGCAATGAAGACCCAGTGAAACCAAAAAATAAAAATAATTAAAATCCTTCCTCACTACTTTATCAAAAAAATTGGTTATACTAAATGCATGATATTGGATAATTCTGTGTGAGCCATGTATTAATATTCCCAAGTGGCTCAGTGGTAAAGAATCCAACTGCAAATGCAAGAGATGCAGAAGATAGGAGCCTGATTCTTGGGTTGGGAAGATCCCCTGGAGTAGGAAATGGCAACCCACTCCAGTATTCTTGCCTAGAAAATTTCATGGACAGAGGATCCCAGTGGGCTACAATCCATGGGACTGTAAAGAGTTGGACATGACTAAGCAAAAGAGCACACACACAGTGTGTTAATGATAATTCTTTGAAGTCAATCTTACACAAAGATTTATGACAACTGTTGCCAGATGAAGTCCACTGCTGTCTTTCCAACTGGATGCCATTGGGCTCCCCAAATCAAGGAACCGAACAGTAGAGTCCTAGAACTGTATGATCTTAAACGTGATCTTTTATTCTGTCCTTTGCAGCAGATATTCCTTGAGGGTGTGTGTGTGCTCAGTCGCTTCAGTCGTGTCCGACTCACTGTGACCCTATGGACTGTAGCCCACCAAAGATGCTCTGTCCATGGGATTTTCCAGGCGAGAATACTGGAGTAGGTAGGCATTCCCTCCTCCAGGGGATCTTCCTGACCTAGGGATTGAACTTGGTGTCTCTTGAGTCTTCCACATTGCAGACAGGTTCTTTACCCCTAGCACTACCTGGGAAGCCCATCCTTGAGGGTGGGCTTTTGAACATAGTCATTTATGATCAATAGCAGAAAACAGTAAACCAGACATGTATGTGACTTTTAGATTTTTTGCATTCAGTTCAGTTCAGTTCAGTCGCTCAGTCATGTCTGACTCTTTGCAACCCCATGAATCGCAGCACACCAGGCTTCCCTGTCCCTCACTAACTCCTGGAGTTCACTCAAACTCATGTTCATCCTGTTAGTGATGCCATCCAGCCATCTCATCCTCTGTCATCCCCTTCTCCTCCTGCCCTCAATCCCTCCCAGCATCAGGGTCTTTTCCAATGAGTCAACTCTTCTCATGAGGTGGCCAAAGTACTGGAGTTTCAGCCTCAGCATCAGTCCTTCCAGTGAACACCCAGGACTGATCTCCTTTAGGATGGACTGGTTGGATCTCCTTGCAGTCCAAGGGACGCTCAAGAGTCTTCTCCAACACCACAGTTGAAAAGCATCAATTATTCAGCACTCAGCTTTCTTTACAGTCTAACTCTCACATCCATACATGACCACTGGAAAACCATAGCCTTGACTAGATGGACCTTTGTTGGCAAAGTAATATCTCTGCTTTTTAATATGCTATTTAGGTTGGTCATAACTTTCCTTCTAAAGAGTAAGGTCTTTTAATTTCATGGCTGCAATCACCATCTGCAGTGATTTTGATATTAGAGTCTTCAAAACTGGGTATTAACAATTTCAGGCATTAAAATCATAGTATATTCCTGGTCTTTTATGAAATTGTTTTGGGAAGAGTAAGTTTTTCCATGCTTTGAAATCAGTGCTAACTTGTACTTCTAAGGAAGTTTCATAAATAGTTTTTAGAACTCATTTTCTTTTTATGAACTTATATATGCCCATTGTGTTTAATATTGAAAAGTATAAAAGGAAATAACACTATGCAGCTATAACTAACCACTGTTAATAGTTGAGCATATTTTTTCCAGCATTGTTTCCTGTAGGTACACAATTTTTTCTTACACTATTGGATATAGGGTCTGTGGATCTTGTAATGATGTTTGTTGTTGTTTTTCAGTCGCCAAGTCCTGCCCAACTCTTCTCAACACCATGGATGGCAGCATGCCAGGCTTCCCTGTTCCTCACCATCTCCTGGAGTTTGCAAAAGTTCATGTCCATTGAATTGGTGATGCCATCCAACCATCTCATCCTCTGTCACCCTCTTCTTCTGCCTCAATCTTTCCCAGCATCAGGGTCTTTTCCAATAAGTCACCTGGTTAGCATCTGGTAGGAGAAGGCAATGGCAACCCACTCCAGTGTTCTTGCCTGGAGACCCCCAGGGACGGGGGAGTCTGGTGGGCTGCCGTCTATGGGGTCACACAGAGTCAGACACTACTGAAGCCGCTTAGCAGCAGCAGCAGCATCTGGTAATGATCATTAGACAAAAGCAATCAACTCTAAACTAAAAACTTTGTACATTGAAAGTAAAGCTGTACCCTCTGAAAGGTAATACTCTGAATCTAATTTAAATGATTTTGTGATCTCTTCTTGGCTTCTGGGTAGTTTAGAAAAACTTCCTATTCATAACTATCACCAGTATTCTGGAGTTTGCTTTCAAACAACTGCTAGGTTAAAAAGAGGAAGACAGAGAGAGAAAGACCAAAAACTCCCTATGAAATCCGATTTTGAATCTTTGACAGAAAAAACAAAAGTAACAGTTCCATTCAATTTCACATTGTCATAATGTGACTGAAATGCAAAGCCAGATGACACAATTAAATCATTTACTTAAAAAAAAAAAAAAGCACACTTAGAATACTCAAACAAGGATGATGATCTCTCATTGATTCACTGGAACTTTCTCACTGTTCCTTCCTGAGACCAAAGCTGTGTGTTTGCAGCAGCAACAGCCGTGTGGTTGGTCCTTGTCCAGGGAAATTGAACTTGCTGAGGATCGATTGAGAACCTTATCAACCCCGGATCCTAGACAAAGGTCGGTGTAATTAGACTGGTTTAAGGAAAATTGCTAGCCGACAGAATGGATAAACCATGAGGTAATATTTGCTTTAGAAAAAAACTCCTTCCCTGAATATCCTTTAAATAATAGGCTCTCTTGATCCACTTAAAACAAGATCCAACGAGAGTAAAACATACCTTTGAGGAACTTCCTATTAAAGAGAGTCCTGTACACAAGAACTTCCTGTTTTGCTGGAAAATCTCTTAAATAATACTATTTGACATATATAACACAACAAATAATTACCAGAATCTTAATTTTAATTATAGGCCATGTAATATGATGTTACATCAGAGCTGCAAGGTAAATGAGCTTCCTATTTCTCAAGGCCTTGTTCTGTTTGGAATTTTAAAAGGTCTTTTAAAATTAAAAAAAAAAAAAAGAAAATGGAAATATTTCATGGAAGTAAGGAAAACATCTAATATTTTCAAATAATTCTGAAATACCTGAACCCAGGAGGTGGAGATTGCAAGCTTACTATGAACGCAAGCTTAACAACTCTAAATGGGAGGTAACAGGCTTGTGCCTGGGTGTACAATTACATTCTAATAATTAATCTATTTAATATGCTAAGTAAACTTTAAGAGATGGGGGAGCGAGTGCAAAATAATATGAGAAAGACAGGCTAAAAAACATGCAGACATACCAACCCCTCATTCAAAAATTACGAATTTCTGGAGGCAGAGCATTTAACAGGGTACAGCTCCAGGTGCAGGGCCTTTGCGAGCACACAGGTTACACGCCTATGAATCTAGATGTGCACACGAGGCCTTCTGTGTCCTCCTTTAAGGTACAGTGATTTCCACGCACCTCTCCCTTCATGAGATGCCTGACGATGCGGGCCTGGGCCCTCCGGTCACAGCGCACCAGTGCAGAGAGCCATGGTGGATGCCCGCGTTTGCTGCCTGGCTCACAGTTTTAAATTTTTAGGTAAAACATTCAGCACAGCTCTTATTTACCCTCAAATCACTGAGCAAGTGTCATAAAACAGATTTTTCTTTCCTTCTCCTTCTATATGAAAAAGAGACACACTTTTTGAGTTTTGCTTTGTTGTTTACAATCGTGACGTCTGCAGAGGAACCTCAGCTCACAGTTGGCAAAGTCGGCTGGGAACCGGTCTGGGCCCCCCAAAAGCCGGCGCCCCCACCCTGGGCGCCTTTGGGCACGATGCCCGCGGCCCTGCGCGCATTCCACGCCCTCCTCGCCCGCGCCCAAGGATGCGGGTCCCCGTCGCCCCTGGACACCCTGAGAGAGAGATGCTCGTTTTCTGGGTGTCTCCCGCCCGCCCAGAGCGAAGCCTCCATGTCTCCCGGGCCCCCAGCTGTCCAGGTGGGCCCCAAGCAGGTCCCCGCTCCGCTCTAGGCGGCCACCCGGGGATGGGGCTGGCGCGGCGCCTGCTATGGGAGGTGGGGTCCTCCTAATCCCGCTCCCTCCCGGCCCCTGCGCGCCCCATCCTTTCCAGAGCATCCGCGCTCCAGCCGCCCATTTCCCACACGTCCTGGCTCTTCCCGGGACGGTGAGGGGAGCCCAGCACCCCCGGCCCCACGCGGCTCGGGCGTCAGGGCCCGGCCAGGGAGCCGGGGCGGCCCCGGAGCCTCCCGATTGCTGGGTGCGCTCTCCTCCTCAGGCGTCCCCCGGGCGGCGCCCTCGGGTGCAGGCCGCGCGTTCGCCAGACCCCCCCAGCCCGCTTCCCCCGCAGCCCCGCGCCGCCGCCCTCTCGGCGCGTCCCGGGCACCGCGCGGCCCGGACGGCGGAGGCGGCGGCTCCGCGGCCCGTGCGTGCGCAGCGCCCCCCGCGGCCGAGCGGAGCGCAGACGGCGGCGCCGGGAAGGAGGGCGCCGCCCGCCCGCCCCGGCCCGGCCCGGCCCGGCCCGGCCCCTTCCCGAGTTCGCCGCCTGCCCCCAGCCCCCGGGGCCGCGGGCCGTGTCCGCGCCTCCGCGCCCGCCCCTGATTTCCTCCGCGCGGCGGCGGCGGCGGCGGCGGCGCCTCGTGCGCGCGGTTATTTATTTCCGGGCCCAAAGCGCTTATAATGGAGCCGCTGTCAGCAGAGCCTCCCGCCGCCGCCGCCGCCGCCGCCGCCGCCGCCGCTGTCCCTCCTCTTTTTTTTCCCGGCAGATCTTTGTTGTGTGGGAGGGCAGCAGGGATGGACTTGAGCTTGAGGATCTCCTGCTAGAGCAGCCGCGCTTGGAGAGAGGGCGCCGCAGCCGCGAGGAGGAGCCGCCGCCGCCGCCCCGAGGCCCCTCCGGACCTGGCCTCCGCGTCCTCCCGCGCCCCCGCCCGGCCCGCGCCTCCCGGCACAGTCCCCTCGCGGCGGCAGATGTGTGTGGGGTCAGCCCACGGCGGGGACTATGGTGAAATTCCCGGCGCTCACGCACTACTGGCCCCTGATCCGGTTCCTGGTGCCCCTGGGTATCACCAACATAGCCATCGACTTCGGGGAGCAGGTAAGCCCCGGCCACCACCACCCTCCCCCCACCGGACAGCGACGCCCCACACTCTGCGCCCCGCGCCCAGCTCCTTGCTCCCTCTCTGCCTTGGCCTCAGATGCCCGGGCATTTAGTGGATGGGGACAGAGGCGAGTCACCTGCTCCGAGAGGCTCTTTTTAAAATCCTAGAACATTTGGTGGGGTTGACAGCTTGTCAAAGATGACTTTCTGGCATTCCATTCCTCCTCCTCCTTCCCCCAATTATTCAGCAGACTTTTCCAGCTCTCCCTGGAAAACGTGAAAAACCCGGAGGGCTTGGAGCTTCACCTATAGAAAGGTTTTTCGTGCACGGAAGGAGTATTATGTAATTTGTGATTATGTAAACCTCTGGTTTATGAGTAAAATGTAGTTTCTAATAGCTTGAGTGCCGGCGGTTTTATTTATCCCGAGTTTGTGGTGATGGTGATGATGGGGGGAATTTTGCATTAGAATGTGTTCAAGTTGATTTCCCAGGTACTACTACTTTCTTTTTTTTTTTTTTTTAAAGCTCTTGTATGAATTAGAGGTGTCCCAGCTGTGTTCTGATAAGCCAGCCATTGGCCATCTCTAGTTTGGGGTTTCTTTTTTTTTTTTTCCCGTCTTGGATCACCAAAGAAGGGGCGCACATTTTTGTTTGTTGCCTTCTCATCCTTGTTTCTTTTTCTTGTTTTCCCCCATTTCTGTCCATGTGGCGTCATTGCAAATCGAGCGCTGCAGACTCCAGCAGCGGGGCTTTGGTGCTTGGCACTCCCCACTCCGCCGGTGGGGACCGTTTTCGCAGGCCTCCTGCGGGATGCGGTTGCATTTTTAAGGCTGGGAAGAGTGTTGGGGGGAGGGGGCAGCACCTGTCACCTTGATGGGCAGGTGTCCGAAGGGCCCCGGGGAGTGACTGAGCAGCACCTGCCATTGTCGTAACATATGTCTTTTCCTTTAAGTCAGGAGACTTGAAGGATGTTTGTATAGAAAAAGCATCTATTTAGATGCACCTTTAGTTTAAAAGAAAACAAACTAAAACAAATAGTTTTTCAGAAGGGGATACATTTGACTCCTCCTTTTGGTGAGTATCTGCTTGCCTTTGTCTCTCTGTGCTCAGAACTTTTGACTGAATGCAACTGTTTAGCTAGGGAATGCTTAGCCCATCTTAAAAGCTACTTTTTTTTACTTGAAATTGTGTTGCGGACAAGTGTTCACAATGTAGCAAAGCCTCTGGAGACCTCTGTCTAGCTAGGAAGCCAGCTTAGTTCTTTTGATGAAATATTATGTCTTTTCTGTTGCCACTTTGCTCTGCCAGCACCTCCCTAGGGTCCTCCAAGGGCTCCACCTTCCCCCCTCCCCTCTCCTTCTTGCATAATTAACTGGTGACTTTGGGCATTTCCTCTAAAATTTGGAAAGGTTTTTAGGCCCGAACTTATTACATTGCACATTTTAGGTGAGTTAAGTTCAATGTGTTCACCTTAACCTTTTACTATTTTCTTGTCTTCTCGGAGCTGCCCTAAAGGCTCTGAGGTTGCTCAACTGATCCCTTCTTCCTGAACTGTGGTGCCTGTGTGTGTGTGTGTGTGTGTGTGTGTGTGTGTGTGCTATAGGGATAACTGGGAGAAATGAGTTTTCTTTGCCATAATTAAACGGCCTGAAACATACCACAGTGTTGCCTCACATTTGCCTTGATTTAATGCAAGGTGATACAACTAAGAATTTTATTTTAGTGTAAAGAAAGGAGTCTCCCTGAGATCATAAAAGGGAGGCTAGACATAAAAGAAGCCATACAAGTGGTCTATCCTAGTGGGTCTAGTTGAAACTCATCCTTGAGATGCTAAGCTCCTCGATGTAGGTGACATAGCAAAGTGCTGAAAGAGTCATCTTGTTTCACAGAAGCAAGTTTTATCAACAAGTGTTTTTTTTTTTTTTTTTTTTTTAGGCCCTTATCCCTTAAGTGCCAGTGTATTTATGGGGTTACAGGCTGCCTGGTGGTGGAGATAGTTTATCAGAGGTGAGGGTAGAGAGATGGAGGGAAGAAACTGATATGTTTCCAAAACCTTGCTTTGCCTTCTGGCATCAGATGATAATTTGACAAAACAGGGCAGAGTGCAAAGAACAAAACTGACTTTTTCTTACTGTAAAACTGAAGGGGAAGAAAAACAGTGTGAGCTAAAGAGTGACTGGGTCTTAGGTGGGTTGTGAATAAAAGAACATTTTAGCCCAACTGCTTTTAGGCACAATAAAGAGGAGGAAAAATGATCCCATTATATGCAAATATGGATCTACTTTAGACTTCTGAAAGTATGCAGCTCTTGACATGGAGTCTTATCTAGTTCTCTAGACAGATGGACACATGTAGGTTTCTACCTTCTTTCCAAGCAGGCAGGTGTGTTACACCTTGCTCTGGGCGAACAGTGATTCACATTTCAGTAATTTACTAATCCTCAAGTAGGCAGGTGACATGGGTGTCTAAAGGTCAGAACAGCCCCTGGTTCCCAAGCTTTCGAGAGGAAACCCAAAATTAAAAAATAAAGCATCTCACTTGCTTTTAAGTCTCAAGAACGAAAGGATACTGAAATCATTTAAAATGTTTCTTAGGTTAAGGTTTTTCTGTTCGTAAACATCTTGGTTTGTGGTTTCTGTAGAAAATGTGGACAGAACTTTTAAAATGAAAATCCAGCTATATGCACGATTCCACTGAAATTTGAATAAGCTGCCCATGTGACCACGTGAAGTTATTACAGTCATCTCAGAGCTGTTAGTGTTGGGGGAGGCGCTGTGAAAAGGCCTGTGACGGTCTATCCAGGGCCTCCTGATGGTTTTCCATGAACATTATCTGTTTTGTATAGCTTTCCCTGTAATGTTAAGGTCAGCCAAGGAAGAAACCCGAATATTATGGAATATTTATTCTAACAAAATCTTTCATCACACTTTTCAGTTTTGATGGTGGTAGTAATTTGGAGGTCAGGGCACGTGTTGAATTCTACACTGAAAAAAAAAAAAAAGGCTATATGAAATAGAATGACCTGCTTCTTAATATTAAGCATAGGCATCATAGAAAAAAATGGACTTCCCTGACGGTCCAGTGGTTAAGACTCTGAGATTCCAATGCAGGGGGCAAGGGTTTGACCCCTGGTCAGGGAACTAAGATCCCACATGCCCTGCAGTGCACCAAAAGATAGAAGAAGAAAGAAAAAAAGAGAACACATCGCTTATTGCAGAAACTAGAATAATGTTTGTAGAACCCTTTAGGTGTGTTGAACACTTTATGAAAATTGTACTATATGTGAAATTATCATTTTATCTCTATTTTTACAGATTAAGAATCAAAAGGATTCATTGCTTCCATTCATCGAGCACTTTGTTTGTATTTGTAATGTCTCAGCACATGTTATATATGGGGAAAGAATAAGAGGCTTAGGCATGTTAAGGCATAAGTTCACACAGACAGTGCAGGGCAGAATCAGGGTTCAAACCATGTCTCCCTGGCCCTTAGCCATTCTGGTCTCTGCTTATGCACTGAGAGCCACCCCAGGAGTTTTCTTAGAAATTTAGAAGCAACTTCTGGCTTTTCTAAGTCCCAGCCTTGGTTTAGATGTAATCTTAGCTGTCATATTTTGAATTTTAAAAGACTCAACAGATGTAGGATGGTCATAACAAAAGTCTTTCAGGAAAGGCAGATTGTGACCAAGAGGGTCATGTAAGAAGAGTCCGATTATCTAGATCATTAATTAAATCAATGCTGTATCTTACTTTGATGAGGTTCGCATAGCCTTTGGTTAAAAGTGAGGGGAAAGAGGAAGAAACAAGTGATATTGCCCCCAATTGTGTAGAAATCACTTAGTCTTTATCATCTGAGCAATACAGATTGCTAAGGAAAGACGGAAGATGCAGAGAGAAGTTATGAATGATGTATTTCTTCAGAAGTGTCTGCAAATGTCCATTTGATGTCACCGTATTCAAATGGCTGTGATTTCTGTTTAAAATCAAACTTGATACAAGGTCCCTGAATTCCTTAAAAGCCAAGTTCGCCAAATTATGTAGACTAAATCAGTAATTCATTTTTTAGGGTATCTGTTAACACTTAAAGGTGGCACTATTGGTAAATTAGTCTCTGCTAATGCTAGAGACCTAAGAGACACGGGTTTGATTCCTGGGTGGGGAAGATCCCCTGGAGGAGGGTACGCCACCCACTCCTGTATTCTAGCCTGGAAAGTCCCATGGACAGAAGAGCCTGGAGGGCTACAGTCCGTGAGGTCACAAAGACATGACTGACGTGCCTTAGCACATACACACGCCATGACACTTAAAATGTTAAAGATGGCTTTGCTGGGGAGACTTGAAAGAGAAAAAAGATAACGTTGTTCTCATTGAGGAAGAAACGTGTTCTGCTCTGTGCCAGGCAGTTTGACACCCAAGTGATTACTTGTTATTGCAGGTTATTTCAGATAACCCTGAGTGAATCAATCAATTTGGTTGGGTCCAGTATGATACCAGGAAAGACCCAAGTTAATCTGTGAGCGAAGAGTTTTGCATATGAATTGTTAATTACTAGAGTAAGATGTGTGACAGGAATGTTTCACGTTTCCCCAGCCCCCTTTCTTACTTGTGAAACCTTTAGTTAGGTTTCCATGGTGTAAGAGGGTTTCAAATTACTAACATCACAAAATGGGGGGAGAAAAAGAGACAGAGAGAGAGAAGCCCCAGAAAAGTGGCTTAATAAATATTCCCCTTGTCTGCTAGTAGAGAAATGAGCTCCAGCCCACCCCAGTTTTAAAAAGGTCTCCAGGAGGTATGGGAGTGTTTTTCAGTGAATGTTGTACATGGTACTGGCCACTTCATCCAAGGTCAGTACATGATGGAAGCAAGCTCCCCAGGCTGAGCTTGCCCTCAGTAATAACAAAAGTGTCCATTGCTTGTTTCACTTTCCAAAGTACTGACAGAAAAGGAGACCCCAGAATGCATTTCTAAGTAACTGTAGGCGAGAGACTTTTTTCCTCCTTCAGTCTATTCTATACTCTTGGACTAACTCTCAAAACAGCATTTATGTTTTTGAATTATTAAAGTAACATATGCCATTTAAAGTTTGGTTTGCTTGTGGGCTCAGCCAGGTTCCACTCTTTGCAAACCCATGGACTCTAGCCCACCAGGCTCCTCTGTCCATGGGATTTTCCAGGGAAGAATACTGGAATGGGTTGCCATTTCTTTCTCCAGATGATCTTCCTGACCCAAGGATTGAACCGATCTCTTGCATTTCCTGCATTGGTAGGTGCATTCTTTACCACCGTGCCACCTGGGAAGCCCCCAAAGTTTGGTTACATATTAAAAAAACATGGGGGAAAACGTAAATTACCTCTAATGCTACTGTGAAGAAAAACCCTATAATATTTTAGATATCTCCTGCCTTTTTTTTTTTACATAATTAAGGAGATATATATACATATATATATATATATGTATGTATGTTTCACAGAACTCACATGTATTTTTCCCATGTCACTTAAAGCATTTAACTGTGGTTTGAAGTAGCAGCATAATTTGTGATTGTGTGAACATGCATAATTTCATTTGCTGTATATTCTCCTATTTAAATGTTGAGGGGTTTTTTTGTTTGCTTTTTCCAGTGTAAACTTAGTGGACATCTTTGTGTAATAGGTAGATAATGTGTTTTCTCTGATTGCCTTGGGCGTCATGCCTGGCATAAGTTGATGCCTATTTCAGTTTCTCATTCCTACATAGAAACTGAGGTCACTGGCAGTCTGTATTTAGTCAAGGACACTGGCCCTCTTTAGTTCCATTGACAGTTACTTCTCCACTGTGTTTTCCCAGTTTCCTTTAGACATACTGATGTATTTGCATCTAAAGTACCTCTCTTCCATTGCACTTAGGTAAGTAGATTATTTCTAGAACCTCAAAGATATAATCTTGTGGTTTGTTTCTTTACTCATTTATTTATTGGGGTGGTTTGATGAGCAGCCTAACTACTACTTTGTCAGAACACTTCTTCCTTCAGAAGGTATTCTAATACTTCATGCATCAAGACAATATCTAAATCTTTTTCTAGTAATACATCAAATTCTTTAAAAGCAGTTTTAAAAGTATACCAAATAATAATAATAATATATAACATAATAATAATAATATTTATGGTACCATTTCACTTTTTTGACATGACAAACCCAGTTTCATATTTGTGGCCAGTAACTGGTTTCCATGTCTTTTTGCTCTCCCTTGTCTGATCTGGGGCAATGGGATAGATTATGTTGGGATGAGAGGTGAGAGGTCATATGTGGAAAGTCATTCCTTTAATGTCCTGTATAAGTCAGAATAAATAAACTCGTTAAACTTATCCCAGAGTGACTTGGGTCATGTCTACATTTTAAAAAATCCATTCGGTAATTTTTTTAGCACCTGCGACTTAATTAGTCGATGAAGTGATGCCACAGCGCTGCATTTTCTGGGTACGAGCTACCTCTCTGTGAGTGCATTTTCTTGATAATTGAAGCATATCCCTTAAAACGCAGATCGCTGGTTTTCTTTTTGTAGCACGAGATTGTTATTGCTGGAAAGCTATATTGCAATTTTTCTACCATATTAAATCAATGCTGTATGCAAAGCACAAAGAACATCTTTCTCGTGGCTTGTGAATGTTGTGCAAGGCAATCAGCTGACAAGATGTCCACTGACAGGTGATATTCAACAGACTTAACAACGAGTTTGGCACTGACTGATAAAATAAAAATAATAAGATAATAATGAATGAAAATAGCAAATATATGTTGAATACTTGCTTTTTCATTTTCTGCTTTGGATCTGCCCTGGACCCCAGAAACTAAACTCCATTAGAAGGCCATGAAAAAAATGAAGAATATATAATTTTGGAGGCCTCCCATGGGGAAAAAAAAAAGCATATATACTTTATGACACTAGCCCTCCTGCCCTGGCCTAATTTTGTTTCTCTTCTAGAGAGATTCTAGAGTCCCTGTCAGGTAGGTGATATTTGAATAAGGGAAGCATTTGACACAGGCCCTGCTCTCAAATCAGGTCACATCAGTTGAGAAAACATACAGGAAACACTTTTGCAGTCAGAGCATCACAGAGAAGATGGCTCGTTGTGCACTGCTGTTTGTGATAACGTGAAGCGAGGCATTCAGCATTCTAAGTAGCACACACTGAGTGTGTGGTCTTGGCGATGAAATAGTAAGCCGTGAAGAGGTCGTTCTCACAGCTTGTCTCCCCTGCCTCCTTCTCTCTAAACTCTCCTGTCCCCAAAGTGGATACCACCTGTCTATAGAGATGAGAATCCCATGGACAGAGGAGCCTGGCCGGCTACAAGAGTCGAACATGACTTAGCGACTAAACCACCATAGAGATGAGAATAGAAGTCACAGGAAGGGAAATTAGTGGACTTCATACCAAGCCAGATAAACTACAGGTTTTGTTCCTGTTTTTTGTTTTGTTTTGTTTTTAATACATACTTTCGGTCATGCCTTGTGGCATATGGGATCTTAGTTTCCTGCGTGCACGCGTCAGTGAGTCGTGTCCAACTCTTTGCAACCCCGTGGACTGTAGTCCGCCAGGCTCCTCTGTCCATGGAATTTTCCAGGCAAGAGTAGTGGGGTGGGTTGCATGCTCCAAGAGATCTTCCTGACCCTGGGATCAAACCCACATCTCATGTGTCTTCTGCATTGGCAGGTAGGTTCTTTACCACTCGCACCACCTGGAAAACCCCTTAGTTCCCTAACCAGGGATCAAACCTATGCCCCTTTCACTGGAAGATCAGAGTGTAACCACTGGACCACCAAGCAAGTCCCTCTGTTTTATTTTTGCTGTTTCTATGGTTTGGGGGTCATTCAGCTGCAATGCCAACAACCAAGTACCATTCACAATGCTGAGACAAATGAGCTTATAACAACCAAGACTGTAGTTATCTCAGGTCAGCTGATGATTTCTGCATCACAGCTTCCTGGTTCTATATAGTTGCTTCTCCATGCCAAAAATGTTTTCCAAGTCCATCTTGGGAAGGGAAATAACTTACTTATTTGTCAGGGCAAAGGTGGTATTTATTCCACTAGATAATGAGCGTGTACATCTGGTCCAGGAAATGCCACATGGTCCCAAGGGCAGATGGACCAGCTTCATTTCCACTGGTCTAAGTTACAGCTCACAGGGTCTAGCCGACTTATACATTTTTCATGGGGTTTTGATATCACAAGATTGGCAAGGCTTTCCATGAGACTGACGCCCAGCGCAAGGTTGTTTTCTTGTAGGTGAGTTTGTCAGTATGAACGGACAGACCTCTTACCAAAATGAGTCCACGTCTCTGTCCCCAACCTTGGGGTGGGTGAGGGGCTGGGTGGATGGCTCCTTCTTCTCTGGCATAAGGAGGCAAGAGGCACCTCCTTGCCCCCATTCTTGGCACACGTCCTGAGCCTGCTCTTCCAGCTGCAGTGTGCCCATTTTCATCCCGCCTGGATGGGGACTGCGGCTGGCCCTGGGGGACCTATGACTCCAGGCTGGGAGGAAGTGAACAGCAAAACTGGGACTCTGGCTGAGAACTTTCAAAGGTGACTAGAAACGTGAGGCTGAGACTCCTCAGGGCATGCAACTGGAACCAAACGGTTGGAACGCAGAATGTTTACCAGCAGATTAAAGGAGCAAACTGAGCCAAGATGAGAGGGACAGGAGTTGGCTCTGTGGCCATGATCTTCCCAGGATGTCAGAAGTAAAGGTAACTTACTTTGTGAGGCACACAGGAAGGGTTGGTTTGGGTGGGGGAACTTTCAGGATTGTGGTCCAGCATAAGCATTTACATGGTGAGAGCTGGTCACTCCTGATTTTCTTAACTAAAGCGTAATGCGCGTGTGCTAAGTCAATTCAGGCGTGTCCAACTCTTTGCAACCCTATGGACTGTAGCCCACCAGGCTCCTCTCTCCACGGGATTCTCCAGGCAAGAATACTGGAGTGGGTAGCCATTTCCTCCTCCAGGGGATCTTCCTGACCCAGGGATTGAACCCACACCTCTTGCAGCTTCTGTATTACAGGTAGATTCTTTACCACTGAGCTGCCCAGGGGAAGCCAAATAATAATGAGCCCACATCAATGAGCTTGTATGCATCCCTGTTCAGTTTTTTGTCTTTTTTTTTTTTTTAAGAAATACACCATTAAGTCTAGGGAAGTTTCTGAGTCCCAGACTGTCATTTTTTTCACTTGCCAATTGGCATACGTGTGGCTGTTTAGTGTTTTCAGAGGTGTCTTTAGGATGATAAGAAGTATATATAGTACTGACTGCTGCTCCATCAACAGCCCCAAGATCTGTTGGCCACTGGGTCATGCATTTTAACACAGGGCAATGGTGATGTGGAGAATCTAAAATAGCAGATTACAAAAAAAGAGAAAAAAAAGTCATCTGACTCCTTTAAATGGTTTGGCAGGAAATTCACCGTGGCTGGGACACAGCTGCCTCCCACGATGTGTGGCCTAAACTTGATATTTTATAAGGACAGACAGCACAGAGGAGAGTAACAAATAACGATGCTTCATAAGAGAGTGGTAGCTGTTGCCTCTTCAGGATCCTAGCCAAGTCCAACGCAGAAGCAACTGAAAAGACCCCTTGCCACCCGCTTGATCCAAAACAGGGAGTCAGAGGTCTCTGCTCTGCTTTAGACTCACATTCAGTTCTGTTTCCCTGGAGCTCTCCCGGGAGCTTGTTTTTTCTTGGGCCGGTTACGGTTCCACCCCCTCCCATGTCCTCTGTAGCGTTGCATCACCTGGAGTCCCACGGGAGGTCAGGGTGGACCTCCCAGCCTCCCACACTGAGCCTCACATCTTTCCGTGTCAACACCACCTGCGTCTCACACCTCTTGGGCTGGTTACCAAACCCAGTGAGGCTCCCTGGAGCTGTTGGCAGTTCAGTCCAAGTGTTTACCAGGCTTCCCTGGATGAGCCGGTGTTTTAGGAGCCTGGACTTAGTTCCAAAGATCCACTGTAGGGCCCCGAGCGATTGGTGGCTGAGATGCAGAACCACTTTTGTTTTCCTAAAATTCATGATTAATTGCTTTTAGGCTTCATATGTCCTCTTTCAGGGGAGGAGTCTGTTTTTCTTTCCTTTTCCCATTTATATGCAGTGAAATGTACAGATCTTATGTGAACAGGTCCATGAGTTTTGACCGATGACAAATGTATACCCGTGTATAACCCACACCCTGATGGCTCAGTGGGTAAAACGTCCACCTGCAATGCAGGAGATCCAGGAGATGTGAGTTCGGTCCCTGGATCAGGAAGATCTCCCGGAAGAGAATGTGGCAACCCGCTCCAGTACTCTTGCCTGAAAAATCCCATGGACAGAGGAGCCTGTTGGGCTTAAGTCCAAAGAGTCACAAAGAGTTGTGCACAACTGAGCAACTAAACACACACACACCAGTCAAGATATGGAGCGCTTCCATCAGCCCAGAAGGTTTCTGGTACCCCCCTCCCAAGGGCCAGCTGCTGTTCCAAGTGCTGTGGGAGCCTTTTTAATTGCTCGGACAAAGCGACACACATGCCTTCGGTCCCAGATAACTGAGTTTGAGGCCGCTCGTTGTTATTACAGTCCATAGCCCTGTGACTTTTTCCTGCTGCAAAAAAAAATGGCTCGATATTGTGGATTATAGTGGGTTTAAGGTAGACAATTTTGACTCTCTGTGTGAAATAACTTTTCTCTTTATTTTGTACAATTTGGTGTTTGTAATTCTTCAGTGAGTGTATATCCGTCAGTTATATGATCATTTTGATTTTCAGATATGCTTAAAAATTAAAGTCTGCTTAGAAAGCTGGCATCATACAATGAAATGTGGTATGTACATACAGTGGGTTCTTTCCAGCCCTATAATAGAAATGAAATCATGATGAATGCGACAGCACGGATGAACTTTGCTGATGTTATGCTATGTGAAATAAGCCAGACACAAAAGGACATGCTTTTGTGTGTGTAGATGCCTCCACCTATATGCAGTACCTCAAATAGTCACGTCACAGAGACAGAGGGTGGACTAGCAGTTACTAGGGTTTAAGGAAGGGAGGAATCTGAGCTATTGTTTAACGGGTACAGAGTTTCAGTTTGGGATGACAGAGTTCTGAAGATGGATGATGGTGATGGTTACACAATACTGTGAATGTACTTAATTCCACTGAACTGTACCCTTTAAATCAGGGATCCTCAGCCTCCGAGATCTTAAGGCCTGATGATCTGAGGTGGACCTGATGTAAGAATAATAGGAATAAAGTGACAATAAATATAATGCACTTGAGTCATTCCCCAGCCATCCCCCCCACCCCATCTGTGGAAAAAATTGTCTTCCACAAAACCGGTCCCTGGTGCCAGAGAAGTTAGGGACTGCTGCTTTAAATGGTGAACATGATAAATTTTATGTTATGTATATTTTATCAAAATTTTAAAATTTTCATGAACTGCATAAGATGCTCAGAGAGCCAATAGGTTTTGAAGAGGCCTCTCTTTAAAAAAAAAAAAGGTTATTAATTTTATTCTAGATATGCTGCTGCTGCTGCTAAGTTGCTTTGGTTGTGTCCAACTCTGTGCGACCCCATAGATGGCAGCCCACTAGACTCCCCTGTCCCTGGGATTCTCCAGGCAAGAGTACTGGAGTGGGTTGCCATTTCCTTCTCCAATGCATGAAAGTGAAAAGTGAAAGGGAAGTTGTTCAGTCGTGTCCGACTTTTAGCGACCCCATGGACTACAGCCTACCAGGCTCCTCTGTCCATGGGATTTTCCAGGAAAGAGGACTGGAGTGGATTGCCATGGCCTTCTCCGTATTCTAGTTATAGTCATTGTATAAAGAAGGAAAATAAAAGTATAGAAAAGAAAGGGCTTCCCTGATAGCTCAAATGGTAAAGAATCTGCCTATAATGCAGGAGACCTGGGTTCAATCCTTGGGTGGGGAAGATCCCCTGGAGGAGGAAATGGCAACCGTCTCCAGTATTCTTGCCTGGAGAATCCCATGGACAGAGGAGCCCGGCGGGCTACAGTCCATGGGGTCACAGAGAGTCAGACATGACTGAGCAACTAACACTTTCACTTTTCTTCATAGAGAAGAAAATAAAAATATATAACATAATCTCTAGACAACCCCCGCAACCTGGAACTAGTGCTGTTTATTATTTTAGTGCTTGTCCTTCTCATCTCTTTCTATGTATATATTCTAAAACAAAATTGTAACCTCTTTCCATTTTACCTCAGAGGCAAGTTTCCCTTCAATTTCCAGTATTCATCTCAGATGGCATTCTTTCACAAGGATACACCATTCCCAGATTAACTGATACTCTGTGGCTAGATTTCTGTTTCATTCTATTACGAACAGTGCTCTGAAACGTGTTTGTTCAGGAATCTGTTTCTGATTATCTCTTTGGATTAAATGCTTGCGGGCTTGTGCCCCTTTCCAAGGCTTCCCCTGCGTGTGACACCACATGCTGTCCCAGTTGTCGCAGTTTCCCCTGCAGGCGCCTACTGGATGCGGCCCCATCCCGAGCAGGCCTTCCCACCCTCATTGCTAGATCTGGCATTCTAGTTCTCTCAAAGCCATGTGGTACTGAACTCTTTCGAGTGACTTCTTGTATTAAAAGCATGTTTTAAATGCCGAGAGATCAATTCAGTGTTTCATCATGTAATACTTTTAAACTCTTTCAGGCCATACATTCTTTCCAGGAAGCATGTATCAATATGTTCACTGCCCAAAGTGAAAGAGTTAGTCGCTTAGTCGTGTCCAACTCTTTGCCACCCCAGGGACTATAGCCCGCCAGGCTCCTCTATCCATGGAATTCTCCAGGCAGAAATACTGGAGAGGTTGCCATTTCCTTCTCTACAGAATCTTCCGCACCCAGGGATCAAACCTGGGTCTCCCACATTTCAGGCAGATTCTTTACTGTCTGAGCCACCAGGAAAGTTCAACCACGTGCCTACTTGGGGCTGGACATGAGCACAGGAAGGAAGAGGAGTGAGTTGGTTTTACTCTTGTATCTCTGGGAAGATACCTGTCTCTGCAGGTTTTAAGGCAGAGAAAAGTGCTTTTTTTTTTTTTAAGTGATGCTTCCCAAACTTCTTGTGTGAATTCGTGGGAGGGGGAAGAAAAATTAACCCATCTTCCAAGGTGTCAGGTCCTGCCTGAGGCACCTGGCAGGTACCATGGGGGTGTCCCCACCCCCACTTTAAAGATGAACAGATTGAATAGCTGTGCCAGGTCATTCAGCCTCTGCAGAGTCACCAGGCTCCTCTGACCAGTGGCTCATGCCTAGAGTCTCAGAGGAGAATGTTTGGAGTTGCCTGTGTTCTAGGGAAGGGCGAAGCTAGTGATGTTTAGAGGAAAGGGAAGATAAAAGGTCCTCCTGTCTTTTCTACTCTCCTTGACTGTGACTTCTTCCTTTAACCCAGTCACCTTGCTATTTAGAGCCCACTTTGGAGAAAAGGGGCAGCGTGAACTGAGGGAGATGGTTCAGGCTGATTGAGAGATGCACTGGATTCCTGCGGCTTCTCCTCTGTAGTTTCTAGCAGTGCTGCAAGCTGACCTCAGCATGGCTGAGGGAAAGAACTTCCACGTCTGCCAGGCCCCCTGGGCATGACCTCCTTCGTTTGTGCACCACACCCCAGCTCTGTGACCTTGAGCAAAGGCCTTGACTTCTGGGGCCTTCAGTTTCCCCAGCTGTTAAATGGGTGTAAAGGGTTTCCATCCCTTCTTTTGAAAGTGTAGACCACACAGACACTGGACACAAAGAGCTTTGAAAGATATGAAGAGCTTTGAAAAATATGTAAAGAAATATGCTCGGGCTTTACTCCAGGCTGCTGCTACGCCTGTTTATTTTCCCCCATCCTTGACTAGAGCTGACCTTTCTTCCCTTGTATTGAATTTGTGCCTTGCATTAAGGGGCTTGTTAAACTAGGGCCAGTGAGGGGCAAGCAGAAGTATGCTGGAGGACAGATACTGGAAATACTTGGCTTTTACAACATGTGTATCAGCAATACTTCTGCTGGGTTCCCCTACTTTGGGGGAAAGATGTTTACAACTGGATCTACTCAGTAGTACTTTTTTTTTGTTTTGTTTTGTTTTTTTTAGTTGAGTTACTAAGGCTTAGGTAATGTGCTTTTTGCAATGGTAGGTTAAATTTCTATTTGCTCTTAATTATAGGTGGCTGTTTGGCACAGATTTGGGGGAGGGTGGCTATGGGGACCACTGACTGCTTCTCTAATCTAGACATATAAACAGGACCAAGCCTTTTTCAAAAGGCTTCCCTGGTGGCTCAGATGGTAAAGAATCCACCTGCAATGCAGGAGACCCTGGTTTGATTCCTGGGTCAGGAAGCTCCCCTGGAGAAGGAAACGGCTACCCACTCCAGTATTCTGGCCTGGAGAATCCCATGGGCTATATATAGTCCATGGGGTCGCGAAGAGTCAAACACACTGAGCAACTTTCATTTTCTGGCAGTAACACATCAAGATGTTTGAAACCAAGTATGGGGGCTGCTTAATGAGTTGAAAGTTGTCACCCTCTTTCTTGGGTGCTTAGTATAAAATTTTGGAGTGTTTCACTATTAAATAGAGAATCATTTCACTATTAATGGATAATATGGAACACAGTGGGCGAGGGTGCCTCCATGAATGTGTTCCTTAAACAGGTGTTTCTTGAACACCTGCAATGTGGCACGTCCTGTGCTAGTCACTGAAGGTGAAATAGGAAAAAGGACTGACTCAGCCCTTGCTGGTGCAGTAATTAATCCAGAAAGGCAAGCAGACAGGCAGGCAGCTATCAAAGAATGTGATCAAGTCGGAGATAGAAGAAGAATAGGGTGTTTACCCCAGGACCCTAAGTGTCAGGTCAAGCTGAGACCAGAGATCTAGAGACAGTGACAGGTCCTGTCTTCTGGAAAGCAAGAGAATTCCAGGTAGAAAACGGTAGATGCTTGGAATGACTGGGACACGGGACAAGCCAGGAGCGGGCAGGAGGGCGGGTGACAAGGTGAACAGAACCAGGGAAGACCCACCCAGTCCGGGTGAGAAGCTCTGCCTTGATCATTAGGGCAGTGGGGAATTTTGAAGGGTTCTCAGTGGAGTGCGGTTTGCTTGCATTTGCCTATTTGAAAAGGTGACTCTGGTTCCATTGTGGCTAGTGAGTGAGATGGAGGTGAGAACAGAGGTGGGGAAACCGATCGAGATGCTCTTGTGGACGCCACCAGAGAGACAGAGGCGGATGACCTGGAGAAGGGCTGGGGCAGGGAGGGAGAGCTACAAGAGACATGATGTCCAGAGTCAAAGGGCCTTGGCTGCCGATCGGGTGGGCTGGGGGAAGATGAAGCCGATGGTGATGGTACCGAACTTTAAAAGAGCTGGTGGTGGGTTCCATCTCAGTCGTGTTAATTCATTGACAACCGGATTTAGTGACATGTTTCAAACTGCTTGCCTGAGAGAGAAGACAAGTTATGCATAACGGCGGGAACAGTGATAAATAGTATCCGGATCACATTGCTGTTGTTTGTCTCTCTCTCTTCTGCCCATCCTCTCGAAGGGGCAGCTCCATTACGTTATCCATAAATGGGAGCTTTTTGCCTAAATGCAAATACTATGAATATTCATTTTTTCCTTCACAATGTAAAAATGCTTTATTGTAACACAGTCATTTCTCAGCCATTTGCCTTAAGGAAACAGTGATTGGAAAATTCAAAAACACTTCTGAATATTTGACTTTGGAATACATCTAGGACTTTGGGGGAAGCATGTTTATCTGCTTCATCATTGCGCTGTGCTAAGGATACTATCACAGTTAGACTTGGTGCCTGGTGACAGCAGAGAGGTGCCATCTGGAATTAAATTTGATGAGGCTCCATGATTTTGCTCCATTTCTCTGTATATTAAATGTTTACTGTGTAAACAGCAGAGAGGGGACCAGCCTTAGAGTTGTTCTTTTTATGGTTTTGTATTCGTTTGTGTGTTTGTATTTGGTATTGTCTGCAGCTTTACAGCCTGGTTGTAATTCAGAAACCTTATTGAGAATACATTTTGCTCTAAAAATAATATGATAAATTGTGGGTAGATTTCCAGGCCACTTGACCAAAGTTACATAACCCCTAATGTTATTAAAATATTATCTATTTGCACCAAAGAGTAGTAGAAAATCATGCTGTTAGAATAGTAGTCATTGGGGAAAGCAGTGATGCTGAAAAATATTATTTATCTTAATTAACTTTACAAACAGTTGGCTTCGTAAAACGTAGGGAAGGTGCTGGCAGTTGGGAAGGGAAGAGATGGGTCCCCGGGCCTTTGAGACTGGGTGAATTTAAAATCAGAATGTCTTCTCCATCCTCGTGCCTCATTAGCTGTGATCGTGGTCATTTGAGAACTCATAAACGGGAGTGTCAGACAGTCCTTGGAGGATGACTTGACAAGACTTGGGAGAGAGATGTGAAACAGATTTCCTGGAGTGGAATTAACAGGCGGGACTGGGCAGATTCTCCTGGGTGGACTGTGGGAGAAACGGAAAGTGTGAGGCTGGACACCCCTGTAGACTGCTGTGGGACCCCTACTTCCTGCTGGTACTGGGGACCCAGGGCAGCCGGGGTGGGGGTAGGGGTGGGGGTGGGGATAAGATGAAGGTCACGTGCCTTCATCCACTTCTGTGGGAAACCACTGCCTGTAACCTGGAGGCATCTGAAGTCTGCAGTGGTGAGCCTCCCCTCCTAGTGGGACGGGGAAGGCAATTTTAAATGTTTTCATATGGAAAATAACTCTGATTTCTTTATGGCTAGAGAAATACTTGCTCTGCTGGTCACAATCAGTAGCTCCCTGGACTTCAGAATTCATCCTCCCTGCTCTCTAATTTATTGTGATCTAACCATGGACGAAGGAGCCTGGTGGGCTACAGACCATGGGGTCGCTAGGAGTAGGACACGACTGAGCGACTTCACTTTCACTTTTCACTTTCATGCATTGGAGAAGGAAATGGCAACCCACTCCAGTGTTCTTGCCTGGAGAATCCCAGGGACGGGGCAGCCTGGTGGGCTGCCGTCTATGGGGTCGCACAGAGTCGGACACGACTGAAGCGACTTAGCAGCAGCAGCAGCAACAACTGCTCCACTCTTCTTACCAGGATAATCCAATGGACACAAGAGCCCGTCAGGCTATAGTCCATGTGGTCATAAAAGAGCCGGACACGACTGAGAGGCTGAGCATGCCCGCAATCATCTTAGGTGCCTGGCTAATTTTCAAGGGCCCTGCCACTCCTGTATCATGGTTCCTTTTCTGTAATTAGTCTGTAAGTGGCATTTGAATTCTAATTAAGTGTGTTATCACTAGGTTTTCTAGTGAGAATAGAATTTTAAAACAACTATGATATATGTCTACTGAGGTAGGCTTACCTGTGCCTTCATTGCAATTGATATGCTCTTGAAAAATAGTCAAAAAGCAGCACTTAATAGTAAGACAACAATAAGCTACTAGGAAGCACAGAACTGAAACGAGACTTGGGGGAAGTAAAAGTATTTTCTATAATTGGACCATATCCATATTGTAAAAGAAATACCTCTAATGTGTGTGTGTGGTGGTGGTGGTGTGGTTGTATCCAACTCTTGTGACTCCATGGATTGGGAACCTACCAGGCTCCTCTGTCCATGGGATTCTCCAGGCAAGAATACTGGAGTGGGTAGCAGTTCCCTTCCCCAGGGCATCTTCCTGACCCAGGAATCAAACCCGGGTCTCTTGCATTGCAGGCAGCTTCTTTACCAACTGAGCTACAAGGGAAGCCCATGTGTGTGTATCTGTGTGTATGTATGTGTTAGTAGCTCAGTTGTGCCTGACTCTTTGCGCCCCACTGGACTGTAGCCCACCAGGCTCCTCTGTCCATGGAATTCTCCAGGCAAGAATCCTGGAGTGGGTCGCCATTCCCTTCTCCAGGGGATCTTCCCCACCCAGGAACTGAAGCCAGGTCTCCTGCATTGCTGGCAGATTCTTTACCATCTAAGCCATGAGGGAAGCTCTGTGTGTGTGTGTACATATATATATGTATCCAAATACATTTGTTTCTTTCTTTTTCTAAGAGTCAGCCAGGGTTATTATAAATACCTTAAATTAAAAGGGGGGTGTGAAACAAATATTCAGCCCAATTTTTTTTTCTTTAAGTTCAGCAGAAATGGATAGGCTTTTCTCAGGATGCTGTAAATCAGCAAGGACTGGTGTGCCTGCAGCACAGAAAGCCAAGCTCTGAGAGCAGGTGTTTGCAGCAAAGTTAGGGTTTATTGCAGGGCGTCAGGCAAGGGAGCGGGAGACAGCCTCAGATGCACTGCCACTTGGTCTCTGAGCTGGGGCTGTTTTTAAAGGGGAAGAACCAAGAAGCTGGGGTTTATCACCTTCTCGTGATATCTCCTGCCATTGCTTCATTGTAGTTGTAGGGGTTCTGGATGTTCCCCGCCCCCTTGCCTTCTCTGGCCAGGCGTTCCATGGCTTGGGGGGTCTGTTAGCTTATCTTGCTCTGGAGAAGCCATCTGAGTCCGTATGTTAATGATTATATCTACAATAGCAATTATAGTCTGTTAACAGCAGCAATTTTAGTCTTCTGACTCTGGTCAATGAGTGTTCAGTTAGCCCAGGATTAAGGTCGGAGGGGACAAGAAAGGGGTTGAGGTCGGGGGGGACAAGGAAGGGAATCAAATTTTGGATAGAGAGATTAATCATCAACTCAGCAAGGGAACTCAGATTGAGGGGGACTCACTTTTTCTTTTTGCTGGGGTTTTTTTTTTCATGATCCAGTTGGATTTATTCCAGGATTATGAGGGTGGTTTATCACTTGCACATCAACCAATGTGGTACACGACATCAACAAAAGAAAGGGTGAAAATCGCATGATCAGCTCTTTCTTTTAACGCCAAAAACATTTTGTATGGGGGTGTAGCCAGTTAACCATGTTGTGATAGCTCCAGGTGAACCTTGAAAGGGACTCAGCCATACATATACATGTATCCATTCTCCTGCAAACTTGCGGGGCGGGGGGTGTCTCAGTTTTCATGCAACAAAATGCACATCACTCTTTCCCTTGCCTGGCGCATACTTCACACTTGGAGAGCACTTCACAGTTTATAAAATATATTCTCATTGAATGCAGTAGGTGTGGCACAATCCACGGGCACGTTGGGTGACCCTTTTTGGGAGAATGTGAAACCATCAACAGGGGATGGCTGTGGAAGATGAACCTGGACATGAGAACCCAGTGGTCCCCAGCCCTCACTGCGCCTCCTCTCCGAGGGGAGCCGCATCTTCCTTCTGTGCCCTGGATGGTGCTTCTTCACAGGGGTCCCCTTGAGCATGGAGGAGTACAGAGTCCAGTCTTGGCGTTACAGAAATCGGCATGAGCTGTATGGAGCTCCTGGGAGTTGGGGATCTATGCTCAGGTCAGCAGACCACAGCTAGAGGACCGCCTTCCTTCCCTGTGCGTCTCCCTAGACTAAGCCTCCTCTTCTTCTTCCTGTTCGAGGCTCTGCTCTGTCCTCAGGAAGAGGATGCGTGCTTCCACTCCAGCACTGAAGTGGGGTCACGGCCTAGGCTTAGCAGGTCAGAGCCACTTGCTGGCTCCACCCTGTTTATTCACTGCTCTGTCCTTCAGCATCCCTGCCTGCAGCTCTACCTTCCCCAAATGCAGTCTCCTTCTGCCCCTCCCTCTCTCCTCTGAACGTGAGTGCCTCCTGGTCCTTTCCCTTAATCTATGCTGCAGAGTATCTCTGTCTTCAAATCTAATCAAGTGAAGAAAAAATAAAAAACCACTCCATGTGGGCTTCCTGGGCTCTCTTATTGGCTATACCTTCTGGAAGACTGCAGTTTCCTTGCTTTTCAGCACCTTTTCATAAATCATGTCTCTCTCTCTCTTTCTTTTTTAAGATTTTTTTTCTTTCCAAGCATTCATTAATTTCAGATTAGTTTCCCCAGCTGAGTTTCTTGCCTTTTCATGGCAGCCAGCTCCAGAAGCCAGCAGCCTTTGTTCTACCCTTCCTGGGGCCTCCAGGCTCTGCTGCCCTCTGCACCTGGTCCATCTCCACCATCCACAGCGTCTCCATGGTTACATGTCTGTGTCCCCATCCCCCCATGAACCCCTGAGGGCGAGTGATGTCACCTACCTACTTTATCTGCTCCGGGCTCCCCTTCCTACAGCTTTCAGAAGGGCACAAGTGAGATAACTGGGTGCAGTGAGCCCCCTTCCTGAAAACATAAGCCACGTGACACTTGCGATTTGCTCAGGGTTGATGGGGCTGGCATCTCAGTGTGCAACCAGGGTGGCCTCCCTCCTCTCCCAGCCAGGAAGCAGCTGAAACAGTGATGAATCTGGAGGGGATTACTAACAGCACAGACTTGATATTTGGGCTTGTCAGCCGGTCTTAAGTAGATGCCTGGAAGATTGAGTACCTTGAAAAACAGTTATTCTTGTGTTTGAGTGAGAAATCCTTTTCTGGTGAAATAAAACATACAGAACGATGCCTTACTGGGGAGGTGATTTCAGCCCGAGGGGAAGGGGGGTGATTTGTGACCACTGGGGTGCCCCCCTGATATGGAGACGGTCTTAACCATACAAAGGCGCATCATCCCAGGGAGGTGAGGGAGGGTGCCCAGGGAACCCCTAGTCCACTTCCAACCCTCAACCCTGAGAGCCCACAAAGGCCAGCTTCTCATTAGCAATGCACAGGCAGGTGACGTTAGAGCAGTATCTCAGTGCTCAGGGATCTTGCTTGATTGACAGCTGTCTTCATCCAGGGAAGAGGAATCACCCTGCACAACCATGGCGAGAATTAGACTGAGAAGATCCAGAGGTGAAGAACAGCATTATTATATTAGCTATTGTCTCCTAAGAAAGAGCATTCTGCACTTTTTGGGTCATCAGAGTGGGCTATGGCCAAACCAAAACACTCTGAATATACCACATTATATGTCAATGCAATGGCAACGTTACATGTTTTAACATGGGATAGGAACAGAATAACACTGGAGTAATAGTCATCTGATAGCTACCAAACACTGTTGCTATTAAGCTCGCCTTCCCTACCTCTATCTATCCAACATTTAGCCTTCAGTTCGGTTCTGTCACTCAGTCGTGTCCGACTCTGTGACACCATGGGCTGCAGCACGCCTGGCCTCCCTGTCCATCACCAACTCCCAGAGTTTACCCACACTCATGTCCATTGAGTCGGTGATGCCATCCAACCATCTCATCCTTTGTCGTCCCCTTCTCCTCCTGCCTTCAATCTTTCCCAACATTTAGCCTCATAACCTGCAAAAATTTCTGTACAAATAAAGTTTAGTAATCATAGTTTATAAGCTCTCTCTCTATTTAATGCTGTAGGAGGGGAAAGTCCCTTGCTACATGTGCTCAGTCTTGTCCAACTCTTTGCGACCCCATGGACTGTAGCCCACCAGGCTCCTCTGTCCGTGGAATGCTCCAGGCAAGAATACTGGCAGGGGTTGCCATTTCCTACTCAGAAGGGATTCTGATTTTGTTACATCATGATTTTGTTACATCATTTACCATTACACAGAGGGAGAAAATGTGATCAGAAATAGAACTTGAATGCTTTCCTCCTAAAAATCTAAATGAGACGGCAAGAGACAAAATGCATTTGGGACTTAACCACTGCATCAAATTTGTAAAGAAGAAATCTGATCTCCAGTATATGCAGTTCCTTAGCAACTGAGGTTGAGGTCCCAATCCAAAGGGAGAACCATGGAAATAAGAGTGGTATGTTTTTAAAACACAGCACTGTTTGGTAAACTAAACTCTGTTCTGTTTTACCCATGATATGACATGTACTTGTTTGCATTTATTTCCCTTTTGAGGTTATTAAATCATCGAGTACATAACCTCGGCAACATTCTATTCATTTTCTGTCATTTGAGGTTGCCCTTAGCCTGATGTAAAATATTTACAGGTTGTTTGAAATAAGCTAGATTTTCTTTTTAATGGGATGGAGCTAATTTTAAAAAAGGAGAGAAACAGCACAGAACAGAACCCTTAGAAAGCAAAGCATGGATTTCCCATAAAGCTGATGGCAGGACTTCGAAAACAAAGCGTGCAACCCAGACTGGATGAGAACAGTACAATTAATCCCTAGTGACTGCCCGCCCCTCTAGTCTGCATGTCAGTGTGGTTTCCCAAAATATAAAGATAACTGTTTTATGCATGTGCTGCTGTCCCTTTTAAGGGTGGACAGCTTGTAAGCTTGGAAGCATTTTTTCTTCTTTTATCTCCTCTGAGATGTGTTTGCATTTTGTAGTTTTTCTATTTGTTTTTAGCGAGGAAGGGGGTGAGATGCTGGGGAGGGTAGAGGGAGATGAAACACTCTTTTCCTTTCAATAGATCATAAAAAATAATTTATCCCTTACCTTTCCTCATAATGAGATGTCATCTGCTTGTTAACAGTCACTCCTGCTTTATCACGGAAAGGTGCAGTCGTGACATTTGAAGTTTCTCATCATCAAAGAACAGAGTGTCCCATTAAAAAAAAAAAGCAAACTGAGCATCCTTACTGAATTTTTCCATTGTAGTTTTGGTGGGATCTCCTAACGAGCTGTGGTTATTTAGAAACACACAGTCCTCACTTGCTGTCCATCCTCAGCTTGTCAGAGAGGCTGGGTCCCTGTCTGCAGGCACAGGACAAACAGCACCTGTCCCTCCGCCAACCCCTGTGCTCGCTCAGCCTGAGCAGTAAGGTTGTCCTTGGCTGATGTTGCCCTGGCAGTTGTTGGGGACCCAGAGGACAGCTGAAGTGACAGTATCAGCCCCGGGTAGGGCTGCTCCCCGGGAGCACAGATGAAGCCCTGGATAGACACCATCCTTCTTGATGACGACACTTTTGTTCGCTTAGCAGCACCAGGAGCTGGCTGCTTCTCTTGGCTGAAGCCTCAGGTCCTGCAGGAAGACAGGGTACCTTCCTTTCTTCTGCCGTCAGGGCCTCCTTATACACAGCTGTTATCCGGAGCACCGCGGCGCCACTTCTGCAGCAAAGACTGCATTTCAAGACCAGGAACAACTCATTTTCCCCTCAGTCATCTCTGTCTTCTTTACTGGCCATGTCATCACTCATTTTGGGGTGCCTACTTTGACCTCTCTTTCTCCCCGCACCCACCCCCCTGCAAGTATCAATGGAGATAATAAAGGTTTAGCTCTTGTCAACGAACACTGTCCTTTTCGTGATTTATCAGCCGCTTCCTCTCCTGAGAACAACACGCTGATTTTGAGGTGAAGCCCTTCATCTTACAGGACAATCTGCAAGTTTGAAAAGCCCTGAACTTGAAGTTTATTCTTAGACCATTTCGTAGTGGGTCACGTATGTGTGTTTTCTCTCAGACGAGTTGTGCTGGATGAAGGAGACTCAGTCTCTCATAGAAACAGCCCAGGAAACAATAATCAGTTGCTTAGCCATGACTTTTCATTTCCTCTTGAACTCCCATTCCGTTGCCCACATAGGAAATAACTGCCAAAGAAATCCCCTAGAAGGCTGAATGACTAAAAAGCACTTGGAAGTGGTTATTAAATAAATCTTACCCGCTTCATATCAGAGTCCAAACTCCACTGACGGTTACACTGAATCCATGTAAACGATAGGAATGCCTTCTTAAACCCTTGACTCATGGAAATAGTTTTCTTGGACACCTTGGTAACAGTCTGTAAACTTTAAGAATCATAGCCACTTCCTGGCAGTTTGACATGGTGCTAAAAACATGATTTACCAAAAGATACTCAAAGGTTGGGCTTCCCTTGACTCAAGCAGTTAAGAACCAGCCTGCCAGTGCAGGAGATGCAGGTTCTATCCCTGGGTCGGGAAGATCCCCTGGATGAGGGCACGGCAACCCACTCCAGTATCCTTGCCTGGAGAATCCCATGGACAGAGGAGCCTGGCGGGCTACATTCCACGGAGTAATGACAGAGTCAGACATGACTTAGTGACTCAGCAACAACTCACAAGGTTAGAATTTGTTCTACTGGGCTCTCTTAGATGGTGAAAAGCCCACAAGGAGATTTTCCTGTGTCCAGTTCGCAGCACCAGGCTTAACCTGTTACCTTTGGTCCCCTTGCTCCTTTGGCCATTGGCCAGTGTCATTGGACATTAAGGGGACCCCCAAAGAGCCCAGTGTGGGGAGAGTCCAGTTGGGCTCTGTCTGGTTCCCTTGGTGGACTGGAATCCCAGGGGAATTTGGGCAACCCTGTCTTGCTTCTCCTAGGGCCAAAACAAAAAATTCCTTTCGAGTCATTGTCAACCCACTCTTTGTGTAGGGGGATTCAGAAGACCCTGTAAGTCTGTGGCATGTGTGCGTGCGTGGGGGTGCCAAGTTGCTTTAGTCATGTCTGACTCTTTTCGGCCCCATGGACTGTAGCCCACCAGGCTCCTCTGTCTGTAGGATTCTCCAGGCAAGAATACTGGAGTTAGTTGCCATGCCCTTATTCGGGGGATCTCTCCTTCCCTGGGAAGGGATCGAACCTGAATCTTCTGCAGCTCCTGCTTTGCAGGTTGGGTTTCTTTTTTCTTTTTACCACTGAGCCACCAGGGAAGCTCCTAAGTGTGTGGCCCTATGTGATAAAAGCAGCAGGTACTCAAGTCTTATGAGAAACTCCTGGACTCTGGCACCTAAACACACACACACACTCATTTTGTTTGATCACTTGATAGTGCCTTCTTGTCCTTGTCCTTTCTTAATGAAACCAGAAAATGTGAAAAGAACCAAAGCCATCCTATTTTCTTCTACCAGCAGCAAAACCTTTAAACCAGGGGTCCCCAACCTCTGGGATCTAATGACTGATGATCTGAGTGGAGTTGCTGTAATAATAATAGAAATGAAGTGCACAGGACACGTCACGTGCTTGAATTATCCCCAGATCTTCTCCTCCCGCCCCCACCATCCATGGAGAATTGTCTTCCGCAAAACCGGTCCCAGGTGCCAAAAAGGGCAGTTTAATCCTCTGCTTTAAACCTCAGGGTAGTGGCTTCAGCTGCAGGATAGAAGGTAGATAGACAGCTCTGGGCTCACTTATCCGCCCAGACTAGACTCTCACCAGATTCACTAATTACATAAGCAGGTAAAACGATACTACATTTTTGTTCTTTGCCAAAATAAACCAAATGGAAGATTTATTGGAAGGCACGTTTCTGTCAGCACCATTCATCTGAATGGTAAATGATCAGATATCTTATTAAAGTCCTCCCTGAAAGTTCAGCTGTAAAGAAAGGTTTGTGTTCCCCTCACCTGCTGAGCTAAACAGGAATAGAAGAGCAGGAAGAGGTTGATAATATGATAGGTTGCTAAGTCATTTCTCCCCCGAGGGAAGCATTTTTAAGTAGAAAATTGATACCAAGCCAGCGGCTCCAATCCTCCCTGGAAGACAGTCCTAGAAGCACCAGAATTCTCGGACCCAGACAAAGAGCTTGTTATACACAAAGGAAAGACTGGGGGCCGGGTGCCAAGAAAGACAGAAATAACTCTCACATTCAAAGCAAACACGGAAAATCCTTAAAGTCTGGAGACTGTGCCGATGAACAAGTCCTCATCTGCCTGCTCTTCAAGCTGGACCATGGCAAAGCCGAACGTTACATGGTGGACTGGGCACATCTGAGTCCAGGTGGCCTGGCAAATATAAAGTCATTTCTGACTTCCTCTGTGTCCCCTGATCTCCGAGTTACAGCTACAACCCCTTGGGTGTGGTGTGTGCCTGCTAAGCTGCTTTAGTCATGTCCAACCCTGTGACCCTATGGGCCGTAGCCCACCAGACTGGAGTGGCTTGCCATGCCTTCCTCCAGGGATCTTCCCAACCCAGGGATCGAACCCATGTCTCCTAGGGCTCCTGCATTGCAGGTGGGTTCTTTACCACTGAGCCGCCAAGGAAGTCACCCTTTAGTAGAATCTAAACAGCCACAGTGAAAACTCACCAAAGTGAGGACAAGCCTGGAGAGTTAGAAGCTACAAGGGAAGCCCTTGGAAGCTACAGTCGAGATCAAAATAGCTTTCCTGTCTTTATTTTTTAAGATTTTTTTTTTCACATGGGCCATTTTTAAAGTCTTTATTGATTTTGTTACAACATTGCTTCTGTTTTATGTTCTGGTTTTTTTTTTGGCCCCGAGGCACGTGGGATTCTAGCTTCCCAACCAGGGATCGAACACACACACCCCTATACTGGAAAGTGAAGTCTTAACCACTGGACCACCAGGGAAGTCCCAGCATTCAGGTCTTCCTTTAGGTTGAGGACATCTTCTAAGTTAAAGTTTCACAGCTGCTTTTGAGCTGACAGTCAGGAAGGTTGGCAAAAACGCTGAAATAGTACATGTAGCTAGAAACAGGAGAAGGCAATGGCACCGCACTCCAGTACTCTTGCCTGAAGAATCCCATGGAAGGAGGGGCCTAGTGGGCTGCAGTCCATGGGGTCGCGAAGAGTCGGACAGGACTGAGCGACTTCCCTTTCCCTTTTCACTTTCATGCATTGGAGAAGGAAATGGCAACCCACTCCAGTGTTCTTGTCTGGAGAATCCCAGGGACGGGGGAGCCTGGTGGGCTGCCGTCTATGGGGTCGCACAGAGTCGGGCACAACTGAAGCAGCAGCAGCAACTAGAAACAACGCTGGGCCCAAAGAAAGGTCAGGGAAACTTGGCAAGTGAAACACAATTGGGTATTTAGGAAGTAAGTGAGCCTGTTGTGAGGAGAAAGAATGGACTACAGAGAGAAACATAAGACATTAGAGTTGTCGCAAGACTGCCAACCTTGGGGATATTAAAAAATTTCAAAAGGCTTTAAGTTATACCTGAATTCAGGGGAAGAAAGGCATGGGGCAGAGGAAGACAGACCCAATGGCCTGGCTACTGAAGTTGTTCTGCTCTGAAGCCAAGGGGCTTGTTTGCTCTGTGGTGAGTGTGAACTTGACTGCAGCCCAGAATGGTGGGGATGATGCAAGAACACCCTGTTCTTTCCCCTTCACCCCCCACTCTGTGGATTCACAGAGGGAGAGAAAAGCATTGTGCCATTGTCCCATTACAAAAAGGTCACATTCAGTTCAGTTCGGTCACTCAGTCGTGTCCAACTCTTTGCAACCCCATGGACTACAACACACCAGGGCTCCCTGTCCATCACCAACTCCCGGAGTTTACTCAAACTCATGTCCATTGAGTCGGTGATGCCATCCAGCCATCTCATCCTCTGTCATCCCCTTCTCCTCCCGCCTTCAATCTTTCCCAGCATCAGGGTCTTTTTAAATAAGTCAGTTCTTCGCATCAGGTGGCCAAAGTATTGGAGTTTCAGCTTTAGCATCAGTCCTTCCAATGAATATTCAGGACTGATTTCCTTTAGGATGGACTGGTTGAACTCTCAAGAGTCTCCTTCAACACCACAGTTCAAAAGCATCAATTCTTCAGTGCTCAGCTTTCCTTATAGTCCAACTCTCACATCCATACATGACTACTGGAAAAACCAGTGGGCATTCAGGTGTCTAAAATACATCCCAGGTATATTTACTTACCTGTGTGTGCACAATGCATGCTCTCTGTGTGTGAGTGGTGCTGCCTGGCGGTCAGTTTGGAAAGTCAGAATTTCATTAACCCTGGAAGATTCTTCTTAAGGCTTCTCTTGCATCGTCTTCTTTTGGCGAAGACCCATATCCTCCGCCACCCAGAGCTTACATTACAGCACAAACCAGGACACATCTAGGAGAGAGAAGAACCTTCCACCTGAGTTTCCTGCCTCCCATCCGCTGCCTCTTCAGGCTCAGGCAGGCCTGGTCCTGGCAGCCCACTCTTGCTTGAGGGTTGTCTGGTTGACCTCTTCTGCCCCTAGGAGGTGGGCTTTTTTATTTTCCTTTTGGCCAACCCCTATACTCGTCAGCAGAGGCCCCCATCTGTTGGGGTCTAAATCAACTCTGAATATTCATTGGAAGGACAGGTGGTGAAACTGAAACTCCAATCCTTTGGCCACCTGATTCGAACAGCCGACTCATTGGAAAAGACCCTGATGCTGGGAAAGATTGAAGGTGGGAGGAGAAGGGGATGACAGAGGATGAGATGGTTGGATGGCATCATGGACTCAATGGACATGACTTTGAGTGGACTCCAGGAGTTGGTGACAGACAGGGAGGCCTGGCATGCTGCAGTCCATGGGGTCACAAAGAGTCGGAGATGACTTAGGGACTGAACGACAATGTTATAGAGAAATGAGAATCGAAGGACGCAGTTGGGGAGCTGAATGGCCCAGGAGATGGGCTCCCACCACCTCAGGGCAGGCAGTTACCATCCTCAAGGTGTTCTAATCACCCAGTGCTCTGGCCACTGCTCAGTAGCCCCTTACCATGAAGCTCCCTAAGACTCTGCTGTCCTGCAGCGGAACCACATGAGAACGGAGGAGGTGGTGGGAAGGACAGATTTTTCTCTCTAGGCATCTTCATGTGTTCTGCGTTGCATGTCCAGAACATCCTGCTCTAGGTGCTGTTACTGAAAGAAAAGGGATGGAAAATCGTCATCTACCGGTGACGTGGCTGTTCAGTCATAGCTCATGAGCACTTAGTGAAGTGCTTGGGAGACTGAAGAAAATTCCTATTCCCTGCACCTGCCAGCAAATTCGAGTTCTGCCCAAGAAACTTAGCTAGTGTTTTCTCAGGATGCTGCAAACTAAAGGCTCAGTAGGCCACCTGGATGGTCAACTCACTGTCCTTTCTCTGCATATGCAGAGTGAGACGGGCTTCCCCGGTGGCTTAGATGGTAAAGAGTCTGCCTGCAATGCAGGAGACCTGGGTTCAATCCCTGGGTCAGGAAGAACCCCTGGAGAAGGGAATGGCTACCCACTTCAGTGTTCTTGCCTGGAGAATCTCATGGACAGAGGAGCCTGGAGGACTGCAGTCCATGGGGTCACAAAGAGCTGGATGTGACTGAGCAACTAACACACACATGCATAGTGAGACAGAGCTCGTTCCCTAGGAAGAACTAGGCAAGGCTTACCTACCTGCGTGTCCTCTCGGCCCAACCACGCTGGCCAAGCCTGAACAACTAGCCGGTCCTGGGGCTCAGAAGGAGGCCTCTGGACTGGTGTGGCCCCTGCAGGCCAGCCTCCTTGGGGGTGGTGCTTGGTCAGAGCTGGTCTCTGTCCTTGGCCTTCAGATCTGCTTGGTGAGCTGAGCTTTCCATGTGCTTCACTGCTGCTGAAAACACACCAGCAGTCTCCAGACTGACAGGTGGGAATTGATTGGCAAGGCCGTCAGCTGGGTAGGAAACCCCACTCCCAGCCTTAAAGCGGTCTCAGGTGAGATCAGTATTTCAAAGAACCCCTGCTCCCAACTCTTTTTTACCAAATCTACCTTTAAAAGAACAAACACTGTAAATTTCCTCACAATACATAGCCTTCTATGCATCTGTTACCTAGGAATTCATCTGATTTTATCTAGTTATCTAGATAAAACCATTGATCTAGTTAGCCTTTTACTACCTCCCACTCCAATGTTCTTGCCTGGAAAATCCCAGGGATGGTGGAGCCTGATGGGCTGCCGTTTATGGGGTCGCACAGAGTCGGACACAACTGAAGAGATTTAGCAGCAGTAGGGGTAGAAATTGCTCACGCTTATTATTCTTTTGTAAAGCACTAGTCCATTTAATTTTTCTAAAAATAAAACCAAAAAAAAAAAAAAAATAAACAAAACCCAACTCCTTAGAACTTCAGAACTGATACCCAGTTCTAGAACTCTAGGGTTTGGGGAAAACACAGTGCCCACGTATTGTTGAACCTTGAAGACATCACTCAAACTGAAATAAGCCAGTCTCAAAAATCAAACACTGTATGATTCCACTCATCAGGTACCTAGAGGGGCAAAATCAGAGACAGAAGGAGAATGCTGGTTGCTGGGGCAGGGTGGGACGGGGGGAGGGAAGTTAGTGTTTGATGATTGCAGAGTTTCAGTTCTGCAAGGCGAAGAACATTCTGAAAATGGATGGCGGTAATGCTTGTACAATAATGTGAACGCACTTCATGCCACTGAACTTCCCACTTTAAAAAAGTGGTTAAAATGGTAAAGCTTATGTTTTTTTTTTACCGCAATTAAAAATAAATTTTAAAGAAGAAAATATTTTATGCTTTATTTTCCCTTGGACCTCTTTAAGGCATTTGAAAGCACTTGAAATATTTGTCCAGATTGAAGAGGCCCGGTTTTTTCTTTAAAAACCTTGTGTGTTGGCTCTTCATCCCTCTAAACACTTTGTTTGCTCATTTCTCCCTAATGGGTCTTCCCAGGTGGTGCTAGTCGTAAAGAACCTGCTTTCCAATGCAGGAGACCTAAGAGACGCAGGTTAGATCCCTCCAGGGAAGATCCCCTGGAGGAGGGCATATCAACCTACTCCAGTGTTCTTGCCTGGAGAATCCCATGGACAGAGGAGCCTGGTGGGCTGCAGTCCATGGGGTCACAAAGAGTTGAAGGAACTTAGCGCACACAACACTTCTCCCTAAAGAATATAAAGGCAGTGGTTTGACATGTCAGTCATATACATTCCCCCTCAAAACTTTTAGGACAATTCCAGACATGTGCTGTAGGGTGAAGGAAAAAATCATAATTAAGTATTAGCCTGTCAAAAGTGAAAAAGTGTTGGTCACTCAGTCATGTCCGACTCTCTACGACCCACTGGACTGTCCATGCCAGGCTCCTCTGTCCTTGGAATTCTCCAGGCAAGAATACTGGAGTGGGTTGCCATGCCCTCTCCAGGGATTGAACCTGCATCTCTTGTGCTGTAGGGTGAAGGAAAAAAAATCACAATTAAGTATTAGCCTGTCAAAAGGCACACTGATTTGGAGGAGCTGTGGGTTTTCTTACTGAGGTTTCACTCAATGGGAACTTCCCTGTTTTCCATTCATCATCTGTTTCATAGACGCCCTTGGCACCTTCTGGGATGCACCTTGGCTGTCTTGGTGTCCAAACCGTCTCATCTGGGACAGACTCTGAGGCTGCCCGAGGAATCATTAGTGAGTCAGAGAGAGCTCTGACAAGTCAGTGGTATTTGAAAGCAAATCTGAAAACTCAGTACTTATTAAATCAGCTCATTTGTCATTGCCAGAAGCCATCTTATACAGCAAATTCAAAAGCATTTGCCTTTGCTTAAAGCTAGCAACTAAATCATTAGAGTAATTGTCACACTGTGGTTAATAATACTGTATTGTATGTTGAAGGGTTGCTAAGAACGTGCATGCGTGCTCAGTCGCATCTGACTATCACCCCATGGACTGTAGTCTGCCAGGCTCCTCTGTCCATGGGATTCTCCAGACAAGAATACTGGAGTGGATTGCTATTTCCTCCTCCAGGGGATCTTCCCGACCCAAGGATTAAACCTGTCTCCTGAGTCTCCTGCCTTGACAGGTGGATTCTTTACTACTTAGCCACCTGGGAAGCCCTGTCACCAAGAGAGTAGATCTTAAAAGTTCTTATCATAAGATAAAAGGTTGTAACGATGTGTGGTGATGGATATCAACTAAACTTACCATGGTGATCATTTAGCAATATATAAGTATAAATCATTATGGCTTACACTTGGGCTTCCCTAGTGGTTCAGTGGTAAAAGAATCTGTCTGCAATGCAGGAAACGTGGGTTCTATCCCCTGGGTTGGGAAGATCTCCTGGAGAAGGAAATGGCAACCTGCTACAGTATTCTTGCCTGGAGAATCCCATGGACAGAGGAGCTCAGTGGGCTACAGTCATCCATGGGGTTGCAAAAGGGTCAAACACGACTTAGCAACTAAGTAACAAAAAACAACATAGTTTATACCTCAAAAGAATATGATGTTGTATGTCAATTATATGTCAATTAAAGAAAGTGGGAGCAAACGTTTGAATTATTTTGATAGTGGTGATGGCTTCACTGGCATATGTGTATGTCAGAATATCAAAGTGAACACATTAATACACCTATTAAATATACCACAATAAAAAGATGTTTAAAAAAATTTTTTAAAGAAGATATGTAATGAAAAAAAGAGTAACTGTCACAAATCAGTAAAATGCAGAGATCAATTAAGCCCATAAATAGATTATTCAATTTCACATTTAATGTGAATGAAAGTTTTAAAAAATCAAAATTTGGTTGCACTCTGAGTCCAGAAAAGAAAGATCCATATTCATGATTTTTTCAGGTTTCACAGCCCCCTCCTTCCTAGAAAGTTGTAGCAGAAACAACTTTCTTGATGTGATTCTTAACATGTTTGTCCTAGCATAAAATAGAAAATGGTGGACACAAATACTTTGCTGGAATAATCTTCCTTCTTTAAAATCGCTGAACCATAACTTGGATGAAACAGAAAGAGGAAAGCCAAGCTATTATTAAAAAGTGTTGGGGAAATTCCTGGCTTTGGCCAGATGCTCCACCTGTTGAGAATTGAAAAGAATATTGGGATCTCTTCATGAACAGACGGTTTATAGGAGATGTGAGGTGTGGTCAGGATGAAAACCAAATGGTATCATCCATTGCTGTGTGGCAAGAACCCCCGCCCCTTTTAAGACATGAAGAATGTCATGTATATTCTCTTGCTTATTCTCAGAAGGTTTCTGGGACAGTCACAGAGGGGCGTGGCTATGTGTCTTAGATGAGGCCAGCCTGGACATTTATTATGTTAGATTACAAAAAAGTCAGATACTGGTCATTTTCATTGGTTCAATGTGTGATTGGTTACATGGTACTTGACATGACCTTGACATAGTCAAGGTGAAATTCCTACCTTTGATGGGGAATATTCTGTCTTACATTCCTTCACAGGTCAAGATGAATGCTGGGTCCCACAGACATCTGGGGCTTCCCTTGTGGCTCAGATGGTAGAGAATCTGCCTGCAATGCGGGAGAACTGGGTTTGATCCCAGGTTGGGAAGATCCCCTGGAGAAGGGAACAGCTACCCACTCCAGTATTCTGGCCTGGAAAATTCCATGAACTGTATAGTCCATGGGGTCGCAAAGAGTCAGACACGGCTGAGAGACTTTTACTTCCACTTCACGGACATCCGAGACTTGTGTAAAGTGTCTTATTTACGGTGCAAAGTTAGAATATTGAGAATGACCGGCTACAGCCGGCTACCCTTAGGACCTTTCATTCTGTTGTCCAGTGTCTGGTAGTTTCTTCTAGGAAAAGGAGAATTTAGGGCTTGGCTTTTTCTAGTCTTGATTTCAGCCTGACAGTAATAGGAGTTTGGAGACTGATCAAAATCTAACCAGTCTTGAAAGCAGAACCAAACAAAAGCCCGTTTTTAAAACTAAAGATTAAAAAAAAAAAAAGGACTCTGTCTGGGTTTTGTTCTTAACTGATAAAACTCTAAGAATTGAGGCTACATGCTTAAACTTGACAGAATATGCTGGTACAATATTCTTTAAAAGGACCAAGTCAGACAGTAAGACAAAACCATGTGTGTGTGTGACGGGGTGTGTATGCACATGCATGCCCGCCCTTTCAAATTATGAAGTTTTATTCCCTGTGTTAGCATTCTTTTGACAGTAGTGAAGACAGTAGTGAAGCATTCTGTCTAAGTTCAAACTTAGGTTTAAACTTAAGGATATAGGTCAGGAAGTAAAAATGTTGGATGCTATGGAGTTGGTCACTATGGAGCTTCCCAGGTGGCATCAGTGATAAAGAGCCCACTGGCCAATGCAGAAGACATAAGAGACACGGGTTTGATCCCTGGGTTGGGAAGATCCCCTGGAGGAGGGCATGGCAACCCACTTCAGTATTCTTGCCTGGAGAATCCCATGGACAGAGGAGCTAGTGGGTTACAGTCCAAAAGGTTGCAGAGAGTCGGACACGACTGAGCAACTTAGCATGCATGGGGTCACTATGGTAACTCACTCATACATCTCTTGCTGTATTTTCTAGACCTTTCCCCTTAAAGTAGCATGAGACTAGGCTCGGTTTGCTAAACTGAAGTAAAGACCCATTGGGATGATCAGATCAAAATCACTTTACGACACTTTGCTGAGATGTTCATGAACAGCTTTCTGGTTGCCTTATTGGTTAGAGATTCTCATGATATTTACAGACACCAGAGTCCCAGTGCTCAGGCCCTTCAAATTATTTGTCTTCGTGTGGATAATGACCATGGCCAACACAGGCACACCTTAGCGGCTGGGAGGGATTGGGTTGGGTTTTTACCTGGGCACACCTGCAGTTTGCATACCTTGGCAGAAAAAGTTCATGCCATGGAGTATTTTTGTTGTGCTCATTAAGTAATTTATTGAAAAAAAAAAAATAAACTGTTTCTAAGCTTCCCTTTATCAGAAAGTGTGCAAAGAAGCATCTGCCAAATAACACAATCCCAGTGGAATTAAGCAAACAGTCCTTCAGGGACCAGTTGTTTGTGTTGGAGCTTCTCTCCTCCTGTCTCCTCTCCTTCTGACACCCAGGAAGGGGAGTGGCTCCTCCAGGCTTGCACAGAGGAAGAACACAGCTCTGGAGTAAAATGTATATGTGGTTTTCTAAAGGGAGAGGGGATTACCCCTGAATGTGACAGACGGTGCCTGGTTAAGCAGAAAGGCAAACAGGAAATGGAATTTGCAGTCAGCAGGAGCATCTGTTATAATCTCACAAGCCCGGGTGTTTCTGGACCTTCCCGTGGCTTGAAATTAAATGATGGGGGAGCAGGATGAGGTGGACGCCTCAAGGGGTGCATGTAGGACTCGGTGCTTTGCATCACCGGCATACCTCCTGTAAGAAGGACTGGTGGCCTGATGGTAGTTTTGTTTTTCAATGTCAGAGAAACATTTCAACCGCACAGAGCGAACCATGGGCACAGACTGTCAGGTTTTCCTTTTGCAACAGGACAGGCTCTTCCAAGACACAAACTGTCTGAATGATTACCTAGAGGCACACATCCATCTCTTTTAGCAACATATCTCCGTCTCAACAGAATTAAAAATATTTATGGAAGCACTTTACAATTTTACCATCTCTGTCCAAATCCAGAATTATAACTCCAAAAAAAATCTTGAAAGGATATCACCATAAAAATTAGTTGTACTAGTATTAAAAGACGCTTGCTTCCTGGAAGAAAAGCTATGACCAACCTAGACAGAATATTAAAAAGCAGTGACATTACCAACAAAGGCCCATCTAGTCAAGGCTATGGTTTTTCCAGTAGACATGTATGGATGTGAGAGTTGGACTGTAAAGAAAGCTGAGCGCTGAAGAATTGATGCTTTCGAACTGTGGTGTTGGAGAAGACTCTTGAGAGTCCCTTGATCTGCAAGGAGATCAAACCAATCAATCTTAAAGGAAATCTGTCCTGAATATTCATTGGAAGGACTGATGCTGAAGCTGAAACTCCAATACTTTGGCCACCTGATGTGAAGAACTGACTCACTGAAAAAGACCCTGATGTTGGGAAAGATTGAAGGCAGGTGGAGAAGAGGAAGAGATGGTTGGTTGGCATCACTGACTCGATGGACATGAGTTTGAGCAAGCTCCGGGAGATGGTGATGGACAGGGAAGCCTGGTGTGCTGCAGTCTATGGGGTCACAGAGTTGGACACGATTGAGCGACTGAACTGAACTGAATGGAGTATTAGGAGTTTGATTAAACCTGCTTATTTGTAAATGTTAGTGAAATAAACAACCTTTTCTTCTCTCCCAGGGCTGACTTATTTGAGGACAGTACTTTGCTTTGTCTTGATGATGGTAATCATTACAAAAGGTTAAATCGCCCTGACTCTGTTCAGGTAATGGCTCTAAGTGCTTTGTGTGTATTAATCCATTCATCTGCTAAATAACCTGACCACACCGTGATTGTTGGGATCTTCTTTCTCCAAAGGAGGAAATAAGGCTCAGAGACCATAAGTGACTTGCCCGAGGCCACACAGTAGATCTTAACATTTTTTGAGTCTCAAGGAATTTCAGTCGTCAGTATACTCGGGTTTTCTCCCTAACACTGCCCTTTTCTCCCTGTTTTTGAGCATGCTTGCCTTGACTGTAATTAGCAACCAGACAAGAATACTGGAGTGGGTTGCCATTCCCTCCTCCAGGGGATCTTCCTGACCCAGGGAGTACACTCACATCTCTTACATCTCCTACATCTCCTGCATTGGCAGGTGGGTTCTTCCCACTCCCGCCAACTCCAATGAACATCTCCACAGTGGAGCACTTGTTACTCTAAACCAGTCAATGACTGAGTATTTTAAATGGATGTTTTCCATTGTTGTGGCTCCTGGGATTATCTCTGTTTTACAGACAGGGAAACTGGAGTTAAAGTTGGCAGATAACTCATCCAGGGTCAGACAGCAGTGTTCTCCTCTGTGCCCTCACAGCAACCCAGAGCTCTTGTTCTTTGTCCCATCCTCAGTCCTTCTTTGCTTGTACTTCAGGATGGTATGTAAAATCACCATAGTCCTCTCCATGCTTTAAAGATGCTGATGAATTTTGAGGAAGGGGAACCACCCTCTGAGTTGAAGCCAGATCAGCGTGGAATGTCTGTGTGTCATCGTGAGTCGTGCTCGAGCCCCTCGAGGGTGCTGTTTGCTTTCCTAATTCCTTCCTGCTGCCAAGACTGAGGTTGTTGGTTACTGAGAAGTGTTTTAACCCAGGGGAGAGAAGGGAGTGCATTATGAAGGATGGCAGAGGCCCAGACAGTCCCTTTGAACTTAAATATTTCTGTTCTGTGAACACAGGAATGACCCACTAGGGGGCTGTGACCATGCACCAGGTCATTCTCTTCTTAGAGAATCTGATGTGTTGAGCAGGACCTTTGGTCAGCCTGGCTCATCTCCCTTGGGCACAGCACAGGCCAGTCCACGAAGGGTAGCATCTTGGCTATTTTCAAAGATCTCTGGCAAATATCATCACTTGCTTTTAAGCTTGTGCAGCAGCTTTTTCAGTCCTGAATGTTTAATATGACCCTCACCCCCTCATTTTTTTATTTTTTATTTTTTAACTCCTATAGCCTTGGAAATCAACTCTAAAACCTTATACCCCTGCCCAGGGAAGAGCAAGCTCCAAGTGTTACAAGGATGGGTCCAGGTATCCATCAAAGTGGGTACCCCACTTCTTGAAAGTTCGCTTTGGGCCACTTCGCTTTTATGAAAGACCTCCATTAGTACCTTTCTGCTAACTGAAAGAGATCTGAACAGAATTTTCATATTTAGGGGAAAAGTCAAAGAGCAAAAGAGCGTTCAGTATTAGTTTCTCCGTGAGCCATTGTAGAGCAGCTCACACATAGGGCAGGGAGCACAGCACCTCCAAGCTCCTTCACTGAGACCCACACTCGGCAACTCAGCATCCAGCCGCCGTAGCTTTGAACGTGTCTGTGAGCATCCATGCTTTGTCTTGATTTATTCTGTGCATCCATTAGCAAGATGTGTCTTAAAGGTAATTGCATCTTCACTTTGCATCATTTTGGCTTCAGAAAGATTTCACTGGCATGCTGTGCTTTCAGATAGTGGGGGGAAGCCTGTATTGCAAACAGCCCAAAATGCTATACAGGTGCCAACTAAGGAATGTCACTCACCAAACAGCTCTACAAGAATTAGGTCATCACTGATGGATAGAACAGTCTTATGGACTCTGTTGCAGAGGGAGAGGGTGGGAAGATTTGGGAGAATGGCATTGAAACATGTATAATATTATGTATGAAACGAGTTGCCAGTCCAGGTTCGATGCACGATACTGGATGCTTGGGGCTAGTGCACTGGGACGACCCAGAGGGATGGTATGGGGAGGGAGGAAGGAGGAGGGTTCAGGATGGGGAATATGTGTATACCTGTGGCGGATTCATTTTGATATTTGGCAAAACTAATACAATTTGTAAAGTTTAAAAATAAAATTAAATTAAAAAAAAAAAGAATTAGGTCATCAATCACTGTAGCCGCTGACTTCCAACACACCCCGAAAGGAATTCAGGGTGGAGATCAAGAACGAGACACTGTGCTCTGAGAAAAACTGGCAGAACAGGCCTTCACGGAGTTAGTTTCTGAAGAATTTGATGAACCGAATTTCTTGCATCATCTCATATCTCGAAAAGCACTGAAGTCATGAATGGAGACATCTTGCTCCTCATGACTAGCAGAAACCTTCTACGGAGATGTAGACTTGACTGCACATACCCCTTTGTCAAGATCATATGTATACTGACCTCCCCACCCGTCTTCAGGACAATTCCTCAGAGACGTTTGAAAGACTATCTCCCAGGCTGTAGTTCTCAGTGGGTTTCCTGGGTGGCTCAGCAGTAAAGAATCTGCCTGTGATGCAGAAACTTCAAGAGACACAGTTCTTTCCTGGGTCAGGAAGATCCCCTAGAGGAGGGCATGGCAGCCCGCTCCGGTATTCTTGCTTAAAGAAATCCATGGGCAGAGGAGCCTGGCACAGAGAAGTCCATGGGGTCGCAGAGAGTAGGACATGACTGAAGCAACTTAGCTCCCACACATAGTCCTCAATTAGACACCGAATAAACTCAACTCCTGGCTTTTGTGTCGTGCGGGTTTTCTTTGTTTGTTTTTAGTTGGTGAGAGCTTTGGCCAGTCTCTCACCAATTACTATGAATAGCTTACTCCCTTGTCAGCAAATGAACCCCCACCCCATTCCCACCCCAAGACCTGAGCTCTACAGAGAAGGGGGTGACAGAGTATCAAGACAGATACCTCATTTTTCATGAGTGTGTGAAGTCAATTCTTATTTCCAGTCTTTTCTGGTGGAACTTCCAAAAATGTATGCTACACTGTGATTTAAGAATGGAATGAGTCTTCACCCACTTTGAGACTTATGATCTATCAAGAGCCTTAAGATGAGTGGAGGGAAGCCACTGACCTCATGGTGGTTCTATTTGCTGTCCAGTGGTTCTCTGTCTGAGACACAGGAATAAGAACCAAGTTGCCTGAGCTTGGGGCCCACGGAAGCAACTGTGTGATTATATCAAGGAACTGAAAGCGCGTTAAGCACCAGAAATTGTCTCTGGCCACACACTCATTTGGTTCTAGCTGCTGCTGCTGCTGCTAAGTCGCTTCAGTCGTGTCCGACTCTGTGCGACCCCATAGACGGCAGCCCACCAGGCTCCACCATCCCTGGGGATTCTCCAGGCAAGAACACTGGAGTGGGTTGCCGTTTTCTTCTCCAATGCATGAAAGTGAAAAGTGAAAGTGAAGTCCCTCAGTCATGTCCGACTCTTCGCGACCCCATGGACTGCAGCCTACCAGGTTCCTCCATCCATGGGAGTTCCCAGGCAAGAGTACTGGAGTTGGGTGCCATTGCAGTCTGCGTTGGTTGTAGCTAGATGTATTTTAATCGTCCAGTGGAAGGTCGCTGGAAGTAATTTCTGTAAACGACTCAGATTTCTCCTTTTCAGCAAGGTTAGGTGTTGATGCATTTCCCAAGATCTCAATAGTCATATTCTTCCCTACTTTTTCATTGCTTTCACAGTGGAACAAATGCCTTTTTAAAAGATTTTATTTATTTGGCCACGCCAGGTCTTAGATGCAGTATGTGGGATCTAGTTCCCTGACCAGGGACCGAACCAGGGCCCCCCTGCACTGAGAGCTGGAAGTCTTAGCCACTTGACCACTAGGGAAATCCTCAGGCCAGATATTCTTATTCCCATTTTAGAACTAAAAAACTAAAGTATGAAGAGTAACTGGAACTTACTTCAACCTTGTTGGAAACTTACCTTCTCTGTTTCCTCTGGAAGCAGTTTTTAAATCAATCCATGAGAGTTTGTTTTTTTATTCTCATGCTGTGTTTTTAGATGTCTTGAACCAGTCTATAAATCTGCTTATTTACTAAATGTAACCTGTTTATTTTGACTTTTTCTCTGTGTATAACTCCTAGAACTATTAACCAGAAGTTGGATCATTGACTTTGGTTATTAGTTTTTTTGGCAAGGATACTGCTTGCTTGTTGTCGGGAAATATTTTTTTCCTTCATTGCAACTATTTAGGGATCTTATAACAAAGCACAGTAGTGGGGATGATATTTATTTACATTTGGAAAACTGTCAGAATTTCCACCAAGACAATAAAATTTATGACAGCAACCTTTTAATAACTTTAAAATACTTTTTGTTGTGTTTTAGTTTTTGAATTGCATTCTATTTTGGAAAGGTAACTGCTTAAAGACTACTTTCTTCATATGATTTTCAGACCAGAAAATATTTTTAAAACCTTGTATTTGGAGGTTATTGATCTAAAAATTGCTTTTTTTTTTTTTTTGTAGGAGGCTGCCAGGAAATTTTACTGTGATTTTGAGTAGAGCTGTGCACTGTTGGTATTAGGAGCTCTTGAGAAATACAAGGGCAGCATTGGGTATTTCACTGGCAAGTACTGCCCACACCCTCAAAATTTAGGTTTAAGTTTTTAAAAGCAGAACATTTTTCATAAATGATTAATCTTTGTTCTTTAAAGTTTGTCTTCCTTATTTTCTAAATTCAACCTGGTAATGGAAAAGATTATGGGAAATAATCTATGACTTGGTACCTGCTTTTCCTCAACTAGCAAGATTAATATGCTAGCTGTAGAAAAAACACCGCTTGTTTTCAGTTCTGTGAATCCCTTAGTTGAGCAAATTGCCCAGAATACGCTGCTGGACGATTTACCTTTGGTGCACATCGGACCTTGTGATCAACTAAGTTTGGGCAATGTTGGGTTGACTAGAGTAAATCGTTTTCAAAGATTTTTTCTTGAAACCTGACCTATATTTAAACACCTATTGAAAGAAATAGGGTTCTATGACTTTTTCAAAATCAGCAAATCATCAACAACAAAAGCCAGCAGCCTGACGCTTTGTGTCCAGAATTCCAAAGCAGTAAATTAACTGAAAGGATGCCATCAGGCAGGCAACGTGGGGTCACAGGGGACCCTGTGAGTGCCTGCTAAGTCACTTCAGTTGTGTCTCTCTGCAACCCTATGGACTGTGGCCCTCCAGGCTCCTCTGTCCATGGGACTCTCCAGGCCAGAATACTGGAGTGGGTTGCCATGCCCTCCAGGATGCTGAAGGAGCAATCCAACACCTATGAAGCAGCCCCCAGGGGAGCTGCTGCAGCCCAGGGCCAAATCATGGTCGTGGCAAAATGAAGAAACCCTCCAGCCCTTCCTTGCCGGCATCCTTCCTTGAGTCCTCAGCCTTTTCCTGCCCACTCTGCCTTCAGAGTGTGAGTGCAGCAAGCTAGTGGGGGAGGCTGGCATTTCAGGAAGGACAGTGGAGAAGGATGAGGTCAGGTATCAGTGACGGGAGCCTGGAGATCAGAAAGGAACCCCGGGTCCCCTTTGTTCCTGCCCCTCCTCCCACAGGGGCAGAGTTCCACAGGGGAAGCTGCAGCCAGGCATAGGGGCTTCTGGGGGTGATAAAAGTTGTAGAATATGGCTTTTTAATTTTTTAATATTTATTTATTTATTTGGCTGTGTTAGGTCTTAGTAGCACCACGTGGGCTCCTCCTTGCATTGCACAGGCTCACTGTGGCGCTCTGGCTCAGTAGTTGTGGCACACGGGCTTAGTTGCTCCGTGGCATGTGGGATCTTCCTGGACCAGGGATCGAACCCACCTCCCCTGCACTGCAAAATGGCTTCTTAACCACTGGCTGCTGCTAAGTCCTTTCAGTCGTGTCCGACTCTGTGCGACCCCATAGACAGGAGCCCACCAGGCTCCCCCCTCCCTGGGATTCTCCAGGCAAGAACACTGGAGTGGGTTGCCATTTCCTTCTCCAGTGCGTGAAAGTGAAAAGTGAAAGGGAAGTTGCTGAGTCATGTCCGAATCCTAGCGACCCCATGGACTGTGGCCCACCAGGCTCCTCCGTCCATGGGATTTTCCAGGCAAGAGTACTGGAGTGGGGTGCCACTGCCTTCTCCGTCTTAACCCCTGGACCACCAGGGAAATCCCATAGAGTGTTGCTTTTAAATGCACCAGCAGTGGTACTACAAATAGTATCTCTTAATGTAAAAAAAAAAAAAAAAAAAGAATACATGAGAGATTGCCTTATATAACTTTTAAAAAAGCTTTAAATGTGTTTGGATGTGTCACTTTATATGAGGTCCAGCTTTGGGAATATTCAAAATTACAGTTTCCCTTGAATTCTGTTGATCAAAAAAGTCCCTTCATCTAAAACTATATCCTTAAAAAGGTGGGGGTGGAGGGGAAGAATAGTTGAACCCCCTCTCCATGAAGGCTTACTGAGAGCATGGAATACCTTTACAGTGACCAACTGGCCCAGTCTCCCCAGATTGAGGGGTTTCCAGGCATCTAAGACGGAGAAGGCAATGGCACCCAACTCCAGTACTTTTGCCTGGAAAATCCCATGGACGGAGGAGCCTGGTGGGCTGCAGTCCATGGGGTCTCTACAGTCGGACACGACTGAAGCGACTTAGCAGCAGCAGCAGCAGCCATCTAAGACACTCAGTTCTAAAGCTCAGCGACACCCAGGCAAACCCACTGAATGCCAGGCACCAGGCTAGATGTAGCAGAAAGTAGGCATCAAGGTCGGTGTTCCCCTGGCAGGGCCAGCCTTTCTGGGCAGGCTTGGGCGGCTGGCCACAGGAAGGCACTCTGGGAAAACAGACTCATGACTGGGGTACGTGAACAGCCCTCTGCTTCGGTGTTTGTGTTTGCTGTTGCTGTAGTCTTTCACTTACGCCCAAATGACTTTCCCAAGTTAGAGATGTGGCTTTTTACCCCCAAAGCTGCGATCTCACATCCCCACCCCTCTCCACACACACACACACGCACACACACTCAACGTGGAAATCTCCCAAGCCCTCAAGAGTGTCTTACCTCCCACTTATTTCCCGCTCTTCCCACCCCCAGACCCTTGGGGGGTGTTGGATTTGGCCTCTTTATTGAGCACAGGGACAACTCCTACTCCTGCCATCCCTACCATCTGGTGTTACGGTGTGGGTGTGTGTAAGCGGTGTGGATGTGTGTAAGCGGCGAGGGAGTGCCAGCATCGGGGTTTGGCCACAATCAGTGTGTTCTCCACATTGATAGGGCCCTGCATTAGGAAAACACACTTGTCCCACAAGCCCAGGCACCAAAGAGGGTTGTTTTGAGGGGCAGCCTCAAATCCCCAAGAAGACTTCTGCCTAACAATCTTGCTCACTATGCCCATTTAAACAAAACAAAACAAAACACCTGCTTAATGGTTATCCTTAAGTATCTATTCAGTCTGTCATGGTGACTTTAGTGTATCATTTAATAAACTGCTTTTCAACTTAAAACACTGTACTTTCCGGACATTAATTCATCCCTCCATCCATCTCACAGGTAAAGAATAGATGAGTGGCTTCCTCCCCACATCTAAAAATTGCAAAACCAGGATCAGAAATCCTGCATTACTAATTCCCCATCTGACAGATCATGGGTGATTTTAGAGGCTGCTGCTGCTGCTGCTGCTAAGTCGCTTCAGTCGTGTCTGACTCGGTTCGACCCCATAGATGGCAGCCCACCAGGCTCCCCCATCTCTGGGATTCTCCAGGCAAGAACACTGGAGTGGGTTGCCATTTCCTTCTCCAATGCATGAAAATGAAAAGTGAAAGTGAAGTCGCTCAGTCGTGTCTGACTCTTAGCGACCCCATGGACTGCAGCCCACCAGGCCCCTCCATCCATGGGATTTTCCAGGCAAGAGTACTGGAGTGGGGTGCCATTGCTAGGTTGATATTTTCTTGGCTGAAATTATTAGTCGGTTAGGAGAGAATTGACAAACTTTGATGAAGACACATAACTTACTCATGTATTACATGTTTTATGGATCTTGAGGATGGGGAAAGGAGCTTATATGGTCTCAGGTCCCTTTTCTAAAACACAAGACATGTCTAATAAACTTTGAACTGCACTTTGAGTTCTTTTTTTTTTTTTTTTTTTTTTTTTTTTTGAGGAGAGGCAATTTCAAAGACTGATGTGTAATGGTTGGGCAGCACGGGCTGAAGCGAATTCTAGATCCTATGTCGGACATTCCTGTTGATTTGCTGCACAAAGACAGGCAACGTGTCCAGATGCATTTTTCCTAAGCATTTGGTCGTTTATTTATAAAGTGGGAATTTGACACTTTTCTTTCTATGTCTCAGAGAGAGGCTGTGTTATTTGTAGAACTCTGATATTCTCCAGTAGAAACTGGCTCCCGACTGTACTGTATGTTCAGCTTTTAATGGTTTGATTGGATTATTTCTCGAAGTCTGACCACCAAAATGAGGAAGAAGAACAGAGAGCACGTGCCTATCAAAATAAGTGTTTCTGGTTGGATGCAGTATGGTAATGGTTGAAAATACCAATGAATTCACCTGAGTTCAAGTGCAGGTGTGACCTTGATTAAGTCATTTGACTTGTCTCAACCTGCTTCCTCCTCTGTACAGGGCTGGTGAAAAGATAATAGAAAATATGTTTCATAGGGTGGCAGTGAATGTTTGACTAGTTCTTCTGAATTCTATTATCCCTCTTCATTATAATATACAACAAAAGTCATCCGTTAACTAAAACTGTGGTAGAGGTTCCTGCTTTGAAATTGCTTCTTCTGAGTCATTGCCCCATAAGCAAATCCCTTGAGTAATTCAGACCTTAAAAATAGGGACATTTGACTTGGGTGAAGTCATTTGCTAGCTTGTTCTTCTACCTCTGATTGGGAACCAATGCCATATTTTGGTAAGCTGATCTTTTCCTGCACCATGGCTAGAGTCTAGGCCATGAAACATTTTCACAGGTAAATTTTCCGTATAATGAGATCCTCACTAGCGAGCATATTACTGATGGTTTTTATTCTGTGGTAGGGGCTCAGAGAATCGCATTCCAGGAAAGACAAACCTGTTTTTACGATAGAAGTTATCACTGGGTGATGGCCAAGGTGACCCGCCGTGAACAGCTTCATTGTGCGATGGGATTACTGTGGTTCCTTTTTCTAACAAGATCCTTAAATTAGGAGCCCCAGGAAGCAAAAGGAATGACAAGGTAGCCACTTAATGCAGGAAGTAGGGTGGGCTATGAAAGGTTGCTTTGGGAGCCCTTTATTGATAACAAGCCTTCTTCTCAACTGTGCCTGGACCCTATGTAACACCCAGGTGAATAATCCTAAAGGTGTGTGTGTAATGTGTGCACATTTATATTTAAAAGACAATATATTCTAGTGGTTGAGAATACCAACTCTGCTGCTGCTACTGCTAAGTTGCTGCAGTCGTGTCCGACTCTGTGCAACCCCATAGACGGCAGCCCACCGGGTCCCCTCGTCCCTGGGATTCTCCAGGCAAGAACACTGGGGTGGGTTGCCATTTCCTTCTCCAATGCATGAAAGTGAAAAGTGAAAGGGAAGTCGCTCAGTCGTGTCCGACTCTAGCGACCCCATGGACTGCAGCCCACCAGGCTCCTCCATTCATGGGATTTTCCAGGCAAGAGTACTGGAGTGGGGTGCCATTGCCTTCTAGATCTAGACTATAGTTTGCACCCTAGTTCATCAACTTACATTGGCCAGATACCTTAGGTAGTAATTGAACTCTTTGTGTTCATTTTCCTTGTCTCATAGGAAACATTTTTCTTGTCTACCCTCCTTATAGGATTGTTGGGAGAATTTTAAGAGTTCTTGTGTGAAAGCCCTTAGCACAATGTTTGACACATGGTGAAAGAATTAGCTGTTACTGTTACTAGATTATAATCATGCCCTCAGGAGGGAAAAACAATGGATTAGAGTCTGATAATACCCTGAGCAAAAAAAAATACAGACATCTGTCACTTAGCCTGTTAAAAGGTGCCACAGCCCTTGTCAATGAGGTGGCTGTGCTCCATGCGGACATCCGGGAATCTAGGTTCCTTGTATGTCATAGTTGGTATTCTAGGGCATATTCTGGGCATATTTTGAGTTCACTGATCTTCAGCATCCAACTGGCAGATAAGGAAAGAGGTTTGTTTGCTCAGGAGTTCTTAGAGACTGGAGCTTCTCCCACACTCCCACATTTCACTGGCTTCATTACTTTGCCCACATCCTGTTGACTTGATTTCACATTTGGTACTTCTCCCACATTTCCTTGGCCAAAACCAGTCACATGGCCCCACATGCCTGCAGAGGAGACTGGGAAATGTAGTTTAGCTATGTGCCCAGGAGGCAGAGAAGAATGTAAATATTGGTCAGAACTTGGCTAAACCAATAGCAAATAGATGATTTTGACTTTGGTTTATGGTTTCACTATGAAGCATAAGCATTTTTCGGGTTAATTTTGAAAACTAATGGGAAAATCTACTCCCTTGTTTGGTGCACAATGCTCAAATTCTAATGTTCAGGCAGAACTTCAACTTCATTATCATTTCTGAGTAAAGTAATAATGAAAGGTAACATTTATGGAGCATTTACTGTATACCATCATACTAAGTGATTTACATGCTTATTTTATCTTATTTAATAAGATGAAATTAATTTATTCAGTCTCCACCACAGCCCTTATGGTGTAGTACCAGAGTTGTCTGAATTTGATGAAGAAAGTGAATTATGGAGAAGTTGTTAATCCAAATGAAAAAAATATATATTTTCATTTGGAGTGTATATATATATATGAATTGATGAAGAATTACAGGATTAACAAAAATTAACAAAATTTACTAGAGAGCAAATTTAAAAGTCCTCAACTCTTTTCTTCTTAGGAAACCAAGTCTAGCTGTACACCAGAAGTGACTAAATCCAGGATAGGGTGTTCATTCTACCTGATGCAGCACTCATTAATTTGTTATAAGCTGGGTTGTTTGTCAGGGAAACCTGACACATATGTGCATGGAAAAACACACATTGGTGTGTACTTTATCCTTTGGTTTATTTTAGTTTATTTGCTTAGCTAAACATGCTGTTACCAGGTTAACCATGCATGCTCTGTATTTCTCTAAAAAAGTAGCTTTTCTGTCTTAACCTGATATCTGTTTAGATATTCCTTGAAAAATCAGTTTCCTTACTTGCATTGGATCTTACCATTTTAATCACAGAGGTTAAATAATCTCACGTCACTGGGATGTGTGCTTTTGTCTTTTGAGTATAGCATCCTACAGAAAAAAGATAAAACCACAATTCCGTGAGCCCCTCTAGGTGGACAGCATCAAGACTGATCTTTGAGTCACGAGCTTATTAAGAGATTCTGCATGATCAGTTAAAATGAGTCAGCTCCTTGCCATCTTTATCGGTTCCATAGACTCCATGGAACAAAGAGAAGCTTGTAAAAGCAGTGAAAAAGCTGAGATTTAAACAGATGTCAGATGGAAGCAGCAGAAGTGTGATAGTACGAAGGGTTTTGATAGGCCATGGACTAGCTGAGTAATTAGAACTTCTGTGTGCCGGGGAACCTGCACTGTTGGCCAAGCCTCAAGACGCTTGGACGTGTACCCAGTTGTGCATGGCCTCATCTGCCTTCCGAAAAGTCTCAGTGTGGCAGCTAAATAAGGAGAATATCTACCTCAGAACATTCAGCGTTAGGGCCACGGCCTCGTTTTATAAAAACAAGAGGGGCTTCCCTGATGGTTCAGTGGGAAAGAATCTGCCTGCCAATGCAGGAGACAGGGATTCGATACCTGGTCCTGGTCCAGGAAGATCCCACGTGCCGTGGAGCAACTAAGCCCAGGCACCACAACTGTTGAGCCTGTGCTTCAAGACAAGAGAAGCCATTGCAGTGAGAAGCCAGCACACCCCACCTGGAGAGTAGCGCTCACTCACCACAACTAGAGAAAAGCCCGTGCAGCAACGAAGGCCCAGCATAGCCAAAAATAAATAAATAAATCTTAAAAAAAAAAAAAAGAGGAGAATTTAGACTAACCATCAGAGCTATCTATTACTGATGTCAGTACTAGGTCTCAGAGTATCTTCCACTACATGAAGTTATAATTTTCCTTATCATATTTTTTCTTTAAAGTGATCTTCATTGAATTGAAAAGGTGACATTGCTTGCCTTGAGGATGTGTAACCAGAGCCCTGGGGTACTGAGGTGAGCCCCAAGGCCAAGCTCAAGGCAAGGGCCAGGCAGGAAATGCAAGTATCCAGGGCCAACTTTTTGGACCGTTGGCATTGGTAATATATTGTGTTGGCCAAAAAGTTCATTAGGGTTTTTCCATACCATCTTATGAAGTTCTTGGCCAACCCAATAGTGACTTGGGATTGGGACCTCATTCTTAAGAGCTGGGGATCCTCTTAACATATCAGGAACCAGGAACAAGTGATTACCTATATCAGCTGGGTAATTGCACAAACTGCAGGACTTTTCTCTGTGTAGATTATTTGGCATTGTTTAGAAAAGACTAATTTCTTAAATATAGTAATATATTTTGCTATATGTTTCCTATAAGCAGGAATGCTTTAGGTAAGATTTTTCTTAAGAAACAAGAAAACTTTTTTGAAATTAAAAACAAATAAAAACTTCATAAATCCCTCTATATCCTTTGATTTTAACTTAGTAGCAAATAACGAAGAAGGCAATGGCACCCCACTCCAGTACTCTTGCCTGGAAAATCTTATGGATGGAGGAGCCTGGTGGGCTGCAGTCCATGGGGTCGCGAAGAGTCGGACACAACTGAGCAACTTCACTTTCACTTTTCACTTTCATGCATTGGAGAAGGAAATGGCAACCCACTCCAGTGTTCTTGCCTGGAGAATCCCAGGGACTGGGGAGCCTGGTGGTCTACCGTCTATGGGGTCGCACAGAGTCGGACACGACTGAAGTGACTTAGCAGCAGCAGCAGCAGCAGCAAATAACAACTCTGAGAATCCATCATGCAAGAAAATATACACCTTATAATCAGGGATTCAAAATTATGACCATTCAGTATCTGTGTCTCTTCTCTGGGAAATATCAGCAAACATAATTTTATGTTAAAGTGAGAAATGACTGCTTATTTTTGTGATGCGTAACCCAATATGGTTGTTCTCATTCCACGAGTTAAATTGAGGGTGTTTTCGGTTCTTATAGCACGTCGGTCTGCTGTGTTTTCAATTTTATGACCACAGACATGCATTTCACCCCTTGTCTAATTCACACTCAGCTCAATTTTAACACTAGGAAAGAAACCTCTTTTCTCTGTCTGTGCTCTAGGACAAATCGCTGTCATTATTCCCCTTTAGGCTTCTAGTCCAGTTTGGGTTTGGATTTCTAATCAAGAGTAGGGTGCCTGCAACAGACACATAATTTCTAGGCTAGGACTACACAGCTGTAACCCCCCTGCCAAGCTCCTTAGAGATCTGGGGGGAAGGGGGGTAGATATCTGTTTTCCATCATTTTTTAATTTTTTCCTATTCATATTTCATCAGAACCTGTTCTTTCTTCCCTCTTTCAAGGAAGGATGGTCCTCCTGGAGCTCAATCATTTCAGCCTTCATATTTGTAGAGAAAAAAATATCACAGAGATGGTGCTTGTCTTCAGTCTGAAGGCTCTGCAGACTCGTCAGTATAAGATATTCTTGCTGCCACCTACTTGTTCAGTGGGCTTCTGTCTGCTGCCTGTTTTTCTAGGCAACGGCACCACAGGAAGAAAGGAAAGTTTAAATGTGGAAATGACTTCTTATGCGTCAGAGGCTGTGAACTTGAAAGTCATTTTGCTCCCCAGTCTGCTCGAAAATAATCCGCTTTTCCTCTCTCAGTCTTTCAATTATTGAATTATTTGTAAGAGGATCCCCTACTCGTACTCTACCCTATGATGGCTTTCTTGCCATCAAATGTTGTAAATTGTTCATTTCCACAGTCAGTTGTAGATTTCATACCCTAGGTCTCACTCCTTATTTAAAAATTATTTTTATTTTTTAAATTACTGCTACAGTTAGTCCTAATATTCCGGGAAATAGGCACACTGACATTTAAATGAATCACAGTTCAAAGCACTTAGGACCAATCAGTTACATGAACTAAAGTTATTTTTTTTTCTATTATAGGCATAAAATCATATGGATTCAGTTTTCCAATGGCCTAAGCAACTGTTAGCAGTAACCTCTGAAGTTCATACTTTGCCCTTTGCAACAAACAGAGTCAGTGTCAGAGGTATAGTTGAAAGTTTGGTTTCATTTAGTGTTGTAAAATTTCATAATGGTGTTCTTAATTTCTCCAAGCCCAGATAACCACAAATGAGTACAGTATGTATTAGTGGTATTTAATGATAGGTGCTTAGGGTGCAAGAAAGGGCAGAGTGGTTTTCATGTATTTCTCGGATTTACAGTTTTGTGGTCATGAAATATCTATCATTTATTTGCAGGGTTTTTATTAATACTATTGCTGTTTGCATTGCTTTTGAATGCATTCTGTATATCATGAAAAAGCCCACTATCTTTAAACACACAGTCAAAAGATTATGTAACAGAGTTAAATCAGTAACTGAACAGATGGGCCCATTGTAGGGTCATTATGTGATTCTGCTGGTGTGCTGTTTCTGAAGTGTGAACTATTCATTCTGTTCAGATGGCTGGGAAAGCAGCCTCCCCCCAAAGATCTAGATCAATGCAACACTGTCCAACACTAATGTCGTGTAAACTGCAGATCTAATTCAAAATTTTCTAGTAGCCCCATTTAAAAGGTGAAAGAAAAGCGCTATGGTTCCTTTAACTTAATACATCGAATACCGTCCTTTCAACGTGTAATCAAACTAAAGCTATTAAGGAGACGTTTATTTTTTTGTACCAAGACTTTGATAGCCAGTGTGCATTTTACTCTTGGAGCAATCTCAGGTCAGACTGACCACATTTCAGATGCCCTGTAAGCCACACATGGCCAGTGGTTGCCGCACTGAGCAGCGCAGGTCTAATGTTTTCACAAAGGAAGTCCATTAATGGCTTGATGGCAGCTTCAGAGAGGAAGAAGAAAGAATCATATGAAATGTTTGCTCATTTACAGAAAAAGAAGTGTCAGTTCAGCTGCCGTCCTGTCCAATCAAAATGTTGACAGGACTTTCTGGAAAATAGAGCTTTAATTTTTTAAATTGTTAATTTATACAGGTCAAACGCTGCTCCGTAGAAGGATTGACTTTATTTTTATGGAAAAGCAAACAAACGCAGATTTAATGTTTGTCATTACTTAAAGGAAATTAAAAAGCAACATGTGAGAACCTTAATGTAAAGGATTCCTTTTTTTCACTCCTTTATCTGGGTCTGCTGTTGCCATAGCTACAGGGAAGCGATCCAGTAGAAATTAAAGACTTCAATTACAGTTCCAAAACTTCTTTAGTTATCATATTCTTTTTCAGCAAACAGTTGTTTTTATTGTATTGGGCTTTTTCCCACTGAAAGTGTGGAAGTTTTGACTAATGAAGGCATATGTTCTTATTTAGTATGGTCAGTGGGGCATTAATGCCATTTTGAATGCTTTGAAGCCCTTGCTTACAGCAAGTATGAGCCATAATTAACAAAAACTCCTCGCCAAAACCTGTCATGGAATCTTTATTTGTGATGATTTTCCTCCCTCAGTGTTTCCTCTAGAATATGTGCTATTTTATGTCATTCTGTTTTGGAAGTCCAAGAGTTTTTACTGTAATTCTAAGGTGATAACAGGCTCTGTCTTTGTGACCAATTAAGAGTTGTTGCCAACCAGATGGCCCTCACTGTGAAGAAGCTAAGACCTTTGAGCTCAATACTGTTGATTGGAGATGGAGGTCTTGCTAGGTTATTACCCTCACTGGACAACTGATAGTGACACATGCTTGGGATTATTTTGGAATGTCTCTGCAAACCCACAAGTGTCTCATCCTTGAGATGTCAGGCTCTCATAAAGTCTTTGCATCTTTTTGAAAATTAATAACTTAATCTTAGGGGGCTTCCCAGGTGGCTTGGTGGTAAAGAATCCATCTGCCAATGCAGGAAATGCAGGTTCCATCCCTGGGTCGGGAAGATCCCCTGGACGAGGAAATGTCAACTTGCTCCGGTATTCTTGCCTGGAGAATCCCACAGACAGAGGAGCCTGGCGGGCTACAGTCTATGGGGTTGCAAAGAGTTTGACATGACTGAGCAACTGAGCGTGCATGCAACTCACACTTATGGTGTGTGCGTTCTAAGTCGCTTCAGTCGTGTCTGACTCTTGGAGACCCTGTGGACTGTAGCCTGCCAGCCTCCTCTGTCCATAGGGTTCTCCAGGCAAGAATACTGGAGAGAAACTGATGAAGCTTCTCTCCTTAACCGAGTGTTTAGCCAGCTTTCTTCTGAACGAGGCCTGAACCTTGACCTTCAATGTCTGTCCTTGCCTGGCTTGCCTTTAGCAAGAGTCCTCCTGTGTCAGTTTATAGAGAAATCACCCACCTTTGCTGTCTGATCACCCTCAATGTCCAATCAAGTTCCACATCCCCCAACTTTGATGGATAAGCTCTTGACCTGCTCTTCGCAAGAATCCCCCACCCTTGCTATCTCCTTGTAGTGATTTTCCATCCACTGACCCCTCTCTCTGCTCATTGGCTGTAAATCCCTACTTGTCTTTCTGTGTCTAGAGCCGAGCTTGATCTCCCATCCATTACAACAGTGTTGACTCCCTAGTGCAATTGTTGTTTAGTGGCTCAGTCGTGTGCGACTCTTTGTGACCCCATGGACTGTAGCCCACCAGGCTCCTCTGTCCGTGGGATTCTCCAGGCCAGAATACTGGAGTGGGTTGCCATTTCCTCCTGCAGGGGATCTTCCTGACCAGTGATGAGCTTGATCTGTTCCCCATTACCACCCCCTAGTGCTATAGTTCTGAATAAAATCTCCTTTACTGTCTTAACAAGTGTCAGAATAACTTTTCCTATCATCTATACTAAGGTAAAAAATAAATAAGAATACCTTTCTCCCAACAAGATAATGAGTTGCATAGGAATCCCATGTATTAAAACTTTGGGTTAATTTTATTGTATAATGGTACACAGGAAGTTCTTATTTCATTCCATAAAAGCAGTACTTTAGCTAAAGTCAAGCTTATGGCAGAAAGTGAAGAGGAACTCAAAAGCCTCTTGATGAAAGTGAAAGTGGAGAGTGAAAAAGTTGGCTTAAAGCTCAACATTCAGAAAACGAAGATCATGGCATCCGGTCCCACCACTTCATGGGAAATAGATGGGGAAACAGTGGAAACAGTGTCAGACTTTATTTTTCTGGGCTCCAAATCACTGCAGATGGTGACTGCAGCCATGAAATTAAAAGACGCTTACTCCTTGGAAGCAAAGTTATGACCAACCTAGATAGCATATTCAAAAGCAGAGACATTAGTTTGCCAACAAAGGTTTGTCTAGTCAAGGCTATGATTTTTCCTGTGGTCATGTATGGATGTGAGAGTTGGACTGTGAAGAAGACTGAGCACCGAAGAATTGATGCTTTTGAACTGTGGTGTTGGAGAAGACTCTTGAGAGTCCCTTGGACTGCAAGGAGATCCAACCAGTCCATTCTGAAGGAGATCAGCCCTGGGATTTCTTTGGAAGGAATGATGCTAAAGCTGAAACTCCAGTACTTTGGCCACCTCATGCAAAGAGTTGACTCATTGGAAGGGACTTGATGCTGGGAAGGATTGGGGGCAAGAGGAGAAGGGGACAACAGAGGATGAGATGGCTGGGTGGCATCACTGACTCGATGGACGTGAGTCTGAGTGAACTCTGGGAGTTGGTGATGGACAGGGAGGCCTGGAGTGCTGCGATTCATGGGGTCGAAAAGAGTCAGACACAACTGAGCGACTGATCTGATCTGATCTGATCTGATGGTTAGAACTGAAGTTCATACTTATTTAGCAAGTACACTCATCTGTTACGCTAATTTTATGTAGACACTTTATTATACTTACTACCAATGTATGGGCTTCCCGGGTGGCTCAGCAGTAAGAATCTACCTGCGATGCAGGAGCTGCAGGAGACATGAGTTCAATTCCTGGGTCAGGAAGATCCCTTGGAGGAGGGCACAGCAACCCACTCCAGTGTTCTTGCCTGGAGAATCCCATGGACAGAGGAGCCTGCTGGGCTACAGTCCATGGGGTTGAAAAGAGTCAGGCACTGCTGAAGCGACTTTAGCACACATGCATGTACCACCAATGTGTAAAAACTGGCCTAAAACTATAAAAATCTTATTTATAAAATACCAGATTTCCATAGTCTTAACTGTGTCTGCAGGAGTAAGGTGTTTTCAGTTTACAGCACAGTGTTTGCCTCCAAATACGTGGGCAGGTATATCTCCCAGTGATGTTCTCTGCTGTTGCTGCTGCTGCTAAGTCGCTTCAGTCATGTCTGACTCTGTGAGACCCCATAGACAGCAGCCCACCGGGCTCCTCTGTCCCTGGGATTCTCCAGGCAAGAATACTAGAGTGGGTTGCCATTTCCTTCTCTACTGAGCTGCAAACTTAATTCAAGATCAGGCTTAATTTGTTTTAACCTTCTTTCAGGAAGTCCATAGGAGGTGGCTTGGAAAGTGGCTCTCTCAATGGATACTAAAATGAAGATGAGAAAGCATTCCATTTAACCTTTGAACAGTTTTTTAACTGCAGCGAGAAGCTTGTATAAATGCCAGGCTCATCTGGAGGGCTTATTTCTTTCGACAGCCCTGACCCACGTTGCACACCTTCCTGACTGCCTAACACCAGTATTGTCCTAGATTAAGATATGGGTACGCAGGTTTGTCTATCAGTCTGTTTCCTGCCAGAATGTCTTTCTTCATTCAAAGTTTAGTTATTTTAAAAGTTATGCTAAAGAGAGAAAGACAGCAGAATAATATGTAGTTTCAGTATTTCTTTTTTCTGAAGATAATTATGGAACCTTCCTGGAGAAACACCTTCCACAACTGGACCAGCTCTTTCTGGACACCAGCGGTGCCCTTCTGCAACTGACAGCCTGATCATTCATTCCCTGTTCAGAGTTGAGTCTTAGAGTGAAACTACTTTCAATCTCCATGTTAAAACCTCAACAAATTTCTGTTTGTGTTTATTAGATTGACCAAAAACTTCGTTCAGGTCTGTCTTTACTATCTTACAGAAAATAGAATAAGATATTTCATGATTTAAAAAAAGCTAGCTCTTTTCAAAAATGACTCTGCCGAAGCAATGAAATAAAAGTTTTTTGTTGGGGCTTTTGCTAAAGGATCATGTATTGAGTGTGTACTATATGCATATCTCAACAGGCTATAGACAAGAATGATAGTAATTCAGTGACACTTTTTATTTCTTTCTGAAAGAAGCCAGGGCAGAATCACATATTCACATCAGAAAAGTGACGGCCTTGTGACTGGGGGTAGCGTGGAGGCTGGTTTTCACTTACATACCTGCTTATGATCCTTTTATTTCTTCTGCCGCATTAAAAAAAATTTCTTCTTATAAAGCTGGATAGTTCAAGGAGAGGTAGACGATGGTGGGTGGGGGCCAGCTTTCTCCCCTGGCTGGTCCCACTGGAGAGCAGAAAAGACTTGGAGATGGAGTTTGGGCAAAGCCTGGACTTCCACGTGGAGTAAAGTAGGCGAGAGGACAAAGCTAAAGCCTTCATCAGGACATGTCATGAATCATAACTGTGATGGGCAGACTAATTTGATAGATGCCCTTTCTGCATCTGCTCTTAAATTTTAAATTTGAATGCTATTATTATAACGAGCTCTTTATCTTTCACAATGAACATGTGGATGACCCCTTTTTCCAGGTGAAATCTCTTTCTACTGGATGCTGTTGGTACAGCTGGTGTAGCCAGGTCCTGGATGCTGGCGGTACAGCTGGTGTAGCCAGGTCCTGGATGCTGGCGGTACAGCTGGTGTAGCCGGTCCTGGATGCTGTTGGTACAGCTGGTGTAGCCAGGTCTGTGGCACAGCCACCTTCTGGGAATGATTCTCTAGACAAAATGTCCTGAAGAAATAACCAATCTTTTGATTCTTCACATTGTGAATTTCTACAAAGTGGTGGTGAGGATCAAGAGACTAACCTCTTGACTCTGTATAAGATAAATACAGAAGGAGGGCAGAGGAGTAAGAAGGAAGCTGGTTGGACAGTCTCTGGTGGATGCAGAGTATACAACGGGTGGAGGATGAACTCAACACTACAATTGTATTTCATCTCATGATGGTTAAGAAATAATCTCTGTTCTTCCTGGCATCCTCATGAGTTCTTCATTTTTTTTTTCTTTCGTTCCCTTTTGGCTCTTCCTAGTTCCATCCTTGCATCTCACTCATTTCCAATCGTGTTTTCTTCCCTGTGTTTTAGTGACACACACAGAATCCTACCACCGTCACCCAGCATGCAGAGTCAGACAAGCTCTGACACATGTACCCCAAGGCTGCCAAAGTGCGCCACGGAAAGCCAAACAGAATCCGTAAGCTTTGATTCATCATTTCTACCCCACGGTGTCCAATCCAAGGCTCTTACACGATACATCCTTTCCATCTGTCTATTTGGCAAAAACAACAGAAAGAGGAGAGCCCATGTCTAAAGGCATTGGTGCATTTTGTCCAGTGAAATGTTCAAATTTAGAAAATAACATGCCATGGAATCATCAAAGCAGATTTTATATTATTTTTTAATATAAAAAATTAACCCAACATTAACTCACAGCAGTACATGTAGGAGAGCCAAGATCCATAAAATTAGGTAAAAGCTCATGTGCCTGGTCCCTGACCCTGTCTTGCCTCACATCCCAAGTGAGTGTTTTTCTTTTCCCTGTGGGAGAGTTTGTTTTGCCATCACGTTGCATAGTGTCCAAAGCCCGTGGCTTGTCATGTTGACTGCCCTGCCTCTTGGTTGGGTGAATTTTTGAGAAGCTTTTCTTGGTTCCAGACCAGCCTATTACAGAGGCTCCAGTGAGAAACAGTCAGATATACTCGACATTCCTGTTCCAAGGAAGACGGCTGAAACTCATGGCCTCATGAAAACACTGACACCCGAATAAAAAGCTTTTGTGAGAGAAGAGATCCAGAGGACAAGTCATCAACAAGCCTTCGACATCCTTTGTGAGGCAGTCATGATTTATTCCTTCTTCTAAGCTTGACAGTTTCTAATCTGAACCTTTCTCTTCTCTCTCATGCTAGGCCCTGTTCCTTTCTAATGCTCCAGATCACTCTGGGTGCTAAATTAGATCATTTGGCAGTGAAAGCACAGTGAGAGAAAAAAAAAATCACCCATCCAGTTATTCGAGGTTTAGAAGAAGCTAAACTTAGGTTCATTTAAAGTAGCTCCTCTCTCTTTTCTTGGAGCTTCTAAAACAGCCCTCTTTTATTTTGTATGTAAGGAAACTGAGTCCCCAAGAGGTTCCTTGTTGAAAGTAACAGACTCAGATATGGCAGATCCAGAAGTGGAATATCCTGTCCTAAGACAACCACCTCCTTCCTTCAACTGCTTTAGATCAACAAAGCAAAAATGCTTTTAGGTTGGAAAAAGGAAACTTCAGCGTAATAGGTCTCCACATTAGAATAACAATATGGGGGGTGCATTTTTAGGTCAGGAATACTTTCTCACCATCTTATCTTCAGTGTGTTGTCAACTGATACACCAACAATACCTCTAGCAGAATTGAACAGTCCAGTGGACGGGACCTGCAAACAGAAAAATGTAGGGACCGGAATTCAGACTTAGCCATGTATTGGTTAGCCAAAAAGTTCATTTGGGTTTTTTCATAAGATCTTACAGAAAAACTTTTTGGCCAACCCAATGTAAGAATAACCCACCCACCGTGGGACATTACTAGCTTATTAACTGGAACCCTTGATCTTTACATTAAAAGTCTGAGCAAGCTAATTTTTAGAATAAATAGACTCAACAGGATTCCATTCGGAATCCTTTCCAACTTGTTCTCAGCAGTGGCTGGTCTCTGGGTTTGGTGCCTCTGTGCTCGCTGACCCTCTGGCCATTGTCTGTGTCTTCCTTGTGGCCCCTGACTCTGTATGGACCCCTAGTGTTCCTTGCTCTATTTGTCTAGAAGTGGCCAAGCTGTGGTTATATTATCTTATAAGTAAAGAATACTCCTTGGCAGGAGCTAATAAAGACTCTACCGTTCATGAGAACTGACTTTGGCCAAAGAATTAGCATATCTCCAGGGAAACGTAGAACCCATGGTGTTCTCTGGAAATCATATAGATTCAGAATCATATGGAAAATCAAGATCTCTGATGTTTTGATAATAATCCATGGGAGGAAGTACATGGTGAAACAGCTAAGATTACAGATAATGAGCATGGCTGTTGATGAGAACTGTGAAGGCCGTGGCTTTGTCCTGTTAAAACACATGCACTTGCACACACATACCCATTCACGTATGTGCACGTTGTTAACTAGTGAATTTATGGGGAGGGAGTCCCTTTGATTAGAGTGAGCATCACTTGTTAAATCTGCACCTGTGGTACAACCCAGGAGATTTGTTTATCTCACTTGAACACATCAGCCCAGAGGTCCTGCCAGAGATGTGTATATTTCATTAGGTGGAAGATATTGAAAATGAAACAGAAAATGTTCCCCTTATTTTTCTAAGTAGCCACAGACCTAACGTCCTGAGCATGGTTTGTCTGGTATAATTACAGAATTGCCAGAAAGGACGAAATGAAATGTTGAAAAGGACAGAGATAAGATGCTGATATATTAGAACATACTTCAGAGGTCAGGACTCTTTAGACTAGAAAGGTGAAAACTCTACTAAATATTCCAGTTCTGTTTTCAAGTAGGGAGTGGCCTTGTTTAATAAATATTGGTGTTCTGGATTTAGGACTCAGTTTCCTCACCACCCCCATGAAATTTGAAGGAACTATATTTTTATTCAGAGAGGAGAGGGAGGGAGATAAAGAATTGGATTGGACGACTTTTAGTAAACTTAATGACCCAGGAGATGCTGTAGGTTGAAAGTATGAACTGTTCAGATATATTCTTAAATGAATAGACCCAGAGTGTATCCTTGAGTTGGAGTCAAAGAAAGCTATAAATTATGCCTTCATGTCAGAAACAGACTACATGTTGAGTTAAAAAAAAAAGATCTGACTTAATCCATCTGCTTTGGGGCCCATTTATTATATTTACATTTTTAGATACTTGATATTTGCCAGAAGCTAGTACATTGATCTCTTTTTCATTCTGTCTCTTTCCTTTTCTCTGTCTCTCTCTCTCTGTCTCTCTCTCTCTCACACACAGACACACACACACAGGTTCTTCTGATTTATTATATTTACATTTTTAGATACTTGATATTTGCCAGAAGCTGGTACATTGATCTCTCTCTCATTCCCTCTCTCTCTCTCGCCTTCTCATACACACACACACACACACAGAGTCTTCTGCACTCATGATTTATGATCTAGTGGAGCAGGCAAACATATAAGTAACTAACTTTATAAAGCTATATATAAATGAAGTAAATGCCATGTAAAGATTGACAATTGTCTGTGGAAATGATATTGAAGAAAGGAATGATTGACTCTGATATGAGAGGCAGAAATGCTGTCTCAAAGACCTTAGCACCTGAGCTGCATGTTGAAGGATAAGGGGGAATTAGGAGAGAGGTGTGCATGGCCTGAGGAATCAATCCAAGCAAAGCAGGAGGGAAGTGATGCTCAGGACCTGGGCAGGATGCAGAGAAAGGCGGGCAGAAGAAGCAGCTGGAAAAGGACCTAACACAAATCAGACACAGGTAGGGGTTTAGACTTATGGTTGTAGGCAGTGGGAGTCCTTACTGGGTTTTGAAGATGGAAGTGGCATGATTTTGTCCATGTTTTAAGAAGCTGTCTCTGGAGCAGTGTAGGGAAGCAAGTAGGGAGCCAACAAATGTGGATTGGAGCTGCTGAGCTGTGGCAGATTCACTGATTGGTGACCAAGTGCCTGTAAAACTTAGCCTCTGAGGGTTGCCCCACCCAGGAGTCCACGGGTGGCTCCAGGCATTGACGCAAGTATGGATCCTTTTCACGTCAGGAGAGTATCGATCCTTTTCATGTCGGGAGTTTCCAACATGACATGGAACTTTGTGACCACCTTAGCACTACAAAGCTGAGGCAACTGCTACACATTTTGATTCAATTTAATTCACCTTTCTTCTTGTGACTCTTCTGTATTTATATTTTGGCCAAAATAACTCTGCCATCTGAACTTAATATTCCCCAAGGGAATTCAGGCTTCTCTTGTGTTTTTGCTGAAATTCATACCCTTGAGAGTTTCTGTGAGCCAATTTTAACACCTCCTTGTAACACCCTAAAACCTTTACATGCACTGAAAAATGGGTAACACTCATAAGAACCTGTTCAACCACATATAAAAATGACAAGGATGATTACACAAAATAAAACTAAAACGCAGCACTTTGCTTGTAGTGTTAACCGTCCATAGCACTCAGTGCACGCTGCCTTGTATTCATGTCGCTGTACCCCAGGCCTCTTTCCACGTCTAGACAGTCAGTTGCTTGAGGACATATATACTTTATTCATCTTTCAATTGTCCTCAGGTTAAGGGAAAAATTAGTCTGGTATTGTTAAAATGATAAGGAAAATTTTATTCAGGACTATTGCACTAGAGGGAGAAGGAAATGGCACCCCACTCCAGTGCTCTTGCCTGGAAAATCCCATGGACGGAGGAGCCTGATAAGCTACAGTCCATGGGGTCGCAAAGAGTTGGACCCGACTAATCGACTTCACTTTCACTTTCTTTATTGCACTAGAGAAGGGGGTGACAGAGGATGAGATGGTTGGATGGCATTACTGACTCAATGGACATGAGTTTAAGCAAACTCAGGGAGATAGTGAAGGACAGGGAAGCCTTGAGTGCTGCAGTTCATGGGGTCACAGAGTTGGACATGACTTAGCAACTGAACAGCAGCAGTATTGCACTAGGGGGTCCACACTATTGTAATAGGCAAGAGATCAAGCTCAGCTACGAGTCCAGCAGGACAAGTGGGAATTTACAGCTGATGAGCTGAGGAGGGGGCTCAGGGATGGAAAATTATGAAGAGGAGACATCAAGGATGGGGGGATCCTTGGGACTTCCATGGCAGTCCTGTGGTTAAGACTCCACACTCTCAAGACAGGATATACGGGTTTGATCCCTGGTCAGGGAACCAGATCCCATGGTGCAGCCTATAAAACAAACAAAAAACAAAACAAATCAAATCAACAAAAAGTGGGGGATCCTTGCTAACTTGACCTCACAGACCTTGCTCAAGGCAGGCCAAGTGAGGGAGATAAGGTATTTAATCAGATATTGAGGGTAATCAGATATCAAGGGTAGGAGAGTTCTTGATAAACTGACCGGCAGGATTCTCACTGCAAATAACTCAGCAGGCCAAGGTCAGTGAGACGTAGTGGAAAAGAGGGTCAAAGGAGTCTGACTGATGTTGGGTTGATGAGAGAGTCTTGTCAGCTACAAGGCTGAGTATTGCTTGTTCAGTGTTTGAGAGAGAGGGAAAGAGTGTGTGTGTGTGTGTGTCCTGTAATGCCCCATGCAGTTTGCTTCTGGACCGAGAGGCAGCATCAGAGATTTGTGTAACAGTCAAGGGAGCTCTAGGGGGAGGAATTGGCCAGTATATTAACGAGGGCAGAGGGAAGGGTCTATTGAGAACATGGTTCAAATCAGAAACATTTACCCAGTTTACTTACACTTTGGTAAAAAAAAAACAAAAATGACTTTTTGGTTTTGATTTTAATTTGAGGAAACATTAACTTTTAAAGAAAAATCTTTTTTTTTTTTTAATTTTTTATTCCTTTATTTCTCATGTGTTCCCCATCCTGGACCCTCCTCCCTCCTCCCTCCCCATACCATCCCTCTGGGTCGTCCCAGTGCACCAGCCCCAAGCATCCAGCATCGTGCATTGAACCTGGACTGGCATCTCGTTTCATACATGACATTTCACATGTTTCAATGCCATTCTCCCAAATCTTCCCGCCCTCTCCCTCTCCCACAGAGTCCATAAGCCTGTTCTATACATCAGTGTCTCTTTTGCTGTCTCGTATACAGGGTTATCGTTACCGTCTTTCTAAATTCCATATATATGCGTTAGTATACTGTATTGGTGTTTTTCCTTCTGGCTTACTTCACTCTGTATAATAGGCTCCAGTTTCATCCACCTCATTAGAACTGATTCAAATGCATTAGACTCCAATATAACTTTGTGAGGGATAAGAAAGGCAGAAACTGACCCTCAAAGAAAAGCCAAGGATCAAATAGAGTTATAAAGGGCTGGCTAAGAACCTTGTTTAATGGTAGAACTGAGCTTAGAGGTAAAGTCTTCAGATTTGAAATTCTGGGCTCTTTTCACAATACCACAAAATATGGTTACTTGGCTTACAAGATAACTATCCAATTATCTTGGATAATTATCCAATTTTACCTTATGTCATCAGAACTGCTAAGGATTAAAAGTGCCAAGGATTCACTGGTTAAAACCTGTTGGACACAATTATACCATAATATAACAGTATGTCTCTTACTTATCTATTATTAGCATGGTTTTTCTGTTTCCACTGAGTTAATCATGTCTTTCCCAACTGACCACCCAAAAAATAGTATCTGTTGTGGGTTTGTGGAGCCCAATAATAAAAAATACTTCTTTTACCCAAGTGCAGAAACAATAAAGGGTAAAGTGATCATTCAAAAAAAAAAAAAAAAGAAAGAAAAATCAGTTTTCCCTCAGTAGTTTTCATGATTCTTGATGCCCTATTGGTATATTTTTAAAAATAAATATTGCTAACAGTAAAAAACTATCTTCAGCATCAAATGATTTAAAGTAGCCTATCAAGATACTAAGGGCTTCCCTGGTGGCTCAGCAGGTAAAGAATCAGTCTACCAGTAGAGGAGACATGGGTTCGATCCTTGGGAAATCCCATGGACAGAGAAGCCTGGCGGGCTACAGTCCATGGGGTCACAAAAGAGTCTGACACGACTTAGCGACTAAACCACCACCACCACCAAGATCCTAAACATAAGAATGTCTGTTTTACTTTTTATAATTAGGTATGTGTCTTTTGAGATGTCTTTGTTAAATATGTCTTCTTTGAGAAAAAAAATTAAGTATCCTATCAGGAATTTTATAGAAGGGAAAAGGAATGAAAAGGCTCTGATGGAACCATATACTGAAATAGAAAAGTGCATTATTTTCTATGTTCAGTCTTGAAAAAAGACTTCTAACGAGCAACATGTATAACACATATAATGTGCCATGTATTTCCTGTTGGTCTTCAGACCTTGAAGAATTAAGGAGAAATTGAATAAAGATGGATAATATCAAGCATGACTCTTTATAAAAATGTGGATGAGATATTCCAGCTCTAGGACCTTGTTGCCATGCAGATGTGAATTGTTTAACTTGGAGAAGGGTTCATGGCGATCAAAATTTTGTTCAGCAGAAAACAGGAACTTAACAGAAAGTGCTCAGAGTTTCTCTCTGTGTTAGACCCCAGGACTCCAAAGAAAGGGGTTTCCTCTGAAACAGAAATGTGTTCAAATGTTAGTAAGCTAAAAACTCAGTGATTGAAGTTTCAATATTCTTTTTATTCTTGTGGTATCACACAAGGTTAATTGTTGGCTTGCCTGGGGGGACAATGGGTAAGGTCATCAGACTGCTATTTTGCTGTTAGTTCCAACAGTACACACCCACAAGGCAACTCAAAGGTCTCTACAGTATACTGGGGCTTTTATGAGCTGAAACCAGCAACCCTACCTCCCACTGACTTTTCACAGTTGTGCATGAGGACTTTTTCATCTGGAAAAGAATAATGTGTCTAGTCTAGGTGGAGTCGTCAGGGAAGAAAGAGTCCAGGCGCCCAGACTACTGGTTTCTCCTCTTCCACCTCCCCCTGTCTCTGGGCTGTGGAGCTTGGTCAGCCCTTTCTTTCTCTTCTGTGTGAGTCAGGTCATAAAGTGGCTGAGCTTGTTTCATTGGCAGCGTTGAGATTTTTGCCAGCCGAGTAACTGTTTCGTTACAGCCAACGTAGAGCATTGGGAATGCGAGATGCTGCTGGGGGTTGGGGGCAGGAGGTCCCCTCATTCAGGAGACTTTGTGGGCTTGTGCTGGAGGAGTCATGAGCTGTACATGCAGGAACACAATTTATCTTTTGCTTTTAAGAGTCCATTCATTTCCCTCCTACCTTCTTCACCCCACGGTGCCCCGCTGAGATCATAATTCTCTGTCGAGTGACATTCTGTCGCCATGGAAATGAGAGCATTGAATCTGGAATTTTATGAATGCACTGTACCAGCCAGTGGTCTCAATGTAGAAGAGGTAGGGAAAAAAAAAAGACCTTGACAGTGATTCGCAAGGTTTAATCTCCTACTAAATCTTTTGTTCTTTTGCTGACTTTTTAATTTAGAAACAAAAAGTCCACCATGGAATAGTAAGTCAGGGAGCCAAGGACAAGTAATGCTTCCTGAGGGCATGGAAAGTGGATGTTAGACATACGCTTGTCCCTTTAGTCTCTTACGGTTGCAAGAGATTCCTGAAACTTGAAAATATAGGAATAAATGGCCAGGCACCGAATTCATGGTTAATGTAACTGGTCTTGTCACTTGGGTGCTTTAAACACAAAATCAATGAACGTGTATCCTAGACAGACTTATCAGTATAACCAGGTACAAACATGCTCAACATTATTCTACTTTGCATCTTAAAAGTTAATAATTTGTGTCTTTCACGAGTGTTATCCTCCTCTTCCACGCAACTCAGATTTGTGTCTTGCATCTTCCCTTTCTTGGGTGGAGTTCAGAAACTGTTGGTGGTACATAGCCTCTGAAAAGTCAGAATAATGGGCAGCAGTGCCAGCAGAGACTGAAAACAGAGTCAGTGTCTGTGGCTGCAGTTCAACTGGCATCAAAACCTAACTTCCTGTTTAGGCTCCTTTGTGAGCAAAAGCTTGGTTTCAGATCTTAATACTGTTTTGGCTTCAGGAGCCCGGTGCCCACTCCAGGGTCACACTGAGACCAACTGGGCTGACTCAGAGGAAGGAGCCATCCTGTTGAGTCATCCACTCCACTTCCTGTGGGTCCAGAGTTTTCTTTGGAGGCTTCTCATCTAAGTGGTCCCTGGCCTTAGCCTGAAAAGTCTGGGAAACTCAGAAGGTTAAGACTTGAACATCTGCAGGACAGGCTTTTGCCCTGCATCTCTAGAGAAAGGCATCATTTCGTCCCAGGAACAGTTGATTTCAAGGAGAAATAGAAAACAAGGTGGGAGGGGGCGGGGGAATCAGTTTTCTGTTGTGACGGAGACACATCTCGCTGACGCACTTAAATGCTCCCCTTACCTGTGCCACTTTGCTCCCATATGGACTTACTGTAGGGGACACAGTGGGCTTCCCAGGTGACTCAGGGGGTAAAGGATTTGCCTGTAGTACCAGAGATGCAGGAGATGTGGGTTCGATTCCTGGGTCAGGAAGATCCCCTAGAGAAGGGATAGGCTACCCACTCCAGTATTCTTGGGCTTCTTTCGTGGCTCAGGTGGTAAAGAATCCACCTGCAATGCAGGAGGCCTGGGTTCAATCCCTGGGTCGGGAAGATCCCCTAGAGGAGGGCATGGCAGCCTACGCCAGTATACTTGCCTGGAGAATCCCACGGACAGAGGAGCCTGGCAGGCTACAGTCTAGAGGGTCGCAAGGAGTCAGACAGGACTGAAGCGACTTGGCACGCACTCAGGGGACATGCCAATCAGGGGTCTGATTTTTAAAGATCTATAACTTAAATAAAGATTTATAATCAGTGAAGGTCCACGTAAAGATGTACATACAAAAATGCAAAATATTTGAATAGGCTTGCCTTTCTCACAACTGGTACAGGTTAAGGAAACTGGTACCTAAACAACAGAGAAGTGTTCATCCCTTAGCGCTCATGAACTCAGTGTGTTGACATTGATGATGTAGGAAGGGATTCCATCCGTGTAGCTGTGACTCAGTGGTGGTGGGTTTAAGACTGGGCTAGTGAGGAAGAAGGTGCAAGAAAATTTTCATCTTCATCATGTGGAAGTTTTTTTTTTTAAGGTAGAACCATATCCTCTGAATTCACAATGACCAATGTTGTGATTTAGTATCTAAAATAATGCTGCAGTGCAAAGGTACTGCATGTTTACACTCTCTCTGCTTTGTTACTTCCTCAGGTGTAAGTTCAGGGATTCACTGTCTTTCCCACATTTCTTTCCTGCACTATGCACACGAGGTCACAAGAGAATGGTTAGCACCATCTGGAGGATGGATCCCATCTGATGGAAGAGCCACTTCGGCTCATTCCCATTAGAAGGGCCTCCAAGATCAACACACACAGGAACTGGCCCTGCTGGCTCCTGATGCTCGCAGAGTCATCCCTGCCCTCCTAGCGGGAAGGTGACCTCTTGCCGTAGCCACAGCGAGCGTCCCTCCCCTGACTTCCTGAGAAAAGGGTTCCTAGTGCCCGGTGGTCAAATAGCAAACGCTCCCCAGACTCTGCCAAAGGGGGAGTGCTCTGGTGGACTCTGAGATCATCACTAATGGTAATTATTAAAAATTGAGATGAACATTGCCTTTAAAACATTGAAGTCCCTTGTTTTAAACCCTGTTCAAACAGTCGGCTTACGTAGACTGTTTCTGCTCTCGCAAATAAATTTTATGATGGGATATTTAGAGTTTCGTTGGTTTTTTTTTTTTGGGGGGGGGAGGTACCCCAGGGAGCAGGTAGCGAGTCGGGAGAGGTAGCACATGGAGAATAATTCTCTTTAACTGATTAATAGTTTTATTTTATTTAACAACTACTGAATTAAGCAGCTTGTACCTTTAGTGTTTTTGACCCAGATGCACTGAGATGGCAGAAGTGTAGAACAATTGAAAATTATGGTTACAAAATTGCACCCACATTGCATATAACTGTATGTCTACTTGTATAAGTTTTATAAGTTTATCTTTTCTCCCCACCTAGATTGTGAACGAGTCAGAAATTACCTATTAATTTTATATATATCTTCTCAAAATGTCTCTGCTAATCAAAAGACTTAGGAGCATAGACCACTGAAACTGAAGATTTTCCAAACTGTCTGTTGACTGACATCTGGTTAGATTGCGAGCTCAGTTTACCTGGGAGAACAGCTAGCAGCATGCGCTAGCCAGTGATGGTGTGGTCTTAACTTCGTCTGGGAAGGCAAAGTGAATATTTCTGCAGTCGGATGAAACCATCTACCAAGTTCTATGTGCATCTAGCCTCGATAACATATGGCAACTAGTCCATGTGAATTACCTTCTAGACTAGGCTGATAGATACTAACAAGGTAATTAAGAACCGGGAGGCAGTTTCCATGCAAACTAGATGTTGTTGTTGTTGTTGTTTAGTTGCTAGGTTGCGTCCAACTCTTTGTGACCCCATGGACTGCAGCACACCAGGCTCCTCTGTCTTCCACTATTTCCTGGAGTTTGCTCAAATTCGTGTCCATTGAGTCAGTGATGCCATCCAATCATCTCATCCTCTGTCTCCCCCTTCTCCTCCTGCCCTCAGTCTTTCCCAGCATCAGGACTCTTTTCCAATGAGTTGGCTCTTTGCATCAGGTGGCCAAAGGATTGGAGTTTCAACTTCAGCATCAGTCCTTCCAATGAATATTCAGTACTGACTTCCTTTAGGATTGACTGGTTGGATCTCCTTGGAGTCCAAGGGACTCTCTCAAGACTCTTCTCCAACACCATAGTTTGAAAGCTTCTGTTCTTCGGTGTGCAGCCTTCTTTATGGTCCAGCTCTCACATCCGTATATGCTACTGCTGCTGCTGCTAAGTCATGTCAGTCGTGTCCGACTCTGTGTGACCCCATAGATGGTATCCAACAGGCTCCTCTGTCCCGGGGATTCTCCAGGCAAAAATACTAGAGTGGGTTGCCATTTCCTTCTCCAGTGCATGAAAGTGAAAAACGAAAGTGAAGTCGCTCAGTCATGTCCGACTCTTAGCAACCCCATGGACTTCAGCCTACCATGCTCCTCCATCCATGGGGATTCTCCAGGCAAGAATACTGGAGTGGGTTGCCATTGCCTTCTCCGATCCATACATGAGTACTGGAAAAACCATAGATTTGACTATTCTTGGCTCAAGAACCCCATGAACAGCATGAAAAGGGAAACTAGATACTTCAGAATAATACCTAAAGCAAGAGAGGCTAAGCCAAATTTCAGAGTCCTTAATAACCTCCAGCTGTCATGCAAATATATCAAGAATCACACCATTAGAAAACCTTAAGAAGTGAAGTGAAGTCGCTTCCCTGGTGGCTCAGAGATTAAAGCGTCTGCCTGCAATTCGGGAGACCTGGGTCAGGAAGATCCCCTGGAGAAGGAAATGGCAACCCACTCCAGTATTCTTGCCTGGAGAATCCCATGGATGGAGGAGCCTGGTGGGATACAGTCCATGGGGTCGCAAAGAGTTGGACACGACTGAGCAACTTAACTTTAACTTTAGCCTTTAAGAAGTGAAGTGAAGTCGCTCAGTCGTGTCCAACGCTTTGTGACCCTGTGGACTGTACCCCACCAGGCTCCTCCATCCATGGGATTCTCAGGCAAGAATATTGGAGTGGGTTGCCATTTCCTTCTCCAGGTGATCTTTCCGACTAGGGGATCGAACCCGGGTCTCCCGAATTGTAGGCAGACGCTTTACCGTCTGAGCCACGGGAAGTCAGAAAACCTCAGAGGCCATCCGAATCATGCCAGGTGTGTGGGTGACTCCTCCAGACCCCAAAGCCACTAAAGCCAGAGCAGAAACCAGATCCAAGGGAGCCTACAGCTCCTAACAGTGTCACCCTGTTTGATCATCAGTGAGCACTGGTGACACGTCTTTATCCTCCTGTTCAAAAAAAAATACCCTACCCTCAATATTCATTTCCTCAGCTGTGCGTGCACACCTAGCAAGAGCATATCCTATTTAGAAAAGTCAGCAGTGTGACACGTGCTTCAAAACCAGGATTCTGTAGGCAGAATCACCTGGGAAACTCTCTAATAACCATTGTCCCCTTAGAGATTTATAACACAGATTGGCACATAAAGGCTTTGAGAAGTTCTTAAAAAAAAAAAAAAAACTTCAACTTTGTATCCTAAAGTTATTTGCCTGCCTTGTGCTTTTTTATATTTAGCACATTAACATCCAGGAAACAGTGTTCCTGGAACATACTTTCAGAAATCTCCAGTGTGCTTGTCAGTTTCCAAACCTAGAGTGACGTTGGTAATCACCAGGTCAAACGTTAGGGACAGAGTGGAAGCAATGGAGTTTGTTTCCGGAGAATTGAGCAAACACTGGAAGATAGTGAAGGACAGGGAAGGCCAGTGTGCTGCAGTCCATGGGGTCACAAAGAGTCGGACACGACTGAGATACTGAACTGAACTGAAATGAAACAGCCTGGAAAAAAGAAACCTTTTTGTCCAGGGATTCTGTTAAACCTTCTAAGATATACACATCAAAATGAAACCCAAAGAGCACAGATATAAATTTCTTTGTAAGAAATATCACATGAAAAAGAATTTTTTTTTTTTTTTTGGCAGCGATTCACTTGACAATCTGAAAGGAAAATGTGTCCAATATAATTTTAACTCTACTAGGCTCCAAGGAACAAAATAGTAATAAGGTGTTATTACGTTGCAAGAGGAGTAATTAACCAGCCTCACAGTCTCTGGGCTCATCTCACTATATTTGCCTTTGTATATTTTGTGCTACAATCTGCTTTTGCAATATGTCTTGTGAGTTCTCATTTGAAAAGGGTGAGGGCTTGCTTCAAGAATCCAGCATTTTCCTTCTTCATTTTCTCCTTAAGTCAATTTCACATGATTTGACACTTACTTTCACTTAAAGTGAGCTTAAGAACCCCAAAATATTGTTAAGAGAATTCTCTAGTTTAGAAGGAAAAGCTGTATCTTTCTTTTTTTCAAATCCAAAACAACAACAACAAAATGCCTGTTCAAATAGCAAACAACAATATTCAGTAGATCACAATTGAATTTTACTCTCCTTTAAGGTCAATTGTTTCCACCCTCTTCTTGCTTGATTTTGATGTTTGGTGATAGGGGCTCCAAGTTCAGTTCAGTTGCTCAATTGTGTCCGACTCTTTGCGACTCCATGGACTGCAGCACGCCAGGCTCCCCTGTCCATCACCAACTCCCAGAGCTTGCTCACACTCATGTCTATCAAGTCGGTGATGCCATCCAACCATCTCATTGTCTGTCATCCCTTTCTCCTCCCGCCTTCAATCTTTCCCAGCATCAGCACCTTTTCCAAGGAGTCAGTTCTTCACATCAGGTGGTCAAAGGATTGGAGTTTCAGGGGCCCCAAACCAGTGACCGAATTGTGTGTTGTCATTAAAATGCCGCAGAGAAAATAGTAAATGTTTCTGTGCATGAACATGAAAACTCCAACTTCTGAAAAGAGCTCCTGTTTGCAGCAGCATGTGAGGGGTGAAGTGCGGTGGATAAGCTTTGGACCACACTTGGATCCGGGCATTTGAGGTCCCTCAGCCAAGTTGCAGAGTACACACGATTTCCGTGCCTTCTAGTTCCACTGCCTCTGGAAACATACAGCCAAGCAAAGGGAAACACAAGAGCATGCCTCCCAAAGCACAAAAGCAGTTCTATTTCCATTGCCTCACCTGGTGCTGACGCGAACGCAGTATGGGTTTCTTCGAAGTTTTAGGACAAGGTAGTGCTAAGTGCAACCTCAGTCCAATTCCAAGAAAAGGAGACTGGTCCGTTCCAGATCTTAAGGCTGTGTCTGTTAAAAAGCACACTTGCTGTATGATTTGTAGCCAGCTCTGTCATTTGCGTGTTGGGTTTATCATCTCCATGGGAAAAAAAATTCAGCAGCACCTTAGGAAGTGATCTGTCTGTGAGGGTCAGCTTTTAACCACAGCGCTTTTACAAATTGCAGCCATTAGGAAACCTGGGGTGATATATCTTTAAACTGATCTAACGGCAAGCAAAAGGATTTTCTGTGGAAGGAGAACTAATTCAGTAATTAGGGTGACAATGAAAAAAGGAGAGAGAGAGCAAAGGAAGATTTCGTTAGAACATCCTCAGGGCTCCGGGGCCGCGTCAGCTGCCTTCAGGTCAAGGGTTTTCTCAGCAACCCCACGTCCGCCTTTCTTGGCTTTGCAGTCAATGCCAAGGCGGGGCTGGGCACTCAGGAAGCTGCACGTTACACTTCCAGCTTGAGTAATTCACCTTTTTCCAGGCCTCCACTGTAGCTAAAATAAGCCTCCTTTGCACATGGGTTTTGCTGCCCCAGAACAGCTGGCGTTCCCAGCATTTCCCGACAGCGCTTCACTGCTCGAAACCGTGAGGTCCTCCCAGGGCACAGACACCGTGGTGCCCTTTGCTGGAGAGAACAGGGCAGCTGCACAGACTCCAGCTGCATCTCACGGGACCTGGTTCTCCCCAGGGTTAACAGATCCCTGGCGATATTGCTGTTTATCCCAACAGAAGTTTGCCATCAGATAAGCGTTTGCTTTGTAAACACGTTAGCTTTGCAGATTCAAATGCATCCTCCAGGAGCACCGCTTCTAACACTTAGACACATTTTTCCCCCCGTGGGCGGTCACCCCATTCATCAGTCAACAAAGAAAAGCAGTGATGGCAGAGGAAGAGGACTTACTGCCCCGTGAGAGAGCAAACAGGGCAAGAAAAGGCTCCTGCCAGGACCTTGCCAGCTGCCCTGCCAGAAGACACCAAGGGGTCCCAGCCGGCTAGCCGGTTAGCCAGCCGGGGCCACGTGGTGTCCCCTGCAGATGTCCAGGGCAGACTCCCTTGGGATAAGGGAGTCTCATGTGCAGAGCAGAGGCAGTAAAGCTGAGCAGCATCAGGGTCCCTTCTAGCCTGTCACCTTTCCTGCCATCTTACTTTGTGTCCCCTGTCTCGTAAATCCCCCGCTCCTGGCCACCTGGTCCTTGGACGATGTTTTCTGCCTCTCAGTAACCTCTGCATCTCTTCCCACTTAGCCTGAGTGTGCAAACTAACCTCAGCAGTAAACTGCTGGATGGCAGGTGGTCTCACTGGCCTCCATCCCTCTGGGATTCACCAGGCTTCCAGCCTTCTGCACAGGCACAACCCCTCCGGGCTGCAGAAATTTCCCAGGAGCTGCTGAACAAAGCTGCCAGAGGTGGGGCCACTGAGGATGAGGTCCAGGGCTGCGCATGCTCCAGAGATAAACGAGGTCTTGTGAGCGGTCACTGCACACGGTGCAGAATCTGTTGAGGCTGCAGCAACTCATGGTATCACTGTGGGCATTTTTCTTTTCTTTTTTTTTTGACTTAAAAATTTTTTATGTTCATATATAGATGAAGCTCAATGAAAAATTTCAGTGAGGAGAGCCCCTAGAACTAAGTAGAAAAAGTTGCATTTCTTTTTAATTGGAGGATAATTGCTTTATGATGATCTGTTAGTTTCTGCTGTACAACAACATGAATCAGCCATATGTATATATCCATCCCAGGCCTCGTGGCTTCCCTCCCATCCCACCCCACTGTGGGCATTTTTTCAAGTCCAGGATCCTAAGATGTCAAGGTCAAGGCTGCCTGGCCTGGTCAAACATCCTTACCTAAAGATTGTTGTTATTTAGTTGCTAAGTCATGTCCGACTCTTTGTGACCTGAGGGACTAGCCCACCAGTGTTCTGTCCATGGGATTCTCCAGGCAAAAATATAACTTCGTAAGAATGTCCATCTTTCTCTCTCTCTCTTTTTTTTTAAGGCTCTGCTGTAGCTATTGTTTTATTTTTTGGTTTACATAACTTGCAGAATGGTTAGTCCCTGGCGTTGTTTCCAGCTTGTGTGCTCCAAGTGCCCAGTTTCAGGCAGTTCCCACTCCAGCCCCACCCCGCTGCATCTCAGCTAACAATCCTGACCTGTTCTTTCCTTTCATCAGTGTTGATTGACAACATGGATAAGGTCCCGCCCTCAGGAGACTGACCCAAGAGAGGGGTGTTCAAGGCATGTGAGAAGCAGATCTCACTTGTTGCATCAAAATGAATGTTGGCCCTTGGGTCCTGGACTGAATACCTGTTCCCTGACGTGTTGTGATAAGAGGTGGTTTTCTGGCTCTTTCCTTCTCATGCTAGCCCATTACACACATTCCTACCAGATCAGCCTTCAAAACTCTACGCTAACAAGCTCTCAGTCTTTCCAGTTGCCAATCACATCCCTGACCTCACCCGACCTCTCATCCCTCCATCCCCCAGGCCCAGCCTCTTCTCTGTGAGCCCCGAGCAGACTCTGCTCCATCACTCCAAAGCCCCACCCAGAGCCCTCCCTGCTTCTCCTTGCCACCATAGAACCCTTCCCGTCTTCTCCAGCACACATGGGCCTGTCGCTGATCAAATGTCTCACTGTCAGTCCTTATCTTACCACCGTTTAGCATTTTAATCACTCTTTGCATGCGTGCTAAGTCACTTCAGTCATGTCCAACTCTTTGCAACCCCTTGGACTGTTGCCAGCCAGGCTCCTCTGTCCCTAGGATTTCCCAGGCAAGGATACTAGAGCCGGGTTGTCATGCCCTCCTCTAGGGGATCTTCCTGAGCCAGGGATCGAACCCGCATCTCTTCCATCTCCTGCACTGGCAGGCGGGTTCTTTACTACTAGCGCCACCTGGGAAGTCCCAATCTCTCTTTACTGGTTCTGTGTTCTCTAACTTCCTTAGAGGCAGAGACCTTGTCTCCAGTCTCTTTTGTATGCTCCACGGCCCTGGGCACGTGATAGCTGCTGAACCGTCTTCCTAACCAAGCGATTGCCAACAGGCCAGGTCCACACGGCACCTGCCTGGCCAAGATTTACCAGGTGACGGGCAGAGCTGGGAGGGCCCGAGGTAGACGCCTGGGTAGATGTCTGACTTAATGAGCTGTCGCTGAAAGCTGCTTTCGAACATGTGAAACTCATGCTGCGTGACACACACTGCCTGTTTCCTTCTAAAGCTGACAGATTAATGAAGATGTATTTTGAGTAATGGGGAATTTTCTTGGTTTTGCTTTGCTACTGCTGCTTGTGACTGCACAGCTGAATTTATTCAGAACCCATATCCACTTATCTTTTAAGCAAAGGAAATGTGTATAAATAATGAGAGGCGGGAAGGCGTTATTAAGGCAGAAGGAGCCTGGTTAGGCAGCACTTGGTGGAGAAGGTGCTTTGGGAATTACTGCATTGAATCTTATCTTTGCATTTTTATGGAATCACAAAGCACCTACTAATGTTCCCTTCCTGCTGCCCCTCACCTGCTCACTGTTGGAGAGCCTGAAGTTTCTTACAGTTTGAGTCATCACAGTCACTTCTGGAGGACTGAGCTTGTCATCACCCAGAAATAGAGTCCTTCACCAACCCCCTTGAGATCACACTGCAGGCCGTGTGGGTGTAACCCAGTGCATCCGGACAAAATTCGGAGCCTGAATCTCTCCACAGACTGCGGCTACTCCAAAAAGCAAGTTAATTCCAGACCTGCCCCAGGTCTTCAGGAATAATTTTCAGTATGCCCTGAACTAAAATTGCATCCTGAGACTTCCCTGCTGTCCAGGGGTTGAGACTCGGTGCTTCCAATGAAGGGGGCACCTGTTTGATCCCTGGTTGGGGAACTAAGATCCAACATGCTGCACAGTGTGGCCAAAAATAAATAAATGAATATAAAAATGGCTTTAAAAATGAAACATTTTTAAAATAAAAAAATTAATTAAGAATAATGAAATAAATAGAATAAGGGCTTCACAGTTGGCACTAGTGGTAAAGAATCCGCCTGTCAGTGCAGGAGACACAAGAGACACAGGTTTGATCGCTGGTTCAGGAAGATCCCCTAGAGGAAGAAATGGCACCCCACTCCAATATTCTTGCATGAAGAACCCCATGAACAGAGGAGCCTGCCCGGCTACCGTCCATGCGTTGCAAAGAGTCAGACACGACTGAGCATCTGAGCACTGACTGAGAGAATAAAATGCAATGGCATCCTGAGGTCCTGTGGGAGCCTTGGAAGTCCCTGATGTGCCCTGGCTTGTGTCAGGGCAGATGTCCACAGCATCATATCTCCAGAGTTTTTGTCTGGGGGAGGGAGAAAGTGTTGGTGATTTGCCTCCTTTGGTACTAAGCACTTTAATGGACATAATTTCAGTTAACCCTAAAATCTGCCCTACAGGAGACCCGTTGGGGCAAGCACTCCCATTTTACTAAGCACTGTGCATCTTAGAGAGGCAAGGTCTTGTGCCCAAAAGAACACAGCTAGGACAAGGGGGAACTCAGATCTCAGCGATGGCCCACATGCTCCCCGGCTCACTCAGCTGGATTTCCAGGCCAAAGTCCCAGCTCTGCCACAAACAGCTTTCTGACTTGGAAAAATTATTTTTTCCCTATGAGTTTCAGTCTCTCCATCTCTCACAAGAGCTAAGACTCCCTACTTTGCTGGGTTTTCAAAAGAATTAAATACACTGTGAGAACTCATGAGAAGATGGCTTGCGCACGCACCTATACACTTAGGACAGCTCTTGAAAACAGAACTTCATATCAGAATGCAGATCTCTACAGGGATGAATATGTAAGTTTAGATTTCTCCTTAGAAGTTCCTTTAAAATACATTTTCCAAAAGAAAAGAACCAGTGAAAAAGGGATTGGGTCTCATTCCAGATATATTTTAAGGTTCTAGTCCCTTCCAAAATTTACAGCCAACGTCAACAAATACTTGGTTTGTCTAATCTCTTTGTGGTTTGCCGAGAAGGTGGATTCAGTGTTTTTCAAAGTTGGGACTTCCTGTTTTTCCCTGATCAGTGTTTTTCTCTTTGAATTCTTCACTTTTTTGCATCAGCCAGGAACACATGTGGTGCAGTCATATGGAACTGTGTTTGAGAGGGTTAGAAATTAGGTGATATAATACTTGGTCATTTTTTATCTATTCAGTGGGCTTTCATCTTCACATGGCAGTAAGTGACTATAGAGAAAAAGCTTTTATTCTGTAGAAATGGTCTTTTAGCAGGACCAAAGGGGAAATTTTAATCATTTTACTTGTAAAGAAACATCATATTCTGTATTGAGTAATTGAAAGGAATCTTAAAGCTTTAAAACAGATTAAAATGTACTGTCAAAATTACACAATGAGAAAATCTACTTACTGCTCAAAGTCCAGAGCTCTCATTGGTTTTATCTTAATGTGCAATTAAAAAAAAAAACCAAATGTATTCTTTTTAATGGCTGAGTAATACTCCATTGTGTATATGTACCACAGCTTTCTTATCCATTCGTCTGCTGATGGGCATCTAGGTTGCTTCCATGTCCTGGCTATTATACACAACGGAGTATTACTCAGCCATTAAAAAGAATACATTTGAATCAGTTCTAATGAGGTGGATGAAACTGGAGCCTATTATACAGAGTGAAGTAAGCCAGAAAGAAAAACACCAATACAGTATACTAACCCATATATATGGAATTTAGAAAGATGGTAACAATAACCCTGTATGCGAGACAGCAAAAGAGACACAGATGTATAGAACAGTCTTTTGGACTCTGTGGGAGAGGGCAAGGGTGGGATGATTTGGGAGAATGGTATTGAAACATGTATAATATCAAATAAGAAATGAATCACCAGTCCACGTTCGATGCAGGATACAGGATGCTTGGGGCTGGTGCACTGGGATGACCCAGAGGGAGGGTGTGGGGAGGGAGGTGACGGGGGGGTTCAGGATGGGGAGCACGTGTACACCCATGGCGGATTCATGTTGATGTATGGCAAAACCAATACAATATTGTAAAGTAATTAGCCTCCAATTAAAATAAATAAATTTTTAAAAAATCTGCACTTTGCCATTTAGAAACTTAACAGATAGCCTTTAGAAATTCCCTTTTACTCTGTGTGAAATAGGAAGAAATGTTTGCTTTGGTTTATTCCCAAGTGTTAAGCAGAGGTTATCAAGCCAAAATCTCGAGCACTTCCAAGAATTCCTAGCAAAGGAACTTAGCATCTTGGTCATCAGCACTCTGAGACACATGAGTTTAAAGTACTTGAAGTGGACCTAAATGTATAGTGGGGATATTAAAGTTGGTTCAAAAACAAGTGTTTAAGCCATAAGGAAGCTCAAGGTTCAGGCTTGGTAAAACAGTTCTAACGTTGAGGTTGGAATGATTCTTAAATTCTTCTATAAATGCTGTTATATGTAATGCCAAATGAGTTTACATGTAGTTATACCCAAAGAGTATAGTTTTTGTACATTTCTTTTTGCACAGCTATTTAGGTCTCATTCCATATACTTTTATTCTAAAGCTCTTTTCCACTCATTCTGACCAATTGGAATTATCATCCTGTCTGTATGGCTTGTAGAGGTGCGCTGCTGTGTTTCTATCTTAGCACTGGTTGCATCAATGATCCTTCTGTGTGTTTCTCTCTTCACCTTTGTGTTCTCTCTCCCTCTCCCCCACTGCTTTTTCCATCTTCCTCTCCTGAGCCTGCCCCCTCCTTGTCATACAAAACCTCCCTAATCCCCAGGACTTTTACTGATGAACGATTCATTTTTGTTCGTTTGCAAAAAAATTCGTGTCCAACTCTTGCAACCCCCATGGACTGCAGCCTGCCAGGCTCAAGCCCCTAATTCAAAGGTTTGTGGGGAATATAAAGAAATATTCAAATACACTTAGAGCGTACAGCTTATTTACCTGGCCCCATGCTTTCTGTTGATCAGGGTACATGACATAAAGAAAGTGAAAGTCACTCAGTCATGTCCTGTATAGTCCATGGAATTCTCCAGACCAGAATACTGGAGTGGGTAGCCTTTCCCTTTTTATAATTAATAAATAATGTAATAATAAATATTGTATTTTATTATATATTTTATAAATGTGTACCAAGGTGAAAGGGAAAGTCACTCAGTCGTGTCTGACCCTTTGAGACCCCATGGACTATACAGTCCATGGAATTCTCCAGACCAGAATACTGGAGTGGGTATTTCCACTCCAGTGGATCTTTCTTTCTCCAGGGGATCTTCCCAACCCAGGGATAAAACCCAGGTCTCTCACATTGCAGGCAGATTCTTTACCAGCTGAGCCACAAGGGAAGCCCAAGAATACTGGAGTGGGTAGCCTACCCCTTCTCCAGTGGATCTTCCCAACCCAGGAATCGAACCGGGGTCTCCTGTATTATAGGCAGATTCTTTACCAACTGAGCCATGAGGGAAGCCCTTATGACCTGACATGGTGGCCATAAAAGATTAACTGTCTGTTTGACCATCGTATGATGTTTGTTGGTCAATAAAGAGCACGGTGCCAGGCAGATTGCCCATACTGACTTAGTATATGTGAGTGAATGAAATCATTCCATGAATAAATAAATGATGACAATAATTTCTCATGACAGGAGCAATCATATGGCTGAAACTTATTAGAGAGGGGTTCCTGGTGGGAAGAAAGATTTGACCCTGATCTCAGGGGATGGCAGATGCTGGCATTTCAGCTAGGATTAAGGGCTAGCACAGCAGGGAAATTCAGAGGTCAGGGTCTTCCCAAGGGGAGCACTGATAGTGAAGTTCATAGAACTCCAAGAAACCTTCCCTGCCCCTGGGTTCAGTGCCTTTCTGCAGTCGCCAGACTGTGTTACAATTGTGGTGTCACCTGTTCATAAGTATATCGTGACTTAAGTGCTAAAGTCAAAAAGGTGGTGGTGGTGGTGGTGGTTGTTGTTCAGTCACTCAGCCATGTCTGACTCTTTGCAATCCATGGACTATAACTCACCAGGCTCCTGTGTCCGTGGGATTCTCCAGGCAAGAATACTAGAGTGGGTAGCCAGTGCCTTCTCCAGGGGATCTTCCCAACCCAGGGATCAAACCCGGGTCTCCTGCATTGCAGGCAGATTCTTTACTGTCTGAGTCACCAGGGAAGCCCTGGTGGGAGGTAGAAGTAGGTAACAAAGGGCTTGAACATGCAGCAGCAGGAGGGTCAGTTAAACAAGAGCAGATCTGTCTTTTCTCACACTCAGAGGTCTAGATTTTGGAGACTTACAGCTGTCTTTGGACGGCACACAGCTTCTAGAATTCAGCCTCATGTTTAAGCTGTCAGAAATCAGGGTGTCTTTCAAGCAAGATGAACAAGGGGAACCCTTCCAAGAGGCATCATCCCAGGTCCTCACAAAAGCATGCTTATAATTTATCAAAAGGGACTTCCCTGATGGTCCAGTGGTTAGGACTCTACCCTTCCATTGCAGGGGTCACAGGTTCAATCCCTGATCAGGGAACTAAGATCCTGCATGCCACAGTGTGACCAAAAAAAAAAAAAACTTTGCTCTGTGGAGTGGTTCCCTGGCTTTTCATCTATCTTCTGTGTATTCATTTTTCATTTTAAACCATTGAAGTAACATACGTTCTTTGTCACAAGGAAAGCTATACAGATATGAGTGTCAAGCTGATTATTTTCCTCTTCCTGCCTCCCTTCATCCCATCTCTCCTAAAAATAAACAGTATTAAGGGTTTGGTGTATGTCACTCTCCAACTTTCTCTCTGCTTATCCCCATATATTTACCCATTTTTGAGGATCTTTTTTAAAAAAAATTTTTAGTGGAGTGAGAATATACTATATTGCTTACAGTACAACCTTCAGCTTCACACTATGAGCATGAGCTTTTATTTCCAGTTGGATATGTTTAGTTGCACCTCAAGCTCTGTGATTGCTGGTCAGCATGTCCCTGTGTGCATGGACCATATATGCAGCAAATAATAATCATTATTACTTAGCCTTTCCCATGTTGGCAGACAGACAGATTGTTGGCAACTGTCTGCCATTGCAAAGAATGCTTTAATGAACGCCTTTGTTTGAGAGGCATCCTGTACTCGGGCTTTATTTTGTTTGGGTAGATTCTAACAGGACATTACTGAATTAAAGAGACGGTATGCTCTAAATGGTAATATCTTTTGACATCTTCCTTTGCCAAGGATTAGAGTTGACACTCCAGCCAGTCCTGTATGAAATTTCCTTTTGCGCTGTATCTTCACTGGAGGCATGGAAGGAGCACCTGATGTGCCCAGTAGGTCTGTCTGGAGCCAGAGGGGGCCTGAGCTCCTGCCCCACTGGCAGCAGGGACATCAGGGTCTTCACATTCGGAATCACTGGGATCTTGAATGGGGTTGTGCTGTTGGGTTGGTCAAAAAGTTCATTTGGGTTTTTCCATGTGTGTGTGCGTGCTAAGTCACTCAGTCATGTCCAGCTCTTTGCAGCCCCATGGACTGTAACCCAAGAGGCGACTCTTGTCCATGGGATTCTCCAAGCAAGAATACTGGAGTGGGTTGCCATACTCTCCTCCAGGGGATCAAACCCACATCTATACATCTCCTGCATTGGGCAGCAGGTTCTTTACCACAACTTGGGAAGCCCATAACATGTTACAAAAACTAACGTTCTGGCCAACCCAATACTTTAACGGAGGCCCTTCTCAGGTGCTTACAGGAAGCTTCTGTGCAGGGAGCTTTCTGAGCCACTCATCCTGCAGAACTTCTCTGCCAGACTGCAGGGTCAAGGCTGACCAGGCCACAGGTCAAGGCCACACTCTCCCATCTATGCCAGCATCACTTGCAGCCAGGAGCCCACCCTAGACTCCTTTCAAAGGGAAAGACCTCAAGGGAGTCTTCACCCAGCCTAATCTACCTAAGGCTCTCAGATTCCTCAAACTACACTGCCATCAGAAAAAAGTAATGATTTCTTTTAGGAATATTTGCTTCTAGTATTTAACCATCTGGATGGGCATTGCAGGGGGGATGTTTATCCCACCTGCCCCACCCCTCCACCTGCCATCCTCAGTCTAGTGTTGAAGGAGGAAAGAGTGCCATACTCTAGATCTCCCTGGCTTCTGGTTTGGGCCACACCATGTATTAACCAAGAAACTTGGGCAAGTCACAGAATCCCTTTGAGCCCCTTTTCTATAAAATAGGAATTTTCCATGCTTGCTCTGTTGCTGTAGCATTGTTATATACATTATATAAGATAATGTGTGAAGGCCCATTCAAGATTCTGCCACACTGCCTATGTAAGAGGTTGGTATTCTTTATGTGATCCATAAGTCACGTTTCTGGAATACATTATTGTACACTCAGCAAATATACTTCTGTGGCTGCAGCATCCTTGGGGCTCTGAGGGCCAAGTGGACAGGGCCCACATGTCTCCTTTCATTGGGTCCTTTCGTCCCCTCATTCATGTAGACGAAAGACAGTGCTTCAGTCTACTCTGAATTCCCAAGATCCCAAACCTGAATTATAGTGAATCTGGATTTGCAGAAGGAAGCTCAGTATGTGCATTTACTGGCTCATTATTATGTACATGAAATAGCAAGTACAAAATGAATTCATTCTCTCTTTAGAAATTTTCAAAGCAGTTCAATTTTACCCACACCATTCTATAGCTTATTCCTTTATCATATCACTTTTCTGGTGAAAAATATTCATCACAAAACATGGTTATAGTTGTAAAAGCAAGCAAGAGAGCAAGTGAATCACTCAGCCGTGTCCGACTCTTTGCGACCCCATGGACTGTAGCCTACCAGGCTCCTCCATCCATGGGATTTTTCCAGGCAAGAATACTGGAGTGGGTTGCCATTCCCTTCTCCAGGGGCTCTTCCTGACCCAGGAATCAAACCTGTGTCTCCCACATTGCCTGCAGACACTTTACCATCTGAGTCACCAGGGAAGCCCCCAAACACTGGGCTCGTCCAGGATATGAACCCAAAGACAACATAAATTCAGAATATGTAGTTCTTGAGCCCTTGCTACAACTACTGACACCATTTGTCTCTTGCCTGGTTTGCTTGTGCTACAGTGACACTTGTGTCCCTTCCTTGTTTTGTGTTCTCAACAGTTTACTCAGTGAGATGATTATACTTTACCTATAATCTCAAAATCAGGTCAATAATTTAGACCAATAATAGCAGTGGAGGTCCTGACAAGCTTATTCACACAGCAAAGAAAACAGTGGCGTAGCTTTATCCCATTGTATATCACCTACTTGAATTGTGTTGGGATTCCTTTCTCAGTGTGTGTGTGAATCTGTGTAGCCGTGCACCAGTGTGTGCATCCATGGGCTGGAAGGACCAACCTGTTTAATGACTAATTTTGAATCTCACAGTCACCTCCAAAAATCAGTCAGTTCAAAAGCCCCAGACCCTTAGAGATCTTTCACAAAATTTGGTGTGTGCTAGTTACATAAATACCAGCAGTGAGTCATAGCTGAACCCTGAGCAGCAATAAATGAATCCCACAGTTGAGAATCCAGTAGGAATTCTGCACAAGCTAAAGATTCTAGGATGATGCATTATCCCAAGTGTAAAGGAAGATCAGAGACTTTCTGGAAAGGTGTCTCTCGAAGGCTGGAGAGCCTCTTAGCGTTTCTACCACCCTAGTGATGGAACTGGTACATAAGCTCAGGGAGACGCCCATGTGGTCTGCGTTCCCGGGTTTCATCCATACTCTTTGTTGTGTGGTGCTCATGCCAGAGCCTTAGTGACCTGATTTCTCTTAGCCTCATTTTCTTCGCACGACTCAGATGTATGATGACTTCAGCATCACTCCTTCCATCTTCCACTTTTATCCTCGTAGTGCTTGCAACACATCACAGTTTAAAAAATAATCCTGCGTCCACGTCTTTGGAATTTTCCATAAAATCAGTCTTCATCCCAAAGTTCTTTGTGTACTGCTCAGCTAATCCTCTCTGTTTAAAGAAAGCATTTGGCCCTGACTGTGAAGTCTATTTCAAAGTGAAAGGAGGGCTTGGTTCAGGATAACAGAATGATGGTTAAGATCTTAAGCCCAGAGGTCAAGATGTTCTGGCTTCTTCTCCCAGCTCTGTGCCTCCTAGACAAAGTGGTTTAGTCTCTCCATGTACCAGTGTTCTCGCCAGTAAGCTGGGAAATAATAATATATCCCTGACGGAGTGGACAGGAGAAGTGAAGCTCTTAGAACAGTGTCCATCACAGCACAAGATCCAGGAGATGTTAGCTTCCAAGACATTTCCATCATCGTTACTATGGTGGTCATTGGATTTCATAAGCTCCACAGGCAAATCAGCATAAGCTTTTTCTTCTCTTAGAATAAATACATTTGTAAATGTCAATACAAGCGCATTGATGACATTTCAGAATGTTGCAGTTGAGTCAGGAAAAGGAATGGAGCTTCAGAGCTGCTTGCTCAGAGGTCTACAGCCAAATTTAAGATGCTAGAGGAATCAAGAAAAAATATCTATTCCTAATCATGAAGACAGTATTAAGTAAGCAGAATACATAAGTATGTGCTCAGTTGTGCCTGACTCTTTGTGATACCGTAGGCTGTAGCCTGCCAGGCTCCTCCATCTGTGGAACTTTCCAGGTGAGAATACTGGAGTGGGTTTCTATTTCCTTCTATAGGGGATCATCCCCCACCCGAGGGATCGAACCCACATTTCCTGTGTCTTCTGCACTGGCAGGCAGATTCTTTACCACTGTGCCACCTGGTTTATAGGCAGAAAGAAAGCATGGAAGGTTAGTAAGAAGGCTCCCCAGATCCCAGGGTCAGTCTATTCCAGGCTACTGTTTATGGAGCTGTTGTTGTGTTAGTTGTTATTCTGTCTTTTGAATATAAAAGCATTTTAAACTTGGTTTTAAAGTGGGATGGATATAATCTTGACATATTAACCAAGAATTAGCATTATTTGGGGACCATATAACTTTATAAGTATTAAAAACTAGTAGGAAATATGGAATTTTAATAGTAAAGGTGTGCGATCAAGGTGAGGAATACATAAGGACTCTTAAATAGCATGGGAAGTGTTGGTTTTTTAAAGTGTGCTAGAATTTTCATAGTAATATTTCTTCCTTGTCAAGTCTCCCACCATCTTGAATTAAAGTTAAGTTTAGATAAATAGTGTTAGTCACTCAGTCGTGTCCAACTCTTTGTGACCCCATGAACTGTAGCCCACCAGGCTCCTCTGTCCGTGGAATTCTCCAGGCAAGAATATTGGAGTGGGTTGCCATTCCCTTCTTCAGGGTATCTCCCTGACCCAGGAATCGAACCTGGGTCTCCTGCATTGCAGGCAGATTCTTTGCCATCTGAGCCACCAGTGAAGCCCTAAGCTTCGTGCTCAAATGAAAGATCAAGAGGATTTGAGGAGGGTCCTGTGACACTAAAATTTATCCTTGAGTGAACTAACATCTTTCTGGAGTAAAAGATCAAAAGTAAAATGCTTTTTCTTTTCCCTGAAGTACTGAAGAAACCAACAGTTGAAAATTGAGTTTGCCAAATTTGGTACCTGTTTGGTAATTTGATCTTTATAGAAACTCCTCTCCAGGTGTGAGAAATGACAGAGAAAAGCAGTGTTATATTTTGGACATGCCCTGTGTTGTCTCCCAGTCTTCAGGAAGCACTAAGTACGGATGGTGCTGCCCGGAGCAAAGACTCTGATGACCAAAGCGACCAGGTTTCATTTTAGCACCACTCCCTTTAAACCACAACCTTGTGTGTGGGTGTCAAGCTCTTGGCCAGAGCTCCATAGACAGAGTGAGGCTGTCTCCTTTAGGGAGTTATAGATCCTTGAGAAAATAAAACATGGCTGGAAAACTACCGGGAAGATAAATGATCTAATTTAACCCAAACCACTGTTTAAAATACAGACAAACAGAACAATAAGAGTGGAAAATTATAGGAACCCAGACTCTTTGAGAGGATTGAAATCCAAGGTGCTGATTATCCATGTCACTGGAAGACGCTGTTCCCATAGGTAGCTCTGCTACACACGTACTTCTGAATTTTCCATTTCCCACAAATGCAAATTTTCTGAGGACCTTAAGTTTGAGAAAAAAATTTTAATGATATTTCTTTTGCCACAGTAATACTGAGTTGCTCCATGTCCATGTCACAGAACGTGTAATGGGATGGTTGAAGCTATAGACAGAGGAATAGTCTTTTATCAAAGAGATTAAATGACAATCTAGCCAGATAGAACATTACCCATCCCTTGTCCCACTGGTTTTTCTAATCCAGGGTGAAGCAAGTAAAGAAAGTATTCATCTTACTAGAAGTAAAGTAAAGGGACTTGCAGCATTTTATGTAATAGTCTGTTATTTTAGGGAACAAAACCAGTTTCCAAACCAACACCTTTTTCTGACAGGTTTTTTTTTTTTTTTTGAAGTATAGTGGTTTACAATGTTGTGTTAATTCCCGCTGTACAGCCAAGTGATTCAGTTTTACCTATATACACCTTCTTTTTTATATTCTTTCCTCTATGATTTATCACAGGATATTGAATATAGTTCCCTGTACTATAGAGTAGGACCTTGTTGTTTATCCATTCTATATGTCAGAGTTTGCATCTGCTAACCCCAAACTCGGGCTTCCCAGGCAGCTCAGATGGTAAAGCGTCTGCCTGCAATGTGGGAGACCAGGGTTCAATCCCTGGGTTGGGAAGATCCCCTGGAGAAGGAAATAGCAACCCACTCCAGTACTCTTACCTGGAAAATTCCATGGACAGGGGAGCCTGGTAGGCTATAGTCCATGGGGTCACAAGTGTTGGCCCAACCCTAAACTCACAGTCCATCCCTCCTGCCCCTCCTCCCCTCACCTTGGCAACCACAAATCTGTTCTCTACATCTGTGAGTCTGTTTCTTTTTTGCAGATAAATTTGTGTCAACTCAGCACCTTGTTGTGGAAAAATTTGAAGAGCCATTTCTATATGAGCAACATGATCATTTTCTTAGCGTGTGACCATAAATGTCAATTACAAGATTGGCATCCAGCTGTCCTTGGCACTGCTGAACTGGTGGCCCTCTCTCCCCAAGCCTGCTTACCCTTACAAGCACCCATCCTTCTGAATTTTGAGATTATCACCCTGCTTACCTGTCAGGGCACACTTAGCTCTTCGCAGGGTTCTCTCAGCTTCTCTGAGAAGATTCTCCTTTGAATTTAAACTTCTGATTTTCTTTTCATGGCAGCTGACTTCTGTTATAGGACTTGACTTCACAGGGGGACAGCTTGACATCCAAAGGACATGGGGGGAAAAGGAGCCGGAAAAAATCTTTGGTTAAGCTTTACACTTGAGTCTAATCATGTGGCCCAGTGCTAAATCCTATTTATGTCCACGTGTCTACTGTTAAGGAGTCACCTTATCCAGGATTTATTGGGTGCCCCTGTGACAGGGTAGAAATAGCAGGGGCAATGCTTGTCTATCTCGTGAGAAAATATCAGAGCTACAGGAAGGTATATGGTGCCACTGCCATATCTTTGCATATTTCAAATACATCAGTTCTACCAAAAATAGGTTTATTTACCCGGAAAAACCAAACCTGCTGTCAGAGGATTTTATGAAGGACAAGATACATCAGCTGGATGTTAGTTAACACATTTTTTTGGTTCACAGACTGAATTTTGGTTATGTGGCATGCATTGTGCTGGGTAGACACAGGAAGGCTGGTCAGCAGTAGTAGTCTGGTGAGACGAGCAGTTGAGTAACCAGGCAACCACAGTGCAGCGCAGTGAGCCCAGAACTGGGACCTGGGTCAGGGTACCAGGGAGCATGGCAGGTTGGGGGGTGTGGGGGGCACCTTCCAAAATGTGACTCCTGAACTGATTATGAGTTTACTAGGCAAGTGAGATCAGGCAAAGGTAAAGGTGATCCTGTATAGAGAAAAGAACTTGAGCAAAGACCTTTAGCTGAAAGAGAACATGGCATATTCAGAAAACCACTAATAGTCCAGGTGTACTTCCCCAGTGGCTCAGCAGTAAAGAATCACCTGCAACGCAGAAGAACCAACTTCGATCCCTGAGTCAGGAAGATTCCCCTGGAGGAGGAAATGACAACTCAGTCCAGTCTTCTTGTCTGGAGAATCCCATGGACAGAGGAGCCTGGCGGACTACTCTCCAAAGGGTCTCAAAGAGTCGGACATGACTGAAGCAACTGAGCACACACTCATAAAACACAGTGCCAGGCAAGCATAGAGAGTTGAGATCAGACAGACAAGCAAGGTCAGGTCACGAGTGGCCTTTATGAGAGGTCACTCGGTGCACAAATATTTATTTATAGGTTATTTATATATTATATATACAATTTATATTTATATTATTATAGATTATTATTTATAGATTTTATAGATGTCATCTATGCATGAGCCGGACACTGCCCCAGACCCTGATGGCAACTTTTATGGAGCCCACGGTCTGTGAACAGGATGCAGCCTTGAAGCACCTCGATGCCCTTGTAGGAATTTGGATTGTGTAATCTGACCATCATGTGGAGGGAAGAAGAGCTTGGAAAGGAGAAGACCACCAGTGACTTGACACAAGGCACGGTGGTGGGGCTGGAGAGAACTAGGCAGATTCAAGAGTGACTAAGGGAGGAGTATGGATAGAACCAAGCCATCAGTGAGTGTGACGGCTGAAAGGCATCCAGGGGGATCCTCAGGCTTCTGGGCTTAAACCTTGGATGCATTCATTCGAAGGAAACCCAAGAGGAAGGCCAAGACTGTGGGAACCCAGGTAGCCCAGTAGATGGTGAAGTTTTCGAAACGTGGAGTGTGAGGAACCAAGGGGCGTTCAGATGGAGGTGAGTGGATCTGAAACTTAAGAGAAGCCTGGAAAATCTGGAGAGATGGCCCGGAGACTCTTGAGCGGACAGGGAGCGATTGAAGTTGCGGTGAAGGGTAGGGGTGAGGGGCGGAGATTGCTGAGTCAGAGTGGAGAGCGCCAGGAGGCGAGCGGAACCCTGGGAACACCAGTATTTAAGAGACAAAGAAGAGGCATCCATCCAGGAGAAAGAACTGGAGCAGAAGAGCTAGGAGGAGAACCTAGAATCTTTTGTCATCGAAGACAGGGAGGAAAAAGTGTTTGAGTAGCCCAGAGGGCAGATCGGCTGAGAGGTCGGAAACAAGAAAACCAGAACCGGAAGTGCGCATTTAGTTCGGCGGGAAGAGCCTCTGTGGGGGAGGGGGAACCGGAACCGGAACCCAGTGGCTGCATTCAACGCAGCGTTCTGTGCTGACTCGTGTGGTGTGCCCAAAGCCTGTTAGAGCTGTAGTTCTGGGTTCCGGCACCTCTGAGGCAGCTATTGTAACAGGCTGAGGAATACATTGTTTGGAAAAAGTGGAAATAAGAAGCACAGGTGGCACATCATAGAAGTCATCTGTGAAAGGAAGGTGAGAAAGAAGGCCATACTGAGAGAAAGAGAGGAGTCAAGAGAAGCTTTATTTTTCAGAGGGAAGACACTTAAGCATGTTTGAGGATAGGAGAGGGCCTGTGGAAAGGTGAAAAGTGTTAGTCGCTCAGTCATGTCTGACAGTTTGCAACCTGGTGGACTGTAGCCGGCCAGGCTCCTCTGTCCATGGGATTCTCCAGGCAAGAATACTGGAGTGCGTAATCATTCCCTTCTCCAAGGAAAGAGTCAGACAAATAGCAAAGATCAGACAAGCGGGAGAGGAAGATAGTGGCTCCTACCCAGGTCCAAGAAACAGAAATGCAGAGACCTGCATTTACAGAGACGTGGATGGACCTAGATTCTGTCATACAGAGTGAAGTCAGTCAGAAAGAGATAGGCGTATTATATGCGGTATGGACCCCTAGGGGGAATGGGGAGGATGGGATGAATTGGGAGATTGGGATTAACATATATATACACTACTATGTATAAAATAGTTAACTAATGAGAAGCTGTTCTACAGACAGGGAACTCTACTCGATGCTCCGTTGGTGGCCTAAATGGGAAGGAAATCCAAAAAAGAAAGATATATATATATATCTGATTCACTTTGCTGTACAGCAGAAAATAGCATAACATTGTAAAGCCACTATATTCCAATAAAGATTTTTTTTTTTTAATAAAGGCAGTGTGAAAAAAAGAGAAATGTGAAAACCCAGGAAGCTAGCCCTGGTCAGACAGGCCTTTCCACTGTAACACCAAGAGGAGGTGGAGAAGGGTTTGGGAAACGTGCTTTGTTGAGCATTGTTTTACAGAGAGAAGCAACCGGAGAAATTTAGTTCCGACCTGATGGATTCCCTATTGCAGATGAAGTGGAAGTGAGGTTATCTGCCACTGAAGAGGGAACAAGGCAGCTGAGAAATTCAGAGAGCACAGATGGGAAGGATGGAAGGATAACTGAGCAGTGAACAGCCCGGTTGAGGATGGAGACCAGTGAGTCCTGGCAGCAGCCTATTTGTCACATGTTTTATTCCAGCCACTCTCAGAGCCTTCTAGATGAGGGTGGAGTGGGTAAATAATTCGATGACTCCAAGGTCAGAGATTTGCAGACAGTGAATTGTAGGTATTGACAATGGTGTAGTTAAAGTGATAACCATGACATGGAGGGTAAAATAAGGCAGGACAGAAAGGAGGAGCCGAGGGAGGAGATGGGTGAGATGAGAGGGCAACAAGTTTAGCAGAGTTCAGAATAGACAGAAGGGGAATGACAGGAAGAGCCTCAGATTCCCGGACAGGAGATCAGCCGTGGTGGCCTCCAGGCCTACTCTTAGGGACAGGGTGTCACCTCTTGGACCTGTTCCCGGGGTGGGGGTAGGGGGAACAGAGCTCTACCCAGCACCCAGCTAGCGAGGAACACCTGCTGTTCACATTGGTGTGAAATGATGGGCAGGATTGGGGTGAGGCAGTGACTCTTAGTTTGAAGACACTCAGTGTGCAGTGTCAAGATGTTTCTGGTCTCTAGAGCCCAAGTTTAAAATGTTAGGATCTCTTTTAGGGTTTAACAATCTAAGACAGTTCATACCAGAAAGGTCACGTGGGATTTGTTAGCCATTTCCCTAGAGGTTGTGGGTTTTCTTAGGGTTTTCTGTTCTGTTTTGTTTTATTTTGTTTTTTTCTTTTTCTTTTTTTTCCCCCACTTTTTAATATCCTGTCATTTTGCTGACTTTCGGGAGGAAAAAATTTAAACCCTAGAACACCATGAACCTGGCAGATACTGGGAGATAAGAAGGCAGGTAGGACCTGAAGAAAGCCTTCTGGAGCCAGATAAGTTTTGAAGTCAGATGTTGCACACTGCCGAGGATCCGCAGCACAGAGAATGCTGATCTGAAGTGTGATGAGGGCTGTGTGCCAGCCATCTGGGCCCAGAACCAAGCTGGGTTGAAGGGCAGCTTATAGTTATAGTGGTTGGAGTCCTGGTAGATGTGGCCCTAAAGTGTCTTTACTCTGGAAAACTTGTGAGTCCTTAGACACTTGATTTGAACAGAAAGTGAACCACTGTACTTACAACTCTCTAGGGACAGAATTGTGACTCCAAGTCTAATTCTTTCCAAAGACATCTCAGACACCTCCTTAGCTGAATTTCAAGACTGCAGCACTTGCTCTTTCCCAGCCTAAGCCGCCATTCTTCCCAGTCTTGGCTAAAGATGCAACCGTGTTCACAAGTGACCAGCCAGGACGCTGCTAGCTAACTGATGGATGCTGACCCAAGGTAACAGGGAAGGTTTGTTTACATGTATTTCTAGAAAGATACGAGGTTGAATCTTAGACTCCTTTCCATCTGTACCCTGGCCAGATGATCTCATTTAGTTTCTTGCCTTTAAATACTATCTATATGCTGACGGTCTCCAGATGTCCACAGCCCAGACTTTCCCCTGTACTCCAGGCTCACATAGCCAAATGTCTTACCTGATTTCTGTGTTTGGAATCCTACCAGTGTCTCACACCCAGTAGGGGACTGCCCAATGGAAACCTTGGTTTTCCTCCCCAACCTTCTCTCCCGAAGTGCCCTCACTCAGTAAGTAGTAACACCATTTGAGCAGTGACTCAAGCCAAAAAAACTAAACAGTTCTCCCTTTTCCTCACACCCACCATGTAGTCCATCATTAGTTTCATTTATTTTACCTCCCAAAAGCTTTCAAGCCAGGGCAGTAGGGGGATGAATTGGGAGATTGGGATTGACATATATACACTATCGATACATATACTCACTATTGATAACTAATGAAAACCTACTGTCATAGTACAGGGAACCCTACTCAATGCTCTGTGTTGCCTAAATGGGAAGGAAATCCAAAAAAAGGGGATATGTGTACGTATAACTGATTTTGCTTTGCTGTACAACAGAAACTAACACAACATTGTAAGGCAAGTATACTCTAATAAAAATTAAATTAAGAAAAAATACACAAAAAAGCTCTCTAGTCCATCAACTTCTCTCTGTCTCCCCATACACCCTCTTCCAAGCCATCACCTTCTCTTCTCTGGATCACCAGTGGACTCCTCACTTCCTGCTCTGTCTGACCCTCTCCAGGCCACGTCCGTGCCTGCAGCCAGGAGGATGGTCATTCCCACCTGGGCTCGGACCCTTTGACGGCTTCCCGCTGCTCTTGGATCAAAGCCCCATGTTCTTTACTGTGACCTGCGATGACTTTAGCACTACCTACTCTTCCGAATTCACCTTATATCCCCTCTACTCTCATTGGCTGCCCTCCTGCAGGTCCAGGTCTTCCTCCAGCTCTTCCTACAGCGGGTTCATTCTTGTTCTTCAACTCTCAGCTCAAATGTCACCTCTTTGAAGGAGTTTCCTTGTCTGGTACCTCTGAATAGGCTCCTCCCAGGAATCTCCAGCTCAGTAATTTCATTTCTTCAGCGTCCGTCGTGGGAAATGTTTATACTATTTGTGTATATTTCACTTCATGCCTTCAAACCCTCATCACTCACCTATCATGTGATCCCCTGTTATGTTTAGGACTGGGAATGTGGTATGAACCTAAGTTCTCTGTGCCCTGGAGCTTACATCCAATGGAGAAGGTAGATAGGAAGACAGATGACAAGTAAATAGCCAAATAACGTCTGGCCACCTGATAAGAAGAGCTGACTCATTGGAAAAGACCCTGATGCTGGGAAAGATTGAGGGCAGGAGGAGAAGGGGACGACAGAGGATGAGATGGTTGGATGGCATCGCTGACTCAATGGACATGGGTTGGGTGAACTCCGGGAGTTGGTGATGGACAGGGAGGCCTGGCGTGCTGTGGTTCATGGGGTCGCAAAGAGTCGGACACGACTGAGTGACTGAACTGAACTGAATGAACATGCTATGAAGAAAAACAGGGTAAGCAAATTGAAACGACAGATAAAGCAAACCGTAGGTGACAGAAGGGTGCCTGAGAACTAATGGCTGATAAGAAAACATCACAAATAAATAAGCAATAGGTGCTTTATTCAAACTAATTTGAAGAAGTAAATTATTATGAGAAAATTAATTTCAAGCCATACCTCACAATGTAAGTTCCAGGAGGAGTAGAAAGTTAAATGTGCAAATGAAACTATAAGCTAAACAAAATTGCCTTAGCTAAGGATGAGTAAGAATGACGAAGTCCAGAAGTATGGAGAGAAACTCCATGAAATGAAGGATTGGCTGCATAATAACTTCATATTTCTGGTATCAAAAGAAAATCATAAAATTAGGAAGGGAACAAACTGAGGGAAGTACTACAAATGCCAATAATAAAAGGCTCATAATATTAGCATAGCAAATCTCCTCAATTCTAAAGCTGTTTTTTCCTTGCATTTTAATGCTTCTTAAAGTCAGGATTTGTTTTGTCATCACAGCATACATTTAGTATGGCCAATAAGAATGTTAAAATACTAGCTCTTACAGACAATAACATCTTCATCTTACAATCAAAATGTGATTTTTTTCCCAAGTGTACACAAATTAGTATCAACATTGAAATTCCTAGTAGAAAACACCTAATTCATTCGTTCATCAAACAAATTCTTGAGTGTTTATAATGTAGCAAGGGGGCCTTCCCAGGTGGCACAGTGGTAAAGAATCTGCCTGCCAAAGCAGGAGACTCCAGAGACGCAGTTCGATCCCTGGGTGGGGAAGATCCCCAGAGTAGGAAATGGCAACCCGATCCAGTATTCTGGCCTGGAAAATCCCACGGGTGGAGGAGCCTGGTGGGCTAGAGTCCATAGGGTCACAAAGAGTGAGACGCGATTGAGAGGCTGAGTGTACACGCACACACAGTGTAGCAAGGTGGTAAGTGTATGGTGGTAAACAGAATGGGCATAAATCCTTGCTTTCAAGTGCCTCTTCTAGGCCAGTTGTGCGTGGTGCCCTGTATGCTACTTATAGACGATCTAAGATCTATTATTTCAGCGAGAATAAGAACTGTGATAGAAGCAGATCCAATCAAGTCAGCATGGCTCTAAACCCTGTGCTTTTTCCTCAAATTACCATAATTGTTGAGCTTAGCAGAGTGTTCACATCCAGTCTTGCTGACAGAGCTGTCATTCCTTATGTAATTTGATTTTCTTTCCTGCCTCAGCACTGGGTTTAGGACCCTGTCAAGGAGAAGTTGGTGGAAATAGCATTACCGTGGATGCCCCAGCCAGACTGATTGCTTTTTAGCAAAGAATAAAGCTTTGCCAGCAAGACACCTAAAAAAACTAATCCTACGTTATTTTAAAACTTGTGCTAATATGTAATATATCATTATATATTAATTATATCATTAATTATATATTTAAGTGCATGCTAAATCACTTCAGTCATGTCGGATTCTTTTTGACCCCATGGCCTGTAACCTGCCAGGCTCCTCTGTCCTGGGATTCTCCAGGCAAAAATTCTGGAGTGGGTTGCCATTTCCTACCCAGGGATCTTCCCAACCCAGGGATCAAACCTACATCTCTTAAATCTCCTGCATTGGCAGGTGGGTTCCTAACCACTAGTGCCACCTGGGAAGCCCTAAATTATATTTAATTTAAACTATATATTTAAACTTGAACACAATTTTAGCAATGAAAAGCAAGCAGTTTACAGTCAGAGTGGAGAAGGATGAGAAGGAAAAAGAACAAACCATACACTGTTCTCTATGACTGAGAGAAATGTAATTAGAAGCTGTATTGAGCGGGGGTCCCTGGAAACAGAGCATGCCTTGGGAAATTTTCATGTGACTGATTTATTGAGTGTGTGCTCTGGGAGAGGGGGAGCGGGAAGCAGTGGGTGGTGAGGAAAATTTAAAAAGGATGTGGTCTTCTCTGGACACTGCTTCCCACCTGATCCCACAGGGAGCTCCGGAGCATGAATTGTACCAGCGTTGATCCCACAGGGAGGCAGGGGAGGTGATCTTGTATATCCCTGTGTCAGCCCTTCATTGTCTGGGTGCTGCCTGGCGGGGGTCAGAAGTGCCCTAACCAACCCAAAGTGGCTGGGAGCAGTGTTTCCTGAGAAGGAGGCAGCTGTGAGCCTTGAGTGGCCAAGTCCCAGGACCTGGGGATGGATGTGCTGACCAGTAAGGGGCATCTGGGTGGGAAATCAACCACATCTACTGTAGAGGTCTGAAAGGAAATTAATCTGGGAAGATTATCGAGTGATAGATCTTGACACATAGCAGGAGTCCTCTGACACCATACACCTTTTGAACACAGGATTTATTGTCAAAGAGCTTGTTGGTTTTTAGTGTGCTTCAGGCTGATAAGATGTTAGATCAGCTTTGGTAGAAGGAAATTTGTTCCTAAGGAAGGCATCGTGTCAGGTATGAAGGTTCTGATGGAAAATTTTAAGTTATTACTGAAAAAAAAGGAAAAGAGAATGAGAGGTATAATTGGAAGCAGTTATCAAAAACTACCTTATATAATCGTACAAATGTTATTGGCTCAGCGGGTAAGGAATCTGTCTGCAATGCAGGAGACACAAGAGATAAGGGTTTGATTCCTAGCTTGGGAAGATCCTCTGGAGGAGGAATGTCAACCCACTCCAGGATTCTTGCCTGGGAAATCCGTAGCCTGGTGGGCTGTGGTCCATGGGGTCACAAAGAGTCAGACATGACTGAGTACATAGCATATGACACCTTATATAACACCACCTGTCAGAAGAATGACACTGAATTTCTACAAGTATCATATACTTTTATTATAGATTTTTCTAAAATAACCTTACACATTGGTATTTTCTACAATAAATACATTTTTGGCTAACTGCTTTGCATAGATTGTTCAACTACATAATGGTAGGTAAACAACAGGGACACTTGCCAGAATCCCTGGAATGTACAGCACCGAGAGTGAGCCCCAGGATCAGCAGTAGACGCTGAGTGATAATGACGTGTCAGTGTAGGTTCATGGACTGTAGTCAGTGTAGCTTTCTACGGGGATGCTGTGTGTGCTTGGGGAAGAGGGAATGTAGCAGCTGTCCGTACTTTCTGCTCCACTTTACTGTGAGCCTAAAACTAATCCGAGAAATTAAGTCTATTTTAAAAGTGTATATACAATGGAATATTAGTTATAAAGCAGAATGAAATAATGCCCTTTGCAGCTGCATGGATAGATCTAGAGATTATCATAGTAAATAAAGTCAGAGAGAAAAAAACAAAAACATATGATATCACTTCTATGTGGAATCTAAAAAAATTATACAAATGAACTTATTTATGAAACAGAAACAAACTCACAGACAGAAAACAAACATGGTTCCCAAAAAGGAAAGAGGGTGGGAGAGGGATAAATTAGGAGTTCGGGATTAACAGATACACACTACTATATATAAAATAGATAACCAGCAAGGATTAACTGTACAGCACAGGGAACTATATTCAGCATCTTGTAATGAACAATAATTGAAAAGAATCTGGAAAAGAATATGTTTAACTGAATCACTTAATTACACACCAGAATCTAACCCAGCATTATAAATTACCTAAACTTCAATAAAACTAAATTAAAAAAATGAGAAGTGTATGCAGAAAGCTGATCTCCTGCCTGTGCAGTTGCCTGTTCCTAAAGACAGAGGTGATATTCTGGTGACATTTTTATTTATTTATTTATTTTTGTAGTCAGAAAAATTCATTTATTTATTTATTTTAATTGGAGGCTAATTACTTTACAATATTATAGTGGTTTTTGCAATACATTGACATGAATCAGCCACGAGTGTACATGTGTCCCCCATCCTGAAGCCCCCCACCTCTCTCCCCATCCCCATCCCTCAGGGTCATCCCAGTGCACCAGCCCTGAGCACCCTGTCTCATGCATCGAACCTGGAGTGTGGTGATCTGTTTCACATATGATAATATACATTTTTCAATGCTATTCTCTCAAATCATCCCACCCTTGCCTTCTCCCACAGAGTCCAAAAATCTGTTCTTACATCTGTGTCTCTTTTGCTGTTTCTCATATGGAGTCATCATTACCATCTTTCTAAATTCCATATATATGCCTTAGTATACTATATGGGTGTTTTTCTTTCTGACTTACTTCATTGTGTATAATAGGCTCCAGTTTCATCCACCTCATTAGAACTGATTTAAATGCATTCTTTTTAATGACTGAGTAATATTCCATTGTGTATATGTACCACAGCTTTCTTATCCATTCATCTGCTGATGGACATTTAGGTTGCTTCCTTGTCCTGGCTATTGTAAACAGTCCTGCAATGAACATTGGGGTACACGTGTCTCTTTCAATTCTGGTTTCCTCAGTGTGTATGCCCAGCAGTGGGATTGCTGGGTCATAAGGCAGTTCTATTTCCAGTTTTTTAAGGAATCTCCACACTGTTCTCCATAGTGGCTGTACTAGTTTGCATTCCCACCAACAGTGTAAGAGGGTTCCTTTTCTCCACACCCTCTCCAGCATTAATTGTTTGTAGACTTTTTGATAGCAGCCATCTGGTGACATTTTTAAAACAAAGTTCTTCTACTTAGACATCCATTCCCACAAGCTCCGATCTAATTTATTCGTCTGTGTGCTCAGTCTCGCAATCTTATCCCACTCTTTGCAACCCTATGGACTATAGCCCATCTAGCTCCTCTGTCCATGGAATTCTCCAGGCAAGAATACTGAAGTGGGTAGCCATTCTCTCCCCCAGAGGATCTTCCAGGTTCAGGGATCAAAGCCCAGGCTCTGTGTCTCCTACGTTGGCAAGTGGATTCTGTATCGCTAGTGCCAACCTGGGAGGCCCCAATTTACTCATCTAGTAGGTGGAAAAGTTAGAAGCTCAGAGGGTGGTCCCTCATAGGGGATGGTTAAAACAGAGTATTCTATGGCCACATCTCCAGCAAGAATTATTCAAAAACAGTGTATTTAAAGATTTTCTTTTCCTATTTGTCTGCACAAAGATCAGGAATATATTTCAAATTAAAGCACAATAAGAATCAGGTGAATAGCATCCACAGATGGTATAAAAATTCCATCAATACCCATTTTCATGACATAGAGCTTACATTATGCTATGAAGGATACATACATAAGTACAATATTTCACACATACATACACACAGGGGAAAAAAGGACCCATCACCCACTCCATATAAAGTGGTTGACCCATTTCCAAAATGTCTGTTGCTATTGTGTAGATTCAGCCTGCAAATAAAATTTAACATGTTAACCTTTTAACCAGAACATCTTAGAATTATTTTCTGATATTAACATAGAACACTTGTTGGGTTTTTTCTGTTCCTTTCATAGGAATTTCATAGGTGATAGTGGACAGCTATCTCCCCCATAAGAAGATATTTCAAACTGAAGCTAATATGGATGAAAATGAAAATAAATAACCTTTATCAAATTACAGTGAGACTTACCCTATAAGCTGCTTAGCGTTCCTATGGAAACACAACCTGCTGCGTTTTATTGTGGGAGAGAAGACAACGTTTCTAATGCTGTTTGTGGGTCTCTTCCCTCCACAGGCCTTGAACCGGGGGATCGCTGCTGTCAAGGAAGATGCAGTGGAGATGCTGGCCAGCTACGGGCTGGCCTACTCCTTAATGAAGTTCTTCACAGGGCCCATGAGTGACTTCAAGAACGTGGGCCTGGTGTTTGTGAACAGCAAGCGGGACAGGACCAAAGCTGTCCTGTGCATGGTGGTGGCCGGGGCCATTGCCGCCGTCTTCCACACCCTCATAGGTAAGACTGTCGGTCGTCCCTTAAGAATCCAGCTTTGCCAATTCCCTGTTCCTCTTAATCTATTTATGTGTATTTATTGTAGTAAGTGATTTCTTCCATAATTATTAAGTATCATGAGAATTTTAAGGGCTGGGGGGAATGGAGTTGGTACTTCTAGGGCAAAAAAAAGAGACATCCTTTCTCTAGGAAATTGTGTGTCTCTGGTTCCCAAACCCTGTGTCAGAGAAGGAGGAGTTCCATTAATATGTGATCAGATTTAGGACTTCCCTGGTGGCTCAGATGATAAAGCGTCTGCCTACAATGCCGGAGACCCAGGTTCAATCCCTGGGTCGGGAAAATCTCCTGGAGAAGGAAATGGCAACCCACTCCAGTATTCTCGCCTGGAAAATCCCATGGACGGAGGAACCTGGTAGACTACAGTCCAAGGGGTCGCAGAGTTGGACACAACTGAGCAACCTCACTCACTTTTGTTAAGGCTTCCCTGGTGGCTCAGATTATAAAGAATCCATCTCAATGTAGAAGACCAGGGTTCGATCCCTGGTTAGGGAAGATCTTCTGGAGAAGGGAATGGCTACCCACTCCATATCCTTGCCTGGAGAATCCCATGGACAGAGGAGCCTGGCGGGCTACAGTCCTTGAGGTCAAAAAGAGTCAGACATGACTGAGCAACTAAGCACAACATACACACACACACAAAGATAAAAAAAGTCAGGTGCTTTTGTTAGACAGACGTTACTTAACCTTTTTTTTCAAATTGAAGTGTAGTCGATTTACAATATTGTGTTAATTTCAGGTGTACAGCACACTGATTCAGCTATATATATAACTTTTTCAGATTCTTTTCTGTTATAGTTATTACAAGATATTGACTAGAGTTCCCTGTGCTATACAGTAGGACCTTGGTGCTTATCTACTTTATCAGACTCACTTAATCTTAAGAATAAAAACAGAATGAGCATTATTTAGGATTAATTCTCATCAGCAGTGAAAACAAATGAGATTGTCTTCTGTATTAAAATTGTCTCATTTTAGGACCTCATGCTTCTATTTTAGATGAGACTTGACACTCTGGGCATAACATTCTTTGCATCAAACAAGAAAATTAAGTCACACAGAGTGATTGACCCGTGGTTGGAAAGCCCTTTCCTTTAGAGTCAGAGCTCTACTTCTGCTGCCTTCAGGGTAGTGATAAAAACCCTTAAGGGCACAATTTCAGAACCTGTAGACTTCAAAACAGCTCAGCTTACCTGGCATAAAAGTTGAATGACCCATCTACTGAACCCAGTTACATGAAGCCCGTGAACAACCCTTCACAAACCCGTTGTGTGTCTTCAGCTTGGCCCTGGTTGCCTGAGAACCATGAATGTCCGTGCTGAATGAAGAGCCAGGAGATTAACCCACACCATTTCCCATGTACTCAGGTGTCAACTCAAGTTTACTCATACAATTGTGAATCTGAAAGTAAATAGAGCCAGCTCTTTGTGGGTTTCCTTTTTAATAGAGCATAGGATTTTGTGCTAAGAACAATGAGGACCAGAAGATGCTTCCCGTGGGCCAAATATCCAGACCAAGTGTTGCTGTTGATCATTTTCATTTGGACTGAGAGCTTCAGGGTGTGGGGTGGAGAGGAGATGCCTTTCTTGCCCTCAACTTACACCCTGAATACTGAGCTCTCTACTGAGTTTTAAAGGAAACTTCAGCAACAAGAATTCATCTGGGCCATTTTCATAGATGGCACAGTGGCTCAGTCAGTAAAGAATCTGCCTGCAGTGCAGGAGACCTGGGTTCGATCCCTAGGTCAGGAGGATCCCGTGGAGAGGGAAATGGCAACCCACCACAGTATTTTTGCCTGGGAAATCCCATGGGCAGAGGAGCCTGGTGGGCTACAGTCCACGGGGTTGCAAGAGTCGGACACGATTTAACAACTAAGCTGCCACCAACCAACACCATGTGTATCTGAGAAAATGACATACGTGAAATGAGCAGGTCTAAATAAGTTTTTGCCTAAAAAAGGAAGACAAATTAGTTCCTTTTTATAAAATTCCTTCCAAATAAACCCAACATTTCCTGTTTTATGAGGGAATGAGACTTTGGGACTCATAGCTAATTACTAGCTGTCTGTAATTAAGGAAAACTTGAGTTTTCTGTGTTATTGACGCTGTTGGGAGGAACAATTTGGTCACTGAAATAAAAATTGAAGTCATTTTCTAATTTAAATCCAAGTTTTTCAACTTTAAGATGGAATCCTAAAATCTTAAATTTGAACCAAAATGGTTCTACCTCCAGATATTTAACAACTGTTTTTATCACTGTTGATATTTTTACAATTACTATATAACATTTCCCCCCCCCAAACAAATGCTTTCCACAGTCACTACAGAAACACATATCAATTTCTTTCAAACATTTAAAACTCAAAATTTAATGATTTTTCCACCTGTAGTATATTGGGCTCATTTCAATTTTCTGTCTAAGGGTTTAATTCTTCTCTTGCCTTGTCTGCTACATCAGACATATTTGCTCATCTTCTTGTCTCCTCTTTCTGTTTTTTTGTTTTTGTTTTTAAGTATCCTGTAAGTCTTTCTGGGGCTTCCCTGGTGGCTCAGGAGTAAAGAATCACCTGCAATGCAGGAGACACAGGAGATGTGGGTTCAATCCCTGGATGGGGAAGATCCCCTGGAGGAGAACGTGGCAACCCACTCCAGTATTCTTGGCAGGTAGATCCCGTGAACAGAGTAGCCTAGCAGGATGCTGTCCATGGGGTTGCAAAGAGTTGGACACAACTGAAGTGACTGAGCACTCAAGCTTTTCTGTCCTCAGATCTTGCCAATGGTTTCCCAGAAGCTTGACCACAAGCTCCAGATAGGATGTTGATCTCTTTGCCTCATTTTCCAACATAATTTTCTCATCATCAATAAACATCCACCCATTTAGTTTCTACGTTACAATGTGTCACCTACACTAGACACTAAAACCATTTCTCATGTCTTAGTCATGCTAAAAACAGCTACTTACATCTCTACTTAAACAGTTAGCTCTCAGATGTCTATGCTTGGGACAAGGAAACAGTGATAGATAAAACAGAAAGGCAAATATTCCAGATATATTTGACTTGAGAAGCCATCATCTGTTCTCAGGCAGTCTTCTAATTGTATTGCTTGGCCTGAGAGTGAAATGAGTATGTATTTAGCTCAGTAGGCAAAGAATCTGCCTGCAATGCAGGAGACCCAGGTTCAATCCCTGGGTCGGGAGGATCCCCTGGAGATGGAAACAGCAACCCACTCCAGTATTCTTGCCTGGAAAATCCCATGGACAGAGGAGCCTGGCAGGCTACAGTCCATGGGTCTCGAGAGTCGGACATGACTGAGCAACTAAACCACTACCACGACCACCATTCCTCACACGAGCAGCTCCTCGGTAAGGCTCAGAGTCCGTACAAGAAGCAAGGTGTTCCCGGTTCACCAGCTTAACTCACAGGGTGAGAAACCAGAGTGATCGAGGCCAGAAGCCTAGTTTCTTTATATTCCTTTGTTCAGGCGAAACCAGTCTTACTGCCTTAAATGTTCGTTTTTAGGTGCTATTTCCCTATCTCCTTAATGGATTTCTTTCTTTTATCAAGACCTTCTAACTTTTCCATAGCATTTATGTAAGGACATTTGAGAGCAGAGGGGAGGAAGAGATTCTTTCTCTTAGGGTTGTGTTCTGAAAAGCTCACGAGGTGAGTCATCTTCTGTTGTTATTCGGTCAGTCGTGTCCCAGTCTGTGCGACCCCGTGGACTGCAGCACACCAGGCTTCCCTGTCCTTCACTATCCCCCAGAGTTTGCTCTAACTCATTTCTATTGAATTGGTGATGCCATCCAACCATCTCATCCTCTGTTGCCCATCTCCTCCTGCCCTCAATCTTTCCCAGCATCAAGATCTTTTCCAGTGTGTCAGCTCTTCACATCAGGTAGCCAAAGGCTTGGAGCTCTGGCTTCAGCATCAGTCCGGAAGGAGTATTCAGGCTTGATTGGTTTGATCTCCTTGCAGTCCAAGGGACTTCAGTCCTCTTCTAACTGGCTCTGAAAACATGAGCTGTATTTCAGCCCGTGCAGTGTTCAGTTGCTCCAGTCGTGTCTGGCTCTTTGCGATCCTGTGGACGTAGCCCACCACGTGCCTCTGTCCTTGGGATTCTCCAGGCAAGAATACTAGCGTGGGTTATTACCATGCCCTCCTCCAGGAATCAAACCTGCGTCTCTGACATCTCCTGCATTGGCACGCAGGTTCTTTACCACTAGTGACATGTGTGGATCACGCATCCCTTTCTAATTTTTCCCTTATCTTTGATACAAGATGGACTTGTGAGTTTGACCCAAGGCTCTAAATGACTATTTTGTCTCACCGCATAAGATTACAAATGGTGACTTTTCTTATCTATTATGTTTCCTTAATTCCATCCAATCTCAGGCTGTGGCTTTAACACCACCACCCTATTGGGCGTTTGTTTGTTTTTTCAGTTTAATGGCCAACTCCTTGATTTCTTTTTGCTTTGTTTCCTAATTTACCTGTTTATTCATTTTATTCTTTACCATCATAGTTACTTTTCCCAGCAAGATGTCATCTGTAGTTTTAATGAATATACTTCTTTATTCAAACACATTTATAGATAAAATTCGACCATCCCTTATGATATTATTAGCATTCTTGTTAATTCTAAAGAGACATACCATTAGTATTAGTAGAGCTGACCTTCCTGCTTTTCACTTGAGGGGCTTTGACTAAAGGGGAGTGAGACTAAGAATTGCCCTTTTTTTAACTCACTTTTTGGAGAAGGTGATGGCAATCCACCCCAGTACTCTTGCCTGAAAAATCCCATGGGCGGAGGAGCCTGGTAGGCTGAAGTCCATGGGGTCACTAAGAGTCGGACACGACTGATCGACTTCACTTTCACTTTTCACTTTCATGCATTGGAGAAGGAAATGGCAACTCACTCCAGTGTTCTTGCCTGGAGAATCCCAGGGACAGAGGAGCCTGGTAGGCTGCCGTCTATGGGGTCGCACAGAGTCGGACACAACTGAAGCGACTTAGCATCAGCAGCAGCAGTAACTCACTTTTAATCCCTGTCTGTCCTATCAGTGGTCCAACAAATTGCTTACTGACCAAATAGTATGTGCGTGTCGTTCAAGTCCTACTAACGATAAGCTGGGTACAGAAGTGAGACGAACACAAAACAGATGGTGGCCAGATACACCCTTCTTCTCAAAGAGATGTAGTTAATGGGAAAGTGTGCCTGTTCAGCATGGATTTCTAGAAGCAAAAGCTATTTTCAGCTGTGAAAATTTTTATGATACTGTAATATGTAGCATTTATTTTTCTCTTTCTGACTTAAACTTCACTCTGTATGACAGTATCTGAATCTATCCACATTCTCAGCAAAGAGCACAGTTCCATTCCTTTTTATGGCTGAGTAATGGAAAAAGCAAGAGAGTTCCAGAAAAACATCTATTTCTGCTTTATTGACTATGCCAAAGCCTTTGACTGTGTGGGTCACAATAAACTGTGGAAAATTCTGAAAGAGATGGGAATATCAGACCACCTGATCTGCCTCTTGAGAAATTTCTATGCAGGTCAGGAAGCAACAGTTAGAACTGGACATGGACCAACAGACTGGTTCCAAATAGAAAAAGGAGTACGTCAAGGCTGTATATTGTCACCCTGCTTATTTAACTTATATGCAGAGTACATCATGAGAAACGCTGGACTGGAAGAAACACAAGCTGGAATCAAGATTGCTGGGAGAAATATCAATAACCTCAGATATGCAGATGACACCACCCTTACGGCAGAAAGTGAAGAGGAACTCAAAAGCCTCTTGATGAAAGTGAAAGTGGAGAGTGAAAAAGTTGGCTTAAAGCCCAATATTCAGAAAATGAAGATCATGGCATCTGGTCCCATCACTTCATGGGAAATAGATGGGGAAACAGTGGAAACAGTGTCAGACTTTATTTTTCTGGGCTCCAAAATCAGTGCAGATGGTGACTGCAGCCATGAAATTAAAAGACGCTTACTCCTTGGAAGCAAAGTTATGACCAACCTAGATAGCATATTGAAAAGCAGAGACATTACTTTGCCAACAAAGGTTCGTCTAGTCAAGGCTATGATTTTTCCTGTGGTCATGTATGGATGTGAGAGTTGGACTGTGAAGAAGGCTGAGCACCGAAGAATTGATGCTTTTGAACTGTGGTGTTGGAGAAGACTCTTGAGAGTCCCTTGGACTGCTAGGAGATCCAACCAGTCCATTCTGAAGGAGATCAGCCCTGGGATTTCTTTGGAAGGATTGATGCTAAAGCTGAAACTCCAGTGCTTTGGCCACCTCATGTGAAGAGTTGACTCATTGGAAAAGACTCTGATGCTGGGAGGGATTGGGGGCAAGAGGAGAAGGGGACGACAAAGGACGAGATGGCTGGATGGCATCACTGACTCAATGGATGTGAGTCTCAGTGAACTCCGGGAGTTGGTGATGGACAGGGAGGCCTGGCGTGCTGCGATTCATGGGGTCGCAAAGAGTCGGACATGACTGAGTGACTGATCTGATCTGATCTGATCTGATACTATATGTATACATATATACTACTATATACATATACATATATACTACTATGTATAAAATAGATGACTAATGAGAACCTACTGTAAAATAAATATTTTTAAAAAGAAAAGCAAGATGGTAGAAGTAAACCAGAGTCAAAGTTGAAGGAGTCAAAAGTGGATTTGAGCGAGCACAGTGACAGTGGAGAAGGCAAGACAAGGGGCTATTGGGTGGTGGGGAAGATGTGGGAGGCACACAGCCACCATACATTTATAAATAGGGGATAATAAAGCAGGAAAAAGGGTTCAGTGTTGAATGTCACAAGTACCAGGTGGATGTCTGATGCTCAGGTTGGGGCAGGTAACCCAGCACAGGAGATGTGCAGCCTGAGACTATGGAAGAGCCCATTAAACAACACACATGGCCAAGGGGGAGGAAGAACGAAAGGGAAGGAGAGCAGGGAAGGGCCAAGCAGAAAGAGGACCAGCAAAGAGGGCATTAGGCACTTAGCCCTGCAGCTGTCCCTGGGTCCCTTGGAGGGCCTTTGATACCAGTGGGCATTTTTTGTTGTTGTTGTTACATCTCAGTGACAACTATATAAAATAAAACAAATTTATCAGTTCAACTCAGTCACTCAGTTGTGTCTGACTCTTTGCGACCCCATGGTCTGCACACCAGGCTTCCCTGTCCTTCACCATCTCCCGGAACTTGCTCAAACTCATGTCTATTGAGTTGGTGATGCCATCCAATCATCTCATCCTCTGTTCTCCCCTTCTCCTCCTGCCTTCAATCTTTCCCAGCATCAGGGTCTTTTCCAATGAGTCAGCTTTTCACATCAGGTGGCCAAAGTATTGGAGTTTCAGCTTCAGCATCACTCCTTCCAATGAACACCCAGGACCGATCTCCTTCAGGATGGACTGGTTGGATCTCCTTGCTGACCAAGGGACTCTCAAGAATCTTCTCTAGCACCACAGTTCAAAAGCATAAATTCTTTGGGGCTCAGCTTTCTTTATAGTCCAACTCTCACATCCATACATGACTACTGGAAAAGCCAAAACTTTGACTAGACAGACCTTTGTTGGCAAAGTAATGTCTCTGCTTTTTAATGTGCTGTCTAGGTTGGTCATATCTTTCTTCCAAGGAGCAAGCGTCTTTTAATTTCATGGCTACAGTCACTATCTGCAGTGATTTTGGAGCCCAGAAAAATAGTCTCTCACTGTTTCCATTGTTTCCCCATCTATTTGCTATGAAGTGATGGGACCAGATGCCATGATCTTCGTTTTCTGAATGTTGAGTTATACGCCAACTTTTCACTCTCCTTTTTCACTTTCATCAAAAGGCTCTTTAGTTCCTCTTCACTTTCTGCCATAAGGGTGGTGTCATCTGCAAATCTGAGGTTATTGATATTTCTCCCAGCAGTCTTGATTTCAGCTTGTGCTTCATCCAGCCCAGCAATTCGCATGATGTACTCTGCATACAAGTTAAATAAGCAGGGTGACAATATACAGCCTTGATGTACTCCTTTCCCAACTTGGAACCAGTCTGTTGTTCCACGTCCAGTTCTAACTGTTGCTTCTGGACCTGCATACAGATTTCTCAGGAGGCAGGTTAGGTGGTCTGGTATTCCTATCTCTTTAAGAATTTTCCACAGTTTGTTGTGATCCACACAGTCAAAGGCTTTGGCATAGTCAATAAAACAGAAGTTGATGTTTCTCTGAAACTCTCTTGTTTTCTCAATGATCCAACAGACGTTCATATAAGTATGTTTAATACAGCCTTAACAACAAGGCAGATCTATATGTTCTGATTACTGCTTTTTAACTTTATGGTCGCTAAAGAAATTTTTATTGCTTAGAAAAGCTGAATATATTTTGTCATTCTGCATAGTCTCCTTGGTTATGAACTAATGCCTTAGCTAAGTACTCTGAGATTTTTTCTTTCCAAAAATTGTGTATTTCCCATTGGAGAAATCATCATTCCCAGAATGATCTCTTAGAGTTTTTTTCCCCCAATTTGGATGAACTTTGACATTTCAAACTTTTCAGTGTCTACTAGTCATCTACCAGTTCCTGCAGGATCTTCTTACTTGGAAGAGATTTCAAATGAGCATCTCCAGCTTTGAGCAACCCAGTTTCAGATGTCTCTCCTTTCCTTCACTTACCTGGTATTATATCTGGACATCCACTGGTGGGTTACAGCAAGATGTTATAGACTTAGGTCAGAGAGGACCCAAAACTGCTTTGTAGGGTCATCCTTTGTAGGGTTTTTGTGTTTGTCCCAATAAAAGAGAAATCTTTCACTAGGTCCTTTTTATTGCATTTGCCTATTACATTTGCAATAAGGTTTTTTCCTAGTGTGTTTCATATTCATTTTCTCTGATTTCTTGTTCTTTTTGGAGCCAGCTGCTGAGCCAGATCTTCTCCCATCCTTGGAGTTTTGCACATGGTGGTGGCTTTCCCCTGACATGACTGGGGAGATTCTCACTGACCAGACAGGCACTTCCCCAGGAATTTGTGGGGGAGATGCTGAGGAAAAGATGGTTCCAGAAAATTTCCTGCCCCAAACCTTATACAATTAGTCAGAGAAGTAGACACTTGGAACTTGTCGAACGGACAGACTTGAAATCGAGAAATCCACTGGCCGAAAAGTTGATGTCTGTTCTATGTACACCTGTGGCCTGGCTCAAGAAACCCAAATTGCAGGAGCCTTGAAAGTATTCCTGGCTTTTTGTTCTTGTCATTTGTTGGGCAACTGCCAGTAAGTGTCCCTTTTAAACTAAATTATAGGCTTCTCTGGTGTCTCAGACTGTAAAGAATCGACCTGCCATGTAGGAGACCCAGGTTCAGTCCCTGGGTCGGGAAGATCCCCTGGAGAAGGAAATGGCAACTCAGTCCAGTATTCTTGCCTAGAGAATTCCATGGACAGAGGAGCCTGGCAATCTACAGCCCATGGGGGTCCCAAAGAGTTGGACATGGCTGAGTGACTAATACTTTTACTTAAGCTAAATTGTAGCCGCTACCCTAGTCATGAACTCATCTATGAGACTCCATTTTATAAAAATGCAAGTCATGAGATTTGCCAGCCCCAGACCTTAGTTTAACCCAGGGGTCAAATATTTTCCTGTTTCTCCCTGTTTATCTATAAAAGAGAGGAAAATTTGCCAACCTTGTGTTTGGTTTCATTGGGTCCAAGTCAACTTCACATGCGTGGAAATTATAGTATGGCCTGGCCTCCTAATTCACACAGAGGTAGAAACCACTGCTGTGGATTTGTTTACTTCTTTCCACACTTACTCCTTCCAGTGATCTGCAAGCCCTCTTCCATGCCACAGAGGAGTCCAGGCAATCCGCAGAGCTCAGAGGAACAAAACTTGTACAGTTTCCTGTGCTTCTACAGTTTCTCAAGAGACTCTGTTTGTCCTTGTTCCCTTGTCAACAAAGCTGTCCATTATTCATGGATTATAAACCAATCCTGTAAAGAGTAAATTGGGACAACTTGGTATCATTTAAACCAGCAAGGGTGGTAGGAATGGACAGGCAGGTCTGTATAGTCTCATGATCTATTGCCGTGTGGCAATCACCTCGGTACTCACTGACTCACAAGACAAGCTTTCATTCTTGCTCACTAGACCATAGGTCGGTGGGGTGGCTGTTTTGCACTTGGCCATGTTTATGCCTCTGTGGTCAGCTGAATCCAAAGGAGACTCTGCCGGTCTTGGTGGGCTCACCAGGATCTGTCAGGTAACAGTAGGCTGGTCCAGGTGGCTCCGTGGACAGCTGAGCTCTGTTCCACATCGCCTCTCATCCTCCTCCACCAGCCCGAGCTTGCCTAAACAGCTGTGCCCGTACCTCCAGCGATGGATAGAGACACACAGGGTCTCTTGGGCCAAAAATCAGATGCGGCTCAACTTCACTGCCACTGCACGCTCCTGGGCAGGACAAGTCACAGGCCAGCCCAGGTTCCAGGAGTAGGGAAATTGACTTCAACTTTTGACAGGAGGAACTACAAAATCACATGCAGGGTAGGGACGTAAGAAGGAGAGAAGAGTTGAGGACACTGTAGCCATCAGCCTGCTACACTCACTTCTTGGCAGGATTATGGATTCATGCATTTATTCCATCCATAGAGACTGAACACTTCCTACGTGGAAAATATTGGCCTATATCCTGGGATTTCAGGCGTAAGGCTTGTTCTCTAGAGAGAAGCAGAAATCATGCAATAAATTATTACATTACCCACTCAATCGAGTCTTTTTTTATTGAGGTATTGTGGCTAAGCTAGTAAAGGATCCACCTGCAATGCGGGAGACCTGGGTTCGATCCCTGGGTTGGGAAGATCCCCTAGAGAAGGGAAAGGCTACCTGCTCCAGTATTCTGGCCTGGAGAATCCCATGGGCTGTATAGTCCCTGGGGTCACAAAGAGTCGGACACGACTGAGTGCCTTTCACCTCACTTCATTAGTTTCCAGTGTACAGAAAAGTGAATGTTGTACATATATTTGTTTTTCAGACTCTTTTCCAGTATAGGTTATTATAAGATATTGAGTACAGTTCCCTATACTATAATATATATTATATGTTATCACTTGTATTATGTGCTATCATATGTAGCATATATATAATGTATATAATTATGACCCCGATGCTGGGAAAGATTGAAGGCAAGAGGAGAAGGGGACAACAGAAGATGAGATGGCTGGATGGCATCACCACTCAATGGACATGAGTTTGAGCAAGCTTCGGGGAATGGTGAAGGATGGGGAAGGCTGGTGTACTGCAGTCCATAGGGTTGCAAAGAGTCGGACACAACTTAGCGACTGAACAACAGCAACAAGGGTTCCCAAATTTGCCTCTCGGAAATGCACATATTAACCTTTCCCTAAAATGGGAGGAAGGCTTTTTCGTCAACTCCCATGGGAAAATTTTAGGTAATGAGACTTGTTTTGATTAATACCAATATTTCATGGCATATTGCAACAAGCACTGGTTACTCTGGTTGAGCAAGTTTGGGAACCACTGATTCTGGGAGGGTCCACCACTCCAGTGGGCTGAGGTAGGAGGAGCTAGGGATTTGAATGACGGCCCCTCCTGTTTTCCTGTTTCCGCAGCTCAAATACCTGTAAATAGGTCAAGTCCGTGTCCTCTTGCTGCAGCCAGGCCATGAAATCCATTTACATCTATTCAAAAGCCTCACTTAATTTCTCTTTCTAATGTTCTACTTTTCATAAGGAATATAGGCTATTTCAGAACAGTCTTAGTAAGGCCGTTTATAAAAGTTGAAGGTTACTAAGTGTCATGAAGGCAGCTAGCCTGGTAATTATAGACTCGATGCAAAGCACTTTAAACAAATTACCCCCAGCCTCCAGCTCCAGCCAGAAACAGCTCTGGGAAACAGAGGGGAGGGTGAGGGGATATTAGGTGAAAAACAGCTGCTGGAATTGAGCATTCCCAACTCCCAGGGTGGAAACAACCTTTGTAGTTAAAATCAGACTCTTCTACCGCATAGGCGAGGATTAAAAGGAAGGAAGAAAAACAGGAAGAAAAGCTTCTTTCCGTGGCCTCCAGAATTTTCCTCTAGTAGCTAAAAGAGGACAGGAAGTAAAAAGAAGCAAAAGCATCCTCAGGCCCATTGGTCTTAAAGTACCCTGGCACTTGGGGACCCCGGAGCTGCAGTCTGAACAAAACGAGGAGGCGGGGGACATCCTGGCAGAATCAGAGCTTTGGCTGAGCTCAGCACCCAGCAGTCCTGCAGACTCTCTTCAACTTTAGATGTTTGCTCTTCATTGCTCTGCGTAAAGGCACTGTTTTTAACATTTTAGTTCAAATATTCTAATAAATTGGTATACTTAGATATGGGCTTCCCAGGCAGCTCAGACGGTAAAGAATCTGCCTGCCATGCAGGAGAACTGGGTTCGCTCCCTGGGTCAGGAAGATGTCATGGGAGAAGGAAACGGCAACCCACTCCAGTATTCTTGCCTGGGAAATCCCACGGATAGAGAAGCCTGGCGGTCGACAGACTATGGGGTCGCAAAAGAGTCTGACATGACTTAACAGCAACCAGCAACAGTGGCAATACTTAGGTATATTCATAGAAGTAGAAAAACTGATTTATACTGACCCCTATACACTCAGACCACATGAGCCAACTGCTCGCTCTGCTCACAGCTTCTCAAACTCACACAACCTTTCTTCTCTGGCTGCTATCCTACAGTCTCATGGGAAAAGAATTCTCTCTAGAAGCCACCTGTATGAGTTTGCTAGGTCTGTCCTAGCAAAGCACCACAGACAGCAGAAGTGCGTAGTCTCACAGTCTGGAGGCTGGGAGATCGAGGCAGTGGTGGTGAGGTTGGTTCCTTTGAAGGCCATGACCGAGAACCTGTCCCAGGCCCCTCTCCAGCTTCTGGGGGTTTGTGATATGTAGTGTCTTAGTGTCTTTTGGCTTGAGGAGGCATCTCCCTGATCTCTCCCTTGATGGTCTTGTGAGCTTGTCCTTTTGCACATTTCTGTAGGTCTCCAAATTCCCCGTTTAGAAGGATACCAGTTGCCGTGGGTTGGAAGCCCACTGTCCTTCAGTGTCACCCTGCACGTGCGTGCTTGGTCGCTCAGTCATGTCCAACTCTTCAATCCCATGGACTGTAGCCCACGAGGCTCCTCTGTCCATGGGATTTTCCAGGCCAGAATACTGGAGTGGGTTGCCATTTCCTTCTCCAGGGGATCTTCCCCACCCAGGGATCGAACCGAGTCTCCTGCACTAAAGGCGAATGCTTTACCATCTGAGCCACCAGGGAAGCCCCAGGGTCACCCGACCTTCACTAATTATACCTGCAATGATCCTGATGCCAAATAAGGTCACCTTCTGAGGTCCTCAGGGCTAGGAGTCAACAAATGAATTGTGAGGGGACAGAGGTCAACCCATACATCCCCCTCTGAATCTCAGCCTTTCTCCAGTCTCAAGGTCCCCACTTTGGCCATCCAGTCAGGTCCGCTCAGCTGGCATTTATATCAGCTCTAACCTTTACCAGGGAATTTTAGTTCCTGAGCTATTCATAGCCATCCCTGGGCTCCTGCACTTGGCATGGCTCTGTTTGCCCAGCGTGGCTGCCTTTACCATTTGCAGCTGCCTCCGCCAGGAAGGGCAAGGGGGCAGGATCTGGACATCTCTCTGGGGATCTCCACACAATGAACTTGACCGACAATGAAAAGGCATGTACAGATCAACAGCGACCATGATTTCCAAGTCTCAGCACTCACAGTAAGCTGTGTGTGTGGTTCAGTAACATCTGCATCCCAGCTTCGGGTTTCAGCGGCTCATCTCGGATCTGAATGCATTTCTCACCTCGCTGCAAAGTGGGGCTGGAGGACTCCCTCCCTGCCTCAAAGGGTCAGGTCACCTTCGTACCTTCTGATCCAAGCAGGACATCACAGCTGCCTCCCTGGTCCCTGGCCATAACTAATCCCACTTCTCCCTTCTTTGCTGTTTCTGCCAAGTGCCAGCCTCCCTCCTGGATTTCCCTTCCTCTTCTGCTGGCCCCACCATGCTCCACCCCTGACACCTGGGCTCACCTGGAGGTTCGCCTTTTGATTTCCACCTCTGTTCCTCCTGGGAGGATTCAGATCTCCCCTCCTGCATTTGCCTCCCTCACCAGCCCTGTTTTCTGTATGACTCAGTCATCTTAGCCCCCTGCCTCTTGAAATCACTTACTCATACGTCATTCCCACTGGGATTTCCATTTGTGCATTTAAATATCTTTTTTTTCATCCTGAAGAGCATGCTTGATTCAACATTCTCATGCTGCTGCTGCTAAGTCGCTTCAGTTGTGTCCGACTCTGTGCGACCCCATAGACAGCAGCCCACCAGGCTCCCCCGTCCCTGGGATTCTCCAGGCAAGGGTTCTGGAGTGGGTTGCCATTTCCTTCTCCAATGCATGAAAGGGAAAAGTGAAAGTGAAGTCGCTCAGTCATGCCCGACTCTTAGTGACCTCATGGACTGGAGCCCACCAGGCTCCTCCATCCATGGGATTTTCCAGGCAAGAGTACTGGAGTGGGGTGCCATTGCCTTCTCCGCCACATTCTCATAATTCCAGGCTAATCCCAACAAAAGATGGAGAATTATTTCTTTTTACCAATTAATATGGTAATAAACCCACAAAGAGAAACAATTTGGTGACCGAACAATGACAATAACAAGTAGTAACAAATCGTCCCCCACACTTTGAAATGGAGAAAGGGATTCTGATTGTTTCACAAAAAGTAAGAGGGACACTGCATTTGACCTCCTTTCTGATTTTAAAGCAGCTTCTGCACTTCTCAAGTGTATAAATATTCATATTAATGAAAGAGTGAACACAGCAGGAACGCTACTATTAGAGCACTATGTAAAACCCTATGAAAACACAAAGATTATTGTTTTCCTGTATGGTCTAAACTTTGTATCAGTGAGGTAGGAAATAGTCAATATTTTATTTAACCTTTACTAAAATGTCAGGGAGCTTCCCTGGTGGCTCAGATGGTAGAGAATCTGCCTGTGGTGCCGGAGACCCAGGTTCAATCCCTGGGTTGGGAAGATGCCCTGGAGAAGGGAATGGCTACCCAGTCCTGTATTCTTGCCTGGAGAATCCCATGGACAGAAAAGCCTGGAGAGCCACAGTCCATGGGGTCACAAAGAGTCGTAGACAAATAACACACACACACACACACACAGCAGTGCCACAGTGCTTAGTTCATACATTATGGAATTTTTCTCTTTCTACCTTTCTCACCCTTCGGCACGTACACACTCATTCAGCCTTTGTCGGTTAAAGCCCATTATGTTCTAGTTACACACTGGTCCCAAATCCTCACATTGGAGGGACTTGGAAAGCACAGAGACAGCATTTTTCCACTGGGCAAACTATACACACAGTTTCTATCCCCCACAATTTTTGCCTTCCTTGGAAAAATGAAACAAAAGGAATTACAAACAGTGACTAGCTACCTTTAAATTTCTATTGACAAGCCACGTTTTGTTGAATCCCTGTGTTGTACACCTGGAACTAGCATAATATTGTAGATCCATTAAACTTATTAAAGAAAAGGCATATTAATACATAGGAATTTTCTCTTAGTAAATAATTAAGAATACCTACAGACATTGAGGGCTTCCCTGGTGGCTTAGTGGTAAAGAACCCCCCTGCCAATGCAGGAGATGCAGGTTTGATCCCAGGAGAAGGAAATGGCAACCCACTGCAGTATTCTTGCCTGGGAAATTCCATGAACAGAGGAGCTTGGTGGGCTACAGTCCATAGGGTCGCAAAAGAGTCAGACATGACTTAGCAACTAAACAACAACTACACGGGCATTGAGCTTTCAAACTAGCCATCAAGCATTCTTTTATAATATCAAAAGAATGGAAACAACCTAAATATATACTAATTGGAGATTGAGCAAGTGATACTAAATAAACCTGCAAAAAGGAATTCAGTACAACCAATCACATATAGAAGCATGTTATGGAAAGGATGTTTATGGTTCACAAACGAGTATGTATGTAGTGTTGAGAGGGTAACAGGCAGGAAGGCCAGGGCTCTCCAAACGGAGGAAATAGCCTGCAAGTGTCAGACATTTTTATCTCTCTTAAGCGGCAGGAGGAAACAAACGCGATATTTTTTTCCTTCTCTATACAAATTTAAAAGGAGGTTTCTCTTAAAATACTGTGTTGCCATAATGACACCTGGTTTCGCCTGAAGTTAACTATTCTCAAACCTAGAGATAACCAATGCCTTTTTCTTACTGAAACGTTTGTCTTAAGCTATGCTAATGTACTATGCGTTTACCCCGAACTCCGTCTTCAAGTCGGTTCCTCCTCTTGGCTCAGAACCTACTTGACAAACCAGTATGTTATACTCAGATATTGTTCCCCTAATCTATGTAAACAAAACTATTTGTATGGAGATCTGCCCTTCTTCAAGATCCAAGTTAATCATTTTATGGCCCAGGATAAACCATTTGGTGCCAAGATTATCCCAAAATGCATCTTATGGGTGAGGGGCCTGGTGCCATTCTGAGTTTTAAGACATTCCTTTCTTTCATTAACAGACTGCTAGTGACTATATAACATCCAGCTGAAGACTAGCAGGGGGGCACTCTTTCTGCCCCCTTCTGATGCCTAGGAGAAGCTTTCTCTATCTCCTTTATACTTTAATAAAACTTTATTACACAAAAGCTCTGAGCGATCAAGCCTCGTCTCTGGCCCCGGATTGAATTCTTCTCCTCCGGGGGCCAAGAATCCCCGTGTCTTCGCGTGATTGAACAACAACCTTTTAGTGTGAGGCCATTTTTGTGTTAAAACACCCAAGCATACTCCACCACATAACACCCATAAAACAACTGGGTGATCAGCACCCAGAGTGTCAACTGTGACCTCTTCTGGGCAGAAGGATGGATGAGATTGTAGATGATTTTCATCCTTTTGCTTGTCTAGATTTTTCTACAAAATATATAAATATATATATATATATATATATAATCTTTAAAATTGTTTTTAAACTTTTGAGATAAAAAGCTTATGAGGATAACTTTTTCTAAATATTGCCGGGTATTTTTTTTTTTTTTGCAGCATATAGTGACTTAGGCTACTACATCATCAATAAATTGCACCATGTGGATGAGTCGGTGGGGAATAAAACAAGAAGGGCCTTCCTGTATCTTGCTGCCTTCCCTTTTATGGATGCGATGGTGAGTAGGAAGGTCGTTGGCACTCTTTTTTACATTGTGGGAAAAAGTACATGGCCTAAAACTTACATTTTAACCATTTTTGTGTGTGCAGTATATTCACATTGTTGTGAATCTTCAGAACTCTTTTCATCCTGGGATACGGACTCTATTCCCATTAAACACTGACTCCCCATCCACCCCTCTCCCAGCCCCTGGCAACTCGGAAATGGAAATGGGTCCACTTACTCCCTACAATAGATCCACTTACTCCTTGGCAGGAAAGTTATGACCAGCCTAGACAGCATGTTAAAAAGCAGAGACATCACTTTGCCAACAAAGGTCCGTCTCATCAAGGCTATGGTTTTTCCAGTAGTCATGTATGGATGTGAGAGTTGGACTATAAAGAAAGCTGAGTGCCGAAGAATTGATGCTTTTGAACTGTGGTGTTGGAGAAGACTCTTGAGAGTCCCTTGGACTGCAAGGAGATCCAACCAGTCTATCCTAAAGGAGATCAGTACTGAGCGTTCATTGGAAGGACTGATGTTGAAGCTGAAACTCCAATACTTTGGCCACCTGATGCAAAGAGCTGACTCATTGGAAAAAACCCTGATGCTGGGAAAGATTGAAAGCAGGAGGAGAAGGGGATGACAGAGGATGAGATGGTTGCTTGGCATCACCAACTCAATGGACATGAGTTTGAGCAAACTCCGGGAGTTGGTGATGGACAGGAAGGCCTGGTGTGCTGCAGTCCATGGGGTTGCAAAGAGCTGGACACAACTGAGCGACTGAACTGAACTGAACTCTCTACAAAATGACCTACACCCTTGAGGCTCTCTTCACTGCCCTCTACACTTTTCTCACTGGAGGAATATTCATATAACGTGAAATTTCCCATATGAACCGTTGTTAAGTGCAGTTGAGTGGCCTTGGGTGCTTTCACATTGCTCTTCTCCCATCCCCACCATCCATGCTCAGCTCTCTCCATCCTCCCCTCTGAACACTGACTCCCCACCCTCCCCCAGTCCCTGACACCCACGACTCTTACTTCTGTGTCTGTGAACTCAACTACTCTCGGTACCTCATGAATAGAATAATACAGTATTTGTCTTTTTGTGGCTCTTTGGCTTATTTCACTTCACAGACTATCTTCAGGGTTCATCCATGTTGTAGCCTGTGTCAGAATGTCCTTTTCTAAGGCTAAGTAATATTTCTTGTATGTATAAGCTGTATTTTGTTTATCCTTTCATCCATCCTTGGGCATCTGGGTTATTTCCACATTTGTCTGCTATGAATACTGCCACTAGGAAGATGAGTGTACAAATATCCCTTTGAATCCTTGCTGTAATTCTTTTGAGTATATACCCGTAAGAGGAATTGCTAAGTCATATAATCATTCTGTTTTTAAGGTTTTGAGGCTCCATCATACTGATGGAGCAGCTGCACCATTTTACCTCTCCACCAGCTGTGCGGAAGGGTTCCAACTGACCACTCACTGACTTATAACCAGTCCATCTTGTCAGTTTATTTTATGAGAATTGTCTGCATTTGCCACAAGTTCTGGCAGGAGGCAAGAGAGCTCCCTTGAAAATTTGATTCAAATATAAATTCTTTTCTGATATATTCAGGCTCAAGAGATCAGGATAGCTTTCAGATAAACTTACCACTTGTGTGGTATAAGCACCCAAAGCTGCTTACAGTAAGACTCACTTGAATATCCTGATAGGGCTTTATTACTTTAATAACCAGCTTCGCTAGAGTAGCTGAGGATGACTCACTTCCATAGATTACATTCTTTGTCCTGATACTGAAGAGTTCTCAAAGAATGCTTTTTTCCTATTCGTCTGTATTATAGATATAAAAGAGACTTAGCAAAAAAAAATATATATATATATGTATATATATATATATATACACACACACACACACACATATACATATATCTCCAATAATGGCTGATGGTGGAAAATAAACCCTTTCTTTGGGATCCATTTTAAATTACCTTTGGAAGGAAGCTTTAAAATATGATCATTTGTATGGGGTTATTTCTAGTTTTTAACAATTTTTTATTATGAAAAATTTTAGACATACATGAAAGTAAACACAAATCATTAGCATGCAACAAGGCATTTCTTATAAGAAATGGCCTTTGATCTTACGGTTATATAGGTTTTGTTTTGTTTTGTTTTGTTTAACCACCCCTCTCCTCCAGTTCTGTATACATTAGATGTGTGAGGTGAGTGGACCTCTGTATCAAGGTTAAGGCAGCAGCCCCAAATCCTCGGAGGAAGGAGGCAAGGTACTAATAAAAATGCACGTGGTCCATCCTCTCAAATGTCATCAGAAGGCTCACTGTGCCCACAGCTGTGTTACGGGCACAGCCTCACTGAATCTGACGACTTCCTAGCAGTGTGGGGGAGCCTTAGATACTAAACCCTCAGTTTCCACCGAAGGTTCTGATTTTCAGTTGTTCTGACATCACTTTAGGCTAAGAATTTGGCCATTGGAACACTTGTACCTGGATTTCCCTTTTCTTACTTATCACCAGGTGTGTTTACTCTGGTAGCTGACACAGACCGTCCACCCCTATGCCCCCTGCCTCCAAAAGAAAAAGGCCAAGGATTTGGGGTGTATGGAAGCAGAGTCCCCACGGGGCCCAGGCTGGACTGAGGTGGCACCACAGTGCCCTCAAAGCAGTGAGAGAACTGAATGGGGTGACCGACCTTTTTCACAGCCTAAGAGAGTGAAGACCCAGCTTCCTAGGCAGAGTCTGAGATTCTAATGCCCTTCCTCCTATCTGCACTGAGACTCTGCTAACACACAGAAGAACTACTATTAATCAGGGAACGCAGGACTAAAAGTGGCTCACAGACTCATTTGCCACAGAAGTTCCCAAAACTCAAAACATTTGTGATCAGCACACTTTTCTTCCATGTTTCATCTACCAACTCCCCCAAAAGACCAGTAGTAAAAGATTACTGATAAAGACCAAAATAATACATATCATCTCCCCAAACACACATACACATACACACGCACACACACACACCCTACCACATGGCCCAGATGTATTAGTTGGAGAGATAATATTTTTGAATCTTATCATCCAGGTCACTTTCAGTCAATAAAGACAGTCTACCATCCACAATTTACAATTGTCATCTACACTTTGCCTTTCTTTTCACATTTGGCACCTTGGGACCTGTGAGCTGAGGAGGAAGTAGCAATAGAAGCAGTTATTTATATAGTCTTGACACAGACCTAGGTTATTCCCTAGGTGTGCTTGGGTTTAGCCCACGTGAAATGTTATTTCTGTGTCAGTTCAAGTTGACCTTTACTAGTTAGAAAGATGATACTGAAACAGATCTTACTTTGAACTTCAAACCTTCTCCAAACCTGCCATCCGCTGGGCTTTTCGTTGTCTGCAGGCTTTCTAGCACTTTCCTCTTAATTACCCTCAAAGGCACAAAGTGTCAGATCAGATCCTGCCCAAACTTAAAGAGAAGGAAGTGGTAGAGCCCTGATCATTCAGTGGGAGCCTGTAATGACTGCAGTAACTCAGAACCAGTTCTGAGCCCTCCTCATTGGAACCTGCTTCACAGACCAGAAAGCTGTGCTTTGTGACTCACACTGGTCCCCGTTCCTGGTATTCACCCAGATTTCCTGCCAGGCCCATGAACCAGTACACTAGTCTTCAGATAATTGGTACGAAACAAATGCTATGTGGTCACTGGTTCCGCTTAAAAACCTCACTTGGTCCTGGGTGCCAGGTTAAGTTACAATCATTATATCAATCAAAGATTCATTAAACTTGTGCTACTAAGGTTTGGAGGTGGGTGGGTATAAAGTCTATTTCAAGAACGCCCAGGAAGTCATAGGAACCAGAAGTAACCTAATCCTGAATGTATCTCATGCCCAAATCTCTCCTTCCTGGCAGGCATGGACCCATGCTGGCATTCTCTTAAAACACAAATACAGTTTCCTGGTCGGATGTGCCTCAATCTCAGATGTCATAGCTCAGGTAAGTGTGGTGCGTGTGTCAAAGCTGCTCCTTTTAGGTGATGGGCAGAACTGGCCGACCCCTCATCTACATCCATCCACTCTGCAGTGCATCCCTACTTGATTCAAATCAAACATGGACTTTGATAACAGCTAGTTAAATGAATGAGCAAACGAACCCTCCCGTGATTTAGTGTGTAGAACCTTGCGAAAAGCGGGGATTGTAGGAATTGAATCTCACTATCAGAGGTTTTGACCTGTATTGTTAAGGCTCTTGCATTTGAAATGACTCTAAAGCCATGGCTAGCACGTGGTCACAGGGCCACTGTGCACCTGATGGGGTGGACACCCGGGCTTCTGTGTGGCCAAGTCACCCGGGGCTGGGTTTAGAAGAGCGCGCCTAGAGCTTAGTCTTTAATTGTCATCGCCACTGGGCAATTCAGGCATCTTTCCCCCAAACTTAGAATCAGGAAATTGAGTCTGAGAACATGTTCTGTCCAGTTTCCCCAGGGTCTGGCACCAGCCCTGAGTTCCATGCTCCATCCTTTCTTCTTCCATCAAAGATAACATGACAGACTTTAGCAGAAGATATTTAATTGCTATCGTCTGTAAGTTAGACTTAGTTCCTACAGTTGGGGATTTGGAGAATGATCTCTTTATGGAGAAGGAGGCAGACTGATTTCTAAACTTGCTTTCCAATTCTCAATTCCATGCTAGGAACATGTCCACATGGTTCTTCCTGGTTTTTCCCTGCTGAGCATGCTAGTCTTTCAATCACCTTTTTAAAGTAATCTACTGTTCAACTGTTAGTACTCCCTAAAGGCCAAGAATTAAATGTCCAAATTAATTGCATTGACTCCATGGATCACTATTTAAAGTAATTTAAATTGCTTCCTGCTAACATTATGTGTGTGAGTCTGTGTGTGTATGAGTGTGTGTGCATTTTCTAGCACATGCCTGAATATCCCCTAACATCATTCTTTGATGTATCTTTGTTAATTTTCTTATTGAGTTATTGGAGATTTTTTGCTTGGTCTTACTTTTGATTCATCCTCTGAGGGACGAACTGAACTGCCTCGTTCACGCTAATCACTTACTTGGAAATTAAGGGAACACCTCTCATTTTCAACATGAGCATTGACGCCTGAGTAAGCATTTGTAGATGTGGTATCCTCAAAGGCAAAAAGGAAAACACACATCTTTGCCTTAGATAAATATAGCAGGCATCCAAGAGTAAAAGAAAGAAATCATATCCCTGAAAAATGCTTTCCCAGTATGCCCACAGCCTTCTTCCTTCTTAATTTTAAAACTAGTACTGACCCCTGCCTGCTGGGAGGGCTCAAAATTTCAGAATAAACCTACCTGGTTATTCGGGACAATGGAAGCTGGATTCAGGTGCCATCTGACCTTGGGCTGTTCCCGGTGATGTAGTTATTTTAAACCTTATAGCCTGAGTCCCTACCACGGTTTGGTTGAGGGAATAAATTCAGTTTTGGTTCGTAAGTCCTTTGCTCTCACTCCCACCCTCAACTTCATTCCTCTCATTACTTGAAAGCATTTGTGAATTACCAGATCTGGTAATGAATAAATAGATCCCAGGCAAAGTCCTTTTTTAAAAACATTTTTAAAGGTTTTTTTTTTAATTTTTAAATTATGAAAGTATGATAACACATTTACAGGAGACTCGTAAAATCCAGAACAAAGTTACATACAGTTTCACTATGTATTACAACTTTTAAGTAGATGAATTAAGATCTTTGGTTGGAGTTTCAATATCAAGCTCTCAAAAAATTAATAAAATGAATATATAGAAAAGTAGAAGAATATGGTAGACCTGAAAAGCACCATGAACCAATTCAACATAATTAAGATTTGTACAATTTTCACACAGAAGTAGGATACAAATTATATTCAAGTTCCCATAGACTATAAACTAAGAGACATTGGAAATACCCAGGGACATAAAACAAGGTGCAAAAATTTCATGGTCTAAACGTATTGAAATCATGTAGAGTCCTAGGCAAAGTCCCTTGAAATACCAGCTTGGTATAGATAGGAAGGGAGTGATCACCAATGATAACATGAAAACAGTCTGTAATGCCTGAGTGTCAGTGCCAACTCCTGTTTAAAAAGTAATTTTTAGTAAGCTAATTAATTTCATGTCATAACACAAAAAAAGCTCTTGGTTTGGTTCCAAAATGATACAGTTTTCTGTGTCACCATTATTGTAATAATCATATCTTTTGTATATATTTCATGATCACCTGGACTTTCTTAGCTTGCTCAGTATTAAATGAAACTTTTGGCGGCTGGGTGGGGCGGGTTCTTGGACCTCGCTGGAACCTCTAGTTCTTTCCTCTTTCTGCTATTTTCGTCAGCCCTGGCCTTCTGAAGTCAGCTCAGGCCCCAGAGGTGGGATCCCAGGAACCCAGTTGAGTAATCTGGCTGTACTGCTGTAAGTCCCCTTGTCTCCTGCCTTTCCATCGCAGCCTGCTGCCGAGATCCCAGTCCTGAACCACCCAATGGTGTGCACCTCGCACCACTTGCACCCAGGCAGCAAGTGCTCCTGCAGAAAGTTTCACAGTGGGACAAACTGATCGCAGGACACATTCACAATCCCATCACTCACCTCAGCTGACTCTAGTGACCGTGTCCAGCGTCTCCACCCACCTCACTGTCCCCAGCAGACGACCTCACTGCCCACTTCACTGAGGAGCTCAAAGCCACATGCCTACTTTCAGACCCTTGCATCACCTCTGCTGTCCCCATTACAGGAAAGCACATGTCCCTCCTTGGTCCCAGGCCACTTCTTCCTCCGGTGCCTCTGAGCCCGTCCTGTCCCGCTTTCTGGAGAACTTTATTCATCAGTTATCAGTGACTCCTTCTCTCTCCCCTGGATCATTTCTCTTGACGTGGAAACATGCTCAGACTTCTGCCTTCTTAAAACAACCACAACCACAGCATCAGCAACAAGCTTTTTCTGGCTCCCATGTACCTCTGTAGCTACAATTCTATTTTTTCACAGCCAGGCCTTTCAGAAAGGTGGTTTCCACCCAGGGTCTCCATTTCTTCCCTTCTCTTTCCTTCTTTTACCTGCTGCAGACTGACTTCCGCCCCATCAGCTCACCCACACAGTTCTCACTAATGACCTGCCTGCCATTGAATCCAGTACAACAGTTTCCATTGACTTCACGGATGTCTCAGTAACTCTTCATTCTGTTGACTGCGCCCTCCTCCATGAAACACCCCTTCCCACTGGCTCTCACACCACCATATTGTTATTTTTCTCCTACTTCCGACAGCCCAGGTCATCTATTGATGTGTAAATGCTGAAGTTGCTCAAGACCCATCCCTCCTCACTGTGTATTCTATTCATGAAGAATCTGATGGTTGCCCTGCATTTATACCATCTGTAACATGACTGATATTCACCAAATAATTGTCTGCAGCCAAGCCCTCTGCTCAGGGCTCTAGACAAGGCATCTGAATGTCTCTATGATATTTCCACTCAGATCCTTCAAAGGCATCATAAGCCTCCATTCATAATCTTCATGATCTTGATGGCTGCATTTTTGAATGAACCTCTGCCCCTGCCATCTGCTCAGAAACCCGGGAGCCACCCTAGCAGCACCCCTCTTCATTCCCATCTGTCTAAAACATTTAATCCTAGATGCTTCCTTAGCCCACTTCTCCCCATCTCAGCTGCTCAGTTCTGAGAGGTCAGCTCTCCCACCTGGATCCTTAGAGATGCCTCCTGTCCCCTGGCCTGCCCCTCTGCTCTGGGTGTCCTCCCTCCTTCCCCACTGGGGCCACAGTAATCGATTCTCAGTGACATTCTGGCCACCTCACCCCCTCCTCAAACCTGCTTTCAAATTACCTCCTTGGTGTTCTTAAGATAAAAAGCCAGTATCCTGATCACAGGCTGAGAGGAGCTGAAAACCCACTGGCCCTGCTTCCTCCCCAGCCCAATCACTCTCCTCTGTCCCCTTGCTCTCTGCCCTCCAGGCCCCGGTCCTCCCTTCCAGACCCAATGCAGCCGAGCCCCTCCCCCTGGGGGCTTTGCCTGGATCCTTCTGCCCGGAAGGGAATGCCCTGGCCTCTGCTATCCCCCCAACCACTGGCTCCCGCCACCTGCTGCCAGCCAGCTGCCTGGGCTCTGGGTCTCAGCTCAGATGCACCCCACGGGGCGACCCTCTTCACTCCACAGCCTCCTCCTCACTCCCATCATCGCCACCCTCTTCCCTTCACTGGCCTTGTCAGGGGTTGACCATGACTCCTGCCTTCCCTGTGAGGCTGTCAGCTCCAGGAGAACAGAGTCTGGGACCACCTTATCCGTCACTGAATCCCCAGCCCAGAGCAGGCTCTCCCTGGGAAAATCCTCACTACTGAGTCTGTAGGTTCCGCTTGCAAAATAACCCAATACAGTTTTGATGGCTGTATCAGATCTGAAAATCTTAATTCTAGATTGAAATGCAGAAGGGCCAGCTGTTGTTTTAAATTGATAACTGACCCAGCCCCAGGTGAAGATGTAAGATGTACAATAAGTGTTGGACCACACGGCATCAAGCTGTTAACAACACAGGGGAGGCTGACAAAACCATCTGGCCTTGGACTGGTCTGGGCCGAAAGTCTCCTGCCCGCCTCTGTCCCACTCTAGCCCACTCTGCTCCTCCTTCTGGTCCTCTCCATACCTCCCCCTCCTTTTTCCTTCGTGTCCAGATCTCCTTCTTCGGTTCTGCTCATCTGGCCGTCCTGATGGCGCCACCAGGAGCCTTCCTGGACTTGGCAGAGGAGGGGTTCATCTTTACATACTCATTTTCCCTCCAGCGTGTTCTCAGTCTCTAAACACTGTCATCTTCGTTAACGCCATAGGTTTGTGTATGTCTAATGTGAAGCCTGCTGCAGATGTACTAGTCCGTTTGCACATTAGGGCCTCTGAGAGGTCTTTGATTAGTTAGCAAAATAAATGGGCATCTTGGCCACATCACAAAACTCAGTCTTCTGTTCCAAACACAATAGGGCCTTAACAAGGCTTTGCCCAGCTGGTCTTTGCCATCCTTCAATTAATACAGAACATTTGTTCCCCTGGGAAGCAGCAGGCATGGAGACGGTCACGGGCATCTTTCCTTCCATCAGTGGGCTCCCCTGTATCCTCAGTGAGCATGAACGTGAGTGTGTGATCCTGAGCGTGAATGGACACTCACGTCATCCGTGCTCCGGGCAACCAGGTCCTGCCCAGGCAGCCGGGTCACGTAGCTCTGTCGTCTGCATTCCCCTGCGGGCATCTCTGACAGGTTCTGTCGAATTTAGTGGTTTAAGAACAACAGCCCCGCACACGTGTCAGGTTGTGGGATAAGCTGACCACCTCTAACGTCTAATACTTTTCATTCCAAAGTCCCTCTGGATTGCTCTGTTCCCTATAGCAATTGAATGCACACATTTGATGAATCATGCTCATTCTCCAGCTTCTTTTTTAACTTTCTGTCACCAGTCGTTTCTTGAGAATGCAGCAATCAGAATATGCCTCCTTGGGTCAGACTCACTTAGCAGCAGTATATTTCACAAGCCTATCCTTCCATGGATGATTGGCTAAGAAGGTGGATGTAGCTCAGATCCTCTCTCCCCTCCCCCATTTTCCTACCTCAGCACCCTCCATTCTTCACCCTCTATTCCTCAGGGCTCCTCCCAAGATGGGAATCCCAGGACTCTGCCCAGAGGCTGGACTGATTCCCTCATTTCTACAAGATGGGAAGTTAAATGGTTTGATAAATTTGCTTTCGGAGCCTGTACCATTCAATAGAGATTGACACTTTACTATTATTTCAATCCCTGCTGACTTTGTATTTTTCTGGCCTATGCCACCTTTGTAAGTCCATATCTTAAACTTTGATTCTCTGCTTTGTAATTAACACTGACGGCTTTCACAGCACGTTTAGTGGAATCCAGGGTATAAACGTAAATGGTCATTTTTCTGTGGCCCGTCGCTCTTCACTGTTCTGTCCTTTGCGGAAGGTCACTTAGGTCCTCTGGCGTGGATTACATGTACACCTGGGGGGGCATCGTTTAGGGTCTGGGAAGCCAAAGCTTCTGGACAGTCTTTAGCAATAACGTTGACCAGGTGTGCAGTTGCCTTAAAAGAAGTACTTAGTGGCGAACATAACAGAGTGGCTGTGTGTTCTTCCAGTGCTTCCCAAACATCTGACCCTGGATTCTCCCAGAGAAGCGTTGAGCGGTAACCCCAGGTCCTGCTCTCCTCACCTTCAGTGTCAAGGCTTCTGCTCAGACGTCCATCTCAGTTCCGGGTGCAAGAGTTGGGCTGGGCTTCTGTTAATTGGTTCTGTCCTCTCCCTGATGACTGTCTGTTTCCCCTCCTCTCAGGTCGTTTTTGTAGCCATTCTACTTCACAGTCACCTGGAATGCAGGGAGCCGCTGCTCATCCCCATCCTATCCTTGTACATGGGCGCCCTCGTGCGCTGCACCACCCTGTGTCTGGGCTACTACAAGAACATCCACGACATCATCCCGGACAGGAGTGGACCGGAGCTGGGGGTAGGTCCTTAGTCCCCGAGGACAGCCTGTCTGTACATCCGAGGGGAATACAGTTTGATCCTACCCCTGTGATTCGACATATCAGCTAACAGGCAGGTGCTCTGGGATGTCATATCCCAAGGTCAAGTGCTTGGTAATGTCCACAGGGATAAACAGCTGGAGAGCTGATGAACTGTAGAGATGGAAGAGAGACCTTAGAGGTCACTCTCCAGCCTTCTTATCTCCGTACAAGAAGACTGAGTCACGGTGAGTCATGTCAGGCGGAGGAGGAGGCACAATGTTGATGGTTCTTCTTACTCTGTGGTCAAAAGGAAGTCACTCTGATCAACAAAGATTTCAGGAGCCCTGGTACCATTGAACTCATATTTGTTTAATTTCACATCAGGGATCCAGACTGGGTTTGGGCTTTCTGTACTGGCTAAACACACTCATTCAGGTACCTTCTACACAGAGAGTTGGGGAAGGTTTAGGTGACACAGGAAATTTTAAATATGGCCTGTGGCCTCAGTCAGCTTTATGTCCCATTTGGCTTAGTCACCAACACAGGAACAATATTCAGACAAGACAGCACAGAGACCACAATGGGAATACAAGAGCTTCCCCTCTGAGGCTGAGAGAAGGAAGAGAGGGATGTGGTCTCAGAAGCCCACAGAGATTGGCCTGTGCCTCAAAAGGTGAATATGGTACAAGCAAGGTATAATCTTACCCAGATGCCCAAAGCATACTTTTCATCACTGGTGTAAACAGTATCTGATTTATATGTATGCTAATCTTCTCTACCTTCTAATATCAGTTGGGTTGGTATCTAGCCAGCTATAAGGCAAGCAGACATGACTTTGTATTTATATATAAATATAAATAGACCACTCTATCCCTGGGTCGGGAAGATCCCCTGGAGGAGGGCATGGCAACGCACTTTAGTATTCTTGCCTGGGAAATCTCATGGACAGAGGAGCCTAGTGAGCTACAGTCCATGGGATTGCAAAGAGTCAGACGTGACTGAATGACTAGCAATTTCAATTTATATATATATATATATAAATTAAGTACATTACCACACTCTAACCCTGATCCCACCTTTGACCATATGTTACTTTTGTCATGTCAAAACAGTCCTTGTACTGACCACTCACCTTGATCTGAGGTCAGGCCATCAATAATATCAGATTGAGATATTTCCATCATGAGGACCACCACATCAGATTGGTCTTGATGGTAGCAACCCATCCTAACATTCAGCTGCTAGCAAAGGGAAATAAAGTGACTGAGATGGCTCCAGGATGCAACACTTACCTTTATGAAGGCTCAAAACCAAAGTCACTTGATAAAAGCCAGGTGTTAAAGATAGTGCCTATCTTTGCTGTGGAATTGTTAATAAATAGCCTTCTCTTTACTGTGCTTTTATTTTGCTTATGCTTGTGAACATTTACATGTCAGAGCCTTGAGATTAGGAACGTCTGTCATAGACTTATAGAGTGCCCAAATAATTAGGCACATTTGTGACCATACTGATTCCAAAATAAATTACAATAATGTTTTACTTCTACAAGTTACCTCTTACCGACATGGCTTCTAGCCAGTCCATTTTATGATATGAACAAGAACTTTTCCCACTTGTTTCTCGGGCTGTGAAGCTGGGTTCTGCTTGGGTTAGCGTTGCCCTGTTTAGACAGTAGTGGTTTGAAGCCATCAAGCTTAAAGGCGTGTTTTGATTTCACGGGAGCTTGCCAGCTGTCTAAGTTCAATTCTAATAAGACTGTACATTTTATTTTAATTCAACTTGGCTTGTCTACAGAGGCTTTTCCTACATTATTTTTAAGTATAGTGAACTGACTCATGATTGACATCAAAAGAAAAGGCTTTGACTCCGAATTATTTTTTTCTGTTCTTCTTCTCAAGTTCAGCGAACTTTTATCCCATTTTGTTGATACAGGGAGATGCAACAATAAGAAAGATGCTGAGTTTCTGGTGGCCTCTGGCGCTCATCTTGGCCACACAAAGAATCAGTAGGCCCATTGTCAACCTCTTTGTTTCCCGGGACCTCGGTGGCAGTTCTGCAGCTACGGAGGTAAGGCACCTTCTGGGAACATGGGTGCCCAAAGTCACCGTGTAACAAATCGGGGCGGGGAGATGGCTGACAAATTTGTTTCCAGTTCCTCTTGAGAGCTAAGAAATTCTGTGATATTACGTTCTATGATACCTTCACACAAGGAAGCATTGAGGATCTCCATCCGTGACTTAGAATGATGTGATTTTGTTTTATTATGAGTATGGAAACAGTGACAGACTTTATTTTCTTGGACTCCAAAATCAACTGGACGGTGACTGCAACCATGAAATTAAAAGACACTTACTCCTTGGAAGAAAAGCTATGACAAACCTAAACAGCCTAATAAAAAGCAGAGACATTACTTTGCCAACACAGGTCTGTGTAATCAAAGCTATGGTTTTTCCAGTAGTTGTATATGGATGTGAGAGTTGGACCATACAGAAGGCTGATCACCGAAGAATTGATGCTTTTGAACTGTGGTACTTGAGAAGACTTCTTGAGAGTCCCTTGGACTACAAGAAGATCCAACCAGTCAATCCTAAAGGAGATCAACCCTGAATATTCATTGGAAGGACTGATGATAAAGCTCCAATACTTTGGCCACCTGATGCAAAGAGCCGACTCACGGGAAAAGACCCTGATGCTGGGAAAGATTGAGGGTGGGAGGAGAAGGGGAAGACAGAAGATGAGATGAGTTTGAGCAAACTCCTAGGAGATAGTGAAGGACAGAGAAGCCTGGCGGGCTGCAGTCCTTAGGGTCGCAAAAAGTCAGATGCGTCTAAGCGACTGAACGAATATAATGAATATGGAAGAAGATATTTTATTCTTCCTTCTCTTTTACCACATGAAAAAACCGAGGTAAGGACGCAAAAGTAGCAAGAAGCTGGACTGTGTTAGAATCCAGGTTTTCTTTCTCCCACTCAATGGCCTCTCCATTTTCCCATGGAGTCAGCATGGAGCCTCTTCACTGTAGTCATAGAAGACGATGGGACCGGCCATGTGCAGAAGTACCCAGAGGGCAAGGGCTGATGCTTCTGTGTTCTGCCCACCTCCCTCACCTGTCGTTGCTCTGCCTCCTGCATGTGCCACCCAACCCACCATGGCTTTCTGCATCTTTGGCAACCTGCCCTCCTTCAAAGGAGAGTCTCCTCTGTTTACTCACAACTCAAGAAATTGTTCGGGAAACTGGCAGCTCCTCTAGGGAGAGAATCGAAGCATTTTAATTTTTTTCCATCATGCCAGTATGGTATAAACAAATAGAAAGACTTCATTTGTTTGCTCATCTGCTGCCTTCTGGGGAATTAATTCTGGCTCTGGGACTGCTGATCCTTCAGGAAAGCCGGTGGCCGCTCCTGAGGGCCTCCTGTTTACACAAGTGCCCTTGCATGCACTTTCAGCACGTCTCCAGGCCGGGGTCTCTTGCCAGGTTCCATGTCCCGGGAAGCAGCTCATGTTGGCCTGGAAAGAGAAGTACATAAATCACAAGCCGAATGCTTTCTCTTGCCTCCGTGGGTTCCTGGATTTTGTTTTCTTGACTCATAAATGTCCTCTGGGGTGGCTTCTGTGACACAGCAGCTTTTTAACCTAATACTTTTGTTTCAGCTGTCCTGTAAAAAGCATGGGACGTGTCCCCCGGCCCCCACCACCACCAATCACCTGTGTGCTAGAATTCCATCTTCCCTAAAAATAAAAAAACAACCAAGACAATTTGTATGTTAAAATAATTTCTAAATGGACTTCAGTGCATAGAGACAGACCTCAGCATAGGGGGACAGAACTGACAGGAATTAACTGTCTGCTTCTGATGGTGTTGGTGCTTGCATACATCTCGTTGACTCACAACAGCCCTGTGCTGTGGTTGTTGTTAGTCTCGTGGTTTTGCTGGAGGAACAGAGAGGGGGCCTGAGAGGGTTCATGCTTCACACACACCTGGGAAGTGATGGAGTGATGCTGGAATCCAGATCTGCCTGATTCTACCACTTGCTCCTCAGAGCAGTGTCTTCACCAGCTGAAGACCTACCTCACTCACATTTCTGGCATCAAAATGAAGGGTGACTGCAACCATGAAATTAAAAAAATGCTTGGTCCCTGGAGGAAAAGCTATGACAAGATCAGAAAGCGTAGTAAAAATCAGAGACATCTCTTTGCCAGCTAAGGTCTGTATAGTCAAAGCTGTGGCTTTTCCAGTAGTCACGTACAGATAGGAGAGTGGGACCATAAAGAAGGCTGAGTGCCGAAGAATTGAAATGTGGTGTTGGAGAAGACGCTTGAGAGTCCCTTGGACTGCAAGGAGACCAAACCAGTCCATCCTAAAGGAAATCAACCCTGAATATTCATTGGAAGGACTGATGCTGAAGCTGAAATTCCAATACTTTGACCACCTGATGCGAAGAGTTGGCTCATTGGAAAAGACCCTGATGCTGGGAAAGATTGAAAGCAGGGGAGGAGATGAGGACGACAGAGGATGAGATGGTTGGATGGCATCACCGGCTCGATGGACATGAATCTGAGCAAGCTCCAGGAGTTGGTGAAGGACAGAGAAGCCTGGCATGCTGCAGTCCGTGGGGTCGCAAAGAGTGGAACGAGACTTAGAGACTGAACAACAACAAAGAAATGAAAGTCTCCTATTCCTGGAAGAACCTGTTTGGCTTCCTGTGAGAAGTATTAGTTGTCTCAAGTTAAACATCAGAATTGGGCTCTCCTGGGCTGAACAGACTGGAAGGGAGTTGAGTGGGGTGGCGAGTACCATAAAGCCATGAACAAGTGCGCAGCTTCCCTGAAGTACAGCATGGAGGCAGAGAGGTGGTCCCTGAGTGCCGAGTGTTCAGACAGCAGGGGTGGAGCTCAGAATCGCATCTGGAGACTCAAGAATCGGGCTAGACTAGAGGGTTCCGTTTGGCTCCGTGAGAACCTGGCAGACCAGGGTTGAAATCTTGGCTTTTCAATTGGCGATCGGGGCCTGGATAAACGTATCTAAAACAAGATGCATACCCTGGACCTGCTCAGCCCGCTCCCCAGGATGCAGGGGGCCTCTGCCCCTTCCTCCTGCTCCAGGGCCGTTCCAAGGCTGGCCATGCTGTCACCCAGGATGGAATGACCTGTCAGGGGACTGTAGCTGAGTGGGCTCGTGCTGCCATGTGGCAGGCGGCAGGCAGAGGCTGGAGATGCTCTCTGCGGATGCCTTGCTAACTGCCTGCTCTTCCTCTTGCAGGCCGTGGCAATTCTGACGGCCACATACCCCGTGGGTCACATGCCGTATGGCTGGTTGACGGAAATCCGTGCTGTCTACCCCGCTTTTGACAAGGTGAGAACCTCCTGCGGCGCGGTTTCCAAAACACTCTCTTTAAAATTAGTGTTTGAGAGACAGCAGTCTCCGGTGATGGAGACCTCAGTGTCTCTCAGCCTCACCTCCCTCTTCAAGGTTGATTTAGCATTGGGGCTGGCGGAGGTAATTGTGGAACACGTCCCTCAGGAAATCACAGAGGCGAATTGATGCTTGCCTTGATGCGGCTCCCAGGACGTGTCTCCAAACTGGTCCTCACTTCTAGGTTACTCCTGTTGAGAAATTATTTGCAAAAGGGAAACGATACTCTCAAAAAAATTAATATATTGTTTTCAGTTCTGTGGTTTGTTGCTTTTTGTTTGTTTGTTTTTACTGACCTCATAGCTGATGTGAAGGTACAGACAGTTGTGTGCTTGAGTTCATAAGCTAATGGCTTTCTTTCAAGGGAGTACATGCACACCCTGGGTCCAGGCTGGTTCAGTTCAGTTCAGTTGCTCAGTCATGTCCAACTCTTTGCAACCCCATGGACTGCAGCACTCTAGGCTTCCCTGTCCATCACCAACTCTTGGAGGTTACTCAGGCTCATGTCTATTGAGTCAGTGATACCATCCAACCGTCTCATTCTCTGTCCTCCCCTTCTCCCATCTTCAATCTTTCCCAGCATCAGGGTCTTTTCCAATGAGTCAGTCTTCACATCAGGTGGCCAAAGGATTGGAGTTTCAGCTTCAGCATCAGTCCTTCCAATGAATATTCAGGACTGGGATGAACTTATTCTAGTTGAAAGCTTCTGCTGACATTTCAGGGAGGCACATAAGTCTTCAGACCTGTAACCTGAGACCAGGTCAACATTGACCTGCAGATCATTTGAGAAATGCCTTTTTCATTCAAGCATAATTATTTAAACATTCAACTTAAAGCAAATAAGTAGAAAAAGAGACCCCTCCCCCAAAAGATGGTATGCAATGTTTTAAAATGAAAAAATAGGAAAAAAGCAAACAACGTACCCCTTGTACTCATAATAGCAACTGTTTGGATTTATGTAGAACTAGCTCAGAGTCGGAGAAGGCAATGGCACCCCACTCCAGTACTCTTGCCTGGAAAATCCCATGGACGGAGGAGCCTGGTAGGCTGCAGTCCATGGGGTCGCTAAGGGTCAGACATGACTGAGCGACTTCACTTTCACTTTTCACTTTCATGCATTGGAGAAGGAAATAGCAACCCACTCCAGTATTCTTGCCTGGAGAATCCCAGGGACGGGGGAGCCTGGTGGGCTGCCGTCTATGAGGTTGCACAGAGTCGGACACGACTGAAGCAACTTAGCAGCAGCAGCAGCAGCTCAGAGTCATTGCTGACATCATTTTAATCTGGTCCCAAAAGAGCCCTGAGAGGTGACGAGAGGAAGTGTGTTCACCAGCATCCCCAGCAGATTACCTGCCTCTCTCCCCCAACCCATAATCAGTCACCTGTGAGTAGCAGCTCCCCTCCAGGCAAGACAGGGATCACCCCCACACAGCCACACATGAGAGAGGGAGGCTCTCGTTCAGAACTCTTTACAGGGTTGGAACTTCCCCAGTAAACAATGAGCTGGTCGCTCCACTGCTTGCCAACATTCACTTGGAGCATCAGAATGCAGAGCATGTCCTAAAAAATGCCTTTGATGCCTGCTTCCCAGCCCTTTGAGAGTGGACTTCAGAAGGTCTGAGTCACATGCAGCAGAGAGCTATGTTGGACTGGGTTTAAGCCAATCTATGGAGGGAAATCAGTATTCTCATGTCAAGGAACACGTGTATAGAAATAAGTCCTCAAAAACCCAGATGGATATAGTCTTCTTGCTAAATGTTTAGCTCTTGGAGAATAAGACTATATAATAACATCCAATCGGAAAAGGCAATGGCACCCTACTCCAGTATTCTTGCCTGGAAAATCCCATGGACGGAGGAGCCTGGTGGGCTGCAGTCCATCGGGTCACTAAGAGTCGGATATGACTGACCGACTTCACTTTCACTTTTCACTCTCATGCATTGGAGAAGGAAATGGCAACCCACTCCAGAATTCTTGCCTGGAGAATCCCAGGGACGGGGGAGCCTGGTGGGCTGACGTCTATGGGGTCGCACAGAGTCGGACATGACTGAACCGACTTAGTAGTAGCAGCAGCAGCAATAACATCCAATAGCAGGGTTGTACTTGTGTTCAAACCTCCTGGTTGTGAGCGTCTCATCTGAAATTGGTTTTGGCTACCTTGAAATGATTAAACTTAACAATACAGCCCTGTACAATTTCGCTAACAGCAGCCAAGAAAAACATTGTTTTATTCACGATCACAGAGGTTAGATGCTGTGAAAATAATCCCTTTAAGGAGCATCCCTTAAGCTCGATGCTGGTGGAAATCAGGATCCTTGTGAAACCTCCCCATCGTCACCATGCATTCCACCGCACTTCCCCGGCCATTCCCATGAATGCCGTCTATTCACCCAGATCTTAGACACCTCTGTGTGGACTTCCGGAATTTGCTGCATTGACAGTTGAAAATCCTTAGCCTGCTTGTGGGTTCCAGACTTAGAGATTTAACATTTCTCGCATAACTTCTGATGTTTCTAGCTAAACAGGGAGATGGGAGAGTTTTCCACTCTTCCACACTCTCTAGTGTTTGGTTATCATCTTGCAAAAGACTGTGTCTCTGAGAAAAAGCTGACGGGGCAAGCAAGACGAGACACTGATGCTGAGCTAATGATACGTGCTGGTTTGCCATATTGGCAAACATATTTGCTGTCTTAAAAATCAAAGCACACTTGGGGGAGCTGGGGCCTGTGGCTGCCACCACGAAGGGGCGGGGGGCAGGCATGTGCATTTGGAAGAGGGGCCTCCTCCTCACCCAGCCCACCAGGGGACCATCCTCGTGGATCCTTGGGGAGAGCAGATGAAGAGATGTCCTTCATGCTGTGGTGGGCACTGTGCCAGCACAGCAGTCTGTTTTCCAGGAAAAGCAGGTGTGCTTTAGAGACCGGAGTGAAGAAAACGGAAACCCCTCCAGGGGTTTGTGCTGGCAGCACAAATGAGAAGGGCTTCCAGAGACTGTCTCAGCCTCTGATGGGAAGCACACATCTAAAGGTCTCTTGCAAGTGGGACCTGTAACACCTCCACTTGTACATCTGTCATTAGGCTGATGTGGGAGCCAGGGGCTTGTCGTTTGTTTCCGTGAGTCAACTCTGGGGCTCGGTGGATCCATAACGAGGCGGGCGTTGTTTTTCTCAGCTGCCGTTCATAGTCGAGGGCTGGACACGCAACCCTCAATCAAGGGTTTTGATTGAGTGGTGGGTACACTTAGCAATGACGCTGAGATGGCATCAGCCAGCCTCGGGGATGTGTCAGAGGGCCCCTACATCCGTGTGCTCACATTTCAATTTAACAAGGGCTGTTTGAGCATCTTCTCTACTTAAGAAAGGTGGTGCTGAGTTGCAGGAGCTAAAGAGATGGGTAAAACACCCAGTCCTTTATCTTAGGGAGCAAATGTGCCCCTCACAGGAGTCTTGACATGTGCCCCCAGATACGATCTAGGGGCTCAGCTGCCCCCTGATGCAGGCTCAGTTGCCATCCTTGACTGCAGAGCCCAGGATGGTCGGACACTGCAGGAAGTGCTGGGGCCCTGAACTAGGTGGCTGGGCACCCAGCGCCCCGGAGAGGGGACTGACTCTGGAGACACTGCTGGGCAATTCAGTCCGGAGCTCCCTCTGGTTAGCAATCACATCCAAAAACCTGACAGCTGTCTGAGAGAGACGTCCAGTGGCAGCCGTCTTCGAAGCTGTCCCTTGACATCTATGCTTCAGACGCGTCAAATCAAACAGAAACGAGATGCTTGGTAAGAAGCATGAGTGGTCAGCCCAGGATAACCCGGAGCCTTTTCTTGCCCCCTCTAGAATAACCCCAGCAATAAACTGGTGAGCACGAGCAACACGGTCACGGCAGCCCACATCAAGAAGTTCACGTTCGTCTGCATGGCCTTGTCGCTGACGGTAAGGACAGACCCACCCCCGCCCCCGCCTCTGTGTCTGGTTTTAGAAAAGAGGAAATTGCCATTTTAAAGGGAGAAGTCTTGTATTCCATAATGCAGTGCTGTGCTGGATAAGGTGACAGCCTCTCCTAGATATTTTCATCCCAAAATACAAATGACAGTTAATCAAGGATGGCATCAGGTCTATGCTTCTCCTGGTGGCTCAGACAGTAAAGAATCTGCCTGCAGGCAGGAGACCTGGGTTCGATCCCTGGTTTGGGAAGATCCCCTAGAGAAAGGAAATGGCCATCCACTCCAGTGTCCTTGCCTGGAGAATTCCTTGGACAGAGGGCCTGGCAGGCTACAGTCCATGGGGCCGCAAAGTGTCGGACACGACTAAGCAACTTTCACTTTCACTGGGTCTAAGAACTTCTGGCATTTCTGTAAGGGGCTTCCTCCTGCTGAAGAAGGCAGGCTTTGCCTTTCTTAATGATATTCGGTCTTACTGAATAATTTCCAGCCCATCTTTAAACACCCAGAGTCAACTGTCTCTTTTCCAAATTTAATTGGTATGATTGTTTCATGGGTGAAAGTTCCTTTCTTTGTATGTTTACACTGCTATATCCTTCCTATGGAGCCATGATTCACCACACACTTACCAGGCACCTACAGGATCCGAAACCCTGTGCCGTCTTCAAGGATAGAGGTGTGAACAAGAGTGGATAGAGCCTCCTCATTGGCAGGGCCTGTCGGTGGCGCTGCACAGCCTTAAATAAGCAGTACACACCCTTCCTTTATCAACTCACCTGGGCAGTTCAGATGTAGGAGATATGTTCAGAAAACATGGGAAAAAATTCCAAAATGCTCTATAATCCAAAGCACACAGTATATAATTTAAGGTTGTTTGTAACATTTATCAACAGCAGCAAGAAAATAATAATGGCATTCATAAACAACTCCACATCGTAGACTGTGCTCTGTGAGTTTTAAAGATGGAGATGAGAAGAGGATAAGATGAAATAGAGGTCTTTTGAACTCAGTTCCTTGTTTGTTGTGGTGACTACATATTTAAGTCCTGTAGAAATTCTCCTTTTTTACAGCATAATGGAAAAACCATAACAGAAATAGCTGAGTGTGTGCAGTTCCCATCATAAATGACTGGTACCGAGGACATAAGACAAGAAGAGGTTTGGAGACAAGTGATGACAGGAACATCATGAGCGTTGTCACTGGCCATTATCACAAGAACCACTTAGCTAGATGAGCCCTAAGAGGGGTCCCTTAAAATCAAGTCTGACACACATTTTAAACTTCGCTTGGATTAAAAAAAAAAACCCCATAGTTTAATATTTGATCCTTTGACCCAACACCTGAATAAACTCATCAAGGACAACACGAGGTCTATAGCCCATCACCTAAGCCCTCCGACACTGGGTCATGACTCGGCATCCTTGGCCACTCCATCACCCCAGCCCAGCCCTCCCTCTCAGTCCGTCCCCCATGAAACTGGGAAACTGCAAGGGGATGTCAGAAGCATATTCCAGGCCACCTCCCCTGGGTGGGGAGACCCCTGACAGCACGGCTGCCTGAGTCAGGTAGCCCAGCAACCCTGTTCTCCTGGTTCTCCTGGTTGTATTATTTCTCCCTACAGTGTGCAAATTTTTCCATAGTTCCCTAAAACATTAGCAAAACACTGCACAACCTTGAAACCATTTAAAAGAGGATTTTAGGAAAAACAGAGAAGGTTTCTATTCCCGGAGCAGACCTCAGCTTTTGGAGCCTGTGTTAAGAGACTGGAAGTTGGTTCGGATGCCAGGGTCTGTGACTTGGACACCATCCAGTTCCAAGAGCTGGAAGCTTTGGGCTGTTGCTCACTCTGCGGTCAGGGTCTGGCTCCCCTGTCTCCTCTCACTCCACGTGGACCTCCTCCCTCAGTTACGGTCAAGTCTGATGGAGAACCTTAGCAGACTGAGTTTACGGATATTCCTTCCTTCCTTCAGTTCACAGGCAATACTCTGTACTTCTAAAATAAAAGCAGCAAGTGTATTTTGAAGTGATAACCATGTAAAAGCTAGAAAAATGCTTTGCTTTCCCATAGGTGTTATTTAATTTTTAGTATTAGTTATTTAGTTTTAGCTATTTAATTATTCTAATCCTACCATCTGTGCATGTGTGCTAAGTAGCTTCAGTTGTGTCCAACTCTTTGCAACCCTGACCCTGTGAACTGTACCCTGCCAGGCTCCTCTGTCCATGGGATTTCCCAGGCAAGAATACTGAAGTGGGTTGCCATTTCCTTCTCTAGGGGATCTTCCTGATCCACGGATCAAACCTGAGTCTCCTGCATTCACAGGCAGATTCTTTACCACTGAGTGACCTGAGAAGCCCAGATTACAGTATAGGGTAAATTTGACTTTTTAAAAGGTCTTCCCAGGAGGCTTGGTGGTAAAGAATCTGCCTGCCAATGGGATTGCAAAGAGTCGCACATGACTTAGCAACAACAAATAACTTTTATGTGCACTGGGAAACCAAAAAATTCATGTGACTCACTTTATTGCAATATTCACTTTACGGTGATGGCGCAAAATAGTTCCAAGAGATGTCTATACATGTATTTAATAAAGCTTAAATTTTAAATCATGCTTTATTGCAATATTCACTTTACTGTGGCAGTAAAAAGTCAAAGTGTGAAAGTGTTGTGTCTGACTCTTTGTGACCCCATGGACTGTAGCCCACCATGCTCCTCTGTCCGTAGAATTTTCCAAGAAAGAATACTGGAGCGGATTGCTGTTTCCTTCCCCAGGGGATCTTCCTGACCCAAGGATTGAACCCAGGTCTCCTGCATTGCAGGCAGATTCTTTACTATCCAAGCCACCAAGGAGGTCTAGACCAAAACCTGCATTATCTCCGAGGTCTGCCTGTGATAGCACCAGCTAGAAGCCCGCCTTCCAAGCTCCTTCTCCAGGGCCTTCCTCTCTGCACTGTGCTGTTCCAGCAAACAGGAACAGATAGCTGGCCCTGAGGCCAGGGCTTGCCGGCACGCCTGAAGCAGTGGTTTCTTCAGCAACACAAACGGTAGTATTATGGTGTGTCTCAGATGGTGCTTCCCAGGTGGTGCCAAAGAATCTGGCTGCTAATGAAGGAGACGCAAAAGGTGAGTGTTCGATCCTTGGGCCAGGAAGATCGCCTGAAATAGGAAATGGCAGCCCACTTCAGTATTCTTGCCTGGAAAATCCCATGGGCAGAGGAACCCTACAGTCCATAGGGTTGCAAAGAGTTGGACACGACTGAGCAAGTGAGCACAGCACAGCAGCAGATACGTTTTCTTTATAATGACTCAATCAACTGGTCCTCAATCAGTCGGCTCTGACATCTTGGCTAGAGGCTGGCCTGTGTGCATACTCAGTCATGTCCTACTCTTGATGATCCCGTGGACTGTAGCCCACCAGGGTCCTCTGTCCATAGGACTTTCCAGGCTAGAATACTGGAGTGGGTTGCCCTTTCCTTCTCCAGGGGATCCTCCTAACCTAGCGATCGAACCTGCATCTCCTGCATTGGCAGGCAGATTCTTTACCACTGAGCCACCAGGAATTGCCCTTAAAAGATATATAGAAAAAATATAAGGGTTTTCCCCTAAATTCATTGGTATGCTGTCACTTTAGTGCATACAGCTTTGTATAGCGCTTACCATGTTCATTCTTCACATCTATTATTCCTTGTAGGCCCTGAACTTCCCTAGGCAGGGTCTGTGGGTTAGTCACCTTTTATCCCCAGGGCCTAGCATCCTGCCTTACACAGAAGGGGCACAATAAGCAAAACACAAACACAGGAATCAATTAATACTTACCTGTGTGATCAGGATCAGAAAGGTGCCGATGGCATTCACCCCTCCTGAGCCACAGTCTCCTTATTTATACTGAGATTATCTTCTTTTTAAAGCTCTTAAGAGGCCTTTTACTTGAGAGTCTATTTTCACCTTTTTAATTTTTAAACTACATAGTATCAGGAAATTAACATTGCAGAGCACTTAGGATAGACACATAGTGCTTATTGCAGTGGGCGATATTCTGTACCAAGTGCGAGCCTTCTGATGGTTCCAGAGCTTTCTACGCATTGCCTAGGATTAGAGCACTTTGCCAAGCGCTGGTCCTTTGATCATTAGTGACTCTTCTCTCCGGGACTTTGAGAAGAGCTGGCGCCACAGATGTTGCAGACACTCAGTGACCCAGTGATGCTAACTGCTTTTTGAAGGAAAACCTGTACTTTCCAGAGCAGAAACTCATCTTGCAGTCAGAACGGGCCCATTCTTCAGGCCCTGACATGTTCAGTTCAATATCTGTCTTTGCCTGTGAAAAATACTTTTGACAGTTAATAAGAGACCCTGGTGCTGGGAAAGGTTGAAGGCAAAAGGAGAAGAGGGCAACAGAGGATGAGATGGTTGGATGGCATCACTGATTCAAGGGACATGAACTTGGCAAACTCTGGAAGATAGTGAGGGACAGGGAGGCCTGGCATTCTGCAGTCCATGGGGTTGCAAAGTTGAACACAACTTAGCAACAACACGAGACTAATATTTCAGCATGCTACAATGCATGTATATGCTTATACCCGAGTACAGATTTTCAATTTAACTTAGAGTGAATCCCTGACTCCGAAAGTTCATTCTTCCCTCATTTTCTTATCTGAGAGTTTGTCTGAACCACTGGGCTTCAAGACAAGCAGCCCAGAATGCATTCTGCCCAGTTGGAAGAGGAAGTGGATTTAGGAAGAGTGTAAGGTAGGAAAGCAGAAGTTTGTCCCAAGGAGCATCTTGCTTCCCTGCCTTTAGGAAACTTAGAAAATCACTGATTGTCTTCTTTAGACCATTTGATGGGAGTGAGGGTGAAAAGGGAGAGCTTTAGCTGATCTGAAAGATCAACTTCAAAATAGTAAGAACCCCCTGATAAAAATTAATCCCCTCAATAGCAACAAAGGAGCAGACATGATGCAGACCAGGGTCAGCAGGGTGACCGCAGGCGGACACACTGCTGTTTGGGGTGAAGGAACGCACAGTTCAGAAATATGCTCTCTTTAAGTAAGGTTGAAAGAACAGCTTCAGAAGGCGTGCTGCATGGCGGGAGCAGGTGTGGTGCAGCGGCCACTCAGAGGAGGCCAGCGATCCGAGCTGTGCAGGACAAGGTGGCACCACGAAAAACAAGGCTGTAGCTGGCACTGGGGTCAGAAGCAGGCAGCCAGGTTGGCCCAGAACCTTCCGGCAGAGCCATGGTCTCCGTCCCTAACATTACTGAGTATAAAGCCCCATGACACCCAGTGTCCTGAGAGGCTGCGTTTCTCTAGTAGACACTTGTGGTGATCGCAGACAGAGGGTGGTGGCCATGAGCTGGTGAAGGAGGCAGGTGTTCCTTCCTCTTGGGGAGAGGAACTGATAACGCTAAACTTACAGAAACACAGCCCCTTGGAACTGATCACAATTGCCCCCTGAATCCCAGCCTTGGGGACAGAATAGAAACCACTAACCAGGTAGGATATGTCTTTTCAATAGGCTTTTTAGTGCAGAGAAGCACTCCAAAAGGTACCAGACCCCCATATTCCTGGATGTGAGGCCACTGTGGTGAAGTGAATGGATGAGCTTGCTAAATGTACCCAACTCGCCAATTTGGTACCCCAAACGCGTGGTCTTTTTTTTCTAAAGTGTTAGTGGCTCAGTTGTGTCCAACTCTTTGTGACCACATGGACTGTAGCCCACCAGGCTCTTCTGTCCATGGGATTCTCCAGGAAGGAATACTGGAGTTGGGTTGCCATTCCCTTTTTCCCAACCCAGGGTTCGAACCTGGGTCTCTCCCTCATTGCAGGCGGATTCTTTTACCATCTGAGCCACCAGGGAGTGGTTGGTTTTTTTTTTTTTTCTAAAATTCGTAGCAAATCATATTAAGTAGGCAAGTTTTAGCAGCTTTAGATGATTTTAGCTGACCAGTTTCCATTTTTACTTCACAATGCCAGTTTTTAAACATCTGCTGTTTTCTTATGCTCTCTGCCGCTCTAGTATGGGGGAGCCGTTGCCAAGAGAGGGGGCCCTTCTGTCTTAAGAGAGGTGGGGAAGAATCCCTGCAAAGCACAGGCTTGGTTGCTGCTGAACCTCCCTAACCCCCTTCATAGAAAATGGGAATGGCGTCCACCCAGAGGGATGTTGGCAGGAAGAGCCACCAAAGCACTTGCGTGCGGTGAACGACCTGACGGTCACACCCAGCAGCCCTGGATGTTGAACCCAGAGAGGCCAGAGGGGAAGAGCTAGGAGCAGAGGAAAGGGAGAGACAGAGTCAGAGCAACGGAGAGTGAGGTCAGCAGGGAAGGGGAGGGACCGCAAAGCCCGGGAGGGAAAGGGGCGCTGGAGCGTCAGAGGAGATGGAGCAGAGTGGCGGAGGTGGGTTTGGCAGACAGCAGGGAGGATGGGAAGGCCCCAGAGACCCCCCAGTGCCACCACACCCCCAGCCCGGGCCTTGCCAGTCCTTCCAATAGCAATTGCTGTAAACCGTGTGCGTGCTAAGTCGCTTCACTCATGTCCAGCTCTTTGTGACCCCATGGACTGTAGCCTGAGAGGCTCCTCTGTCCGTGGGACTCTCTAGGCAAGAATACTGGAGTGGGTTGCCCTGCCCTCCTCCAGGGCAATCTTCCCAACCCAGAGATCGAACCCAAGTCTCTTACATCTCCTGCATTGGTAGGCAAGTTCTTTACCACAGCCTGGGAAGCCCGCTGTGAACTTTAGAAGAGTTTAAAAGAGGCAGGTTCTTAAGAAATGGGTAATTGCAACAAGTTGTCAATGGGCTAAATAGACTATCCACAGGTTGATGTGGGTGAACTCAGCTGTTTCAGGAAGGTGGGTATGAAGGGGTTCTCTCGCTAGGCTGCTGCAGGGTGGGCTTCATGGCCCCAGATTCAGATTCTGCTGAGGTTGTGGGGCCGTGCCAAGGCCTCCAGGCTGCACCCCACTGGCCTCCCCCAGCTCCAACAAATGGAGGCTGTTTGATGGCGGTGGTGGTGGTAGTGGTGGGGTGGGGAGTGTGTGTGTGCGTGTGTGTGGCTGTCACTTAGGGCAGAGAGAGAAGGCAGCCTTGCTATCCAACCATGTCATTGCTGCTGTTGTTCAGTCGCTCAGTCATGTCTGACTCTTTGCAACCCCATGGACGGCAGCACACCAGGCCTCCCTGTCCTTCACCATCTCCCGGAGTTTACTCAAACTCATGTGCATTGAGTCGGCGAAGCCATCCAACATCTCATCCTCTGCCGCTCCCTTCTCCTCCTGCTTTCAATATTTCCCAGTATCAGGGTCTTTTCCAGTGAGTCGGCTCTTTGCATCCAGTGGCCAAAGTATTGGAGCTTCAGCTTCAGCATCCAACCAGAGCATCTCACAGTAGGATGCAGGAGTATCTCAGGCCAGTGGCTGTTACTACTTAAGGATCTGGTTATTTTTTAAAAAAGATTTAAAATAGGTTTTTACCCTGGATCCACCCTGAGCCTTGCTTTTTGACGTCAATGGGTGGTAAAAAGGGAAAGTATGACTCTGTACAGAACACAATCCCAAGTGTTCTGTTCTGATGGTTATGGGTTGAATTGTGTCCACCCCGAAGTTCTGTATTGAAGGTCCAGCCCCAGCACCTTGGAATGAGACCTTATTTGGAAATAGGGTTCAGGTGAGGTTCTGGTGGGTGGGTCAAGTGGACCCCTGTTCCATCTGACTGCTGTTCTTGCAGGGGTGGGATATGGATACACAGACACAAGGAGGGTGCCGCCTGGAGACCAGAGTGATGCTGGATGCTGCTGAAAGCTGGGAGGCCTGGAGCAGACCCTTCCCTGGGCCTTCAGAGGGAGCGTGACCCTGCTGACACCTTGACTTTGGTGTCACTCCCGGACTGAGAGATGATAACGTGTTGTTAGGCTGCCCAGTTTGCAGTGCTTTGTTACAGCAGCTCTAGCAAACTCTGAAAGAGAGGCACCCTCTTGTCATTTAAGGCCACGTGGATTGATTGACCAGACCTAACTAGTCAACTAGGGGCTTCCCTGGTGGCTCAGTGGTAAGGAGTCCACCTGCCAATGCAAGAGGTATGGGTTTCATCCCTGGGTTGGGAAGATCCCCTAGAGAAGGAAACGGCAGCCTGCTCCAGTATTCTTGCCTGGAGGAGCCTGAGGAGCCTGACAGGCTACAGCCCATGGGGTCCCAAGAATCGGACACAATTTAGTGACTAAACAACAACAAACTATCCAACTCATTTACTTTCTTTTGAAATGCCCCACTTACTATTTCCATAAGACTTATGTATTCTTGTGTTTCCAGCTTCTTGAAGTAAGGATCTGAGTGTAGGAATTGCTTAGAAATAGTCTTCTTGCACATTAGCACTGTCCCAAGCTCCAGCAGTAAAGAGTCTGCCTGCAATGTGGGAGACCTGGGTTCGATCCCTGGGTGGGGAAGATCCCCTGGAGAAGGAAATGGCAACCTACTCCAGTACTCTTGCCTGGGAAATCCCATGGACTGAGTAGCTTGGTGAGCTGCAGTCCATGGGGTCGTGCAGAGTCAGACATGACTGAGTGACTAACACACTTGTCAAGATTTATGTGCTTAGCTACATCCTTGCAGATGGGGCTTTTGGGAGGGTGTGGTTGGCATCGTAGTATCCAGTAGAAGTGCCAGTGTTCAAGTCGGGTCCCTTTGCTTTTCGGGTTTATTCTGCTTACCATTAGTTGAACAATCCAGTGCTATCTCACCCACGCCCTGCAAACCCAGCATCACTAACCCTGAAAAGTTGAAACACGTTCACAATTTTCAGGGAAGAAATTAAGTTTCTAGTATTTTATCCAGTTGTGTTTATCCATTCCCGCCCCCCACCCCAAATTGTCTCACGATTTTGATCCCTTCTGCTGCTTCCTGCGTAAACAGTAGTATCTGATTTGGCACAAAATTGTAATTACTTAGTTTCAGTTTCACCTATCAGTAGACACCTGGGTTCTGCAAAGAACAGGTGCAGGGCGGCCACCTGCAAGGGCTTGGGAACCAGGGGGAAGACGCGTGCATTCTCCTCCGGCTTCTGCAGGTGCTGCCTGCCAGACCCCAGCCTCATATCGAGGATGTGGTTCCCAGGCTCCACTCCGAGGCTCTCCCGGTGCAAAAGCAGATTTATTAGAGAAAGACAGCAGTCAGGAATCATTCCACCCAGTAGCCGAATAACCCAGTGGGGATCAACTCATAGACTTCCAGGAATTGTATTTTATGTCTGTCTGTGGCTTTTTAAAAAAACGTTGTTATTCATCTCAGCTTAAAGACTGAGATGCCTGTGCTTCCCAGGTGGCGCTAGTAGTAAAGAACCTGCCTGCCAAAGCAGGAGACATAAGAGACATGGGTTCAATTCCTGGGTCAAGAAGATGCCCCAGAGGAGGACACAGCAACCCACTCCAGTATTTTTGCCTGGAGAATCGCATGGACAGAGGAGCCTGGTGGGCTACAGTCCATAGGGTCGCACAGAGTCAGACAGGACTGAAATGACTTAGCATGGATACATGCATGCACAGTTTAAAGATAACAGAAGTAGGGGAGCATTTTTCTTCTTATCTGATGGGCCTGTTATAGCATATAGGGCCCAGACATTGGCTTGGTCAGGTTGCATGGTCCAGACCCTTGTGGACAAAACAGGGCCATGGTGTTGGTGGCTAAATGGCTTTCCGATTTCAGCATCTGCTCTCACTCCCTGGTGCTTTGGGCCATGAACAGGAGCACCTTCCTGGTGGCCTGGAACTCTGATGTCCGGTAGATCCATGCTGACAAGGACATGCGGGGAGTCAGCAGAGCCAATGTAAAATATCTTAAACACTTTTTTTTTTTGTAAACTATCTCAAGAAACACTGAATAGACTTATTGAAATGAGCACATGAGGACAGAAAACGCTGATTGGTATGCTCAGTTGGTCATTTTGTGTTGAGGGACGATAGAGACCACTGGACCCAGAAATAAGAGAAAACAATCAGGTATCATCCTGGTTACACAAAAGTGTTTCCCAACAGCATGGCTGTTGTTCACGCAGTCGTGTCCGACTCTGCAATCCCATGGACCATAGCACGCCAGGTTTCCCCGTCCTCACCATCTCCCGGAGTTTGGTCAAAGTAACGAATCACACACTGGTACTTCTATCGGATGCTGTGATACCAACACCCTCCCACCCTCACCCCTCGCCACCCAAAAGCCCCATCCGAAAAGACATAATTAAGTGCATAAATTTGGGAACAGTGCTGACCTGCACAAACAATATTTCTAAGCAAACCTTGGATTCAAGTTCTCACCTGGAGAAGCTGGAAATATACAAGAACAGAAATGTCTTAAGAAAACAGTCAGTGGAGCACTTAACACCTGCTGTACCTCGCCCAGCACTTAGGTGTCTCTTGTATCTGCAGGCAGACTGAAAGAGTGAATGGAGAAGTACAGTTGCCTTTAGCTAACTGATCCATGGCCTTTGCTGAACGTGTTCTTTTATTTTATCTTAAATAAAATTTTAGCTTAAAGGGTTTCGCACAATTTCCAGCTCTGGGTGGGAGTGCCTGCTTGTTCAGGCAGTGAAGGAAACACGATTAAGTTGCTTCAGGAGATTATTCTGGGAGTCCTTTTGCACTCCTTCTGAGCCCAGGGTGAACCTCAAAGAACCGTAGTGTGATGCTGAGAAAAAACACGTGTGGCAGATAATAGTGCCTAGGAAAGCTGCGCGTCGCTAATCAGAAACCAGACAGTTCTCAAAGGCCTGCCTTTAATCCTCCCGCAGACACGGCTCTTAACCCATGTGGCTTGAGGAATGAATTGGCCCTTACCAAAGCAAACAGAAAACAAGAAGGTTTGGAGAGCTGGCCCCTCTCTGAACCGGAGACGGGTTCAAAGGAAGGGCTGTGAGTTGTGCCAAGTGGCCCTGGGCTCTTGTGACACTTGACTGCCCTCTTTGTGGATTTTGATTTAAAACGGGTGGGTTGGGGAGGGGGCAGAGAGCCAAGGGGGAGGGGTTAGCTTAGGCTTGAATTCGTGGCCACGTGGCTCAGTGCTCATGAGTGTGGGTCTAGGGGTCCCCCGGGCCTGGGTTCAAACCCTGACCCCACCACTCACCCATTGGGAGGTCACTGAATACTGAAAGCCTCGACTTCCCCAGCTGCCATGCAGACATGGTAAGAATACCCACCTTCTGAGACTTTTCAAAGGAGTAATAGCTTAGCATCACACCTGGCACGCTGGAAGCAGAGAACGCCAGCTCCCTGCTCCGTGGTCCCCAGACACACTGGCTCCCGTGAAACGGAAGGATGGCTGTGTGTAAATAAACAGCTACTGGTATAGTCGATGCCAGTGAATCATTTTGTGAATTCTTCTAGTGATACCTATCATACCCTTCCAAATTTCTGTGGGATGTGTTTTTTTCTTTTCTTTTCTGTGTTTAAAATAAATTCAACCTCTTGATAGATTTATACAGTCCTTCTCTAGATAGACTTCATCCACACACGGGACACATATTGCGTGTTTTTCTCCCTGAGAACCTGTTCACAGTCTCCACTGCCAGGTGTCGACAGTGCTCATCCCAACCTTTGGTTGTCTTGCTAATTCAGAAATGTCCGTTACCCACGGGGCTTCCCAGGTGGCTCAGCGGTGAAGAATCTACCTGCTAATGCAAGAGACACGAGAGATGCAGCTTCGGTCCTTAGGTTGAGGAGATCCCCTGGAGGAGGAAATGGCAACCCACTCCAGTATTCTTGCCCGGAGAATCCCATGGATGGAGGAGCCTGGCAGGCTACAGTCTGTAGGGTCACAAAGACAGCTGAGCGACTGAGCACGCACTCATGCCGTTACCCACAAGCTTCGGTGAGCTCTGAAAGAGAGAAATTGATGTATGTCATCCTTTGGCTTAGATCTGGTAAATCTGTACACACCAGCCAAATGTTAGAAATGCCAGCAAGGAAAGAGTTTTTGAGCACTCATGGATGCATTGCCAAACTTGTCTAAAGCCTGGGCGACGGAAGACTTCCAGTGGGTTGGGTGACACTTGGAGCGGTGGTCCCCAACGTCTTTGGCACTAGGGACCAGTTTCATGGAAGGCGGTTTTCCCACAGACTGGTGTGGGGTGGGTTGGGATGGTTTCAGGATGATTCGAGCCCTTTACATGTATCGTGCACTTTATTTCTGTTATTATTACATCAGCTCCACTTTAGATCATCAGGCATTAGATCCCGGAGGTTGGGGAGCCCTGGCTTAGAGTTTTTCTATTTACAACACAGCTCCCCAGAGACAGAGCACGTGCGTGTTTATTCATGCAGTCATTTAAAGCAAATGCTTGAGCCGCTGCTCCACACCAGGCTCTATGGCTACCCCAGTGAAACAAACACACACTGTCTATTTTATTAGAGGGGTTTATAATCTCTGGGAGAAGACAGGCAATTGACACGTTCGGTGGTGTTGGATAGTGTATTAGTTTCCTGTGGCTCCTGTAACAAATGACCACAAACCTGATGGCTTAAAACAACAGAAATTTATTCCCTCCTAGTTCTGGAGGCCGGAAGTCGAAATTCAGTTCACTGGGCTGAATTTGAGGCACTAGCGGGGCAGACTCCCTCCAATGGGTTTAGAAAAGAATCCAGGCCTTGCCCTTGCAGCTCCTGGTGGCGGCTGGCATTCCTTGGCCAAGTCACTCTCATCTCTGGTCTTCTTATCATCTCCTCCTCTACGTGCCCCTCTTTCTATCGTCAGGACACTTGTGACAGTATTTAGGACCTGCCCAGGCACTCTTAGCTCCATAATTTCATCATCTCTGTTACCATATACAGTAATGAACCCTTGTGCTGGGGATGAGGGTGGGAGCATCTCTTTGAGGGCCCATTCCGCAGCCTTCTGGGCTTCCCTGGTGGCTCAGTGGTAAAGAATCTGCCGGCAGTGCAGGAGACATAAGAGACGTGGGTTGGATTCCTGGGTCAGGAAGATCCCCTGGAGGAGGGCACAGCAACCCACTCCAGAATTCTTGCCTGGAGAATCCCATGGACAGAGAGGCCTGGTGGGCTACAGTCCACCAGGGTCGCAAAGAGTCAAATGCAACTGAAGCGACTGAGCACGCTTGCGTGTACGCAGCCTTCCACAGTAGTCACAGCTGCTTGGGAGAAAAAATGAAGTAAAGGCAAAGAGGAGGGAGATGCCGCTCTGGACTGAGGGGTCACACTTAGAGTAATCAGCATGCCCCGAGGCCCAGGGCCCCTGTGTGTTTGCAGCCGTGGAGGCGTGAACCACACTCCCCCACCCCCCATCTGAGTGGCATCTCCGTGTGTGCCCACCTGCACAATCTCATCCATTCTTTCTGGTCAGGGACTCTGTCTCAGTGTCTCCCTCTCTCCGATGTCAACCTCTCCCAAATCGCTCCTTCGTATCAGTGTTTAAATATGCTCAAGGCTCCCAACTTTTGGAAAAAACTTAAAGAAAACATGAAAACCTTTATCCAGCAGGCTCCTACATTTCTCCACTCCGTGGCATCCAAGCTCCTCAAGAGAATTATGCAAAAGCACCTCTCGCCCACGCTTCCCACTGCTGCAGGCCCCCATCTGTGCTCCCCACCTGGGCCATCTGCGGTCCCCACCGCAGCCCACCTGCCTCCTCCTTCTGGAGCGAGGGACACCTGTTCCTTCCGAGATCGTCCCTCTGCTGCATTCCTGCCCCTGTTTGCCACTGTCCCCCTAGAGAGCTGGCCCCAGTCCCCGTGCGCTCAGGCCGCAGCTCCCATGGACACTGTCCTCTTCTCATGTCCCCGTGTCTGGGGCGGCCATTGTCCACAACCTAGGCTCATCTCCTGTGGCTTCGGTGGCTCTCAGCTCAGCTGCTTTGCTGTCTTCCTTTCTGAGTATCTTCCCTGGTGGCTCAGAGGTAAAGCCTCTGCCTGCAATGCGGGAGACCCGGGTTTTATCCCTGGGTCAGGAAGATCCTCTGGAGAAGGAAATGGCCACCCACTCCAGTTCTCTTGCCTGGAAAATTCCATGGGCTACAATCCACAGGGTCGCAAAGAGTCAAACAGACTGAGCAACTTCACTTTCACTTTCTTTTCTGAGTATCCCTTCACAGGCTCCTGGCTGGAACATCCCTCTTCCTCACTGCAGGTGGGCACCTCCTTCTGTCCGAGTGACCTCCCTCCTCAGCCCTCCTTCTGTAGAATGTGACTCTGGTTGCCCATCTGGCTGATTTCCTGAAGCAGCATCTTTGCCTCGCATCTGTCTCCCGAGCTTCTCACCCAAACACTAACTGCCTCCTTTGTGGAGATGTGCTATTATTTCCCTCGGGCGCCAGCCCATCCTGTCCCACAGGGTGCTTATGGCTGGCACTCTTTCTCCTCTCCATTACCCTGTTTCAGTAACCAGCATGGACTTCTGCCTGGAGTTGGCAGAACCGGAAGCCTGGGCTCCTCCCTAGCTTGGCCATCTTCCTCACCCTGAGGTCCACTCGGGTGCAGAGCCCTGTCTTGTCTTTCTAAACACCCATGGGACCTCCCTCTTCTCCATTCGCCACCTCATATCCCTCTTTCTGGGCTTCCCTGATAGCCCAGCTGGTAAAGAATCCACCTGTGATGCAGGAGACCCTGGTTGGAAGATCCCCTGGAGAAGGGATAGGCTACCCACTCCAGCATTCTTGGGCTTCCCTGGTGGCTCAGCTGGTAAAGAATCTGCCTGCAATGAGGGAGACCTGGGTTCGATCCCTGGGTTGAGAAGATCCCCTGAAGGAGGGCATGGCAACCCACTCCAGTGTTCTTGCCTGGAGAATCCCCATAGACAGAGGAGCCTGGTAGGCTACAGTCTGTGGGATCGCAAAGAGTCGGACATGACTGAGCAACTAAGCACATCCCTGTTTCTACTCATATAGCTCCCCCTCCTCTGGGACCACAGCTCCCGGGGCGGGGGTCCACGCACATCGCGTCCAAACCAGTCCTCATGGAGCGGACGGCATACGGCCCCTCCACTGGATCCCTGGTACCAATGTAAACCTGAGCCTGAAACACAGTGCCAGGCCCATCTCAGTGTCCTGCTCCCCACTCCAGCCGCACAGAGCTCTTGGGACTGAAGGGTCGCTTCGTGTGTTCTCTCGCCCAAGCTTCTGCCCGCGTCATCCCTTTAGTCTGAAACCCTCTCCACCTCCTCGTCCAGCACCTGGGACCGGGACTGGATGTGGTCAGCCGGCTTCCTGCACCCTGTGGCCGCTGCTGTCCCCAAACCCCCCATCACGACACTGCACTCTGGAGTCACGGGGACTCCGTGAGGCTGGCATCACCTCTGCCGTGTTCGCCGTTGGGTCGAGTTAGCCAAAAAGTTTGGTCAGGTTTTTCCATAATGTTGGATGGAAAACCCTGAACAAACTTATTAATCCAATATATGCCCGTAGCGCCTGGCATGGGACAGGTGCCCAGTAATTATTTTTTGACCGAATACACATATAAAGCGCACTGTCATAATAACAAACTGATAGCTGCGGAAACCAATAGGTCCCTGTAGAATCAAAACTGTAGAAGTAATTAGAACGCGGCTACCTGGGAGGCAGGGAGGAGGTGGTGACATAACGCCCCCCAGATAAAGGGCTGATGGGGCGTCATCCTCGTCTCTCTGTCCTTTGCCACGTGCCTGCATGCTCAGTCACTCAGTCGTGTCCAACTCTGTGCAACCCCGTGGACTGTAGCCCGCCAGGCTCCTCTGTCCATGGGATTCTCCAGGCAAGGATACTGGAGTGGGTTGCCATTTCCTTCTCCAGGGGAGCTTGCCAGCTCAGGGGTTGAACCTGCGTCTCCTATGGCTCCTGCCTTGCAGGCAGATTCTTTACCTGCTGAGCCACCGGGGAAGCCGACCCTTTGCCACAGAGTCCATCTAATCCACCTTCCACGTGGCAGCCTTTCAAATAGCCAAAGCCCATTTCGATCCCTTTTAACAGCCTGACTTCCAGACCCTGAGGTGTTTTGGTTCTGCTCTTTGAATTGTGCCTGTTGGTTCTCCTCTGAGAACATGGAGCACAAACTCGAAATCAGGTCTGACCTGAGCTAATGGAGTAAATTGGTCTGGTTTTGACTTTATAATTCTCATCAATGCAGCCTAAGGCTACGTGGGCTTTTTCATTTAGCCGCGTAGCACGGTTAGAAGGGAAAACACAAGAGCTGGTAAGACCCAGTTGTCCATATTCCCATGGTGGTCGGGGGCTGGCCCCTTCTCAAATCCATCTTCAGGGGATTTGCCCACCTTGAGCTCCTAGAATCTCTGCAATCACTTTTTCTGCCACGTCTACGAGTGTTTTCAGTACAGATGCTGTTAGCAATCTGGGACTTGCACAGACAAAATGCTTCGCTGCCTCTCATTACTTTTGGTCTTCAAATCTCTTTTAACCATGTTTGCTCACCTGTTTTAAGGTGACCCTCCTTCATGGAAACGGCAAACTCAGAGCAAGGGGGCTTGGAGTGTATCCTTGGACCCTAGTGGTTCTTTCCCATTCTTTTTCGTACCTTGAACATATTTGTTTAAAGCTCTTTTCTGGATCTCAGCACTTGCACCCATCTGGGCTTCACCCTCCTGACTTCATTCGTCCATGAGATTGCATGCCCTTGGAGGTGGTAGTTCGTAGACTTCATCTGGGCTCACCTCCCAGGAACTGGGGAAGAGAGAGCCTGCGAGCTGGCAGACCAAGGCAGGGAGATGGCAGATACCTCCTCCTCGCCTGGCACGTTCCCTCCCCACCAAAAGCAGCCTGGGGACCACCCATTCTCCTTTCTAGTTGTGGCGGGTGGGCAGGAATTTCTCTTTCGAGAGCATTCCAGCTCCTTTCAGAAAATTTGGTTTTATTTGATCTTCCTTGCCTGTTTCTCACAAATTTTGAAATCTCTTTATTTCATTTTTTTCAATTTCCCTGGTTATTGTGAACTTAACAGGACGTGATCACCCCCACATAAGTGGCCATCCCCTCCCTGATGGCCATGATCCCCGGCCTCCCAAGCTCAGCCTTGTCGGGGAGGGGTTAGCTGGAAGGTTGCTGGAGAGGGAGGAGGTGAGCATGTGCTCTGTAGAAATCGAGCTTGGAATTGCAACACCAGTAGGTACCTGTCTCATCTTGCCAAGGCCAGCATGGAAATCACATGTCGTCCAGAGGATGGTGGCCACCGTAGAATTTAAAGGGCTGAGGTTTGACCTTTAAAACATTTGTGTCCTAAAGCTTCAGAACTTCAGGGCCCCAGAGGGACCCTCCCTGAGGGAAAGAAAGCAAAAAGGCTTTCCATCAGAGAAGGAAGCAGTCAAAAAAATCCACTGCATCAGCATCTTCCTCTGGGACACACTGAGCTAGTCCCTTGTGGGGAGGTTCAGCTAATCTTGAAATGCTGCTTCTGCTGTTCACACTAGGTGAGTCCTCAGGAAGCACAAATCCCACAGATGCAGACGGCTCCACTCTGCCATGTCCCCTCTGCCCCACCTCCCACGTGGCTACTGCCTTTGAAAGGCAGCGAGCTCACTGACGGTGGTAGTATTTATAGCGCCTCTAATCCCGCCAGGCCAGCTCCGGCCACCTGCTCCCTGCGAGGCCTGCACAGCTGAGCTAAGGTCGGCTGCCAGTGGAAAACACCAGAAAATACCCGGCCTACCGGTCACAGGCCTGGAGGCTCATCCAGCCCTGCCTGTCACAGCCTCAGGTTCCCCCAGCTAGGGGACTTTATCATCACGTAAGGATCAGTTTTTCTACTCAGTGCTCCATGGTGACCTAAATGGGAAGGAAAATCCAAAAAAGGGGATTATAGAGCTGATTCACTTTGCTGTACAGCAGAAACTAACACAACAGTATAACGCAGCTCTACTCCAGTGTAAAAGAGTTTTTAAAAAAGGAGCAGTTTTGCATCTTGCAGTTCAAGATGAGCCCCACTATTTCCCTGTCCATATTGTATTGAAACTGAAGCTCCAATACTTCGGCCACATGATGCAAAGAGCCGACTCACTGGAAAAGACCCTGATGCTGGGAAAGATTGAAGGCAGGAGGGGAAGGGGACAACAGAGGACGAGATGGTTGGATGGCATCACCAACTCAATGGACATGAGTTTGAGCAGGTTCCAGGAGATGGTGAAGGACAGGGAAGCCTGGCGTGCAGAAGTCCATGGGGTCGCAAAGAGTCAGACACGACCAAGCGACTGAACAACAACAAGTACAATGGACAGTCCCACGTGCTCTGGTCTGCACGTTGCTTCTCTGCTGCTGCTTCACAGGACAGGATGTGTCTGCACCCACCAACGAGCACAGCGAGAATCCCCTTCTCTTAGCTGCATCCCTCTAGTCAGAGCTGCATTTCAGCCAAGCATTCAGCCCTGAGTCCTTCTCATAGGTGCTGGAAAGGTGCGAAATCTGAGCCAAGGAAGGGCAAAAGCCACCATCCCATAGGACGACCTCCTGTGCTCAGAGTTAAAAGATCAGTTCAGGACTTCCTTGGTGGTTCAGTGGCTAAGACTTCGCCTTCCAATGCAGGGGATACCAGTTAGATCCCTGGTCAGGAAGCGAAGATTCCACATGTTTCAGGGCCAAAAAGCAAAACCTAAAGAGAAGCAATATTATAGCAAATTCAATGAAGGCTTCAAAAATGAGCCACATCAAAAAATCTTCAAACACCAAAAAAAAGGTCAGTTCTTGAGTGTGACCCAGGCTCACTCCTGTGTCTGCACTGGACCCACGAGCTGTCCCTCGGCCGCCGGGGTGGTGAACACTATGAGCCTTATCCCAGTCGTGGTACCATGCTGGTCCTGTCTGTCGCCAACAAGGACGGCCTGTTTGCGGCTTTGTTTCTGCTGGTCGCCCCACCCCCGCGCCCCGAGACTGCTTTCTCATTGTTCAGATTATCCAGGAGAAGAGAAGGACTTTTTGTGGATGGGGACGGGGTGGGGTAGGGACGAAAAGCACCCAAGGTGCTGAAGCTAAGACTTTCTCATTTGGTGCTCCTCTCAGTCTCTGGGTACTGGGTGCCACTGGCCAGCTGAGCGCCTTCAGACACCCCAGAAACACGGGGGAGCAAGCCTTCTGAGTCCCCACGGCCAGGGTCGAACTCCTGGCCCCACTCCACAATGCCACGATCCTGGGGTTGGGATAAGGGTTAAATGACATCATTGGAAAAGAGCCTGATGCTGGGAAAGATTGAAGGTGAAAGAGAAGGGGCAGCAGAGGATGAGATGGTGGGATAGCATCACCAACTCAACGGACATGAATTTGAGCAAATCTAGGAGAAGGAAATGGCAACCCACTCCAGTATTCTTGCCTGGAGAATCCCAGGGACAGAGGAGCCTGGTGGGCTGCCATCTGTGGGGTCGCACAGAGTCGGACACAACTGATGTGACTTAGCAGCAGTAGCAGCAGCAGGAGATGGTGGAGGACAGAAGAGCCTGGCGTGCTGCAGTTCATGGGGTCACAAAGAGTCGGACACGACTTACTGACTGAACAACAGTAAAGGAAACCTCTTGGCTTACAGTAAGTTACTGATAAGAGTTAGTGCTTTTCCCCTGAACTCCACCTCTGCCTGCCTTCACGCTTCTCTCCAAATCTTCAGAAGTCCAGCGTTCACTTTTTAAGTCATCATTAGTTGTAGACTTGAGGGATCGGTTGTTTTGTTCGGGGGAGATAAAAACAGTTGAGACTCTTCCCCAAATCCCTACCTTGTAATAGCATGACAGTACAAACCCACACGTGCATTCTTTTTTTACATTTATTTTATTGAGGGATAGTTGATTTACAATGTTGTGCTAATTTTTGATGTATAGCAGAACAATTCAGTCATTATATATATATATATATATATATGTATATATATGTATATATATACACAGACATTTTCACATTCTTTTCCACTGTGGTTTATTACAGGATATTAAATGTAGTTCCTTGTGCTATACAGTAGTAGCACCCTGTAGTTTATTCATTTTATATATAATAGTTCACATCTGCTAATCCCACACCCCCAATCCATCCCTTCTCCACCCCTTCTCCGCCCCTCGGGTAGGTTCTCTGCGTCTGTGAACCTGTTTGTTTCCTAGATAAGTTCATGTGTGTCGTATTTTAGATTCCACATATAAGTGATATCATATGGTATTTGTCTTTCTCCTTCTGACATCTTTCACTTAGTATCTGGAGAAGGAAATGGCAACGCACTCCAGTATGCTTGCCTGGAGAATTCCATGGACAGAGGAGTCTGGCGGGCTACAGTCCATGGGGTCACAAAGAGTCGGACACGACTGAGCGGCTGCACTTTCTTTCTTTCTTTTCACTTAGCATGATACCTTCTAGGTCCATCCATGTTGCTGCAAATGGCATTCTTTTTATGGCTGAGTAGTATTCTATTATATGTATTTGGGCTTCCCTCATAGCTCAGTTGGTAAAGAATCCGCCTGCAATGCAGGAGACCCCTGTTCAATTCCTGGGTCGGGAAGATCCCCTGGAGAAGGGATAGGCTACCCACTTCAGTATTCTTTCACTTCCTTTGGGGCTCAGCTGGTAATGAATACACCTGCAGTGTGGGAGACCTGGGTTTTATCCCTGGGTTGGGAAGATCCCCTGGAGAAGGGAAAGGCTACCCCCTCCAGTATTCTGGCCTGGAGAATTCCATACAGTCCATGGGGTCGCAAAGAGTCAGACACAACTGAGCGACTTAAAAAAAAACACACAAATCCTCTCTCCATTCACCTACTGAAGGACATTCAGGTTGTCTCCATGTCTTGGCTGTTGTAAATAGTGCTGCCGTGAACGTAGGGATGCGTGTATCTTTTCAAATTATAGTTTTGTCCAGATACATGCTCAGGAGTGGAACTGCAGGATCATACGGCAACTCGAGTGTTTTGAGGAGCCGCAGTACTATTCTGCATAGTCGTCGTCATAATTTACATTCCCACCAACAGTTCACAGTGCATTCTTAAAACAATTAGCAGATGAACAAGCATACTGTGTTGTTACAAAGAGGTTCCAATTTTTTTGATTTTTAAAAATTGTGGTAAAAAACCCCTCACATATAGCTTAGCCCCTGCTTAAGTGCACAGTTCAGTACCGCACCTGTCACTGCCGTCTGTCCCCAGAACTCTGCATCTTGGGAAAGTGAAACTCTCTACCCATTAAACAATAACTCTCCATCCCCCCATCCCCCCCCCAGCCTCTAGCAAGCTCTGATTTGACTATTAACAGTCAAAAAAGTAAAGGCTCAACATAAACTAAGGTTGGAACTCTCTAAACATTCTTCAAATCGTGTAAGGAAAGAACATTCTGCAGAGATGGGATGGGCACAAGCGAACAACTGGAGCTCCATCCGCGGGCTTAGTGCATGGCGCCCCCTGCTGTTGGAAGCATATTGTTTATCTCAAAAACTCTTAACCAATCAATTCTTCCCTGGTGGCTCAGATGGTAAAGAATCTGCCTGCAATACAGGAAACCTGGGTTCAGTCCCTGGGCCAGGAAGATCCCCTGGAGAAGGAAATGGCCACCCGCTCCAGTATTCTTGCCTGGAGAATTCCATGGACAGAGGAGCCTGGCGGGCTACACACAGGACATGGGGTCACAGAGTCAGACACGACTGAGCGACTAGCACTTACCGAGTGTTTAGTGTTAGTTAGAGTTACCAAGAATTTTAATCATCTTATATCTGAAAGCTGCACCAACTGCTCTTATGTGTATATGGCAGTTTCACTAAGTCTAAATGATAACAGAGGTGATTTCGTTTTCATACTCTCAAATGCATTTTTAAAATCGCATCTGAAAATGTTAATATTTTATCAGAAATGTGCTGTAACCATTGCATCAACCCCCCTATGAGAAAGTATTCCAGGTAGATGTATAATAATAATTGTAACTAGAGACTAGCCACACTGAGAATATTAGAGAGTACATAAACACTTTCTAAAAAGCCTTGCCATGCTCTCTGGCTTAACTGAAAACCAAGCTCTTCTTCTGTCATTAATAGATGTGGTTTACTCCATCTGTTTCAGTTTACTAAAAGTTTTACTGGCTTGACCTTACATAAAAAGTCCCCCTTTTTATGTAGCTCTTCACTGTACCCTATTGTAATACTCACGGTCCTACCTCCCGCATTGAAGTATTTTTCTCCATCACCCGCTCCCATGACGCCCCTCTGTCTCCATGCCCACGTGACTGTTCGCTGTTTCAGAGGCTGGGTCAGTGGTCCCTGATCAGCAGCCCCACAGGAGAGAGGCCCATTCTGTCTGGCAATGACTACAAGCTTGCTCCCGTCACCGCCTTTAAGGCTGCTCCCCAGGAATCGGGCTCATCAGCTTTATCACACGTGGTCTGCTTAAGCATTGCCACACTAGTAAAACGGCATTCTTTTTTCCTTCAAAATTGGGGCTCCCCCTGGTTCTACTTTGGCCACCTGATGTGAAGAACTGACTCATTTGAAAAGACCCTGATGCTGGGAAAGATTGAAGGCAGGAGGAGAAGCGGACGACAGAGGATGAGATGGTTGGATGGCATCACTGACTCAATGGACGTGAGTTTCAGTAAACTCCAGGAGTTGGTGATGGACAGGGAAGCCTGGCGTGCTGCAGTCCATGGGGTCGCAAAGAGTAGGACACAACTGAGCAACTGAACTGAACTGAACTGGGTCTAAGAGTCAGTCCTGATGAGATGCTGTCATTCCGTTGGGGATGTGGTGACTTCTCAAGACCTCACCGTTTGCATTAGGAAAGCTCTTAGAAATGGCCCCGTCTGGTTCAGGGGGCCACCCGCAAGGAGAGTGACTGCGGAGAGGACAGGCCAGGAGGGGCCCTCATGGGCAGCCAGGCCTCTAGCTAAAGGAAGGCGGTGCTTAGTCAGTCACATGACACCCTGTCATACCACATGTGGAGTGCTTAGCACATCTCGTTAGCTCCCTTAACTTCAAACACTGCTAGATCTGACCGTTTCTCAGCTCCTGGTCCTGGGCCATCTCTCAGTGGGATGGTTAGAGTAGCCCCTCCCCCAACAAGATCCGTCCCTGCTTCTGCACTTGGCCCCCCACCACCGCCCCACAGTCTGTTCTCACATGATCTGGGTTGTTGTTCAGTTGCTCAGTCATGTCTGACTGTGACCCCATGGGCTGCAGCACACCAGGCTTTCCTGTCCATCACCATCTCCCGGAGCTTGCTCAAACTCACATCCATTGAGTCAATGATGCCATCCAACGATCTCATCCTCTGTTGTCCCCTTCTCCTCCTGCCTTCAATCTTTCCCAGCATCAGGATCTTTTCCAATGAGTCGGCTCTTTGCATCAAGTGGCCAAAGTATTGGAGCTTCAGCTCAGCATCCGTCCTTCCAGTGAATATTCAGGGTTGGATAGCCTGTCAAAATTATAATCCAATCATATCACTCTTCCAATCCACAATGTCCCAAGGCTCCCAGAGTCACAACCATGCCCTACAAAACCCTTCAGAAACGCCCCCACCCCACCCTCCACCACACGAGGACAGACAACGCGATGTGCAGCTGAGAGTCGAAAGGCCAGATGAGCTGCTCAGGTCCCCCCCAGCTCTCTCTGAGAACAAGCCAGACAGGCCTGTGTGTGTCCGATAGTGTCCAGCCTTGCTTTGCCCCCCACCCCACCTCCACCCCCATCCCCAAGTAAATCAGATCGGACATCAGATGCACTTTCCAAAGACCCTTGCTGTAAAAGTCGAGCCGTCAGCCACCTCTGAAAGGTGCTCCTCCGGCTGAAACAAGACTGCTCCCGTCCCTGTCAGCAGCACGATGAACAGTGAAGTGAAAGCGTTAGTTGCTCAGGTGTGTCTGACTCTTTGCAACCCCGTGGATGGAGTTTTCCAGGCAAGAATACTGGAGTGGATCTTCTCCAGCAGGTCTTCCTGACCCAAGGATCAAACCTGGGTCTCCCACACTGCAGGCAGATTCTTCACCGTCTGATCCACCAGGGAAGCCCTGATTGACTTAATCTGTAAAGACAGTAAGAGGGGTCTCTTTTATTCTAAAATGTTTTCTGAACCAGAAAAAAAAGAAGACACAGTTTTTTGGAAAACAGGAAAAAGTACAAAGAGGAAAATAAAATTGATGCTAATCTCAACACCTGCTGATGACCCCACAGTGAGCGCTATATTGTGGTCCCAGGAAACCTTTTATTATGATGACAGCTAAGATCGATCACCTACACTGTGCATGGCACTGATGGGAGCATTTTGTGCAGATCCCGGGCCCCTCAGCGCACAGTCCTGTGCCAGGCCTGTAACCACCGCCTTGTATGTGGCATTGTTGAGGGTTAACCACCGGTTTACCTTACTGGAGACTTAAACCCAATTAAACGTAAGTTGAACCCTTCTTTCTCAGTAAAACCTCCAAATAAAACTGATGCCCAGCGTGGACTATTTTAATTCAAAACAGCTGCAGTGTAGTTCACTTCTAACTGCAGGGCATCAGAATTTCTGACAGTGCTAATCCTGATTACTTAGGGTAATGGAGACAGCTTTGTGAGTTCCTCAAAAGCATGGCCAACAGCTTCTGGAAATTAAGTGAAGACATGGCATTGTTCCTTCATGGAAAGGAATCCTCTCTGGATGTGCAGGAACGGATGTCCCAACATCGCATAAACGGACATCCCAACATGCTGGGTTTGGTTGTTCTCCGAGTTCAAATGCTGATGGAGACCATTAGCTTCTTGGAATTCCAATCTCTAGTTCTTGGGAAGGCGACTCAGTCCCAGGGCGGGTCAGGGACTGACTCCGGATGAGGAGGGTCTTGAGAGAGATGCCCATTGTGTGATCCCAGTCACACTGAGTCAGATTGTAGCATCTTAGGCCCAGAAGTGTTATTTCTGTAAGGTTGGGGCTTCCTCCATTCTTTCTGTACACTCTCACCCTATTTGGGAACCTAGCTTTGCTGTGCTTAGTTGCTCAGTCTTGTCCTGACTCTTTGCGACCCCATGGACTGTAGCCTGCCAGGTTCCTCTGTCCATGGGATTCTCCAGGCAGGAATACTGGAGTGAGCTGCCCTGCCCTGTTACAGGGGATCTTCCCAACCCAGGGATCAAACCCAGGTCTCCCGCATCGTAGTGGACTCTTTACCATCTGAGCCACCAGGAAAGCCCAAGAATACTGGAGTGGGTAGCATATCCCTTCTCCAGGGGATCTTCCTGACTTAGGGATCAAACCTGGGTCTCTTAGGTCTCCTGCATTGCCAGGCGGGTTCTGTACCACTAGTGCCACATGGGAAGACCAGGTGGACTGCCAGAGAATTGGCTAGAATTATTTTAGACTTACAGAAGCCTTGTGAAGATAGCACAGACCCTTCACCCCACACTTCGTCTTACACTGCTATGGTACATTTGTCATGACTAAGGACCCAACCCCTGTACATTATTATGAACTAAACTCCACAGTTTATTCAGGCTTCTCATGTGGCTCAGTGGTAAAGAATCTGTCTGTCAATTCATGAGACAGGGGTTCAAACCCTGGGTCAGGAAGATCCCCTGAAGAAAGAATGGGGTATTCCAGTATTCTTGCCTGGAAAACCTCCCTGGACAGAGGAGCCTGGTGGGCTACAGTCCAAAGGGTGGCAGAGAGTCGGACGAGGCTGAGCATGCATGCATGCCACAGTTTATTTAGATTTCACAAGCTTTTTCTTCACGTCCTTTCTCTAGGATCCTATCCATGCTACCACGTCTCCTTACCCTCGTCTGGTCTGTGGGGGTTCCTCAGACTTGGCTTGTCTTTGTGGCCTTGTTAGTTTCAAGGACTACTGGTTAGGTACTCAATTTGAGTTTGTCTGGGGGTTTTCTCATGGTTAGACTGCTTTCCAGGGGAAAACCACAGAGGTAAATGGCCATTCTCATCCCATCTTATCAAGAGATCACACTATCAATGTGACTTGTCACTACTGATGATATTACCTTGATGGCTAAGCCTGTCTTTGCTGGGTTTCTCCCTGTCCTCTTTCTAGAGGGAAGTTAGTCATCAGCCCACATTTCAGATGTGGGAGATATGCCCACCTCCCTAAGAGGAGAGTAGCTACGTACATGACTGGGCGTTCTGTGCCGCAGATCCGTCCCTCTTGTTTGCTTGGTTCGTTGACGTTTGGCTGCTCTGGTTGTTAGTTGCGGCGCTCGGGATCTTCACTGGGTCACGTGGGCTCTTTCGTTGTGGTTCATGTGCTCAGCTGCTCTGAGGCATATGGGATCTTAGTTCCCAGCCCAGGGATCGAACCCATGTTCCCTGCTGGATTCTTAGCCACTGGACCACCAGGTAGGTCTCCCCGTTTGTTTACTTATATCAGTGTAGTTTGTCGTTGTTTAGTCGCTAACTCGTGTCCGACTATGTGCAGCCCCATGGACTGTACCCGCCAGGCTCCTCCATCCATGGGATTTTCCAGGCAGGAATACTGGAGTGGGCTGCCATTTCCTTCTCCAGGGGATCTTCCCGACCCAGGGATTGAACCTGCATCTCCAGCACTGGCAGGCATTTTTTACCCATGTCCCCAGGAAAGCCGTATCTGTATATGAGTGTCCTGTGGTCCTAACTCATCATTTTTAGTTGCTCTGACTCCTCCAGCTTTGCCATTGGGATCTCTCTCTTCTGGGTTCCTGTGTTTCAAGCTGATTATCTTGTACATTTCCCACCCTAGTCCTAGAATAAGCCATTTCTCCAAGAAGCTCTGGTTCTTTTTATTAGAGAATAAACAGAAAAATCAAGATCTGGGCATGGAGTGGGTTGTTCTGTTTTGCTGGCTGCTTCCTAATGAGATAATGTTGACTGCACACTCAGCAGCAGAAAACCCAACCCTGCAGCGACTCCAAGAAACAAATCATCTTTGCTGTCAGTCGTTTATTAGGTTTGTGTTCTGGTTTGGAAAAGTCAATGCCATTAGGCTCTGCAAATATTTGAAGAACACGGCATGTTCTGGTCAGCTCAGAGGGCATTAGCTAAGTTGAAACTACTCCAGGTGAACGCATCAGAAAGACACTTTGCCTGAAAGAGTCTTTGTTAGGTTACCTTCTAGAGTTTCCTGTTTTCTGAAACAGACTGGTTAAATCTCATCTGATTACAGTGCTAGGGCTCAGTATATTTCTTGGATAATTTTGACCCGCAAATAGGTATTGCAGCTTGTAACCAACACTATACGTAATGCTGAATTACATATATTCCTTTCTGGGCAATGCTGGAACCAGTCTTTTTTTTTTTTTTTTAAGAAGCAAGCTGGAAGGCAAGGAGCATTTTCATACTGGAAGCATGGGTCAGATTGGCAAAGGTTGAGTCACATTCAGAGACTTGAGGGAGATAAAAAAAAGGAAGCATTGATCCATGTGGTATTTCTTCTCTTTAAACCTGTGACTGCTGAGGCCCAGATCAGACTGAGAGCAGTCAGTTACTTTGCTCTAGAATGGCCACCCACTCCAGTAATCTGGCCTGGAAAATTCCACGGACAGGGGAGCCTGGTGGGCTACAATCCATGGTGTCGTAAAGAGTTGGATGTAACTGAGCAGTTAAAGAGAAAGACCCAACCTAGGCTGGAGGTGTGTGGGGCTAAAAACTCTGAAGAAGCACTTCAGTGGCCTTGACAGGGCCTTGTAGGATGTGCTTGGCACAGACGGGTACCGCATGGAGAACAGAGGGACTTAGTGGTACCAAGTTAAACCACACTGTGAATTTTAGAAATGATGTATCAATAAATGCAATGGAACTTTTATTCTATCTTGTATTTTTCAACATCTGGGAAAATATTCCATTTGATTTTCAAGGATGACAGATGTACTATCATTTAATCCTATTGCCTGATGGCAGTACTTCCACCGCATATTTGACAAGAAGGGAAAAATAATTCCTTAGATCTAACGACAAGCCTCCCTCCTGAGAAGCTCCATTAGAGATCCATCAAGCCTTACTGCTTTGCTTTCAGGGGACCAGAACTAGTCACCTGCTCAGGGTACTTATGGCAGTGTCTCTGTTAATATGGATGCACTCACTATCTTGAAGCCTGAGGTTGGACTTTCTCCTCCAGGGGTTACTGGCCCTCTCCTCCAGGGCAGTGGAAAGCCTCCAGGTGGACATTATCGGTGCCGAGAAGTTGGTGGGAGGAAGTAACCTTTGTTGCAGGCGCTTGCTCACACCTTCCTTCTGACACGAAGTTACCCTCTCCTGTTTCCTCAGTTTTTTGTCATTTAAAAGCCACTTTACAGTGATTTTGCAAGGCACAGAGAGACTGCATTATCTCATATTCAAATAATCATTGGTTACAAACTAAGGAAAGCCTGCCTATGACTTTCCTGGAAGCTTAAATTTTTCTTTTATCAGAATGCAGCCTAGAGAGCTCACTCCAGCCAGTGAGGAACCCCAGATAGCTTATCCTCCATAAGTCCTGATCAAGTCCAGAGTTGGGGTGATGCTCACTTAGCACGTAATGCTTATAGCTGTGGAAAATATTTGGAGGGAGGGGTGACCCCGTCAAGAAAAGGGACTGAGTCCCAGTGCTGTGCTCAGGGAAATTGCCACCACACCCAGCTGTGGGCATGAATGACTAACTGGCAACCAGCTTTGCAGTGGGAAAAGACGGCAGGGCCACTTGTCCAGGCCACTCGGTAATAAAGCCTCTGAGCCCTTGTTAGATCTAAGGAAGTATTTTTCCCTTCTTGTCAAATATGCGGTGGAAGTACTGCCATCAGGCAACAGGATTAAATGATAGTACATCTGTCATCCTTGAAAATCAAATGGAATATTTTCCCAGATGTTGAAAAATACAAGATAGAATAAAAGTTCCATTGCACTTATAAAAGTGAAACATATTGATAATAAATCCACCAAGATGTTTTTTAATAAATTTCAACATGACATAGTAACTCGAAGAAGGCAATGGCACCCCACTCCAGTACTCTTCCCTGGAAAATCCCATGGGCGGAGGAGCCTGGTAGGCTGCAGTCCATGGGGTTGAGGACCAGTCTAATTCCATGAAACTTAATTTACCCAAAGCCTGAACATTGTTATGGGCTTCCAGGTCACGCCAGTGGTAAGGAACCCACCTGCCAATGCAGGAGGTACAAGAGACGTGGTTCAGTCCCTGGGTCAGAAAGACGCCCTGGAGTAGGAAATGGCAGCCCACTCCAGTATTCTTGCCTGGAAAATCCCACGGACAGAGGAGCCCATACTCTAAACTTTCAGAGTTCTGTTTCTGTTGTGGTATTGTGTCCAACACTTCGCAACCCCAGGGGATTTCCCAGCAAGAATACTGGAATGGGTTGCCATTTCCTTCTCCAGGGGATCTTCCTGACCCAGGGATCTAACTCGAGTCTCTCGTATCTCCTGCATTGGCAGGAAGATCCTTCACTGCTGAGCCACCAGGGAACAACTGCAATTCACTTTATAATGCATTCACTTTCATCTTAGAGAAGAATCACTTGCCTCTTAAGAAAAGCAGAGAAGTATTTTATGAAATTGGCATTTAACTTGGCCAAGTGTTAGACAAACTGGCATTTGTCTAACACCCTCTTCCAAAGTTATATTGTTACATTTTTAAATTCAATTTTTCTATCGATTATACCTACACAAAGCTTAAAAAGTCGGTCCCCTAAGGGCTGACCCCCAACAACAGCTCTTCTCCCAGCCTGCCCCACCCCTTCTCCTACTCCCAGATCTGATTCAGTGGAGTTCTGCATGCATCCAGATACTTTCAGATTACTTTTTATTATTTGCTTAAAGTTGTAAAAATTACATTAATACACATGTTCACCCTGAACTGAGTTGTCCAGCAGCCTATGTAAACTTTCTACACTGGTGTGGCTACCTGCTCAGATGCCTGCCTCCCACCTAGGCCCCCCTGCCAGGCTTCCTGTGGGGCAGGTGTGATGAATGGGCCAGGGTCTTACCTGTGTCAGGTAAGAAGAGAGCAAGGCAGTGGCACTTGAGGACCCATGTGCCAGCCCCCCAATTGGGCACATTCACCCTCTTTCCTAGCTCCCACCTGGGCCCCCCTGCCAGGCTTCCTGTGGGCAGGTGTGATGAATGGCCAGGGTCTTACCTGTGTCAGGTAAGAAGAGAGCAAGGCAGTGGCACTTGAGGACCCATGTGCCAGCCCCCCAATTGGGCACATTCACCCTCTTTCCTAGCTCCTCAGGGACCATGTAATACCTGTCACATTTCACTCCTTTACACCTTTTTCTAATAATCTTGCTTCCTGCCCTTTTTCCCCTGGCAGCTCTGTTTTGTGATGTTCTGGACTCCCAACGTTTCCGAGAAGATTCTGATAGACATCATCGGTGTGGACTTTGCCTTTGCAGAACTCTGCGTTGTTCCCTTGCGTATCTTTTCCTTCTTCCCGGTTCCAGGTAAAGGAAAACAGAGAATGAAAGAAAAATTCCTAATCACTCTCATGCCTGACTCAGTTTTCTTTCTTTAGAAACATTACCAGTTCTGTCCCAAACAAAATAAATGTATACACTTCAAAGTTTCACGGTAGATTAAAAAGATGCAAAGATATCCAGCAGGTTGAAAGTTGGAGAAGCAAGTCAAAAAGGCATAGTTTCTTTCTTAAAGGACAGTGGTTGCAGATTCAGTAGAAAGAGCCTGAGGGGATAGTATGAGTCGTTTTCAGGGGCAGTAGAACCATTCCCTGCCTTCACTGTGGCGACTGGTGACACAAATCTGTGCATCTGTTGAGATTCTAAAAGGACTGCTGGAGAAAAGCATCCAGGAGCAAGACGGCGGTTAGAAATGGGCTGTGGGGCCAGTCGACGCCGCGGCTGATGGCTCACCTGCCACCCTGAGCTGTTCCCAAGTCAGGCCAGGAGCTGCCCCTGCTCCTAGATGTCAAGCGTTCCCGGCGGCTGCCTGGGGTGTTGCCTGGTCCCTGGGGTTGGGGCGGGACACTGAGGGACCCGAGAGTTGCCGCCACCTGGAGATCAAGGCACTAGTTGCTGACTCCTCAGTCTGAACCTGAGGAGGGGCTGGAGTCCCAGAGCTAGGACTGGGGTAGGACTCTGAATCTCCTCTCCTCGCCCCTTCCTCGCCTGTCAAACCAGCTGCTTGAAGACAGCCGACCCCACCTATCTTTGCAACCTGCTGGCTTTGGGCCCGTCAGGTTAGCATCCCGCCTGTGCAGCCACCTGCACCTCAAAATTCAACTCTTCCCCTGGGGGCGGGAGGAACACTGCGTCAGATGCAGATTCTTCCTCCAAACTGGACATGAGCTTTTATTCCAGGAGTGGGCGCTTCCTTCCCCTCCATAGGTCTGTGCCTTGTGCTGCCCCTACTTGCCATAAAGGACTAGACCTCCTTTTTCCTCAAACCCCGCCCAGTTTCAGATCAAACCTAAATGTCTGCAAAGGTCCGTCTAGTCAAAGCTATGGCCTTTCCAGTAGTCATGTATGGATGTGAGAGTTGGACTATAAAGAAAGCTGAGTGCTGAAAAGTGATGCTTTTGAACTGTGGTGTTAGAGAAGACTCTGGAGAGTCCCTTGGACTGCAAGGAGATCCAACCAGTCCATCCTAAAGGAAATCAGACCTGAATATTCATTGGAAGGACCGATGCTGAAGCTGAAACTCCAGTACTTTGGCCACTTAATGCGAAGAGAAGAATCGACTCATTGGAAAAGATCCTGATGCTGGGAAAGACTGAAGGCAGGAGAAGAGGACAACAGAGGATGAGATGGTTGGATGGCATCACCGACTCAATGGACATGAGTCGAGTAAACTGTGGACATGAGTTTGGGTGATGGACAGGGAGGCCTGGCGTGCTGGAATCCATGGGGTCGCCAAGAGTCGGACACGACTGAGCGACTGAACTGAACTGAAACGTCCGCCAAGATCAGCCGGTCGTCACTGACACACCCTCCGTGGAGCCCCTCCTGGGTGCTGGGGCCGGTGCCCTGCCTGCGCTCCCGAAGCTCACAGATCAGGCTGGGGAGACGGGGTACTGGGAACCTGCTGTGAGGTCTTTGTGAGGCGTGGACAGATGGAGCCGGCCGCGGTCCGCGGTCGGTAGGCTGTGAAAGAAACCCGGAAGTGAGCCGGACCTCCTTCTTCGCCCCTTCCTCGCCCCGCCCACATGCGCGGGGAAACCGGGCGTCCAGTTCAGGTTTTCTGCTCCGGGAATCAAACTGGACCGCCGTCAAGTCGCCGCTCTTCTCTTGAGTTTTCCTAGACGGGCGTGATGGGAGCTTGAGGCTGGGTGGGGGTGAGGGTAGGGTGGAGGGAGTGGCAGCACCACCCCTCCATTCCCCGCCCAGGGGTGGCGATCACAGTGGGAAAACGCCACTTAAGGACTATGCTGCGCACGGAGCGGAGTGGGGGAAGGGGAGAGGCGGGGGGCGGGTCTCCTCCAAACCCCGAGGCAGGGATCAGGAACCCCGGCAGGAAGATGGGCCCAGGGCGGCAGCCGCAGGGCCTGGGTCCCACCCAGCCGCCCCTGGGACCAGGGATGTGCTGCTGCGGGCGGGCTCTGGGGGGCGGAGCTGGGGGAAGAAGTAGCAGGATGGAGAGAAGGGGGCATTGCTGACCAGTCCTTGGCTCTCCCTCCAGTCACCGTGAGGGCCCATCTGACCGGGTGGCTGATGACCCTGAAGAAGACCTTCGTCCTGGCGCCCAGCTCCGTGCTGCGGATCATTGTTCTCATCACCAGCCTCGTGGTCCTGCCCTACCTGGGGTACGTGGTGGGGTGGGGGGTGGGCGTTGGGCTATGGGATCCTGCTGCCGTTGGTCCTGCCCTACCTGGGGTACGTGTGAAGGTGGGGGAGGTGCGGGCGGAGCTATGGGATCCTGCTGCCACCGAGGCACTCTGTCCAGAAGATTAAATCAGCTTTTTTTCCTGGGAAATCCCCAAGCGTGTCTAGAGTTAGAAATGCTGAGTGATGCCTCGTTTCTCTGCCCAGGGGACCAGGTTGGAGGCTGTTGAGATCCATTCTAGAAAAGCACTTCCGGGGTCATGCCCACCCACATGGTCAGCACTGAGCATCCACAGTGGTGTGGCGGGCAGGGGCAAGGTGAAAAACGCAAGGGAGCGAGCGAGGGTGTTGCCCTTGTTCTCGGGGATCCCCACTTTCCTGGGACCCCGTCTACTGGGAAACTGCACTCTACAGAGAGGAGGGGCGGGATGCTGCGGGCACCTGGGGCCGGGCGGGGAGACGTGCCCCTTCCCCAGCAGATGCTGAGCTGAGATCTGGAGCAGGAGTGGGAGTCGCAGGGTCCGGAGGGGGTCCCAGGCCGCTCTCCCACCCAGGTGGAATATTTATTAGGTGCAGCGCTAACAGGCAGATCTCGAAGGCACCCCTGTCGCCTACACCTTGCCTGGGTTTTGGCTGGGTTTTGATTCTCTGTGCCTCCGCGGGTCTCTAACAGACAGATGCCCTTTGCGTTCTCATCCCCAGGGTACACGGAGCCACCCTGGGCGTGGGCTCCCTCCTCGCGGGGTTTGTGGGAGAATCCACCATGGTCGCCATAGCAGCGTGCTATGTCTATCGGAAACAGGTGAGAGAGGGCAACAGAACAGCACCCTTGCAGGGCACGCCCCCTGGTGTGGGAGCCTGCAGATGGTCATGAGGGGGAGGGGAGGGGAGGGCACCAGAGGTGGTGTCCTCGGGCAGTGCCAGGTCTTCATAGATGATGGGAGGGGAGATGGGAGACAAGAGCCCCCCACCCCCGCCAGTGCCTCTCACAGAGCCCGGCACGCAGCCAACTCCCAGTCACCCCGCTGAAAGGAACACGTGGACCTAAAAATGCAGCCTCGACGAGGTCGCCCCCAAACATAAATGAGATCCAAGTACATGGCGAGGGGTCCCCTGAGACCTCTGCCACGCTGTGCTTCCCACCCACCACCCCCTCCACAGCCGCCCCAGCCCCCCTGATGCGTCTTCTCTGGTCTAGAAAAAGAAGATGGAGAACGAGTCGGCCGCCGAGGGGGAGGACTCGGCGATGACGGACATACCTCCGGCGGAGGAGGGCACGGACATCGTGGAGATGCGGGAGGAGCAGGAATGAGGCCGCCCCCCACCCCTCACCCCTCGGGTGGGAGGTGCAGGGGGCCCAGGTGATGCCCCAGCGCCGCCATCTACTCCTCCCCGACGTGTTTTCTTCCACTTTCTTTTTTTTTTTTGGTTTTTGTTTGGGTAACAAAAGAGGCCTTGATCTAAAGGTTTCACGGACACTCTGGCATACCGGGTGTGCCCACACTCATGAAAGGACTTGTGGAACGGTCTCACCACTGCTTTGTGGAAACAAAACAACTGACTTCATGCCCCCGCTTCGTGAAAAGCCCAAAGACATAGCCGCCTTGCAGTCGCCTCCCCCCACCCCTCCCGTCCTCGGACAATCTCCACTTGGAACCAAAGGACCGCGGCTGTGCCGTCCAGCGTCCCCTCGGCCACCACCGCCCAGCAGGCCGCAGACTCACCCTGTCCCCTCGCATCGCTCAAGAATCACGGTGACAACTCGCTTCCAGGTCACGTGGCTGTGCCAAGGGCTGTGGCTGAGGCCTCGCACCGTGGCGTCTTGAACCGTCTGCCATACCCGGGCCGAGGGCAGGGTCTGCCTGCAGCCCGGGGTGGCCGGCGGCGCTGAGGAATGGATGTGCAAACGTGCTGGACCGACGGCCGGCCGGAAATAATCTCCGGCGGGCAGGTTAGAGGTGTCCCGGGAGCAGCACACCAACACGCCGACAGCGTTCCCCTGGCCGCTTCGTGGATCCGCGTGTGCGCTCGCTGTCACACCAGCCGTGTACATACGAGAGCTGCCTTGTCAAAGTTGTCCCAAAGCCTGTCCCCCCATCACCGGCGTCCCTGGGCATGAGTTTCCCCGAAGGCTTGTTTTTCACTCACCTTTCCTGAAGATGGCACTAAAGCAAGGGAGAAGGAGTATTCTAACTACATTTTAGTCTTTATAAAGTGAACTGAAGCTTTAAGTCATAATCTAGCATCTAATGCCAGGTTGCTATGTCCTCGCTTTGGAAGTAGATTTATGACCTGGTCCTGCCGTTCTTAGTCCTAACCCTGGGGTACAGGTAATTCCAAGTGTTCTTCTGTCCTCGCCTCTGACGTCACATGAGAAAGCAAGACATTTTATAAACGACAGCAAAGTCACTATATGATATTCCCTGAAATGACACATTTGAAATCCATTCAGTGCAGTATATTTTTCTAAGTTTTGGAAAGCGGGTTTTTTCTTTAAAAAATTATGGACACGGTTCACTAAATTCTTGATTTAGTCAAAATTCCTAGATGGAAAGAACCTAAACACAAAAATATTTTAAAGATATAAATATATACTGTATATGTTATGTAATTTATTTTAGGCTATAATACATTTCCTATTTTCGCATTTTCAATAAAATGTCTCTAATACAATACGGTGATTGCCTGTGTGCTCAACATACCTGCAGTGGAGACGTATTGTATCGATGAAGAGTGTGTCTTGTTTGCAGCAGTTTTACAGTCTGTCATTTGTATGCAAATGTAAGGGCCAGTCAGTGACAAAAGAACTATTTTTCGTTATGAGTAACAGGGGTGTAAATGGGTCAGCTGATGTAGACCGTAGTGGGAATAGAAATATATGCTCGCAGGGCAAAGAAGAAAAAGCCAAGCCTTTTGTGTTTATTGCTTTCAGTGCCATGTAATCATATCATTCCTCATAGAAAAAAAAGAATGGAAGGGCTCAGAGTCAGCCATGAACATTCACAGGGTTCGTTCACACGTCTGGACACCCAGTGACCACTGGGGGACAAATTCTTATGGGCTTCCTCTGAGTGGGTTTTCCGCTTAGAATTAAGATGCATTGCTTTGGGGTGGTTGCAGGGGGCAAATCTGAGAAGATGTGGGGAAAAAGAGTCTAATTGTATCGGCTTTTTTAAAATACGTGACTAGAAAATTAAACGGCAGTATTTTTTAACGTGTGTGACTAGTATTTCATGCTTGTGGGGTTGGAACCTAAAGAGTACATTGAAAAAGCAAATCCGTTCCCTCTAGATCGGGACAGACCAGCTAGATCCTTCATTATGCAGCTAGAACATGGCATTATAACATCAGAGACATCTTCGGGGATAAAGAAGGATGGACTGTGGTATTTTGTTAGGGTTTCAGAAAACACAGGAAGGACGCCCAGACCCAGGCCACAATGGCAGGGCAACAGGTGTGGAAAATCTTTCTCCCTGAGGTGCACACCCCGTCCTCCGTTCGCTTGGGCTGCTTAAGTCACTCACGTCACAGCTTGGGCTCCCAGGCACACACCTTAGCTTCTAAAGCAAAACCCACTGCCGGCAGGCTCTTCTGCAGCTGTTCTAACCAAGACAGACAGGAGAGGGATGGGGATGAGTCTCCTTCCCACATTTCAGGGAGACGGCAGGGCACCCCTTTGACTTAGCCCCCCGCCCCCAAAGAAACATTCCCCCCGACACAGGTTTCTTTTCTCATGCACATTACTCAGCTGACAGCGCCATGCCTGGAGAATCTCAGGTCAAGGACCATGGAAAGACCAGAAATGGCTTTCTCAGTGGGGACCCATGCCTCATAGATGCACAGAAGCTAAAACTGTGGGGGGTATACAGCTGCTTTTATTTAGATGCTAAGAAGTGAGAGTGGACCACTCACAGGGGTCTCCCCATCTTGAAGGCCTTCTCTGGGCCAGCTCGGGTCAAGAGCAGCTGGTCGTGTGGCCTCTGCTTTCTGGGGGGCACCGCTGAGGTCATTCTCGATGCATCTCTGTGGGCTCCGAGCCAGACCTCAGCGTCCCTGGCATCGATGAGACACCACAATCTGAGCCAGGAGGGAGCCATCCAGGCTTGCTCCAGCAAAGTCCGGACAGGAAGGGGCCTGCCGGCCACCACTCGGCTCAGGGCTCCTCAAGAGGTCTGCACACCGGTTTGCACAACAGCTGGGACCCCTCACCTGCTTGGCACTCTTTAATTTGGGCATGAAGGCCGCTGGTTTATGTCACCGAATGTAAGAGCCAGGGGTGCCCACTCTCTGTTTGCCTCAGCTGCTCTTGTCCCAGAGTCCATCTTTGAGGTTTTGCATGTATGTTTTGTCTTGCTTTTTTTAGCTCTAGCAGGTAATTTGGCTCTGGAAATGTCCAGAGACAGCCAATTACTCTCAGAAATGGAAATTTCCAGCGTTGGTTTAAGATATGTCAGGTGGGACCAAATAAACATGGCTACAGTAGTAAAAAGCACTTTATCACTCCCTGAGTTCTCCCAACATACAACGATAGGAGGCCCACGAGGAGAGAGGCCCAGGGCTCCACTCTGGTCCAGCTCTCTAGAGTAGTCCAGGGCACTTCCCAGCCAGGGGCCAGCTCTGTGGTCCCCCCGGCAGCCTTGTCTGGTCTGTCTTGGGGTTAGGATAATCACTGCACGTCCCTAACATCAGAAAAGTTATTCAATGACACCTTTAGAGCAAGAAGTATAAAAGCTAACGGCTTCCTACCCTCCTAACTCATCCTCATTTGGAGGTCTTCTGGAAGGAAGGGGTACGGGGAGATGTACATTTTTGTACCTTTAATTCCAAGAAACACGTCTGTTTAAACACGCAATAGTTCTCTGACTGGATTCTTTTTCTTACTTCAAACTGAAGTGAGAGAGAGACTGAGCAAGTATTTATGTTGTTGTATCAAATGACATTATCTTGAAAAATATTTTCTTATACTAAAAATTTTTTTTCTCCATCTGTAACTATGCAGACCAGTGCCCAAGACAGCATGAACTAGGTGAAATTGCTTAGTCGTGTCTGACTCTTTGCAACCCCATGAACTGTAGCCCACCAGGCTTCTCCATCCATGAGTACTGGAGTGGGTTGCCATTTCCTTCTCCAGGGGATCTTCCTGACCCAGGAATTGAACCTGGGTCTCCTGCATTGCAGGCAGATGCTTTACTGTCTGAGCCACCAGGGAAGCCCACAGCATGAACTGGTGTGTACAAATTAGCCAGGCTTTCAGGCCTTTTTACAGGTCCATGTGTGCTCAGTCGCTTCAGTCATGTCCGACTCTTTGCAACCTTATGGACTGTAGCCCCACCTGGCTCCTCGGTCCATGGGATTCTCCAGGCAAGAATACTGAAATAGATTGCCATGTCCTCCTCCAGAGCATCTTCCCGACCCAGGAATCGAACCCACGTCTCTTATGTTTCCTGAGCCACCGGGGAAGCCCCTTTGCAAGTGAGCTGACCTCTAAACTTAGGATGAAGTCTTCATCAATCAAAGCAATGCATGGTCTAGGAAAGGGGCTATCATGTTCTCAGTCCTAAATCTTTTTTTTAAAGACTATAACCGAAATTGCAAGGAGCAAGTCTTTATAGCTCGTGGCAATTTGTAAGTGTTGAGATCTCTGGGTTCACGTGTAGCCCATCCCTGAAAGGAGGCTCCTGCCTGCCCCCTACCCACCCCCAGGCACAGCCCCCACCAGGCTCTTTCATAAAAAGCACTTGAACTGTAGGAAAGCATGTTTTTGAGCACCATGTCTAGTGAACATTCAGGATGCTCCTCAGGGGGGTTATCTGGGGTCTCTATTTCTGTCCTTTGAAGCAGCAAAACATCACGTGGCTCATCAGCTGATCTAACCACACATGAAACAGGATGTCGAAAAAAATCTAAGAAAAATACAGTAAAAGACCCTGTTGCCCTTTTAAAGGTTAAATGTCTAAAATTAACCACCTAAACGTGCATAATGATAAACATGTAATTACATAATCAGAATAGCCCACACCGCACTCCCAAATCAGAAAACACGTAGCCAATTACAGTTTGCTGTCTGATCTCACCAGGGAAGAGGAGATGGTGAGATCTCATTTGAACATTTCACTTTCTCCTCCAGACAGGAGGCTAGTATCATCTTTTGTACTCTGGTTATTATCATCTCTTGTACTCTGAGCAAAGAAGAGCACCAAAGATGCGTGTCTGAAGTCTTCTAACTTTTTAAAATCATCTTCGTCCAGTCCAAGGGGTTCCAGAAGAATTCTTTTTTCTGCTTCATTTGCAATCAAGCAGGGTCTCTGAAAGACTGTGTAAGATCCATGCACTTTTATAAATGGCTGTCAGCTACCCACGGCTTCAGCTCATGTTTCTGTTTGGTGCCTCTTTTTAAATTAGGAGATTAACCTAAAGTGCACTTTACTAGCAAGATGTGGCATTGGCGTCTGCAACCCGTATATGTAAACAGAAACTCACAAGAGCCAGAATGCCTTTCTCTCTCCAGGATACATGGTTTCCTTAGGTTAAAGAAGGAGGAGATGGGGAGAAACCTGCTAAAAATGCTTTTACCATCAACCGTCTGGCTTCGTGGAAATTCAGTGATGTATGGAGATCAGTCGTTACTGTAAGATTTAGAGGCAGATGTGCATCAACCATGGACCAGGGACAGGTAAGGGTGCCTTCGGGGTGGAAAACACCACGCCCAGGTGGACTCTGGCTCCCTGAAGTTGTGGGGCCATGGATGTGGGGGACCCACAGTCTGGATGAACTGGATACTGAAGAAGTTCAAGCCACCCTGCTGGAACCAAGGAGGTTCAGAGTTCACAGCAACTCTAGCCTCCCAGCCCCTGCTGCATGGACCAGTCACCTGGAAGCAAGCCACGCCCCTGGGGGTACCACATTCACAAGGCTTGTGGGCAGATGCACTGAGTCAGTGCTTTATTTGGTTTGCTTAGTGATATATTCAGAAGGCAAGTATCTAAAGCTAGAATGACCAAGAAACCAGTCATAGAGCTTCAGGAATCTTGACAGAGCCACAAATGGGATTCTGTTCAACTCTGACAAGCCTGTGCTTGTTCATTTAAGGAGACCTTCCAAATCACATCACTCACACCTCTCCAGCCACATGTTGGTCACCCGGATAATAAGAGGCTCAGGCCGTTATTGCTAAAGCTCCTTCCTGGTCTAACAGGCTATTGTGGGAGCTGTGGTGTAGAACATGGTATGGGGTCCTGCAATGGAAAAATACAATTACCTCTTTCTTTGTTTCAGATCTGAACATTAGCAGCAATCCAGAACTTTTTTTAATGAAACCAAATGTACTAGGAGTCATTTTTCTAAATATGGCTGTCAGATTATAGGCTTTTCAGTTTCTTATAAAAACTGGGGGTTTAAGTTAAACTGTTGACACCAATCACATTAAAACATTTGCACAGCTTTGATTAAAACTGATTGCAGAGGTGAGTATAAAATATATGTTGCATTTAAACAAGTGCTGTGTATGTACTAAATAGATGTTAGTTTTGCATTGTTAAGAGAGTTTATATGTGCTTTTCTTGGGGAGAGGGGTACTTTTTTGTGAGAGGAAGAATTCTGTGCTCATATACTGTCAAATAGCTTTCAAATAATTTCTACTTTAAGTAAAACTTAAACGGTTGGCATATGATTGAGATTGCTTTGCTTCTTGATTTTCTTAATCTGACCATTAGTCTGTTTACATACCCCACAGTATGTGGTTTCCTAATCCTGACTATATTTCCCTTTTTTGCCAAACGTACAGGAGATATTCAAACTTCTCCCTTTGCCTTGGTAGCTGAAACCTCTGCCCACTGGGGTATTTCCCCAAACTCTGTCTTATTTAAATATGACCTATTTCTTCAAATTTTAATCTGTATTAAAATGAATTTTTACTTCCCATCACGGCAGTAATATTGAAAGTTCTTCTCTGAGGCCTGGCTTCTCCCCACCCCTTCTAGAATGGGGATACCAGATGGCCGGGCTTTAGGAACGTTGGAGGAACAGAAGGTGAAAACCCTTTCTGCCCACATCTAAGGAATCCTGCTCTTAGCAGTCTTTATGCGTAAAGCAATTCTCTTCTTTCAACCCTAACGTCTTAACCTCAAAGAATGAAGGCTCTCATATTTTTGTATATGTACCACAGCTTTCTTATCCACTCATCTGCTGATGGACATCTAGGTTGCTTCCATGTCCTGGCTATTATAAACAGTGCTGTGATGAACACTGGGGTACACGTGTCTCTTTCAATTCTGGTTTCCTCAGTGTGTATGCCCAGCAGCATATTTTTAACCTATGAAAGATTATATAGAGTACGAGTTTTTGCTTTAAATATGTATATATTTATTTGGCTGCACTGGGTCTTAGCTGTGGCACATGGAATCCTCAGTGGAGGCCTGAGGGAGGATCTAGTTCTCGGACCAGGGATTGGACCCTGGACTCCCTGCGTTGGGAGCATGGAGTCTTAGCCACTGGACCACCAGGGGAGTCCCAAGAGCGTGCTTTATTAGCTGCCTGTAATCAGCAAGGATGCTAGCCTGCTACCAACTTGCTTGAGATCACATATTTTCTTTACTGTTTCTTTCCTTCTTTGAGTTAAATCCCAGATCTCAGTGTGACCTCTAGCATGCTTCCCCACGACCGCCTCTAATGCGACACAAAGTCCAAGAGGTCATGCTTCTTTCCACCCACACACTTGGGACGCAGTGTGGCTTCCTGTCTGGCTGTGATGTCAGGATGTGCAGCCGTCCTGGCTTAAGCCTTGTCAGTTTTCCCCATGGGGAGCAGTCCTACCACAAGGGACAAATCTGCCCCTTCTCATTCTTTCTCCTGATGCCCCAGGTGGATCACATTATCATTGTCCCAGAAACCTCCTCCACGACACCCCCATCCCCTGCCAGTGGGGTCCTCCTAACCCCGATCAGTTTCCCTGCTAGTTCTCGCACAGCCATCCCTCTCCCTGCATCTTCTTTGGTCCCACTGGCTCAGCTCAGGGGTTCTTGTCACCTAAGGAAACGTTCCCTTCTCCTGGCCCCAGGCTCCCCCTGGGCAATGATGTAAATAACACTTCCCAGAGTTCTGCAGTGCACAACCTGCATAGCCATTCCCAGCAGCCTGCCCTCCCCTGCCTCCCCCTGCACAGCCACTCCCAGCAGCCTGCCCTCCCCTGCCTCCCCCTGCACAGCCACTCCCAGCGGACTGCCCGCCTCTGCCTCCCCCTGCATAGCCACTCCCAGCAGCCTGCCCCCCTCTGCCTCCCCCTGCACAGCCACTCCCAGCGGCCTGCCCGCCTCTGCCTCCCCCTGCACAGCCACTCCCAGCGGCCTGCCCACCCTTGCCTCCCCATCCCCTGCACGTTGCAGAGGACCTCTGGTGTCCACGTTGTTGTTGCTTAGTTGCTCAGTCGTGTCCAACTCTGCGACCTCATGGACTCTATGTCACCCACCAAGTTCCTCTGTCCAAGGGATTTCCCGGGCAACAGTACTGGAGTGGCTGCCATTTCCTCCTCCAGGGGATCTTTCCGACCCAGGGATTGAACCTGCGTCTCCTGCATTGGCAGACAGGTTCTTTACTACTGAGCCAGCAGGGAAGCCCTTCTAGCATTCCTACTTGTCTTCATTACCTTCTGCCCCCAACAAGCTCCAGGCTTCCTCCTGGACAACACAAGCCAGTAAATACCATGCTGATTTCACAGCTCAGTACACTGGTCTTTGCACAAAAGGAACAAAAGAAATGAGGAGCCGTGAGTCCTAGTTCCATCTCTGCTGCTTATCAGCTGTGAGCCAGGCAAGTTACTGGCTGACTCTGGATCGGCCTCTTCTGCTCTACTGACAGAACGAGATCTTCTCTAGTTGTCACCCACTGCGACATCAGGATTTGTAGAGCCGCTGACAGCGGCACATGAAGACGAGGGTGCACATCTGCTGAGCTTCCAAGCAGCTTGGAAGTGCCCCAGCCAAGAAATCTAGGAAAGTCATGCCAGCTGCTTTCAACAGAGGAAAACTACTAGAGCTTTAAGAACAAAACAAAGACTAATCTTAGGTTTGTGTGCGCTAAGTCGCTTCAGTCGCATCCGACTCCTTGTGACCCTATGGACCTCATGGCTCCTCTGTCCATGGGATTCTCCAGGCAAGAACACTGGAGTGGGTTGCCATGCCCTCCTCCAGAGGATCTTCCCCACGTAGAGATTAAACCTGTGTCTCTTAGGCCTCCTGCTTTGGCAGGTGGGTCCTTTACCACTAGAGCCAAGTGGGAAGCCCATTTTAGGTTCAGAACCATTGAATTCAAAGACCAAAAATAGAATGAACGGATAGAACAGTTCTCATCTAACTTGCTTCACGTACCAGGCTCTCTTGCTTTAAATGTAAATGGCTGAAGAGAGCTGGCTGTGGTCAGCTCCGGTCTCCCCCAGTCCCGGGGCTCTGTCAGGACAGACGCTCCCAGATTCATGGGTGATGTAGTCAAGAAGCGATTTCTGCCCCATGCCTGGCAACACCACATCCCAGCTCAGCTCTATACTTCTGCCTCTCCCCCAGCGCAGCCACTGCACAGACTTCAGCTGCCTTCTTCACTCTCCACCTGTGTTTATTCAAAGCTATCTAACTCCATCTGATGCCTTAAAAAGACTCGAAGCGGTGTCCACAGCCCGGGCCCCAGACCTGCTCCCTTCTCAGCTGGAATCTAGTCCTACACGCCCTGGGTGACCTAACTTGGGCCTGCTTCCAACTCCAAGGGCATGCTGGGGATCCCCGGGGCTGTTTTGCCAGCCCTGACTTGTTCCAGACCTGCAGTCCAGTCGCCACTCAACCCATCCTCAGAGGGGTCCCCCGGGGACCTTGGCACCCTTCCCCCACCAGCCCTCCCACGCTGTCTCCGGACTAGATGAATCACATGAGCACCCACCCAGAAACCAACCCACACTGCGTCCCGCCCCTCCCTCAGTCAAGTCACTCTCCCTGGTGATTCTCTCTCCCCCAGCATCGCTCACTCCTCTCCCTTCCTCTGCAGTCTCACTGCTTAGTTCAGGGGTTCCTGGTCAACTATGGCCTGAATGCTAAATCTCCAAAATAGTTTTCCTTCTCCAATCTCACGTGTCCTCCTGGACCATGAATGGCACCCAGTGCTGCAGTGTGCAACCTGCACAACCGTTCCCAGCAGCCTGCCCACCTCCTCCCACCCCACCTCACCCTGCTCCTCCACGCTGGCCCTCCCTCTCTCTCACTAGGCATTGGGGGTGTCATAAGAAGGACTCTGAACTCACCTGGGTGGGCATCACGCTGAGTCTGGGTGACAAGGGCCCGGCTAGAAAGGAGGATGCTAACACCCGTGGAGAAGCAGCGACACAAAACAGGGACCCCCTGGTGGTGGCCAGGCCCTCGGCTCCAAGCTTCTTAATGCCACGCCTCCTCCTCACACCCGTTTCCACTTTCATCCCTCATTCACCATGAAGGCATCAAAGGCCCAAGAGGAGGTATTTTAAAAAGAGAATTTGTTTAAAAAAAGAGAGAGAGAGAATTTGTAGAGATGGTTTCTGTGCAGAATTTCACTGGTCCCTTCCTCCCCTCAGGGATGTGTGTGCATGCATGTGTGATGGGGGAGAGGATGGAGGGGTCTCTTGACACCTTAGGCCTAAGGGTAGGGCTCCAGAGGAGACACTCAGCGAACTTGAGATGGGCCCCTACAATGATGGGCACTCAGTGAACAGGTGTCCGCCAGGACGGTCAGATCTGACAGAAGACAGAGTCACCGGGGAAGGGGCACGTGCCACGTTTGATGACAGCAGGTGCCAAGGTCTTTCCTGTGAACCAGGCCTGGCCCACACAGATCAACCAGCTGACCCAGGGGGGCGTCCGAGGTCCTGAGGGGGGTGAAAGGGGCTCAGAAAGAGGCTGGAGGTGACACTGGATTCTTGGAGCTGCAATGGAGGAGGCCAGGGGAGGGACCCTCAGCCACCGCACAGGAACTGCCAGGAGAGGCCCTGAGCTGGGGGCAGAGGGGTCTCCAAGATCCCTAGAAGCACCTGGTGTGGGAAGGAAAGGAAAGAGCTGAGCCCGGGCAGGCCTGGGAGTAAGGCTGGTGCAAGACAGCAACTATGAAGAGAGATCTCTCACCCTCTGCCCTTCCAGCCTCCTTCCTCCTGCTCTAGCTCCAGACAGGGCAGGAAGTGATCAGCGATTCTACCCCGGGCCAGCTGATCTGTGCAAGGGGCAGGCGGGGTTGGGGAGGAGGGAACCGGAGAAGTGGGGAGAGGAGGCCTGGACCAGCTCGTCTCACAGCCCTGGTTTTGGCAGGTGCCTGCCCAGAGCAGACATTCTTTGGTGAACAAAGTCACTCACACCTTCCTCCCCCGAACATGCTCTGATCCCTGGTCCCCCGCGTGAGAGCCGTTTCCTGCAGCCTTTCTCACCTCCAAATCCCCTCTTTCTGTCACTAAGATCAATCCCTCCACGAACTAAGATAACCTGAGCCAGTTCCTGTCACTTGCCACTTAACACGGATCCCTGGGAGCCCCTGTGCTGGACTTTCCTGCTGGAAGCTCCCAGCCCTTAATCTGTGAAATACAGATGGGAAAGCCAAAAGTATTCTCACACACAACTGCCTAGTGAGAGAATATAACCGCTGGGCAAAGGGCATGAGCAGAAGGCTCCCAGAAAATGACTAGTGAACAGCTTCTACAAAAGGGAAGCAGGCTTCCTCAAGGGAAGGAACACATACTGAAAGACCAGCTATCGACTCAGCAGAGATCAAAGTTTGATGGAGCAAGTGTTGGCACTCCTGCTCTGCAGTGAAATATCAGTCAGCGGCATTTCTACAGAGGACAATCTGGCGAGATGTTTCAAGCTCACACTCAGCTAGGAAAGAGGTTCATGTCATGGGCAAAGCACGTAAAAAAGCAAGGCAGGGAAGAAATACCACTGACCCACAAATATCTAGGAAAAATGTTCACCATTATGAGAATCAAAAGCATTAAATGTCTCTTTTAATTTTTTTTTTCTTGCCAGGTGGTCAAAGTTTAAAGTTAAAATACCCCTAGAGTCACCCGTCTAATCAAGGCTATGGTTTTTTCTGTGGTCATGTATGGATCTGAGAGTTGGACTGTGAAGAAGCCTGAGTGCCGAAGAATTGATGCTTTTGAACTGTGGTGTTGGAGAAGACTCTTGAGAGTCCCTTGGACTGCAAGGAGATCCAACCAGTCCATTCTGAAGATCAGCCCTGGGATTTCTTTGGAAGGACTGATGCTAAAGCTGAAACTCCAGTACTTTGGCCACCTCAGGCGAAGAGTTGACTCATTGGAAAAGACTCTGATGCTGGGAGGGATTGGGGGCAGGAGGAGAAGGGGACAACAGAGGATGAGGTGGCTGGATGGCATCACTGACTCGATGGACATGAATCTGAGTGAACTCCGGGAGTTGGTGATGGACAGGGAGACCTGGCGTGCTGCGATTCACGGAGTCGCAGAGTCGGACATGACTGAGCGACTGAACTGAACTGAACTGAGAGTCACCCAAGGGACAATGAAGCAGGATCAGTTGATGAGGGTGAAATTCTTGAAACTTTTTTGAGGGAAGGTTGGGAGAGCCTTGAACTGGGTCAATTTAGAGATGCATAAAAAGACTGATGAATGAGAAGGCTCATTATAGCACTATCATAATTGAGAAAACTGGAAATAGTCAATGGTGTTAATTACCTAGGATTTTTTTTTAAACCTCAGAGTATACCACAGCTCCTCACCATCTAGCACAAATAGGATGTGATCTCCACGAACACGGAAGACAATGCTCATGGTGTGTTTGCTTTTTATTTTCTCAGCATTCTCTCCGATGCTCCAAGGAGCGCTGTCTCCTAAGTGAACGGCCCAGCACGGCAGTGTTTTCTGCCATAATTACGTCTGGATTTGGGGGAAATGGCAGTAGAGGGGTATTTGGAAGACAGAATCCTCAGCTTTACTGAATAATCCAAATTGCAGCAGAGAATGAAAAACCACCATCACCAGATCTCTCAGCCATTCTTGGGAGGATCTTGCAAGGGTACAGGGCTGGGGGCTGCAGGGTGGTGAGAAGGCAGAAGAAACACCCTCCTTGAGCCCTAGGGAGCTAGAGAGAGTGTCGCCCCAGGCTGTCCCACCCCAGAGCCAAATTGGCTTTGCCTCTGGGGCTGTGCTCAGGGCTGGGAGTCTGGAGGGAATCCTCCAGACCCAGCAAGTCAGAAGGTCATTACCAGGCCACTCCCATGGAGCCCAGGCCAGAGGTGGTGGTAGGAGGAGTGGGAAGGGGAGATGATTTGGAGAATCTATGGAAAGAATGCCCAGCTTTCAAGCAAGGGATGATGGTAAGTGTGAACACAACTGTGTGTGCTGTGTGCGTTCAGTCGTGTCCAACCCTGTGACACCCCCCTCCCCCCAGGCTCTTGTCCATGGGATCCTCCAGCCAAGAATACTGTATATACACATAAATGCTCTCATTCTATATACACAAAACAAGGCTGGTACTTTCTTCATCATTTGATGGCTGTAATTCCGGAGGGCGTTCCCAGGATCCACAGCCTGGGGCCGTTTCTCTCCACACTTCCCACCATGGGGGTGAGGGTGGGAGTGGGAGGCGCAGGCATGGAGAAACCAGGCCTGAAACACTGCCTTGAAATCGAGAAGAGTCCCATGACTCAGAGGAGAGGCGGGAGAAGTGTATTTACGCCAGACTTTTAGTTCATTGGGCTTCCCTGAGAGCTCAGTTGGTCAAGAATCCACCTGCCAGGCAGGAGACCCCAGTTTGATTCCTGGATTGGGAAGATCCACTGGAGAAGGGATAGGCTACCCACTCCAGTATTCTTGGGCTTCCCTTGTAGCTCAGCTGGTAAAGAATCTGCCTGCAATGCAGGAGAACTGAGTTTGATCCCTGGGTTGGGAAGATGCCCTGAAGAAGCAAAAGGCTACCCACTGCATTATTCTGGCCTGGAGAATTCCATGGACTGCAGAGTCCATGGGGTCGCAGAGTTGGATACGACTCAGCAACTTTCTGAAGAAGGCAATGGCACCCCACTCCAGTACTCTTGCCTGGAAAATTCCATGGACGGAGGAGCCTGGTAGGCTTCAGACCATGGGGTCACTAAGAGTCAGACACGGCTGAGCGACTTCACTTTCACTTTTCACTTTCATGCACTGGAGGAGGAAATGGCAACCCACTCCAGTGTTCTTGCCTGGAGAATCCCAGGGACGGGGAGCCTGGTGGGCTGCCGTCTATGGGGTCACACAGAGTCGGACACGACTGAAGCGACTTAGCAGGAGTGACTTTCACTTTAGTTCATTACCCAAGTGAACGGGGCACTGAAGGAAGAAGAGCCCGCTGTTACTGTTTAGCCCAGGATTGCCTTCGCTGCCCCTCATCAGCTTGGCACTGCTGCCCTCTGGATGCCCAGCCCCTAAGTGGCGGGGTCTTCAGAAGCACAGCACCATTTTGCAAAGACTCAGTTCTTTGACTCATAGGAAGGCAGGGGCCGGCTCATTCTCTAATCCCCAGAACACCTTGGAAAGCCAACAGTCTTTCAGTGGCCGCCTGACTCATACAGTGTTAGGTTCTTGCTATCACACAGGTGGGTGCATTTCCATCCATCAGTCTAGATGGTTCTTGAACACCTAAGAATGCTACACACACCACGGGCCTCTCCCTGGCGAACACTCAGCCAAGGCTGGGTCTGGATGGTGCCTGCAGCCCTGCCCTGCGGGCCTAGGGGATGTACCTGAAGCCTCCGTGAAGGGCTTGCACCTCACTTCACCCCCATTCACCCCGGAGCAGGTGGCGTGGAGGCGAGGACTGAGACGAGGAAATGGGGTAACCGGCCCAGCTCCCCTAGTAGCGGGTGATGGGACTGTTTGACTGAATCCAGGCCCAAGACCAAATCTAATTTGGGGAGTGATCATGTCCTAGGAGTTCAGCACCAAAAGGTCTGTCCTGGCAGTGCTGGAAAGTTAAAGCACCAAACCTCAATCTCCAAGGTCCTCAAAGTCAGGCATTTAACCAGAGCAACACAGCCAGGCTTCCAAGTTTTCATTCTCTGAGTTTTTATTTTTAGTTATTTGTTTTTACAGTCCTTCGTGGCCAGACTTGCTACAGGAGATCGACAGCAAAACCCGAGTTGGCTTGGCCTCTGACAGTAAAGATGAGGATTCAACGTGTCAATGAGGCAACCTCCGCCTTGGAGGCAGGTGGGACCATGGTCCCAGGCCGATGGGAGCCTCAGGGGCACGGTTCTCAGAGCAGATGAGGTTTTTGACAAACGCTGACATCTTAAGAGTGCAAACTGGACACTCTGCTAAAACAAGCCAAGACAGACGAGGCGGCCAGGTTTCACTGAGTTCCTGTCTGCCTTCCCTAGGCAGCCTGGCCGATGGGGAAGGAAAACCGCCGCTACGGACAGACAAGGGGTCGGTATCCCCTCCAAATTCATAACACAGACTCAGAGGCTGTGAGACCAAAACATGTTTACAGACAATGGAAGCGAGAAGGGAGCTCACTACATACATTCACTTTGGCTTTTTTCCCACATTGAAATACTCAGAAGTAACCAACCCACAGACTGCCCTGGCTCCTATAAGGAGTACCATAGTTTAGCACCATTTGTGAGACAAGTCAAGGCATTTTTTCATTATACAACAGGTCTTGAGTACAAAAAAAAAATTATTTTGAAGTTCAGAACTGAACTCAACCACCCCTGGTTACTGGGAAAAAGACTGCCAAGACTGGTTTCATCTAGAGTCCCAGATCCTTTCCCTGGATCACCTGCATTTTGGCAATTTCACCCCTGACCCACACCTACACCCGAAAAATCAACAAGAATGAGACAAAGCTCTCATCAATGTTCTATTAACAAGCCCTGGCTATTAATGAGCACTCAAGTTATGGAAATATACAGATGGCCATGAGGTCAACGGCCTCGCCTTGCTCAGTCACTAAGTCGTGTGCCGACACTTTGCAACCCCTATGGACTGTAGCCCGACAGACTCCTCTGTCCACTGAATTTTCCAGGCAAGAAGGTGGCCATTTCCTTCTCCAGGGAATCTTTCTGAACCCCAGGGATTGAACCTGCATCTCCTCCATTGCAGATAGACTCTTTACCACTGAGCCACCAGGGAAGACCCCTGGAAACAGAGATAAACGTAGCAAGTGGTTTGCTGATAACACATTTCAATATAATTATCTCCAGACTTTATGACCACTCTGGAGAGTTTAATGATACCTACTAACATCCTCCACTATCTCCAGTAATAAATTTCAATTTAGCATGAGGGGAAAAAAAAGGCAAAAGGGACAGCTCACCTCCACCCTCCCAAACTTGTAGGGTCTCAGGCTCTGTGACCTCACACAGAACGTCGTGATTTGAGTGCAGACCATCGAGCAGGCATCACCCCGCCCATTCTGGTCGTGGCCAAGCCTACCCTACCCTTACAGCCACCAGGGCTGGGGGCAGGCAAACCAGTTTAGTTTTGTGCTTTTCATGGCTCCAAGTTATTCCCTGGATCAGTTACAAGTATTGATCATCAGCTGCCCATTGTCTCAGTTCACTGCTCGATTCAGCACTGGCTTCCTGCTCTCTCCAGGCCCTGAGAAGAGACCCCCAAGAAGGTTTTCTAAAAGTTCAGCATTAGGCAGTCTACTTCTGTTACACAGGGGGCTTCAACTTTAGAAAAAGGCATCTGCAGAATCCAGGCACAGAAGTGGTGTGCGCTGGTTCAGATTTTTATCCTTTTATTAACTTACGCTAAGGAGGTCTGTTAGGCATCCGTTTTGTTTTTCAAAGGCATTTTTTCATCTAGAATCAGTTCGTCACTCTTCAGTTCACTCCTTACTGTTCTTGGGCCTTTTAACACATTACTGACTGGGGGGGTTTCACAAAAACTAACGCCTGTGGCCGGTGATTTGTTATCTAAACAAAACTGAAACGTCTCTGGTAAGTTGGTAAACTTACTTGATATTGTGCCCTGACTTTGCTCAACTATGTGGGGACTCCTATATCTTTCACACACATTTCAGATTCACTCCAAACACATTCTTATTGGTTTTTAACTAGATACAGATCATTTAAGAAAAGGCATCCATGTATTTTTGTGTATGAGCACAAGCACAATTCCCTGGAGGTTTGTATTTCTGAAAATAACTTTCTGGCTTTCAAAGGGGGAGTACCTGCAAAGTGTTGCTTTAGAAAGAGAGACAGGAACATGATGAAACTTTAACACCACAAAGGAGACAAAACCAGGAGGTACGTTTGACATCTATGCTGCAATGTAAGGAAGCTGGATCATCAGAGGTGAGACAGCACCTCAGTTACCACCTGGAAGCCCTTCAAAAACGAGGCCACACACTCTCAGGTAAATGAGCACCCTGAGGTGAAGAGGGCAGAAGGGTAACATAGCCTCCTAAAAAGCAAAGCAAAAAACAAGCGCACAAAAACCAACAAAGGTGTTTTTTCTGACAGAGGGGTGAGATTCAAGCGGTCTGAGATTTTACTTGACAAACCCTAGAACTGGAGGGAAAAATAATGAAACAATACCAAGGGGATCTCTGTTTCCACAATCAAAGAAAACGTCAGACGTTAATGGAACGTACAACGGTATAATAGGAAGTGTGAACGGCTCTATGTAGAGAGCAGGGACAATCCTGTTCTGTGCCTTTAAGGTGTTTTCAGATTTGTTGAACTCCAAGGAAGAGGAACTGACATTTCAGATCAAATCCCACACGCCGAGAGGTAATTCCATGGAACTTGTTATTTAGGTTTAATGCACTTTAAATGAGCTCAAAGGTATAAGTCACACCTGTTCAAGGCAGGTATTTTCTTTCTGATAAGACCAGAGGGCTCCAAAATGACTGAACTCTTGCAATAAATCCTGGGATAGAAAGTAAGCAAAGTGTAGGTCCCACTACCTTCCTTTTTTGGAAACACTCATACCATTTTAGAGATCCCCTCTAAGTAAATTTATCCTCCTGAATCCATTTTGGTCTCAACTCAATTTCAATTCTACTGATATCACCCAACCAGGCCAAGACCAAGAATGAAAAATGGAATTAAAGCTCTGGGTAACTATAGTTGCACGTAGCAACAAAAAAATTTTTTTTTAAAGTTCGCCAATCATCTACATTTCCTAAAGTATTGTTTCTTTGAAAGCTTTTCTTCTCTGATGCTATGATCCCTCTAAACCTGCATGACAGTCTGAGAGTCTAATATGGCCTTGGGTCAGAAAGCAACTTAAATGCACATTTTTGAGTTTTTATCAATGGGGTAGTTAAGACCACAATTTTTGCACACACTCTAACAATATCATACACAGGAACAAGAAAAAAGTATGAGATGTAATCGAGCTACCCAGAAGCCCAGTTCAAGTTCACTAAGACTAGAACATTCTCAAAAATGCAGAGATCATGAGTATCATTAAACTCAACAGAGGCGATCTGCCAGCAGTTTGATGGACACAGACACCAACTGCCTTGTACAACTGAAGTGTTTGAAGTTGTGCTTTTAAACATGTTCAAGAATGAACTGGTAGGCATTTCCTTTTATAAGCTGCATGAAAATCATGTAACATAAAATGAAGCATCCAAGCCAACAGGAAGTCGTCATTTTCATTTGGCTTCTAGGTACCTTCTTATTATTATTTGAGGCACCATTGCATTTCACAGTGAAAGACAAAGCCTCTCCAACACATTCACGCCATCTAGAGTAAAATTCAATTCAAACACCCTAATGAGTTAAGTATCTACCAAAATGTGAATATTACTGATGAGGTAATGGGAGGAATACTCGTGTAACAGTCTGCATAGTCTTCTGTGTCCTCTGAGTTTTTTCTCAACCGAAAATTTTGATTTTTAAGTAAAAGCAAAACTTACATTTTCACAAAAGTTCTGTCCCTGGGGGCGGGGCGGGGGGAGGGACAACAGATTAGATAGCTTATCAACTACATTATATTAAACCACATAAAGATTATAATTATATAGAATAAAGCTCAGTACTTCAGGGTAACACCATCTCCACAAATACTGAGCCAATCCAGGTGCTGCTGATAGTCTGAGTGAGGTGTCCACATGCCACAGGGATTCGGGCCCTGATGCAGACAAGGCTCAGCTGGTCTGCCAGAGCCTATCCCCGCCTCTCAGGCACCACCCTAGCCTGTGACTGACTAGGCAAGGGCACCATTAGTGGCCAGAACACTGCCGACCCTGGGCATCCCAAACTCAACCAAGGGCGGGTGCAGCTCGGCCATGCCTCTGCAGACAGTGTTAAGCACGCTCTTGTACTGAAAACTTACTCATGAAAACCAGAGACTCCCTGCTGCTAACTCATCCCCTCCAACAGATGCGGGACAGGAACCTGGCGATGGAAGCACTCTCCAGAAACTCATCAATTGGCCTTGGTTTCCTGTGGTTTCCACTAAAACCACACATGGGTCTAAGCTTGACTCTGACTAGATGATGGTGAATCTGTGGAACTGCAGATGAAGGAACAGCTCCTGATCCCGGGGGCTCTCCCCCCGACCACCCACCCCCGCACCAGGCTCCCGAGCGGGGGTGTCCGTGACCACAGGCGCCTGGCACGTCCTGGCAGAGCAAGAGTCCTGGGGCCGCTGCTTCTCCTGCAGCCCCTTCTCCAGCCTTTAAGCAGCTGGACCCAGTTGATGCTTCTATTAGACACTCGGCTTACAACAGCTTTAATTAACATGTAGATTTAAACCATTACTGGGTGAGACTAGCAGAGGATGCTGGGCTGTTGGCAGGCTCTGCCCCCGACTTCTACCGCGTGAACCGATTGCATAGATGTAGAGAAAGGGCACCGCAGATGCTGTAACCATCAGAACAAAACTTACCATCTTTTAAAAAAAAAAATTGAAAGCCAGTTTACTATGAGAGAGCGCTTTGGACACTTTCTGTCCAGGACGCGACTCCTCTGATATAAAAGTGTCTGTTTTATGGAGGAGGTGTAGTTTGCACCTTTTAACAGGTGTGCTCTGAAGGCTCCCACGGAAACGTACTGCATCACAGATGAGGGGGAAAAAATCGCGGTTACTTGTGATTCGCCAAAGCTAGTTCCCAGAACATTCCAGTCTGGTGAGGCTAACCGGGCCCAGGCGTCCTCAGAGGTCGGGCTCAGGGACCTGCAGGCCCGAGGCCCCCGCGAGGGGCTGCCCGCGCCCCTCAGCCTCGTGGCCAGGCGGGCCAAGCGCAGCTCACAGGCTGGTCTCCTCACACACTCGGACGGGGACATTGTAGTGCCGGTCGTCCTCGGCGATCAGGGTCACCACCGGCCAGTCCCGGGGGGCGTCGGTGGGGTAGACCGTGATGAACTCCTCAGTGCCATACTTGGAGAGCCGATACACCTGGATGGTGTGGCGCACAGCGTAGGCCAGGAGGAACATCTCGACCTGCGGGGAGAACAAAGGCTGAAGGATGCGGCTGGCTCCCCGCTCCTGCTCTGGGGTCCCCACGGGGCACAGCGCGGCTTGGCCTGAGCCCATTTTCCTCCTGCAGTCCAGCCCCAGTCCTGCCGTTATGTGTGGGTCATTATAATCAAACACATCATCAAGAAGGGGTCATATGTCGTAAGGGACTTGTGGTTTGAATACATTAAGAACATCTCAACTTGACAATAAAAAAAGCCAATAACCAGTCTAAAAACTGCCCAAAGACTTGAAAAGAATAGAGCTTTCTCCGAAGATGACATGTAAATACCACTACGTACATACAAAGTCATCGGGGGAACACAAATCAAACCCACAATGAGACGCCACTTCCCACCCACTCCAATGGCTACAATCAAACAGACAGATGATCGCGGGGAGAGACTGCCTCGCAGGCACCAGGTTTTCTTTCTTTCAGGGGAAGGAAACTGTTTCGGAACTTGGCACAGGTAAAGGTCACACAAGGCTGCAAATGTATGGACAGTGAGTGAATTGTACACTTTAAAATGGTTACTTTGGTGTTATATGAACTTCACCTCAATTTTTTTAAAAAAATGTGGTAAGGATGTGAAGAAATGGAACTCTGAAACATTGCTGGAGGGGATATAAAAGAGTGCAGCTGCTTTTACAAAGTTTGGCAGTTTCTCAAAGTTTTAAACAAAGAATTGCCATGTAGCCCAGCAGTTCCACTCCTAGATTAACATATACCCAAGAGAATTAAAAACATATGTCCCGCAAAAAACTTGTACATGATGTTCACAGCAGGATTATTCACAATCGCCAAAAAGTGGAAACAACTGAAGTGGATGTATAAAATGTGATACATCCATACAATAGAATATTATTTGTCAATAAAAAGGAATGAAGTATTGATACATGCTGCAATACTGATGAATCTGGAAGACATTAGGCTCAGTCAAAGAAGCCAGTCATAAAAGACCACATATTATAAAATTCCATTTACATGAAATGCTCAGGATAGACAAGTCTGTAAAAACAGAAAGTAAGTTAGTAGTTGCCTAGGGCTGGAAAAAGGGGAATGAGGGTATGAGGTTTCCTTTAGGAGTGATAAAATGGTCTAAAATTAGACTCTGCAAATTTAATGGCTGCAAAACTCTATAAACATACTAAAATCCACTGAGTCACACACACAAAGGGGTAAACTGGTATGTACACGATATTTCAACAAAACTGCTATTTAAACATGTTACAGCAGACTTGTGGGGACTCAGAAAGGACCATCAGAAGCCTAATACTCGAACTATGCTCTACCAGGCTTGTTAGTGCAAGCTATCTGCAGTGGTTCAAGACACGTAAGTAACTTACCTTTCGAGTACAAACAACTTTTTTAAAACAGTTATCTTCGACCCTGGCTGACTCAGCGTGACTGCCATTTTTGCTCTTTCCTGTGTAACCAGTAAAAGGCAAGCTCCAAGTCAGCCGTGCATGCAAGAAAGTGGCACTCTGAATGGAAAGCCTCCATGTTTCTCAGTTTTGAACTGTTCAGTCGCTCAGTCGTGTCCAACTCTCTGCAACCCAATGACCACAGCACGCCAGGCTTCCCTGTCCATCACCAACTCCTGGAGTTTACCCAAACTCTTGTCCATTGAGTCAGTGATGCCATCCAGCCATCTCATCCTCTGTCGTCCCCTTCTCTTCCTGCCCTCAATCTTTCCCAGCATCAGGGTCTTTTCTAATGAGTCAGCTCTTCACATCAGGTGGCCAAAGTACTGGAGTTTCAGCTTCAACATCAGTCCTTCCAAAGAACACCCAATACTGATCTCCTTTAGGATGGGCTGGTTGGATCTCCCTGCAGTCCAAGGGACTCTCAAGAGTTATCTCCAATACCACAGTTCAAAAGCATCAATTCTTTGGTGCTCAGCTTTCTTTATAGTCCAACTCTCACATCCATACATGACCACTGAAAAAACCATAGCCTGGACGAGATGGACCTTTGTTGGCAAAGTAATGTCTCTGCTTTTTAATATGCTGTCTAGGTTGGTCATAACTTTCCTTCCCAAGAGTAAGCATCTTTTAATTTCATGGCTGCAATCACCATCTGCAGTGATTTTGGAGCCCCCAAAAATAAAGTCAGCCACTGTTTCCACTGTTTCCCCATCTATTTCCCATGAAATGATGGGACTGGATGCTATGATCTTAGTTTTCTGAATGTTGAGCTTTAAGCCAACTTTTTCACTCTCCTCTTTCACTTTCATCAAAAGGCTCTTTAGTTCTTCTTCACTTTCTGCCATAAGGGTGGTGTCATCTGCATATCTGAGGTTATTGATATTTCTTCTAGAAATCTTGATTCCAGCTTGTGCTTCTTCCAGGCCAGCATTTCTCATGATGTACTCTGCATATAAGTTAAATAAGCAGGGTGACAATATATAGCCTTGACGTACTCCTTTTCCTATTTGGAACCAGTCTGTTGTTCCATGTCCAGTTCTAACTGTTGCTTCCTGACCTGTGTACAGGTTTCTCAAGAGGCAGGTTAGGTGGTCTGGTATTCCCATCTCTTTCAGAATGTTCCACAGTTTATTGTGATCCACACAAAGGCTTTGGCATAGTCAATAAAGCAGAAATAGATGTTTTTCTGGAACTCTCTTGCTTTTTCGATGATCCAGCGGATGTTGGCAATTTGATCTCTGGTTCTTCTGCCTTTTCTAAAACCACCTTCCTTGAACATCTGGAAGTTCATGGTTCACATATTGCTGAAGCCTGGCTTGGAGAATTTTGAGCATTACTTTACTAGCATCTGAGATGAGTGCAATTGTTAGGTAGTTTGAACATTCTTTGGAACTGGAATGAAAACTGACCTTTTCCAGTTCTGTGGCCACTGCTGAGTCTTCCAAATTTGCTGATATGTTGAGTGCAATACTTTCACAGCATCATCTTTTAGGATTTGAAATAGCTCAACAATTTCAAATAGCTCAACTATTTCAAAGCTAGTCACCTCCACTAGCTTTGTTCATAGTAATGCTTCATAAGGCCTACTTGACTTCACATTCCAGGATGTCTGCCTCTAGGTGAGTGATCACACCACCATGATTATCTGGGTCATGAAGATCTTTTTTGTACAGTTCTTCTGTGTATTCTTGCCACCTCTTCTTAATATCGTCTGCCTCTGTTAGGTCCATACCATTTCTGTCCTTTATTGAGCCCATCTTTGCATGAAAAGTTCCCTTGGTATCTCTAATTTTCTTGAAGAGATCTCTAGTCTTTCCCATTCTATTGTTTTCCTCTATTTCTTTGCATTGATCGCTGAGGAAGGTTTTTTATCTCTCCTTGCTATTCTTTGGAACTCTGCATTCAAATGGGTGTATCTTTCCTTTATTCCTTTGCTTTTCACTTCTCTTCTTTTCACAGCTATTTGTAAGGCCTCCTCAGACAGCCATTTTGTTTTTTTGCATTTCTTTTTCTTGGGGATGGTCTTGATCCCTGTCTCCTGTTCAATGTCACCAACCATGCTTCTCAAGTGGTTGGCTATTCAACTAAAGAAGAACTTAGGCTGTTCAGAGCAACGTGATGACCCAACAAAGAAAGAGCAGAGTGTGGTGAGTCAACGGGTGACCCACAGGACAGCACCACGCTGGGTCTGTGGGTGAAACTCCAAACTCAACCTATCTGTTGAAGATCCAAGAGCAGGCTGGCTCTCCTGGCTAAAGTCTATTTTTAAAGGATGCTACCTAATACAGCGACAGCAGCCAAGATTAAACAGGACCCTTCAGAGGACTGCTTCCCAGGGCTTGGTTTCTTTCTGGAGCCAAGGGTTCTGGTCCCATCCACCACACGACAGGAGAAAGCCCAGGCTGAGACAACCATGGTGGGTATAAAACAGGTTCACCCTCGAGGGCTGGGAGGTGGAGGGAGGTTCAAAGGGGAAGGGACATATGTATACCCTCGGCTGATTCATGTTGACGCATGGCAGAAACCAATGCAGTATTCCAAAGCAATTAACCTCCAATTAAAAATAAATAAATTTAAAAAAAAATAGGCTCACAATTCTTCGGCATGCCTGACTTGAGTGTGGGAAGAATGATGTGATCTGCTTCTAACAAACAGAACCTGGTGTAAGTACTGGTGAGTGACTTCCAAGATTAGACCACAGAAGGCACTGGAGCATCCTGGCTGTCTTCTTGGACCACCTTCTGAGAGAAGCCAGCTGCCATGTCAGGAGGACATTTGAGCAGCCCTATGGAAAGCCCCACATAGTGAGGCACTGAGCCCTCCCACTGACCCCCAGTGAGGGACTGAGCCCTCCCGCCAACAGCCAGGTGAGTGTGCACCAGGCTGCAAGTGGACCCTCCAGCTGCAGTCGAGCCCTCCGGAGACTGCAGCCCTGAGCAAGACTCAACTGCAACCTCCTGCAACCCTGAGCCAGAACCACACAACGGCAGGGCTCCTGAGCTCCAGACCCACAAAAACTGAGGCAGTAGTTGAAGGCTGATGCTGCTGCTCTGGGTTAATGTACTCCCAAAGGCACGACTCACCTGCTCCAGGCCGCCAGTGTGCCCCACCTGGTTCAGATGGTTCCGCAGCAGCTGACCAGGGTCACTTGACGTATCCCGAGCAAAGAGAAGCACAGAGAAAAACGGCACTTCCCTTCCCTTCTCCTTATCGTCATAGAGTTCAATGGCTCTGTTCAGCATTAGGAATTTGACAGCTTCATAGAGGCTGTACTCCTCTTCTTCATTTGTGAACAGTTCATCACAAGCCATCTGCCTTGCTTCTGCAGTTCTCAGTTCAGCCAGGCTTGCCCACTATAATAAGAAAGTTACATAATAATTAAACTGTTGTTCTGAAAGTCCCTGGTAAAACCCCACACTATGAGCACAAAATTATTTTCAGAATAGGTAGGTGACCACAGGTCATGTACCAACACTCAGTATTCAATCTTCCAGCTCAAACAACTGTACTCTTTAGACCACACGCTTTCCTTATTCAGCTTTTCCCCCGGCAATCTGATACAAAAGTATACTGCACTAAGGACAAGCTCTAGGATCACGGGATGGAAATTTCAACTCTCGTATCTTCCCAGGCCAAGAAACGGAACCAGTCAATAAACAAATATTTGAAGGAGAGACCTGGTGTGATGATGCCCTGCAGCATAGCTGAAATCACTCCTCCCCTTTAAGGGGCTTATGGCAGCCGATACCACCCAGAAACACCAAGCCAACCTTATGACGTGAAGATGGGCAAGGAAGACTGTGACAGCTCCTGAATACCTGTTTACTAAACTTACCCTTCTAACCTCTTATTAAAAGCTTACTTGAGTTTCAGATGAATAAATCTACTCAGGAAATTCATATTGACTTCTGATTAAAAATAAAGGAGAGAATCAGGTATTCAAGGAGAAGGCGGCAACACAGGATGAGATGGTTAGATAGTATCACCAACTCAATGAACAGCAATCTGAGCAAACTCTGAGAGGTAGTGAAGGACAGGGAAGCCTGGCCTGCTGCAGTCCATGGGGTCACAAAGAGTCGGATACGATGTAACAACTGAACAACAACAGCGACTGAACCACAACAATCAGGTATTCAGCTAACAAATGCTAACTCTTTAAGTGAGGAAGAAAACCCTGTAAGTATAAGTGGTTATAAGTTAAGAATCTCTTTGTGAATAAGAGATGCCAACACAAAACTAATCCTTGTGTATAATCAGTAACTACTGGTCCTCTGCAAAACCATTAAATTTTTTAATTCAAGAGTACATTTAACTGGTGATAACTGTGCCACAGGACTCTGAAAGCTACAACATCTCATATTTTTCAGGAGTACACCAAGCTGGCAGGTGAGAGCACGGCTCTGGAGTCAGAGTCAGGATGGAACAAGGGCCTCGCCACCCAGCAGCTGCTGGCCCCTGCAGGGCCTTAGTCTCGTCGCCTGTAAAGTGGGCACAACCACAACCACGACGCCCTGCTGGTGTTAGAATTACGTAATACTGAAAACTTTAGTGTACAGCCTGGTACCTACGAGGTGTCGGCAGTGCTGGCCCAGATTATTACTGAATAATTGTAATGGAATAATTATGAATTGGAATCACTTCAGCATCCCCCAAATCAAGACCTAGTTACTAGGCGTGTCTTTACTAGGTGTAAGAAGCGACTTCTCAAGAACTTAGAAATCTGAGTTAAAACGGACGGGCAACAGTGGCTATGCTGAAGCCTTCCTGCTCACTCCCCCAGGCCAGAGCCCTGTGCTCCACTCGCTGCTAACCCAGGGCCTGCCTGGGGCGGCGCGGGGCTCCAGCCCCTCTAATCCTGTCTTCTGCTTCAACAGGCAACACAAATAGACCCCCTCTGTCCTTCTCTTGCTCCCACGTCTTTATCACTAGTCCTTCTTCAACAGTATTATTTTCCAGCACACATTTCTCATTTTTATAAATAAAAACTAGGCTCCAGGAAGTCAGGGTCCTCCACGCATTCAACAAAGTATTTCCCAAATGCCTGTTGTATGTCAGGCTCAGGGCAGCACTGGCTGTAAAAGAATGGACAGGACGGTCTCCTCGTCTGTGGTGAGGACAACCACAGTGACAATGCCCTGCTGGTCATGACAATTACATAATAGAAACTTCAGGGTACAGCCTGGCACATATGAAGTGTATGAAGTCTCTCGTGAGGCTGTAGGTCTCATGGGGGCAGCAGACCACAGTTAAGAGGCTGACAACTGGGGTGTGTGCTAGGAAGGGTCCTGAAAGACGATGCCTGACGCCGCCTGACATCCCTCCCTACTCCATCTACGAAGCCCGGAACAATGAACAGGCCCTGTGTCCAGGGTTCCTGGTGAGGAGAGCGTCTGGGCTGTTCAGAGGCCAGCACCCGAGAGGTCCATGTGGGCCGGCGTGCAAGCAGGATACCCCACCCGCGTAAGACAGCAGAGAGCCACGGAGGGAGGGTTTATCGACCAAATCACTGGGGCTCAGCTGACCAAGTGCCTTCTCACAACTCTGCTTCAGAGAAACCCTGAGGACCGTTTTCAAAAGACAAGTTATTAAATCTACTGCCCTGGACAATCGTTGTAAAAGAAAACATGCCTAAGAAATATGGACAGAATCTTAAAACATGAACATAATTGGGAAGAATTTAATAAATGAGTATTCATATCGCTGATGATATTGTACGAGATATGGACCAAGTGACATCCCTGACACTTGGCAGTATGACTTAGAAGAAAAGACTACTATTGTAAGGTTTGCTTTAAACAAAATTAAACATTTCACTTAACATGTCATCTCTGAGAGTGTATGATGTTGATACCTCTTCATTTTACCAAACACCTCAGAGGAAGAGTTTGTGTTTGTTTAGAATCACTTTGCGTAAAATCCAGCCAAGAGCAAGTGGTAACCCACCGTTGTTGCTTAGTCACTCAGGCATGTCTGATTCATGGCAACCCCATGGACTGTAGCCCATCAGGCTCCTCCATCCATGCGATTCTCCAGGCAAGAAAACTGGAGTGGGCTGCCATTTCCTTCTCCAGGGGAATCTTCCCGACCCAGGGATCGAACTCCCATCTCCTGCATTGGCGGGTGGATTCTTTACCGCTGAGCCACCTGGGCAGCCTGTAACCCACTAAGTGAGGACTAAGAAGCGTTGTGCTGGGCCAACTGGGAGTCAGAGCTCCGTACTTATCAAAGAAAACTACATGTTCCAAACCTTCTTCCTCAGTAAAGCGAGGGACTCCTTAAGTTTATCCACCAGGTCCTTGCTCTTCCCCTCAAATTTCAGTCCCAGCTTCCACTGCTTGATCCAGCTGTATTTGCTTATGAGCTTTTCTGGTAACTAGAGTTATCAAGAAACAGAAGAGAGAAAAAAGGTTAACATTCCAAACAGTCCATCGCACAAGCCAAGCTGTGAGAAACAACGTACCCTAGGAGACCGACCTTGTGGCCTTTGTTTCCAGAATTAATTTTTGCACATCTGTCTGGGTTTAGGTCGGAGGACCTAAATCTAGAAGTCAGGAGGTCAGAAACAGCCACTCTGCGGAGGGCTGCTAGAGTGACAAGGTGGTTCTGGGTGAGGCCCAAAGGCATGGTCTACCTTGCTGGGCTCCCGCCACAGCCAGGAACACTCCAGAGCTCTGTGTAAGGGTGTGTGAAGGCAGTGTCCACGCAGGTCTTGGCATAACCCACCCAGGCGCCAGCTGGGCTCACTGGCCCCCACCCTGCCACTCCCTGATGCCTGACTCAGGAAGGCGCTTTGGGTCTAATGAGATGGTCCGGAAACAGCAAAAACCTGCTCCTTTCCTGACTAGGAAAACAAAACCTAATTTCCAATTTTTACACTACCATCATAGTTTTAAGATGAAAAAGAAACAAGATGGTCTCCAGTTTAAGTACCTAATCAGTAAAAAAAAAAAAAAAAAAGTACCTAATCAGTGTAAGTAAGATAAAAGACTACAACTGCAAATAAGAAGCAAGGGTTAAGGGACCAGGCTGGCTGGCTTGTTAGAGAAAGGACACCGTCACTCGGCCTTTTTTCCTGGAGTGTCTGTTACTTTGTTTTCCCCTCATCATCAGTAGAATCTGGAGTCTGAAAGGCAAGCTGGGACAAAACTCAATCGATGTCAGCATGGGAACCCAGACTCTCCCAGCAGTCTAGGGTGTGTCAGGAGAAGTCCACGTTATTGGGCTGGGCACGGGCATGTCACCTCAGTGCTATAAAACGCAGAAAGGAAAAACAGTTCACTTCCAAGTCAAAAGATCATTAGAGAATGATGAATTCTTCCCTGGAACCGGAGCTTAACAATCATAAATACAGTTTTAAATGAGGCCGTATGTTCTGTTCTCCTGAATCTAAGACACTGAAGACCCTTCATGAATGATAACTCAGTTTCACCTTCTCGATCTACAGCAATCATGAGAAACTAAGGGGGTTTCATCTCTCCAAAGAGACAAAACCACTACAGGGACTGAGCTCCTCTTCAGCTAGTTACCACAGTGAGGCCATCTACACTTAACTTGCTCGTGGGGGTGGGAGGGTTGCGTTCTCACTTATCATGATGACAAACGACCCCCCTTTCCACCCAAGAGGAGCCCAGCGCTGCGCCCACGCTGTCCTGCATTTCAGCAACATGTGGGCGGTTCTCCTGCAAACCTTCTGTTAGGCCCTCTGGTTTCTCACCAGAACCTAAAATGCCCTCAAGTGGCAACACGCTGCAATCCCAACTGAGCACTAAGAAGCGCCAATGAGCAGAAAGTACTGGCTGCGCAGATGCGAGCTGGGAGACAGGGTGGGGGAAGCCCAGGAGAGCACGTGAGCATCACGGGACACTGGGTCAGGACCCACAAAGCAGGCATAGCACTCAAGTACTCGAGAGACCCCAAAGACCTAACTCCACAGAGGACCCAAATAAAAGTCCATTCCCTCGCTCCTTCCATGCATGGACCAAATTGTCGCTAGAGTAATTCTCCAGGGTTGTATACTTCTGGGAGATGTGGTGATCCTGGAAAAAGCCCCAAAATTGAGGTGTGAAAAGAAACTATGAGGAAAGAATAATGGGAGTTGAAATCCTTTACTCAGATTTAAAAAAAGAAGAAGAAAGAGTATAACTTTACATGCTTTTGGGGATCATGAGACACACGTCACACATACAAGGCTATTCCTTTACACTGCACACTCAGAGACTGGACTTCTCTTAAGAGTAAAGGAGATTTAAGGAAGAAACAAAATTAAAAACAGGAAACAATGATGGGAAATACTTAACAAAGTAGGCAATCAGCTTTGGTGTAATTTCATTTGTGACTAAAATATTTTTTAAAAGCCTATTTTCTCTAGCAAATGTCCATAATCCTTGAAGTCAGTACTATGACTAAAGGGACAGCATATACCGAAAACGTGTCCTTCCCCAAACTCATAATATGAGTTTTGATACGGTTTATCCTACTCTAAGCAAACACCGCCACAGGTCCCACCCATTCAAGAGACATTCTGAAACTTAACGGAACCCCTGTCCCAAAGGACACCACCTCTTGGGGGACCAGGTGCTGCCCAAGTTTAAGAAGAGCCAGAGCAAGCCACATCCAAGGTCAGGGTCAGATGATCTGACTACAGTCAACACCACAGAGACCGGGGTCTGGACGGAGGCAGACACAACACACAAGGAGCCCAGACCTGAAGACAGGCGGTGAGGAGCGGCCAGACTGTGAGACGGGCTGTGACGGCAAGGCCAGAGCAGCTGAGCAGTGCAGGAAGCGTGGCCTGGCCCTCCACCACCGAGCTCACACCAAGGGAGGCTCTCGGTCCTGTGCTTCCTGTTGCCCCATCATGTCCTGAAACCAAATGTGTTCCAGGAGCGAGGGACGATGCCAAGAGCTGTGGACAGCCTCTCCCCAGATGTGAGTACAAGCAGATACTGCCAGCTACAGGGCGTGGGGCTTCTCTGGGCTCACCGCACAGATTTCCTGATGAGATAAATGCATGCTCGGTCAAGGGACGTTTAGCACAGCAGGTGGCCGGCAGGCTGGGGCCGAGGCTAGCTCCAGCTCTACAGATTCACGTACAAGCTCAGGTGTCCCAGGACCTGTCTGACTCGCAGTGCTGAGGAGGGGGGTTGGGGTGGTCGCAGTCAGAAGAGGTCCTCGGCAATTCAGAGATTCCAGCATCGGGGGAAACGGAGACTGACTTGCTGTCAGACGGTTACTGTGCATCTAACAGCAAGCCCAGCCCATTTTAAACTCAAATCGTTTATACCAAGTTCTAACAGCAAGCATGGTTTAATTCTTATGATCGGATACGACTTATTCTAATTTAGTGGGAAGATGGACAGGAAATACTCAGAGACTTTCATAGCCAAACTCCTGTAAGACTTTCATGTTTGGTAGACAGAGTTAGGTATCAGCTGATCTGCTTGTTTTAGGCATGTGTGTTAACACATGTTGAGATGTGTCCTTACGACAGTTACACGGGGCTATCTGGTGATGGAGAGACCCCACTTCCAGGTGAGGTGGTCCAGGCACCCACCCTCCACGGCACACACTGCCAGTCTCTGTGGGTCTCTCCACCCATCTGCGCTCACACGTGGTTCCACCTTGACTTGTTCCAGTCACGCCACACCACCCTCTCACTCAGCGAGACCCCTATCAGGGCAGACTTCCTGAGGGAGGACCAAGCGGAGGGGCCGGGATGAGAACAGGGATGGGATGGCGGCCACATGCAAGAGCACGCGACAGCTGGGAGGGGTGAGAGACTAGTCTGGGCAAGGACAGCACCCAGTCTATGTGACCCTCCTGCGCTGGGCAAGGGCAGCAACCCAGTCTACGCGCCCCTCCTGCGCTGTCACCTCGAATAAGAAACATGAGGTGCACGTGCCACCTGCTCAAGACACATCACAAAACAGATCCTCCCAGGAAAAGGCTCAAATCAAGGCAAGATGCTGGGGGCCAAAAAGTTAACACAGGGACAAGTCTTCTGGCTGCAGGAGAGCAAGAGAAGTTTCATAGACTTTCATACGACACCCCCGGCAGGTATGATGAGCTTTTTTCTGACGCAGGCCTCCTGGCATTCAATAAAGGTTAGATGACAAAAATAATACCACTGTGACTAACTAATTAGATTATGCTCCCAAGAGAAAAACTCTACTGATTGGCTGATACATACAGAAAAGGGAAGAAATGAGAATGCTTGAGAATTTCCATATGACTCAAATTCAGCCAGGAAAACCACCTTAAAGCCCCACAACTCACACACACAACATATTCTCATAACCATCAGAAACCAAGCACAGTCCACCTAGACTGTTTTCAGTATGACAGATGACCCTACCCAGATGGATCCTGTCAGTAAAACAAAAGGGACATCGTGCTTTACTTTTACGGGGAATATTTTATATGCTTAACTACGTGGACCAGAGTTACCTGGAAATTAACCTGCACCAGAGTTTCTTGGAAAGTAAAAGAATTCTAATTCATTACATCAATTAAATTCATAAATCTAAGCAGCTCCTTAAAGTAAAAAGTTCAAAGGAAAAGAGCCTACACTTAAGAAGCACTTTATGTCACAAGCTGTAATTTAAGCTTTGGTTAGCAAACAGAAGTTAAAGCAAAACTGAGTGAGGTTGCTCGTGTTTGCTTCTCCAGCAGCGGCTCAGGTCCATAGGCAGGCTGACCAACATTTCCAAAATATTTCAGTGCTAATACTTAGCATAACCTGCAAAGCTAAAAAAGCCTACTGTATCAATTTCTTTTTGCTTCTTTATTGAAAAAAGAAATAAGCTAATACTGAGAAATCAGCTTGAGATGGCGCATCTGATTAGAAGAACCTCTCACAGATCACCTAGACACTTACACAAGGGTGCTGCTTTCATGCCGCTTTATAGAGTGGGTATCTCCAGGCGGACAGGCGGTATTCTCCACCCACTGGGCCTGGCTGTGCTCGGAGACTATGTGACACCCCGACCACCTAACAGATCTGCAATTAGCTGAGCTGCCAGCCAGTATCCTCTACAAGTCTTTATTCCAGGCAAATACTCCAGCTCCTTCAACTGTTCTCAGGAGATAGATTGCCTCGGGCACACGCCCTTCTGTCCCGAGGGTACAGGCACAGAGCTGCCCGCAGTCCCTAAAATGGGATCTGACCAGCCCAGTTCAAGACAGGCTGTCACTGCCTGTGTTAAGCAGTATTCCTTTGTTTTTTTAAAACTTTTTATTTTGTATTGGCGTATAGCCGATTAACAATGCTGTGAGTTTCAGGTAAACAGTGAAGGGACTCAGCCATACGTATACATGTATCCACTCTCCCCCAAACGCCCCTCCCATCCAGGCTGCCACGTAACAGTGAGCAGAGTTCCCTGTGCTGCACAGTGGGTCCTTGCTGGTTATCCATTTTAAATATAGTAGTGTGTACATGTCCACCTCAAACTCCCTACCTATCCCTTTCATTACAAAACAGGCTTCCTCATCACTGAGGCCATCACACACCTGTGGGCTGCTACTGGGCCTGTGATCCACTAAAATCCCGACTTTTTCCCCCTAAGTTGCTGGGGAGGCACGTCTCCCAGAGCTGACACTTTGGGTTTTGGTTCGGGGGGTTAAGACAAGCCCAAGATTTCCCATTTTCTTCCAATTAATGTCATATTGTGAGCTCCACTCAACCATGACTGCCCCCCAAGCTCTCGAGGGATGGTCTATCATCTAACCTATCGTGACCTCAGCTGACGTCCATCATGGATACACGACACAGGGGTAACGTGACTCCTTGGGGTGTCACTGTCAGGCTGCAGATTCAAAACAACTAACGAGGGCCAGGCATGGGACAGAGCCCCCAACCCTCCCCTCCCCAGGAAGCCTCCCCCAGCTGACAGCAACCATCTCTCTGCCGGTGTTGCCGCCCTGTCACGTACCAAGCCTATGACTCTCCTTACACTCTCCAGACGGTGCTGATTCCCTGAACTGGAGCCAGAAGCCCAGAAACGTGCCTTTGGAAACCCCAGCAGGTTCTCAGAGAGTATAATACAAAGCCCACTTGGTGGAGACTGCAACCCGGAAGTCAAACTGCCCTCAGTGCTCTGGCAAGCCCTAAACAAACCCCTGCTCTCTAGTTCAGCTGAGGCACTAAATAAATTTTATCATCTTCCTCCTCCGGGAAATAACAATCATTTTTGGTCGCTTCACTATGCAAAGCCATCCCAGCCACAGAAAGCTGCAGAAACCTGCGCGCTGACATCGCACTGCAGGCAAGCACCAGCACACAGCGCGGGCAGACAAAGGAAGTCTTTGCTGCAGAAACGACGGGAAACAGTGCAGACTCAAACCTGCGGCAGCAGCGTACCAGCGTGAGCTCCGGGTCCTGCAGCCAGGAGGGCAGCGCCGCCGGCTGACTCATGGCCTGGAACAGCGTGGCCCTCAGCGCACAGTAGTTATCTCCGCGGACTCGCCTGATGGAGGTGAATTTCTGAGACACCTCCTCGTAGCCCTGCGCAAAAATCATCAAAGAATTCAAATGGTTGCTACTGACCTCAGAGAGCGGGGAGAATTTTATTCGTGTGGAAGAAATGTGCCCCCGAAGCCCCCCACCCCGATCAGAGGAAGAATGGCCAAGTCTTTCCTGCAGGATATTTTAATTCCTTTTTTATTCATCAAAAGAAATTAACGAATGTTAGTATCGTACAAAATATCAGCATATGCAGCAGACGCAACATATTAGAACATATAGAATAGGACACTAAGTATTATTAAAATGCTGCTGCTGCTGCTGCTAAGTCACTTCAGTCGTGTCCGACTCTGTGCGACCCCATAGACAGCAGCCCAGCAGGCTCCCCCATCCCTGGGATTCTCCAGGCAAGAACACTGGAGTGGGTTGCCATTTCCTTCTCCAATGCATTAAAGTGAAAAGTGAAAGTAAAGTCACTCAGTTGTATCCGACTCCTAACGACTCCATGGACTGCAGCCTACAAGGCTCCTCCGTCCATAGGATTTGCCAGGCAAGAGTACTAGATTGGGTTGCCATTGCCTTCTCCATTAAAATGCTAGTTACCCCCTAAGTTGAAGTCGTATGTCCCTTTCTAAGCAACTGGTGTAACACTCACTTATTAATAACCAACAATCTGAAGGCTTTGGTCTGTGTTTAAGTTGACCCTAAACCCTTTCTTTGGAAGGAATGATGCTAAAGCTGAAACTCCAGTACTCTGGCCACCTCATGCAAAGAGTTGACTCATTGGAAAAGACTCTGATGCTGGGAGGGATTGAGGGCAGGAGGAGAAGAGGACAACAGAGGATGAGATGGCTGGATGGCATCACTGACTCGATGAACGTGAGTCTGAGTGAACTCCAGAAGTTGGTGATGGACAGGGAGGCCTGGTGTGCTGCGATTCATGGGGTTGAAAAGAGTCGGACGCGACTGAACTGAACTGAACTGAAACTCTTTAATGAGGAGACAGGAAAGAAAAGAGATGTACCCAGCTTATATGCCCAATCCCCCAGCCGTGTCTGACTCTTTGCAACCCTATGGTCTATTGCCCACCAGGCTCCTCTATCCATGGGATTTTCCAGACAAGAACACTGGAGTGGGTTGCCATTTCCTACGCAAGGGGAATCTTCCTGGCCCAAGGCTCAAACCCTCATCTTTTGCATCTCCCTGTGTTGACAGATGGATTCTTCACCTGGCTATGTCTCCATATTAAAAATAACACTCTGTCCCCCAAATTTCCATGAAGTACATAAAAGACTATATGTATTGTCTTGGAGGTGCCTGGATAAATTCTGTTTTTTAAAAAGTGGATTGAAATGTCATTATTATTCAGCCTGGAAGTGAAACAAGGAAATGAAAATTCTCGGTGACATGCTCAGTCACTCAAACACAGCCATCCAAACGGACCGTTTTGAGCACACTCCCCTTAAAAGGACACCATGAAATCCCAGGGAGCTGGTCCAGGCACCTGGCTGACTGAGATCTCTGTTGGATGCTGCTCAGGCCTCAGCATCAACTTTCAGGCTTTCCCATCTCACTCCCCCTTGACCACATGGATCTGTCGCTTGCCCTGCTCTTCCTCGACAGCCACTTAAAACCCTGTTTCCCCCTCAACACACACGTACACAAAGGAAGAAGTGACACCCTCCTGGGGTGGGGACCCCGTAGACAGTCATCCTGTGTCCAAGCACTGGACCCTGTCATAAGTTGTTTTCAAGATTCAAGTCACAGGATGATGTTCGAAGTGGATATAAAAGTATTTCTTTCCAATAATAAAATTCTGAGAGCTGCATTTCTGTTCAGTGGCCCAACCACTGCAATAGAAGGCCCATCAGGGAGACTTATGCCTACTAAATGCACCTCTTCCTTATGGTGAACCCCCAGCTGTCCCAAATACTAGTTCAACAGCAACTGCACCTTTCCAAATGCATAAATCACTCATGGGATCGTGCAGTACACTGTAGTCCATATTCAGTGAAAAAATCCAGAGAAGCGGGCCCAGCGGTCCAGATCTGTGGTGTACAAGGGTCAACTGTAGGAGCAATCTCCACCCATGGGGGATGCTGGATTCAGGATCCACCTGAGGGGGACCGAGAGGGGTGCTGCCTGACTCCTATGCGGCGGGAGTGGTGACCCAGCCTGGCCACAGCCCAGCGGGGCCGCGTCATGGGAATCCCCGACGTCCCACAGCCTTGGAAGAACTACCTTTGGGTCATCCAGTTATGCAATGGGACTGAGAGGGGGCAGCTCCTGGGGTACCCTAAATAAAGGCAGGAGCTCCAGGTCCCACTGCTAAGGGAGTGAGGGAGAGTCCAGGCCCCGAGGACTGGAGGATGTGAAAATAAATCCAGGTGGGGACAGCAGATGTAGGTCACACAAGGCTGTGACCTCACCGGCCAGAAGGGCATTTCAGCCAAATGCCCCCAAGGGGCCAACCCGTGGCTGGTCCAGCTCAGAAGAGCACACAGTCATTTATGCGTTTTTCAAAGAAGTCAAGTTGCTGACTAACTGATAATGATTTTGTATTAATACTGAGACGGCCCTTATCTTTGCAGTCTGTTTCCTCATCTCTAAAGTTAGAAGCCCTGTAGTAACACAGTCTAATGGCAGTTGTCGTAACTATAACATCTAAACATAACGGCAACCCACTCCAGTATTCTTGCCTGGAGAATCCGATGGACAGGGGAGCCTGGTGGGCTGCTGTTCAAGGGGTTGCACAGAGCTGGACACGACTGAAGCGAATTAGCATGCACGCGTGCATGGGAGAAGGCAATGGCAACCCGCTCCAGTACTCTTGCCTAGAGAATCCCATGGACAGGCGAGCCTGGTGGGCTGCTGTCTATGGGGTCACACAGAATCGGACACAACTGAAGCGACTTAGCAGCATACAAAAGGACATGCTAAATAATTACCTATGGTAGACTACTGGAAAAACTCAAATGCACGCATCCACGCGTCATACCTTTTTCATACATGTTGCTTTTTGCGTATTTCCCCTCCATTCTTTTTTGCAGTAGTCCATGATATCCATTTCAGGAGCTACACTTAATCTAGCTTCTGTGAAAGAATCCAAAAAAAGGGGTGGGGTGGGGGGGGGGGGGAATAAGGAGACAAAGTATGATCAGAATAACAGCACAGCTTCGTCTGAGAGTTCCTTTCTTGCTCACTGCAGTCCCTCCCACGTCTAGAATCCCAAGACTGCTGACCACCCAGTGCATTTAGTAGGCCACCACCTGACTCCCAGATGACCACAGAGGTCTCCCGCTGAGCCTGTCACCAGACCCTACCGGCCATCCCCCACACAGCAGCCAGAGTGGTGCATTCAAAAACCTAAGTGAGATGCTACCTACCCCAGCTGGGCTCCAGGGCCTCCCATCACACCTGGGAGTCTACTCCCTTCCTCCCTACAAGAGGCCCCCCTGCCCTGGCCCTCCACTGCCTCTCGGGTCTCAGCGCCCCCACTACCCACACCGACAGCTCCTGCCCTACCTGTGAGGTACCTGCTCCTCACGCTCTGCAGGTCTCTGCTTACCTCTGACACTGACATTCAATGTCAAAACATCTCACACACACACTCTCTCTCTCATACACACACACTCACACACACACACACTTTCACTCTGTTCCCCTTACATGGTTCTGCTTTTCTTCTTGGCACTGATCTACACCTGACATATTTCTTTCTCTGTACCCTGCCTCTCTCATCCTTAAACACACACACACATACACACTTTCACTCTGTTCCTCTTACATGGTTCTGCTTTTCTTCTTGGCACTGATCAGCACCTAACATATTTCTTTTTCTGTATGCTGCTTCTCCCATCCCTACACACACACACACACACACATACATACACACATAGCAAAACATGAGCTCCCTGAGGGCAGGGGCTTGGTCTGTTTCTCAGCTGTGCCCTCAGCACCGGCAACCACACTGACCTAAGTATCCTCAAATAATGTTCATTCAAACACGCAATAGTCTAAGCTTTGAGACCACATAGCTAGTGATTTGTAATTTTTCCACATCCATTATACAAAGAGATAACACCTCTATTACAGATGTATATTTAATAATCTTTATTTCGTTATATCCTGCTTTGATCCCAAAGGGCTATAAACTGTTGATAATCAGCCAGAAACTAACGGAGCTCTCAATGTGAGCTGAAACACAGGCCTGTTTGATTCTAATAACACATACCCCCCAAATAAAAGAGATAACTGATGATCAGACAGATGTTACAGTAAAAAATAAAAAGGCCTTAAGACTTCTCTTGTTTAACACACGAGGCCTGGGGTTGGATTATGTGGCCTAGGCATATGCACGCACACGTGTAGGTCTTTGTATGTTTTAGGAAGAAAGAGAGCTAAATTCCCAGGCATATCTTGACTTCCTTTTTAAAATATTGAAGAAGTAAATGTTAGCAAAGAAATCAGGATATAAACACAGAAGTACCTCATGGCATATTTACTCAAGAGGAAGTTGTACATAAAGATGTTATAGTCAACTCAATCCAACAAACACTGTGTTTCTAATATGTGCCAAGCACTGAGCTAGGAGCAGAGGCATATGAAGATGATAAAGGCCCAGATTTGGTCCTGAAAGGGTTTAGAGACTACTTAAGAAAAAAGGACCACAGGCCTTGACCCTGCAAGATGTGATGGATGTGGGATGACGGATGGAGGAGCACAAGAAGAACCCCTAAGCCCTTCCTGCACTTTAATAAGTAAAACAACTTTTTAAGACATAAAATGTCAGAATTGCCTATTTTAAAAATCTCATTGATAAATCCTTTCATAAGGAAAATAAACCTTCTATACAAAAGGGAAAATAACACACACACAGGTAACAAATACATTTATCTGTGCTTAAGTCAGGATTGGCTTAAAGGTGAACCAGACCTAGAGCCTAGACCACGAATACCACGGCTGCACAGCCAACCCTCAAATAAAGAGCAGTCACTGTCAAAAACACTTTGTGAGTATTTATTAGTGGAAGGAAGAGTTCCCTTTAATCGCTTTTCAACTCGCCTCCTCAGAAAGCCCGAGGAGCTACACGTGTCCAGAGTCGAGGATGTTCACTGGGACATGTTCTGCCACGAGCAGAGCAGCTTCCAGCTCGGGAAGGGCCCCCAGAGAAGAAAGTCCAGCCCTGGTGCTCTCCTCACCCACGGTCCTCTTTCCTGTGGGTTGGACACCCGGGCCCTCCACAGGCCGGCAGGGGCCCCATCTCAGGACTGAGTGGAGGAGGCAGGAGGCTGACTGGGCTCAGAGCCCAGGCCACAAGCCACAGTCCTCTGATGAATCAGAGGTCTGCGTGAGGCAGTGAGGGTGGGAAAATGGGTACTTAAACAGCTGCCAGCATCGGAAGTGCACCCCCAGTCCCATCCAGCTGGGCACTGGGAGGAAGACTCCAAGAGCCACTGCAGGCTGGGAGCTGGAGATGCAGGACGGCCTGAGCCCGACCTCAGGCAGCTTACAGTCTAAGTCAGCGTCTGCTCTAGTTATCTGCATGCTACATAGGCTGCTTACTGCCCCAGGAATGCACATTTCTAATGGCCAAATAAACTCCACCAAAAACAAATTCAAAAAACACAAAGGGGAAGCTGAAAAGCAAGAGTGGTCACCAGAAGCTGAAATAACCAAGAGGTTTTGTTCCTTAACCACCATATGGTGACCAAGACAAGGATTCAGACCCTTGGAGGATGCGAAGTTAAAACTGAACCCTTCCAGAATGCTGGGACTCTCAATCAAGAGGCTAGGGCAAGAATTGAAAACTTTTTCTCTAATGGGCCAGAGTGTAAATAACGTAGGCTTTAAGGCTATAAAGTTTCTGTCACAACTACTCAACTTACTATTCATGAAAATCACCATGTGCGATGTGTAAACTAAGGAGTTCCAATAAAACTTTATTTACAAAACCAGGTGGCATCTCAACTTTGGCCAGGGAGCTAGTGTTTGCTGACCCCTGGACTAGGTGGGGTCAGCTTCCTGGGTGGCACGAATGGTAAAGAATCTGACTGCCAATGCAGGAGATGTTAAGAGATATAGGTTCGATCCCTGGGTCGGGAAGATCCCCTGGAGAAGGAAATGGCAACCAGTTCCTTGCCTGGAGAATCCCATAGACAGAGGAGTCTGGTGGGCTACCGTCCACGGGGTCGCAAAGAATAGGACATGACTCAGGCTACTTTGCACTCACGGACTAGGTGATTAACAGAGAGCATGAGAAAACTTTCTGCTTTGACCTGGGATCTGCCTTGGGGACAGAGGACCTAAGATCTCATAACCACAGGCCAGCTCTCACACAGGGACAGGGTGTGACTTCACACCAGCTGCAAGACCCTGGGAACTCAAACCCAGAAATTCACCTGACGTGGCCCAAGGCAGGTGACTCCCGGGTGCACGGCAGAAACGAGACCAAACTCCCTCACACTCAAGACAGGCTGCACAATCTCTCCACAGACACACAAAAGCTGAACGTAGAACCAAACTCTGAAGAAACAAGAAGTAAGCAAAAACAGCAACTGGCATAAGTAGACCTGCCAGGATTTTCAGCTAATGGAATTATCAGGTCCAGAAAAGAATGTTTAAAATGCTTAAGGGAATAAAAGAAGAAATAAAAACTTGAGCAAAGAGCAATACACTATCAAAAAAGACCAAGCAAATTGGGAAGGAAAACAGATCTTTTCCAAAAGAGAAAGAGAAAACCTTTCTAAAGGAACTATCCAGAATGTAACAGAGGCCAAAAGTCAGAAAATACTTGAAAGGGTGTGTAACTGAGGGCCCTGGATAACTGAATGGGAGCTAGCAAACACCTGATTTGGAGCTCTGGAAGCAGTAAACAGAATAGGAAAAAGGCAGTATTTAGAGAGATAATGGCTGAGAATTCTGAACTGATGAAAACTAAGCATCTTCAGATTTTAAAAGGTAAAAACAATCCCTAACAAAGTGCTAAAAAAAAAAAAAAATCCGTACTTAAGAGACCCTGAGGAGAAACTTGTAGGACACCGAAGACAGAGAGGAGACAGGGAAAGACAGACTGCCAAGAGTCAGACTGACTGCAGTGTTTTCCAAGAGAAGACAGGGAAAGACAGACTGCCAAGAGTCGGACTGACCACAGTGTTTTCAACTATGAAAGAAACAAGAGAGTGGAATGAAACCTTCAAGGAAAATTAGAGAAAATGTATTATTCACCTGGGGTTATTCACGAAACAAGGTGAAGTCAAGACATTTTTGCAAAAAACGGAGCTGCTCACCAGAGGCCCATCCACAGGATGTTACATCAGGAAGGACAACGAAGCCAGAAGGACTGAGATGCAGGGTGTGAAGGGACCCGTGTTGCCTCAGACCAGAGCTGGAAGAGACAAGACCCCCTGAAAAGCACCTGTGTGGGGCTCCCCTGGGGACAGAAGGGAACCCAACAGAGAGCCCACAGAGCAAGCGAGGAGGCCAGAGGCCCCTGCAGACGGGGCAGGAACAGACAAGGGCTGAGGAAGCGCCTTCTCCTCAGACGGGACTGCCGAGTCCTACCATTGAGGTGAAGTGTGTGCAACTGCCGTTGGGGCCCTGAGACGCCTCTGAAGGCTGTGGGGGCCGGGAACCCGCGGGGCTGGACCACAACAGAGCGCATCATCTTCCCCGGTTACCACAGGGAGGAGTTCCGCCAACTCCCTGTGAGGAAGGCTAGAGAACTGTCTTCAGAGACCCCACCCGTATCTTCTGCTCCTAACGACACATCCTAACACTTTGTCACCAGCACCGTAAATGAGAGCCGGTTCCTAAACCAGAACATTACGCAAGTGGCGCGCAGGAAAACGCAGCTTGTGAATCATTCGGTGGCTCAGTCATGTCCGACTCTGCGACCCTGTGGACTGCGGCACTCCAGGCCTGTTGTCCTTCACCATCTCCTGGAGTTTGATCAAACTCACGTTTTTGATTCAGTGATGCCATCCAACCATCTCATTCTGTCAGCCCCTTCTCCTCCTTCCCTCTGTCTGAATGGTCTGTGGGGTATCCCCTAATGGAGCTCCCTCCCTGGCCTCCTGCCCGGGGCAACTTGGGGAGGAAGGAGGTGCTTCCCCACACCCGGCCCGACGGCCATGGTCGAAGCAGGCTCACCCTAGCAGCCAGGGGTCGATGGATGCTGAAGGATGAACAGAGCGCATGCAGCTGAGCACAAGTGTGGACAGGAAGTCACAACATGACGGGAGAATTAAGAGCTATCATGTCCACCACCGTTCTTTCTTATAAGTCAAATCAAATTCACATGGCCTTCTGCACTCAAAGACCCAGAGGGCCAGCTTCGCAGTAAATCCTTCCACTTGAAATGAAAAACGCACTTCAAACCCCAACTCTCCCTCTATGAAAATAAGGAAGTCAAGAACTTAAGAGAGAGTGGTGTCAAGAGGTTAGACAAATTCTCACGGGTGCAAAAATGCTATGAATGTAAGGAACGCAAGCAAAGTACTTGCAGTGAAATTTTAAAGCCTCAGAAAACAGTAGTCCCCAAATACACCCAAAATATTTTTACCCAGCAAAATGAATAATCCAGTGGAGGTAAGACCAAATGCCTAAGAATGCTTCCGAGGAAGTCCATCTTCCTAGGAAAGTGTGTCTCAATATTTTATGAAAATGGATATACTGATTTAACTGCATTTTCTACTATAAACAGTAAGAACTCTTTATAAAGAAAACAATTTCAAACGTACCTGATGACCCTCTTTCATGTATAAGTAATTCTTTCTCCTTTTCTATTTCATCCGCCGCACGATACATGTCCTCCTCGCTGAAATCACACCAAATCAGACATTTCAAAAATTTGTGGCACTGACATGTCCTTCTTATCACAACATGCAGCTGCTTTATGAATTTATAAGACACGCAAAGTTTAACGTTTTTACATTACATGATGATAGTCTGATAAAATATGGGTTTTTCGCCTTAGACTTGTATTTCTAGCATTACTAACTCAGACTTTTTGAAGTGAGACATTTTACCGCTCCACTGGCTACGCGGTTCTGGGGCCATTTCAACTGTGATGTCTTTAATGCCTCCACCACACACGTAAGCATCTTAGCATGCTCATCTATGCTCATCAGCGAAACTGTTTCTGACTCTCCAGGTTTCAAGCATGGAGATGGTGCTAATAAAAGCACTGAGGAGCGCAGGCCAACTGCCGACTTTGGGACATCACAGGCAAATTTTCCAAGAGCTCCTCGAAAAAAAAGGACAGGAGATTCACAAGATCCCCTGGGCCACACCAGCTCCCTGAGGCGCTCGTGCTCCCTGATGCCCACAGGAAAGCAGCTCCCCAACCTTGTGCTGGGCATATGCCCACCAACCCCCACACTTTTGTTGGGACTTACACAGCAGCTCCCTAAAGAGTCTCCTGGCTCCTTCAGTGAGCCAACAAGAACCTACTAAGTCCTGGAAAGGAGAAAACCCCACTGGCTGCTAGACAAGGAGAGCAAATGGAACTTTCAGATTCTAAGATGACTCCTGTTCCCCTCAAGATGCACCATGGTGATGGGAAACAGTGATGCCATTCTGTTTTTGCTGGAACACAGGACAGGTGAAAGCGCAAGTCGCCCAAAAATGGAAGGTGGGGAGGTGAGGCACGGAGGATGGGAGAAGCCTGGAGGCCTGTGGACCGATGTCTGCTGGAAGGGGAGACCAGCACACCCTGCAGGGCCCAGAAAGGTCAGAACTAGAGGTACACCGAGGACTTTGTGGGGGGCATGGGAGACCTCCAGGGCTGCAAGCAACAGACCCCCCGTTCCCAGTACTCCCCACAACAGCACACCCCTGCTCCTCACACAGGACGGGAGGCTCCAGGCACCGGGGCACATAGGAAAGAGGAGTTACTTAGGAACTAAGGGGATGGCCCCCACGTGCCTGACTCCGGGAGCTCCCCAGCGCCTCGAGCACGGCTCAGAAGCCAGAGGAAAGAGGAAGGGGGTGCCGCTGAGAGAAACAGACTGAGGTGGGGACCAACACACCCTCCACCCTTGAAACCCTTCAACGGCTCCCAAATAAGCAGGGAAGTCTAAATCTGGACGCACCCCACCACGCTAGCCCTACACACACACACACACACACACACACACTTCAGGCCAAACACTTGATGGGCCCAGCCTGTGCTTTTACACCTGTGACTGGCTCTGCTGACGCCCCTGCATGAATGGCTCACTGTCCACCCCAACAGGGCACAGGCTGTGTGGGCGGCCTCGCTGGAGCATGCCACAGGCTGCAGTTGACCACCAGGGTGTGACCATTCCTCACTCCAGCCCTCGTCAACCACGTGCATCACGTGGAACTCAAGGGACTACGCTTCTCAGCACCTAAATTTATCCACCTGTAAAAATAACGGTGAGAGGACTCACAAGAAACTGCTCTGAAAATAAGACACGCAGGCACTCAACAGTCAAAAAAGTTTGCTAGCCTCATTAATTCTCATATCTATCCATCTGGGCAGAGGAGGGACGGATGATTCACCCAATGATCATTTCTTACCCGTTTTCCTTTTCTTCTCTTTTCTCGAAAGTGATGGTGTGTGTGTGCCTGTCTTTTGTTGTTGTTGTGGGATTGAGGGGGACATATTAGGGAAAGGGTACTCTCCATGTGCTCTAACCCCAGTGAGATTTCAAGTAAAAGGTGTGATGTCACCCATGCAGCCAGGGCCAGGGTTAAAAGCAAACAGAAACCAGATTCACAGGGACTATACATCAAACACTTCAAGTAAAAAGTGACTAAACGTGTTAGTTCTTCTTTTAATAGTTTAATGTTATCTTTCAGCCTCCTTCCAAGCTTTATTAAATAGGAGAGAAATTCTGATCGTATAAAACCGGCATTTAAGTGAATTGTTTTCATAATACCATTATCAGAAGCACGTCTTTGTGGAAGCCACTTCCCCAATCTTGGCCTCAGTTTTCTCGTCTTCAAAATGAGATGACCAGACAAGATCTAAATAATCTATGTAGTTCCTCTTCCAGTTCTTGGTTCTAACGGACTATGAAGTTATTCTCACTTCATGCGAATTCTGTGGCTATGGGCAGGCGTCTCTGCCTCCACTCTTGTCTCCTGCCTTTCTTATCTACAGAATAACCAAAGTGCATGGCAACACCAGGGCCCAGAGGAGGTTCTCTAAACTAGCATCTCTCTGAATAGCCGCAAATACAAACTCCCACAAAGACCAACATCAGAGAAACGAAGAGAAGCCTACAGGAGAACTAAGTGCAACGGGAAGACAGAGCAGAAAGGAAGGTTACTGGAAACAGAAATGCGGTGATTCAAGACATACAGAAGAAGCACAGCAGAAACTGATGAATGGGAGGCCCAGAGTGTATTCAAATCACTTTAGCCACACTATTTCATTCAGATTCTGTGCATGGCCACCAAAGACATCTGCTAACTCTCCAAGGCCACCAGGGAAACTGTAATACGGCTTTTAAAGACCATTGTATTTCCTTGGGGAGAAGCTATAAGTTCAAGCAATAAAGCTCAATTAGTTTGGTCAGAAAATGAGACATTTAATAGCCAAAATGAAATATTCATCCAACACGAGGACTGCCAACTAGAAAGAGAGATGTGGGAAAGCAAGAAAAATTAAAATAATTTTATTTAAGAAAATACTTCACTTAGTAAGCCTTTAACTTTTTTAAATATCAAAAAGGAACTAATATTTTTAACAGCAAAAAGAAATTATATTTAAAATCGGGAATCTGAAATAGCTGGAGGTTTAAATTTTTGTTTGGGAAAGGAAGACAGGGAAACAATGAAAGGAAAGGGGCTATTTGATAAGATCAGATCTTCCGTGCTGACCAGTTTCAGAAATGTGGCAATTTTGTGTGTGTGTCAAGCTGGGGTTGGGATGAGAGGTGTTCACCATTTGGCACAGAGTCCATTGAAATCCATAGGCTCAAAATGATCACTACAGCAAAAAATTTCCTTCCAGAAAACATACAGATTGCTAGAAAAGTAGTGAAGAAAAGTAAAAGTCTTAAATGTGACCTGATTTCTTGGGGACCATGGCATGTGAGCAGTACTCAGTTAAAATTTTAAAACCAAAATGCTAATAATTCCTGCTTAGAAAATTATTAGTTTAGCACCATAATGTTATTCTAAAGTGTGTATTTTCAAGCTCCCATTTTCTCTTAGAAATGAAATATTTTACTCTTAATGTTAAAGTATCAATATACACCATTCAGCAGGTTACATGACACTGTCTGTTAACTTATAACCTTCCTCTTGCTCTGTTCAAAGACCTGGATAACAATAAATGAAACTTAAATTTTAAAATGCTGACTACATTTAGACAAAATTATACTAGTCCCCAAAACAAAAGCTATAATATAAGCTAAAAACACAGAGCTCAGCGAAGCAGAAGACATTTCTGTGAAGCCAATTTTTCGATTTCTGATAAACTGAACACATAATATGAAAAAAGTCAACTCTAACATATGCAAAGCTAACAAGACAGCATCTCAGTCACTCACTGTTGTGGACATTTGCACCAAGTTCCCCTTAGCTATCTAAAAAAGCTAAACTGAGTATGACTCTGTTCAGCTCTCTGGACTTGCAGCTCATGCTTAATTTGGCCTGTCCTAGAAGACTAACAGCCTGGGCAGTGTAGATGAGACAGCGGCAACCACTGTGACACCGGGCACCGTCCCACACAAACACAGGAAAAGCAAAGATCACTCTACTCAGCCTTTCTCCACCTCTCAGCGGTTGTCTAAGATGAGTGAGCCACACATCAAATGCAGGAAAGTACCGGCGCCCAGGCCAAAATTCCACCTCCTTTCTGCAAGTGGACTTTCCATGACTGGCTCAGTGACTCCCAAAGGGGTCTGGGGACAAGCTGGACCCCTGCAACCTAAGGTTTCTCAGGGGCACCCCAGCTCTGAAGCAGGTTCTACCCCCAGGTGGGGAAAGGACCAGAAGGGAGTAGCTGTTACCCCATCAGACAGCACCCCCGCAGCTACTAAGGTGCGAGGTGGGTGAGAAAACACATTCGCTCTTAGCAACACCCAAGAGCAAGGGCTTCACAAGTTGCTAGTTACAGCCCTTCTGATCCACAGCTTTCCTCTGAACCTCAGTCCAGAAAGACATAAATATGCATACAATTTTGCTTTCGATTTCAGAAGGGTACACAGACACATCATGCTGCCCTCTACACACCACGAGCCTGTGGACCCAATTTAAACCCTGTCCCCTCCTCAGGCAGATAGAGAAGGACCATGGAGTAGGCTCACTTCTCAATTCCCAAAGCATGTCTAGCCTGGACACAAACCATGTCCAGGGCCACCCTGGTCCTCAGGGGCCAGAGTCTTAGCTTAGCTGAAAGGAAGAAGTGGGTCCACCCTAAGTTTCAATTTTATGGGTCAGGTGAGCAGGAGACAGAGGATAGGAGACCTGCTGACAGGAAGAGTGAGGAAGTTTCCAAAGAAGTCAACTGAATCAGGTCTGACCTAACACTTCCTCAAAAGGGACCCTGCATCGTCGTGCAAGCCATCCCTGGGGCTTGTCCAAGGGATGCCAGCCAACCACAGTTCTCAAATGAAGGAAGGAAAGGAAAGCGATTCAGAATGCAGCTTATCCACAAGATCTCTGTGTCTGTCTTCCCCACGATTTCTCTGGGGGGAAATCACAATGAGCCCAGTCACAAGGAATCTGTATCCTATGGACAGCCTAGGAAATGAGCCATCCCTCTGTCGACTCATGGCTAATCCCCTCAGAGTCATATTCTGAATGTATAAAGGCTGCCAAAGTTGGGTTTGTATTCATAATTTCTATCCACTGAATGAATTACAATGACTCTGCAGGATGTCCCCAAACATCTGCATCTTATGGTGTTTCGTATTGGCAGGTGCAAGCACTTTACTCAATTTCTGTGCAGATCAAACTTAACTCTCTGGGTGGGAAGAAGGGACTTGGCTCCAGTCACAGAAAAACACAAGGTTAAAAAACCATTTTAGGACCTAGTTCAGGCATTCCACTATGTCCCTATATCTGCACTCAACTCTTAGGCTGCACACATCATCGTGGGAGAACGGCACACGCTACGCTGCAAACTACACAATGGACAATGTGAGGCAGCAGTTTCCCTGGCCCTTAAGAAAGTATCCCAACACAGCAGCCCACCGCCCATATAACAAATAGGAAAGCCCAAAACGTGGGATGTGACGTTCAGAAGCTGCCATTTGAAATTCTTTTCACCTCCTTTCCCTTGCTTCCCTTTGTTCTCTTACCAGTTAAAAGAGAATGAGGTCATCAAAGACAACAAAAATAGCAAGAAAAAGAAACTAAGCTACTACTTAAAAGGCAAACTGGAACATCTATTCCAGAAAAAAAAAAAGTGAAGTTTGCAGGCATTATAAGTCATGCCTCTCTGCCCAGTTTTGCTGAGGAAGCCAGAAAGACGTTGGGGGGAGGGGGGCGGTCCCCGGCACCCAGGCATCGGGGGTAGCCCTGGAACCTACTCCCTGCACCTCCCTGGCCAAGCTATACGGATCAGATCCGAGCTCAGCTTCCTGACGCACCAAGTGACAGACCTGGACTGGGGTTTTCAGGCCTTTCGGCTCCACGCCTAGAGATCTGCCGACAGCAGACAGAAGAGACACCTGCGCCACAGAACCTGCGCATCAGGAAAGATGTTCCTTTTGCGCCATGACCCACTTCCTCAGGCACTCAGACTCTGGGAAGCACATCCAGCAGAAAAACTTGCCAAATAACTCTGTGTATTTTGGGGACCCTGGTTCAAAGTTTCTGCATCTCCCAGGGGAGGCCAGGAAATGGTTGAGGCAGCGTTTGAGGGCCAGAGCCAGTAGGTGGGGGCACAGCTCAGACTACCTGGGCATAAGTGAGAGAGCAGCAGTTAGCCTGGCAGCAGCAGGTAGGAACCAGCCTGAGCTTCGAAAGGGCAGAAGTAAAAGACCACGCCCGCTTTATCAGTTGCTGAGTCTGAAGTAGGGCTCAGACGTACAGAGCAAAACTGCAACCACAGGTCACAGCTGCTCACACATGGGCCTGCACAGTGGTTTCAATTTAAAAATAAAAGGCTACTATTTAAAAATCAAGGGAATTCCCTGGCAGTCCAGCGGTTAGGACTAGGTGGGCCAGGGCCCAGGATTCAATCCCCAGTCAGGTTGTGTCATGGCCAAAAAATAAATAAATAAATAAATAAAAATAGAAAACAAAAATAAAGCACATGGATGAAGTTTTGAAAAAACAAAATAGGGGACTTCCCTGTCGGTCCAGTGGTTAAGATTCCAAGCAGCCACTGCAGAGAACACAGGTTCCATCCCTGATCAGGGAACTACGATCCCACGTGCCATGCTGTTCCGTCCAGCCAAAACAAAACCGATAAATAAATAAATCTTTAAAATAAAGTAAAATTTTTTGAAAAAGAACGTTTCAAACAAAACTCAAGAATCTTTGGATTCTTTACAGAAAATCCAGCAACTACTGGCCGGGCTTCCCTGGTGGCTCAGATGGTGAAGAATCTGCCTGCAGTGCAGGAGACCCAGGTTCGATCCCTGGGTCGGGAAGATTCCCTGGAGAAGGAAATGGCAACCCACTCCAGTATTCTTGCCTGGAGAATCCCACAGACAGCGGAGCCGGGCAGGCTGTAGTCCTTGGCATCACAAAGTCAGATCTGACTGAGTGACTAACACACACAGGTTGGAACTTAATGGATTCTACCTCCATCAGACTCAGCTCTCCAGGAACCCATGGTCTACACCTGGCTAGCTTCACTCAGGTGACCTGGCTGGCTCCTGGAGTCAGGAGTTTGAAACCTCCTGCTCTCAATCTTTCCCAGTGGCCATTAAGTGCAGCTAACACTCTCCCAAGGGGTATGGGTGCTCATTGAGAATGTCACAGTCCATAATAAAGGACCATGCAAGCCAGATGATTATAATACATTACCTGTAATAACATTTCCCACCCAGAACCCCTGTTTTTAGGAAATGGGGGTGGGGGGAGAGTGGGAGGCGCAGGGCACTTTCCCGCTAATCTGTCAAACTGGTTTTCTGAGTAGAATTCCAAAGGCATTTGTATGTGACTACCATTTACAAGTGCAGAAAAGTTTCAGCCTTCAAGTTTATATTCTGCTTCCACCCCTGCCCCCAGACTCTTGCGACTTACACCACCTTCTGTACAGTTCAATAAAGAATTGATCAGGCTTCCCTGACGGCTCAGACAGTAAAGAATCCATCTGCAGTGCAGGAGATCTGGGTTCAATCCCTGGGCTAGGGAGATCTCTTGGAGAAAGGACTGGCAACCCACTCCAGTATTCTTGCCTGGAGAATCCCCATGGACAGAGAAGCCAGGTGAGCTACAGTCCATGCGGTCGCAAAGAGTCGGACACGACTGAGCGACAGACACTTTAACCAGCACAGCCTTCCGTATTTAAAAATAAAGGCGGGGGCGGCGGGCGGGGGGGAGCTGGGGACAACTAGAAAAGCAGCCAGCGGCCAAAACAACTAGGTCAAACTCCGTCCGAAGTCTGTCTAACAGGTGGGACGCTCATCAAGCAGAGACTTGCCTTCCAAGAACAAACACGTCGCGTGGTGCGGTGTTCCTGTGGTGGGGGACAAGGGACAACCTTATTTTCCTTCCGGCCACAGGTCGGAGGAAAGATCTCATGGGAGTGAGGTATATAAGAAAATATGCTGCTGGAGTTTGTTTCCCAGGCTTCTGGAGCTTTCTTTAGCTTTAGAGCTACGGAGATATCAAAAAAAGGGGAGGGGGGTGTGGGGACACTGGATAACCAGAACTTTTAAGATGCGCCTTCCGGAAAAACTTTTGTAATTGGGACACTGGATACAAGGGTTTAACGAATTCCTCTATTTCCGACGATCGTTCTTAGATGCGAAGGGCCCTCCGCCGGCTACTCCCCAGCCCACCCCATCCCCCCCAATACTCCCCGCAGCGTCCCCTCAGGGGGCCGAGCCCGGAGCCCCCTCCCCGCCCCTGGCCCCGCGCACCGCGCATCGCACTCACTGCTCGGACGGGCACTGCACCGCGACCCGCGGTGGCCCGCCGGCCGCAGACTTCCCGCCCTCCGGCGCCGCGGCCCCCGCCTCCCATGCCGGCTTCTCCGTACAGCTAGCGCCCGACCACGCTTCGGGCTGAGGCATCGTCCCCCGACTCATGGGGCCGCCGCTGGCGGCGGCGCCGCACGGCTTCGGCCGCCTCCCAGCGATCCGGAGGCTCTCCCGTCGGGGCGCCCGGGCCGCAGCCGTCTCCTCAGCCGCGCCGCTGGCCCGCCAGCTAGCTACCGTGCCCAGGGCGCTTCCGCGCGCGTCACCGCCGCCCGCCCTGTGACCTCTGACCCGCGGCGAGGGCGGGAGAGGGGGGCGCGGCCCGCGCGGGCCGGGAGTCTCGCGACGCCCAGGCTGCGCATGCGCCCGCGCGGGGGTGGAGCGGTAAGAGACTAAAGGCCCGCCCACGCGAGACGCCACTGGGCGTACTCCGCCCCCGCCCGCTGGCGCCCCGCCCCGGAGCCTCTCGGAGAGCGCTGTTCAAGTCGCTGACTGCCCCTTGTCGTCGCGTCTCCAGGCGAGAGGGCGAGAAAGCCCTGGACCAGCGGCGGGACGCGTCCTCCGTGAGGAGAAGGCGTTCATTTCAGTTGCTCAGTCGTGTCCGACTCTTTGCGACCCCATGACCGCAGCACGCCAGGCTTCCCTGTCCATCACCAACTTCCGGAGTACACCCAAACCCATGTCCATTGAGTCGGTGATGCCATCCAACCATCTCATCCTCTGTCGTCCCCTTCTCCTCCTGCCCCCAATCCCTCCCAGCATCAAAGTCTTTTCCAATGAATCAACTCTTCGCATGAGCTGGCCAACGTACTGCAATTCAGCTTCATCATCAGTCCTTCCAATGAACACCCAGTACTGATCTCCTTTAGGATGGACTGTTTGGATCTGCTTGAAGTCCAAGGGACTCTCAAGAGTCTTCTCCAACACCACAGTTCAAAAGCATCAATTCTTCTGTGCTCAGCTTTCTTTATAGTCCAACTCTCACATCCATACATGACCACTGGAAAAGCCATAGTCTTGACTAGATGGACCTTTGTTGGCAAAGTAATGTCTCTGCTTTTTAATATGCTGTCTGAAGTGAAGTGAAGTCGCAAAGTCGTGTCCAACTCTTTGCGACCCGTGGACTGTAGCCTACCAGGCTTCTCCGTCCCTGCGATTCTCCAGGCAAGAGTACTGGAGTGGGTTGCCATTTCCTTCTCCAAGGGACCTTCCTGACCCAGGGATTGAACCCAGCTCTCCTGCATTGCACGCAGACGTGTTACCGTCTGAGCCACCAGGGAAGCTGTCTAGGTTGGTCATAACTTTCCTTCCCAGGAGTAAGTGTCTTTTAATTTTACGGCTGCAATCACCATCTGCAGTGATTTTGGAGCCCCAAAAAATAAAGTCTGACACTGTTTCCACTTTTTCCCCATCTATTTCCCATGAAGTGATGGGACCAGATGCCATGATCTTCGTTTTCTGAATGTTGAGCTTTAAGCCAACTTTTTCACTCTCCTCTTTCACTTTGATCAAGAGGCTCTTTAGTTCCTCTTCACTTTCTGCCATAAGGGTGGTGTCATCTGCATATCTGAGGTTATTGTTATTTCTCCCAGCAATCTTGATTCCAGCTTGTGCTTCCTCCAGCCCAGCGTTTCTCATGATGTACTCTGCATGTAAGTTAAATAAGCAGGGTGACAATATACAGCCCTGATGTACTCCTTTTCCTATTTGGAACCAGTCTGTTGTTCCATGTCCAGTTCTAACTGTTGCTTCCTGACCTGCATACAGGTTTCTCAAGAGGCAGGTCAGGTGGTCTGGTATTCCCATCTCTTTCAGAATTTTCCACAGTTTATTGTGTTCCACACAGTCAAAGGCTTTGGCATAGTCAATAAAGCAGAAATAGATGTTTTTCTGGAACTCTCTTGCTTTTTCCATGATCCAGCAGATGTTGGCAATTTGATCTCTGGTTTCTCTGCCTTTTTAAAACCAGCTTGAACATCAGGAAGTTCACAGTTCACGTATTGCTGAAGCCTGGCTTGGAGAATTTTAAGCATTACTTTACTAGCGTGTGAAATTGAGTGCAATTGTGCAGTAGTTTGAGCATTCTTTGGCCTTGCCTTTCTTTGGGATTGGAATGAAAACTGACCTTTTCCAGTCCTGTGGCCACTGCTGAGTTTTCCAAATTTGCTGGCATATTGAGTGCAGCACTTTCACAGCATCATCTTTCAGGATTTGAAATAGCTCAACTGTGACAGGGCCCTATCCTGTTTGGGCACCAATGTTGCCCTGGGCTTTGGAGCTTTGCCCTGGGCTTTGGAGCTTCGCCCTCCGCTATTGGGGTTTCCTTTGACTGGAGAGCGAGGGATAGGGGCCGTGTGGGTGATGTGTGGCTGCCTTACCCCGGTGACAGTTTCATCACCCTCAGCCTGCATAGCCCGGAGCCCTGAGCCCCGCAGGCCTTGGGGGTCGGGCTTGTGGCTCCAGGGCTGGCCGTTACCGTCTCTTCCTCCATGAGGGCGACAAGTGGGAAGTGGTTGAACCCGACAGGTGAGCCAACGCAGCACAGCGTCTGTTCTCAGACGACATCCTTTCGATAGGAGATTTGATTTACGAGGAGCAAGGAGAAAATATTAACACACTTCAAAGAAAACAAAAATGTTTCATCTGTGGGGAGGGAATAGTGGGGCAGCCGCTAAAGATGCAAGGGGCGAAGAACGCTGGGCGAAGTATGGACAAAGAAATGGCTTAGGCAGTTCCAAAATCCAAGTAGTTCTAGGGCAGAACGGGTTCATAATGGGGTTTTATTGAAAGACGAACCTCCAGTAATATGTAGTGGCAGCTCCACTACTCCTTCCAATAAGAGCGCTGGAGAGAGAGACCAGATCTTGAAAAAAGCCTCCTTCGACTCACTAGGGAGCTTGTGTTTGAGCCTCTTCGAAAGATCGGAAGGAAGAGATTATTTTGAAAGATCTTGTGGTCTGCAGTTAGAGAAAGATTGGGAAAAGGCAGGACAGGGAGTCTGAGTAGTAGTCAGCATCAAAAGGAGACACTAGATGAAAAGAATACTTGCACTTTTAGGTAACCCCCTTTAATTTTATATTGAAAAGTAATAAATATACATGCTAAAAAATGCATAGCATACAAAAGAATATACAGTTAAGTTCTGTATGGATATTAAAGGATTGTAGTGGGGTGATTAGTGTCCCCTAAAAGTCATCCTCTTTATTTGGAAATAGATTCTTTTGTATTTTCAATGTATATGTGTATAATGTCTCACAATTTTTTTTTTAATTAACATTACAGAACTAAATTATTAGAGAGCAAGTGTGTTAAACTACACTCAAAAACTAAATCAGAGTTTCTTGGAGTTGTGAGAAGTAAGCCCATGAACTGTGATATAATTACAGTTAGCCTATTCTTATGTCCAGATGAATAAATAATAGCAGAAAAATCTATAAGCTAAGTGAAAGCCTGTATAATCACATGGCTAGAGACAATTCCAGTTAGTTTCCAGCTTTCTCTTAGAATCAAATATTCCTAAATTAGGTAACTAAAATGATGACATTATAATTTGACTTGGTGACTAGATTTTGAACCATCTCAAACTCACATTGCTTCTTCATTGCCTTGCCTAGAATAGTTAATGCATGAAAAATTCTGAGTTCCTTTTCTTTCAATACTTCAGCCCTATTTACAGTTACTGTTCATGAAGAATATTACTGAGCCATTGTAGTTTTTGTTTGTTGGCATGATTGATTTTTTAAATTCTCTATAAGGAGCTTAGTACAGTTGGATGCATATCTTCCTCTACAATACCAAAAGCTCATATTTTACAGTAAAGTGAAAACACCCTATATTTTTACTCTATGGAATTCCCCAGTATCACAGTTATCAAAAATAGACTTCAAGTGTATTCTATACCTCAGTTTCTAAAGTAGCCACAAGTATTTCTAGTTTCATTTAGAAATTAACAACTTGAGGAATAGCTGAGTATTTATTTGGAAGACCCCCTACTTTTAGCATTTTTTTTTTTTTTTTTACTGTTTTTTGTTTGTTTGTTTTTTAACGTGGACCGTTTTTTATAAAGTCTTTATAGAATATACCACTACATTGCTTCTGCTTTATGCTTTGGTCCCTGACCAAGGATCGAACCTGTACCCCCTGCATTGCAAGGTGAAGCCTCAACTGCTGGACCACTGGGGAAGACCCAATATGCTTCTTGATTGTGGAATGTTCATTATCTGTAAATGGGACTCTGGGGCAGGGGGCTGCTGTATCTTTGCAGTTCAAAAGACTGGAATAAATAACTTTACAGGGAAAAAATGGGGGAGATAGTTCATTAAAAATACCTTGTACTAGTAACAGTTTACCTGGAAACCCCCAAAATTGTCCCCAAGAGTTTTTCTTGGGAGAAGTGTGTGTCATAATGAAATTTTATCATGAAATTGAAATGATTTCATACATAAGGATATGACAGAAAATGATGTTATACAAATACTTGGAATTCTGGAAAATATTAAACCAGTCTTTTGCCTCCAGCTAAATAGAACTTCATCCTAAACAAGTAATTCAGGCAGCTGATAATTTTAAATTATTTGAAGAGCTTCTAATGGAATTCCATACCCTTAGAACCTTAATATCTGCTATGTACTGAATCATGGCTCCTCCAAATTGATATGTTGAAGCCATATCTGCCAATATGACTGTACTTGGTGATATGAGCTGAATATTTGTGTCGTCCCAAAATTCATGTGTTGAAACCCTCATCTCCAGTAAGGTGGTTTTAGGAGGTGGGCCATAGGGAGGTAATTAGGATCAAAGGAGGGCAGGACTCAAGGACTGATGTTGAAGCTGAAACTCCAGTACTTTGGCCACCTGATTGAGAAGAGCTGACTCATTCGAAAAGACCCTGATGCTGGGAAAGATTGAAGGCAAGAGGAGAAGGGGACGACAGAGGATGAGATGGTTGGATGGCATCACCGACTCAGTGGACATGAGTTTGAATAAACTCCGGAAGTTGGTGATGGACAGGGAGGCCTGGCATGCTGCAGTCCATGGGGTCGCAAAGAGTCAGACACGACTGAGCAACTGAACGGAACTGAGGCCAGGAGGGTGGAGCCCTCATGAATGAGACTAGTAAGCACCCTTATAAGAGTCACAAGAGTACATGGTCTTACACTTAGGCCTTTAATAATTTTCAGTTTATTTTTGTATATGGTGTTAGAGAATGTCCTAATTTCATTCTTTTACATGAAACTGTCCAGTTTTCCCAGAGCCACTTATTAAAGAGATTGTCTTTTCTCCATTGTGTTTTCTTGCCCCCTTCATCATAGATTGATTGATCATTAATTGTGTGGGCTTCTTTCTCTGTTTTCTGTCCTGGTCCATTCATCTAGGGTCTGTTTTTGTGCCAGTACCATTCTGCTTTGATTACTATAGTCTTGTGGTCTTCTCTAAAGTCAGGGCACATGATTCCTCCAGTTCTGTCCTTCTTTCTCAAGACTGTTTGGTTATTTTGTGTTTCCATACAAATTTTAAAAGCTTTTGCTCTAGTTCTGTGAAAATTGCCATTGGTAATTTGATAGGTTTGCATTGAATCTGTAGATTACCTTGGGTAGTATGGTCATTTCAACAGTACTGATTCTTCTAATGCAAGAACATGATGAATCTTTCCATCTGTTTGTGTTGTCTTCAATTTCTTTCACCAGCATCTTATAATTTTTGAAATACAGAAATGGATAGAGGAAAACATAAGCAGAACACTCTTTAACACAAATCACAGTGATATTTTTTGGATTCATCTCCTAGAGTAATGGAAATAGAAACAAAAATAAATAAATGAGGTCTCATTAAATTTAAAAGCTTTTGCACAGCAAAGGAAATCATAAACAAAATGAAAAGACAGCCTATAGATTGGGAGAAAATACTTGCAAATGATGCAACCAACAAGTGGTTGATTTTCCAGATATACAAACAGCTCATATAACTCACCTGAGAAGCCTGTAGGCAGGTCAAAAAGCAACAGTTAAAACCAGACATGGAAGAACAGACTGGTTCAAAATTGGGAAAGAAGTATGTCAAGGCTGTATGTTGTGACCCTGCTTATTTAACTTCTGTGCCGAGTACATCATGCGAAATGATGGCTGTGTAAATCACAAGCTGAAATCAAGCTGAAAAGGCTGAGTGCTGAAGAATTGATGCCTTCAAACTGTGGTGTTGGAGAAGCCTCTTAGGAGTCCCTTGGACAGCAAGGAGATAAAATCAGTCAATCTTAAAGGAAATCAACCCAGAATATTCATTGGAAGGACTGATGCTGAAGCTGTGGCTCCAATACTTTGGTCACCTGATGAGAATGATTCATTGGAAAAGACCCTGATGCTGGGAAAGATTGAGGGCAGGAGTTGAAGGGACAACAGAGGATGAGACGGTTGGGTGGCATTTCTGACTCAATAGACATGAGTTTGAGCAAACTCTGGGAAATGGTGAAGGACACGGAGGCCTGGCATGCTGCAGTCCATGGGGTCACAAAAAGACACAACTGAGCGGCTGAACAACTCACCACATAGCTCAATATAAAAAATCCAACAACCCAATCAAAAAATGGGCAGAAAATTTGGACATTTCTCCAAAAAAGACATATGGATGACCAACAGACACAAGAATAGATGTTCAACATCACTAATTATTAGAAAAATGCAAATCAAAACTACAATGAGGTATCACTACACACCAGTCAGAATGGCTATCATCAAAAAGTCTACAAATAATAAATTCTGGAGAGGGTGTGGGGAAAAGGAAACTCCCATGCACTCTTGGTGGCTTCCTGGGTGCCTCACTGATAAAGAATCTGCCTGTAATGCTGGAGGCACCAGTTCAATCCCTGGGTTGGGAAGATCCACTGGAGGAGGGCATGGCAACGTCTTCTTGCCTGGAGAATCCCCCATGGACAGAGGAGCCTGCTGGGCTTCAGCCCATAGGGTCACAAAGAGTTGGACACAACTGAAGTGACTTAGCACATGTACTCTTGGTAGGAATGTAAATTGGTACAACCACGATGGAAAACAGTATGGAGGTTCCTTAAAAAAACTAAAAGTAGAGTTATCATATGATCCAGCAATCCCACTCCTGGGCGTTAAGATGAAAACTCTAATTCAAAAAGAGAATGCACCCCAGTATTCATAACAGCACTATTTACAATACCCAAGACATCGAAGCAACCAAAATGTCCATTGACAGATGAATGGATGAAGAAGACGTGGTATATTTATACAATGGAATATTATTTGGCTATAAAAAAAGAATGAAATGATGCTGTTTGGAGCAACATGGAGGAACCTAGAGATTATCATATTTAATGAATTCCATTTACATGTGGAATCTAAAAAAATGATATAAATGAAGTTTTTTACAAAACATAAACAGACTCACTGACATGGAAAACAAAATTATAGTTACCAAAGGAGAAAGGAGGGGGAGGGATAAATTAGGACTTGAGGATTAAAAGATATACACTACTATATATAGTCAATTTTTCTCAGACACAGTCCCTGCCAACTACCGATCTGTTTTCCATTCCTATAGTTCAGCATTTTTGCAGAATGTCATATAAATGGTACCACAGTCCAGAATCTTCTAGGACTTATTTCTTTCACTGATTATAATGTCTAGATTCACGCAAGTGTTGTGTATTATAGTTCACTTTATTTATATACTATCATATTTATATAGAATAGTATATAAATATGGGGGGAAATGTCACTATGTAGGGAGGTACCAGTTTGTTCATCCATTAACCAACTTAAATATATTAGGGTCATTTCCAGTTCTGGGCAAGTATTAAGGTACATAAATATTTGTACACAGATTTTTGTGTGAATATAAGTCTTTATTTCACTTTGGAAAAATATCTAGGAATGAAATTACTGGGTCAAATGATACATGTATGTCTAACTTTATAAGAAACTGTAAAACTCTTTTCACAGGTGGTCCTAACTTTTTACACCTCTACTATGAATGTCTGAGAGCTCGGGCTGCATCCTTGCCAGCACTTCATCTTATCTTTAAATTTGTAGTGGTAACTCTGTGGTTATAATATGCATTTCCCTAATGATTAATGATGTTGAGTATTTTTTCATGTGCTATTTGCCATTCATGTAATCTAATTTGGCAAAATATACACTTAATTATTTTGACCATAAAAAAAAAGAATAGATAAGCAAAAAAGACCTATTGTATAGCACAGGGAAATATATTCAATATCTTGTGTATGTGCTTAGTCGCTCAGTCGTGTCCAACTCTTTGCAACCCCATGGACTGTAGCTCACCAGGCTCCTCTGTCCATGGGATTCTCCAGGCAAGAATACTGGAGTGGGTTGCCATGCCCTCCTCTAGGGGATTTTCCCAGCCCAGGGATTGAACCCAGGTCTCCCACATTACAGGTGGATTCTTTACCATCTGAGCCACAGTTCCCTATAATGGGATCTGAAATATAATGAATATATTATATCTGAAATATAATGAATCTGAAAAAGAATGGACATATTTATAAGTGAATCATTTTTGTTGTACACCTGAAACATTGTGATTTTACTACACTTCAATAAAAATTATAAAAACCAAAATAATTGATTAATTTTTTTAAAAGTCACAAAGAAGTTTGCTCTTCCTCTCTGCTCTCTGCCAGGTGAGGGTGTAAGAAGTCAGCAGTCTACAAATCAGAAAATATTCCTCCCCAGAACTCCACCATGGTGGCACCTTGATCTTGGACTTGCAGGCTCCAGAATTGTAAGAAATAAATTTCTATTGTTTAAACCATCCAGTGTATGGTAGTGTGTTAAACAGCTTGAACTAAGACATTTGGAAATAGGGACTGTGAGAAGGGGATGAAGGTGAAATGAAGTCCTAAGAAAGTAGGACTGAAAGTCACTCAGTCATCATGTCCAATTCTGTGACCCCACAGTTCTACAGTTCATGGAATTCTCCCTGCAAGAATACTGGAGTGGGAGCCTTTCCTTTCTCCAGGGGATCTTCCCAGGTCTCCCAGGGATCAAACCCAGGTCTCCTGCATTGCAGGCGGATTCTCTACCTGGCCTCCCTGTCCATCACCAACTCCTAGAGCTTACTCAAACTCATGTCCATTGAGTTGGTGATGCCATCTAACCATTTCTTCCTCTGTCATCCCCTTCTTCTCCTGCCTTCAAACTTTCCCAGCATCAGGGTCTTTTCCAATGAGTCAGTTCTTCAAATCAGGTGGCCTAAGTATTGGAGCTTCAGCTTCAGCATCAGTCCTTCCAATGAATATTCAGAACTGATTTCCTTTAGGATTGACTGGTTTGATCTTGCTGTCTAAGGGACTACCCAGGGTCTTCTCCAACACCACAGTTCAAAAGCATCAGTTCTTATGGTCCAACTCTCACATCCATACATGACTACTGGAAAAACCATAGCTTTGACTAGACAGACCTTTGTCAGTAAAGTAATGTCTCTGCTTTTTAATATGCTGCCTAGGTTTGTCATAGCTTTTCTTCCAAGGATCTAGCATCTTTCAATTTCATGGCTTGCAGTCACCATCTGCAGTGATTTTGGAGCCCAAGGAAATAAAGCCTGTCACTGTTTGCATTGTTTTCCAATCTATTTGCCATGAAGAAACAGTGGAAACAGTGTCAGACTATTTTTTGGGGCTCCAAAATCACTGCAGATGGTGATTGCAGCCATAAAATTAAAAGACACTTACTTCTTGGAAGGAAAGTTATGACCAACCTAGATAGCATATTGAAAAGCAGAGACATTACTTTGCCAACAAAGGTCCATCTGTTCAAGGCTATGGTTTTTCCTGTGGTCATGTATGGATGTGAGAGTTGGACTGTGAAGAAAGCTGAGCGCCGAAGAATTGATGCTTTTGAACTCTGGTGCTGGAGAAGACTCTTGAGAGTCCCTTGGACTGCAAGGAGATCCAACCAGTCCATTCTGAAGGAGATCAGCCCTGCGATTTCTTTGGAAGGACTGATGCTAAAGCTGAAACTCCAGTACTTTGGCCACCTCATGCGAAGAATTGACTCATTGGAAAAGACTCTGATGCTGGGAGGGATTGAGGGCAGGAGGAGAAGGGGACAACAGAGGATGAGATGGCTGGATGGCATCACTGATTCGATGGACGTGAGTCTAAGTGAACTCCGGAAGTTGGTGATGGACAGGGAGGTCTGGCGTGTTGTGATTCATGGAGTCACAGAGTCGGACACGACTGAGCGACTGAACTGAGCTGAACTGATGGGACCAGATGCCATGATCTTAGTTTTTTGACTGTTGAGTTTTAAGCCATCTTTTTCACTGTCCTCTTTAATCTTCATAAAGAGGCTCTTTAGTTCCTCTTCACCGTCTGCCATAAGGGTGATGTCATCCGCACATCTCAGGTTATTGATAATTCTCCTGGAAATCTTGATTCCAGCTTGTGCTTCTTCCAGCCTGGCATTTCACATAAAGCGGGCAAAAATATTCAGATGACTACCTCAGAATAACCAGCCAAAACCCTTTGGTTTTATCAGTGTGGCAGCTGGGGGCCACAGGTTCTGTTCTTGAGCCAGAACCCAAAGCCACATTCAGTCCTTGGCTCTGCAGCTCCATTCCATCTCTTACCCACAGAGGACACACAGGGTTCTGTGAGAAAGCCCATGTTTATTAATGATGAGGTACCTCTAAGGAGGAGGTCATCTCTGAGATGTATTTGAGTATAGAGCTGTCTGACATCTGTGTTAGCCTGTCACCTTTTTGGGGCCAGACCATCTGGCTTGTGGGTTCTTAGTTCCCCAACCTGGGATTGAACCCAGGCCCTGGCAGTGAAAGCGCCGAGTCCTAACCACAGAACCACCAGAAAATTGCCTAAAACAGTCATTTAGAAATATGAAGTGTCCATATGCCTATCTCGGCAAGCTGGATTGTGATTTATTAATATCTCACAACCGACTGGCCTAGCAAAGCTGGAAGTTGCCCTGGTCTCTCTTCCTCTTCTTCAGGATGTAATGCTATCAGATCAGGACTGTACCCTTACAACCTCATTTAATTTTACTTCCGTAAGGCCCCACATCCAATATGTCACATTAGGGGTTAGGGCTTCAACCTACAAATTTTAGCTGGACACAAACACTCATTTCCCAACACTCATAAATCTTTATATGTCTTGTTCCTAACCCAATAGAATCATAAATTTCTTCTAGATTAAATCCTTATATCAATATCATGTGGCAATGTATTAATAGTATCTGTTCTGTTCAGTTGCTCAGTCGTGTCCGACTCTGACCCCCGTGGACTACAGCATGCCAGGCTTCCCTGTCCATTACCAACTCCCAGAGCTTACTCAAACTCATGTCCATCAAGCTGGTGATGCCATCCAACCATCTCATCCCCTGTATTAATAGTATAGCAGAGAAAAAGTCAGCTCGATGGCCTTGAGTCAGTCATGGGACCTCTGTGAGCCTCAGCCTATTCAGATGTAAAGTCTAGATAGCAACTCTTATAAATATGTTATGAAGCTCAGAAGGGAGGTGTGTCAAGGGTATGGAATCATATTCATGAAATAATAGCTAACTCTAATCCTTTTAACATTTTGTAGCTTATGAAGCACCATTGTCTACATCATCCTGCTGAATGAAGACCTGAATGCCTCAGACACTTCTGGCTCCAAGCTTCACGATCTTTAAGGTCTTAGATCAACTGGTATAGTGAAAAGAAAGTGTTCATTTTAAGATAACCTTGATCTTCACTAGGTCATCATTTGTTTTACGCAGTGAAGTAATTCAGTGCGTTGGTCTAGCTCTTGGGGTTATCAAGAGATTGTGTTAATAAGTCTTCTGGCAAGGAGAAGAAAATATCAGTTGTTTTAATGTCTATTCTTTTGTAAAATTAATCAGTTACTTGCTATTTTCCTTAAATAGTTGTTCAGAACACATATAGCCTTGTAAGTCCAGTCACAGACACTAGGTGGCACCATAAGAGCCTCACCTGCACCAGTTCCTGACAATCCAACAGCCCTTTCTCACCATGTACAGCCTGAAAACATGCTAAAGATTTTTAGCACAGAATCTAGGGTGAAACTTAGGGAAATGTTCTTCCTTTTCTGTGTAGAGTGTATATGTTTTCTTTTTAAAACGTTAATCTCCTAGTTTGAATCGTACAGAGAGGAACAAGGCTCTCAGGGCAAACTACAGCCAGTGTGAATCTGGTGAGGAGACTAGGTCTGAATCCCAGTGCTGATGCTTAGCATCTGGTTTTCCGGGAGATGGTCTCTTTCCTGCCCTGTATCTGCCTCTCATTGGATTGCTGGGAGGACCAGACAGAGTCATGTATGAGGACTGCCTTCTGCTTCAATTAGAAACCAAGGTTCTTTTCTGCCTCTGCAGCCCTCCTCTTCCTTGGGAGGCTCCCGCCTTGCACCAGCTCTGGGCCCCTGCTGCCCTGGCCCCTCCCTACTCTTTTCTCAACTGCACGATCCCTTTAAACATTTAAAAGGACTCTGGCATCAGATTTATTTTCAGCTTCCACTCAAACAGCTGAAACTTGCGCTTCTTAGTGTCCCTCACACCAGTGGTCCAGCTCCTCTTCAACAGCCTCACGGTGCAGAGTACCGAGTGGAAGAACACAGGCGTAGACGTGTACTATCACCCTGGTCATAAACAGCTGTGTAGATGTAAAGAACAAACTTTTGGACTCTGTGGGAGAAGGCGAGGGTGGGATGATTTGAGAGAATAGAGTTGAAACATGTATATTACCATATGTGAAATAGATCACCAGTCCAGGTTCTATGCATGAAACAGGGCGCTCAAAGCTGGTGCACTGGGACGAACCTGAGGGATGAAATGAGGAGGGAGGTGGGAGGAGGGTTCGGGATGGGGGACACATATACACCTGTGGCTGATTCATGTCAATGTATGGCAAAACCACTACAATATTGTAAAATAATTAGCCTCCAATTAAATAAATTAATTAAAAGATTCTACTGGCCTAGAAAAACTTTTACTGAAATTGGTAAAATGTTTCAAAAAACAAAAAAATAAAATAAACAGCTGTGTAACCCTGAGCACATCATTAATCCCTCTGAGCATCAGTATTCTAGGGGATGAAAATATCTGCCCACAGGAGAATTAAGAGAATAAGTAGATAAAAAGAGATTTTTAAAAAGATACATTTTTATGATTTTATCTTTTGCATCTTCCACATATGTGACCTCTCCCTGTGACCCAGAGGTACCGCTCTGAAGGGCAAGTGGATGAATGGGTAGACTAGGATTATTAGAGTAAAATGCTCATAAGAGGCATGGTGTAGTTTACTTGTAAAACAGGTATTTCAGTTCAGTCAGTTCAGTCACTCAGTTGTGTCCGACTCTTTGCAACCCCATGGACTGCAGCACGCCAGGCCTCCCTCCCGGAGCTCACCCAAACTCACGTCCATTGAGTCGGTGATGCCATCCAACCATCTCATCCTCTGTCATCCCCTTCTCCTCCTGCCTTCAAACTTTCCCAGCATCAGGGTCTTTTCCAATGAATCAATTCTTCACATCAGGTGCCCAAAGTATTGGAGTTTCAGCTTCAGCATCAGTCCTTCCAATGTAATTGAGAGATAAAACTAAAGGCTTGAGGAAAGTAGGGCTTAGTGATTATGCTAAAATATAGTTTGGAAATAAAACAGGGGAGACCCAGGTTATCCCCACCTCCTGTTGCCCCACCACAACCACAGAGGGTCGTGAGGACCACAGAGGAGGAGCCTCAGAGGAAGCGGGCCGGGAGGGCAGAGGAGCTGGGTTGTCCCCGCATGGTCAGGCCACCCAAGATGGCTGTCCTCTTGCTCTCTGTACATCCCCTGCTTGACCCATCCTTGTGTCACCTCCACCCACTCACCTGACTGCCCTTCCCTCTTCAGTAAATGTCTACGTACTTGCCCCAGGCCCGAACTAGTGATTGCTTTAATCCTTAGGGTAAAGAATCCGCCTGCCATGCAGGAGACCTGGGTTCAATCCCTGGGTTGGGAAAATCCCCTGGAGAAGGGAAAGACTACCCACTCCAATATTCTGACCTGGAGAATTCCATGGACTGTATAGTCCCTGGGGTCGCAAAGAGTCGGACACGACTGAGCGACTCTCACTTTTCACAGTATCTCCACCTTGCTGGCTCATGAAAGGAGTGGTGAGGAGGTGTTCCTCTGCTGGTTTCCCTGGTAACCAATGAGCCAACCTGACATCAGTTCCCCCATTCATTGGTGACCTCCCCTCCCCCCGGGAGTGAAGACAGCTGTCATGTCCAGCCTGCAGGCTGCCACACACACACGGCAGGAGTCACTCCAGGACCTTGCTTCACACAGGTCAGGCCCTCCTTTCCCTTAACACCATTGATGTCTCTGGCACTGAATCCCGGGGGCTTTCTTCAGTCTTTTATTGGTTGTTTAATTTTTTTTTTTGGTTGTGCTGGGTCTTCTTTGCTGCACATGGGCTTCTGTCTAGTTGCAGAGGACAGGGGCTACTCTTCCTTGTGGTGCGCAGGCTTCTCATTGCAGCGCTTGTCACAGAGCACAGCCTCCAGGCACGCGGGCTTCGGTCATTTCGGCACACAGGCTCAGTAGTTGTGGCGCATGGGCTTATGCTCCAGGGCACGTGAAATCTTCCCAGACCAGGGATCGAGCCGGTGTTCCCTGCATTGGTAGGAAGATTCTTATGCACTGTACCACCATGGAAGTCCTCTTTCTTCAGTCTCTGAGCTGGCCAGTACTGGGTTTGCAGGCCTGTGGGGTGTGACAGTTCCCTTTCTAGAGTCCAGCACACACCTAAGCGTGAAGCCACGAAACCTCGGTGCGTTCCTTAACCCCAAAATCAGGGAGACGGAAAAAGTCCACAGCGTATTAATATATTTAGTCAGTTAGTCCTCAGAACAGCCCTACATACCACTATTGCCCACAGTAAGGCCGCAACACACAGCTATCATTGGCCCATTTTACTGAAGAGGAAAGTGACAGGACTTTACTTCAGGCCAGCTGGCTTCCAAGGCCATGCTCTTCTTAACCATCACGTCACACAGCCTTTCAGTAAATGTCAATGCCCTGCACTCACCCCACCCCATCTCTGTTTCAGTGCCAGGGTTAAGAGGTTGAGTTACAGAAGTTAGGCTGCCACGTGTTTCACGCTATTACTATTTATGGTCTGCACTCTGCAGGATCTTCAGGTGTGGTTCATCACCTGTTGTTTCTTCTCTCTTCCCCAAACCCTGCTGCTGCTGCTGCTAAGTCACTTCAGTCGTGTCCGACTCTGTGCGACCCCATAGATGGCAGCCCACCAGGCTCCCCCGTCCCTGGGATTCTCCAGGCAAGAACACCAGAGTGGGTTGCCATTTCCTTCTCCAATGCATGAAAGTGAAAAGTGAAAGTGAAGTCGCTCAGTCGTGTCTGACTCTTAGCGACCTCATGGACTGCAGCCCACCAGGCTCCTCCATCCATGGGATTTTCCAGGCAAGAGTACTGGAGTGGGTTGCCATTGCCTTCTCCACCCCAAACCCTACCATGGACCTAAACCTTCATCATTCTCTGCTGTGCTCACCTGTTTCAATAAACTTGCTTGTGGTTCATGGAGAAAATCAGTGCCATCAGGGGTGGGTCCTCCCAGCTTCTCTCCTTCCCTCAACTAACTTTATCTTCAAGGGCACCCTCTCCTCCCCCTTGGCCACCAGTTTTCCAGGAAGAGATGTCTCTATCTTCCTATTTTAGTCCCTCTTCTCCTTCACCTCCTCCAGGATTTCTCTTGTGTCTCTGTTTCCAACTTCTTCAACCTTCCCCCTCTCTGCTACATCCTTTCAGCATATAAACCAAGTAAGGTCCTTCCTCTCCTTCACAATGTCTCCACCCATAATTGTCCCAGATGTCAGAAATTTCCAGCCACCAGTCCCTGGACTCTTCCTAAGTAGTGTAGAAATTTCACTAATTCATGAAAAAAAATTTTTTGAGAAAATTAGGATAATATAGGGAGTTTCTCATTAAGCTAAAGTAATTAAATTTAAATGACTTTCTTTTGTTCTAATGTTATGACTTTTTTTTTTTTTTTTTAACTGTTCTGATATTCTCTGTATAGGACACCCTCTGTGGGTCCATATCCTCGGATGCAGGGGGCTGACTGTACTGTGCCGTTTTATATAAGGGACTTGAGCACCTGTAGAGTTTGCTATCCTTTAATGAACAGCCCCTTGATGAAAGTGAAAGAGGAGAGTGAAAAAGTTGGCTTAAAGCTCAACATTCAAAAAACGAAGATCATGGCATCTGGTCCCATCACTTCATGGGAAATAGATGGGAAAACAGCAGAAACAGTGTCAGACTTAATTTTTGGGGGCTCCAAAATCACTGCAAATGGTGACTGCAGCCATGAAATTAAAAGACGCTTACTCCTTGGAAGGAAAGTTATGACCAACCTAGATAGCATATTCAAAAGCAGAGACATTACTTTTGCCAACAAGGTCCATCTAGTCAAGGCTATGGTTTTTCCAGTGGTCATGTATGGATATGAGAGTTGGACTGTGAAGAAAGCTGAGCACTGAAGAATTGATGCTTTTGAACTGTGGTGTTGGAGAAGACTCTTGAGAGTCCCTTGGACTGCAAGGAGATCCAACCAGTCCATTCTGAAGGAAATCAGCCCTGGGTATTCTTTGGAAGGAATGATGCTAAAGCTGAAACTCAGTACTTTGGCCACCTCAGGCGAAGAGTTGACTCATTGGAAAAGACTCTGATGCTGGGAGGGATTGGGAGCAGGAGGAGAAGGGGACGACAGAGGATGAGATGGCTGGATGGCATCACTGACTCGATGGACATGAGTTTGAGTGAACTCCAGGAGATGGTGATGGACAGGGAGGCCTGGAGTGCTGCGATTCATGGGGTTGCAAAGAGTCGGACACGACTGAGCAACTGAACTGAACTAAACTGAATGAATATCCTGGAACGAATCCCTCAAGGGTCCCAGGGATGATGGTATACCGTCTATCAGAAGTGGGAAGACTTGGCTTGAGCAATGAAGGAACCCTTTCCCTGTGTTAAGAGAACGAGATTTGGGGCATCATTGTTATTGTGCATAACCTAGCCCAGAAGTCCTCAAGCTTTTTGGTCTCTGAATATCTCTACCCTCTTTACACTCTTATAGAACGATGAAGGACCTGTATTGACTATGTTTCCTTACTTTCTGTACTCTTAATGCTCTGGTGGGGCTTCCCAGGTAAAGAATCCCCCTGCCAATGCAAGAGACACAAGAGACACGAGTTCCTGGGTCTGGAAAATCCTCTGGAGGAGGAACTGGCTACCCACTCCAGTGTTCCATGGACAGAGGAGCCTAATGGGCTACAGTCCACGGGATCAGAAAGAGTCAGACATGACTCAGTGACTGAGTATGCACAATGCTCCAGTGCCTGGGAGCTTGCTGGCCCAGGAGAGACTGTCCCTTTGAGGACAAGCTGATTCCAGAGATAACAAACTCTCCCCTTGAGAATATGCCTTTCATGTGCAAAGTAACCCATCCAAAGCCATATCCTAAGCCCACCACCCCCAACCATGCCCTTTATCCAGCCCATGGTACTCCTATTCTTTGGGTTGTACAGGGATACGCTGTTTTATTGTGAGAGGGTAACAGGCAGGAAGGCCAGGGGTCTCCAAATGGAGGAAATAGCCTGCAAGTGTCAGACATTTTTATCTCTCTTAAGCGGCAGGAGGAAACAAACTAGGATTATTTTTTCCTTCTCTATACAAATTTAAAGGGAGGTTTCTCTTAAAATACTGCGTTGCCATAATGACACCTGGTTTCGCCTAGAGATAACCAATGCCTTTTTCTTATGGAAATGTTCGTCTTAAGCTATGCTAATGTACTATGCCTTTACCCCAAACTCTGTCTCCAAGTCGGTTCCACCTCTTGTCCCAGAACCTACATGACAAACCAGTATGGATATTGTTCCCCTAATCTATGTAAATGAAACTATTTGTATGGTGGTCTGCCCTTCTTCAAGATTCAAGTTAATCATTTTATGGCCCAGGATAAACCATTTGGGGCCAAGATTATCCCAAAATACATCTTATGGGTGAGGGGCCTGGTGCCATTCTGAATTTTAAGACATTCCTTTCTTTCATTAACAGACTGCTAGTGACTATATAACATCCAGCTGAAGACTAGCAGGGGAGTACTCTTTCTGCCCCCTTCTGATGCCTATGTCAGAAGCTTTCTCTATCTCCTTTATACTTCAATAAAACTTTATTACACAAAAGCTCTGAGCGATCAAGCCTCGTCTCTGGCCCCGGATTGAATTCTTCTCCTCCGGGGGCCAAGAATCCCGGTGTATTCGCGTGATTCAACAACAACCTTTCAATTGCACCTCACATATACTGCCTTTTTTTTTTTTTTAAACAAATGGAAGGCTTGTGACAAACCTGCATTGAGGAAGTCTGTTGGTGCCATTTTCCTAGCAGTTACTTTTTTAAAAAAAGACTACTTTTTTAAAATATAACACTATATAGTAAAGTAATGCTCAAAATTCTCCAAGCCAGGCTTCAGCAATACGTGAACTGTGAACTTCCAGTTGTTCAAGCTGGTTTTAGAAAAGGCAGAGGAACCAGAGATCAAATTGCCAACATCTGCTGGATCATGGAAAATGCAAGCGAGTTCCAGAAAAACATCTATTTCTGCTTTATTGACTATGCCAAAGCCTTTGACTGTGTGGATCACAATAAACTGTGGAAAATTCTGAAAGAGATGGGAATACCAGACTACCTGACCTGCCTCTTGAGAAATCTGTATGCAGGTCAGGAAGTAACAGTTAGAACTGGACATGGAACAACAGACTGGTTCCAAATAGGAAAAGGAGTACATCAAGGCTGTATATTGTCACCCTGCTTATTTAACTTATATGCAGAGTACATCATGAGAAATGCTGGGCTGGAGGAAGCACAAGCTGGAATCAAGATTGCTGGGAGAAATATCAATAACCTCAGATATGCAGATGACACCACCCTTATGGCAGAAAGTGAAGAAGAACTAAAAAGCCTCTTGATGAAGGTGAAAGAGGAGAGTGAAAAAGTTGGCTTAAAACTCAACATTCAGAAAACGAAGATCATGGCATCTGGTCCCATCACTTCATGGGAAATAGATGGGGAAAAAGTGGAAACGGTGTCAGACTTTATTTTTTGGGGCTCCAAAATCACTGCAGATGGTGACTGCAGCCATGAAATTAAAAGATGCTTACTCCTTGGAAGGAAAGTTATGACCAACCTAGATAGCATATTGAAAGCAGAGACATTACTTTGCCAACAAAGGTCCATCTAGTCAAGGCTATGGTTTTTCCAGTGGTCATGTATGGATGTGAGAGTTGGACTGTGAAGAAAGCTGAGCACTGAAGAATTGATGCTTTTGAACTGTGGTGTTGGAGAAGACTCTTGAGAGTCCCTTGGACTGCAAGGAGATCCAACCAGTCCATTCTGAAGGAGATCAGCCCTGGGTATTCTTTGGAAGGGATGATGCTAAAGCTGAAACTCCAGTATTTTGGCCACCTCAGGCGAAGAGTTGACTCATTGGAAAAGACTCTGATGCTGGGAGGGATTGGGGGCAGGAGGAGAAGGGGACAACAGAGGATGAGATGGCTGGATGGCATCACTGACTCGATGGACGTGAGTCTGAGTGAACTCCGGGAGTTGGTGATGGACAGGGAGGCCTGGAGTGCTGCAATTCATGGGGTTGCAAAGAGTCGGACACGACTGAGCGACTGAACTGACCTGACTGATTGTACACTTTAATAGACTGCACAGTCTACTCATACACAGTATAGTGTAAACGTGACTTCTATATGCACTGGAAACCAAAAAATGTATGTGACTCACCTTATGGCCACATTTGCTTTACTGTAGCGTCTGGAACCAAACCTACAGTATTGCTGAAGTCTGCCTATATTCACCTTTCCTAATCACCCAGGGCAAGACACAGGAAACCCCAGGACAGTGCCTACACCCTAGAACATGGGAATTACTCAAATCAGCCAACCCAAAACCTGCTTACCCTGCCTTGCCTGTTCCTTTCTACAGAAACCACCATGAGACTCCCAGTGATGATTTCCCCTCACTCCTTCGACAGCCCGGTATGACAGTGCAGGCCTCCTACTCTTAGGAACAGACTTCCCTTTCAATGACAGTCATCGACTGAACTAACCATACCTGAGTAATAACGAAGTCTACATTTTGAAACAGGACCCCAACTGACTTTTGTTTATGTGGATTCTCTATGTTGATATTTACTGTTTTAGATATTAAAACTGAGAAAATGCAAAAATACCTAAATGAATCCATTATACTTTAGCATAGTAACATCTTAATGCAAAAAACTATGTTTTCCAAAACAAAAAAATAACTGTGGGAAGAGTAGCCCTATTTCAGTTTTTGCAATTCTCTTTAATGTATAACTGAATATAATGCAGCTGGATTTGGGGGCCTGCTTCTGCATTCAAAGAGCAGCATTATCACATTGTGGAAAATTCCACCATATATTCATGAGCGATTGAGAATAAAAAAGGCAAATAATATTTTAGCATTTAATCATCTATTTTGAAATTGACCTCATCAGATCAGATCAGTCGCTCAGTCATGTCCGACTCTTTGCGACCCCATGAATCGCAGCACGCCAGGCCTCCCTGTCTATCACCAACTCCCGGAGTTCACTCAGACTCACGTCCATCGAGTCAGTGATGCCATCCAGCCATCTCATCCTCTGTCGTCCCCTTCTCTTCCTGCCCCCAATCCCTCCCAGCATCAGGGTCTTTTCCAATGAATCAACTCTTAAGTGAAAAAGTTGACTTAAAGCTCAACATTCAGAAAACGAAGATCCGGTCCCACCACTTCATGGGAAATAGATGGGGAAACAGTGGAAACAGTGTCAGACTTTATTTTTCTGGGCTCCAAAATCACTACAGATGGTGACTGCAGCCATTGACCTCATAGACCCGCTGAAAAGGTCCCCAGACCACACTTTGAGAATGCTGCTGGTGCTAAGTCACTTCAGTCGTGTCCAAGTCTGTGTGACCCCATAGACGGCAGCTCACCAGGCTCCCCCATCCCTGGGATTCTCCAGGCGAGAACACTGGAGTGGGTCACCATTTCCTTCTCCAATGCATGAAAGTGAAAAGTGAAAGTGAAGTCGCTCAGTCGTGTCCAACTCTTAGCGACCCCATGGAATGCAGCCTTCCAGGCTCCTCCATCCATGGGATTTTCCAGGCAGGAGTACTGGAGTGGGGTGCTATTGCCTTCTCCATTGAGAATGCTAACCTAGACAATATTGACTAATACAAACAAGTTCTTTAGAATTCCTGATGCTGGCCTCCCCCCACCCCCAGCCTGGCCCAGCCCAGGCTTGGAAGCCTGACATGGGGCTCAGAACTCTTATTCCCACTGAAGGACCTCTGCAATATAATTATTATCCAGTTTGTGAGTTGCCCACCCAGGGTTGGGGGTCAGTCTTTCCTGGTGGGCCAGTGGTAAAGAATTCCCCTGCCAATTCAGGAGACCTGGGTTCCATCCCTGGGTCAGGAAGATCCCCTGGAGGAGGAAATTCAGGAGGAAATACCAGAGGAGCAACCCACTCTGGTATTCTTTCCTGGAAAATCCCATGGACCAAAGAGCCTTGCAGGCTGTAGTCCATGGGATTGCAAAGGGTCAGACATGACTGAGCAACTGAGCACACGCACACCCGGGGTGGCGGGGGTGTGTGTGTGGGATTTAATTACATTACGAGTCCATCCCTCCTACCTGTCTCACTGTGGTTCCTTCTTTAGGTCTTTAATTGTAGAAGATCTTTTCTGGGACGCCCTTCATCAGTGGTTGTTCTCAGATAGTTGTGATTGTGGTGTGCTTGTGAGAGGAGGTGAGCTCAAGGTCTTTCTGTTCCACCGTCTTGGCTGCTCTCCTTTTCCTCATCTTAAAAGGCCACCAATCCTACAGGATTAGGGACCCACACTTACAACCTCATCTGACCTTAATCACCTCCCTCAAGGCCCTATCTCTAAATATAGTCACACTGGGCATAGGACTTCAACCTATGAATTTCAGACTGGGGTGCGGAACACAATTCAGTCCATAACAGGAGGTGAAAATTGAAAACCGAGATTGTGAGGGAAAAACAACAAAGCTAAAGAAAGAGGTGAAGCAACGTGCTATAATGTGTTACCAGGCTGGCTACTACTTCATATAAAACTTCAGAAAAACAAAAACAGGCTGGTAAATGTATGGCAAATTGGGCTCTTCCAGAAGGACTGCAAGAAAGAATCCCATCTTGGACTATTCTGTGGTAGGAAGATGCTACTTGCCTGAGTCCCTGCCCCAACCCCCATCTCCTATTTCCTATTAGTCAAGCTTCACCCCCATGGAAAGCTAACTCAACACATCACTGGGTGGTGTCAGCAAGCCTTTCGGTGCATGCAGGATGGCTAGATTCCATTCTGTGTGATGTAGCATTTCATCCAAGCCCAGAAGTTAGGGAGGGATACAGCCTGTGAGATTCCAGGCCTGGGGCATTTTAGTCAGACCAGCCAGCCCAACAACTGCTGCAAAAGTGGTGGTGGAGGGGGTGCAGCCTAGGAGTTAGAAGCAAGTGTCAGCTGAGACAGAGATGTCTGATGCAGTAATTGACATCTGTAGAAGATTCAGAACTACTACTACGCTGTTCTAAGTACAGAGGTGGCTATCCTAAACTCACATTTCCCGAATGGATCACAAACCTGAAGGTCATTGAGAAAGTGCATTTTGATAGTCATGGAAAATCCTGTTGTTCTTCAGTCGCTAAGTCATGTCCGACTCTTTGTGAACTGCAGCACACCAGGCTTCTCTGTCCTTCACTATCTCCCGGAATTTGCTCAAACTCATGGCCAGTGAGTCTGTGATGCATTGCAAATGAAGTGTATTAAAAATATTACACCAGGGCTTCCCTGGTGTCTCAGATGGTAAAGAATCTGCCTGCAATGCAGGAGACCTGGGCTTGATCCCTGGGTTGGGAAGATCCCCTAGAGGAGAGCTTGACGACCCACTCCAGTAGTCTTGCCTGGAGAATCCCCATGGACAGAGTAGACTGGCAGGCTACATCCATGGGGTTGCAAAGAGTCAGACATGACTGAGTGACTAAGCACAATGAAAATATTTAATAACCAAATAGTATAATTCATCCAATTTGAACAGAGGAGTCTTAGCCTTTAATAAATGTTATGTTTGATATCCTCCATATCCAACTGTTAATACTGGTTACTACATTGTATCCTTCAGATTTGTTTAAAAACCAATGGAGTAAGTTACACTATAGTTTTTCTCATGAAATATGAAATTTATCAGATGGCTGTGAAATAAGTGTGAGAACTCAAGATATATTCAGAATGGCAGTCAAATTGACAGCTGTCTTATCTTGTCCAACTAATTTTTAATTGAAGTGACACTGGAAAGTGCCTTGGGAGATGACATGGCTTATGCTTATTACAAGACCACTATGCTCTTGCTATTTTAAAGAACAAAAATATATGAGCTCTACTACTTGACACTCAATAGTAAGATTGAGTCATGATTGCCTACCATAGTCTTAAACCCTGAACTGTGGAACATCTTCATTGCTGTTGAATCTTTTTGAGTTTTCAGATTTTTTTTTTCCTGTAGTATTCATTGTTAGATTCAAGGTTTATCACGTGACTTGTCATGCACATGTGTGTCTTTGTGTGTATTTTGTATTTAGGGAGTAGAGTGGTTATTTCAAGTGGCTTATAGAAGAGCAGGCATGCTCAGCTGACAATATTAAAACTTCCACAGGATTGAAAAATAGGTATATAAGTTGTCACCTCCAAAACAAACTGGAGTCATTGACAGAATCAACAGGGATAGCCAGGATGGTGTAGCCATGGGAGCAGCATTCCCAGAGGCATCAGCAGCTATAAAGCATTACCTGCAAATTCCGTGAACAAGAGGCAGAGAATTAAGATGATGGTTCTGATGGCCAGAAGTCACACAAAACTCTGAGATCCACACAAAGTACATCATGTCTCCTCGATTAGAAATTAGTTCTTTTACTGATACCCAAGCACCCATGCGAAGAGAGAGCCAGCTCATTGGAGAAGAGCCTGATGCTGGGAAAGATTGACGGCAAAAGAAGGGGGGCGGCAGAGAAGGAGGTGGTTAGATAGCATCACCAACTCGATGAACATGAATCTGAGTGAACTCCGGGAGATGGTGAAGGACAGGGGAGCCTGGTGTGCTGCAGTCCATGGGGCTGCAAAGAGTTAGATATGACTTAGCGACTGAAAAACAACAACAAGCACCTATGATCTCCAAATATCAGCCTACAGCCCCATCTTCCCTACCAAGTTCCAGACCATATATTCCACCTCAAAATTCTACTTCAAAATTCTCATGCCTCAAACCATGTCTATCAGAAGTCTCACCATTGCTTCATATTTCCTATCTTTGTTGATGATATTGCAATCCATTTGTTCTCTCTAAGTTAGCCATTTAATTCATCCTTTCAAAGGTGTTTTTTGGTGATATGCACTGGGTACATAACAGTAAACACAGCAAAGTCCCTTCCCTTATGAATCTTGCTTGTGTTGGTGAAATGGACTATAGCTAAAATATGCAGGTGTGTGTGTGTGTGTGTGTGTGTGTGAGAGAGAGAGAGAGAGACAGAGACAGAGAGTGTGAGTAGCAAGCTCTCTGGGAAACAAAGCAGAGTAAAGAGATAGTGAATGATAAAATATGCTATTTTATATAAGTTATCAGAAAAATCCCAGTATTATTAAATTCCTGTCTCATCCTTGCCTCCTATATCCAACTGGTCATTAAGGCGAGTCATTGATCCCCCTGCCTGTGCTGTCTCTCCTCCGTCTCATTCCATTTTCCATGCTTCCATCCGAGTCATTCTTTAAAGTTCAGATGGCTGTTTGCATTCACTATTATTGACGTGACAGTCACAGGTTCATCCATCCTACCTTCCAAACCACAACTATCACTCTTCAGTTACCCGTGGGAAATAATTTCTCCATCTAGGTGGTTCCAAACGTCAATAGGTATAAAACAGCTTTATCAAGATTTGTTTTCCATTAGTCTCTTCATTATAATGTGGTCTCCTTCTAGTAAAGAGTGTACCATAATTCTTTGTGTCCCCACACCTGACCTGGTTCCTAGCCCAGAGTTAGTAATGAGCATATATTTGTTTGGTTTATTTGAAGTACAAAAAATATTAAAATTAAATGTTCTTCTTCTTTCAATAGAAGCTAGCTCTGGCAGAATTTCAGAGCGTCTAGTTGTTACCTGACTATCCAAGTCTTTATAATCGTGGCCCTTGGTGACATTCCAACAGAATGATATTATCTACTCCACCAGATGATACAAAATTTTTTTCTCCAGGTGTCATAATAATTCCTAGTGAGTCCTTCCCAGAACTTGGCTCTGTGAACTCCAGGTGAGCTTTTGTTCACCTGCTCTGAAATGTCTGACAAATGAGTGGAGGTTGACGGAGCCCATGTTTTCATAAGGCTCTCATCTTTCTGACATTATGTAGGGCAGGTTAGTGACTGAAGTGGTAACTTGACTGAGAAGACTTCTATGTGAAGATTTTTGTTGTAGACTGTGACTTGTCCATAACCCAGTAATGAACAATGGTTAAAGAAATAAACCAAAACACCAAAACAAAATAAGACAAAAACTCTTGCTTTACTGTAATGCTGATGAGACCGGCAGAGAAAAGTTCAAAGTCAATTCTAATCATTCAGATAGCATCCTCAAAAGATGGAAAATTAATTAAAGTTGCTGTTTACTATCTTCTAAAGATCATAATGACATCAAAAATAGAACTCAGGTCTTCTGACTCCCTCTAAATATTTATTTTTAATATAAATCTACATAAGAATTATTTGGATAGCATATACAAAGTACTTCACATGACCCAGTTATGACTTTAAGAAACCAGGGGGAAACATTTTGAAAGCTACATAAATTAAGAGTGAATTTCAGATGTTTGTAAATTAAACTATTATATCTCACTTCTGTTCAAAAAATAAGCATTGAAACATAAGTATTAATAAATATCATTTACCCTTATGAACAAATTAAATTTTGAATGCTTGAATGATTCTTCAATTGATAAGAATTATTGATTTTTAGCAGAAGGAAGAATATTTTGTTAACTGAAGCATATAATGGAAAACTACCAATGTAGGGAAGATATATTTTTAGCTCAGGGTTATGAAAGAAGGTATTTTTTCAACTCAGGGTAAGTATTGGATAAATACTGTATTTGAAACTTTTTAAAATTAATTTTTTTTGATGTGTAGTTGATTTATAACATTTTAAAAAATTTCTCCTATGTAGCAAATGATTCAGGTATTATATAATTAAGTTTTATATATATTATTCTTTTTTTATTATAGATTATTAAAAGATATAGAATATGTTATTTATACACCATATATTATATGTGTGTGTTATATATATATATTTATAATGAAAAAGAATATGGTTGTTTATGCAGTAAATACTTGTTCTTTATCTATTTTATATATGATAGTTTGTATCTGCTAAACCCACACTCTTAATTTATCCCTCTCCCATCCCCTTTCCCCTTTGGTAACCACAGGTTTGTTTACTATGCTGGTAAGTCCGTTTCTGTTTTGTAAATAAGTTCATTTGTATTATATTTTAGATTCCACATGTAAATGACATCATATATTTGTCTAAAGAGCCTCTTGATGAAAATGAAAGAGGATAGTGAAAAAGTTGGCTGAAAGCTCAACATTCAGTAAACTAAGATCATGGCATTTGGTCCCATCACTTCATGGGAAATACATGGATAAACAATGGAAACAGTGTCAGACTTTATTTTTGGGGGCTCCAAAATCACTGCAGATGGTGATTGCAGCCATGAAATTAAAAGACGCTTACTCCTTGGGAAAAAAGTTATGACCAACCTATATAGCATATTAAAAAGCAGAGACATTACTTTGCCAACAAAGGTCCATCTAGTCAAGGCCATGATTTTTCCAGTAGTCATGTATGGATGTCAGAGTTGGACTGTGAAGAAAGCTGAGAGCCGAAGAATTGATGCTTTTGAACTGTGGTGTTGGAGAAGACTCTTGAGAGTCCCTTGAACTGCAAGGAGATCCAACCAGTCCATCCTAAAGGAGATCAGTCCTGAATATTCATTGGAAGGACTGATGTTGAAGCTGAAACTCCAATACTTTGGCCATCTGATGGGAAAAATTGACTCATTTGAAAAGACCCTGATGCTGGGAAAGATTGAAGGTGGGAGGAGAAGGGGATGACAGAGGATGACGAGGTCGGATGGCATCACCAACTCAATGGACATGAGTTTGAGTAAACTCCAGGAGTTGGTGATGGACAGGGAGGCCTGGCGTGCTGCAGTCCATGGGGTCACAAAGAGTCGGACACGACTGAGCGACTGAACTGAACTGACTGATAATGTCTTTCTCTGTTGGGCTTGCTCACTTAATACAATAATCTCTAAGTCCACCGATATTGCTGCAACTGGCATTATTTTATTTTTTATGGCTGAGTAATATTCCATTGTGTTTTCTTTTTCCATTTATCTTTATCTGTTCTTTTGGTGGACACTTCAGTTGCTTCCACATCTTGGTTATTGTAAATAGTGCTGCTGTGAACATTGGGGTGCATTTGTCTTTTCAAATTCGACTTTTCATCTTTTCCAGATATATGCCCAAGAGTGGGGTTACTGGATCATATGGTAATTAAATTTTTTAGCTTTTAAAGGAACCTCCATACTGATTTCCAGTGTCTGCACCAATTCACATTCCCACCAATGGTGTAGAAGGGTTCCCTATTCTCCATACCCTCTCCAGAAATTATTTGTAGACTTCTAAAATGAAGGCTAAATCTGACTGGTGTGAGGTGATATCTCATTGTAGTTTTGATTTCCACTTATCTAATAATTAGTGATGTTAAACATATTTTCATGTGGATGTGTTCCCCATCCTGAACCCTCCTCCCTCCTCCCTCCCTGTACCATCCCTCTGGGTCATCCCAGTGTACCAGCCCCAAGCATCCAGTATTGTGCATCGAATCTGGACTGGTGACTCATTTCATATATGATTTTATACATGTTTCAATGCCATTCTCCCAAATCATCCTACCCTCTCCCTCTCCCACAGAGTCCAAAAGACTGTTCTACACATCAGTGTCTCTTTTGCTGTCTCGTATACAGGGTTATTGTTGCCATCTTTCTAAATTCCATATACATGCATTAGTATACTGTATTGGTGTTTTTCTTTCTGGCTTACTTCACTCTTTATAATAGGCTCCAGTTTCATCCACCTCATTAGAACTGATTCAAATGTATTCTTTTTAATGGCTGAGTCATACTCCATTGTGTATATGTACCACAGCTTTCTTATCCATTCATCTGCTGATGGACATCTAGGTTGCTTCCATGTCCTGGCTATTATAAACAGTGCTGCCATGAACATTGAGGTACACGTGTCTCTTTCAATTCCATTTTAAAAAATTTCCAGGATATGCAAATCTTACAGACAAGAAGTAAATTCCTGGTTTCTAGAGGCTTAAGAGAGGGGTTTTGTGAGGCTTATTTGGAAGTAATAAAAATATTTTAGAATTAGATAGTGGTGATAATTCTACAACTTTGCAACTACACTAAAATCTACTGAATTAAACACTTTGTACATTAAATTTGCCTTAAATAATAACAAAGATGTAATTTAAAAAATAGTCCTTACAATGTTTATAAAGGGAAAAAAATTATAAATAAAACTATTGTTAGTATAGTCATTGGTAATAGAATTCCAGAAGAAAATATATATCAGAATTGTTGAAGACCATCCTCTGACCTGGCTTGCCTGGTGGCTCAGCAGTAAAGAATCCACCTGCCAGTGTAGGAGACAAGGGTTCAGTCCCTGGGTTGGGAAGATCCCCCTGAGAAGGAAGTGGCAACCCACTCCAGGATTCTTGCCTGAAGAATCCCATGGACAGAGGTGCCTTGCAGGCTACAGTCCATGGGATCACAAAGAGTCAGACACAACTTAGCAACTAAAACCAACAGCAATCCTGACCTATTCACCTCATGACAAATAGGTTCAGCACCAGGGACAGCTCCCTATGCGTGCCATCTTTTCAAAGGTAGCTTACAAAAGGCTACCAAAATCCTGTAAAAGTTTCCTAACAGTGACATTTCTCCTCTGCTTTTCTTCTTTTCAACACTGCCATATGGCAGTTATGCTTGCCTTTATTTTTACATTTTTGAGAGCAGTTGACCAGAACGCCAAGGATCAGATATTTCATTAATCCACTTAGCAAAATATATTGACTGTTATGTGCCAGGCATTCATTCAACATGAGATCTTAGACAAGTCACTTGCCTCTGTTAACTTCTTATCTAACATTTGTGAATAATTACATATGCATGATATACTAAGACAATTTGTGAAATAAATCATATGACTTGTTTTCATGAAAGATGTTTTTATTACTGAATTACTTCTCTTTCCAAGGAAACTGCATCACTCTGAGCAGTCACACACAGGAGCCCCAGTCATTCTGAGAAGCTGGGAGATGGATCTTGAGTTCAAATATTTTCAAAAGCAAAATCTTCCCATTTACATTCCATGATGATTCTTTCCTTAACCCCTTTTTCTTCAGTGATTTTCTTCAGCTATAAGCCCATCTGCAAGACAGCTATCCTTCCATGGTGCACAGAATCTCATCAGTATTCTTCTTTTCCTTAATGAAATCCCATCTGCCTCTACTCTTCTTTGAGGTTTAATTTAAATATGCTGTATCATTTCATATCACCCAGCAACATTTATTATGTTTATAATATCTTTTTTCCAAATGTATTAATGTGGTTTCTTTCTGGTGGTTCCTTTAGAGTCTTTATTTAAAAAAAAAACCAACCCATAATAATTAATATATGTTGTTGTTCAGTTGCCAAGTCGTGTCTGACTCTTCCCAACCAAATGGACTGCAACAGAGCAGGCTTCCCTGTCCTTCACCATCTCCCGGAGCTTACCCAAGTTTATGTCCATTGCATCAGTGATGCCATCCAACCATCTCATCCTCTGTCATCCCCTTCTCCTCCTGCCTTCAATCTTTCCCCGCATCAGGGTCTTTTTCAGTGAGATGGCTCTTCTCATGAGGTGGCCAAAGTATTGGAGCTTCAGTTTCAGCATCAGTCCCTCCGGTGAATATTCAGGGTTGATTTCCTTTAAGACTGACTGGTTGGATCTCCTTGCAGTCCAAAGGACTCTCAAGAGTCTTCTCTAACACCACAGTTCAAAAGCACCATTCTTTGGTGCTCAGCTTTCTTTATGGCCCAATTCTCACATCCATACATGACTACTGGAAAAACCATAGCTTTGACTAGATGGACCTTTGTTGGCAAAGTGATGTCTCTGCTTTTTAATATGCTGTCTAGGTTGGTCATAGCTTTTCTTCCAAGGAACGAGCATCTTTTAATTTCATGGCTGCAGTCATCATCTGCAGTGATTTTGGAGCCCAAGAAAAGAATGTCTGTCACGGTTTCCATTGTTTCTCCATCTATTTGCCAGGAAGTGATGGGACCGGGTGCCATGATCTTAGTTTTCTGAATGTTGAGTTTTAAGCCATCTTTTTCACTCTCCTCTTTCACTTTCATCAAGAGGCTCTTCAATTCCTCTTTGCTTTCTGACATAAGAGTGGTATCATCTGCATATCTGAGGTTATTGATATTTCTCTTGGCAATCTTGATTCCAGCTTGTGCTTCATCTAGCCCATTATGTTGAATGTTATGTATACTCCCATTTCCCTTATAACAGTATAATTCCATTTCCCCTTCCATTCTTTGTGCTGTCATTATTATACATTTTATTTTTGCCTAAGCTATGAACCCAATGTGTTTGTTATTTTTGCTTTATATAATTACTCTCAGAAGAAATTTTAAAATAAAAATACTTTTGTATTTACCCACATATTTTCCATTTCTTGTACTTCTCATTCCTTTGTACAGATCCAAGTCCCCATCTGGTTTTATTTTTCTTCTATCTAAAGAATATTCTTTAACATCACTTACACAGTGGTGCTAAATGGTAAAGCCTCTCAGCTTTTGTTTGTCTTAGTAAGTCTTAATTTCACTTTAAGGTGAAATTTTTAAAGAAGATGCTTGCTGGATACAGAAGTCTATGTTGACAGTATTTTTTTACTCTACAATTTAAAGATGCCGAACCATTGTCTTATGACTTGTATCATTTATGGAATCTGCTCTCATTCTTGGAGAAGGCAATGGCACCCCACTCTAGTACTCTTGCCTGGAAAATCCCATGGATGGAGGAGCCTGGTAGGCTGCAGTCCATGGGGTCGCTAAGTCCGACATGACTAAGCGACTTCACTTTCTCGCATTGGAGAAGGAAATGGCAACCCAGTCCAGTGTTCCTGCCTGGAGAATCCCAGGGACAGGGGAGCCCGGTGAGCTGCCATCTATGAGGTCGCACAGAGTCAGACACTGCTGAAGAGACTTAGCAGCAGCAGCAACAGCTCTCATTCTTCTCTTTATTCCCCTGTACATCATGCGCCTTTTTCCTCTGGCTGATTTTAAGATTTTTCTCTTTATCACTGTCTTTCAGAAACCCAATTTTGATGTGCTCTGATGTGTGTGTGCGTGTGCGTGTGCGTTTATGCTACCTGGGGTTGCTTAAGGTTCTTAGATTTGTGAGTTCATAGTTCTTTTTTTTTTAATTAAATTTTGCATTTTTCAGCCATTATTTCTTCATATATCTTTTTGTCTCCTTCTCCTGCCAATAGACACTTTTCTTGGACTCTAATTAACCACTTAATGTGTTAAGTAGTGCACCACTTGATACTATTCCCAGATCACTGAGGTCTTATTTATCTGTTTTATGTTTCAGATTGTGTTGTTTGTATTGATGCATCTTCAAGTTCACTGATCTTTTCTTTTCCCATGTCTAAGCTGCAGTTAGTCCCATCCAGTGTATTTTTCCAATTCAGATATCTTGATTTTCATTTTTAGAAGTTCCATTTGGATCTTTATGTCTTCACTATCTCTCCTGACTATATTCCTATTATTTAAAGATCCTTAAACATGTTGAACATATTTGTAATAGTTATTTCAATGTCTTTGCATCCTAATTACACCATCTCTGTCATTGCTGGGCCTTTTTCTATTGATTATTTTTCTTTTTCTGGTTATGTGGTCTTATTTCCTGATCTTTTGCATGTCTAGTAATTTTTTTGGATGTTGAACATTGGGTTGTTAGGTCATTGAACATCTTTACTTCCCTATCCTCTTTTTGAAAAAATGTTGGTTTTATCCTGAAAGGTTATATAGTTACATAGGTGTGACCTCTGGGTCTCCTGAACAGTCACTTTGGATGCTGGGTGTCTTGAAGGCATAATCTGAAAGATCCATAGCTTGACCTTGATCTGAAAAATCCTTGGTAAGAGATTCATAAAATCCTCTCTCTGAGACCAAAGAGTTGCTGTGAGGGGATATGGAATTGAGTTTGCCTGCAGTTGCATGGAGGGACCAAACGTGTGGCTGGCTGCTGAGAAACAGAATGCTCCTGTAAAGACAAGTGGCTGTCAGACAGTGGATCATTAATCACAAAGGCAGTAACTCAGTGTGATACTTGATTCTCTCTGTGACAAGGACTTGACAGGTTTCTGGTCTGCCACATGGATGATGCTGAACTCCCTGGTCCCTGTTAGGATACCATGGCACTGAAGACAGCATCTTCTTAGGACCATCAGCCTACAAATAGCAACTCTGAAGCACTGCTACATTTATTGAAGTAGCTATTCCTCATCACATATTTGATTATATTCCTGAAATGTATAGAAGTTATTACATGGTTTTATGTTGAGAGACTCCTTTCCAGGTCATATTTGAAGAAGCCTATTTTGTTTCACTCATTTGAAAATGCTTTTGGTTACAATTTTTCATCATTGCCCTGTGTTCAGTACAATAGCTGACTTTGAAAATCTCATCATCTGGGGATGATTTAAGAGGAAAGCAAGGGAGATAGCTTGGAACTATTTCAAATCATGTCACCGTATATATTTACTTCTTCCTGAGCTGGGTAAGTAAGTAACTATGGGTTTAACACCAACAGTATCTGTCTTATAAGATGTTTGCTTCTTCCCACATGGATATTCAAGTTGGTGTCTGAGGTTATTAAAATGAAGCTTTAAGTCTGACTGCTCTTGTTATTGTGATTTTTACAGCATTCTTCAACACATTCACCCATTCTGTTAGGTCTTGCCAATCATTAGCTCATAGAAACTATTTCCTCTTCTGTCTCTCTGTTTTTAAGCCCAACTTACCTTGGCTTAGTTTAGTTGTTTTGTTAACCTGTGAAATGTAGGTAAGTTTAATGCCTCCAGCACAGGTTGGTCCAGAAATAGATTTCATGGATATTCACTTACTACAGCAAGCTATCTTTTCTGATATTCACCACGAGGCTCTTCAAAGACTTCCCATTGTTGTTATTTACTTAATGTCTAGGAAGCCACAAACGTGAGCTGACCAATGAGAACAACCAGCAGGTTTACCCTTCTGTGGTCCTGGGTTCTCTGCGCTGTCCCCTGGCTCCAGGCCATATCTTAACAAATATCCTGTAGAAACAATAAGAGGTGGGGGCGGCAGGAGGGGAGAACTTCCCTGGTGGTCTAGTGGTTAAGAATCCTCCTGCCAATGCAAGGGACATGGGTTCGATCCCTGGTCTGGGAAGATCCCACATGTTGTAACTGAGACCTTGTGCTGTAGCCACTAAGCCCCCATGCCGCAACCAACTACTGAGCTCGTGTGCTGCAGCTACTGAAGCCTGCGGGCTCCAGAGCCCGGGCTCCACAAGAGAAGCGCTGCAACGAGAAGCCTGTGTTCCCTGACTAGAGGAAGCCCGTGTGCAGCAACAAAGAGCCTGGCACTGCAACAGAGACCCACCCAGTCAACCACAAATGACAGATTATTTTTTTAAAGAAGCATAGGGAAAACAATATCTCATTAAACATTAACCTGTGGTAGAGCTGTTGGGAATTCTGTGTGTGGGGTGCCAGGCAATCAGAGTTGACCTTGGTGCTTATGCTTAAGAGTGCAGAAGCCAATTTCCACTGCCGGTAAGAATTTACTATCCAGGGCACAAAGAGAACAACAAATTAAGGAAGTCGTCATGGAACCTGGAGGAAGCAGACAACGTCAAATTCACCCTTTACAGCATGGAATTCAAGTACCGGAGCCAGAGTACTTTACAGAGCTAGCCAACCGCAGGCCAGAGGTTCGGCGGAAAATGCGCATAGGTGAGGTTTAGAGGACAAAGAACCGTACATCTCTTTCCATCAGAACGCTGCAGAAAAGCTCAGCAGACTTCAGGTCTTGTTTCTAAAGCAGCACGTGTGTGTCTTCTCAGCTATTTATCTAGACAGATCAATAGCAACAAACCTGCAGGTGAAGGGATTACTCTGGATGCCTGTAACTTTTTTTCCTATCTCCCTCCAACCACTGAGAAAACTGCCTCATGAGGCCAACCTTGTGTGACTGTCACCCTAGCCTTTGATACCACCGCATTTGTCTTTATTCTCCAAAGAGCTCGTTAACATTTCTGTTAGTGAGATGCTAATTGATTACCAACCTTAATTACTAGGTGCCCTGAATGCCGATTCTTCTGTGCCCCTGAGCTGTGAAAAACTCCATGTGTATTTAATGGCTTGAGGCACGCCCTGATCACACCAAATTCCCAGAAAACGTCAAATTTATGCTGCAGGCACCTGGCCCCCTACCCAGGTCACAGATGATTGTCTAGAGCCGTGCACGTGGTTCATCGGCCATCACAGGTTGAGCCCAGCAGATTCTACTTCTCAGGCTTTTTTAACTCGTGAACTAAGCTGCAGCTTCCCTCAGTGGCAGGAGCAGCCTTGTGTGCCCAAAGAATGAGAGGGAGAGACAGAGGTGAAGACAGACAAAGGGAAGAAGGGAAAGAAAGAATCACTTACAGAGTGAGGCGGGAAATCTGGAACGATGAGACCATCTCTCCGTGACTCATGAGAGATGCAGCTGGAAACTCTAATTCTTGGCTCTCAGGCCCCAGGCGCGCCTTCCAGGAGGACTGGCCGTACTTCCTGTCCTGTTGGTCTGTGGGATTCTCCTTATCAAACTGACTTAAGTGGTTTTCTGTCCTTACCACCAAACAGCTGGAACAGAACCCAGAATATGTTAGAAAACATTTCTTGCATTTCAGGCGGGACTGAGGCTTGGGCAGTATTTCATATTAATCATAAAACAGCAACTGAAGCTCATAAACATTTGTCATTTGCACTAAAACCCCATACAGAATTGAAATTCACAGATATGCTCAAATCTCTTCCCTATTACAGACATTGAATCTGTGCCCTCATTAGCCTGCCATCCACAGGGCCTGTGAAGGCCGAGCAGTGTCTTTCAGATGCGTGAAGACCCTCAGTAACCAAGGCACAAAATGGATGTGTCTGGTGGAGAAGAGCCCTTACAAGCCACCTGATGTTTGAGAACTCTCTCCTATCCCATTTGCCAGCAGAAGTTATTGGCTCTGTGCTGCTGATAAGCTTCCAGGCCTTCATTTTCCCTGATTTCAGTCATGCACGCCAAGGGGTGCGTCCTTCAGCTTCTGACTTTGACAAACACCTGAGCTGGGCTCCGGCGTACCTGCCACGGCTTTGTGGATTCGGGCTGCTATGCCCTTGTGCCCTGTTTGCCACACCAGCCCCACCCTACCCCGCTGCCTCCTACCTGGGACCTGCCTGGAGGCTCTGTGGAGTCCGGGCTGGGGTCAGGCCTCTTCCACAGCAGAGGGAACATGAGACGTGTATTCTCCAGACATCTTAAGGTTCTGTTCGCTCTTAGGAGTCTGTGACCCCAATAAATAATGTTCTTTCGTGAGCCATATTTGTTTAAGAACCTGTTTCTCGATGGAACTAGATGTCGTTGGTTAATTTTAACTTCACTGCAGATAAAATGTTAGCCATACTTGATTTGACCTCTTATGTCTATTGTGGCCATTTCATAGGTCACTCTGACTTGATGAATATGTTGCTGCTGCTGCTAAGTCACTTCAGTCGTGTCCGACTCTGCGTGACCCCATAGACGGCCTCCTACCAGGCTCCTCTGTCCCTGGGATTCTCCAGGCAAGAACACTGGAGTGGGTTGCCGTTTCCTTCTCCAATGCATGAAAGTGAAAAGTGAAAGTGAAGTCGCTCAGTCGTGCCTGACTCTGCTTCTCTCCCCAAGACTCTGTCTAAAAACTTGGTCTCTTCAAGTTTTGGATCAACAAAAAAAGAAGGAAGGAAGGAAGGAAGGAAATCATCACACTATGATTCTTTGCTTCTTGAAGAAGGTTAACAGCTGCACGTGGCTTTCGTTACCAACTTGTTGGTTTGCTATTAGTGTGAGCACTGGTCTAGTCACGGTGATGTAAGACCCACACTCCTTCCCACAGGAGCTTAAAATCCAGTTAAAGAAAGAAATGTGAAGATTCTTGTTAAGCATAAAGAACTGGAATCAAAAGGTGTTTCTTGCTAATTTCTGCTGAGAGAAGGTAGAAACCCATGGAAGCCTTCTCAAAAAGTAGCAAATGTAACTGGGACTGATGACTGATCCAAGGAGCTCTGCCAAGCAGAGGGTCATGACTCAGAAGAGAGACCCCAGCCCCCACGCACCTCTTCAGTCAGGTGTCCTGAGCAAGGCACACACCGGACAACTCCACACAGTGGCCTTGGTTGGCCCAATAGCAAAACAAAACAAAAGCACCGCCCTCTCATGCTGGCAAAATCCCAAACTCCCAGAGAAATAACATCGGAATATATTGATTCTTGCCTGAAACTCCTGTTTTAGTGCGCTCTATAGACCAGTGCCACATTGCAAGCTCTTTCTGCTTGTCCGCAAGAATGTGTACAGGAACTGAGAGCAAGTGTTGAGAAACTCTTATAGCAATCCGATCTCGGTGCAACATTTTACTTTTACAAAAGTGCCCGTCTGCCAAGAATGGGAAATTCAAAAAACGGGTCCATCACCACACTCACCACAGATAGCTTCGCAAGCACTGCTCTGCCACAGTGTTCAAAGAGGAAAAGGCACTTTACTTCCTGCTTTAAAAAGAGAATCGTGTGACATTTCCTCTTCCTGTTCAGTGCGTGGAGTGTCTTCAGTGTGTTTGCATGAAGACAGGGACTCAGGAGGGACAACCAAAAACGCAACTAATAACACAACTGGTCTCACAAGAAGACTGAAGTATCACCTCATCTCTGTTTTTTTTTTTTTTTTTAATTTATAGTGTGATATAGTGTGTGTGCTCAGTCATGTCCAACTCTTGCGACCCCATGGACTGTAGCCTGCCAGAGTTAGGGTTAGGGAAAATTAATTTCTCATTTACCATTTTATGACTAAAATTAAACATAGGTCAAATATACACCAGTGCTGAGCTTTCCCTTTAATCATGCTTAATTGCACCTAAGGCTAGCTCCTGATAAGAGAAACACATATTTATCTTATTTAGCTATAAAATATGAATATTTTATAACATTTTCACCATGTATCACCTCATCTCTGTTTTTTTTTTTTTTAATTTATAGTGTGATACAGTGTGTGTGCTCAGTCATGTCCAACTCTTGCGACCCCATGGACTGTAGCCTGCCAGGCTCCTCTGTCCATGGGATTTTGCAGGCAAGAGTACTGGATGGAGTGGGTTGCCATTTCCTCCTCCAGGGAATCTTCAAGTAAGTCATAAATGTGTCTACTTAGATTCACACACTGAAAGTTCCAGAATATTTGTGCAGCTTTTTAGGTTTTCACCCCCGTTGTCAGTTTGCACCAAGCCCTTCTCACCACCTAGCCCCGGGGCCCTTCCCTCAAAGCTGGTCCAGCAGAGAGGCCAGCACCCACAGGAAGTCCATGGACATGCTGAGAGGTGGACACAAGCTCAGACTGGCAGGTACATGGGGTGGTTCCCCCGTTGTTCCCCAGGTTCTGTCTTTGGGGATGACGGTGAGAACAGAACATGGGACCAGCGAAGTCTCAAGCTTCTGGGTTTGTCCATATGGACATGTTGATGTATGCTAAGGAGCAATGCAGCCAAGTTGTATGCTGTCCATGAAGCCCCCTAATGTTACTGGTTTGACCTTCACTCCACCTTTTCAAACTCAAGGGTGAGCAAAACAGAACAGTAAAACGCTATACTCATAGTTTTAACCACCAACCTGTATTTGGTTCTGTCTAGATGTTCCATCTGAGGTTTTATAAGTTAGAAGCAAGACATATTCTTTGTTTACAAAAAGGCTATTTCAGTGGAAACAATATTTCTGTACTTCAGGAATGCTTCTTAGAACACATCCCATGTTTAAATAAGCTGTTGTTGTTGTTTAGCCTCTAAGTCATGTCTGACTCTTCTGTGACCCCATGGACTGTAGCCCGTCAGGCTCCTCCATCCATGGGATTTCCCAGGCAAGAATACTGGAGTGGGTTGCCATTTCCTTCTCCAGGGGATCTTCCTGACCCAGGGATCAAACCCGTCTAGCATTTAAAAATGGTGCTAATTTATATGTAGTTCCTTCTAATTAGTTTGTTACATTCATCACACAACTGAATTAAAAACAAAAACACCCAATACCTCATCCCTTAAAATCTTCTGTTTTGATGTTTTCCCCCAAACACAGTAACTACTGAAGAGTCTTATATCTTACTTTCATTATTATCATATTTAAATGTTTTTCACAATTTGGTCTTGCCCCTCTATTTAAAGAATTCTTTTCCTACCCTGCCCCATCCCCCAGCCAGTTAAGGATAAACATCATGGGTTGATAACGTGACAAGCTGCCCATGCCATGCTAAGTTACTTCAGTCGTGTCAGACTCTGTGTGACCCCATGGACTATAGCCCGCCAGGCTCCTCTGTCCATGGGGATTCTCCAGACAAGAATACTGGAGTGGGTTGCCATGCCTTCCTCCAGGGGATCTTCCCGACCCAGAGATCAAACCCAGGTGTCCTGAACTGTGGGCAGATTCTTTACCGACTGAGCCACCAGGGAAGCCCAAGGGTTATGAAAACCCATAGATGCAGGTAAGGGCTGTGGAGATCAAGTACTAAAGGCCGTAAAGATCCTGCTTCGTGTGGCTCTCAAGGTATCGCAAAGCCCCTCAGTCTGAGCTCGATACTCTTCAGCTCTTCACCCAGAGGACAAAATGGCAGCAGGCCCAACACTGGCTTATGTGGTACAGGCAGGTGAGTGTCCCCATTACAGACAAATCTAAATGTTAGTTTCATAGACCACAGCATCTAACATACCTCCTTTTTATTTACAGTAAACATATGGAAACATGAGAAAACATTAGCATCAAACATGTTAATAAGTAAGTCATTCTTAGAAGGGGTTTGTAACTTTGAAATAGTATCCCATTAGCCAAGATTTTAAGTTACTCTGTATTTGCCGAAATACAAAACAGGACTAGCAAAGTACCTCCAAAATAAAGACTGCCAAAATAAACTGGAAAAGTATTCCCAAAATAGAGACGACCAGAAGTTAGTGAGCCTGAGTGTTAGTTGTCTACGGTTGCTGTAACACGAACCACAAACTTAGCAACTTCACACGTTTATCATCTCACAGGTCTCTAGGTTAGAGGCCTGACACAGGTTCCACGGGGCTAAAATCAAAGTGTTGGCAGGGCCTCGTTGCTGCCTGAGGCTCTAGGGGAGAACGTGTTCTCTGGCCTTTTCTAGCTTCCAGAGGCCGCCCACGGTCTTTGGCTTGTGGCTCCTTCATGTAACTGCAGTAACGTCCTCCTTGTAGCTGCTGCAATGAACAAAACCGGCTGCCTTGCCTCTGTCTCTCATTGTTCATCGCTTCCTCCTATCTGCCCCCTGACTGATCCTCTCCCAAGTCCCCTCTTCTACTTTAAGGACCCTTGTGATTACGCTGGGCCCACCTGGAGAACCCAGACCACTCTCTCTATTTCAAAGTTAGTGGATTAGTACCTTAGCTCCACCTGTGACCTTATTCTCCTTTGCCGTTTAACCCAACCTATTCACAGGTTCCCGGGATTAGAATACAGATATGGGGGCGGGGGGAGGGGGGGTGGGGCGGGCATGAGTTCTACCTACGCACATTAAATACACATGTAAATACACATTAAATACACCAGTTTAATAATTTTGTGACAGTTCAATAACTGTCATTGAGTTGCCTTAATTTGTAGAATGTATCTTTTTGGTCTATGTAAAACAAACTGACCAGATGCAACAGTTTAAAAAAATAAGTAAAAAGATATAAAACAAATTGTACAACATTACAAAGTAGTGGCTATGTGTATGTATGTGTTTAGATGTGTATATATAAAACTATACATGTATACATGCATGTGAGTATAAACACACACACATGCACAATTTTAAAGTTAATCAAAGGGTTCTGGAAAATCAATATACCACAGAGATTCTTGGGAAGGTAATGCTTATAAAATAAGGCCATGTTTATGAAGATCCCAAATCAGTCAAAGACAAGATTCCTAATGAAGAACATAAAGATTATAGCCAGAAATTCTTTCCCTTTAGTCCTTTTCCCGTAGTCCTTCTCTTCTCACTTTTTTCCTGTTGTTGTTCTTGTTCAAACTAAATGTGCCCTACTGTGTGTGAAGTGACCAGAGTTTCACAAACAAGGGCAAGCCACCAGCCCACAAACCCGTTAGTGCAGCTGCGCTGGAGGAAACCGTGAGAACAGAGGAAAGGCGCCGTGGGGTCCCCTGTCCAGGGTTCCTGTGCTCCTGAGAGGGGGGTCCCGACTCCTTCCCCGGCAGCAATGCTAGCTTTGGTTTTCTAGAAACAGTACTTGCAAGGGTGACTTCTGTCACTGGCGAGAGCTGGTGCCCAGTCCAGCCTGACTTAAAAGACAGGAATGTGGTAGTGGCGGTCGTTCTCGGTCAGCAGGGAGATCTCCGGCCACTCCCTGAGTGACTCCTCTGGGTAGCAGACTTCAAAGTCTCTGGAGTTAAACTTGAACAGTCTGAACACTTTTATCTTTACTTCCAGGGAGTATCCGAGTATAAACATATCAATCTGTGGGGAGGAGATGAAAGAAAGGTCACGGGTGCACATTCCCAAATGCCCGCCTCCCCTCTCCAGCAGAGGGAGAGTGTTCTGAAGCTCGTGAGATGATGGGCTCGTGGCCAGACCCACATGTGAACCGTGTGTGGGTGTGGAATTGGGGACAGACATGGAAGACGTCTGCATGGGAGGCAGGGGACAAACAGAGAAAGGTCTCTGTAGGGGAATCACAGGGCAAGCTGTTTGGAAAAAATATAAAGGAATGCTTGTAATAAGAGTTATCCTGCTTTCCAACTTTTTTAAAAAAATCATTTTAAATGAATTAATTTTTCTTAAAATGTCAGGTAATTTTGAGTACCTCCTAGGAAAGCAAAGCAAAACAAAGCCCCTTTGCTATGGGCATAGAAAAGCATTGTCTGGACTTTCAAAGTTTCAATAACTTCTGTTTACCTGCACTAAGTAACCACATGCTTTCCCAAATGTTATCTCAGTTTGCAGCTGGACTTCCTGCCAGGTAACCTCTATAGTGGGAGAGTCTGCTCCCACCTGAGAGGCAGCGTGAAGGTCAGACAGGTGCCCGGCTCGCTGGCCACCAAGCTGCGAAGACACAGCAGCTGGCATAGGGCAGGAAGGCTTATATCACTCTTCCTGACTGGAGGGCAGTAATACCCACCCACCACCTCTTTGCAGGATTCCCAGGTGGCTCAGTGGTAAAGAATCGCCTGCCAATGCAGAAGACCCAGGTTCGATCCCTGGTCCAGGAAGATTCCCTGCAGGAGGCAATGGCGACCCTCTCCAGTATTCTTGCCTGGAGAAGTCCATGGACAGAGGAGCCTCGTGAGCCACAATCCATGGGGTCGCACAGAGTCGGACGTGACTGAAGCGACTCAGCATGCATGCCACTCTTTGCAGCTGGTTTTATCACTGCTGAGAGTAAACTGCAATCACCTACATGCTGAAGTATTGCCAGCATTGTCCCTCATCAGACACACGATTCTTCTGCCCCGTTTACCTGCTCCAGTCCACATGTGTCGCCAACAGAATTCAGGTGATTCATCATGAAGCTCAAGGGGTCAGATGAGGTTTCCCGGGTAAACAGGAGTCGAAAAAGACTGGGGATGACCTTTTTGGTCTTCATTTGTTCATAAACCTCGGTGACTTGATAGAGCATGATGAACTTCAGGGCCTCGTAAAGTTTACATTCCAGGAGAGCGTCAGAAAAAAGGATGTTGCACATACTTCCTCTCTTGTGATAATCTTTAATTCCACTAAATTCAGTCCACTAGAAACACAGATGTTAAGTGAAACTTAGAAAGGAAAGGTCAATCACACACCATTGCATAATCTTTAAAGTACTTGTAAAACAAACCAGGGATTAATGAGGGGCCCCATTAACTTTTCATTTCATATATTTTGACACTGACTGTTGTAACCCTAAGTATTGATTACTTTTACAACAACAAAGTAGTTTAGATATTTTTTCAAAAATACACTGCCTCCTAGGTAGAATACTAAAGAAATCAGCCTCCTAAAGCTACCTCTAAAGATGCTGGATTACACAAAGGATAGTCCAGTGACAAAGAGTACTAATTAGCATTCTTCACCACTAGCATTCTTCACCACTTCACCACTGGAGTATAAAGCAATCTATGGGTATTTGCTCATTAAATCCTCATAATAACAGTACAGGGTTGAGACTACTCATTTTATTAGTTTTACAGATCAGAAAGCCGTGGCACTGAAATGGCATTTCCCAAGGAGGACTCATTTCAACAATCTAAAATCTGTGTCTAGTAAAAAGCAGGAAAAACTCTTAGTCAAATGATAATATCTGTGCTGTCCCTGAGTTACTAACAGGGTGCATTCCAAAGGGCATCTTCCACTGTCTTGTCTGGACCTCACACCACATTTTTCTAGAAAAACAGAAGTGTGATTGTTAAGGTTGGTTGGCTAGTTAGCTACAACTGGCCTAACAGCCGTGTAGAACAACATTGCTCTCGATCATTACTTGGGAGGAGAACGAAGAGCAGGAAAGGAAATGGTCAGTTACTAGATGAGTGTTTCTGCCTGCACCTCCTTCTCACGGGACACACAGCGACATGCCTGACGCAAGAGGCAAGCAGCTGCGTGTGGGATGCACGCTTTTATTCTTCATCTTTTTCCCCTGGAGACTCACCTGTGTTTTCAGTAATTCCACACATTTCCGTAATTTTCCAAACACATTGGAACCCGTATACTTCTCAGGACCAAAACTGTACTGCTGGATCCAATTACAACCTTGCGAAAAGAGCAGTTTTTCAGGAAGCTTGAAAAGGAAGTAGATGCCAACAGTGGTCAGTATCTCAGCGTGTCTGACACACAGCTCGGAATATGGCACAGCAGGTAATCTTATCTCATTCAGAATTCGTCAGTGTAAAAGATTGTAATGGCAGTTAAGTAAAACATAGTCTCTTTTTAGATTTGTGGATTGATTTGGATCACCTTCTTGATTCACAGTTTCACAACAGATGAAAATGTGAATGAACACTATGTCTACAGAAACAATCTTTTTACATAAAACACTTCCCAGACTTCCTAGGTATATCCGTTTAGAAATTATGTTTAACCAAACAGCATTAGAGTAATTGGCCAACCCACTACATCAGGGAACACATGGATTATAGAAGGATGCTTTCTGTGGTTCAAACCTAGCTCTTCACTGGTCTGCTGAGAGGTTACTCAACCAGCGCTAGTTTTGTTACCTCTTAGCGCATCCTCCACCGTAAATGAAGGACAATCCTATCCATTTTTCAGGATTAAATATGATCATGGCATGCATAAGAATCTGATCCATTGTGGGTATCTGATCCATCTTCCATCCCGCTGAGCTTGTGGAACCCAGGGTCTTGGCTATGCTCTCTGTCCTCAGCAACTAGCAACAGGGCTGGCACAAGCATACACTTGACAACTGTTACGTTAAACTAAACCACCAATAAAACAACTCTAAATAAAAGATGTTATGGAAATGTGGAGTTATACATATGCATATACTTTATATTTCTTTGCTTCTCCATCCTTAAATGTGCATCTGTGGTTAGGCATATCGTTGTTGTCATTCAGTTGCTAAGTCACGTCTGACTCTTTGTGACCCCATGGACTGCAGCACACCAGGTTTCCCTGTCCTTCACTATCTCCTAGAGTTTGCTCACACTTATGTAATAGGCATATTACATTAAAAAATATTAAGGTTATTTATCAAGAATATATTGCCTGGCACTGTCAAGAAAATGAAAAAAAAAAAAAAGGCACTGGCTGGGTGAAAATCTTTGCAAATGACATATCTGATAAAGCACTTGTATTCAGAATATATAAAGAACCCTCAAAACTCAATTTAAAAAATTGGGCAAAGGATTTGAACTAAGACTTCTCCAAGGAGGCAATGTGGGTGGCAAATTAGCACCTGAAAAGATGTTCAATATCACTACCAGTTAGAGGAATGCAAACCAAAAGCAGTGATACAAATGCATGCTTATTAGAATGGCTAAAAAGCAAACAAAAAATCTGAGAATGTAGCACAACTGGAACTCACATGTTATTGGTGGGAAGGCAAAATGGCAGAGACACTTAGGAAAAGACTTGGCAGGTTCTTACAAAGCTAAAGAAAAACCTATCATGTGACCCAGCAATCTCATTCCTAAGTATTTACCCAAAAGGAATGAAAACTTACATTCATACAAAATCCTGAATTGGAATATTTGTAACAGTTTTATTCATAACTGTTAAAAACTGGAAGCAATCCACATATCCTTCAACTTAAGCATGAATGGATAAACAAGATGTCTTCTATTCATATGAAGGAACACCACTCAACAATAAAAGCACTGAACTACAAATCCATGGAACAACACAGATGATCTGCAAATGCATTATGCTAAGTGAAAAGGGCAGATTCAAAAGTCTACACAATGGGGCATTCCATTTCTCTGACCTTCTGGAAAAGGCAAAACTAAAGGGACAGAAAACATTATCAGTGGATGCCTAGGGTGAGAGACGGATTGACCAAAAAAGGATATGAGGGCATCTTTGGGATGGAGCTTACACACTGTGCTTGTCAATGCTCAAATAGCCAGAGCAGAAAAGTGGATTAAGGGACCACTTTACTTAGGAAAGACAGACGCCCTTCTCAAGAAAAAATGCTGGCATTACAAACAAAATTGAGTACGACTATCTGAGATGATTTCTTTGCAAACTGGCATGAGAGACAGAGGATTGAGCTAAAGGACCTTCAATCCCCTGACACCTTGTGTACAATACAAACCACCCGCAGAAGACCCCGGACTCTGTGTTGCAGTTCCCATCAGCATGACTTTTGCCAAATTTCCAGCGTTAGGACCTAACATACCTTCACGATATCTTTTTCTTTCATCCAGGATGGGAAAGCGAGGCCCCGGCTGAAGATCTGAAACAGCACCGACCTCAGGGCATCGTAGTTGTCTCTCCTGACTTGTCGAACACATTTAATATGCCGCCGCCAAAACAGCTCCTCGTAAGCCTATTGGCACCAGAGGAAAAAGCCATTCTTAATTCCACTGGACAAGAGACTAAAGGAAGCTAATTCATGGCATCTTTAGCAAGGCGCTACTCCCAAATAAAGCGGACAACAGAAACAGAACCAGTATGGGTTATGGATGCGACCACGTGTAATTTTCAAGTGACCTGTGTGTGTACAGAGTCCATGGGACGCTATTTTAGTTGATAACTTCCTGGAAGCCCAGAGTCAGGAAATGTCATTGCGGGGAGAGGATGGCTACAACCTGACTGCAGTGAAAACTACTATATGTACTTTTAAGTCCATGCTAAAGAGTAATCGAAAAGTACTTCTTTTTCCTTTTTGACTTTTTTTGGTTTTTGCTAGTGACAAGGTTGGACAACACAGCTGGGGATATTTACCAAGACTGGTCTGATGGAAAGTTCTAAAAAAATCCTCAAAATATTTTATGTCAAGGTGCCTGATCCCTTCAAGGACAGAAGTCTCCAATGCATGTGCAGATTAAAAATATATCTTTATTTGGTTGCACCGGCTCTTAGTTGCAGCATGTGGGATCTTTAGTTTTGGCGTGTGGGAGCTAGTTCCCTGACCATGGATTGAACCCAGGCCTCCTGCACTGGGAGTCTTAGCCACTGGACCACCAGGGAAGCCCCTTGCAGATGTTTTAATAGCCCTGGCCAGGAGAGAGCTGAAAAGGGTACGATGCTCAAGTGTTCTGAAGTTACAGGCCTAATTTACCCAAGTCCTCGAAGGCCCCAGCGCTAAGTGAAAGGCCTGAAGGTGATGCCTAGCGGCTGTTTGGCTTTTAACGGCAGCCACAGTTGTTCCTGGCTCCATATTTGGTAAAGCACAGTGGAGTGCGAGTTTCCTGATTTTTACACACTAAGTCTCCATCCACCACGACCGGAATAAACAGACACACACCTTCCTCATCAGCTTGGCATGGGGTGTCTCTCCTTTCCACTCTCTTGCACAATAACTGAGTAAATCAACTTCCGCCTCCACGCTGAGGTTTCCTGAACCAAATTGAAAATACATGGTGGTGAATTTTCCCTTCCCTTTCCCTTCTGGAATCCTCTCTTAAAACAAGGAAACACAGGCATGAACATATTTACTTTTGAATCTTCTCTGCAGATATCCAATCCACCTAAAAGATAAATGGAAATAATAACATCAAAATTCTATTTTGAACAGCAAGGGTATTTTTGAAATTTAAAGATGACAGAGCCACATACCATTTCAGCCGGTGCCCTAAATGCATATGCAGCCTTCTGAAGTAGCTGAGGATGGCTGCCAGAAGTGAAACTGCCAAGGTCACCGACCCCTTCACCACTCTCCATGCGGTATCTAAGGCTTGGCTGGTGACTAGTGTCCAGGAGTGAACTTGGTCATTTCCTACAAAAAAGTAATAATAATACTGTAGCACACAGGGAACTATATTCAACAACCTGGAATAAACCATAATGGAAAAGAATATAGAAAAGTATGTATATATGTGTATAACTGACTCACTTTGCTGTACAGCAGAAATTAACACTGTAAATCAACTAGACTTCAATAAAAAAATAATCATGAAGTACAATTACACAAGCCTGCTTTATTTAAGGAGAAGAAAATACACTGGATAATTTTACCTGTAAAGAGTCATCATTGATTTAGATAGACATTTTTAGAGCATTTAAAAATTCAGTCTAAATATTGAATAATCAGTGTCATACATATCTTTGTCCTACATAATTCAAGAGGAATAGGGAACATAAAGAGCATGGGTTTCAGAATCCCTCAAAGCTGAATATAAAACCCATCTTCCCCTGCTTATTCAGCTGTGTGACGGTGGGATCCTTCACTTCTATGACCCTAGACTCCAATCCCAAAGAAAGGCAATGCCAAAGAATGCTCAAACTACTGCACAATTGCACTCATCTCACACGCTAGTAAAGTGATGCTTAAAATTCTGCAAGCCAGGCTTCAGTAATACATGAACCATGAACTTCAAGATGTTCAAGCTGGTTTTAGAAAAGGCAGAGGAACCAGAGGGCAAATTGCCAACATTTGCTAGATCATGGAAAAAGCAAGAGAGTTCCAGAAAAACATCTATTTCTGCTTTATTGACTATGCCAAAGCCTTTGACTGTGTGGATCACAACAAACTGTGGAAAATTCTGAGAGAGATGGGAATACCAGACCATCTGATCTGCCTCTTGAGAAATCTATATGCAGGTCAGGAAGCAACAGTTAGAACTGGACATGGAACAACAGACTGGTTCCAAGTAGGAAAAGGAGTACGTCAAGGCTGTATATTGTCACCCTGCTTATTTAACTTCTATGCAGAGTACATCATGAGAAACGCTGGGCTGGAGGAAGCACAAGGTGGAATCAAGATTGCCGGGAGAAATATCAATAACCTCAGATATGCAGATGACACCACCCTCACGGCAGAAAGTGAAGAGGAACTAAAAAGCCTCTTGATAAAGGTGAAAGAGGAGAGTGAAAAAGTTGGCTTAAAGCTCAACGTTCAGAAAATGAAGATCATGGCATCCGGTCCCATCACTTCATGGGAAATAGATGGGGAAACAGTGGAAACAGGGTCAGACTTTATTTTTGGGGGCTCCAAAATCACTGCAGATGGTGATTGCAGCCATGAAATTAAAAGACGCTTACTCCTTGGAAGCAAAGTTATGACCAACCTAGATAGCATATTCAAAAGCAGAGACATTACTTTGCCAACAAAGGTCCATCTAGTCAAGGCTATGGTTTTTCCAGTGGTCATGTATGGATGTGAGAGTTGGACTGTGAAGAAAGCTGAGTGCCGAAGAATTGATGCTTTTGAAATGTGGTGTTGGAGAAGACTCTTGAGAATCCCTTGGACTGCAAGGAGATCCAACCAGTCCATTCTAAATGAGATCAGTCCTGGGTGTTCTTTGGAAGGAATGATGCTAAAGCTGAAACTCCAATACTTTGGCCACCTCATGCGAAGAGTTGACTCATTGGAAAAGACTCTGATGCTGGGAGGGATTGGGGGCAGGAGGAGAAGGGGACAACAGAGGATGAGATAGCTGGATGGCATCACTGACTTGATGGACGTGATTTTGAGTGAACTCCGGGAGTTGGTGATGGACAGGGAGGCCTGGCGTGCTGCAATTCATGGGGTTGCAAAGAGTCGGATACGACTGAGTGACTGAACTGAACTGTCCTGACTATAAAATGAGAGTCAAAATACTGACCTCGCTGGACAACGAGGGAATGAAATTAGTTAAGAACCAGCCCAGTGCACCTCACCCTATGTAGAAGATCTGTTAAATCCAAGAATGATCAAGAGGGTCTGCTCAGCACCCAGCCCTAACCCTGGGGACCTCAGGCCATGCCACCCCGACCCTGCCTATGCTGATACTCCTCGGTCATGATGGGCCATGACACAGGGCATCACCTGAGCAAGGACAAGGCTCAGACTGCAGGCACGGAGAGAGACATCATTTCCAGAAAGGGGGCCACTTAGAAGAGATGTGCATGGACCTAGGTATGCAGCTTACAGGGTCCACTACGATTCCTCATGTGACCAGAGGGATAATTCATTGGCCGAGAGAGCTCAAACTGGGAACTTGCAATATTTTACTATCTGCAACATATTCCTAATTGTAATATGTTCGAAAATGTAAAATGCCGAAGTACAAATGAGGAAGAGAACTTTTGAACAGTCGCCAAATCTGCTGGGGTTCATTGTGAAGCAGTTCCCTCCCTTAGTAAAAAAAAAAAAAGTCCAATGATTAACTGGAGTCAAAGCCTCACAGATTTGGAATTTACAATTTTAATCATAAGCAATAAAGTTGATATGCATTCTCTAGAAGGAAATATATATACTCTCAATAAAGAAAGGATATATCACATACCCTTTAAGATGTTTCCCCCATGCTAACATCTTAAAAAACTATGGACAAGTACATTTTCAAGAGCAGGTGCGTATCTGTTCAGAACAATTGATTAGCTGCTAATTATATATTTACTCTTGCCTAGACATTTATGAAAAATTTTAATGAATTGTTTCAAAATGTAAGCTGTAATGCATTTGCACCTATAAGGTAAGATTTTTACTAAAAAGTCTATGGTATTCCTCTGAAAGGATGTGTAACATCACAGTAAAAAGGCAGATCATCGTATGTGCACATAGTCACTGACTGGTTGATGAGCATTTGGATTGTTTCTGCATTTTTCACTCTTACAAACATTCCCCTCCACCAGTCCTGTGGACTCATGGTGTCTTTCAGGATAATTTCTAGAAGAGGGAACTCTGGGTCCAGATATGTACACACTTTCAGCTGTGACAGATGTTGCCAGAATGCCTCCTGAAGCAAACCGTCAGTTACCACTCCCACCACACGGATGAGCCTCAGTTTCCCTAAAGCCCAGGACTGGTGATGCTTTTCTCACGGTAACACAGTCACCTTTCTTCTTCCATGAGGAGCCTTTTAGAGCAGTGGTCCCCAACCCTTTTGACACCAGGTTTCATGGAGGAATTTGTTTCCACAGACTAGGGAGGGGGAATGGTTTGGGGATGATTCAAGCACATTTACTGTGCACTGTATTTCTGTTGTTACGTCAGCTCCACCTCAGATCCTCAGGCATTAAACCCTGGAGGTTGGGAACCCCTACAGAGCATCTGCCTACATCCCACTGGGTTGTCCTGGTTTTCTGTGGACATGGAGTGCTTGCAGGCCCTGGCCGGGGCCTCCATTGGGCACGGCTCTCATTGGTCACAGACTCCAACCAACATTCTTAAAAGGTACTGCCCTGCCCCTTGGGGCATTTGAGACCCCTGAAATGGGGGTTTCTCCTGAGCCTGAGCCCTCTCAGAAGCTGCCAGGGCCACCATGGGGACCCACCGCAGACTATGGTCTCCTCACATCCACATCTGCACCCACATGCATGGACTTCCCTAGCCTCCTGCCCTAATCCTCAAAATTAAACTCGGCCTCCAAACTTGGAGAAAGGACGATCTGATCAACTTATCAGAAAAAATCATGTGAGGGCTAAACAGTCCCTTCTCGGGAAAAATGGGAACAGCAGCCTAAAGTCCTTGTATTCACTCGGCCCAGGGCACCCACAGGTGTCAGTCAATAACTCAGACAAAGGAGGGCCAGGGAGTGGACCGTGGGCGCTGCTGTGGGTACCAGCAGGACTTGAGCCTGCAGTTCAGAGACGACTGGAGGTGTTCATGCAACTTCATATGCAAACATTATCAGGAGTGTGGCTTCTCAGTGAAAGGAGAGGAGACACAATGTTTTATCAGGAAAAAGTATGATTTTTAATTAAATTATTTAAAAGAGCTACAATTTGAGCTTTGTGTCGGACTCTGTGGCAAGTGTTTTATACGAATTGTCTCATTTGCTCCTGCCCTGGTCCTGTCATACATGGGGTGGGGGACTCCATGCCCCCAAGTGTCTGTTCCTTAACCCCGGTGGGCAGGGCAGGATCCCCCAGTGCCAGGATGCAGGGAGCGCTGTTACCATTACCCTGGTAACACGGAGCCCTCTCTTGGAGCTGCTGGATGATTGAAGGAAATACTGAGGTCGCGGTCAGGGGCACAGGAAGTACCCAGCCCATGTTCATTATTATTTTAACACCTGAGGACACTTCGAGGGAGAGAAAGATTAAATAACCCGCAAAGCTGGAGTCCAACCCCGGGCAAGGTCATGCTGGATGCCATATCACTCCCCTACTTGCCTCTGAAGGACAGAGCTGAGTGGACCCTTAATCAGCTCTGCTACAGCAAGTGGAAAATAGACTCTTTAAAAAGAAAATAATAAAAAAATTATCCTGTAACAGGATTACAACTCCAAATGACAGACACAGAGGAGAACAACACAAGTGAGGCGCTGAGCAGAAGACTATCATGATCACAGCTTTGATGATCTCGTGAGTCAGATCTCATTTCCCCAAAATCAGCTGAGAGGGGATAAGATCTTCCCTGTCAGACTCTGCCTGGGATCCCCCTGGGCCAGCCAGCCAGACGGAAGTCAGCACCCGCCCGCCCCACTTCCCCTCCACTACCCGGCACCCTCCCGAACGAGCTAGCCTTCGGGGGGAGCCCCCTGGGCTAACAGGAAAAGAAGTTCCACCATCAGGGAGTCAGTCTTTCAACATAATCAACAGAGGAGGGAGAACGAGGGTCAGAAACAAGGGGAACTGGGGGGTGGGGGGTGGTTCTGGCAGTGAAGAAAAGTGCTACAGGGAATTATGGATTTGATCCTTTTTAAGGCTCATCAAGAAATAAAAATGAGATTTCTTTTTAACACTTTTGGGCTGGACCACCTGGGTGGTGGCTGAAAATGAGGCAATATATAAAGCACAGAACATTTCTGTGATGTGGGAAAGTGGGTGAACTAGGTCTCACACACTCCCCACAACCCCATCCCCAGCATTACCATCTGCAGAGACCCCACTTCTCCCACCACCACCACCACACACACACACACACACACATATGCCCGAAAGGAATACCCAGGGAGCTGCAATCTCCTTGGGTGATGATACCAGAGCCTCCTGCAGCCCAGAGTGTGTCCATCTTGACACTAGCATCCCACCTGTGACCGACGAGACCACTGACTACGACTGAAAAAATGAAAAGCTCCTGGATTTTTTTTGTGTGGTAAAATTCTACTTAGAATTTTTTCTTTCCATTCGCTAAAATGTACCAAAACTGAAATAATTCAAACAGGAAACCAAAAAGAAAAAAAACAAACCTGAAAACAAAACTTAAAAAGACACAGAAGAGCCGGAAACTTGAGTGATGACACTGATAGCACTTTTGCCCTGAGGTTCAGGCTTACTCTCCTGGAGACCCCAGGGTCTGGCTGGCCTCCTGGCTGTGGTGGTGCTGGGGCTGAGCCGGCCCTCCAGTCCTCCACCCCGTCCACTCCCCCCAGGTCACCCCAGGGCGTCACTCCCCCCACCCTCAGCTCCTCTGCCCCGCCGGGCCCGGCCCACTGACATGCTCCTGAAGCAGAGGCAGCAGATCAAGGGCTACAGAGCGGGCCTGGGGGCTGGGAGGTGGAAGCTAGGCCTGAGCTACAAGACAGAAAAGGCAGTTTAATTTAGATGTTTGGGACAGATCACATGGTAAGATCACCTTGTTAAAAACTTCTAAGTCCTGCCTTACAGCCAACCTAACTCTGCTCCTTGGATGGCATTATTATTAACTCAATGGACACGAATCTGAGCAAACTCCAGGAGACAGTGAAGGGCAGGGAAGCCTGGTGTTGCAGTCCACAAGGGAGCAAAGAGTCAGACAACGACTGAGCGACCGAACAACAGCAGCCCTTGGAACTCTGCTCAATGTGATGTGGCAGCCTGGATGGGAAGAGAGTTCAGGGGAGAACGGATACTTGTTTATGTATGGCTGAGTCCCTTCGCTATTCACTCGAAACTATCACGACATTGTTAATTGGCTATACTCCGTCCATTTAACCCAGAAAGCCGGGAGGAACCAAAGAACCTCTTGATGAAAGTGAAAGAGGAGAGTGGAAAAAGCTGGCTTAAAACTCAATATTCAGAAAACAAAGATCATGGCACCCAGTCCCATCACTTCATGGCAAACAGATGTGGGAAAAAAGGAAACAGTGGCAGATTTTATTTTCTTGGGCTCCAAAATCACTGAAGATGGTGACTACAGCCATAAAATTAAAAAACACTTGCTCCTTGGAAGAAGAGCTATGACAAACCTAGACAGTGTATTAAAAAGCAGAGACATTACTTTGCTGACAAAGGTCCATCTAGTCAAAGCTATGGTTTTTCCAGTAGTCATGTATGGATGTGAGAGTTGAACCATAAAGAAAGCTGAGCACTGAAGAATTGTTGCTTTTGAACTGTGGTGTTAGAGAAGACTCTTGAGAGTTCCTTGGACTGCAAGGAGATCCAACCAGTCCATCGTAAAGGAAATAAGTCCTGAACATTCATTGGAAGGACTGATGTTGAAGCTGAAGCTCCAATCCTTTGGCCACCTGATGTGAAGAATGGACTCACTAGAAAAGACCCTGATGCTGGGAAAGATTGAGGGCAGGAGGAGAAGGGGATGACAGAGGATGAGATGATTGGATGGCATCACCGACTCGATGGACATGAATTTGAGTACGTTCCGGGAGTTGGTGATGGACAGGGAGGCCTGGCGTGCTGCTGTCCATTTGGGTTGCAAAGAGTTGGACACGACTGAGCGACTGAACTGAACTGATACCCCAATAAAAATAATTTTTAAAAGCCCTGAAACTTCAAGGTCAAAAATACTTTTAAACTTAAAAAATAACAACAGCTATTTCTATCAGCTTCAAGGCCATATTCTGGTTAATTAGCAGGAGATTGGCCAAGAGAGACTGATAGATTAGGAAGCAACCAGGGAGAGGGGGTAGGAAAGGCCCCCCGCCCCAGGACATCCCTGCAGGCTCTCTGTAGCAGGGCGGGTGGAGGGGTGAGGGTGCTGTAGAGAGGAGTCAACTGAGGCCACGTGGTTCAGTGGACAGGGAGGGGCCCCAGAAGTCCCCCTCTCCTGCCCCTCATCCCTTGCTTATTCTACTTCCCACCCTGGGCTGGGAGCTGGACTGGCAGGCAGTGAAGTGAAAAGACACAGTCTCTGGCTCCAGGGAGTTCAGGGTCCAGTGGCACGATGCTCTGCTGCTGGGAAAGGTTACTTGTCAGTTTGTCTAGGCCCCCAGCTTATACATCCTGGTGTCAGGTCCCCACCAGGACTCAGAATAACAGAGTCCTCATGCTGTCTGCCCTGGTGGGTCGCCTCTCTCAGAGCTAAGTTCTGAGACATAAAGCAAAATGTGGTTTGTTTGTCCAAAGGAATAAATGAAGCTATGTGGAAACAGAATGATAAACACACAGAACAAATCTTGTTAGGTCATCAAGGTTTCTGAATAGTCTGGAGCCCTAGAAGACTGCTGGAGATGTTCAGAACGTCAGCACAGCGGGGTGACAGCCTGGGTTTGTAACAACCAGCACGGCCTCAGGCTCATGCAAAACCACAGGTTATTTGGTTGTTTCTGTGTCAGTTATGGGGGAAGATAGAACAAATATCCTCTTCACAAATCTTGGAAATGGTGAGGTCCAAAGACTTTCTACACTTTTGGATTTCAGGCATTAATCCTGCTTAAGAAACAAGTCTTCCACTTAGTAAAGTTCTATAACCAACGACGACAAGATCAGTATCACTGAGGAAGAGAACCACCAAAGCGCAAGCTTTTTATCTTGAAAGTCATGACCAATAAGTCACAGGACTGTAGCCCTGTGAGACAACTGACTTCATGCTAGGTGCACAGTCCATATCCCACAGGACTTCGCACGTCTACCCCAGGCTCCTTCCTGCCAACCCAGAGTTCAACAAATGCAGCAGGAAACGCTCCTTGCCAATACCAAGAGGACTGTTCAGTTCAGTCGCTCAGTTGTGTCCAACTCTTTGCAACCCCATGAATTGCAGCACGCCAGGCCTCCCTGTCCATCATCAACTCCCGGAGTTCACCCAAACTCATGTCCATCGAGTCAGTGATGCCATCCAGCCATCTCATCCTCTGTCATCCCCTTCTCCTCCTGCCCCCAATCCCTCCCAGCATCAGAGTCTTTTCCAATGAGTCAACTCTTTGCATGAGGTGGCCAAAGTATTGGAGTTTCAGCTTCAGCATCAGTCCTTCCAATGAATATTCAGGACTGATCTCCTTTAGAATGGACTGGAGGGACTCTCAAGAGTCCTCCAAAACCACAGTTTAAAAGCATCAATTTTTCAGTGCTCAGCTTTCTTCACAGTCCAACTCGCACATCCATACATGACCACTGGAAAAACCATAGCCTTGACTAGATGGACCTTTGTTGGCAAAGTAATGTCTCTGCTTTTGAAAATGCTATCTAGGTTGGTCATAACTTTCCTTACAAGGAGTAAGCATCTTTTAATTTCATGGCTGCAATCACCATCTGCGGTGATTTTGGAGCCCCCCAAAATAAAATCTGACATAACACCGTTTCCACTGTTTCCCCATCTATTTCCCATGAAGTGATGGGACCAGATGCCATGATCTTAGTTTTCTGAATGTTGAGCTTTAAGCCAACTTTTCCACCCTTCTCTTTCACTTTGATCAAGAGGCTTTTTAGTTCCTCACTTTCTGTCATCTGCATATCTGAGGTTCTTGATATTTCTCCCGGCAATCTTGATTCCAGCTTGTGCTTCTTTCAGCCCAGGGTTTCTCATGATGTGCTCTGCATATAAGTTAAATGAGCAAGGTGACAATATACCACATTTTTAATAACATCATAGCTCAGTATCTTTATGTACTGGGCACATCATTAGGCGTATTCAATGCCAACTATCACTTGAATGTTCTAACCTTCTGGAGGCGGCTTAAAACCCACTCAACTACAAAAACACAGAAGCAGTAGGTGGGCTAGGCTCCAGGGATCCCAGAACTCTAGTTTCGGCACCCCACCAGGCTGGCGCCCTCGCCCGGCCCCGGTGGAGACAGCAGGCTGGCAGAATAAGCCTAGGACCCAGTCTTTATTCTGTCATTTTCTAGCTGCAGAACCTCAGATGAGTCATCCCCAAGAGTCTCCCCAACAGTGGAGACCAACAGTGATGCGGGAGGGTGGTAATGAGACACAAGAAGCCCCGAGTGGGCTCACAGCACACAGGCCGTGAGTCTGTGTAAGCTGTCGGCTGAGCCCCTCCACGTGGTCACCGTCAGTGTCTCCATGCCTCTAGGGGTGGGACTCACCCTCGCTGATGGGAGCCTGTTTCCTCTTCTGGGGTGTTTCTCCAACGCTCAGATGTGTCACTATTCTACAACCACAGATGACGTTGCTCTGTAGGCCGGGTACCAATGCCACGACGGTGAACGAGAAAGACTGGATGTTCCTCCATCCATTCACACCTGGATAGACCGTCCTTGTGTGTCTGCAGCACGACCAAGGCCGTGCAGAGGACACTGCTCGGGGTAACACAGGGACCTGACCCAGACCCGAGCTGGGGGAGGCTCCCCTGAGGACGTGAGGCGGGGCTGGGACCCAGAGCCTGGATGGGAAATTGAGGGGGGCCAGCAAGGCTGCATCCCCTGGGGAGACACTGATGCTGAAGAGCAAGGAAAGCCCCCCACCGGGTTGGAAGCAAGAGGCTGGCGTGACCAGACCTGTCACCACCACGCGCGTCATCACTGCCTGGGGTCACGAGGAACACGTCCAAGTCCCCTTCCACATGACAGCCTCTCAGATTAGTGACCATTTCACAGGGACACAGGATGTTCTGGGCTGGAGGGGCTGGAATTCTACTTGTTCTCCGAGGCCCGAGTCACACCACCCCCTCGGCAGGACAAATCCCTCCCCTGGTACTCCCCGACTCCACCCCCCGCCAACGCCGTCCACACGGCAGGCGGGTTCCAGTTCAGTGTATTCATGACTGTGTCCCCTACAGGCCAGAAAGCCCCTCTGAGGTGACAGCTGAGCCTTAATTCCCTGTGGACCTGGCCACTGGTGCACACGTGCGCTCCATCTTTGAAGCCCGGAGAAAGCAAGCAGAAGCATGAACTTGAACCCACATGTTCTGACTCAAGGTCAGTGCCCCTTGAATTAACTACACAACCGCCTTCCCTGAGTACGTCTCTTCCAAGAATTCAAAACAGTTAACAAGCACAAACTCTAAAGGCAGCTGTGGTTCCCACAGTGCCTTTTCCTCTTCTGGCTCAGACAGTTCTCCCCATGAGGCCTCACTTGACATGGTTTGGTGTGGGTTGGCAGGGCGGGGGAGGCCTCTTCATCATCCCTGTGACCCTTCTGGGGACCCACCCCAACTTAAAGTGTGACCATGGGCTGGAACACACTGTCCTGGGTGTGACACAAGCAGGGGAGCCATCAACCACGTGACCACTGCTTCGCTCTCCAGCGGAGTCAGCAAGCTTTCCGTGCAGGGCTGGAGAGGGAAGATTCCAGGCACTGCCGGCCATCTGGCCTCCGTCCCACCCGCTCACGTCGGCCCCTGGAAGAGTGGAAGCAGCCATCGGACAATACACAGCAGGGCGGTGTCCCAAGAAAACTTTCTTAGGGATGCTGAAATCTGAATTTCATGTAAGTTTCACATGTCAGGAAAAAGGATTCCTTTTTTGATTATTTCCCCCCTATTAAAAAAAAAAATGTAAAGAGCTTTTATAGGTTGCAAGCCACAGAAAAACTGAGTGACCCATGAGCTGTGGTTGACCAGACTCAGTCTCAATGATCCATTCGCATTAATGCAGCCTGTGGTCTGGTACTGGCCTCCACCCCTCTCCCCTTGCTCTTTCTTGAAGGCGGGAGACTATCTGACAGCAGGTGTTCAGACTCTCCGCTCAGCTCAACCCACTACTGCCTGCCTGCAGAGAGAGGCCTGGGGGGAGGCCGGCTCTCTGGGGGGGAGGCCTGACCTCTGAGGGGTGAGCACACCCACACACCGCCCGCAAACCCACCTGGCCACACCACCTAAGACATAAGATTTTACTACCCAGCTGACGTTAAAAAAAAACAAAAACAAACAACCCTGACTCCCATGTCCACCTTTTGGTAAGTTCACAGGGCAAGCTCTTCGAGCCCCAGGAGCTGGCATGCATCCCCGAAAAACTTCACATCACGGGACTCGGCTCACTGCTTCCACCCGCCACGGCTTCTGCGGTGCTCTGTCCCCCTCTCAACTCTTAGACCTTTAAAGATCAAGCTTGTCGTCCACATCCCAACACAGATCATTCATGAACACATGACCCAGGGAGAAATAAAAGGACACTCTGAGACGAGCCACTTTCACCCTGCAATGATTTTTCCATTCCTCAGAATCATCTGGCCTCTGTCACTAATGAGTACTAATCTTTCTAATTGGCTTCCCTTCTCCAACACCATTTTCCAGTCTGAAGTTGGTGGTGTGTGTTTTTTGATTTTTTTTTTCACAATGGATGTGTCATTTTTAAAAAATCTTTTGGGCTTTTCTTAGTTGTTGAAAAGACCCACATTCTGGCAGCCAGTGGGGTCAGCTAGAGAGGCCTCTAAACAAGTGAGAAGGCAATGAGGCATCGCTTATTGCACCATCCCAGCCAGAAGCCTCCGAGAGCTGGCTCTCCTGGAACCAGGAACTGGCCTCACCACGTGACCCCAAGCACCACCGGAACCGACTGAGAAGTTGGGCTGGGCCCGTGAGTGACAGGAGCCCAGGGTGGGGGCCTCCCTGTCCTCCCCCTCTTGTCTCTCAAGGACCTTCTACCCTAACATGGTCTCTCAGATCTGCTCTCCTAAAAAGAAAGCAGAGGCATCAAAACAAACCCATCAAACATTATAGAACATCGTTCTCAAAGTCTGCCGACAAAGGTCCATGTAGTCAAAGCTATGGTTTTTCCAGCAGTCATGTATGGATGCGAGAGTGGGACCATAAAGAAGGCTGAGTGCCAAAGAATTGATGCTTTTGAACTGTGGGGTTGGAGAAGACTCTTGAGAGTCCCCTGGACTGCAAGGAGATCCAACCAGTCAACCCTAAAGGAAATCAACCCTGAATACTCATTGGAAGGACTAATGCTGTAGCTCCAATACTTTGGTCACATGATGCAAAGAGCCAACTTATTGGAAAAGACCCTGATGCTAGGAAAAATAGAAGGCAGGAGGAGAGGGGATGGCAGGGTATAAGATGCTTGGATGGGATCACTGATTCAATGGACATGAGTTTGAGCAAGCTCCAGGAGCTGGTGAAGGACAGGGGAGGCTGGCGTGCTGCAGTCCATGCGGTCACCAAGAGTTGGACACGACTTTGCAAATGAACAACACAAAGTCTATTGACCAGCAACATCCTTATCACCTGGGCATTCAGAAATACAATGGTCGGGCCCCATGGAGGCAGAATCTGTGATCTACAATAGTCCCAGTAAATCACGTGTTCACCGAAGCCTCAGAGGTGTGCCATGGAGCAGGGAATCACACTGGCCCTGGCCCTACCTGTGGAGACTCTGATTTACTGGCTGGGGTCCCAGCGCCTTTTTTTTTTTTTAATTCCCAGATGGTTCCAATGCATCATTGGTGCTGAGAAACACTGCTTTGTGGTCAGGGCTTCCTCCATTCTTGCCTATTTCTGTTAGCTCAATATATCACCACCTGCCAGTTAATCTCCAAAATTACCCTTAGGGGAAACTGCACAGATAAAAAAGTCTCCCTGGTCATGTCATCCAACAAGTTTAAGAGCCCCCCGTGCTTTGTACCTCTTTCCCTCTGGCCAAGGCAAGGAGCTACTTTTATCAGTCAGTGGCTGTTTTTCCAAGGCTGGGAGCTACGCCAACCGAAAAAGGAATTTTGCTGTAATTAATATTAAAGGAGCCCAACTGTATATTAATGTATATTAATGACCAACTGTATATTAATAACCTCCAGGGAGGGTGACCCACTCCTTCTGGCTTGCCCGGGACCTCCTCAGTTTCAGCACTGAGAGTTCCTCATCCAAGGACACCCACGGTCCCAGGGAAGCCGGGGTGGATGCTCTCCCAACCTCCGGGCCCGCCGGGTCTGACCCTGATTCCTCCCTGTTCCCTTGCCTCTTCAGATCTCTTTGCTCCAAGGTGACTGGCTGCCCTCAGCGTCTCCATCAGCGCTCAACCCTGCCTCCGTGCCTGCCGTTGGGATGCACTCGTCTCTCTCTGGGATGCTCTTCACTCTACTCACTCTCCATTCTCGGCTCAGAGGTCACCCCAGGGTCAAGCTTCTCCTACCCATCCCAGCCCCGGGCTCCGCTCTCTCACAGCACACGGCATCCTCTTCATGGCACTCATCACAGTTTACACAACTGTGTTTGTGTTTGATTAGGGTCTGTCTCTCTGTGTAGGTACATGTCTTAAGGACTGGGATTGTTTCTGTTTTCACTCTGCTTTCTTGGTCCCTAGAAACACAGTAGACAGTTCCTAAATATTTATGGAATAAATAAAATGAATCAATGGAGTCAGAATCCAGTCCATGTGTCTCCAGGACAGACTGCCAGCCGACCCCAGGACTGTTCGCTCTTCTTCCACAGAAACAGAATCTTGACTTTGGCTAGATATGCAGCTCCTCAGAATAAAGACATGGCGGAATTGTCATGTGCTGGTACAAGGCACAGGATTTTAAGAAGCTGTGAAACAACTGAAGTTAAACTAGACTTGAGTTTGTTTTTTTTTTAATTCATGAAAGGTGGCACTGAGAGTGAAGCAGGCAGTCCCTACCTCTCCCAAAGCCGAAGCCAAAGCAAAGGCTTGGAGGCCAAGAAAGCGTGTTGAGAGGCATCCACAGCCAGAGGATAAAGAAGACTCGGATGTCACCCGCGTTCTGGCGGCCCAGAACACTGCAGCTCAGGAGGCAGCCCAAATATCCTCAAGAGAGTGCTCCTAGGAGAAACAAATTTGACCACTAGGCCATCATCAAATTCCCTCTTCACCACCAAGTCAGTCGTGAAGAAAGCAGACGACAACAACCCACGTGTTCGCTGTGGATATCAGGGCCAACAAGCACCCAGTTCGACAGGCTGCGACACTGACGTGGCTAAGGTCAACACCCAGACCAGGCCTGATGGACAGAAGAAGGCCTGTGTCGACTTGCTCCTGACTGTGACACTTTGGATACTGCCAACAAGACTGGATCATCTAAACTGAGTCCAGCTGGCTAATTCCAAATATATAAGTTTTCACTATTTAAACAAAAAAAAAAGACTCAAAACATCACTCAAAACTTGCACCACAGGCAAGATGCCCTGAGCGGGGACAGAAGACACACGAGCCCTTGACAAATGCCAGCACAGACTCTGCCCCGAGATGCCCGTACGCAGGTCTGCAGGTATCACACGTTGACCTGAGAGCACACAGCCTTTCCCACAAAGGCATCCATGGAGGCGACCAGTTTCTCAAGGACAGCAAGAAACAAAAGAGGAAGCTTGAGGAGCCTGGGGCAGGCGTGAGGGGTCTGCAGCTGCACACGTGATGGGCCCAAACTGTGAATGCATCAGTGAGGCCTATGTGGGAGAGGACGCTGAAATATCAAAGCATGAGGAACAGGGCAGTACCGCTGCTGCTGCTGCTAAGTCGCTTCAGTCGTGTCCGACCCTGTGCGACCCGATAGACGGCAACCCACCAGGCTCCCCCGTCCCTGGGATTCTCCAGGCAAGAACACTGGCGTGGGTTGCCATTTCCTTCTCCAATGCATGAAAGTGAAAAGTGAAAGTGAAGTCCCTCAGTCATGTCCGACTCCTAGCGACCCCATGGACTGCAGCCCACTAGGCTCCTCCGTCCGTGGGATTTTCTAGGCAAGAGTACCAGAGTGGGGTGCCATTGCCTTCTCCGAGGGCAGTACTAGGTAGGTGTATAAGCGGTGTCTGTACTAGTCCTTGTTATGACAGTTGGCTGAGAACCCCAAAGGGGGTTTAACCAATGTTTAGGGAACAAAACAGAGGGATGAACCCATCTAATAAACTCGCTCTCAGGTCGAGTGATTTTTCTCTCTACTTCAGATTTCAGAGGAAGGAATCAATAGAGTCGAGTCTCTCAGGGCTTCAAGTGCAAAAACTGAGGGACGCCACATGGATATGAATAATTCCATTGGCTACATTTGCATTTCAAGATGCCAGGCAGCCTTAGCTATGAACCGAACTCCCGTCAAGCGACAAGTAGAATGAGACATAGCTGATCCGGCCTGATGATGTCAGTGCCAGCAGCCCTTCACACCTGGATGCTGACTGAGGATCCTCAGCACGCTGCCTGGCCCTCTCTCCCACTTCCCCTGTCCTCTCACCTTTCCTGGCAGCCAATCTGGAGGACACAGAGCACCCAGGTTTCCTGGCACTTCAGAGCTCTCACAGCAAAGCTGAGGCCCTCCTGGGACCTCCACCCTGGTGGTCCAGTGGCTGAGCCTCCACGGTCCCGAGGCAGGGGGTCCGGGTTTGAGCACTGGTCAGGGAACTAGACCTCACACGCTACAAGGAAGGGTTCGAATGCTGCCCCTGAAAGACCTCGCCCGCCATAACTAAAGATCCTGCATGCCGCAGCGAAGACTGAAGATCCCAGGGGCTGCAACTAAGACCCAGCGCAGCCAAATTAAAACAAAAAATAACTTACCAAAGAAAAAAATAGTTGAGACCTTTCTATGGGATTCCCTCATAGCTCAGTCGATAAAGAATCTACCTCAAGGCAGGAGACCTGGGTTTGATTCCTGGGTGAGAAAGAGCCCCTGGAGACCCACTCCAGTATTCTTGCCTAGAGAATCCCACGGACAGAGGAGCCTGGTGGGCTACAGTCCATGGGGTCGCAAGAGTCGGTCGGACACAACTTGGCGACTCAACAACCAATCACAGGTCAGGAAATATATCCACAGTGTGCCTGGTGTTACTCTAAGACCTGGAAGAAGTTCAGTTCACTTCTCTTCAACCTGAGAGATCAAACGTTCTGGGGAACCCTCTCTGCCCTGGCTTAGAGGCAGGTTTTACAAGTGGTTCACAGCCTGTGTCCCCGCCCTCCTCCCCTCCTGAGCCCCTGGGGACATGGCCTGTGTCCATAAGGCGTGGTGGGAACAGGAGTGCTGGTCCATTGTAAGGGGCACACGAGAAGGCAGGATGCGTGGCTCGCTTCCTTTCAAGAGAAAAAGACAGCTGTATTTGATTCACAGTTAACAAGATTTACAAAAATGGTTGGGGCTCTTGCCCAACCCCAACCCCACCCCCTGCAATCAGGGCAGGGCCTCCAGGACAGCCTGTCCGATATGCCCGAGACTGAGAACCCCAGTGTGTTGGGTCCCTTCCAGCCACCTGGGCTTGACATCTGATGTCCACCTTGACCTTTGAGGAAGAGCCCAAGGCACAGAGTCCACCTGGGGTGCCCGAGCCCTGCAGGCCGGGGCCAGGCCAGGCTGGGAAGGCTCCTGAAGGACCTGGGGGCTGCAGGCACTGAAACCCCACCCAGGAGGCCAAACCCAAGTATCCGGGCAGCTACTGGTGCTTGGAAGAGGGGCTGGGATTCTGCTTCTCTCTGAATTGGCAGAGGACTCTCCTGAGAAACTGACTTCCAATTATGTTATTTCTCCATCTTCTGGAAGACTGTGTGTGCTGCTAAGTCACTTCAGTTGTGTTCAACTCTTTGTGACCCCATGGACTGTAGCCCACCAGGCTCCTCTGTCTATGGGATTCTCCAGGAGAGAATACTAGAATGAGTTGCCGTGCCCTTTTCCCGAGGATCTTCCTGACCCAGGGATCAACCCTTGTCTCTTATATCTGCTGCATTGGCAGGCGGATTCTTTACCACTAGCGCCACCTGGGAAGCCCGTAGGAAGACTAACCCTAATATTCAATAAAAAATAAGCAACAAGGGACTTCCCTGGCGGCCAGTGGTTAAGACTTCACCTTCCAACACAGGGGATACAGGTTGGATTCCTGGTCCGGGAGCTAGGATCCCATATGCCTCACCACCAAAAAACTGAAAGGTAAAACAGAAGCAATATTGTAACAAATTCAATAAACACTTTTAAAAAAATGACCCAGGTTAAAAAAAAAAATCAGTTACAGGATAAGCAGAGAAAGCACTAATAAGGTGTTTTAAATGACTATGCATCTAACAATTCCACATACACTTAAAGTCAGAGTCACCTCATTAAATCAACAATAAGACTTACTATTAAATTCTTAATTCAGAATTTTATTGAGCATAGCGTTTTACGTGCTATTTCTGGGATTGTTGTTTATTACCTGGGAATCCCAGCAACAGTACTAACAGACAATGGTCCTCAGTCTTCTAGAAATGAACATAAACGTTTTATTATCCTCTTATTTTAAACATGACGCCACCTGTCTTTTCTGGCTCGATTAAATGAAAAAGTAGAAAAATAGAATGTGACTCGTATAAAAGGTCACTGGAAAAATGAGTACACACACAAAAATTTTTCCTGTTGACTTAAGGTAAAGTGACATTTAAAAGTTTTTCCATTAAATTAATTACAAATCAATAAATGTATATACAGCCTCTGTTTCGAGAACAGATTGTCCTAAGTAACTGAACATTTACCAGAGGATTCAAGGGGACAGGAGAGAAAGGTCAAACACTCCATTAACTCCTTTAAAAGGTACATAGAGACTTCAAAGCTGTGTATAAAGAAACACACGTGTAGGAAGTTTTAGCTCGATAATGGTGACTTTTTCATAATCTTCTTCCGTACACAGAGGAACACAGAGTTCCCTTAAACAACAATGGTATGAAAACGATAACCCAACTTTACTTTAGAACAACTTAACTGTGATGAGGTAACCTTGGAAGCTATGGTTTTTCCAGTAGTTATGTATGGATATAAGACTTGGACCATAAAGAAGGCTGAGTGCTGAAGAATTGATGCTTTCAAAATATGGCGCTGGAGAAGACTCTTGAGACTTCCTTGGACAGCAAGGAGATCAAACCAGTTAATCCTAAAGGAAATCAGTCCTGAATGTTCATTGGAAGGACTGATGCTGAAGTTGAAGCTGCAATATTTTGGTCACTTCGTGCAAAGAGCCAACTCACTGGAAAAGTCCCTGATGCTGGGAAAGATTGAGAGCAGGAGGAAAAGGGACAACAGAGGATGAGATGGTTGGATGGGATCATGGGCTCAATGGACATGAGTTTGAGCAAACTCTGGGAGACAGTGAAGGACCGGGAAGCCTGGCATGTTGCAGCCCATGGGGTCGCAAAGAGTTGGAAGTGACTTAGCAACAGAGCAACAACAACAAGCCTCGGAAACCAGAGCGCGCCCAGGTATTAGTCTGACTGTTTCAGGAGACAGAAGCAGGCGGATAGTTAAGAATCTGTTGTGGGAGGGGCCAGGCTGCCCAGTTTGAATCCTAGCCACCACTTACTAGCTGGAAACTCTGAGGAAATTCTGTGACCATCCTGGGCGTCACAGGGTGGTGGTTGTAAAGATTACATAACACTCTCCATGAGCAGTGTCTCCAAGTCCAGCACCATACCCACTGCTACTGTGGCAGGGACAGCCTGCGGGCTGGAGACTGCACCCACCCACTCACAGGAGCCAGGGAAAAAATGTCACTTTCAAATTCAGCAATTGTGCCAATCAAGAGAGTTTCTACTCAGCTAAAACACATGGTACCATAGTTTACCTCTTATTTGGTATTTAGTCCATCTCACAGACACAAATGGAGAAGGAAATGGCAACCCACTCCAGTATTCTTACCTGGAGAATTCCATGGACAGCAGAACCTGACAGGCTACAGTCTGTGGGGTCGCAAGAGTCGGACACGACTTAGCAACTAAACTACTACTAAATTTCCCACTGGAGAAGGAAATGGCAACCCACTCCAGTATTCTTGTCTGGAGAATTCCATGGACAGAGGAGCCTGGCGGGCTGCAGTCCATGGGGTCACAAAGTCGGACACGACTGAGTGACTAACACACACACACACACACAGAGACACGGAAGAGTAGAAGAATAAAAGTGGGACACAAACAAGCCGACATAAATAGTGGCTGTGGGCTACTTGCAAAATTTTAAGCATTCTGTCGTGGGCTTCTGGTGTGGGCATGTGTTTTCAATTGCACTGTTTGTTTTCTTCTTCCTCAGCCTTCAGACTGTTTTTTTAAGGAAGGGAAACCTTTCTCTTCAAGGTCACAAGCAGCTCACAGAGCACGGGAGCCAATCACTCCTCTGCTCCCTGCCACCACGGTCCCTCCCAGGGTCCCCTGTGTGTGGTTCCGCTCCTGAAAGCAAAGGCCTTGAAGGCACAGGCAGTGGGACAGGCTGCTGGTTCTCAGCTCTCCTCTGCAGTCCGCTAGGAGCGGCTGGGCGTGCCTTACCACCCTCAGCCTCCACCTGCCGTCAGGCTGCCAGCTCTTCTGATTTGCCCTCTCGAGTGAAACACAGAGACGCTCCCCAGGAAAACTCACCTGCCTGCCCAGGGTGGTACCTGTGAAGACCCCAGGGACCAGGCCAGAGGCTGCATAGGGCAGGTCAGAAAACACCTGCTTCAAACATAAAGTAGGTCATCCCTAAATGGCTCTGGAATAAAAGAATCCATGATATTGAGGAATACACATTTTAATTAACAGGAAAGTTAGTTAAATGGGAAAGTGGGGGCATCTACAAGTTTATGTGGGACACAGTTTCATAAAATGGGGATAAAAATAACAGCTACCTTCTAGTATAATAATCACTATAAGAATAGCAGCTAACCTTTGAGGGCTTATTAGGGCCAGTGGTTCTAGGCTCTTTATACATAAGAAAGACACAAGCAGCACTCAAACATATTAGCCATTACCATTATCTCTAAACTCTTTTCCCCAAACAAAATATTACCCAGAACAGCATATAAAACAAGTAAAGAAACACAGGTTGTTTATGTGGAGCTGGAGTGAGGGGACTTGGCGTTTGGGCCCCACCCCTTCCCACACCAGACATTTGTGTCCCCCAGGTCAACTCCCAGGCGCCACAGGGAGCCCTGTGGCTCCTGAGTACACGGTTGAACACTCATTTATCCCCAATTCTTGGTACTAAACAAATGGAGATGGGCCTCAGCAAGAAACCCCAGCAGTGACCGAACCAACAGGAAGTTAAATACCTTGCATGGTTGCCAGAAGCTAGAGGAGCCCCATGGAGTGGCAGGCACACAGCCCTTCCTCAAACATCAGACCCCGGGGCAACGCTGGGACTGGTGAGCTTAGTCGCACTTCCCTGCTTCTTCCCATCTTCTGCAAATGACCCATGGTGCCTCTTCCTGGTCTAATATTCTGCTGCTGACAGTGTCTTTCCCATAATACCATGCATGTTTAGTTCATGATTCTCAGTATCCAAATACTTAAAAAGAAATAGTTAAAATGGCTACCAAAAAACTCCTTCCATCCCTGTCTGTTCAGTGGGTTTTCTTCTGCTGTTGTCTGTTTTATTACCGGCAAATGATACTTGTTAACATTCACTATTATCTCAAAAGTGAATCTTGGTCTCTTACCAAAAGTCTTAAGGGTAGCTAAAAAAATTGAAAACAAAACAAAAAAATACCTGTCTCCACCCTAGCATTGGCAACTGGTTTTAAAACTTTGTCCATCCCCCATTCCCCACCCCCACACCCCCAAACATGACCAGCAAAGAAGGGAAAGTATGCTCTTAAGTCCGTGGAGGTTATGTTTTGAAGAAAGTTTTCCATAACCTGGTCTTTGAATCACACTCTTCCACTGACACACGGACTGCAGTCTCCATGGGCTGGGGCCGAGGAAAGAATTCTCTTTGCGCTCATAGCGCTGGCACACCCTGAACTTGGTGCGTTGGCAGGGAAAATTCCTGGCAACTCCATTAAGCCCAGAGTAAGACATCTTTCCGCCTCCCCAGCTAGCTTTTTCCAGCTGTACCCCTACCTCCACTTCCATCTTTGCTCTCTCTGCCAAAATAAGCCACAGAGAAGGGAAGAAAAATCACATAATAAAAAGTTCAGATGAATACACCCACAGGAAATATTGGGCTAATTCTATAACAATCCAAGGTGCAGAAAAGTTGAAAAATGAGATCGTTCTCCAAACTTTTGGGAGTGGGAGGCACGTCAGTCACCAGAAGTCTTGACTGAGAGGGGCTTGATGGATCAGCTTAGCCGCGTGCCTTCGTTTTTAGGGACCAGGATCCAGAAGTCCGGAATGGTAGACGTCTAGGCACACGGTCCTGGGCGGAATGATGTCTAGAACTCCTGTCCTAACTGAGAACCCTGCTGTTTTCCCAACACACCCAACAGTCTGCTGTGTGAAGTAAAAGTTCCTGCACGGACCAAGAACCCCCAATTAAGAAACTGTCCTAACAATTTTCCATCGACGCTGTAACAGGCGCGCGCTCTCCCCAAATGCACCGATGGGTGGGTTCTCACCCCTGGGGTGGCTTCCAGAGAAACACGCAAACGGGAACGTGCTCCAAGGTGAGAGGCAGCTCCCCTTCCTCAAACTTGGGGCTCAAAGGCTCAAACAACCCCCTCCCCTCATCCGGCGAGGGCGGAGACCCTGGCGATCTGCCCCCGGTGACATTTTTTGGGTTTGTTTTTGTTTCAAAAACCGGGAGTTTTCTCCGTTCGCTCATCGGGTCTCGACTGCCGCGAAGGTGTGGACCACATCCTCTGCCGGCAAAGCGCGAAACTCGTCCACTTCCCTCCGACAACGACCCAGAGAGAGAGCGAGCTCGGAGGGGACGCCGCCGCTCGTCGGCGCCAGTGCGCCCCCGCCAAACCCCGTCACACCGCACCCCAGATAGAGCCCGCGCTCTCTGTCCGGGAACTGGCCAGCGCCGCCTCAGCGGGTCGCTTGCCGCCTCGAGACCCGCACCAGCCCTGCCTCCCGGGGGGGCAGCTCCTGACAGAGATGCGCCCCACCCCCGACGCCCGCCCCAACCCTGAAGCCGGTTCCCCTCCGCACCCCCTGGGACTCCCCACCCTTCGGACCGCCGGTCCCGGGCCTCCCGACGCCAAAGGCTGCGCCAACCAGGAGAGCGCGTCCCTGAGGGCCCGGGCCCACCTGAGGCGTGGTTGCGAGGCCGCTCCCGCTCCGGCGCGGGGCTCTTCCGCGCCGCCATGCCGGCCGCGCGCTGGGTCTGACGGACGCGGCGGCCGCCCGCCGGCGCCCGCGGCTCGCTCCCCGGCCGCAGGCTGGTGGGCGCTGGAGGCGCGGGGCGGGGAACGCACTCTGCGCTCACGCCCCCGGGCACCCCAGGGGTTCGACGGACGCGCCGGAGCGCCAATGGGAGGCCGCGCCGCGTCCGGGGGCGGGGGCCAGGTGGGCGGGACTGGGGGAGTGGGCGGGGCCTCCGCGCCTTTCTGGATTCCCGAGCCGGAGCGGCGGAGAGCCTCTGTGTGCTCCGCTAGGATGCGGGCAGCTACTGCTGGGATGCAGACCCTCGTCTCAGGAACTATCCTAGCAGTGCCACCTGGCGGAATCCTCGACCTCCCTGGAGCTTTATATCGGAGGCCCATTGAGTGGGAAGGAAAGAAGCCTGCTGAGTGGGATGATGTGGGAGAGAGGGTTACCTCAGTGGCAAGGTTGCAGGATTCTTTTCCCTGGCCCAAAGGTTAAGGCGCTAATCGGTCACGGCGAGGCTGTAATCCAGCTGCCGACCCGGGGCCTGACCCACTAGATTGGGCTGTTTTTTCCTGATCTTTATTTCCCCTGACTCAGTGGAATGGCGATGTGCTTACATAGTACGCAGTTTATTTTCAGTTCCGTCGCTCGGACGTGTCCGACTCTTTGCGACCCCATGGACTGCAGCACGCCAGACCTCCCTGCCCATCACCAACTCCCGGAGTTTACTCAAACTCATGTCCATTGAGTGGTGATGCCATGCAACCACCTCATCTTCTGTTGTTCCCTTCTCCTCCCGCCTTCGATCTTTCCCAGCATCAGGGTCTTTTCCAGTGAGTCAGCTCTTAGCATCAGGTGGCCAAAGTATTGGAGTTTCAGCTTCCGCATCAGTCCTTCCAATGAATATTCAGGACGGATTTCCTTTAGTTTACTTTAGGAGAGGTTATTGACAAAATTGATCATCTCTTAAAGTGGTTTAACAGTAAAGGAAAAAATAAAGGAGTAGCAAATAGTAAAAATAAACAGTCCGACAATAGGAAGGCACTCACAACAAGAATCTTTCACCCCTGATTTCATAGTAACATGACTTTTTTTTTTCCAGAGAAAAAGGAAGAAAATTAAAATCCTGGTGAACTCTTCCTCTTTCTCCAATACACACAATTCCAGAGACAAACAGGCTTGCATGTGGCATGGTTTGGCACCTTTTGAAAAATTCTGTAACTAAAGAATGATGTGGAAAACACCCTGGCATTTTAGGTGGCTCCAGTACTTAGGGCAATGTCTGCAAGTAACCACTTTCCCCATGTTCTCTGGTCTTTGGTAACTCCAGGGAAATTCTGAATCAGAGAAACAGCAATTAATGTAGTGCTGGACAGTTGCCAATAGCTGACATCAGGCCAGGCACTTTGGTAATCCTTTTATGTATCATTTTACATATTATTTGATCTAATCCTTACACCGGCCCATGAGCTAGGTACTCTTGTTATCTCCAGTTTAAACATAAGGAAACTGAGGTTCAGGAAATGCTAGTGCAGAGTTTAAACCTAGGTCTGATCTCTCCACTGCCCCACCATTCTGCCACCCATGATTCACAGAGGATAATAAAAATGTTCCCAAATTCTGGTGCATGTTTAGGGGAAAAAAAAAAAAAACTCCTTCTATCCAAATCAGATTTTAACCTAGAGGGGTAGTTTTCTACAGCCATAAAGCATGACTCGCGTGTATAGAGCCTTGTTACTCATACAAATTAAAGGACTTAAAATTGTTGTGTGTAATTAGAGTTATGAGCCATGATGAGTACAAATTGTCTATTCTAGAGGCTGAAAATACCAGGACTAATTTCTTGTGATAAAATTCACTTGAGTCCTTTAACTACAAAACAAATTAGCCAGTAACTTTCCCCTCCTCCCACAAGATAAAATTTATGAACACAGCTGTTGGGACTCAGCCTAGAATCCTTTCAATTAATTCACAATCAGGGTTTCTTGGTTTGGTTACTCTGAAATCTGAGTGGAAGGCCTCTTCATGTGGTATTTACAGACCCAGACCTTGAAGCCAGACTGCCTGGTCTGGCGCTGCATCCTAGCCATATGGACTTGCTCAATTGTTTAAACTTTTTGTGCCTCAGTTTCCTCATCGTAAAATGAAGCTCAAGTGAGTATCTTCCTTAGGGGGTTGTTATGGGGATGAAGTGATTAGATATGTCCTAAACCCTTAGATTAATGCTTAGCACATAATAAGAACCACATAAATATTAATCTAATCGAGGATGTGACTACGCATAGAGGTTTCTGATTGACCTTCTGGCCTACCCATGTGTGATTTACTACCTGTCTTAACAATTACAAGGTTATCAAAACTTTTACTGACCTGGAATATGAGATTTTTGCAGATAAGAATTATGATCTAGAATCCTTAGTGCCTAGCTCAGGGCTTGAATTTTTTTTTTTTTTTTTTTGTATATAGACAAACCTTTATTGCTTTTACTAACACCAATTTTTACCTTCTACATTATATCACAGTTTGAATGCATAGGCTTTAAAAAAACTACCAAGCTGGTAATGCATTAGGAAAATAACTATAATTGAGCCAGCATATTAAAATCATACACTGTGTTGTCCTTAGTCGCTTAGTTATGTCTGACTCTTTGCGATCCCATGAGACTGCCAGGCTCCTCTGTCCATGGGGATTCTCCAGGCAAGAATACTGGGATGGGTTACCATGCCCTCCTCCAGGGGATCTTCCCAACCCAGGGATCGAACCCAGGTCTTGTGGATTCTTTACCATCTGAACCACCAGGGAAGTCCAAGAATACTGGAGTAGGTAGCCTATCCCTTCTCCAGGGCATCTTCCCAACTGAGGAATCAAACCAGGGTCTCCTGCATTGCAGGCGGATCCTTTACCAGCTGAGCTACCAGGGAAGCCCATTAAAACCATATATCATGGACCTATTAGGTAGAGCTTGGATATGTTTGAGTGGATACATTGAGAGTATGGTGTGAGGTCATACTCTCATAAAGGTCACACTCATGAAGATACCTGTAGCAATTATCTCAGCTGAAATGTTGACACAGATATATTACACTCCCCAAAATATCAACCTTCGAACCACTGAAGACAAAGCCAACGCCTAGAAGCACATCACTTGATTGTGATGCTGGAGAGTTTGGAATGAGTAGCCAGGGGCAATGGCTACTCCAGTTAGTCACATGGATGATCTTGATATGGTCCACATCAGAAGAAAGAACGAGAAGGGAAAAAAGAGAAAGAAAGAGAAATGCGGGAGGGGTGGAGAGAGAGAGAAAGATGCCTGGTCAATAAATTTTAGCAAATATTTTCTCAGACTTTTTGTTTTCATAAAGTTTTCTTGACCATTTGAACTCTGAGAATGGAATGTGAATGTCCAGAAGCACTGAAGACATTGCAAAATATATTTTCCCTTGCAATGCCAAACTTTTCACATTATTCAAGGGTCACTCATTCACATCTGGGTCAGTCCCGGGCTAGGACAAGTTGACATTTGTTCTGAGAACAGTGGAACCCATGACGCATTTAGGCAATAGTTGCAATTTTCATTTCTACTGAGAGTTTGCTTGGTTGACTGACTTCTAGTTAAATATCCCCCTCTTAACTGAGAGACTGCAGAGGGAATGGCTGTAATTCTTGCACCAAGAACTTTACTTGGCACTGGAAGGTACTTATTCAGTAGTCACTGAATGAGAACATGAGTCAATGTGTGAGTGAAGGCAATGACAAGACTTCCAACTAAGAACCCATGGAATTTTCCCACCTGTATTCACTTCCAACTGTCCTTATCCAAATTCATTCCTTTTTTTTTTTTTTTTTTTGGTGGTAAGGTATACATAACATGAAATTTACCATTTCATTATTTTTATGTGTATAGATGAGTGGCACTAAGTACATTCACATCGTTGTGCAAATATCACCAACCATCCATCTCTCAAACTTCTTTCATCTTCCCCCTCCCTCAGCCCCTGCCCTAGCAATCATCACTCTACTTTCTGCCTTTGAGCTATTTTTTCAATATGATTACTCTAGCTTCCTCAAGTGGAATCCTACAGTCTTTATCCTTTGGTGACTAGCTTATTTTAGTCTACTGATGTCTTCAAGGTGCACTGCTATTGTAACACATGTCATAATGGCCTTCCTTTTCAAGGCTGAATAATATTTCGTGGGATGTATATGTTACAGTTTGCTTATCCATCAATGGACACAGGTTGTTTCCACCTTCTAGCTATTGTAAATAATACTGCCATGATCCTAAGTGTACAAATAACTGTTGGAGTCTCTGTTTTCAATTCTTTTGAATATAAACTTTAGAAGTGGAATTGCTGGATCATATCTATTTTGAGGAACAGTCATAAAACAGTCATATTTTTTCCACTGCAGAAAACACTTCCACCAACAATGCATAAAGATTATATTTCCTCCACATCCTCACAGGCATGTTATTTTCAATTTTAAAAATAATATCCATCCAAGTGGGTGTGAAGTGATATCTTACTGTAGTTCGGATTTGCATGTTCCTAACGATTAGGAATGCTGAGCATCTTTTGATGTGCTTATTAAACATGTGTAACATCTTCCTTGGAGAAATGATTAAGTCCTTTGATGATTTATTGTCTTTGAAAACATGATGGCATCACGGTTGATATCCATAAAAGTTAAAATTTGAGTAACCTTTATCGTTACTTCCATTCTGCACTGTTATCAGGTAGGGTCACTTTTTCTAACAGAGGCAATGTATAGAGGTTAATAGGTTAATCGTGATGATGGTGATGATAATGGCAGAACTTAGTTGAGCACTCATGAACTGCCAGCCTCTATTAATTGCTCAGCATGTATTACTCAAGGCTCCCAAGTGGTGCAATGGTAAAGAATCCACCTGCCAGTGCAGGAGACACAAGAGACATGGGTTCAATCCCTCGTCGGGAAGATCCCCTGGGAAAGAGAGTGTAAGAGCTGGCGAGAAGGATAAAGGAGGTCCGTTGAGAGCCATACAGGGAAGTGAAAGATGCGGGGGTGGTAGATGTGGAAAAGAACATCACGATTTTGTATAGGCCCAGACCAGAACTTAGTGTTTCCCTTTTTTTGTTGGCAACTTAGGTGGCTTTGTGTGTGCTCAGTCTCTCAGTCATGTCCAGCTCTTTGTGACCCCATGCACTGTAGCCCACCAGGCTCCTCTGTCCATGAGATTTCCCAGGCAAGAATACTGGAGTGGGTTGACATTCCCTTCTCCAGGGGATCGTCCCAACCCAGGGATCGAACTCTTGTCTCCTGCATTGGTGGGTGGGTTCTCTACCACGGAGCCACCTGGGAAGCTTCACTCATTTCCAAATTCCTGATATGGGTCCTGCCTGTAGTTTGCATAGAGGTGTGCTTGCTCACCATCTCTGGCCTTTGACCTTGCACTGCCTGGGTGTGCTTTCACCTGGCTGGCCCTAGGGGTCCTTCCAGATTCTGCTCAAGCCTACCAGCCTTTGGGGAACACTCCTGGACCACCCATGATGAGTTAGCAACTGGCTCCACTGCCCTCCTTTGTATTCCCATCATTTCCACTGCACCCAGCACTTGTCTCTCCACACTTGACCACGAGCTCCCGAGGCTAGGGCAAACTCTCAGTCTCCCCTGGGTCTCCTGCTTAATGTCTGGTGGACCCTGAATATTCATTGGAAGGACTGATGCTGAAGCTAAAATTCCAATACTTTGGCCACCTGATGTGAAGAGCCAATCCATTGGAAAAGACCCTGATGCTGGCAAAGATTGTGAGCAGGAGGAGAAGAGGGCAACAGAGGATGAGATGGTTGAATGGCACCATCGACTCAGTGGATGTGAGTTCGAGCAAACTCCAGGAGATGGTGAAGGACAGGGAAGCCTGGCATGCTGCAGTCCATGGGGTCACAAAGAGTGGGACTTAGTGACTGAACAATAACAGCAACAACGTGAGCTCTTGCAGAATACAGAATATAGGAAACACTCCTCTCTCAAGGGGTCACCACCCACTTGCCTCCTCATTGCTGGGCTCACAGAGTTTGCTAATAGATTCCTTCTCTTTCTCTGCAAACGGGCTCTGGACGTCCTTGTCAGACAAATTGGTTTCCTGAAGGATGGCCCTTCCTCTTTCATGCCTGGTAAGCTCTTTGAGATGACACGAACAGCAGGGGCCTCACCACATGAAATACACAAACGAGAAAACAATTTTTCTGAATAATTGTATGGTTAAGAGAAAACACATGAAGAGACATAATCTCGAAACCTTTTAGATGTGTTACCGGGCTTGCGGTTCTGATTAGCCAACAAAGCATATTTTTAAATTTAGCTAAAGAGGAACAAGCACACAGCAGCCTTTGTGGCTTTGTCTGCCCCACCCACTCTCACTTTTGGAAGTAAATCCAGGAGTAGGCAAGAAAACCAGATTGCTCTTTTTCTCTGAATCATTTAGTTTTCAGGCTCACTGGGCAGGCACACTCTGTTAATTGACTGCCTGACATTTTGCTTCAGGGTTGACATTTAAAAGAGAGCAGGTGGAAAAGAGTCAACCTTGTAATCATCTAGATCTGGTTCCCCACCATCAATCTGTTGTTGTTCGGTCGCTCAGTCATGTCTGACCCTGTGACCCCATGGATTGCAGCACACCAGGCTCCCCGGTCCTTCACTGTCTCCCGGAGCTTGCTCAAATTCATGTCCATTGAGTCAGTGATGCCATCCAACCATCTCATCCTCTGCTGCCCTCTTCTCCTCCTGCCCTCAATCTTTCCGAGCATCAGGGTCTTTTCCAATGAGCTGGCTCTTCACATCACATGACCAAAGTATTGGAGTTTCAGCTTCCAGCGATTACTTGAAAGATAATGGAAAATGGCTTATCCATTCTGGGTCTCTATTCCTTTTACTGTAAAAGGAATAGAAGGTGCTGGATGAACTTCTCATATCCCATCTCATCCTCTAATCATGATTCTGAGATGAAAATTTCCTTCAACAGGTTGTTTTAAAAAATCATGGTGCATGTAAATGGTTACATATGAGGAAACAAATAAAACTCATAGTGTCAAAGATATTGACTGACGCTGGGAATACATATTAATATGTATATGGAGGAAGTAGAACCAAGAGATGGAGAAAGAACCCTAGTAAATTGTTTGAGCTCCTTGATACAGCCATACCTGAAGCAGTAATACTCCTGTATCTCACAGTTACATGAGCCAAAAAAACTCCCCTTACTCCCCCACCTATTTTAGCTTAAGCCTAATTAAGATGGGTTTACTATCAGTCACAACTGAAATAATACTAGTACTGTATATACAACCAAATTTTAAAAATATTTTTACTTATTTGTTCACTGGGTCTTAGTTGCATCATGCAAGATCTTTCATTGCAGCCCATGGACTCGAGATGTGGCGTGTGGGCTCAGTAGTTGAGTGTGTAGGGTTAGTTACTATGTAGCATGTGGGATCTCAGTTTCTCAACTAGAATTGAACCCATGTCCCTTTCATTGTAAGGCAGATTCTTAACCAACAGACCATGAGGGAAGTGCTTGTGTGCTTAGTCACTCAGTCGTGTCCGACTCTTTGCAACCCCATGGACTGCAGCCCACCAGGCTTCTCTGTCCATGGGATTTTCCAGGCAAGAATACTGAAGTGGGCTGCCACACCCTCCTCCAGGGGATCTTCTCAACCCCGGGATTGAACCCAGGTCTCCCACATTGCAGGTGGATTCTTTACTGTCTAAGCCACCAGAGAAGCCCAAGGATACTGGAGTTGGCAGCCTATCCCTTCTCCAAGGGTTCTTCCCAACCCAGGAAAGGAACTGGGATCTCCTGCATTGTAGGCAGATTCTTTACCAGCTGAGCTACCAGGGAAGCCCCTTGCAGCCAATTTTATAGAAAAAAAATTTATGCACAGAATAATATTGGAAGAATAAACCCCCAAATATTAATAGCTGTTATCCTGAGTGATACGATTAAAAGCTACTTTTTATTTTCTTCTGCTTACTTGTCAGTATTTTTCAAATGCTCCAAAATTAGATATTACTGTTATAATTTTTAATGATAGTTTAACACATGACCCACTAAGAAACTAGGGGGACTGTTTCATGTCGTAGACAATCTTGCCTCCTTGTTTTGGCCCTTTTATCTGAGTTTGATTTGATACATGATTGATGCTTTTTTTGGAACAGGTCATTGCTCAGGCCTTCAATTCTGTAAGAGGGTGGGCAAACTTCCTCTAAAGGGCCAGACAGTAAATATTTGAGGCTTTGTGAGCCACACACCCTTCGTGGCAACCACTTAGCTCTGCCATTGTGTCGTGAAAGCAGCCCAAGGTAATTTATAGAGGAGTGAGCATGGCTGTGTTCCGAACTTTATTCAGGAACACTGAAACTCAAATTTTATATAATATTCACATGTCACAAAATGGTCTTTTTTGATTACTTTTCAACCATTTAAAAATGCAAAAATTGGGATTTCCCTGGTGGTCCAGTGGTTAAGAATCCACCTTGCAGGGCAGGGGACATGGGTTTGATTCCTGGCCAGAGAACTAAGGCCCCACGTGCCTTGGGGTAACTGAACCCACACACTGCAACTGCTAAGCCCACTCGCCGTAACTCGAGTCTGTGAGCCACAGCGCGAGACCCCGCGTGATGCAAATAACACCTGACGCAGCCAAATAAATACATAATTTTTTAATTAAAAAAAATAAAAAATTGATTTCAACTCACAAACCTTACAAGTAAGGACAGGCCACACTGGGCCTGTGCGATGTATTTTGCCGATAAAAAAAGAAAAATTTTAAATTACCGGAAGTTGAAAACTGGTAGACAGTGTTTAACAGTGGCAGGTTCCCTGAAGGCATTCTACACTAACCACCAGAGTGGTAGTCTCTTCTACCCTAACCATACCAGAGAGGAAAAACAAGGAAATGGAAAATCAAAGAAGAAACACCGGTAGGTAACAACAACAGCAAAAAGGTGACATCACGTTTTTGAATGAGGGAAGAGAGATGGAGAAGGGATAAATGAACAGAGAAAGCTTCCCCCTGAAATGCCAACAATGAAGAAACCAAGAAGAAGCATAGTTATTAGCAATCTCGATAAGATATACTGAATGGTTATCATATTTCTGGTACACGCATCATATCATTTAGTTCTCATCAAAGATCTCACCAAGTAGGTAAGATTATTATCTCTATTTTATAGATGAGGGAACAGAAGCACAGAGATATAACAAGATGCTTAGAAATGGAACTAATCAGAGAATAAGAGAGTTCTTGGCAGAAACAGACACATGGATTTTGAAAATGAGATTATGGTTGCCGGTGGTGGGGAAAGGATGGGGGAAAGGATAGTTAGGGAGTCTGGGATGGACAAGTACACATTGCTGTATTTAAAATGGATAACCAACAAGGACCTACTGCGTAAGACAGGCATCTCTGTTCAATGTTATGTGGATTCCTAGATGGGAGGGGAGTTTGGAGGAGAATGGATACGTGCATATGTATGGCTGAGTCCCTTTGCTGTTCACCTGAGGCTATCATAACATTGTTTGTTAATCGGCTATATCCCAATACACAATGAAAAGCTTTTTAAAAAGGTAAGAGTTCTTGGATGTTAAAAATGTGATAATCCAAATAAAACTTTCAACAGTGCCTGGCCCAGAGTACAGGTTTAATGAAGGAAATCATTGTTTTGGAGCATATACTTTCCAGTTCCACATTTCTTTTCTATTATTGTTTTGTGATCTATTCTTGCCTCCAAGACAGAGCACCACTCATATTACAAGCTCTCATTGGACAGAGGATAAGATTTTAGAGTCTTGGATAAAAGCACAAACTCTACTCTAGAACCCTCCTTTGACGGAACTAGGAGGTGTACAGAAACCCATCAGTTTTCTAAGGTCCTGCAACTACTGAGTAGGTATAACCAAGATAGAGGTCTGGTCCCCCTGCTCCCAAGTGAATGCCCCTCCACTGGTCTGTTCTTGGTTCAGCACTGTGGTGGACATCCAGGGTGGGTCAGCTAGGCCCCTTCTCTCAGGGGATGCCCACCCTCCCTAGTTCTGTGATGTCTTAAAGGGGATGCAAATCACAGGTCCATTAGAGCACTTCATTGTTTGGGACAAGAAGGGGCCAGTGACCCACACAGAGCCAACTGGAGCCTTCCCTGGGTTTGGAACATGGACATTAGAATAAAGGAGTCACTTTACACTAGGGTTGCTAGTAGAGGGCAAGAAAAAAAATCTTTTTCCTCTACTCATATTAGGTTCCCCAGCTGGGATCCTATAAATGAGACCAGCAAAAACAGACTAAAAGAGAAAAACAAGTGATTCCTCACTTTCATGTGTCATTACATGGGGATACCCAGTGATGAGTAGCCCAGAGAGGTGGCTAGAGTTGGGGCTTATATACCATCTAAGGCCAAACAAAGAAGAGGGGTTTGCAGCTTCTGGGCAAGGGAGGTACTATGAGACAGTGACTAGGAATCATGCTAAACCAGGGCTCTTCCCTAAGGCTTGTTATGCAGATTTAAATTGATGCCTTCTCCAGAGAAGGCAGTGGCAACCCACTCCAGTACTCTTGTCTGGAAAATCCCATGGACAGAGGAGCCTGGTGGGCTGCAGTCCATGGGGTCACAAAGGACATGACGGAGCGACTTCACTTTCACTTTTCACCTTCATGCATTGGAGAAGGAAATGGCAACCCACTCCAGTGTTCTTGCCTGGAGAATCCTGGGACAGTGGAGCCTGGTGGGCTGCCGTCTGTGGGGTCGCACAGAGTCGGACTTAGTAGTAGTAGTAGCCACTGACAAGAGTTGAGAGTCTTCCTGGTACAGGAGAGGGAGACCTCATGACCAATGGAAATTTACTTTAAACATATAAATTTCCTTTACCAAAAAAACCAACTTGTGTCCTGTCTTTAGAGTTTTTCTCCTGTCTGCTAATTCTTAGTCTTTAAAAAAAAAAAAAACCCTCATTGGGGAATAGTTGATATACAATGTTGTGTTACTTTCTGCTGTATAGCAAAGTGAATCAGTTATATATTTATCTATTCTTTTTAAGATTCTTTTCCCTTGTAGGTCATTACGGAGTGTTGAGTAGAGTTCTTTGTGCTCCACAATAGGTCTTTGTTAGTTATCTATTTTATGGAAAATCCCATGGACGGAGGAGCCTGGTGGGTTGCAGTCCATGAGGTCACTAAGAGTCGGACATGACTGAGCGACTTCCCTTTCACTTTTCACTTTCACACATTGGAGAGGGAAATGGCAACCCACTCCAGTGTTCTTGCCTGGAGAATCCCAGGGACGGGGGAGCCTGGTGGGCGGCCGTCTATGGGGTCGCACAGAGTCGGACACGACTGAAGCGACTTAGCAGCAGCAGCAGCAGTGTGTGTATGCCACTCCCCCAATTTATTCCTCCTGCCCCCCACCCTTCCCCTTTGGTAACCGTAAGTTTGTTTTCTACATCTGTGACTCTATTTCTGTTTTGTAAATAAGTTCATTTGTATCTCCAAAGTCTTTAGCTCAAAATAATCCATATGCCAAAGAGGCACACTTGGGGGTGGCATATTCTAGTACCCCTCCTTCATTGGGGAAGGGTCCACAGTAAGATACTGTACCAAGCGTGATGCCAAGCCAACCCCAGCGATGGAGACAGCGATAGACAGCCTTGATCATACCACTGAGCATGGCCAAGGGAAGTTCCCAGATGACAGCTGTGCGTGCAGCTGGTCTAGAGATCAGTCAGATAAGTTGAGACAGGAAGCTGGAGGATTCCGGAAGGGAGGCCTCCAGGGAGAAAAGTGGAATTGGTTTTATATTAATGCATTTGAGCATTTGGAAAATAATACGGTAGGCAGCCGGTGGAGTGAATGGATGTGAGCACGTAGGAAACCAAGCAAGTGAGCAAAGGGAGACAATGAGCTCCAGGAAGAACAAACAGTTACACGAGAAAGGAAACATAAACCTTGGCTCAGCAATGGGCGATATTGACATTGTTATAATCAGGCGGAAAAAAAAATAAATGTGAATACCAAGCTAGTGGGATGGGAGGAGATAAAAATGTGAGAAAGAGTAATGGACATTTTCATCTCTCTTGTGTCAGGAAATCAAAAGATAATGCCCAATATGATACACAGTTGAAAAGGCATGATATTTAGAAATAGGAAAAGAAATACCAGAAGAACTAAGAAAAGAAATTGAAATTTTAGAGCCAGAAGCTTGGGAGTTTTGCTGTTGCTACAAGCTTTTAGAAATGACGTGGTCTTTAAACTTATGGTTATCAGAGGGGGATCAGGGAGGGGTAAATTCAGAGACCGAGACTGACACACACACATTACTCTACGTAAAACAGAGAACTAAGCAGGACCTACTGTGTCGCACAGGGAACTCTCCTCAATACTCTGTAGTGACCTATATGGGAAGAGAATCTGGAAGAATGGCCAGGGGAATTCCCTGGCAGTCCAGTAGTTAGGAGCTGTGTTTTCATTGCCAAGGGCCTGGATTTGATACCTAGTTGGGGGACTAATATCCTACATGACTGCATACTGTGCCCCCCAAAAAAGAAAAGAAATGAAAAAAAAATTTTTAAAGATTAAAAAATTAAAAAGATTAGATATATATGTAGAACTGATTCACTTTTCTATACACCTGAAACTAACACAACACTGTAAATTAACTATACTCTAGTAAAAGTTATTTTTTAAAAGTTATGTGGGTTTTAAAGCTATATACACTTACTACTTTATATATACATCAGATCAGATCAGATCAGTCGCTCAGTCGTGTCCGACTCTTTGCGACCCCATGAATTGCAGCAAAATAGTAAATACATATTTAGAATGCTGGTGTTGGTAGCCTTTCTCTTCTCTAGGGGATCTCCCCAACCCAGGGATTGAACCCATGTCTCCTGCATTGCAGGCAGATTCTTTACCATCGGAGCCACAAGGGAAGCCCCTTTTCTTTCATAATATGACTGGGCGCTTCCCTGATGGTTCAGTGGTAAAGAATCCACCTGCCAATGCAGAAGATTCCAGTTCGATCCCTGGATTGGGAAGATCCCCTGTAGAAGGAAATGGCAACCCACTCTAGTATTCTTGCCTGGAGAATCCCACGGACAGAGGAGCCTGGTGGGCTACAGTCCGGGGCAGGGCGCAAAGAGTCAAACATGACTAAGTGACTAAACAACAAATATATATAACTATGTTGTATATGTAGCAAATATATATATTTATTTACTGCATATATACATATAAATTTCTACCAGGATGCATTTTGGAAAAATATAACATTATCAGCAGTCCCTGAAAAGCCATAAATGGGTCTTGACCTTAAAAAAAATAATCAACTATCTTACTCTATTATATGAGTCAGCAAATAAGCACAAGAAATAAAGTACCGTGCCTCCCTCAAACCTAAATCATACAGTAACCTAAATCATCATACGGTAAAATACAATAATACAGAGGGAAGACAAGGAAAGGGAAAAAAGTTTTCATGAAAATCAACATCTTTACAACATAATGCAAAAAGAGCTGTTTGTCTTCAGGATGACCCTGGAACTCTAGCTAGTGCGGAGGCAGCCGGCGCTCTGGCAGGAGCCGGGATCTGGCCCCATACCCTGCAGCACACCCTGTTCAAGGGCAGGGCTGAGATCTCAGTACATAAAAATGTAAACACCTTAAAAATAACAGCCATGAAGTGCGGGGATGTGTTTGTGCCAGAGAAAAATGAAAAACGTTCCATTTTCCAGGAGCTCAATAGTCTCTAGCCTTCTTCTCTCACCACGGTTCTTGAGATGAACTCCCTACATGGCTTTCCCTTTGATCCTAGCCCTCCAGGGTCCTGCCAGGGACGAGCAAGACATTTGTGATGCTCGTGGTTCTGCCCTGAAGGCCAAGAGAACATTCCCGAATTGTGTGAACCACCAGAGAGGGTTGCTGCTTGTTTGTCTGCCCGGGCTGAGCTCCAGAATCACAAGGGGTCTGACCTGGGAACTCCTGGTCTGAAGAACCACCTCTGACTACACCAGGAGGACCTCTTCCACCCAGAGGACCACAGGAGGGCGAAAGATATGGATAAAAAGGGCGGTTCCACCGTATGGAGCGTCATTTATATGACGTACCAGAAAGGACCACTCGGTTTTGAGTGCCAGAATCCCAGTGGGAATTATCACTCAATCAACGTTGTATTTTTAGTGTTGGGCTGCCCAAGAAGTTTGCTTAGGTTTTTCTGTAACAGCTTGTGGAAAAACACAAATGGATTGTTTGGCCAATGCAATGGACTATAAAGAAAGCTGAGCGCCGAAGAACTGATGCTTTTGAACTGTGGTGTTGGAGAAGACTCTTGAGAGTCCCTTGGGCAGCAAATCCAACCAGTCCATCCTAATGAAAATCAGTTCTGAATATTCATCGGAAGGACTGATGCTGAAGCTGAAACTCCAATACTTTGGGCACCTGATGTGAAGAACTGACTCATTGGAAAAGACCCTGATGCTGGGAAAGATTGAAGGCGAGAGGAGAAGGGGACGACAGAGGATGAGATAGTTGAATGGCATCACCGACTCAATGGACATGAGTTTGAGTGAACTCCAGGAGTTGGTGATGGACAGGGAGGCCTGGCATGCTGCAGTCCATGCGGTTGCAGAGTCAGACATGACTGAGTGATTGAACTGAACTGAACTGAATGTAAACAAATCCTGTGTTCTACATTTGGAAGCCTTCTTGACTCCTAGTATCTCAGATAATGCTGCTAGATCTAAGGAACTGGCTTCAATTTAAGGCCAAAGACGAACATAGGGAGTGTATGAGGATATGGGACTCCAGAAATACTTAATCTCCTAGCTACAGTCTCTCGAATCTGCAAGTTACTGGTCTCAAGCTTGGCCTTTTTTTGAGCATGGTCAGTGAATTACATGGTCAAGAATTACACATTTCTCTCTCTAAATCATTATCTTGAAAAATAAAAACTGTTGTGGATAAAATAATCAATATTTGAATTGGTGCCACATGCTCAGAGACTAAAGAATCCGCCTGCAATGTGGGAGACTTGAGTTCGATCCCTGGGTTGGGGAGATCCCCTGGAGAAGGGAACCGGCTACCCACTCAGTATTCTGGCCTGGAGAATTCCAGGGATAGAAGAGTCTGGCAGGCTATGTACAGTCCATGGGGTCGCAGAGTTGGACACAACTGATCGACTTTCACTCTCACCACAAAGTGAAGCTCAAAGACACCTGGAGCCTTGATCGTTTAGGGAGGGGAGTCCCACAGTCTCCCTTACCCCATCCCTTTTCTTCTCCTCTCCTCTTTTTCCAAACTTATTGAGATATAATTGACATACACCCTTATTTAAATGTAAACTGTACAGTGTGTTGATTTCATCCATTTATACACTGCAGTAGATCACCACCATAGCATCAGCTAACACCTCCATCACTCACCTAACAGCCATTTCTTTTTTGTGTGGATCACGGCTCTTTGCTTACTTGATTCTCTTGTTCTACTCCTTTTCAACCTTCCATGTGTCTTCTTTATCCCTGTGAAGAACTAAAGAGAAATTGTAAATTAGTTCATTGCTTTCCTGACCCACTTACAGGTCAAGGTATTTCTCAGCAGCTCACATTTCAGACACATTTAGGATGGAACAGGCTTCAGTTCCAGGGGATGGTTGGCAGCCATCTCCTGAATGAACTCTGAATGAAGAGGGGGTAGAACCCAAGTTTCCTGTGGTTTTTACTCTAGGGTTGGCAGCTTGAACTGCTGGTAAGCCTTTCCACGCCCATTCCGGGTCCCACATGGCAGCAAGTTCACCTTCACCTGCCCCGTAGCCGGGAAGCTACTGGTTCAACCCCTACCATCTGCTGTTTGCCCCGGGAGCAGTTTGGGCAAACAGAGCAGAAGGGCAGGTGGGGCAGGAAAGAACCCTAATTACCTCCGACTAAAAACACAAGGCCAAGATGAAGGACCTCAGATTAGTTTTATAGCAGGTAGCAGTTCCAGCGACAGGCTCGCCCGCAGGGCCCACAGGAAACCAGAGAGGAACTGAGTTCACCACCCTGGGCACTCATCGGCTCTAACTGGTTTGCTTTGAAGCCAAGTCTCATAAAACATTTCAGCAGCCACTCAGAAAGAAGAAACAGATCATGGAATAAGTGTTACCTTGTCCTATTGCTGAGTACCCCTAGAGTCAAGCATGGAAAAAATTTTTTTCTTTCTTTGCTTCCTTAAACAAAATAGTAACAGACAGCTGTCAGTGACCATAGAAATTCAGCTTCTTTTTTTTTTTTTTTTTGGTCGATTTCAGGCTTGTTATGGCAAACTGGGTTCACTCCCCAGACTCATTCTTCTGCCCGCTGCCTACCTCCTATGGCTTGCCTCCTATGGGCAACTGGAGCCCTTCCGTATATAAAGACAAAACAAACCATCAGTGTGCAGAAGCAGAAACATGCACACATTCTAAAGCCCTTTAAATATTTTTCTGAAGGGCTTTCCTCCAAATCTCTATAAATGAAAGCGTTGAAATTTAGAACTGCTGAGATAGTCCTAACCGCAATCCGAGGATTTTCTGGTGGAAATTCACTTGTGCAACAGCTGGAAGGTCAGAGGCAACAGGCAGCTTCTGTCATTCGAAGGCAGCTTGAATATAAACAGGGAGAGTCTGACAATCACTGAGTTCCCCATGTAGACAGTCAAGGACAGGGAAGCCTGGCGTGCTGCAGTCCATGCAGTCACAAAGAGTCAGACACGACTGAGCGACTGAACAACTTCAACAACTGTGTAGTTATTGTCCTGGGAGAGCCTCATGGACTTTTTCTTCAGTCTCTGCTGGTGAAGAAGAGGAAAGGCAAGAGTCAAGGTGCAACACCCAGGGAAGGGAGCTAGGCGGGGTCCTGGGAGTAGGGGTCTCTTCTCCCTCCCCCAGCCAGTATAAAAGTGCAGTATCCCAGGGGGTGGACTGAGGCTTCTGTGTGGGAAAGGAGGAAACCAGCAAATCAGTCCCTAACCGGGGCTGGCCATTAGGATCCCTGCAGGCCTTTCTGACCCTCATGCTGACCCTTGAGCCAGGGTACAAAGTGATGGATGGAGAATGTCCTAAAGGGCAAAACAACTTGCCGGCTGATGTAAGGCGTCTTGTTCTCAGGCTCTTTGGCTGTCAGGTTAATCCTCAGTGTGGTCTTCTGACATCCAGGGAATCCCCCTGGGCAGTAGTAGCTCCTATAATGCAGAAAAACCAGAGTTAAACACTATGTTATTCCAGTTACCCTGAAAGGACTGGAACTGTATTTTATAAGCTCTTTTCGTTTAAATCCTTCCCAAACTGGAATCATCCGAGGGGCTTTTGGAAAACAAGATTCCAGGCCACCAGGCCCAGAGATTCTAAGATGCAGATTGGAATGGGACTGAGGTTTCTCTAGGCTAACGTTTCCAGGTGATTCTGGTGGGCAGATTCTCTGTTTAGAAAGTGGGCTAAAGCTTGGATATAGTTTACATTCTTATGGGTAATTTTTCAGGCATCACCAGGTTAGTGGCCGGAGGTGAGTCAGTGACAATCAGACGACTACTATTAAGCTGGCCACCATTTATGAGATGATCATATAAATAGATTAACAAAAATGTGCACACCCCCTGGGCATGTAAAACAGGATGAACAGACCACAGTAACCCAGTCTCACTGCATCACTTGGCTGTCATTTCTTCCAAGGGCTATAATTTACTCTTTAGTACAACAATGAACTGAGTCATCATAAATAAAACCCATAAATTTTGTTGTTGTTTTTGGCTAGAAGTTATAGGCAAAACATACAATAAATAAGAGTATCTTCAAAAAGGAGATTTTTATTAAGATTTATTAAGCTAGGATGTAGCATTTGGGTATAATTGTGTTCCATAAATAAAAGCATTTTTATGTAGAGGATTTAAAATGAGTGTTTTGGGGACTGATGGTCCCCCTAGAAAGGTGAGAATCCTTGCCCTGATATGTGTTGGGTTTGTCATGCAAGCCCAGGTGAGGACACCATTGTTTTTAATAAGTAGAACCCTCACAGTGAAAAACAAACCGTGTACCTAACATTTTGCTGGATCTTAGCTTTCAAGAACTTATAGCTCACCCAAAAAAAAAAAAAAAAAAACCCCAGAATATGATTCATACAATTCATATGAAATTCTATTTTTGTCATATGATTCAGAAATAGAATTTCCATGAAAAGTGAAAGCATTAGTTGCTCAGTTGTGTCCCACTCTGCAACTCCATGGACTGTAGCCCGCCAGGCTCCTCTGTCCGTGGGATTCTGTAGGCAAGAATACTGGAGTGGGTAGTCCTTCCCTTCTCCAGAGAACTTCCATATGATCCAGCAATTTCATTTCTGGGTATACATATCCAAAAGAAAAGTAAGCAAGTTCTCAGATATTTGCACATTCATGTACACAGAGACATTATTCACAATAGCCAAAAGGAGGAAAGAGCCCAACTAGCCATCAACAGATGACTGGATAACCACAGTGTGATATACACGACAATGGACAATTACTGTTTTTAAAAGCAAGGACACTCTGACCCAGGCTGCAACATGGAGGAACCTTGAAGACATTATGCTAAGTGAAAAAGAGCCAGTCACACAAGGACACATTCTGTGTGATTCTACTTACATGAGGTACCAAGAGTGATCAGATTCAGAGAGACAGACTCCCTAGAGCCTGTGATCTACAAGAGAAGCCCGAATGCCACAACTAGAAAAAAGCCTGCACGCAGCAACAAAGACCCAGCACAGCCAAAAAGAAATAAATCTTTTTTTTTTTTTTAAGAAAAAAAAGCTCTGTCTCCAAATTCAGTTGCGTTTGCAGTACTGGTGGTTAAGACATCAGCGTATGAATTTGGGGGTGGGACCCAACACAGCCCATAAAAGCTCTTCTTTCATCTTCCCAAATAGTGAGTATATTTCCATCTCCCCCTGCAAGGATCTAAGCCACACCAGGGTGGGAACTTGGTCTCTCTTGCCAGCACACACATTGCAGTAGGCATGCGATCCATATTTGCTGATGGCTAAGTTCAGAACTCATGAAAGGGATGCGGCTTCTTCTCAGAATGAAGTTCGCCGGGGTTAACTCACTCTTCTTACAGGTAGATGCTAAGTGGAAGTTCTAGTTTCCACCAGGGCCGTGCCTTCCTCCTTGGGAGCATTCTCTTTCTTCTCCCTTTCAAAATGATGGGGTTCTGGGGTGCAGCAGGAGCCCAGGGGTCTCCATGACCCTTTCTCCATGTTCTCACTGTCTCCTTGGCAGACAGACAGGTTAATGACTGCATGCCAGAGGCTCCCTCGTGTCCAGCCCTGCCTGGAGCTTGGGGCCAGAGCTGGTGTGCATTGCCCTGGGTCTTGGTCCTCGCCCTCTTGTTCTGTGGGCCTGCTGGGTCTCGGTGTTGGCTCCCAGGTCCTCCTGCCATCACGCAAAAGCACGTGGGTTGGCACTCTCCCCTTCCATCTGGGCTTCCCTCGTAGCTCAGTCAGTAAAGAATCTGCCTGCAGTGCAGGAGACCCAGGTTCGATCCCTGGGTCAGGAAGATCCCCTGGAGGAGGAAATGGCAACCCACTCCAGGATTCTTGCCTGGAGAATCCCATGGACAGAGGAGTCTGGTGGGCTACAATCCATGGGGTTGCAAGAGTTGGACACGGCTTAGCAACTAAAGAGAAAGAAAGACCCTTCTGTCTGGATGTGTCCCTCCTCTCCTGGCAGGGAGCAGGGCCCTGGCAGGCGTGGGGACTGGCTACACGAGTGCCCCAGGCTGAGCTTCTGATCGGTCTGATGGAGGTTGGCTGCAGCCCAATACCCACACAAGCCTCGGCGTTTGGTCTTCTGCCCAGGCTGCCCCTGGGGAGGCCAGAGCCAGAATTCTGCTCGGGGATTTCCTGCCTCGCTTCCCTCCCCTAACTTGGTGTTTCGATTCATCCTTGTCCCCCTGGGATTTTGATCCCAAGAAGCAGTAAACTCTCCTCCCCCTTCGAGTCTGTTGGGGCTTCTCTTATCATCGGCCTTCTTCCCTATTTTGGCCTCATCTCTGCTCTTTTTTTTGTCTCCTGAAGGCCAGGCTGCCAGAAGAAGGAGAAGGAAGAAGAGAAACAACCCCGGGGACCAAGAGGAGAATTTATCAGCCAGGATTTCAAAAAAACAGCTTCCTCGTTACATCATAATGATGGAAACGTTTCGTTTCCGAGTTGCTGAGGGAGAAGTCAACAAGCCAGGGGTGACGGGAGCCCTGCCTCTGTCTGGAATGTTCTATCTTCCTCTTGTGCCCCTAGGAAAGCGCTGTGGGCAGCCCAGCAAGGCGACCAGGCGTTGACAGCCGTACTGACCCCCAGACTATAATCACAGGGAAACAATGGACCACCCTTCCACCACTGCCCACACCCAAAAGTTAGCTACTGATCGCTCTGACCCTTAGTAACGTGAGACCCCAGAATGAGGACTGGAATTTCTAACATGTGTCATTGTGTGCTTAGCCCTGGAGGGAGACATTGCTTAGTCCCAATCTTTCCCTTTCAGCCAGGGATCAAAAATAGATTTTGTATGAAGCTAGTGAAGAGTCCTCACTGACCCCATGCTGCCCTGGACTCCACTCCCCACTCCCACCCTGTTAGAAGCTTCTGGTTTATTCCTGTGGTCAGGACAAGCTGTCTCTGTAGATCTGCTAGGGCACTCACCACCCCCAGCCTTCTGGCCATTGAAAGAAAACTGAGAAGTAGTTCTGTGATGTCATCTGTGGCATCGCTTCTTAGGACTGCCTACTGGTAAGCAGTTATGATACCAGGAGGAGCTCTGGGCACTGTTTCTACCGAGCTTTTGGAGCTTGGAAAGGCTGGTGGGAGTTGTGCAGGCTGGAATTGTCCAGATGGGCATTGCTATTATGCCATACAGCGTCTGCAAAACAGGGCAGAAAATACAATAACCAGCTATTAGAAAGCATCCCAGTGGGGGTCATCTATAGTTTAAGCATGGCCTGGTGATTTTCTTGTGATGGCAAAACACATTTTCTAAATTTAGGTAACACTGCAGTCGACAAAATACTGGGCTCGTGGCCATGCCCTATGCCCTCACTGTTAAGAGGATGCTCACTGGGTCTACCTGGGACGTGACACAGAATTTCCACATTGTGAAGAGGGGAGATACCCCCCTCCTTCACCCCGCAAACCCAGGGGTCTGGAGCATAGAGAAAAAAGTACAGACTGGACCAAAATAGAGTTTTGTAGAGAGTTTTTTTTCTGGGCACACTGGTTGCCATCAGACCCCCTGTTTGATTTATAACAGAACCACACTGAATAACCTGTGCAAGTTATTTTTATTTAAGTATGTGACTCTTGCAGTTAGGAGTGACGCAGACATAACTCAGATTGCCATTAACAGAAAAGGGAATTCATGGCTCATGTTACTAACACATCTGGGTTGCTTCTGGCTTTTGTTGTTGTTGTTCCGTCGCCCAGTTGTGTCTGACTCTTTGCGACCCCGTGGACTGCAGCACGCCAGGCCTCCCTGTCCTTCACCAACTCCTGGAGCTTGCTCAAACTCACGTCCATTGAGTCGGTGATGCCATCCAGCCATCTCGTCCTCTGTAGTCCCCTTCTCCTCCTGCCTTCAATCTTTCCCAGCATCAGGGTCTTTTCTAATGAGTCAGTTCTTCGTCTCAGGTGGCCAAAGTATTGGAGCTTCAGCATCAGTCCTTCTAATGAGTATTCAGGGTTGATTTCCTTTAGGATGGACTGGTTTGTCTAAAGATTCTGGCTTTAGACACGGCCGAATCTGGTATTTTAACTGTGTCATCATCAGCCTTCCTCTTTAATGTTTTTTTTCTTTCTGTTCTTAATGGATTTCTCCTCTTATCTTTATTATGTCCTATACAACAAATTAGGAAAATGGTCAGTATCACTTGGGTTTGCAGGACCTCTTACATTAGATAAAAGTCAGTGAGGGACTTCCCTGATGGTCCAGTGGTTAAAAACCTGCCTTGCAAGGCAGGGGTGGTGGTTGCGGAACTAAGATCCCACGTGCTCTGGGGTAACCAAGCCCTTTCCGCAACGAAGATCCTGCGTGCTGTAACCCGATGCAGCCACATAGGTAAATAAACATTTCTTTAAAAGTCAGTGAAACTAGTATGAAGGTCTTTGTTTCTAAATAAACATTCTCCAATGAAAGGAACCAGAATGCCTTAGAGAAATGGCTGGGGTGGGGAAAACACGAGATGAACCTGAAGCATCTTTAGGAGCAGAAAGTAAGCAAGTCCAAAACAAACACACGTAGGGATATGTCAAAGGGACGCAGGAGTCAAGCAGAAAGAGCTCCCAGTGACTAGAGCTGGAACAATTTGCACAACAGATTAGGGCATGTTCGACAGGCAATCTAATAAACAGCCATTCTGATTATAAATATTAACACTTTAAAGCACATGGAAGCAACTTAGAGTTTAGGAAATAAGACATCAGATTGTAAATCCATCTATACAAACTGTGCATAGGATAAGTAGTGAACTACCACAAATATCCAAAATGTCAAGAAGGGTCATGTTAGTGATTGAATTCCTTCTTAGTTTCTGCCATACTGTGTTACTTTTACACAAGTTTTTGAAAGATTAAATTCATAATATAAATAATACTCACTGATTGCTCTTAAGACTATAGATATTCTTGTCTGAGATTTGCTTCAAGACCTGTTTATCTATAATCAATTTCTGTGGCAGACTTTGAAATATAAATTTATGTTGTGCCTGATGACATGTCAAAAAACTCCAGAAAGAAAAGGGCACCCTCCTGCATCGCTGGTGGGAATGTAAGTTGGTGCAGTCACTATGGAAAACAGTCTGAAGATTCCTCAAAAAACTAAACACAGAGTTACCATATGCTTCAGCAATCCCTCTCCTGGGCATATGCCCCTATGAAACTACAATTCGAAAAGATACATGCACCCCAGTGTTCATAGCAGCGACATCCACAACAGCGGAGACATAGAAACAGCCTGAAAGTCCATCAACAGGTGAACGGATGGCAATGTGGTACAGAGACACAGTGAAATACTATCCAGGCACAGAAAAGAACAAAACATGCCATTCATAGCAAGGACGGACGCAGAGATTATCACACCAAGTGAAGTAGGTCAGAAAGAGAAAAACAAATGCCATATGATATCACTTCTATGTGGAATCTGAAACATGACACAAGGGAATTCCCTGGCAATCCAGTGGTTAAGACTCTGCACTTCTACTGTAGAGACCATGGGTTTGATCCCTGGTCAGGGAACTAAGATTCTGCATGTCACATGGCATGGCTATATATATATATATATATAGACACAAACGAACTTACCCATGAAAGAGAAACAGACTCATAGACATAGAGAACAGTGGGAGGGACAGAGTGGGAGCTTGGGATTAGCAGATGCTAATTATTATGTATAGAATGCATAAGCATTCTATACATAATGTATAGAATTATGTACAGAATGCATAAGCAACAATGTCCTACTATATAGCACAAAGAACTATTTTCAACATTCTTTAATAAATCATAATGGAAAAGAATATTGAAAAGTATATATATATGTGTGTGTGTGTGTATAAAGACACACATGTGTATAACTGAATCACTTGGCTGCACACCAGAAACTAATGCAACACTGTAAATCAACTATGAGCGTGACAATGACAATGTTAGTTGCTTAGGCATGTCTGGCTCTTTGTGACCCCATGAACTATAGCCCACCAGGTTCCTCTGTCTGTGGAACTCTCCAGGCAAGAATAGTGGAGTGGGTAGCCATTCCCTTCTCCAGGGGATCTTCTTGACCCAGGGATCGAACCCAGGCCTCTTCCATTGCAGGTGGATTCTTTACCATCTGAGGTACCAGGGAAGCCAAATTGACTATTCTCCAATAAAATAAATTAAAAAAAAAGAAACTCCAGAAGTACTTAGTATCCCCTTTGAAACCCAACTGCCATCTTGTCACTGGAGAGATGGACACCCCTTTACTTTGAGGGTGCATTTTCTCATCATAAAGGATCTTCGGGAGTGAAGGAAAGGTGAGACAGGGGTAAGGAGAGTAGCTGAGCTGAACCAGGCTTCAGAAGCATTGGGTTGGGGGAGGGAACTTGAGTGGAGATTGTCACCCACGTGAGACAAGCATGGCAGGGCTTGCTGAGTATAGTAACGAAAAGTGAAAGTCATTCAATTGTGTCCGACTCTTTGTGACCCCATAGATTATACTGTCCATGGGATTCTCCAGGCCAGAATACTGGAGCAGGTAGCCATTCCCTTCTCCAGGGGATCGAACCCAGGTCTCCCACATTGCAGGCGGATTCTTTACCAGCTGAGTCACAATGGAAACCCAAGAATACTGGAGTGGGTAGCCTGTTCCTTCTCTAGGGGATCATTCCCAACCTGGGGATCATTCCCAACCCAGGAATCAAACCGGGGTCTCCTGCGTTGCAGGCGGATTCTTTACCAACTGAGCTATCAGAGAAGCCCAGAATTCGAGTTCTCTGCCAAGAGGAGGTGATCAGTCCCCAATCCTCTTAGCTGAGGCTGAGGCCCTTTGACCAGATTCCTGCACCCAGAACCCAGGGACTAGAAAAAATGGGAAGGATAGGAAGGGTTAAGGAGAGGAAAGAGAGAAAGGAGGGAAGGGAAGAGCAGTCAATAAAGTCTCTTGTTCCTCACCCGGTCGGGGCATTCTGGCCAGTTTTCCAAGTCAGGAGGAGACCAGGGACAGAAGGGTCCCAAGTTGTGGCCGCTGGGTCTGGTCCAGGCAAGCTGGACCCTGAGTACCCGGAGTGGTCAGGATGTCAGTCACAGTGAAGAAGAGTCACCAGCAGACTTGCCATTTGTTGCAGGAAGGGGGACCCCTTCCACGGCCCAAAACTGGGCTCTTGTCTAACACTCAGAAATGAATTGTCCGAGGAGACACACATGCTGATGAAGCAAGAGATTTTACTGGGAAAGGGCACCCGGGTGGAGAGCAGTAGGGTGAGGGAACCCAGGAGAAAAGAAAGTTCTTTCAGTGTTCCCCAGTGAGAGGCATAACTCTGAGGCTTTCCCTTTTAGGTCAAATGGCAAGAAATAAATCCCACTTAAAGTATCACGTTAGTACGTGAGGGGAAGCCAAGCGTAGTGCATGATGTCAACGGGAACTCACCATAAATAACACATAGCTTAGGGACTCTGGGGTTTGGCCAGTCTGAGTGTTTCCCCTGCTGTAATTGCTAGAGTGTGGCCTATAAACCATCAGTATACCACAGGAAACGCAGACAAACACTGAGAAAATCCACGGGGACAAAGTAGACCTCTAACCTGTGAACTGCCCGAGGCCGGAAGTCTGGTATTCCAAGCACATGTTACTGGAGAAACAATGTCCTGGGCAGCCCACAGGACCCTACCCGACCCTCTTGGTCCACCCTAGGAGTGGACCAAGTTACTTAGTGATTTAAAAAATGAAAGTAGCACTTATTGAAATGAATGAAGCTGAGCCGGGGAGAGACAGGGTCCTGGTGGTAGAGCAGAACAGACTTAGGGTGATCCATCTCAGTTTCTCCCTCTAGAACCCACATGTTTGAAGAACAGTGTGTTGAATTTATAGAGAATTTATAGAGGAAGTAGATAGTGAAATGGCTTCTTTCTTAAACAGCTTGGAAGGGAACTGTGGGCCCTGGCAAGGACTTTAGTAACCAAAGCACTGACTCTTTGCAAGGTCTACTCTGCCTTGGAGGTGTGTGTCTCTGTGTCTCCCTGTATGGATTTGTGTGTAGATGTTTGATGTATACACAGTTGTCCCACTGCGCCTGGCTGCAATAAATGATCCCTTCATTTTTTAAATTATATAAGTAACTTGGTCCACTCCTACTAGAGAAATGACAAAAAAAAATCATGAATACTGGAATAACTGCAGAATTAGCAGGCCAGAATAACTGCATTTAAGAGAGTGAAGTTTTCAAATGGATTTATCTATTACAAAAGCCAAAACACACATGAAGAACAGATAGCTGGAAGTCCTCCCCTTGGTCACTCAGCCACTGTGTCCCCTCCCCAGCATTTTGCATCTTTCTGTCTGAATTCCACCCCAGAGTCTGCACGTACATAAATGTTTATAGTCGCCCTTTTCCTTTTATTTTTGAAATGCAAACGGGAACACTTTATACCCCATTCTACATCTTGCTTTAAAAAACATCTCTCTATCGTCTAACTTCTAGATCATTCCGTATCATTTCTAACTCATTTCCTCAGAGAATGAGATTGTTATAACAAACAGAAAGTCTGGGGAGCACATGTCACGAGATACTCTGTTTTTAAAGGCCGTCTCCAACGTATTTATTGTGTTTGAATGATAGCACAGCAGCCCCTTCCAACCTCAGTGCTGTTAAACTGGACAGAGCAAAACATGTTGGGATCTTCGTTTATCAACTTACAAACTGTGACTTCCAAAACCCAGGGGGGACATGAAGCTAGAGAGACGAGTCTTAACATCAAGGATGTTCAAAAGTGTCCACGTGTGAAATGCTGAGAGCCAGCCCTTCCCCGGTGGAGGGTGAACAGTGTCAGAACTGAGCTGAACTGTAGGACACCCAGTTGTCTGAGAACTGCTTGGTGGGGTGGAAGGAACTTCAGACCTTGGAATTGGGTGCAGAGTCTTGGGTCCACCTTCGCGGCTGCTGAGGCACCCAGAGGCTGGGCAGTGGGCACTCCCGGGCACATTCAGCCTTCGCTGAAAGCCCCGTGGCTGGAGGACACGTGAGGAAGGCCCGCACCTTGTGTGCGGCTCTGCACCAGCCCACATGGTGCTTTTGCTGAGGCAGGGGGATCCCCAGGTCCTGACAGTGAGCCTGCAGCTTAGGACACAGGCTGATGGCACCCCATCCTTGGGGGAAGGGTCTCACACTAAGCACATGACTACCTCCTGCCATGCAGGGGTGATGTTTCAGTTTGGCTTAGGTTCTGATATGGTGCGAGGAGAGACAGTAAAATCTAAAGGAAAAGGGCCCGATGACAGCCCATGGAAAGGTTCCAGGGACCTCCTTTATGGAAAACAGGAAACATTTTCAAGGATTTTACAAGGAGCCTTCTCCAAATAAAAGCAGGGTTTTACAAACACCACCTGGGTTGGAAGAGTTTCCATCGGGGACTAGTGGACCTCTGTTCGGGAAATGACCCCCCGCCCCTTCCCCACCCCACCGCTCTCCCCTGTTTTCTCTCCCAAAGCTTGTGCTTGCAGACAGGGTCAGGCCCAGCACCGCCCACTCACAGATCGAGACCCCGCCACCGTCAGAGAGTGCCCCTGGGCGTCAGGACCTGGCCGGCACTCCTCTGTGCACAGGTCGATCATTTCCACTTCAGAGGTTAGGAGGCTGAACGGTTGTGCCTGCTTGCCCAGGACTGAGGGGGTTCCTGGGGAGCTAAACCAGGAAACACCCCAGGCAAACTGGTCCTACCCTAATACGAAACCAAGACAGGAAAGATGACCCCACTGCCCTGGTGGTCCAGTGGTTGAGACTCTATATGCTTCCACTGCAGGATGCGTGGGTTTGAGCCTTGGCCAGGGAACTAAGATCCTGCATGTGGTGTGGTCAAAAAAAGCAAAAAGAAAAAGAAAAGATGTCTGCCTCCAACCTGCATTCACTTCTGTTCACCCCATGTCCTGGACCCTCCTGTAGGACTTCACTGAAACCACTGATGCCACTTTTTCACAGACTGGTCTCTCCAATCTCTGGTTGTCTTTTTTTTTTTTTTAAGGTGGAATAATTTTTAAAGTCTTTATTGAATTTGTTACAACATCGTATCTGTTTTCTTAGCAGATAGAGTCTATGCCACGTGAAGGTGAAGTCTTCACCACTGGACAGCCTGGGAAGTCCCTCTTCGGTTGTCTTAACTAATAAAGTTCCTTCGCCAAATTATACCTTGCAGTTAATAGGACTTCTACCCAAATAAAAACATTAAGCTCAAATTCTAATTTTTTTCTTAATTTTTTTTTTTTTGTAGAGGTCAAACTGATGAGTGGGAAATGCAAGCCTTAAGTGTTTTAATTTACCGGGCACTAGGAGGAGAAGGGGACGACAGAGGATGAGATGGCTGGATGGCATCACTGACTCGATGGACGTGAGTCTGAGTGAACTCTGGGAGTTGGTGATGGACAGAGAGGCCTGGAGTGCTGCGATTCATGGGGTTGCAAAGAGTCGGACACGACTGAGCGAATGAATTGAACTGAGGCTTTCACTATCAAACATTTAATTGCAATTTCATCACCAGTTCAGCAAAGAAGGGATACAGGAAGAGACGGGGTGGGAAGCCTTCTGCTGCTGTTGGGTTGTGAAGGCCACCTCGTTTCCTACTCCCAAGGCCCTGGCTAACTGGATATTCTGGTAACATATTTCCTAAGAGTCTCCTCTCTGGCCAAGGACTTCGATTTCCTTCCAAACTGTCACTATAATTTATGGACTAAAAACTTTCCTCTCGCAGGACGTTGTTCAAAGTGCTGTGTACAAGGGCTCTGTCTTGTTTATCACGCAAGACTAACAAAGCCTGGCGTGTTTACTCGCTGGGAGAAACGGGGCTGGACCACGATGGGACGGAGTCAGGAGACCCGGGGGCTCCTCTGACTCACCACTGCTCCGCTCTCTGACTTGTCCTCTTCCTTGTCCCTGCTCCAAAATAACCCCAACCGTGTATATCAGGACATGCAGGCTGGAGAGGCGTCGTGCCATTCCAGGTGCCGTTCCACCCTTATCTCTGTCATTTCTAAAACCCTGCACTGACGGGTGAAGAGTGAGACTTCATTTCTGTGTCTGTGGTTTTGATGCTAACGAATGGACCCTCGGAGGCCTATACAGTAAAAGCACAGCAAAGCTTTTCACCAGCACGTGCGCTGCTCAGACCTTCCCGAGTGTCTGCAGAGCTGGGGGTCTTGCTAAAATGCACGTTCTGATTCAGTGCAATTGAGATGGGGCCTGCCATTCTGCAGTTCTTTCTTTCCTGAAGCTGAAATAGATTTGATTCTTTATTCCTCATGTTAGTAGATAGGCACGGACAGACATACTAGGTCATGAATGAAGGAATGAGACGTCATGGTCTAATGCAAAGACTCAAAATACGTCCTCGGTCTGTGGATTTCTTTCATTACCTCTGTTTCCATTGTTTTCCATGTTTTCGTGCGGCAGTGAATTTCAGGTCTTGAGCAGGATGCTATCTGAAGTTCTTTTCTACCGCGTGGATTTCTACATTGGCCACTGTGGTTATACATACATCACACAAGTGAAAACGAGCATGGAACGCTTTACTTTTGGCTAAAAGCAGGAAAGAATGACTGCAGTTAATAACCCAGGCAGAAAATAACATTCTGCATCTCTGACCAGCACCCAGGTGCTGCTGCTGGCCCAGGGACTACCTTTTAAGCCGTGATGGAGTTGAGTGTGACACGTGCCCAGGACTGAGGGGGCCAGGATGAAGTTAACAATCAATTCCTCATGAGGCTCCAGTAGAATTAAACACCTATGATCGTTCTGCAGGCCGTGGATTCTACAGCTTGTGAGCTTCTGTTTCTTCACCAGGTAACAGGATTAATTATCCATGGTTATGAGGATTAAATAAAATTAACATTTCCTACAGTCAGGGGTCCACACGTACTGTCTCACACAGTGCTTTTTCTTTTTTGTTGGATTTATTTCTGGTGATTTTTCCAAATCTACACAATGACCTTATTGATTTAACAAATAAATAGTATAGTATTCCCTTGTGTGAAGGTACCTTATTCAATTGATCCCATATGAAGAATCCTTTAGTTGGGTTTATATCTGTCATTGGAGGTGTGCAGAATGCCCTGATCACTGGCATTTTCAAGGCCCTAAGAGTGACAGTGGAGACCTCATGTTCATCTCCCCTGGTGTCCTGTGGACTCTTTGAGTGCTGGCCTGGGGTGAGGCGTCACACAATTGATGTTAATCTAGTTAATTGACCTAAACCATACATTTCCCAAGTGGAAGTTAATGAAAGGGAAATTTAGGAAAAAATGTTAGATCAGATCAGATCAGATCAGATCAGTCGCTCAGTCGTGTCTGACTCTTTGTGACCCCATGAATCGCAGGACGCCAGGCCTCCCTGTCCATCACCAACTCCCGGAGTTCACTCAGACTCACGTCCATTGAGTCAGTGATGCCATCCAGCCATCTCATCCTCTGTCGTCCCCTTCTCCTCCTGCCCCCAATCCCTCCCAGCATCAGAGTCTTTTCCAATGAGTCAACTCTTCGCATGAGGTGGCCAAAGTACTGGATAGCATATCAACCTAGATGGCACATTCAAAAGCAGAGACATTACTTTGCCAACAACGGTCCGTCTGTCTAGTCAAGGCTATGGATTTTCCTGTGGTCATGTATGGATGTGAGAGTTGGACTGTGAAGAAGGCTGAGCACCGAAGAATTGATGCTTTTGAAGTGTGGTGTTGGAGAAGACTCTTGAGAGTCCCTTGGACTGCAAGGAGATCCAACCAGTCCATTCTGAAGGAAATCAGCCCTGGGATTTCTTTGGAAGGAATAATGCTAAAGCTGAAAATGTTAAGGCAACAGTAATATCATTTTCTGAATAACAGGCCTATGTCTCCAGCCTCTGTCTCTGCCCTCACTAGCTGCTCTGTTTTTTAAAAAAATTATCTATTTTGGGGGTTGCATCAGGTGTAATTGCCACACCTGGACTCTCCAGCTGTGGCTCTTGGGCTTTTGCCTCATGGCATATGGGATCTTAGTTCTCTGATCAGGGATCAACCTCATGTCCCCTGTGTTGGAAAGTGAAAGTGAAAGTCACTCATGTCTGACTCTTTGTGACCCCATGGACTATACAGTGCATGGAATTCTCTGGCCAGAATACTGAAGTGGGTAGCCTTTCCCTTTTCATAGTTAATAAATAATGTAATGAATGTTGTATTTTATTATGTAGTTTGTAAATGTGTAAAAAAGTGAAAGTGAAAGTCACTCAGTCATATCTGACTCTTTGCAACCCCATGAACTATACAGTCCATGGAATTCTCTAGGCCAGAATACTGGAGTGGGTAGCCTATCCCTTCTCTAGGGGGTTTTCCCGACCCAGGTATTGAACTGGGGTCTCTTGCATTGCAGGCAGATTTTTTACCAGATTCTTTACCACTGGACCACCAGGGAAGTCCTTGCCTTTCTTAACAGGAAAGTTTTAATACCTCTGACATCAACATTCTGATGATTCTCTGACTGCTGGGTCTAGCCCAGGCCTTTCTCATTGGCATGAGCCACTTACTGGGGGTATGAATTCCAGGATCTTCTCCATGCATTGATACTCTCTTTGAATCCTGGCACAACCTAAAAAAAAAAAAAAAAAAAAAGTTAAAACTAAGCTGCCCCACACTGGGTTGTCTGTCCTGCATCAGTCCTGGTGTCCTGATTACTGGAGTTTTACAAGCCATCTTGACAGTTGGTCACTTAAGGGCTCTTCCTGCTTCCTCACTCTCCGCCAGGGTTGCTTCGGCTCTTCTTAGGACTCTCTGCATTTGCATATGAATTTTACAATTGGCTTGTTGCTTTTCACAAAAAAACCCTGCTGAGGCATGATTGGGGCTGTGTTAAACCTATGCATGAATTTAAGCAGAACTGACGAATGTGTTATTTCCTTCTATTAATTAGTACTTAAAAAATTTCTCACTGACATTTTGTAGCTTTCAGTGAAGAGAAGCTTTTTGTGCAGCTTCTGTTAGATTTCTCCTAAGTACTTTATTTTTAAAAAATATTAGAAATGAGTTGCTTTTCTTTCACAAAGTACTGGGCTACCTCCACCCCTCCGCCCAACCCCAAATCCTTGCTTTGATGACAATGACTTATAGTTGCTTAAAAAATTGTTCTTAAAACTCAAACTGAGCAATAGTTTCCTTGTTTCTGGTTTATTCGTCCACTCTGAAACATGAACGCCTTGGGGACATTGGCGACCACTGATGGGATAAGATTTCATAATCATTCCCAACTGAATGTAGACAACTAGAATTTCCTTAGGGTGGCTTAGATGGTAAAGAATTCTCCTGCAATGCTGGAGGCCTGAGTTTGATCCCTGGGTTGGGAAGATCCCCTGGAGAAGGGAATGGCAACCCATTCCATTATTCTTGCCATGGACAGGGGGGTCTTGCCGGCTACAGTCCGTGGGGTCAAAAAGAATCAGACATGACTGAGTGAATAACACTTTCACTTTCACAGGAATTGAAGTGCTCCCGAGGAAGGAAAAGCCCAAGAACTATGGAAAAGAACCCATTTGCAGAAGTCAGAGGCAGAGACGGAAGGTTCCCACCATGCTGATGGACACACGATGGTCAGATCACCCTTGGCTTCTCAGATCCTTCTTAGAAGGTTCTGAATCAGAGGGAAGGGTATCCCTGGTCTCCACAGCTTTGTCTGTGGGGTGTTCATGGTTCCAGGGACGCTTGTTCTACTGGTCTGGAGAGGCAGAGGGCTGGTTATCCTAACACCAGTGCTGGACCAGCTCAGCCCCTGGCTGTAGAAACATGTTCAACCTGCCTGCCTTCCAAACTCAGGAGCACTTTGGGATGTGAGATGCAAATGTGCGGAATTGGAAATTCTTGCCTATGGTTAGGACTTCAACACCATTTTGCTCAATGGCAAGTCCAGAATCTGTCCATTTCAATCATGGGCCAGAGCTGACAATTACCATTTCTTAGGGAAGTGAGCAAAAATGTCTCCCTGCGGTGAGACTATGCTAAGTAAAGAGCAAGTGCAGCCAAACTTCCCATGGATGCAAACCTGCTTCCAGATCTCTAAGTGAGAGACCGAAGCTATCTGCTCAGCAGTTATTTATTTTTTTTCCAACAAAAGATCACAGCTTTATTTAGCATAAGCTTTCAACCACCCCTGAGCAGCATGGCACTTTAATATGAAGAGATATTAGGAGTCTCAGATGTGTATATTATTGCATTGAAAATCTTGGTCCAACGCAGTGAATACTCGGGTTGAATTGTGGTGGAAACTCTCATTTGTGTAAATTCCTTCAAGGCAAAGATTAGCGACACTTATACTTTTGAGCAAAGTTGGTTTATTGCTGGTTGCCAAAAAGGAGAATGTCCACCATGAGAAACTGTAGGGCATTTCAGGAAGAGGTTGTTTCTCGTTTTCAGCTATTACCAATAAAGCAGTTATGAACATTAGTATATAAGTCATTATTCAGATAGAAGATTTCATTTCTCTAGGGGTAGAATGGCTGGATCATATGGCAGGGGTAGGCTCCAGCCCTTTTTTCCTCATAATTACTTTGCTTACCTTCCAGACATTGTTTTCCTCTTCCCGCCTGGGCAACCATTAAACCTAAAAGAAATGACTGCCAAGCTTCCTGGCAAAAGATCAGATGCCATCTAAAGGCAATACCAGGCCACATTAGTTCTCTATAATGTCATTAAAAGTGAAGGACACAGTTATGTATTTAAATGACACTGAACCCAGTGCAAGGAAACGGTCTTTTCCATTTAGTGTCACAGATCTTCATTTTTTAAAATTAATAAACCTATGCTCTCTTTTTATTGGCACCTGCAAAATGATAAAACAGCCCTATGAAAAGTCTTTTTTCAAACACAGCTATTTTTAAAGCAAATGTTAAAGAATTTTAGGTTAATCATAGAAGCACGCAGTCCTATACATACAAATATACAAATCTGAAGCTGGTGCCCTCATTAAAAATAACCTGCACAGTCACTGTGCCCACGGAGTCAATACATTATAATACAAGGCAGAAGCTGGCCGAACGTTTGGCAGATAGTTTAAGGCATCACTCACAGGGGTTACGTTAGCAGAAGGATGACTCAAGACTTTCCACCTTAGCAGAGCAAGTCCTAACTCCAGTAGGAAACAGGGGTCATGAGTACAATGTCCTCTGTAGGTCATGCTTTCCAGGCTTCCCTGGTGGCTCATTGGTAAAGAATCTGCCTGCCATGCAGGAGACCCACGTTTGATCCCTGGGTGGGAAAGATACCCTGGAGGAGGAAATGGGAACCCATTCCAGTATTCTTACCTGGAGAATCCCATGGAATCCCAGAGGAGCCTGGCGGGCTACAGTCCATGGGGTCAAAACAGAGGCGGACACAACTTAGTGACTAAACAACAGCAACAAAGTGGTTAGCTTTGTAGGGTAGCCTGCAGCCCGCTGAATCCAAGTACTCAGGACGCTGATCCCAACTAGCCAGAGGGACCCAGATGCCCTTGGGAACCAACCTGTGAAATTTGGCTTTCCCCTTCCAGGGAGAAGGACTTCCCTGGTGGCTCAGATGGTAAAGCGTCTGTCCACAATGCAGGAGACCTGGGTTCGATCCCTGGGTCAGGAAGATTCCCTGGAAAAGGAAATGGCAACCCATTCCAGTACTCTTGCCTAGAAAATTCCATGGACAGAGGAGCCTGGTGCAGGCTTCTGTCCATGGGGTCGAAAAGAGTCGGACACAACTGAGCGACTTCACCTTCACTTTCTTCCAGGGAGAAAGTTTTCTTTGCCTTGATGGGGTTGGGCCTGGAACAGGCCTCTGGGGTATGGGGCCCAAGGGAACAATGGAGCAACGGGGTGCAGTCTGGGGCCAGGACTGGTGAGTGCTGGCCAAGGGAGCAGCCCCTGAGGATGGACCCCTGGGTTCCCCCCATGGCCCCCCATTGCTGACCCCATCCCAGCCTCATGCTGGCCGAGCTGGGGAAGAGGGAAGAGGCAGGCAGGAGCTGGGCTGGAGAGGGAGCTGGCCTGGGCTGTGCGGAGAGCCTCCAGTGGGCAAAGGATGGAATTCTGGCTCTGAATCAGAGGTAAGGGTATTCTTGGGGTAACCCCTGGTCCCATAGCTTTGTCTGTATGATATTTATGGTTCCAGGGAAGCCTGTCCTAGTGGTCTGGGGAGGGAGAATACTAAAACACCAGTACTGGCCCCAGCTCAGCCAGTGGCTGGCTATGAGAAGGACAAGACATGGAAAAAACTTTTGATTTTGAAATAATTTTAAGCATACAGAAAGTTGCAAAGATAGAACAGGGAGGTCCCTTATACCCTTATGTAGTCTGGTTACATTTTAGGTATCTACAGTGTAACGTCACAACCAGCAAACTGACATGGGTACAACGGATGTGTTTGGTTCCATGCCATTTTATCACGTGTGGATCTGTGGAACTACCATTGCAATCAAAACACAGAACGGTTCCATCACGAGTCCCCTCCCCACCACCCCCAGCCCCCAGTAACCACTAAGCTGTCAGTTCAGTTCAGTTCAGTCACTCAGTTGTGTCCGACTCTGCGACCCCATGAATTGCAGCACGCCAGGCCTCCCTGTCCATCACCAACTCCCTGAGCTCACTCAGACTCACATCCATAGAGTCAGTGAGTGATGCCATCCAGCCATCTCATCTTCTGTCGTCCCCTTCTCCTCCTGCCCCAATCCCTCCCAGCATCAGAGTCTTTTCCAATGAGTCAACTCTTCGCATGAGGTGGCCAAAGTACTGGAGTTTCAGCTTTAGCATCCCAAGAAATCCCAGGGCTGATCTCCTTCAGAATGGACTGGTTGGATCTCCTTGCAGTCCAAGGGACTCTCAAGAGTCTTCTCCAACACCACAGTTCAAAAGCATCAACTCTTGGCACTCAGCCTTCTTCACAGTCCAACTCTCACATCCATACATGACCACAGGAAAAACCATAGCCTTGACTAGATGGACCTTTGTTGGCAAAGTAATCTCTCTGCTTTTGAATATGCTATCTAGGTTGGTCATAACTTTCCTTCCAAGGAGTAAGCGTCTTTTAATTTCATGGCTGCAGTCACCATTTGCAGTGATTTTGGAGCCCCCCAAAATAAAGTCTGATACTGTTTCCACTGTTTCCCCATCTATTTCCCATGAAGTGATGGGACCAGATACCATGATCTTAGTTTTCTGAATGTTGAGCTTTAAGCCAGCTGGTCCCCTCTATAACTTTGTCATTTAGAACATGTTCTATAAATGGATAAATACTGTATAAATACAGTATGTGGGGGCTTCCCTGGTGGCTCGGACCATAAAGAATCTGCATGCAATGCAGGAGATCTGGGTTTGATCCCTTGGTCAGGAAGATCTGCTAGAGAAGGGACTGGCGACTCCAGTATTCTTGCCTGGAGAATCCCATGAACAGAGGAGCCTGGCCCACTACAGTCTATGTGGTCAAAAAGAGTTAGACACAGTTGAGAAACTAATGGAATTTTCCTGATGGCTCAGCGGGTAAAGAATCTGCTTGCAATGCAGGAGACCTGGGTTCAATCCCTGGGTTGGAGTGATTCCCTGGAAAAGGAAATGGCAACCCATTCCAGTATTCTTACCTGAGAAATCCTATGGACAGAGGAGCCTGGCGGGCTTCAGTTGAAGGGGTCACAAAGAGTCGGACATGATTGAGTGACTAAGCATGAGAACAACTAACACACACACACATACAGTATGTACCTCTGAGCTTGGCTTTTTCCACCCAGTCTAAATCCCTTGAGATCCATCCAAGTCACTGTATGTCTCAACAGCTTGCTGCTTTTTGTTGTTAAGTAGAATTCCAGAGAGTGGATGAACCACAGTTTGTTTAGCTGTTCACTTATTGTAGGACAGGTATTGTAGTTGTTCCCAGTTTGGGGTTATTAGAAATAAAGGGCTTTGTAGTAGAGCCTGAAGTCAGGTAGGTTGATTCCTCCAGTTCCATTCTTCTTTCTCAAGATCACTTTGGCTATTCGAGGTTTTTTGTATTTCCATACAAATTGTGAAATTATTTGTTCTAGCTCTGTGAAGAATACTGTTGGTAGCTTGATAGGGATTGCGTTGAATCTATAAATTGCTTTGGGTAGTATACTCATTTTCACTATATTGATTCTTCCAATCCATGAACATGGTATATTTCTCCATCTATTAGTGTCCTCTTTGATTTCTTTCACCAGTGTTTTATAGTTTTCTATATATAGGTCTTTAGTTTCTTTAGGTAGATATATTCCTAAGTATTTTATTCTTTCCGTTGCAATGGTGAATGGAATTGTTTCCTTAATTTCTCTTTCTGTTTTCTCATTATTAGTGTATAGGAATGCAAGGGATTTCTGTGTGTTGATTTTATATCCTGCAACTTTACTATAGTCATTGATTATTTCTAGTAATTTTCTGGTGGAATCTTTAGGGTTTTCTATGTAGAGGATCATGTCATCTGCAAATAGTGAGAGTTTTACTTCTTCTTTTCCAATTTGGATTCCTTTTATTTCTTTTTCTGCTCTGATTGCTGTGGCCAAAACTTCCAAAACTATGTTGAATAGTAATGGTGAAAGTGGGCACCTTGTCTTGTTCCTGACTTTAGAGGAAATGCTTTCAATTTTTTACCATTGAGGATAATGTTTGCTGTGGGTTTGTCATATATAGCTTTTATTATGTTGAGGTATGTTCCTTCTATTCCTGCTTTCTGGAGAGTTTTTATCATAAATGGATGTTGAATTTTGTCAAAGGCTTTCTCTGCATCTATTGAGATAATCATATGGTTTTTATTTTTCAATTTGTTAATGTGGTGTATTACATTGATTGATTTGCGGATATTGACGAATCCTTGCATCCCTGGGATAAAGCCCACTTGATCATGGTGTATGATCTTAAAAAGTCTACAAATAATAAATGCTGGAGAGGGTGTGGAGAAAAGGGAACCCTCTTACACTGTTGGTGGGAATGCAAACTAGTACAGCCACTATGGAGAACAGTGTGGAGATTCCTTAAAAAACTGGAAACAGAATTGCCTTATGATCCAGCAATCCCACTGCTGGGCATACACACTGAGGAAACCAGAAGGGAAAGAGACACGTGTACCCCAATGTTCATCGCAGCACTGTTTATAATAGCCAGGACATGGAAGCAACCTAGATGTCCATCAGCAGATGAATGGATAAGAAAGCTGTGGTACATATACACAATGGAGTATTACTCAGCCATTAAAAAGAATACATTTGAATCAGTTCTAATGAGGTGGATGAAACTGGAGCCTATTATACAGAGTGAAGTAAGCCAGAAGGAAAAACATAAATACAGTATACTAATGCATATATATGGAATTTAGAAAGATGGTAACAATAACCCGGTGTACGAGACAGCAAAAGAGACACTGATGTATAGAACAGTCTTATGGACTCTGTGGGAGAGGGAGAGGGTAGGAAGATTTGGGAGAATGGCATTGAAACATGTAAAATATCATGTAAGAAACGAGTCGCCAGTCCAGGTTCGATGCACGATACTGGATGCTTGGGGCTAGTGCACTGGGATGACCCAGAGGGATGGTATGGGGAGGGAGGAGGGAGGAGGGAGGAGGGTTCAGGATGGGGAACACATGTATACCTGTGGCGGATTCATTTTGATATTTGGCAAAACTAATACAATTATGTAAAGTTTAAAAATAAAATAAAATTAGAAAAAAAAAAAGAAAAAAGAAATAAAGGGACCATGAACAATTTTGTATAGCTTTGTGTGTGCACATCCATTTGCACTTCATTCCTGGGTAAACGCCTAGGGATGTGATTGCCGAGTTGTACAGAAGATCCCCTAGAGGAGGGTGTTGCAATCCACTCCAGTATTCTTACCTGGAAAATCCCATGGACAGAGGAGCCTGGGGGGCTACAGTCCATGGGGTCGCAAAGAGTCAGGCATGACTGAAGGACTGAGCACCCATGCACGGTTCAGTTTTTAAAGAAACTGCCAAACTGTTTTCCAGAACTATGGTAGCACTTTACATTCTCATAGCCACGTGTGAGTTACCCCGCTTCTCTGTCTTCACCGGCGTTTGGCGTCGGCACTAGTTTTACTTTGCTGTTGTACTGGGGGTCCTAGTGGTGATAGCTCATTAGCGTCTCAGTTTGCTTTTCCTCGGTCGCTAGGAATATTGACTCACCTTTCCAGGGCTGCTTGTCATCTGTGCATCCTCTTTGACTTTGGATTGCGGTCCTTTGTCTGCGACTTCTGGGAACCAATGTCCTTTTAAAAAAATAGACTTACTTTTCAGAGTAGTTTTAGGTTCACAGAAAAATAGACCAGAAAGACTTCTCATAGACTCCCCTTCTCCAAACACACACCCTCCCTGACTAGTGACGTCTCTCACCAGAGAGGAGCACTTGATACAAATGACCCAGCTATGTGGACACTTTATCATCATCCAAAGTCCAGCTTTATTCCACTTTTGGTGTTGTACATGCTATATTTGGGGGCAGATGGGGCCCAAATATAGTGACCTATGTGAGTATATGTGACAGTGAGTATAGTGACACGGAGGGCTTCCCTGGCGGCTCAGCGGTAAAGAATCCGCCTGTGATGCTAGAGCAGCAGGAGATGCAGTTTCGATCCCTGGGTCAGGAAGATCCCCTGGAGCAGGACATGGCAACCCACTCCAGTATTCTTGCCTGGAGCATCCCACGGACAGAGGAGCCTGGTGGACTACAATCTATGGGTCGCAAAAAATCGGACACGACTGAGCGACTCAGCATGCACGTGTGCACATAGTGACGTGTGTCCATGGTTATAGTGTCATGCAGGGCAGTTCCACTTCCCTGAAAATCCGCTGAGCTCTACCTGTTCATTCTTCCCTACCCTTTAACCCCTGGCAACCACTGATCTTTTTACTGCCTCCCTAGTTTTGCCTTTCCTGAAGGTTATATAGTTGGAAAGTTATAGTTATATATAGTTTCATATATATAACATTATATATATGAAAAGGCTATATAGTTATACAGCCTTTTCATACTGTCTTCTTTCTTCTCCCCTGGTGGCTCAGACAGTAAAGAAACTGCCTGCAATGCAGGAGACTCAGATTTAATCCCTGGGTGGGGCAGATCCCCTGGAGAAGGGAATGGCAACCCACTCCAGGATTCTTGACTGGAGAATCCCATGGACAGAGGGGTCTGGAGGGCTACAGTCCATGGGGTCACAAGAGCCAGACATGACTGAGCAACTAACTAACACTTTCACATAGTTGGATTCATACCCTAGACAGCCTTTTCATACTGCCTTCTTTCAATTCATATTATGCATTTAATGTTTTTCCAATTCATGGCTTGACAGCTCATTTCTTTTTATTGCTGAATAATAGCCTACTGTCTGGGTGTGCCACAATTTATCTATTCAGTCACTTATTGAAGGATGTCTTGGTTGCTTCCAAGTTTTAGCAATTATGAATACAGCTGCTATAAACATAGGTGTGCATATTTTTGTGTGGACATGTTTTCAAAGCCTCTGAGTAAATATTAAGGAATAGGATTGCAGGGTTGTGTAGTAACGTATGTTTAGTTTTGTAAGAAACTGCCATACTGAAGACGGGAAGTTAGGAATTGTTGGCACAGAGGCAGTGTGGTATGTTAAAAAATGACCCTCCATTAGGCATCTATGTCCTAATCCCTGGGTTATGAATGTTACCTTACATGGCAAAGATACGATTCAGCGAAGGACCTTGAGCTAGGGTGTTTCTTCTGGATTACGTGAGTCTGAAATGCCATCACAAATGTCCTTACAAAAGAGAGGCAGAGGGACTTCCCTGGTGGTCCAGTGGTTAAGACTTCACCTTCCAGCACAGGGGGTGTGGTTTCAATCCCTGGTTGAGGAGCTAAAATCCCACATGCCTCCTGGCCAAAAAAAAAAAAACCCATAAAATAGAAACAATACTGTAAAATTCAATAAAGACTTTAAAAAAGAGAGAGGCAGAAAGATTTTTATACACACAGATGAGAAGGCAGTCTGAGGATGGAGCAGAAAGAATTGAAGATGCTAGCCTTGAAGACTGGAGTGATGCAGCCACAAGCCAAGGAATGCTGGAAACCAACAGGTATCCGAGGAAGGAACAAGTGCTTCTGTGGAGCGTCTGGAGGGAGCGCGGCCTGTTCATACCTTAACGTCAGCCCAGGGACACTGACATTGGACTATCTGCCTCCAGAACTGTAAGAAGATGACCTTCTGTGTTAAGCTACCAAGTTTGCGATGAGTTACCAAGTTAAAGGTCACAGGCAACCAACTCAGTGTTATACAGAAGAATGAAATCAACTGAGGTCAAAAGTTCAAATGAAATCAACTGTGTCATCAGAGAAAGTGGCTTCCAGCTGATACCTGATAAGTCCCACGGAGGGGAAATGGCATCAGTGAAAAAAAAAATATGGTAAAGGGGAACAGAGGTGAGTGAATTTAACATCCACACAGCTGGAATGCCTGATTTCATTTATCTTTCAGATTTCACCCACTTGACCATGAAATTCAAAGAGAAAATAAAGGAACACTGACTTCTTCCCATCTTTGGGGAATGTTATAACTCCTGGCTTGGTAGACTTTAGCACCGGGAGGTAATTTTCATGTTTGCAAAAGAAAGTGCTGCTTTGCATCTTTTCTCTTTTGGTGTGAGCATTTTAAAATAAATATGGAAACCAGGTCATTTCCATGTCTTAACAACTCAGCAGCATAGGCATTTCTCAAATTATCAGTAGGTGTGTCTCAAGAATCTGGTTTTATGTTGCTTGTTCTCAGCTAGTCTTTTCTGTGTAAGCATGAAAAAATGCTTAAAACTTATTTAAAACCCATAAGCATGTTCACATGAGGTCAATGTAGACATAAAGAAATTGATCGAACCCAGGTCTCCTGCATTGCAGGCATATTCTTTACCCTCTGAGCCAACAGGGAAGCCAAGCCCAAAGAAACTGATGGATAGGGTAAAACTAAGTGAGGTTTTTTAACCTTCAAACTTGGAGCAGAGATGGGCGTCTTCCATAAGCAGTAATTATAAAGGAGGCAATCGGTTATTGAGTCTCCACTTGGCCTTTCACAAGAGGCTTTGCTTTGCGAGCCCTTTAACGTCCATATCCTGTGGAAGAAGGAAACAGGAAAACCCTCTGGTAGACTCAGCAGTCCTGGAAAGAGGACTTTGTGCCAGGACTTCAATAGGATGACAGCCATGTAGTCAAAAACAAACCCCTATAAAAGCTTTGACTTATAAATGAGAGATGGCCAGTGGATGAGGTGTCTGAGGATGCAAATGTCCTGCACCCTTAAATTACACCAGAATTGTGCCCTCCTCTCCCGACCTGCTGTTGCCAGAGCAACCAGACGCCTGGACCCAACCCGAAGCCTGTTTGGAGACCCTGCTTTTTCCTCGACCTCAGAACTCCGTTGGACAATTTATCGCATGCTCCCTGACAGAAGTTACTTGAGTCAGTGCTCTTCCCTTCTCTCCCTCCAGATGCTTCTAGAGATCAGAGCTGGCCACACACTCCCTGCAGGACCTCCAGTCCCATCCAGGCCATGAGCCCTCAGGAGCCCGGCCATCAAGTACCATGTCTCGTCAGTTATCCATTCCTGGATACCATTCCTCGATATCTTGTCTGGTTATCGTGGAATCAGGGTAGAATAGCAGTGTCAGATGTTAAAGGCTTCAGCAAGAAATGAGCCGAGAAAAGGCACAGACAAGAAACTGCAAGGAACTTACGTTCTGACTATTACTCGTTGTATAGTTCTTCCCTTTTATAATTAATAAAATTGGTTGCTTTTGAAACTAAGATTATGCAGTTATTTTTGTACCTCTCAGAAGACTCAGGGGAGTTGAGTCACTGGAAAAGACCCTGATGCTGGGAAAGATTGAGGGCAGGAGGAAAAGAGGGCAACAGGGGATGAGATGGTGGGATGGCATCATCGACTCAATGGACATGAGTTTGAGCAAGCTCCGGGAGATGGTGGACAGGGAAGCCTGATGTATTGTAGTTCATGCGGCCACAAAGAGTCTGACACGACTGAGGGACTGAACAACAACAGGAGACCAAAGTCATATGATCTTAAAATTAACAAAGAAAAAGAGAAGCACTGATTCTGGTCTTCTGGGAAGCTAGGTGGATACACTTTTCCTATCCCCTTCCTCTCCAAGTAAGTATAAGGAAAACCCTGGATATTTTATGTAAAGCCAACTTCAGAAGACACTGTAAGGTGAAGGGAAGGAATCTGCAGTGGGGGAGCTCAAGGCAGAGGAGCCCCAAGGTGGCAAGTTCTCTGGGTTTCTTTTTTGCCTCAGACAGCCCAGTCTTAGAGCTGAAGAAGTCTGCAATTGGGAAATGCCAAATGGATGAAGTCAACCAAAGTCCAAACCTAACCCTGCTCTCTCTAGAAAAGGACCTGGAAAGGTGCAGTCTTGCAAGACAGAAACTTCTGGTTGATAACTTTTCTTAGCCCAGGCAGACACTTACAGAGAACACTGTGGTCTCACCCTCATGCGTGTGTGCGCAGTAAGTCGCTTCCATAGTGTCCGACTTTCTGTGATCCCGTGGACTGTAGCCCACCAGGCTCCTCTGTCCATGGGGATTCTCCAGGCAAGAATACTGGAGTGCATTGCCATGCCCTCCTCCAGGGATCGAACCATGTCTCTTATATCTCTTGCATTGGCAGGTGGATTCTTTACCATTTGAGCCACCAAGTCTCACTTCCAGCTCAGCAGCAAAGACTGAGTGGGGAACAGAGAGCCCCACCCTTGTCAGCTTGTCATGGGAAACCCCCTTCCCCCCGCTGACCAAGGTGGTGTTCAGTTCAGTTCAGTTCAGTCGCTCAGTCGTGTCCAACTTCTTGCGACCCCATGAATCGCAGCATGCCAGGCCTCCCTGTCCATCATCACTCCCGGAGTTTACACAAACTCATGTCCATTGAGTCAGTGATGCCATCCAACCATCTCATCCTCTGTCGTCCCCTTCTCCTCCTGCCCCCAGTCCTCCCCAGCATCAGAGTCCTTTCCAATGAGTCAGCTCTTTGCGTGAGGTGGCCAAAGTACTGGAGTTTCACCTTCAGCATCAGTCCTTCCAAAGAACACCCAGGATTGATCTCCTTTAGAATGGACTGGTTGGATCTCTTTGCAGTCCAAGGGACTCTTAAGAGTCTTCTCCAACACCACAGTTCAAAAGCATCAATTCTTCAGTGCTCAGCTTTCTTCACAGTTCAACTCTCACATCCATACATGACCACAGGAAAAAAGGTGGTGTTAAGGAAGGCCAAAGAGGAAGCTAGGACCTTCATTCTTGAAGGGCAGTAACAAGACCCCCTACACCTGTTATCAGCGGGGATTCTGTGTGGAGACCACACATCTGCTCCCCCTCCCACCAAAGCATCACAAGCTCTCCCCTCTCCACCCAGGGATGGTGTCAGAGGAGGCTTAGTGTAGGGTCAGGTCTTGATTCTTCCCCGTAGTATCCAGGGAGGCTCGTGGAACCCAGAACCCTGATCACTATTAATGAGCTGGCACCAGCCCCCTTTCCCTGCTGGAATGCTATCAGAGGAGGCCAGCTAAATCAGAAGGGTTCAGTGAGAGTCAGAGCCTCACAACATAATATCTTAAAATGCCTCCACTTCAAATGCAGCTCATTCATGAAGCCAACCAGAAAAATTTCAACTTGCATGAAAAATGATAAGGCATAGACACTATTCATGAGATGGCAGGGGTGTCAGAATTATCTGCCAGCAGGCTTGAAGCAGCCATGATAAAAATCCTTCAAGGAACAATTACGAATGTGCTTGAAATAAATGAAAAGATCAAAAGTCTCAGCAAATAAATAGAATATATAAAGAAAAACCACATGAAATTTTAGAAGATAGAAATACAACAGCCAAAAAAAAAAAAAAAAAATCAGTGTACGGGTTCAACAGCAGATTGGAGTGGAGAGAGGAGGGACTCAGTGTACTGGCCAATAGAAAAATAGAAATTACCCAGATTGAACAACAAAGAGGAGATAGCTTGGGGCGGGGGTAAGAATACCACCTCAAAGACCTGTGGGACCAGGTCTTCCGTGGTGGTCCAGTGGTTAAGAGTCTGCCTTCCAATGCAGGGGACGTGGGTTCGAACCCTGGTCAGGGAACTGGGATCCCACTGCTGTGGGGCAGCTGAGCCCCCTGCAACTACAGAACCCACCAGCCCTGGAGCCTATGTGCCACAACTAGAGAGGAGCCTGTGCACCACAACGAAAGATCCTGCAACCAAGACCCGAAGCAATGGAAAAAAAAAAAAAGCACCCGTGGGACCCCCCAAAAATGTTTATGTACTCACATCACTCAAGTCTTTGAAGAAGACAGAAGGCATGGCTCTAAAAGTACTTGAAAAAAAATGAAAATGTGACTAAAGATATGAACTTACAGATTCAAGAATCTGAATGAAGTCTTAGATAGAATAAACACAAATCCACACTAAGACACATCATTGTCAAAACTTCTGAAAACTAAGAACGAAAACAAATCTTGAAAGTGAGGGGGGAACATCTTATTTACTAGAGAAAAATTTGAATGTGAATTTGAATGATGGTAGATTTCTCATCAGAAATGTGAAGGCCTGAAGGAAGGGTTGCATTTCTTAAGTGCTGCGAGGAAAGAACGGTCAGCCCAAAATTCCATATCCAGGGAAAATACCAGCAAAGAAAGGGTTCAGTTCAGTCGCTCAATGAAAGGGTAAATGCAGGCATTAGCAGATGAAGGAAAACTAAGAGAACATGTCGCCGACAGAGCTACAGTAAAAGAAGGGCTAAAGTTAGCTCTCTAAAGGATAATGGAAGAAACCCTGGATATCAGGAAAAAAGAAAGAGCCATGGAAGGAGTCAAAACATGAGTTAAGTAGAATACATTTTAGTCTTTTTAATTATGTTTGATTGTTGAAGCAAAGTTGTGTGATGTGGCTTTAAATGTCTATAGAGGAAATATTTAAAACAATTACAAACTGGAGAAGGTAATGAGACACAAAGAGAGGAAAGGTTCCTATATTTCACAGAAAGTGGTAAAATGAGAACACAGGTAGGTGTGTTGAGTGTGATGAGTCACGCATACATAATAACAGTACTACAGAAATGGCTAACGTACTACAGAGAGATATATTCAAAAATCAGCAGAGATAAATCAACATGGAATTCTAAAAGTGCTCAGGCAACCCACAGGAAGGCAGGCAAAAGAAAACACAAATGGAAACCAGAGAAAAATAAGTCAAAAAATAAAAATGTGGGCATAAGCCTTCCTTTTACCACTAATTACATTAAATACAAGTACTCTAAGTACACTAAAAAAAGAAATGGGCAGTAGATTAAAAACTACGATCCAGTTATATGTCATCTGTAAGAAATCTACTCATGTACAATGATATAGGTATGTTAGCAGTTAAAGGATGGAAAAAGTTATACCATGCAAACTTTTAACTTAAAAAAAAAAAAGGCTTCGTTTGGATCAGTGGTAAAGAATCCGCCCTCCAACGCAGGAGACACTGGTTTGATCCCTGGTCCAGGAAGATCCCTCCTGCTGAGGAGCAACTTAAGCCTGTGTGCCACAACTGTCGAGCCTGTGCTCTAGAGACCAGGAGTCCCAACAACTGAGTCCACGAGCTGTAGCTACTGAAGACCTCACACCCTTGAGCCTGTGTGCTGCAAGAGAAGCCACTTCAATGAGAAGCCCATACACCTCAACCAAAGTAGCCCTCACTCACTGCAACTAGAGAAAGCCCACACCAAGCAGTGAAGACCCAGCACAGCCGAAAGTAAATAAATAAATGAAATAAAAAAAGCAGGAGTGAACTACATTAATATCAGATGAAGCAGATTATCAAAGAAAATTACTAGAGAGACTAGGATATGTTACCTAGTGATACAAGGGTTAACCTTGTAGGTTAAATCACACACACTCACACACAGAACAACCTATCAATCCCACAAACTCTTTGTCTCTACAGCTATGTCTCAAAAATGTACAGTTGAATGGACTTTTCCTTCCAATGGTCTAAACCTGTCAAAGATTTTTTGGATGTGACTTGCTATGATTTTTGGCATAATTTATTGCATGAAAATACTGGCAAATTTTTTTTTTCTAGGGCTAATGAAAATGCTGGGATTTAAAAATTATATATAATTAGTAACAGGCAGAATTGTTGTTCAGTTGCTCAGTCGTGTCCGATTTTTTGTGACCCCATGGACTGCAGCACACCAGGTTTCCCTGTCCTTCACCACCTCCTGGAGCTTGCTCAAACTCATGTCCGTCGAGTCAGTGATGTCATCCAACCATCTCATCCTCTGTCACCCTGTTCTCCTCCTGCCTTCAATCTTTCCCAGCATCAGGGTATTTTCCAATGAGTTGGCTGTTCGCATCAGGCAGAATAACACCTTGCTATTTGAGAAATCTAGGTAGTGATCATGACGGGCCACACCGCCCTGGTGCGATGTTTGCTAACTCACAGGCATGACTACTTCCTCCAGCAGGTGTCTGACTGGAAAACAGCAGAGTCCAGCCTCCCTCCTGTTGCTGTGGCAGCCCATGGTAGCCACAGGACTCCCTCCAAGGCCTGACACTGAGCTGTGTGTCAGAACTGACCCTGCGTTTCCGTCCTCTGGAGCCCACAGAACATTACTGGCCCCGGGAAACCAGGAGGAAGCACACACACCTCTGGGAGAGCCTGTTCCCCGTGCCCGGACGTGGGTTAGCACAAGTGTCATCTTCTCACACATTGTCTTAACTCCAGGATTTTAGGAAACAGATGCAAAGTAAAATCTTTTTAGTATGCCAAGGAAAAAGTCAGCATAGCAGGGGGAACGATTCAAAAAGGCAGCAGAAAGGAATCAAAGCAAGAGAGATGATAGAGATTGATGTCAGGGGCAGGCAGAAGCCACCACTGGGGAGTCTTTGCAGACACGGATTCTTGGGCTTGCTCTTAATTCAGGTGCTTGAACCTAAGTGTTTCAAGTCCTTGTGCATGTGCTAAGTCACTACAGTCATGTCCGACTTTTTGTGACCCCGTGGACTTTGTAGATTCTCCAGCCAAGAATGCTGGAGTGGGTTGCCGTACCCTCCTCCAGGGGATCTTCCTGACCCAGGGATCGAACCCGTGTCCCTTAAGTCTCCTGCATCTGCAGGCGGTTTCTCTACCACTGGTGCCACCTGGGAAGCCCTTCAAGTTCTTAAATCCATCTGAATGTTAGTTTTGCTTTCTGTGGCCAGCATGCAACAGCTTTTTCCTTTGCTCGGATTCTGTGCTCATTAAGAACAAGGGGTGTCTTAGTTACTCTAACCAGGACAGGCACAGCTTCTCCGTAAACAGTCAGCTGATGTTTTGGGTTACAGGCAGGTAGGTCTCTTCTGAGTCTGGGCTGTGAACCACTCTGCAGGAGCCTCACCAGACACCCTTTTCTGGATGTGGCCTACAGTGGGTTCCTAATCCAGAGTATTCTTCTCCCCACGCCCACTCCTGACTCAGCAGAGGCCTTCCCTTCAGGGTTTCCCTCATCCATCTCTTTTTGATTCAACAGTGACCAATTCAAAGAAAAGCTCTAACACAAACATCAGGCAAATATGTTTAATTTTTTAAAATAACTGATGGCAAAATAAAATATTTACATCACATCATACTGTGTAAACATGTAAGGTCTCTGTACAAAGAAATATACATGCAAAATAATGTAAAATTTTAACTGAAATAATAAAAAGAAACAATACACAAATAAAAGTTGTGAGGTTACGAATACACATCCAGTTTTGAATCCAATTTCTTTTAAAAAGTTTCTGTACAATTTTACAAGGAACAAACAAACGAAAATTCAACAAAAGAATAAATAAAAATACATTGGAAGCTGCAAAGCTTGAACTATGCCAGTTTATGGCTGAAGACCCAGGTGTCTGGCTGGCTTGGGAAGCGGGCTGGTCTTTTAAGTGTATTTCACACAACAAAGATAAAAAGACATCCAGAAAAATTCAAGCGTGCCCAGAAGCCCAGCGTCTTTTGTTGAGGGCCTCCCACTCTACAGTGCCACAGACACCAAATCCAGCCTCGAGGCGGCTGGTGCCTAACTGGCTTTTATTTCTTACCAAAAGCTCAAAATCCAGCCAATTTTTGTACAGAAAGTTGAATGTCAAAAAGTCTAAAAAGTAGGAAATGTCCAGACTGATTTTGGGAAAAAAAATAATACTTTGGCATTCTGAATAATAGAATAATAAAATTTAAAACATTACCCTATTATCCAGTTTTATATTCAGAGTATGAAATCACTTTTTACAGTCCTCAAAACTGACAAATTTCACCAAGAGTTGTCTCCTTGAACCGATGGCACAGGGCTACGAACCCCACCCCCCACCCCGCCCCCGACACACGCACAAAAACCATAAATCTCACTGTACGAATATGTGCTTTTTCTATATATTTATTACAGGTACAACAGAGGTCTTCATAAATAGTTGCATAAAATGTTAAAGCCACAACATTGCACATGATATGAAATAAAACCAAAAAAAAAAACCAAACAAAAAAACAAACCCCAATGAGCGCATTTACAGTATTTTCATCGGACTGTATACTGCTCAACAATCTGATTGACGGCTTAGGGGGTGGGACGCGGGGGTGGGGAGGGGGTAGCAGGGCAGGACCCAACCTGACCTCCTTGCGGATGGGCAGACCCCTTGGACCCCTCCTAAAGGAAGCCCCGGGCGGTGGGCGGGAAGGCAGGGGTGAAGGGAAAGGGCAGACCGAAGGCAGGACCAGTCTTATGTACAAGTAAGGCCTACATTTCATCAGAGCAAAACGATTCATTCTATTTTTATGCAAAAGTTTGAGGTTGAATGCACATTTCAGAAGCCCAGTCTGGCGTCCTGGCGAGAGGCACACAGACGGAGCAGCTGGAAAAAGCTCAGAGCCAGGGGGACCCCCGAGTTGGACGAGGCCGCCGCTGGGGGTAGGGTGGGGGCTCTTCCCCAGAGGTGTCCAGTATCTTGTTTTGTTCGTTAACACCAGTGGTTGAACATAGGCATTTGTTTCCTTGAATAAATCCTGGAAAATGTTTTCAATTTGCAAAATGCTATTCGTGTTCGTTTAAAAAAGTTTCTTTTTATTTTTAAAATTTTTTTTTTTTTTTTGCAGAAACCTGAATAAAAGACTGTGACTCAGCAACGCTGTCTCCGCTCTCGCAGAGTGTTCCAGAAGGCCTCCACCCCTCCCCCCACACCCCGCAGGGCTTGTGGCCCGAGTCCCAGGCAGCTGCAGAGCACGGCTCGCTCGGGAACGCACGCGGTGTCACACGACGGGACAATCGGGCAGCGGACTGCTTACGTCGTCGTCGGTTTGTTGTTTTCTCTTCCAAAAAAAAATAAACAAAGTCAGACTTAACGGCTGATTGGCAGGTGAAAGAGAATGAGAAAGGACTTCAAGACAGGTCAAACTCGAGGCAGAAGCCTGCTCTGTAAGAAGTTTTTCATGCTACGGATAGGTCGAACGTCGTTCTGGTGTTTGCGCCGCTCAATGAAGGAGGTCAGTCTGGACGTGTCGAGGACGCCCGCGCCTTTGCCGTGGCCGTGGCCCGCCTGCAGCCACCGCTCCTGGAGGGCCGACGCAGCCGAGGGGCGCTTGGCGGGGTCCTCGTGCAGTAGGAAGCACACGAAGTCCTTGGCCCTCTGGCTCACTCCTTGGAAGTAGTCCTCTGGGAAGCTGAAGTCCAGGCGGCAAATGTTGAGGCAGGTCTCTTCCACGCTGTCGTCCAGGAAGGGGGACACGCCGCTGAGAAGCACGTAGGCCAGCACGCCCACGCTCCACGTGTCTGAGGTCAGGGAGACCGGGTTCCCCAGGATGATCTCGGGGGCCGCGAACTCGGGGTTCCCCAGCAATGGGTGGATGTGGTAGGTCGTGTTGAGTTGGACGGCATCTCCGAAGTCAGCCAGCTTGATGGTCGGCTTGGCTGAGCTCTGATCCACGAGGATGTTCTCAGGCTGGGAGACAGGATAAAACAGCCGTCAGGGGACTCCCGCCACCCCACTCTTGGGCTGGAGCTCTCCAGGAATCTACACGGTCGACTGTTCACGTGGGAAACGGACTCGTTCCGGTCTGGAACTTCCGAGGGCTGCCCCCGTACAAAGCCTGGGATTCACTCTCCTTCCTGGCATCGACGGCGACACTGTGCCTCCTTGCCTCCGTCACCCCGCCCTGGTCCCGCCCCAGGAACTCTATGAACTACCTGCAGATCTCACGTTTGTCTACTATGTTCCGGTTTGTTTACGTTACTGAAAAGCCAACTCTAGAGCAGAGATTAGACATCCGCGTTCCCATCTCCCACCCCCTGCATCTCTCCCAGTCCCCGGGAGCTCCTGGCCCGGGTTCAGAGGAGGGCCCAGGAGCGGGCATCGTGTCCCACATGGATGCGCTGAGGTCGCCCGGCATTCCCGTCCCTGGGACCCCGCTCACCTTTAGGTCCAGATGCGCTATCCTGCAGTTGTGAAGGTATCGCACGGCTTCCAGAACCTCCCCCAGGTACGCCCGGATCTTCCCCTCCGTGAGGTTCCCCCACCGCACCACGCAGTCCAGGAGCCGTCCCTGGTCAGCCCTGCAGAGGGAAGGGTGTGCGGCCACGTTACAGGGTCAGTTGGTCACTTTAGAGCGACCACGACGCACGTGTCACCTCCACACCCCGCTGTCAATGTCCAAGCAACGCTTGGGGACCACACCTCTACCCGGAGGCAGCGCAGGATCAACAGGGTGATGCCTTCTTAACCTCATCATGGAGGCGAGTGGGGAGCAAAGCACCCGGAACCCACAGAGGGAGCTGGTAGCAGAGATGGGCGCACCCAGGCCCCCTGCCCACCCCACCCCAGCAGATGGGCACACCCAGGCCCCCCTGCCCACCCTACCCCAGCAGACGGGCACACCCAGGCCCCCCTGCCCACCCTACCCCAGCAGACGGGCGCACCCAGGCCCCTCTGCCCACCCCACCCCAGCAGATAGGCGCACCCAGGCCCCTCTGCCCACCCCACCCCAGCAGATAGGCGCACCCAGGCCCCTCTGCCCCCCCCACCCCAGCAGGCTGGACTCAGACCTGCTCCCTGGATCTGAGCACATGACCTGGGCGACTGCCTGGCACACAGTAAGTACTCTGCTGGGGAGGGAATAACGTGAGACCACCTCCCCAGCCTCAGTCTTATCAACTGTAAAATGGGGGACGTGACGGCTAAATGAGAGAATATAAATAAAGTGGGCTTCACGTTGGACTCAGAGTTGGCCTGCTGTGAAATTAGTCTTTTAACTTTAAAGAACCCTTATACAGAGTTGCCCTGTGCCAGGGACTAAATGCTTTCTACCACTCGCTTAGTCCTCACGAGAGCTCTCTGGGAAGAGTGTTTTATTGTCCCTCTTTCATACAGATGAGGAAACTGAGGCACAGGGAAGGCATTAACTTCCCCAAAGTCACACAGCTCATAAAGGAAACTGGAACTGCAAGGAGGTGGTCTGGTTCCAGCCTCTCTGAACACCGGGCTGAGCTGTTGTCTCTTTGTAACACAGAAATTTACAGGAAGATCAGCCAACTAACATGATTGGCTGATCATGATTACATGTCCAGTAATGACATGTAATCAAGGGAACTTCGGTAGTAAGTAGCTTGTTATGAAAATAAATCCTATTAATAGTATGATGAGGCCCAACCATTTAGTATTCCCGTGGAAAGAAATGACAGCTGAATGCAGTGCAAATTTAAACCGGAATCAGGGTTTGCAGGAGATTCTGACAAGGAGCCTAGGCCTCTTTGTCTTCCCTGGGAGTAGCTGAGCAGAGGCTGTTAGGCCTCAAGCTTCTACAGCCAGAAGGCACGTTCCCAGGTCCTGAGCGCCCACAGGGGCCAGGTCTCCACCAGGACACCACCTGAGCCCTGCAACAGCCCTTCAGGCAGCTGAGACTCGCCAGGAGCCGAGGCCACGGGCCCAGGTCCACTGACGCGCCCTCTGCCCAGGACATGGTGCCAGGGGAGGCTAGGGAGGGCCGGCCTGCTCCCTCCGCCATCTGAGAGGTTTGTGGGGCCAGCGAGGGGGCTGAACAGGCCCACGGTGACATTCTAGTGGGACCCTGGGGCGGGGAGACTCCTGGGGGGTTGGGGTGGGGGGCCGAGGCCGGACCTGGGCCCGGGGCAGCGCGTCTGTGAGGAAACACGACCAATGGAAAATCAGGAGCAGGGCCCCGCGGGAGCCCTGCCAGTGAGGAGCAGGGCCCCGCCGGCCAGCTCTGAGACACTCGCTTCCCACAGCGCCTCGGGAATAGGAGGCGGTGCAAGAGGTTTGCTTGGGCCAATGGAAGTGAAGTCATAAACCCAAGCGAGTGTATGAAGTGAACTCCCTCTAAAAAGCAGTAACGGGAATCTAAGTAAAGCTCAGCGACGAGGTGTTTCAGAGAGACCAGAACATTCTAGGGGCTGGGCTCCCATCTTGGCTTTACGGACACTTTGGGCCAGTGATTCTGTGTCTCTGTGTCCTGTGTTGTCGTGGGATGTCAAGCAATGACAGCAAGACGTCTGCGGACTTTGCTGAATAACCCGGGGGCAGAGCTGCTCTTGGCGGAGGACGCCAGCTCCCCGGTCTTAAGTTCCACACTCCTTATCTTTAAGTTCCACACTCCTTATCTTTAAACGACTCACGTGTTTACCGAGAAAGCACACACGGCCGGTATGTGTCATAGGGACCCAACCGCCCCAGACAGCGCTCTTCAGCGAGGCACACCTCACCCTCCCATCTAAGCACCCCCTGCAGGGCCGGGCAAGCTCTGCAAGGGACTGGACAGGCCCCAGGCCTGAGCTGGGAGCCCGAAGCGGCAGAGAGGAGCAGGTCTGAGTCAGCCCGCTCCAGGTGCCCCCCAGCCTGGCTCGCCCAGCCTGGCAGACACACGGGATCAGGGCAGCCTAAGGTCATGAGCAGGGGTGTGGTCTGCAGAGGTCTGGCCTCGAGGGAAGCCGGTGGCATCACGAGGCTGGCTGAGACCCCCGGGTGTGTGCCTCCTTATCAGCAGCTCATACAAAGACTATACTTCCCTCTAGTATCGGTGGAAAGCTCTACAACTGTGGACTCTGATAGGAGACATGTTTTCAGAAGTTCTGTGAATTCTAAAATCCCAGTTCCTATCCTTCTGAGAGAATAAACAGCAAGACCGCTTGGTGTTGGAGCTGGGGGCTAGGAGGAGGGAAGGTGGGGGGGGTCAGGGGGAGGGGGAGCTGGGGGCCAGGGGGAGGGGGGCTGTGGTCCAGAAGAAGGGGGGTGCTGGGGTCCAGGAGGAGGGGCCTGGGGTCCAGGGAAGGGGGGCTGGGGTCCAGGAGGAGGTGGGTCAGGAGAGGGGGCTGGGGTCTAGGGGAGGGGCCTGGGGTCCAGGGAGAGAGGGGGTCTGGGGAGGGGGAACTGGGGTCCAGGAGGAGGAGGGGTCCAGGGGAGGGGAGCTGGGGGCCAGGAGGAGGGGGGCTGGGGGCCAGGAGGAGGGGGGCTGGGGGCCAGGAGGAGGGGGGCTGGGGTCAGAAGGGTGGGGCTGGGGTCCAGCAGGAGGGGGGCTGGGGGCCAGGAGGAGGGGGGCTGGGGGCCAGGAGGAGGGGGGCTGGGGTCAGAAGGGTGGGGCTGGGGGCCAGGAGGAGGGGGGCTGGGGGCCAGGGGGAGGCGGGGCAGAGCGTGTACGCACATCTCCAGGACCAGCACGTAGCTGGTGGGGGTCTCGAAGGTGTCCAGGAGGCCCACCAGCAGCGGGTGCTGGAGGTTCTGCAGGATCCCAAGTTCGTGGGTGACCTGGTCACGCTTCATCAGCTTCTTGTTCACAAACTTAGTGGCCACGGCTCGTTTGGTGCCTTTCTGATCACATTTCTTCACGACAGAGAATCTGCCCCTGGAAAGCAGGTGGGAAGATCACTCTCAGAGTGCACAAGTGGGTCACGGAGGAAAGACCCCGTTAACCCAGGTGGACTGGACGCGCATGGCCTCCCCAGCCCTGCTCTCCCCTCCAGCAGAGGGGCTGCAGCCGTAGGATGGCCTGAAGGGAGCTGCCCGCGTCTGTGACTCTGTGTCCCCCCATCCTGGGGACAGACGCCTCCTGAGAACGTGGCCATGTGTCTTCTCCACCCTCTGACCTCTGTCAGCAGGGACCTCATGACGGCCCAGGCAGCTTCCACCTCTGCTCTCACGGAGACCTTTCCTTACCGTGTGAAGAAGCGTGGGAAGGCCTAGTCAGCGGCTCCTGTCCCCCACGCCCCCGACTCTGGCCAGCAGTACCTCCTGCCATCACCAGGTCTGTCCTACAACTGCGTGTGGGGCAGCTAACCCACTCGTCTCTAGTCTATGGTCTCTGGGGCTGCACCCAATGAGCCACCCTGGAGAAGCCTCAGCTGCACCCTGGCGGGATCCAGGTAACAAGACCCTGGGCCCTCAAGTCTGAGCCTGCTGTCCTGGTGGGATGAGATTCAGGGCGGGGAATGTGAGGGACAGATGTAACTGTGGCCGGGGGCAGACTGGGGAGGGGCTCAGCCCGATGTGCCGGTCAGTCATCTGTCATGCCCATCAGTCCTCTGTCGCCACACGGGGTGGTGGGCACGCTACCAGGGGCTTCTCCTCCCACAGACCGTGCTGTGCCATGCTTAGTCACTTCAGTCGTGTCCGACCCACGGACTGTAGCCCACCAGGCTCTTCTGTCCATGGGATTCTCCAGGCAAGAATACTGGAGCAGGTTGCCATTTCCTTCTCCATGGGATCTTCCCGACCCAGGGATCGAACCTACATCTCTTACGTCTCCTGCATTGGCAGGCGGGTTCTGTACCACCAGCGTCATCCAGGAAGCCCCTCCCAGGGACAGGTAGAGTCTATTCTCCTCCTTGAATCTGAGCTGGCAGGTGGCTGGCTCCGTCCACAGACTATGGAGAGAGCGCTGCTGTTGGGCTTTGAGAGGCTGTAGCTCCTGCTTCTGGCTCCTGGGATGCTCTGCCATCACATCAGGAAGCCTGGGGTGGACGTCTATGTGCAGAGAGGCCACAGACACATGGGTGGCCGGGTGACTGAGCCCAGGAGGGACCAAGGGAGTAACTGCCTTGTCAGGGGCACGTGGCATGAAGTGGTATGTTGCTGCTCTGAACAGCAGGGGTGAGCCTCATGTGGCGACAGGACTGATGGGCATGACGGACGACTGACCAACACATCAGGCTGACCCACACAGGCTGGCGCACAGATCCCTGCAGCTGGCCACTCCAGGGATACACCCAGGAAAGGCCCCTGGGGTGTACCCTCGGCTGCTGGGAGGCTTCCTGGGAAGCTTTTAAAAACGGACAAGCTGGGCAGTCATGCTTCCGACCCCCTCCTGCCACATGACGTCCTGCCAGCCTAAGCCCTGGCTGCCATCTGCAGAGAAACACCCCTCTGGGTCGATGCCCCCTCTTGGTTCGTGCTATAAATCTCCAGGCATCGCCGAGACCTGAAGGGCAGCTTCAGCCTCCCTCAATGAGATTCCACGAACTATGTCCCATCAGAAAGGGTCTGAGCGACTCTCACCAGGACTCCCCAGAGGACGGGGCGTAGCCAGTGCCTCCCTGGACGCAGAGCTGGAGCGACTCCATCACGTCACTGGACGGCTCATGGTACGACACCTTAACTCTTGCTGGGTGCCTGCACTGGACCTGTCCTCTTACTTTCTCAGTGTTTAATATTGAAAGGCAGTTAACGGTTACATTCCAGATGCAAAACGCCTAACTTCCAACTGCTGGCAGAACATGCCAACTCTCTCTGTGCTCCTACGGAGCTCTGTCTCTCGTGCCGCTGGCTTGGGAGGGCCCTGGGTGTGCTGCCGTACCTGCCGAGCTCGGCCACCTCACTGTAGAAGCAGTCAAAGTTGTCCTTCCAGGTCACCACGATGCCATCACTCCCTGGACCTGCAAGAGAGGAGCATCTCCCTGAGCCTGGTGAGCGGGACGCCTCTTGGGTGGAGACTGGAGCCCTGCGTTCAACGCGGCGGCCGGAGGGGCTGGTAAGGGTCTGAACTGAGGCTGGAGGGTATGGAGACGGGTCAGAAGGATAAGGTCCACGCTGCGTGTGTGCTGGGACTTGGTTTGAGACAAAGACGGCTTTAAGTGACGGAAATAAACACACGCTTGCTTTTCCATTATCTTTCCATTCGCGTTTCTGTAAGCCTGTTGCAATAAATAGTCTTCTGTTTCTCCAAACTCCCTTGTGCTAGTGACTTATTAAAAAACAATCACCTGTATAATCTCTATGACACCTTTTAAAAATCAGAACACTGCTTGTTCTTAAGGTTTTTCCCTTCCTTTCTTTCTTATGCTATGACCTGAAAACACAAACCCTTCCTTTCTCTGACTTTAGGTTAAATGTATGCGGTTAAGATACAGGGGATAAAAGTTCTAAGACCATTTTACATACTATCTACACACAGAGCACTCCTGGGCTCAATTCACCTTGGAGGTTTTCTATTTATTCTTAGTTTTAAAAAAATTTATTTAATTCTTTAATTTTCACTCCTGGAAGCAGCTGCCTATAGCTGGTGTGGCTGGAGGACCCAAGAGAAACCTCAGCTGCCCTGCATTGCACGGAGGCCTCCTGTGAAACGGCAGCTGGGAATTAGGCGGTATGTGGTTGCTCACTAAGCATCTACATACATGAAGTGCGACAAAAATTCTAAAAGACCTAAGATACGGGTTCTGCCTCCAGCAATTCAGAGTTGAGCAGAGGAGTGAGATCAGGCCTTTCTGGGAGTGCATTAGTCCCATCAGGGTCGCCTTGTGCTCAGGGCTGGGAGGACACACCCTCTGGCAGGGCTGTAGGGTCTAGGATGCACATAGAGCCTGCACAGGGCTCACCCACACTCCCCTCTTTCCTTTCTTTTCATTCTGCATGAGACCAACTCAGAATAGGTCCTCTTAGAGTCAAAGCATCAACTGAACACTCGGACAGGGGAGAAGTTGGAGACGAGAGTGTGTTTTGAGTTATAAGAGCACAGAACACCTTGCTCCCACCTGGAGGCTGGCGTCAGAGGCTCACGAGCTCAGTGGCCGTGGACAGAAGCCTTTGCTGAGGGCCGCCCCTGTCCGCGGTCACCCTCCCAGAGGCTGGCTGGCTCCTTGCAGCCCCAGGGTGACTTGTCATGCCTTTCAGGACACGTCGGCTGTGTGGGGGGCTGGGGTACAGCTCACCTAGAACCCTCAGGCTGGCTGAAGACGAGGCTGACCCCATGTCGTTCACCGCGATGCACGTGTAGACGCCGTCGTCCTCGGCGGCCACACCCACGATCTTCAGAGCGGCCTCTCCCAAGTCGCTGCAGCAGGGGAGGGCCCAGGGTGTTCACAAAGCTTGCCCCCACCCCCACGCCAGCCCCCCAGCCTCTCTCCTGTGGTGTCACAGGAATCAAGGAGCTTCAGTGCTGATGGGCAATTTCAAGTGGGATTCCAACCCTAGCTGCCCACCCAGGGACAACGCGTCCCCTCAAGGGAGGCATCCCAGGGCCGAGGTGAACCAGGGAATTGACCGTGGGGGTCCCGGTGGAACGAGGTCATGCTCACTGCCAGACACACGGACCCTGAGGGGGCCTCCCTCACCTGTAGGAGATGCTGTAGTGACCATCGTTGTTCAAGGTGTTGTGTTCAGGGCCCTTCCAGGTGATGGAGGCCTTGGGGCGGCCACAAACCCGACATCGAAGAACAACGGTCTCGCCTGCCTCACACGTGACCTCACTCAAGGGAATGACGAATTCTGGGGGAACTGCGTGAGAAAGGAGTCAGTGAGGCCAGACACCTGGCCCTGGCCTGGTGCCCACCAACCTCCCCCAACAAACCTCTGGGCCTGAGATGTTGCCCAGGCCCAGAGCTCCAGAGAAAACCTGGGTCCACAGGATAAACTCGAGTGTCCCCAAATGCTCCCCAGACCTATGCTCTGTAACACCAGAAGAAAAAGAACAGGACTCACCGTCATATATGTAGTTGGGATTGAGAAGCTGAAATGGAAAAATCACACGGTTATTAACCAGTTACATGAGCTATTTTGAGATATGTTGCTTTCATTCCAGAGTTGCAGTTATTTTTGAAAGATAAGAGGAAACACGATGTGGCTTGCCTGGGCATCAATCAAAATCGACCACACTCCCACTGCTTTTGAATGCACTGGGAAGCTTCGTGTCATCCAAATGTAGTTTTTTCTTCCTACTCACAAACACCAAAAACTCAGAGATGCTCCCTCTTGCCATCCTATGGGCTGAGTTCTGTGGGTCCCTGGACCCCCTCCTTCTGTAGAACAGGCACAGCTTGGAGCTGGGGCCTTGAATTCCCCTCAGGAGAAGCTGCCTTGCTCTCCAGGCAAAACCCACACAGGTTTAAGGTGATCTGATTACAGGAGTCATGTGGGCTGGAGCACCCGCCGAGGGAATTCACTGCAGCCAGTGACCACTGGTCTGGGCCACAGCCGCCCTGTGCTCTGTCTGCTTCTGAGGATCCAGAATCTGTCTCCCTGGAGGCTCACGTGGTAAAGAATCTGCCTGCAATGTGGGAGACCAGGTTCCATCTCTGGGCTGGGGAGATTTCCCTGGAGGAGGAAGCGGCAACCCATTCCAGTATTTCTGCCTGGAGAATCCCATGGACAGAGGAGCCTGGCGGGCTACAGTCCATGCGGTCGCAGAGTCAGACATGACTGAAGGACTCACACGTCACTGGGAACACAGCAGCGTTCTTCCTGTGCCAGGCATATGCCCACTGAGGTGCACACCCACGCACCTGGTTCCTCAGACACCTAAGCGTACCTGTGCCACTCTGTCCCCATGAGCCCCCTACAAAGCCCCTTGGGTCTGCTCACAGGGCAGAGGGAGGCGGGTCACTGCTGGGCAAGGCTGGGCACCAGGTCCATGCCTCCTCCCGGGCCAGGGCCAGCCCCTATCGCTCCTGAGGTGCACAGGCTCCTGGCGACGCCATGCTCACCTTCACAGATACCTTGTTGCTCAGTCCTTCCCGAGACTTCCGGTAACCGTTCTCTAACTTGCCTTCCCGTTTGCCGTCTTTATCTTTTTTCTCAGATTTTTTCCTTAAGCGGAGTGCTGTGTGCCAAGATGTTGACTTCCTAGGGGGAGAACGACGTGTTGTTAGTATTATGCCTTCCTGGTGTTCAGTAAATGACTCCTGGAACCATCAGGGAAGCTGAGAAGTGTCTTATACGGATACAGGACGACTGAGATTCCTTTAGCAGCAGTGATCTCTGCTAAGGAAAACTTTTCTGCGATGCTCACAGATTAAGACCGACAGCTTTGTAAATCAAGTTTTAAAGATTAAACTATAAAGATGTCTGTGATGGCTAATTTTATGCATCAACTTGAAGGGATCTAAATATTTGGTCAAACATTAATCCGGGTGTTTACGGATGAGATTAAAACTGTAATTGGTCGAGTGAAGTCATCTGCTCTCTGTAGTGTGGTTGGCCCTGCAGCCACTCAGCTGAAGGCTTGAGCTGGACGATAAAAGCCCAGCCTCCCCGAGTGAGAAGGAATTCTCCAGCATTCCGCCTGCACCACTGGTCTTCTGCTGGCCCCAGTGCATATCTTAACTCACCAGGATCCATAAGTCAGTTTCCTTATGTTCATGATAACCACTCCCCAACCACACACACCCCCTACGGTTTCTCTGGAAAACCTGAAAACACGGCCTGGGAATATTCTTGAGAAAACCAAGTATAAAATAGGATTCTTCAATGGCGTACTAGAATAAAATATTCCCATGCATCAAGGGAAAACAGGGCAAGGGACTCTCGTGGGAGATGGGGTCTTTGTAGGCTGAACTCAAGCCTGGATGTCTCGTGGGGTGCGGGCGCTGAGCCCAGAGGTTTGGGCACAGTGCTGGAATGCTGGCCAGTCTGGGAACAGGGTACATGGCTGCAGGGGTACAGCCATGTTTGGAGGGGAAGGTGACCGCCATCAATGCAAGTCTGGTCTTTGGAGGCTTACAAACTGCAGCTCTGTACAGCTCTCACTCCCAGAAACTGCCTGGCTGGCTTCTCCTGTCGTCAGAGAGACTCAGGGAAGGGCAGAGTTGGAGACCAGCACCTGAATTCAGGCTTCTTTACAGTAACGTTCAATGCGGCAAATTTGGTTCCAAGTTTCCTGCCTGAAGTAATCAGGTACATGTAAGGCTTGATGGTAACAGCATCCTGTGATCTTCAGTTGCAGCTACAGAATGAGGTTCTTCACTGATGCAGCCCCAGCACACCCGGTGTATGTTAGGGGGCCGTGGAAAGTCCTCACCCCCGACCCAAGACCTCTGGGAACTAAAATACCATCATGCAGCTTAAAATACCATCTAGCAGCTTAAAAAAGCTGTGTGTGTGAATGCAGATTAAAAGAAACATCAGAATGAGGAGACCAAACCGGTCTATCCTAAAGGAAATCGACCCTGAATATTCATTGGAAGGACTGATGCTGAAAGTGAAGCAATACTCTGGCCACCTGATGCGAAGAGCCAACTCATTGGAAGGCCCTGATGCTGGGAAAGATTAAGGGCAGGAGGAGAAGGGGACGACAGAGGATGAGATGGTTGCATGGCATCATCAACTCAATGGACCTGAGTTTGAGCAAGTTCCAGGAGATGGTGATTGGCAGGGAAGCCTGGTGTGTTGCAGTCCGTGGGGTCGCAAAGAGTCGGACACGACTGAGTGACCGAACACCACTGTCGCCACCACCACCAACAGAGTTAAGTCTGAGAGGTGCACGCCACCCCACAGTCACTGTGTGGTTCCACACGGCGCTTAGACCTGAACTTGCTCTGCAGAGCACAGCGCATCTTTCTCTCAATGGGCATCACCCTTCCAGGGCCCCGAGGCCTCTTCTGCGCTCAGCCCTCCCTTGCCCCCCTACTCACTTGAGAGTCCCGTCAGGGTTCTCCATGATGACTGCGCTGGTGTGCCCCAGGACGAAGCCCGGAATCCAGCCCTCGGCTGCGGGGCACTGGTCAGTGGCGGCTCGGAACACCAGAAACATGTTCTGTTGATTGCTGGCCAGAATTTGAACGACCTCTCCTTGATAGACGTTTATCTCATCCTCCTTCACTGCCGTGTAGTCGTGTGTCACCAACATGGTGGAGATGTTGCTACCGCTGCTGCTTTCACTCTGCAGGGGGAGAGACGAACAGAAAGGCAGAGCGGAACTGAAAGGGGGTCTGAGGACGCCAAAGCGCTCGTCCGCGTGCTGACAATCGAGTAACGGACAATCAAGATTTCTCTAGAAGCAATGTAAGGATAATCTAAAACGACAAGACCACAGTGATGGCGAAACACTTTACTTTTGGAAGCTTGATTATTTCAGGTCCATCTTCCTTACACCGTTAAAGGGACGGCTCGTCCTCCTGTTAATGCCACGCTGGGTTCTGTCTATGTCACTGTGACCATCACACTTGTTTTAAAAAGCATTAAATTAAGAAACTGCAAGGAGTAAGCTCTTCAGCTCACTGACAGAGCAGATCATGGCAAAGCCTCCAAAACTTGCAGATGAAGTGTTGAGAACGCGTTCCAAAATTGTGCCAAGCTGCTTGCATCCTTAGTCATTTTCCACCTCTTTCCTTCCTAAAAGAAGAATGTGGGATAACTGAAGAGTAAGCCAAGCACTGCTCTGCTCTCACGGAGAGTTACTCTGCCTCCTTTATGCTTCCCGTGGTGGGTGGTGCGCCTATGAGCTTGCATGATTCCCAGGTCCTGAAGACATGCTGCTGTCCTGGGCATGTTCAACATGGCAGAGCAGCAGTGGACATAGCTCCATAACTCAGGTTTCAGGGACATCCCTGGCGTGGGAAAGTCTATCTTCCCATATCTTGGTGTTCCATTGGGACCCAAACTCTTCGAGGCAGTGCTGTGTCTTAGTATCCATCATACTGACTGACATGCAGCAGGCACCCAATAAAGGTTCAGTAACTCAATGAGGTGAGACTGCAAAAGTTAAACAAGATCATTTCTCAAGGCCATCTGCTCAGGTGCACAAGCTGAAGTGGTGTTCGCTGCAGACTAGAAGAAACACAAAAGCTATTTGTCCCAAGCTGTCATTTACCAGGTGACTTTTGTTCCACGGGAGGAGGAAGAAGCCGAGACCTCCGGACCCTCGTCCAAGGCCTTCTATCAATAGCTGGGACGTGGAGACGGTGTCAGGAGCTGCACTAGTGTGTTCTCAGAGGCTCCCAAAAAGGATGCTGTCTGGATGGTCACAGCTTTCCATGACTCCGATGACGCTTCCCTCCGCTGGACTCTTGGACACCTGGGGCAGCTCCTGGGTCGGTGTAGACACGACGCTCAGCAACTTGCCACATGCCTGTCAGCTCTGGGCTACTGAGCTGCTGTGAAGACACACCGGAGCAGACAGCTGGCCACCGTCAAGGCGCCTGCGTGCTGGCAACTACAGGGCTCTGGGCCGCACACTGGGGTGGCCAGCTGCTCGGTGCCATCAGGGCTGAGGAGTCCGGCACGCGTTCCCAGCCCTCCGGGATGCCCACGCTGTCCACGGTGGGCCTTGGCCTCTGCACACTCCTTTATGCAATTTTATCCCTTTAGCATGACTTACATAGCAGCACCCCATAGTTTTGAGGCTACAAAGCCACATTTGCTAGAAAACATGAACAAAAACCAAATTCTGTGGCAGAGCCGTGTTTGGTCGTGCAGGTACCAGCCTCTGTCTCATCATTTGAGCATTCTACCACAATCATAATAGCTCTTAGTAGTTTCTGAAAACCTCCCATGCACCAGCCTAAGTATTAGGCATTTAAAAACCTATCTCAGCTAATGTTGTCAGACACGATCCTCACCCGCTGAAGAGTGGAGCTTAGAAATTTACAGGGGCCACCCAGTCATGGAGAGGAAGGCAGGGCTTGTCCTTTCATTGCTGCCTGGGGGTGGGGTGGGTGCAGGGAGGTCGTGCATCCATGTCTAGAGGCTGGCACAGTCACTGTCTGGGTTAACACAGCCCCTCCACTCTGGCTCGCCTCAGAACTTTCCAGAAGGTGCGCATTAAAGGAGGAAGAGGGACCTGGGCTGTGGGTTAGGCACAGCTGCTGGGCTGTGACCGCAGACAGGGTCACAGAAGCAGATGAGGAGGAAAGAGGCTGCTGCTGACCCACCAAGGGGCTGGGACGGCTGGAATGGGTGGGAGCAGGCCGGGTGACAGCTCTTCTTAACTGGGATACTTAATAACTCGAGGAGACTTTCGAATGCCCGTGCTAAGCCTCTAGTGGTCTTCCCACGCCTCCAGGGCATTTCTGTAAGGTGCTTGGATTCGTTTACAACACTGGCAATTTCCTTTTCCAGCTAACTGAGCACATTAGAAACAGCGAGAGGCAGAAATAAGAGACATCTTTTGCAACCTAAACCCTGCCAGCACGTGTGCTGGATTGAGATCGAGCATCCTGGGGGGAGCCGGGGGTTGGGGGGGACTAACCGTGGGCACTCGCAGACACACAGACCCAGCCCAGGCTCCTGCACTGGGGCGGGGGAGGCCGTTCCTTCTGAAACACAGCCCCCCTCAGGTGCTCAGGGGGAAAAGCGTTCAAGTCAGGATGGGCTCAAGGGCTGCTCCCTGGCTGACTTGGAGTTGTCTCAGCTACGAGGCCGTGCCTGCACCCTGAGCATTCACCTAGGTGCCGCATCACTGGGCCTCTGCATCTTTGCCTCCAGCTGACGTTGGGTTTAGATGCCCACCTGCATACCCAGCATTTCAGAACTAACAGGGGTGGGGGGCCATGCTACTCTGCAGGACACATTCAGGTACCACAACCAGGACAGTGGTGATGGCCACAGCAGAGGATGCCTGCCCTGATCACTTCTTTTTGAGAGTAAGGCTGAAAGGCTAATAAACGTACAAAGAACCATTTCTCAATTTCTTCCTCAATTACACAGAAAGATTGAGGTGAACAATATACACAATGAAAAACTGGAGGTGAGAATAAGGCCAAATCAACTCCAACAAGGCATTAATGAAAAGTCCAGAGGAAAGAGAGAAGCATGCAAAAGCCAAATAGCTTTTTTTTTTTTGGATAAAGAGAGACAACAGACCCTTTCAGGGGAAATGTATTTAAAAATTTATAAAAGGATCAAACATACACTCATGAGAACAGTTCTACTCCCTCACCGCATGCTTTTAGGGAGGTGTTACGGATCGGATTCATCAGCCCCTGTAGGAAACCGGACAGTGAGGAAGCCGCAGGACGAGAGGGGGAAGACCCACCACCGCAACCCTGGGGCTAAGAACGCAGTGACCGGCGAGGCCCCACAGCGCCCCCTGCTGGACAGAGCCTGGCGCCCCACTTCAGCCTGCCTGAGCCTCCGCACCCAGCCGCCGGCCAGAGCCCAGCATCCAGAGGCCCTTAAAGCAGTCTCTCTTCCAGTGAATCGTGTGCATCTGTTTTTGTTTTTGTTTTCAGGTGGTGGTGGGGAAGGGCAAACTTTTCCACTGGAGAGATTCCTTCCCCTCATTGTGCCAGCTGAGTTTGCTTTGAGCTGCTGTTGGACATTTCTTGAGTCCCAGCAAATGAGTCAAAAACGCTGCAAAGATTAATTTAAGGCATAAAAGGGCACAACCAAGCGATGAGTAGAAAGCTTAAAGAGTGTATACAGGTTTCAGTTTACACAGGAGGTAGACGGCAGGACACGGACCCCTCTTTAAAAAAACAAAAAAGTGCGAGGAAAGCAGGGGCGGCGAGAGAGAGAGGAAGTTCCAAGATACTCGGCTGGTCGGAAGATGTGAAAAGCTCAGAGATGCTGCATTCATTCGGAAGGTTAATGGTCTGCGTTCCAAGTTGTTAGCGGACACAAAGCAAGGAGCGAGTTAGTAGAGACCCGGGGCGCGCCGTCCGCCGGGAGCAGGTTAGCGGGCATCCCCTGCCGAGTCCAGGGCGCGGAATGCCGAGGAGGAGCTGGTGGAGCCCGGAGTTAGTACGAGGACAGCGGCGGCCAGGCGGGAGGTTTAGAAGAGCCGCGGGACAGAGGCGGGCGCAGGCGGCCGGGCGCTCTTACCCCGTTGCTCTGGGTGGACTGCACGGACTGCTCGCTGGCCGAGGAGCACGTGCTCATGCGGTCCGCATCCTTGCCAGGGGCCGCGTGGCGCCGTGCCTGCCGCTGCAGGGAGTCGCTGTCCCCCGGGAAGGTGAAGGAGCCGGGCCGGCTGGCAGGGGAGGCAGGCACGGAGCTCCAGAAGGAGCCCCCCTTCTGCAGGGGGCTGCTGGGGGGCAAGGGCTCCTTGCCGAACGGAGAGGGGGACGCGGTGGCGGCGGCCAGAGGTGAGTGCAGGGGCGAGGGGGCCCCGGGCCTGGCCTTGCCCAGCGGCAGGGGGCCCGGGCCGCTCCGCGGTGCCTCCTTGGCGGCTCCGTCCTGTGGCAGCACGCCCCCGGACGACTTCCGGGGGCTCTCCAGCACCTTCATCTTGGGGATCGGCTCGGTGTCTCGCTCGGGACCGTCGGGCTCGCTGCTGGGGGGCGCCCTGCCAGGCGGGCCGGCGCTGGCCTCCGGGGCGGGGCTGCGGCTGGGAGGAGGCGGTGGCGGGCCCGGGGTGCACGTACCTGACATCTTGTCTGCCTCTGCCTGGCTCGAGGCTGCAGAGGAGACCAGCACGGGGGAGTGGTGTCTGACGGGCTGGGGAATCCGGGAGGGTCTACTTCTGCTCGAGCTGCCGCTGCCGCCGCCACCGGGGCCGCCCCCACTGCCGCTGTGGTTGCTGCCGCCGCCCCCGCCGCTGGGGGCCCCGCTGCTGCCCCCGCCCCCGCCGCTGCCGCCGCCCCCGCTGTGGTTCCTCTGATATTCGATGGGTGATGTCAAGGCTGCAAGGCACAGGAGAGACTCCGTCAGGGCACCGTCACACGGGCGAAGGGGAGGAGGGGGCACAATGACCCGAAAGGAAGGGCTGGCTTAGTGCCCCAGGCTCACGTCACCTGGGGGTGTCCACCATCACCCAGTCACCCGGATCCGGGAACACCCACCCATCCTCCAGGGAGCGGGCTGGCTCCACCCACCAGGGAAGGAAAAGGAAAAGGTCTTGGATTTAACTGTTGTGTGCTTAGTCGCTCAGCCGCATCTCATTCTTGCCAGCTCACGGACTGTAACCCACCAGGCTCCTCTGTCCGTGGGATTCTCTAGGCAAGAGTACTGTTAAGTATGAACGAGTTAAACTGGTTCTATCAAGGGCGGTCTGCAGGTCTCAGGGAGAACGACAGGTGAATGGGGAGCAGTCTGGAGGAGAGGTTTCCTGCCCAGAACACTGAGCACAGCCTAAACATTTCCACCTCAGGGGAAAAGGAGAAGAATCAGCCCCGGGCATCCCTGCAACAGTCAGGGTCCCCAGGAGGCCCAGGGCTGCTGGGGAGACTCAACTGGGGCTCCACAGGTACCATCTGGTTCCCACAGGCCAAGGCGGTATTAAGGACTACCTTGGAGAAGGCGCTCCACAAACCCTGGGGGGGTCATGAAGCTGTCCTGTCTCTGGGCTTAGTGAGTTAGCTATGTCATTGTCTGTTGGAAGATGCAGGCAACATGCCTGGTAAGATACATGGGAACACTGACACAAGCCTTTGAGTGGGGCATGGCAACCCACTCCAGGATTCTCGCCTGGAGAATTCCAAGGACAGAGACTGACAGGCTACAGTCCATGGGGTTGCAAAAAGTGGGACATGCTGAGTGCCGAAGCACAGCACAGCAACACAAATCCTTGCAGAGCTAAAGAAAACCTCTGTGATGCTGGACAGTCAGATGTAGCCCCTTCCTGCCTGGGAGACTTCGGGCTGGTGTGGAGGAGTATCCTGGAGCCAAACGACCTGTGATGTGATAAAGCCGTGTGGGCCGCAGCCCTGCATGGGACTAAGGGGAGGGAGTAGTGGGCCCTGCTCCAGTCCTGACCTCCATCCACCCTTGAGAGCAGCGTCCTCAGCATCTCTGGGCTGAGAGTCCAGGGGTGAATGGCATGGCCCACTCATGCCTGTGATTCAGGAGGCAGCTCAGTTCATTTTAAAGATGGTCTAAGTTTAGAGGTTTCCCAACAGTTACATGTTGCGGACTGGCATTCAGTGAAGCACTCAAAAACAACACATTTAAAGAGATCTGCATTCACTGACAGCCACGGGAGCGGAACTATTCTTCCCATGCATGGGAACCGTCCCCCTAATCCCCCTAGCCCCAGCCATCCAGTTGTAACTGCACACACAAGAAACGCTCCGTCAACAGTCTGGATGGGAGCCTGGGGTTAACACTCAGATGATTACCCCAGGCCAAAAGTGCCACGCGACCTTGGCCTTTCTCGCGCAGTGCCTGTGCTCCTGGCTCCTGAATGTCACTCGAGCTGTGGGGGTGGTTTTATGTGACAGAGAGATTACAATGTCCGGTTGGACCGGGCCGTAGACACAGAACATGGACATGGAGAAAAGGACAAAAAAAGGACAGCAGTGCGTATCTAGTTCTCGCTGAATTTTTGATGCTCTTCAGTAACTGCCAAATTAAAACCAGAGTCGAGGCGGTGGCCCTAAGGAGAAGCGAGCAGGTTCAGGTCAGGGACACAAAAAGTCTAACTGTCTGCAACGTCAGGTCGGCGCCGCGGTCTCTATCCTTGTGAAGGCCTTTCTCTGGGGTGTCGCACCTCACTATTGTCCTGGGTCGTACTGTATTATTATGGTATTTCTCCTCTCTAATCAGCTGTGTCATAGAAGCGGTCAGGAAAAGATGCCTTGTTTTTAATACGGAGGGCAGTCTAGAGGTACCATGTGGCGGAACATAAATTTTAGAGTTGCACACAAGAATGTCTCCAACATCTCCGGCCAATTCCGTCTGCTGCCTTAGTCATTCTCACGCATTCCTTTCCCAGGATGGGCTCTGGGGTGCACATGCCATGGGAGACCGTGGGACAAAATGAACTGGACAGCGGGAAGGGGCTCACCGCCAAGAGCCAGATGGCTGCTCTGCGTCCCTACTCTGCCACCAGCATCATATGGAACCTGGAGCAGATTACAAATCCACTTTGTGCCTCAGCTTCCCCATCTATGAAGTGGGAATGCTATCGGGACTTGCTGCTTCAGGTCACTGGGAAGATGAATGAAGCACTGGTGGGCAGTGCTCGGTATAGTGTCTGGTCCACAGTAACTGCTCAGAGTCCTGTCACTACTGTGTGTCACACATACAATATGTCACACATATTGTTGTATGTGACAGGAGAGAGATGAGAAGTAAAAATGTGTGCGTTAGGGAAAGTAACCACACACATTACCGTTTAAAAAATTGCGCTGGTTTTCTAAAATCTGGTTGATTTCATGGATCCACGTCTGCCGGACACTTGGACTGGATGAGTGCAGGATGAAGGTCTCCACCACGTCACCCGTCCGCGATGTCAGAGCGAACTTACAGGGATCATTTTCCACGTTTTCCTCCAGGCAAAGGCAGCTCACCTTAAAAAAAAAAAAAAAAAGAAAAAGAAAAAGCATTATTCACAATGGCCGAAAGGCAGAAGCAAACCAAGTTTCCATCAACAGATGGATGAATAATCAAACGTGGTCTGTATACACAGTGGACTATTATACAGCCTTTAAAAAGGAAGGACATTCTGTCACAGGCTACACCACAGGTGAGCCTGGAGGCCACTGAGCTACATGAAATGAGCCAGTGGAAGAAAGTCCAGCACTGTGATGACTCCCTTTGGATGAGGCACTTAGAGTATTGTTTAATGATGATGGAGCTCTACTTTTATAAGATGAAGAGTCCTGGAAATAGATGGTGGTGATGGTTGGCTGACAAGTGTGAACGTACGTAACACCAGAGGGCTGGACACTGACAAACAGTTAAGATGGTAAATTGTATGTGTCGGGAAAGCCCCCTGGAGAGGGGAATGGCTACCCACTCCAGTATTCTTGCCTGGAGAATTTCATGGACAGGAGGAGCCTGGTGGGCTACAGTCCATGGGGTTGCAAAGGGTATGCCATGACTGAGCAACTAACATTTCACTATGAAACAAACAAACAAACAAACAGAAGCACAAAGTGCAAGTGCAAAGTAACGCTCCTCTTGGGTCAAAACTGAAACTGCCACTCTTTGGCTGGGCTGCCCTTTTTACCACCTCTAAAATTAGTATCTCGAAGCTTTTTAATGATTCTTTTAACTCAGGTCTATGGGGATCACCAGGAATTTAACGAGTAGCTTCAACAATTAACTAGAAATGTTAATCTGCTGGGACCTGGGGTCTCCTCATCTCACTCTTGGTTTGTTCCTTTATAGGACTCAGGGCCATTTGCAGTCTTGTCTTTTTCTTCTGTCACAGAGCAAGCCACCCCGGGGCAAAGACTGCCTGCCTTGTCCAGCCCTACGGCCCCCTGCCTGGTTCTGAGTGCAGAGAAGATTCTTGCTGAATGGAGAAGAGAAAAAGGTAAGCTATCCTCTCGAAATCCATGCCTCTGAACTTGAATAATTCACATGGTCCTAGAGAAGGTGGAGCCAAAAAAACTAGCAAAGGTGAGGCCTTCTCACCGTGGTAAAAATGAACGCTGTAGCCACACGCCCCCCATCAGCCACTGGGGAACTCAGACAGCAGAGGATGGAGTGAATTTAAAGGGTGTGAAAAGTATTAGAAAATTCTCTAAATATTTAATAAAGATCAGAATTTGTTGCTATTCAGTCTCTATGTAGTGTCTGACTCTTTGAGACCCCATGGACAGCAGCCCACGCCAGGCTTCCCTGTCCTTCACCATCTCCTGGAGCTTGCTCAAACTCCTGTCCACTGAGCTGGTGATGCCATCCAACCACCTCATCCTCTGTTGCCCTCTTCTCCTGCCTTCAATCTTTCCCACCATCAGGATCTTTTTCAATGAGTCAGCTCTTCACATCAAGGTGGCCAAAGTATTGGAGCTTCAGCTTCAGTCCTTCCAAAGAATAGTCAGGGTTGATTTCCTTTAAGATTGACTGGTTTGATCTCCTTGCAGTACACAGGACTCTCAAGAGTCTTCTCCAACACTATAGTTCAAAAGCATCAATTTTTCAGCACTCAGCCTTCTTTATGGTCCAACTCTCACATCCATACATGACTACTAGAAAAACCATACCTTTAACTCTACGAACCTTAGTTGGCAAAATAATGTCTCTGCTTTTTTAATATGCTGTTTAGGTTTGTTAGAGCCTTTCTTCCAAGGAGCAGGAATGATTGGGACATGTCATCATTAAAAAGGACACATTTTTTCAGTGTACCGGGTATATGCATTAGTGCTTGAGAAAACAGGCAAACATGAGCTACCTTGATACTGTTCTTGAACAGGAATCCTGGCATGGAGAAGCCCTTTTTTTTATCCAGCGGCTCACTGAAAATGACGATCTGCTCGAAGAGGAACACCCGCCTCTCTTTGCAGCGAGGCAGCAGCCCTGTGTCCTGGTCCGTGACCAAGAACGTGTCCTGCAGGAGCAGCTTGCCCTGGGCCACGATCTTACCCTGGAATGTGGAGAAGGGTGCAGAGGAACAGGAGAAGAAAACATTGCATTCAAAGTTAAGACACTGGAAATTTTGTTTTCTTTAGTTTTCCTCCCACAGAATGATGTATTTTCTTGTATTAATTTATGGAGTGTAACATTTCTTTTAGTATAATAACGTCTTAGAGCTAAACAGAAAAATCATCTAAATAAAATCCTTGCCAGCTCTTGTGTAACCCCTGGCCTCAGTTACAGTCAGAGACTGAAAGTGGATGGAAGGGTGTAGTTCGCAGCGGAAGAGTACTTCTCAAGGGGCGGTCCACGGCCACGTGCCGCTAGCACCCTGGGTGGGACCTGCTCACAGATGCTCAGGAGCCCTCCAGGAGAGCCCATCTGTGTGTGTGTGTGTGTTTTTTCCGAGAACTCCAGCACCAGCATGTTAAACTAAACCCACTCCTCTAGCGAAACAGTAAGCAAGAAAAAGAAAAACTCCCGTCTCCTTACTCGACAATCAAACTGGGGGAAAAAAAAAGGATTCTGGGCTCTGGACATCCTCATGCTAGTAGGTAGTACGTAATCTGAGTGGTCTGGCAACTCAGAGAGAAGTCTGTGACTAACGGGGAGCCCAGGGACCTGGAGTCAGGCTCCTGGGGCTGACAGATGATCTAGATGGACGGGCCCCTGCTCATCGTGCCGGGGAAGGAGGCTCACTCCTCCGCAGCAGAGGGTCCTGGAGACAGAGCAGAGGCCTGCCTGCTCCTGCCATGAGGCGCTGGGCTTTGAGCAGAGGAAGGTCCCCCCCAAAAGCAAATTAGATGCACCCAGATAAGCTGAAACATAGTATCACTCAGGTTGAGGGACAGTGAGAGAAGACAGCAAACCAAGCAGAAAGGACCGGCTTTCTGCAGGTGGAGGTCAAGCATCCCAGACACAGCAGCAAGTTTAAAGAGGAGCCACATTACGTCGAAGCCTTGTAGCCTCCCGACGTTCATCATGTCGTTGCAGCGCTTCGGGACGACGCACATGACCTCCACGGCTCTCTGCAGGGTGGGCGGAGGTGGGGAGCAGAGTGAGCCTTCAGTTCCTGGGGCCAGGCTGGAGCACTAACCCTCCAATCCCCCACCTTGTTCAGTTCCTCCCCTGCCCGCCCACGAGTGGACAGAGGGCATGCCCAGGGGGCTCGGGAGACCCCCCCAACCCCACCAGAGACAAGCTGCTTCAGAGACGCACCCAGCGGGGTGTCAGTACCTCTAGTTCTGATGTATCCAGGCTGGCCTTTTTGGAATACTTGAGGAAGTCCTGTAGGAGGAAAACAGACAGAAGGGCATGACAAGGGTAATGGTCACACAGCAGTCCCCTTTCCGATCAGCCACGATGCCAGCCACTGGGCCAGCCTCGTTTTTCTCTCCCAGGAACACAAAGATAAGGTATCCCCAGGCGGACTTCAAGCCACAGGAGCGCAAAGTCAGGGCCAACTGATCTAAGCAGGTCGTGGTTCCTGTTTCACCCCAAGATAGGCGCTCATCTCTCTTTACCTCCAGGTTCTAAGTTTTATGTGTGAAGGGATCTCGCCACCTCCAACAGTCACTTTTACCATGGAAAATGGCTTGACTTTGTCTTCAGGGGTGCTGAGGAATTTGAATCACTCAAGGGCGGTTGCTGAGCCCACAGAGAGGAACTGGCAGGGACTAAACGTTTAATCTGAAGCCCCAAGGAGACAGAAAACCTGTAAGTGGGTAAAGTATTCAAGATCCGTGGTGGGGAGAAAAAGCTCACTTTCACGGATGTTTTGCGTCAGAACCTGATGTAAATGAAAAATTGAGAGAACAGTATAAGGGCTCGCCTTAAGTTTTAAAAAAACTTACTTGGAAATATTGGAAATCAGAAACAACAAGACTGCTTCATATTTTTTTTTTACAGAAAAGATGCTCATCACCTGCCCAGCCCTCTGGTCCCCCTGCCGATGCTCATCACCGGCCCAGCCCTCGGGCCCCTGCCGATGCTCACCACCGGCCCAGCCCTCGGGCCCCTCGGAGCGGGCTCGGGCCGGCGGAGCCTCACCTTCAGCAGCAGCTGGTACTTCGTGATCCTCTGCACGGGTTTGATCAGCAAGTCCGTGAGCTGCAGCCTGTGGCCCAGGCGCTGCTTTAAGTCCTGGGGTTTTGGAGGAGGAAGGAAAGGACTCGAGTGTTGTCTTTTATTCAGTTAGTTATTCTGTTTGACATAACAATTTTATTGTCCATCTAGAAGGAAAACCTTTTCTGTTTTATGAAACCTAAAACCAGTGCTTAACAATCTAGACATCTGAAGAGACTAGCAAGCACAGAAGGTTGAACGTGATTCGTAAGATGTGCTTATTGTTAGTCATTTGAAATTTAAACTTAAGAATTATTGGGGCTTAAACAATTTCGCACCCCTGAAAGACATCACTTATATGTGGAATCTAAAATATGATACAAATGAACTTATTTACAAGACAGAAACAGAGTAGTCAGAGAAGACAAATCCATGATTACAAAGGGGACGGGGGTGAGGGGACGGATAAATTCAGAGCCTGGACCAGCAGAGACACACCACGATATACAACATAAATAATAAGGCGGCTCTGTATAGCACAGGGAACCACACTCAATAACCAGCAATAAATCACAGTGGAAAAGAACACATGCACATATACAGGTATGTACATATGTATAGCTAAATCACCCCCACTGTATACCAGAAACCAATACAACACTTCGAATCAACTATACTGAATGCTGCCTTTTAAAAGGCACTTTCCAGTCCCTGTAACTCAGAAATGCTAACTACATGGTAGGAGAGATGATGAGAAAAGAGGCCACACTGCACACGGCCTGCCAGTGCTGTGCCACCGCTCGCATTTCAGCTTTCTGAGCTGTTTTTCAGAGCATCTTCTATGCTTGCCTAAAAAGGCCTTTTTTTCAATTGCTTACTTTTATTGATACAAATATTTCATTTCTAGGCTAAAAGTTTAGATCGTGAATTATCCTGCATGTGAAAATGAGCCCTAGTTTGAAATTGATTTTAAAACCTGATTTTTTTTAAGGTTACTCATTTTTTAAAAAGTAATTCTGTTTACTTATTTTGGGTGTGCTGGGGTTTCGCTGCTGCTCAGGCTTCTCTCTAGCTCTGGTGAGCGGGCACTACTCTCCCGTGGCAGCGCGTGGCCTGCTCGTGCCATCCAGTGCACGGATGTCTTGCTGCGGAGCACGGACCGAGGGTGCCTGGGCTCCAGAGCACAGACTCAACAGCTGTGGCTCCCGGGCTTAGTTGCTCCTCGGCATGTGGCATCTTCCCGGGCCAGGGATCGAACTGGTGTCTCCCGCACTGGCAGGCAGATTCTTTACCACTGAGCCACCAGGGAAGCCCCAAGCCCCTGACTTTAGCCGTGACCCCAGTGCTCTGAATGCTGAGGGATGTGATCACAGGTTGAATTTATACTCACTTCTCTGGTTTACAAGAAAGAAATACAAGTTCAGGACTCTTATAACTGAGGCTAGTTTCTTGACGATTGCTTAATCTCATGGGAAACGAATTTTTGGAAATCAACTGTAACCAATGATTCAGAACTGCTTTGTAACTGAGTCTTACCTCAAAAAAGGTGTCAATGTATTCTGAGACAATGTGTTCAGACTTTGGTTTATTTTGGCAATAAACTATGTACATGTGCAACCTTCTCTCCTAGGAAAGGAAGGCAAACAGGTGGGTTAGAACACAGGAAGCACGTGCAGGGTGTCAGCGCATTCGGAAAGCAACTGTTCTCTCGAGAAAACCGCATGGTTAGGCTCTTGGGAGCACATCCCAGGTTCCTGATGCTGGCTCCAAAAACAGCCCTTCTTTGTCTTTCCCTCAGATATATCAAACCCCACGCTTTACCTGGGAAAACACCAGGGGCGGGGAAAGCACGCAGTTCTTGGTATTAAACCAAGAATCGCTTTCCCACCTTCAAATCCTGCCAGTGGCTCCGGGAAGCCTTTTTTTTTTTTTTTTGCACGAGGTTAGAAAAAGCTCTTTAGTCTTAAATACTGAAGGCAGTCTTAAATACTGGGCCATGACTTCCTGCACTGACCCTCAAAGTGTGCTGTACACACCCCTGGGGTCCTGAAGGCCTCCTGGGGACCCATCAGGTCAAACTATTTTCAAATAATACTAAGTTGTCACCCTCTCCTTTTCATCTGCAGTGATGTGCAAAACCGGTGGTGGGAGAAACTGTTGGCATTTTAGCAAGTATCCCTCACCACGGCACACACCAGCTTCAGCTAAGACTGTCCTTGATGAACTGATAAAAATTCATTGTATTAAGACTCAACCACGGGCTATACGCCTTTCTAACCTTCCTGTGATAAGACTCGGGTCCTGGTGACACGCCTGCCTCGTGTGACAGCAGGCGCAGCAGCGCCCTCGTGTGGCTGAGCCATGAGCTGAACCAGCTGCTTGTTTTTACTTAAAAGCCTCAAGGACTATAATTACTTATGCGTGGGTATCTGCTAGACCCTTTCCTGAACATGGATAAAATAAGCCTGTTGTTTCAAGGCAAACAACCTGCAATGTCTATTAATAATGAAAAATGAAGCTTTCAAGCAAAAAATTAACATTTTGGAGAATGTGGATCTGCCATCTTGAACTTGACCATGAAAACGAAAGTGAAAGTCACTCAGTCTTTGCGACCCCAGGGACTATACAGTCCATGGAATTCTCCAGGCCACAATACTGGAGTGGGTAGCCTTTCCCTTCTCCAGGGAATCTTCCCAACCCAGGGATCAAACCCAGGTTTCCCACACTGTAGGCTGATTCTTTACCAGCTGAGCTACCAGAACTTGACAATACTTAAAAGATTTTTGTGAAGAGATGGGTGGTGATATGAACAAATCTGAGTTTTTCGGCAGCGGGGATACTGTTAATTGAAATAGTTCACCATCTGGAAGATCTGTCTCAATCAGTGGGTCAGGGTTTTCCAAAAGACCAATACAGGATGTCAGGAGCTGGTGCAGAAGGGAAAGTGTCTTTAACAGCAAGATGGCTCTAAGGCTTTCAGGGCAACAGAAGTGAGGTCACCAATGGGTTTTCAGATTCCATATTGCAACTAACCTTTAAGAAATTCTCACTTGAGTTTTGGTGCAGTATCTCAGAAAACTGTCTATAAATTATCTGAAAAGGCTATTAAAATACTCATTCCTTTCTAACCAAATATCTATGTGAGGACAGATTTTTTTCCCCCCATAAATTTTAACTAAAAAACATATCACAGTAGGTTCAATACAGAAACAAGATATAAACATGCATCTGTCTTCTATTAAGCCAGACATTAAGGAGATGTGCAAAAATACAAAAGCTCTGGTCACTTTGAAAATATAGTAATTTTCCCTAAAAACCAAACCAAACCAAAAATGCCCCTTTATTCTTAATGTGCTTATTGAATTAATTTGTTTGTCTTATTGCCACAGCATGCAGCATGTGGGATCTTAGTTAACCAACTAGGGATGGAACCCACATCCCCTGCAGTGGAAGCATGGAGTCTTCACCGCTGGACTGCCGGCAGGTTCCAACACGCGTACCTTAGATTTACAAATATTTGGTTACTACATTAAACCTGCACATCTAGGTGCATCACTATCTGCACCAGCACTTCTTTGCCCAAAGATGTTTCCAAATGGTCCTGCTGCTGGTCTGGCTCTGGTTCCCTGCGGACCATCTTGGCCTGTTTGTGAGCTAAACAGCCAACCCGGGCCAGCTGACTGGGAAAGCAGACCGTTCGCATGTAGAAGAGCAGTGGGGGATTTGAATCCAACCAGCTGACACTGTACGGTTTGATTTCATTCTCAATATAAGCATTTCTGTAAACTGCCAGTGAGTTCTCCTTTCATCTGACAAGCCAATTACTAAATATGACAATACAGAAGAGAATATAAATAATGCTTCTGTACTTACATGTTTAACAAAAAGGGATCCTAGTTTTTCCGGATCTTCAAGGCACTTCTCCAACTCTCCTAAAAAAAAGCTGCAACGAAAGGAGAAATATTAGAACCATCTCCGATTTGGCCTTCTAATTTTAGACTGAGGTTTAAATTTTCAAAATACTCTGTTTTGACATTAGCAATCTGGAAGCGTAAAGTATATGTTTAGCCAATACAACGAACACTAAACGTTTTGTTAGGACAGAAAGCAGAAAGAGATACAATTTACAACAGTTTAAAAAGGTTAAGTCAGAGCAAGGCACCTCTTGACTGGCAACCTTCCCTTCCTCTGGAAAGTCCACATTTCTGTTTCATTTTTTAAAATGACTCAAATAATAAAATCTCATCTGAATATGGGGTAAAAAAAAATGCTTCAAAGCAGTTGGTCATTTTTCTTTATCTTGGTCTGCATACCTGTGAATTTCATATTCTTTCCATGGTCATTTTTAAGAGGCTCAAATCTGAATGTAATCTGTGACAGCTTTGAGGTTTTCTTTAAAAAATTAAAGTTTTCTCAAATATTATCAAAATCAACTTCTAGGTTGCAAATATTAGGTCCGTTAAGATAAAATTGGGGTTCCCAGGTGGTGCAGTGATAAAAAATCTGCCTGCCAATGCAGGAGACACAAGAGATGCAGGTTCAATAGCTGGGTCGGGAAGATCCCCTGGACAAGAAAGTGGCACCCACTCCAGTACTCTTGCTGGGAAATTCCATGGACAGAGGGGCCTGCTGCGCTACAGTCTATGGGGATACAGGAGAGTTGGACATGACTGGGCACACAGCATACACACAAGATCAAAAGTAGGTATAACCATAGAAACAAAACAAAACGGACGACCGCTCTTCACTTTGTCTGGACTAGAGCTGTTGGTGAGATGTATGCCCACCTTAGCTCTCACTTCCATATGTTGATATTTGTAGCTTGGATTTTCCTGACCTGCAAGCCAGCACACCAATGAATGCCATGTTGAACTGCCTTGCATTTGAGGATGCAATATCCTCTAGTTCTGCACATATCATGCAGACACCGTATCTCCAGGGGCAATTTCTCTGTCTGGTCATCCCAGCAGCTTGGCGCTGTTTCCCCTTTTCTGTCATAGCTTAAGAACCAGCCTTGGGACCAGAGGACTAGATAATGGCACCAACTATACCTTTAAAAAGTTGGTTTCACTACAGATCAGGACAGGTGTGGCAAGGTACTGGAATCAGATTTGATTTTCATGGGCAACCGTGTCTACTTTACCCATGAATGCTGACTTGAAAAATAACTCTTTCATGGTAATTTGTATTTATTACAGAGGTGGCTGCAATTTTAACTACAAACACTCATCAAGGCTTACTCTATGCAGGTATTGTTCAAAGTGCTTTACGTGTGTGTATTAACTCAGTCACTCCATAAAAACCCCACGAGGAGGGTAACACAGTGACCCAAATGAAGGATGGAGGCAGACAGCTCAGGGTCAGGACCAGACTATGAACCCAGATGGTCAGACTCTGTACCCAGGCCTCCAGCCCCACCTTCCCCCAACGCCCTGGGCCCCTGGATGGACCAGCATGAAGAAGGTAAGGGACTTCCTCGTGCCATGAAACGCAACCGGAAAATTCCTCAGCAAAGCAGTACTTCCTCTGCAACAGCTGCCTGCACGAGGCTATACAGGTAGTGAAATGAAATGAATCAACAAATGTCCTCTCCCACCCCTGACAAGCCTGTGATGCAGCTCAGCAGTGATCACACACTGCCCACGGTCGGGCACGGGGTGTATTTTACGTACTCTCTGTGCCAGTCGTAAATCTGATGGATGTTGCCAAACACAATCTTGTCTTTGCCTTTCATGTCATCAGGAACACCATCTTCTTTCATAAGTGCCATGTAGCCCTAAAAGTAAATATTTAAAGATAAGGTTATTTCATTGAACATGTTTGAATTAAGCAGTGGTTTACTGACTGAGTCACAGAGGACAAAGCAGACATACGCACTGTCTCCTAAACCAACTATTTAAGAACAAAAGCCTTTTGAGAAATACGTCCTTAACTGGCCCGTGAAAATACAGTCACATTCATTGCCATGACTTTCTCTCCCTGAACTGTTTAGCACTCAAAGATCAAAACTCTTCTGAGGAACTGGAAAGTTTAAATAAATGTAAATGATTTCATAAAACAAATCATCTTGTCAGCTTGTAAATATTAAATTTTTGGCATGAAGCTTATTTCCTCTGTTCTTAGTACTGATCTGATATAAACAGATTTTCTTTTCTTTTTGGATTATCTACATAATTTGTTAAATAAGGATTTAATAATATACTTTCCATAAATTGATTTCTAACCCCAGCTAGTTAACTATGTTGCTAAAATGTGGTTTAAAACTTCTATATAACTCAGATGGGATTCAGCCTATACAGGAGGCTCTGAAGTTACTGCTGGAGTGATGACGGATATGTCATGCATGTTTAATCTTTTGTTATGCAATTAACTGTAATAGCTATTACTCTTCATGGAATGTCCACCCAAAAAGTATTGCCTTGTACATATTTGCAAAGCTGAAAGAATAAATGGTAAAGTTTTATTTTACAAAAATAGCTTTTTGATCAGTTGAGTTTACTAATATGATGATGCCCTGAACTTAATGTAGGGACAAGGCCAGAGATGACTCTTGATTTCGGATGAAAGGCAGTGGCTTTGCTATGGTTACAAATTGCAGAGTAACTTCTGGTCAGTGAAATGGTGACATATTCGTTCTGTGAAAACTACAAGCAAATGGCCTGGGGTGGCAGCCACTGACCAAGCTCCACACCCAAGGGGGATTCAGGATGTAACTGAATCCAGAGCTGGTCACACTGACTTTTCAACCACAGATACCCTCATTTCCATGGTGATGCCCACCCTCTTATAAAATAATCAAAGGCCAGATTTCCATACCAGAAATTCTTTTTTTTGGAGATAACATTTATAAACTTAAACTATATTAAAAAAGGAGACTCTGTCAAGATGCACTGTTCAAAAGAGAAGTCTTTAAAAGTTATTAAGATTAAGATATTTGGCTAAATTTTATTTTTCAGAAATATTTTGTTGGTCGTTTTACTGTTTTGTTTTAGTCAAACATGTTTTCAAGGCTTTTGAGAAGCTATCAGCATTCGACTGTCCAAATGAACACCCTTCTGACAAGCCTCAGAGCTAGCTGATAGAGGTTATTTATCTCTGAAAGTACACACCTCCACCACACAGCCGAGGTCCCGCACATAGTCACGCTCTGTCTCCACTAATTCTTGTAAAACGTAGCTGAAAAAAGGGAGGGACAAAACAGTGTTTACAATCCACAATCTAAGGAATTTTCTGATGAAACTCTCACACTTTTTCTTTCATCAGGTCGGATTCTGCAGGGGCTGTGAAGTAACCTAACAAACTTGCACTTTGGGTCCCCAACCACTAACAAGTTCACGTGGGTGACCCACAGGGACTGCAGAGGTCACAAAGGACCTCCCGTTCGGGGTGCACTCCTGTCACCGGACTCTGACCGTGTGGACGATGACTAAGAGAAGCCAGGACACAACTCTGCTATGAAGCCAAGACATTAAAGGAAGCCGGTCTTCTGCTGCTTTGTGCTTTAACGCTTGAGTCATTTTGAGCTTTTCTGGATATACAAAAGAAATTTAACTCAGATGTTTAAAGCCTTGCGTCTGAACACATCATTCAGAAATGTTCCTTTCAGTAAGGATCAGTAACCGTTTAAAGCCACTTAGATAACAGAAGACAATCACTTGATTAGTTATGGCTGCTGCTGCTCAGTCACTTCAGTCGTGTCCGACTCTGTGCGACCCCACAGACGGCAGCCTACTAGGCTCCTCTGTCCCTGGGATTCTCCAGGCAAGAACACTGGAGTGAGTTGCCATTTCCTTCTCCAATGCAGGAAAGTGAAAAGTGAAAGTGAAGTCGCTCAGTCGTGCCTGACTCTTAGCGACCCCATAGACTGCAGCCTACCAGGCTCCTCTGTCCATGGGATTTTCCAAGCCAAGAGTATTGGAGTGGGCTGCCATTAGTTATGGCAAACCACCTCAATTGACCTGTAAAAGTTAATTGGCTGATTGGTTTGTTTTTTCATTCAACCAGCACCTCCTATGCACCTGAAGTCACTCTAGATACTGGGATACAGGATCAATCAAACCAAATCTCTGTGTTCATGCAGCTGGGAAATTTCTTCCTCTTCTCCAAATATAATTTTAAGCCTTTTGTAATATTTTTCAGGACTTTTTAACTGAAACCGAAAAATTCTACCATGAAGGTATGTTTCGTGTTTCTGGGACTGCATTTAATTCTACGCTGCCTTCTTTCTTCTTTACTACTGTGTGGGTAACGGGGCTGCCCAGGTGGCGCAGTCATAATGAATCCACCTGCCAATGCAGGAGACACAAGAGCAGCAGGTTCAATCCCTGGGTCAGGAAGATCCCCTGGAGGAGGAAATGGCAATCCACTTCAGTGTTCTTGCCTGGGAAATCCCATGGACAGAGAAGCCTGGCGGGCTACCATCTGTGAGGCCGCAGAGAGTCGGACACGACTAAGCACCAGAGCACACATGCACGTATATACTGGAAAGTACAGCAGTTTCTCACCAGCAGTGACAGAAGAGATTCTCCTACCACTCTTATTCCCAAATAAAGTACAATGCAGAAATAAAAGAGTGAGAGCTGCGGCTATGCCTCACCGCACCCTCCTGAGGCTCTGAACACTTTGCAAACACACGTACGAGTGGCGCACGTGGTAAAGAACCCGCCTGCCAAACGCAGAAGACTCGCAAGAGGCTCAGGTTCGATCCCTGGGTCGGGAAGATCCCCTGGAGGAGGGCAGACAACCCACTCCAGTTTTCTTGCCTGGAGAATCCCATGGACAGAGGAGCCTGGTGGGCTACAGTCCATGGGGTCACAAAGAGTCTGACATGACTGAAGCGACTTAGCAGGGCACGCTCGTCTAACTGCTCAGCGAAGAGACCCTGGGTCTCCTCCTGCGACTCTGAGAGGACCGGGCCACAGTTCTGAAGATGGCAGGGCCAGCAGGGGAGCCCCCGAGCGCTGACAACTAGAACACTGGGGTCTTACTGGCGTCTCTTTAAAGAGCTGGATTTCCTCTCTTCCATCTCATCGATGGGTGAGGAGGAGGACAGCAGGGAGTTGTCTGAAGGGTTGAAGGAGGGGCTGCTGCTGTCCCCCTGGTCGACGAGGAGCGAGCTGGGACGATCTTCCAGAGCCTGGAAAAAATCAGAGCAACAATCATGCCTCCCACCTACATCGCCCAGGAGGCTGAAATTAGGACCAGGAGGTCTCCTACGTCAGAATACACAGCAGGCCTAGCCTGTGACACCGCAGAACCTATGGGTGTAAAGTCACAAGAGTGTTTAACAACAAAAGCCCCAGCATTCATTAAAGACTGAGTAAGAGGGAAGTCAGAACGCTAAGTGCAGTGAATTTATGTCTATTAATATATTCTGTTCCTAGTTACCAAATAATTAGGAACAAAACATTTGGTTCACATCACAGACTGCACCCATTTCAAATCTGGTCATTTTCTGTTCAGTTACATTCCTGCCCCATGAAAGCACAACCATTTCAGAAGCGTGTGCAGTCACCTCCGTTTGGGCTGGGACACCCCGACACACTGCCCACACTCCCTGCTGGTGACTACGCAGCAGCATCAGCAAACCTGTATTTTAATTTAAAGAATCAATTTGTTTCTTGACTATCCGTGAAGCCTTGACTCATGCTTCCATGCACATAACTCATGCGGCTAAAATTCATCTCCATTTCTGTGACCCTCACAACTTCTTTCTTCTATAGGAAGTGGTTGTCATGCTGGCCTCAATTACTTGTCCACAACTCTGTCCCTCACTGGATTTTAGTTCCTGCAGGTGACGTTTTCATTGTTGAGATCCACCTGAGAACCTCGAATAAATCCGTGAAATGACTACTGGTGACTTTTTCCCCTGGGTTAGTGTGGCCAGAATCAGCAAATGATTACTTTCTTATTGGTATGTATTAATTTTCTTTCTTAATCAGAATTCACCAAGTTTCTAGGGGTACAAGTGACTGTTCTTTCTTTAATTGAAATATACACGGTTTACTATGCTGTGTTAATTACAGGTATCCAGCAAAGTGACTCAGTTACACATATATGTATGTTTTACACATGCACATACTTGTAAGAATCTGAAAAAGGATATATGTATACCATTTTTCAGATTCTTTTCCACTATAGGTTACTACAAGATACTGAATATAGATTCCTGTGCTATACAATAGGTCCTTGTTGTTTATCTGTTTTATATACAGTAGTGTATATCTGTTAATCCCGAACTCCTAATTTATCCCTCTCTCACCTTCCCCCTTTGGTAATCACAAATTTGTTTTCCATGTCTGTGAGTCTGTTTTGTAAATAAGCTCATCTGTATCATTTTTATCAAGTTCCATATGTAAGTGCTGTCATATGATACTCGTTTCTCTGACTTACTTCACTCTGTATGACAATCTCTAGGTCCATCCATGTCGCTGCAAATAGCATTATTTCCTTCGTTTTCAATGGCTGAGTAACAGTCCATCGTGTGTGTGTGTGTGGGTATACATACCCATCCACCCACACCCACACATACATGTGTGTGTGTATATATCTTCTTTATCTATTCATCTGTCAATGGACACTTGGGTTGCTTCTATGTCTGGTCTATTGTAAACGTTGCTATGAACATTAGAGGGCATGTATCTTTTCAATTAAGAGCTTTCATCTTTGTTGGATACATGCCCAGGAGCTGGACTGCTGGGTCATATGGTAGCTCTATTTTTTTTTTTAAAACCTCCATACTGTTCTCCATAGTGGCTGTACCAAATTACATTCCCACCAATAGTGTAGGAAGGTTCCCTTTTCTCCCTCTCCAGCATTATTTGTTGACTTTTTGATGATGGCTATTCTGAATGGGGTGAGGTCACACTCAGTATAGTTTTGATTTCTACTTGTCTAATGATTAGCGAGGCTGAGCATCCTTTCACGTGCCCGTGGCCCATCTGTATGTCTTCTTTGGAGAAATGTCTATCTAGGTCTTCTACTCATTTTTTGATTGGGTTATTTTTTGATATTGAGCTGAATGAGCTGTTTGTATATTTTGGAGACCAATCCCTTGTCAGTTCACATCATTTGCCAATAGATGACAGTTCTTCTGAAACTCCCACAGTGACATAGCTGGACATATAGATGATCAAGAGCTATTTAAGCAATGTAACTGGGGAAAATGTGATGCACTTCTCTTCAAACAAAAAGCCTGATACAAATTACAAGAACACTTAATATTTCCTACCAAATTAAAACCTCTAATACTTGTCCTGTTTCCCGTAAGAGTGACAGGCTGAAGCTGGTGTCATCACTAAGTGCAGCTTTGAGGACACCAAGTCTGTTCCTGCAATCTTGTTCATCAAAACCATCAGATCAGATCAGGTTGATCAGTCGTGTCCTACTCTTTGCGACCCCATGAATCGCAGCACGCCAGGCCTCCCTGTCCATCACCGACTCCCGGAGTTCACTGAGACTCACGTCCATCAAGTCAGTGATGCCATCCAGCCATCTCATCCTCTGTCCCCTTCTCCTCCTGCCCCCAATCCCTCCCAGCATCAGAGTCTTTTCCAATGAGTCAACTCTTCGCATGAGGTGGCCAAAGTACTGGAGTTTCAGCATCATTCCTTCCAAAGAAATCCCAGGGCTGATCTCCTTCAGAATGGACTGGTTGGATCTCCTTGCAGTCCAAGGGACTCTCTCAAGAGTCTTCTCCAACACCACAGTTCAAAACCATCAATTCTTCAGCGCTCAGCCTTCTTCACCGTCTAACTCTCACATCCATACATGACCACTGGAAAAACCATAGCCTTGACTAGATGGACCTTTGTTGGCAAAGTAATGTCTCTGCTTTTGAATATGCTATCTAGGTTGGTCATAACTTTCCTTCCAAGGAGTAAGCCATGGAGCTGTGCAAACACACCAACTTCTGCTCTCAGTGAATGAAAAGATAGTTAAGGAACAGGGCTCGGTGAGGAAATAGCATTCTTAACTAAACAGCTCTTGACCTCGACTGGAAGCACATGTGCAGCAGCCGGGCCGGGCCGGGTCCACGCGTGCGGGTCCCGGAGGCCGATCTCGGACAGGAGGTTGGAGGATGCGTGGCGGGAGCAGCAGTGCTGTCTGCTGCCCGGATGTGCGAGGAAACAGCTGAAGCTCGTTAGATTTAATGATGGTCACTTCAACGGTGAGGAGAGAGACAGGAAAGAAAGGTTGTAGAGGGCCCTTCACACAGAAGAGGGCTGGGGAGGCACCCGACTTCATGGACACCCGTGAAGGCCCCTCTGGACCCGGCAGCTGCATCCATGGAGCGTGGAGATGCCCCAGAGGTCGTGGACACATTTGTGCTGTCCACTCCCAGCCGCCCAACGGCCCCTTCTGGCAACTGTGCTCGAGTAAAGCGGCAGGAGCGCTGTCCCAGAACGGAAATCTGATTTGGATGAATTAGTTGTGGGTTCAGTGGGTTTTTGTGGGTAGGTTCTTATCAACTTTCCCTATTCCTTAAATGAAAAGAGAGTATCTATGTAGACCTAACTCTTCAGAGGGCTTTCTGGGTGCCTCAGTGGTAAATAACCTGCCCACCTAATGCAGGAGATGCAAGAGACACAGGTGTGATCCCTGGGTTGGGGAGATCCCCTGGAGAAGGAAACGGCAACCCACTCCAGTATTCCTGCCTGGAGAATCCTATGGGCAGAGGGGCCTGGCGGTCCATGAAGTCCCAAACATTTGGACACGACCAACCAGTCCATTTTGAAGGAGATCAGCCCTGGGATTTCTTTGGAAGGAATGATGCTGAAGCTGAAACTCCAGTACTTTGGCCACCTCACGTGAAGAGTTGACTCACTGGAAAAGACTCTGATGCTGGGAGGGATTGGGGGCAGGAGGAGAAGGGGATGACAGAGGATGAGACGGCTGGATGGCATCACCGACTCGATGGACATGAGTCTGGACGTGAACTCTGGGAGCTGGTGATGGACAGGGAGGCCTGGTGTGCTGCGATTCATGGGGTCATAAAGAGTCGGACACGACTGAGCGACTGAACTGAACTGAGCAGAAGCACACGCAGCTTCTCTGAGGTTAATGTTGGTAAACTGTATTTTCTTAAGAAACTGCCCATTTCATCCTAGGTTTTCAAATTTACTTTCAAAGAGGTGAAAGAGGTAACGTGTCATGATTATTTCAATTCTCGCTGATCTTTTCTTTATAGATTCTTATTTTGTGAATCTGGTTTTTTTTTTTTTGCAAAGGTTACCTGAAGTCTGTATGCTTTGAAAAAACAAATCTTAGGTGTTATTTATTATTCCCTTTTTCTGTTTTTCCAACTCATTAATTTCTGTTTTTAGTTCTGTGAATTCAGTCCTTCTGCTTTTTTCCAAAAACAAATTGTACTGTTCTATTATCTTGAGTCAGATGTTTGTTTCACTTATTCTCATTCTTTCTTGGGTTTCTCTTTATATTCAGATCAACGAAGAGAAGAAAGCCCCGAAGTCAGCTGCAGTCCCTGAGGCTGTTGGCTGCGGTCGCCCCCCACCCACACTCAGGAAGCCCACGCTGGCCTGATCAGGAATGTGGAGTGGAGAGAAGTGAATTTCAGGGAAGGGCTTGCAGGGTGAGGAGAGCCAGCTCCTTGAACACAGATGGCACAACGGCAGGACACCTTCTCCCGTCACCTCCCCAGTCCACTGCACACACGGCTTTGGGGGGCTAACAATTCAGCGTTTCAATCTGATTGCAAAGTAACGACAGCCTAAGAGATCGCCCGCAGGAAAACAAATGCGGGGTGACATGGCTCCCGTGAGCTGTGCAGGAGTAACTCAGAGTCATGGGGAGCAGATGGCGGGAAGGAGGGTGTTCAGATGATTCACCAGCAGTTTTATCGGCAAAAGCAGTTCTCATTTGAGGATTAGTCACAGGAAACCAAGGCAGAGCTATGTTTCCCTTGAGCCAGAAAAAGAGGGCGGAGTCTAGATTACATTCCATGGAGAATGAAGGAGCAGCGAGTCCACCATAAAAAGCACAAATGTGGTTCTCCAATGGGGAGGGAAGGCACAAGTTGAGTGTTCGGGTGGAGGGAGCTCGGCTGGAGCTTATCAAACAGCACTCGGTTTACAAACCCCACCTTCCAGCTGAGAGGTGGAAGCAGACAGTAGGAGAATCTGAACCTACATCTCTGATTCCAAATTCACGCCCTCTCCACCCTGCCAACAGCTTTACGCCCATTCACTTCGAAGAGTTGTGAGTAGTAGAAATAACTCAACTTCAACCGATAGAGTTTAATTCTTCAAAACTAAAAAGGGGTAATAAACCATTACAAGCTGAGAGACACGCATAGAACTTCTCTCCATCTGAATTTATGACACGTCAACCTCAACCCACTCACAATGGAATCCCTTCAAACAGCTGCAGAACAATGACTAGCAGGTTGACAGAGTGCTGTCTCATAACATTCCTTGGGGGAACAATTTCAATTAGACAAGCATGACTTTAATGATCCTATAACTGTTGTGTATAAATGGCTGTTTCTAAAATGTTTAGGGATGCCTGAAAACTCAATTCAGTATTATTTGAGCATCTTTTTAGACCATTAATCAACTTGTTTCTCAAACAGCCAGCCAGGATGTGGCTAAGCTCCATTCATACTGACATGATCCCAAATTTCTGACCAAGTGGAGTTAAGTTCTTGACTTCTCTACCAAGTCCTTGTAGTCTTTCTGTCTAATGGCCTGTCTAACCTCAAAGCTCACCACCACCCGGCTGGGGGTGGGGGCCAATACCTGTCAGTCTGGATTCTGGATGTAATTTCCATTTGACCGAAACAACCAGCCTCATCAGCAGCTGCTTAGGGGTGGGTGGGAGAAGAAACTGAGTGTTTTTATATATATATATATATATATATATATATGAACATAGTACCTAGTTAGTACTAGCTTTGGAAGATAAATTTCTAACTTTAAAGAAGTATAGTTAGCCCGTGAACAATGCAGGGTTTGGGACACTGGTCCTCTGTACGTGGTCCCTCAGTATCTGCGGTTCCACGTCTGCGGATTAACCCACTGCACACTATGCTGTCTCTAGTATTCACTGTTGAACTTCTTCATAAGTGGACCTGTGAAATCCAAACTTGGGCTATTTAAGGGTCAACTGTATTTCCTTTTATCTAGCAATTCCAGTGCTAAAAATTTACCCTATAAGTATACTTACATGTAATTATAATCACACATGTAATTAGCATGAATATTTATGCAAAAATAAACGCTGCAGTCCATGGGGTCACAAAGAGTCGGACACGACTGTGTGACTGAACAATTAACAGAAATGAAAATTAAAAACGATAAATCTATACACACACACACACACACATATATATAATGAATTTACTTAAATAAATTATAGTAAACCTCTGTCCCTTATCAGCTGGTCAAGTTTTTATACTCTGTGTGCCTTGGTTTTCTCGTCTGTAAAATGAGAATACGGCAGTGTGTGCCCCACTCATAGAGCTGTTGAGGGGAGTACACAGAGAGAACGTTGGGAGGGAAGCATATCAAACTGCTCCACGGTGGTTACTCTGGAGAATGGAGTGTGGGAGAGGCTGCGGGCTCTTATTTTAGGAGTAGTGAGTTTTAAAAGATGTAGTAAGGTAGTAGGTATACGAGTCTAAAAAGCTGTTACCATTACTGGTTTTTCTATTTCACAGGAAAACTTAAGAAACAGAAATCTACTGATTTGAATCAGTCAGAAACAATGCATACCTAACTTCAAAGAATCAACATCCGATTTGGGGCTTTTATTAAATGAAGCCATGCTGACCCAACTAGAGACATGGGGTCACTAAGAGAATAAAGCCCTGACACAGCAACACAAACCCTTCTCCCTCCTACACTGCAGACCCCAGTGAAGGATCGCAGAGGCAGCCAGACCCCAGTGGCACCTGCGATACCAACGACCCACGAGAATGGAACTGACCACACTGGCTATGACGATGCCAGCACTGCAGACCATGTGGGTCAGGAAAGGGCTGACCATGGCTCCTGGGAGGTCCCTCTAAGCCCCTGGAATGTCCTGCCTGATGAAGTCTGTCTACCTGGGGGTTCTGGCCTCAGATAGACAATCTATATACTCACTGAGTGACTTCTGGTGGGGGCTTTGGGTCATGTGCTATCTTGATCTCCAGAGGAGCAGGGGATGGGGTGAGCCATGTGAGGGGTCAACCTTGTGTATGTGATGGAGCCCAAATAAAAACTCTGACCACCGAGGCTGGAGAGTGGGGTTGGGGGGGTGGGGTGGGCGGTGGTGGCCCTTATTGGTGTTACCCTGCAGGTATCATCACACACAGTGCGACGCTGGGAGAGGCTAGCATTGGGCACGTAACTCCATGGGGAAAGGACAAGGGTGGCCTGAACGTGAGCGTCCCGGACCTGCCCCTGTACATCTTCCCTGGCTGACCTTCACCTCCATCCTTTCACAGTAATGAACTGCAACCGTGGCTTCGCTAAGTTCTGTGAGTCTTCAAGCCAATTATGAACCTGAGGATCCGTCCTGCAGACTAGAGACCCACCTGTGAGGTCACCCCCCTCCACCCCCGCACCCCAATGCTCCATGAGCCACGTCCAGCCCTGAGGCCTGAGCCCCTAGGAAATCTTACCATCTTGCTTTTCACGAGTTCCTCGATTGCACTGACAAGCTCGGCTGCGCTCGGCGTTTCGGAGCTGGTGGGGCGGACTAATAACCGAGAAGAGGCCTAGAGAGGAAGTTGAGAAAAAGAGAGGGGGGAGGGGGATGCCTCATGTTAGTCACTGGACAGACGGAAAATTCTCCTGCAAGCTCAGCCTCTTTTTAAAAGTAATTCCAGACCAAAAGACCACGAGTTTGTCTTTGTTTGCATTTATTTAAAGCCATCTTTTAAAATTTACAATATTCTGACATGAAACACTAAATAAGACCTGTCTGGGATACATGTGGAAAGCAGACAGAGTCTGGTTTTAATCTGCAGCCATGTCCCATCAGAATGTTTCTCAAAGAGGTGACTGGGCATGGGGGAGGATTCTAACTCTTTTTTCAACTGCTGGCTAGGCTACTGGCTAAGGAGGGAAAGACGGAGATCAACAGAAGAGTGACAGGCTTAAGGGCTAGTGAATGAATCCTTCAAGGAGTCGGGAACCAAAAACAGGATACTAAAAATGGCTCTACTGTGCAGATGGGGTTCAAAGAAAGAAGGAAGGAAAGCAAAGGAGCCGGGAGCACTGGCCAGACAGGGAGGAGGGGGACAAGCTCACCATTTTCTGTGCCATCCATTTCCCCAGATTAGTGCAGAGGACAGGAGCTCTGTGGCCTCACAAGCTATCGGATGCCATTTACGGCTAGAGTCGGGGTGTACAGGGCGGACAGGTAAGGGGTCTGCGGGAGGGGCTACTGAGCTCAAGTTTCAGTAATTAGCAAACACGCTGTGTTTGCGGATTACTCGCACCGTTAATTTACTGGAAACTAGAAGAGGGGTGTAATATGAACCTTGCTTCATATTAAGGACAGCAGAGATGCATGCAACACACGGCTAGCTGTCCTAACGATGCATGGCTCACGGCAGACACATACGGATCTAAACGTTTACAACGAGGCAGTTACAATGTGGATCCAGATATGCACTTGGCAAAACAAATGTTGGCTTGGTCTAATGAAATCTGGAAGATGAGGTGAAGAAAAGAAGGGAAAAAAAAATTCAAATGGAGAGGTAAGGAAACTGAGCCAGAACAGACACAGAACACAAGTCAACATAATGCTGCAGTGAAAGTTTACAAAAAGAGAGAACAGAACAAAACAAAATATTAGTCACAAGATAATATACGCTCTGGGAACATCACTATCGATTTTTGTAAAAGAAGAACTTCTATGGATAATACCCAATGAGGTCATACAATAACCAGAAAGTGATTTTAGCAATTCAGAAGAATATAGTGCCATCCACACTTTAAATGGAGAAAAACACCCTCCTGGTTTGGTGAATAGGCCAAGCAGGCCTGGCACCTCACTGTTTGGCTAACCATTCTGATTTACCCAATTTTAGTTTTCTGCCTTCAGAAAGGTATGGCTTAGAATGCTACCAAACCACTGAGGAGCTCTCAGAGCCCTGCTGCCTGGCGGTGGGTTTGTTCTGGGCAGTGAGAGGTGAGCTCCTCTCATCTCAGGCCACCCTACCCCTCTGCAGCATGGGGTCTGCGCCTCGGATGACCCCCAGACTCAGGACTCAAAGCCAAGCTACATTCCTCTGCTAAGACCCACTGCGCGCTGAGAGCCCTGGCAGAGTAGGCGGCAGAGTTCTAAAGAGGAGGGGCCTGAGGTTAAGACTGACGTGTGATCACCCTCGGCCTCAGGGCCGTCAATCACTGGGCTGGGCGGAGCCTGGGTCAGCACCCACGGGCCATCCAGCGAGTGGTGACCGTGTTAGTACGGAGGAGGGAATCAGGGAAGGAAAAAAGTGAAGACGGGGGAAGACTGATGAAAACGTCTGTTTTATTCAGAAAACTTGGTTTCTGCCAAAAAAAAAAAAAAAATCACCAGTAATGACTTCATAGCGTGGTTTTCAACACCTGCCAGTTTGGAGAAGCAGGCTGGGCTGGAACGCCAGAGGATGTACAAGCCAGTTATCAGGTTTCCTTCTTGATATTTTAGGGTTCTACCGCTGGGAGGCACAAAGTAATTTTAGATCCTGTAAGAACTCAGGAAAACCCAGAAAGCAAAAAATAAAGGTTTACTTGGCCCGAATACATCCAAAGAGGAGACTCGTGACCTTGAACTGACTCCTGAGCTTTGACAAACTCCGGTTTGATCCAGATGTTGGCCGTGTTGGAAAAAAGGGACTGGAGAGCCATACGGTCTCATCTGAAAACCACACCTGCGTGCAGAGACACCTGACACAGAGAATCAGCTGGGCTCGTGTGTGTTTGGGACGAAACCACGCACGCAGGCAGGACAGTGATTTCTCTGACTGTCCACTCAGGGGTCCTGGTCAGGACAGTGAGAAAAATTAAAATGACTTGAAAGGTAGCAATTAGGAAAACATCCATTAAAAATGCACTGAAGGTACTTATGCAAGCACACTTGTAGGGGAGACTGCGCATGTTCCTACAGCCTAGTCTAAACGCACGGCCTATGTTATCTATGCTTGGGGGGGCGAAGGCAGGCAGAATTCGGCCTGGAAAACCAGCACGTGTTCCAGACGCCTTTTCACAGCCTGGGTTGCTCTCTATGTCCGGCTCTGAGGCTGGGGCACAGGAGCAAACCGCTGGGCCCTCTCCTGACTTGGGGTGGCCACGGCCCCCTTACCTTGTCGTCCTGGGAATCCGGCTGGAGCAGGCTGTGCTGCTGGATGGCCATGGGCGGCGGCAGGGGCACGGCGTCGGCCCCCTCCTCCCCTTCTTCCTCTCCGCAGCTCTGCATGCCCGAAGATGAGGACTTGGAAAGCGTGCCACTGCTCAGGCCCTCGTTCCGGCCTCTCTGAAAGCAGACCCACATTCGCCCGTGAAAACCTGGCCCTGAGTATCAGTGTCCGGGCATAGAAACTGAGCCCTTGGGGGTTAACGGGAGATGGAAACTGACAGCAGAAACCAGGCACAAGCCCCTTCCAACCCTGATGGGAACTCTGATTCCTGAAAGTGCGCCAGCTCCGTCACCAGCCAGCTGGACGAGGGAAGGGCCGGGAGTGTCTGCAAAGGGACTGCCAATGTCAACCGTTAGGCTCTGAACACGTCTCATCTTCAAGAGGCCAATTTTAAAGAAAAGTTAAAAAATGTGAACCATCACCCTCTGTTTTCTCTGGTCTCGTATTTCACTTTTTTGTTACTTTTTGCTCAAGTAAAACTCACTGAAATCATGAGAGCATAAAGAAAAATACAATTCAAGGTGTATTTTAAGAATGTAGTTCATTCATTTTTCCCTAGTCTTACTTTTATAAAAAACTTCAGTTTTTTACTTCTATTAGGAGGACCCAGTATATTAAACAGATAGATGAGGACATAAATCAATCATACGCTCCAGTGAAAACCCACGGCAAAAACAGGCCCAGGAGAAAAGCAGCAGAAACCACACATCTGCAAAATAAATTAAACGATACCAATCTTGTCCTCCTCCCCCATTCTTTCTGCCTTTGTCTTTCTGAGTCTGTGGGGAACCGGGGGTATGGGGATCCTCATTAAAAACTCTGAGGGCCCCTCACTAACACCACATTACTGAAGACCCATCTTGGGGATCATGAAAAAATTCCATTCCTTACAGTATAATTTTAAGGTCCCTCCTCTCCAAAGGAAATTAAAAATAATTCCTGGTTGGCCTACATACATCTATCTTTGATGACATGGGAATAATGCAGTGTTTACTACTGGCTTAACAAAATAATTGGATGTTTTCTACTCAGGACAAGAGGTCAGTATGAATATACATGAATATGGGGGCAGGTCTGGTAGTGGAAATACTGGAGGATGCAGGCTTTCCCCAGTCCTTCCAAGTCTAAAATTGGTGCTTCCCTGCTGTGGAGAAGGAAATGGCAACCCACTGCAGTATTCTGGCCTGGAGAATTCCATGGACAGAGGGGCCTGGTGGGCTACAGTCCATGGGGTCTCAAAGAGTCGGACAGGACTGAGCGACTATCCCTCACTCACTACATGGCTGAGGGCTAACCCAGAGACTGCTTAGATCGTCTGCATCCCCAGGGTCGGGGGGAGAGGGGGGCACCCCAGGCTTTGCCTGTGATGGAGGTGGTGGAGGGGCTGGGGCAGCAGGGCACCACTTTCTCCTGGAGCAGGCAGGGGGTGCCCCCACGCCTGGGGAGGGGGGCTCTCAGTCCTCTGATCTCTTGATCAGAGGCCACATGTGGATCCCGGGCCCCAGCACACTGCTAAATGCATTTTGTGGGGCTCTGACACCGGTTCTTTCCGGAAACACCCGGAAAACCACCGGAGGAGGGTTATTCGCTGGGCCCAGGGCTCGCAGGGGAGACGCCGCAGACCCTGACCTCTTCCACGGTCTCGTCCTGCGGGGTGGCCGCGCTGTCGTCCGAGTCCTTCTGCGAGCCGGCGTCGGCGCTCTTGCGGACCTCGCGGCTCTTCTTGTGCTTGTGTGCCAGCTTCTTCACGTGCCCATCCGCCTTGCCGCTGCTCAGCCGCCGCACGGGGCTTGTCAGCCACTTACGCAGCGTGTTGCCCGGGCGCTTGGGGCCCGGCGAGCTCTGCGCCCCTACCATGTGGGGCTGGAGGGAGGCCACGGAGGCGGGCGGGCTGGCGTCGTTGCTGGAGACGGACAGTGAGTCTGCGAGTGAGAGAGAGAAGCCAATGTGACTGGCGGCCTGGTAAAGAAGCCGCCTTCAGTGCGGGAGACCTGGGTTTGATCCCGGGGTTGGGAAGATCCCCTGGAGAATGGAACAGGGCTACCCATTCCAGCATGCTTGGGCTTCCCTGGTGGCTCAGATGGTAAAGAATCCGCCTGCAATGAGGGAGACCTGGGTTCGATCCCGGGGTTGGGAAGATCCTTTGGAGATGAGAACCAGGTAGCCACTCCAGTATTCTTGGGCTTCCATGGTGGCTCAGATGGTAAAGAATCCACCTGCAACGCAGGAGACCTGGGTTCGATCCCAGGGTTGGGAAGATCCCCTGGAGAAGGGAAAGGCTACCCACTCCAGTATTCAGGCCTGGAGAATTCCATGGACTTAATAGTCCCTGGGGTTGCAAAGAGTTGGACATGACTGAGTGACTTTCATTTTTCACTTTCAAAGCCTCTGGAGGTCCCGCTCGGTGCCACTGGGTCCACTGGTGTGGCACCGCCCAACGGAACGCCAAGTTCAGTGACCTCTGGGAGCCGTGCCCCTGATTCTGCCCTGGGGGTGGGGGTGTTGGAGGAGATCCAACCCGCGGGTTCACTGATCAAATGGTTCCCGAACTTGAATTTTGCCAGAGATCATTTTTCTCCACGTGTACTGTCCCCCCCGCAAAACCTGAGTCACCCATGCTGACAATCAGCATCAGTGCTGCATAGACTCATAATGTCACTATCGCTTAAAATATCACAGACATCGGAGGACACACTGTTTGAATTATTTTCACCTATTTTCTTGACAGACAAGAACCAAGAGAAAGAAGGGCTTAAAGAAGAATTTAAAGGAAATTAAAGACTAATCCTGGTGGACAAATATATTAGTTTGACTCACTCCCACTGAATAAAAGTACCACTCAATAAATAAAGTGGAGGCACACCTCAGGGGTGTTGTGGGCTTGATTTCAGAGCACTGCCATGAAGAAAATACTACAATAAAGTTAGTCACATGAATTTTTGGTTCCCCCCAAATTAGACTGTTCAAGTGTCCAATAGTACTGTCTAAAAACTGCATATAGTTTAACTAAAAAATACTTTACAGCTAAAAAAATGCTAACCATCATCTGAATCTTCAAGTCAGTCATAATCTTTTTGCTGGCAGAGGGTTTGAAAATTGCAAGAATCAACAAAATGTGACACACAGACATGAAGTGAGCAAATGCCGTTGGCAGAATGGCTCCCACAGACGCGCCCAATAGAGTTGCCACAAACCATCAATTAGTTTAAAAAGCAGGTTCTGTGAAGCGGAAAAAAAAAATGCAATAAAATGCAATATGCTTGAATGTATTAATATGTATATGTATGTGCATGTATGACTCAGCGTGCATGTGACCTGGTAAATCATCATTGTGACAAACAGCACCCTTCTAGAAAGCTCGCTGTGAAAGGGTAAAAGCTGGCTGGTCCCGCTTGTTCCCAGCCGTGAAACACGAATGTGCAGCCCCTGCTCTCAGCCTCAACACAGTTCCTTTGAGGTGCTTGAGTTGATACCAACAACCATGAACAAAAACAACAACACATTTAAAAAAGAAATAACTTCAAATAACCAAGATGTTACTTGAAAATATACCCCAATGAACATCCTCATGGGATTTGAAAAAATTAAATACAGTCAACCCTGAACTGATCGCTTTTGCTGTCGAACAAACTTAGGTAACAGCCGACACTCAATAGCTCTGTGCAGTGACAGGAGATGTGACTTCACACACAGAAAGCCAGTGACCTGGGAGACCTGTCGGCCCTGTCCTGAGCCCTGGACTCTGGGAGGACACCCCCACCCTGAAATGGAATAAAACGCCTCTCTTTAGGGACCAGAATGAGGATGATCATTTACTCTGCGTGTCGTTTTCTTCCAGTCTTTCGAAGTCTTAAAAACAATCTTTAAAAGATGATTTGATACAGACACATGTTTGAGCTGTATTTACCTCTGCGGCCCTGGAGACCCCCATGTGCCACAGATACAGAAGGGGGTTAATTCCTCCCAATCCCATGATTACACGCACAAGAGTCGATAGCAGTTTCACACTCGCCCGGGCGAGACAGCGGTGTCCGCCTCAGCCCCGTCCCTGCTTGGTCGAGCCTTGCAGGCAGAGAGGGTATAATCTTTTGTAAACAGATGATGTGCTTCAAGCAGGATTGCTCATTCTTAAAAATCTACATTTTCGCAGAGGCGACTTCAGCTCAGAACTAATCGATATAGCGTTCTGTTTAAGAGAAAATCCTTTCTCCCTCTGTGTGGGAGTACATGTGTCTGAACCCGCCTGCCAATGCAGGACACTCGGGTTTGATGCATATATTTTTATTTATTTTTATGTTAAGTGTGACTGAAACGTTCCCATGTCAGCCTCGTGCTCCTCAGGCGCCACAGGGACGAGGCAGGAGAACCAGGCCATCAAGCTGACCCCACGCCTGCAGTCAGAGTTTCCTGGGGACTTTCTCAGGGGCTGACACAGGACAGAGGGTCCCTGCTCTTGGGGACTCCTGTACTGTGACAACAGGGAGACCAGGGAAGGGGAGGGCTTGGACGATCCATCACCAAGTCAGGTGATACTTGATTCAGCTGAAGTGTTTCTAAGTACTAAACATTACACTAACAAGACGCTGGGCTGGCCCCAGTAGGTGCAAACATGTTTCACCGTCGTTGACTGTGCTGGGACTCAGAGCCGAGCCTGGTACTTGCCACTGGATGGAGATGAACAAACCCACCTGGGTTTATTAAATAAATTTCACCCCGGGGACCCGCCTGAAGTGCTTTCAATGATCACACAACCGTCATTCAGGCAAAACTGTGACCCTTCATGCTATAAGCGAGTACAAACCCTGGAAGAGCTTGAGAAGAAGGGGAATCAAGGAGAGGGGTCACGGAAGCCTTCCTGCAGGAGGCAGCACTGAAGCTGGCCTTTGGAGCTGGGCCTGAATAACACATTACGAGCTCACAAGGACGGAAGCTCCCAGGGGGTGCGGGCCTTGTCTGACTTGGCCCCTCAGGTGTGCCCAGGGCCTGGCACAGTGCCGGCTGTATAGGAGGCACCTCACAGGGACCGGAAACAACAGAAATTCCAGCCCAAAGAAACAGCGATGCTGATTCACAGCCTTATGTTCCCTCAGCTGAGCAACCACACCAGACAGAGAACCGTGAAGGTGGAAGGGCCTCCCCAACACGTGGTGAGCATCCTGACGGAGCTCCGTCATGCCCCAGGAGCCGAGGGAGGCAGGGAAAGCAGAGGCTGACTCACCAAATGAAACCAAATCGACTGCAGGCCTTAACATTCATCAGCAGAACACCCACACCTTAGAAGTGATGGGAGAGCATATGTATAGAGAGAGGGATATATACATCTCACCTACTAGGCTTCTCCATCCATGGGATTCTCCAGGCAAGAATACTGAAGTGGGTTGCCATTTCCTTCTCCAGGGGATCTTCCCAACCCATGGATCGAACCCAGTTCTCCTGCGTTACAGGCAGAGGCTTTAAAGTTCATATATGTATCTGAATATCTGAAGTTCATATATGTATCTGAATCACCCGAAACTAAGACAACATTGTAAATCATCTATGTAAATCAACGAAAAAATAAATACTAAAAAGAAAATAAACAGAAGTGATGGGGACACCACCTAAGCCAACAAACGGAACTTCCATGTGTTTCTGTGCCTAAAAGACAGCACTTGGAGATACGTGGCGCGGGAGCAATGCAGCACACGATATGGATTTTCATGCAGGTGTTGCTGGTTGTAAAAATGGTTCAAAGAGAAAAACAGAGATGTCACTTCTGAGCGTCTCTATGTAGGCTCAGCTGCACAGGATGGTTCGCTGCACTTTGAGCAGTAGTTTCAAAAGAGATTTTTTCCCTCAGTTGGCAGGTCAAGCACTAGAAACGTGGCCGAGACCTGAGCGGTCGGGCCTAGAGCCAGGAGAAGGCAGAGCTGTCCAAGGTCCGAGCTCACCAGTGCCCCGATGAATCGTGTTCCCAGGGAGCAGAGGTGCTCTTCTTGAGCTGCTATTTGTTATCACTTAATGACATTATTTCACTTAACTGCAATATTTATGACTCAGAAATATGCTAACAGCGGTTTACAAACTAAGAAGGAAATTTTGCTGTTTTAAAAATTTTACCTTGGAAAATGATTTCGTTTCAGAAGCCTGAAAATGTGGAGGGAAAGTTTCTTCACCTGTCTCTAAGATTAGCAGGTATTTCTTCTTGTGCAGGTCTGGTTAATGAGTCATAATTCAGGTGATGAGCAATGAAAAAATAACCCCAAACTAGAGCAAACAGATAAATTCCTTCCCTCTCCAGTTCGTTTTTAATAATAATATTTAATTCTTTACACTGTTGGACAAACAAACCCATTGATTTGGGCAAAACTGAGTCTCTTAAGTTGAAAAGAAAAAAACCAGTAAATCTTATTTTTTTCTTTTCAACTAGAGACTCATTTTGCCCAGATCAATGGATTTTAACAGTCCATTTACAAGCTCTTTACCAGACTGTGACATATGCATAAATCAGGAATTTAAAAACACTTAAAAATTACTTAAATCAATCATTAATGCTATGCTAAGTCGCTTAAGTCGTGTCTGACTCTGTGCGACCCCATGGACAGCAGCCCACCAGGATCCTCTGTCCACGGGATTCTCTAGGCAAGAATACTGGATGGGTTGCCATTTATAGAAGGAAATAAAAGTGAACGTTGCTCAGTCGTGTCCAATTCTTTGTGACCCCATGGACTATATAGTCCATAGAATTCTCCAGGCCAGAATACTGGAGTGTGTACCCCTTCCCTTCTCTAGGGGATCTTCCCAACCCAGGGATCGAATTGCAGGTGGATTCTTTCCTAGCTAACCCACCAGGGAGAAAGGAAATAAAGGGCCTACTATTTTTCATCATCTGAAGGACAGATTCTGACCACTAGACCAACTGCTCTGATGCCAACTTTAATAACGTGTCCTAATGGCATCAAGTAGAATTGAGGTCTCCAATGTGACTGAGCATCAGTCACATGACACACAGGTGGTCTCCTTGGGAGGCCCCTAATGGCTGGATTGCACACAGGTGCCTTCCCCAGCTGAGCTCCCAGTGGCTGGACACACTGTGTCAGAAGGCCCTGGCACAGCACAAGCGCTGCTGGGCAGGCCCCTTCCTCGGAGACCCCCTCTCTGCGAGGATTATGGGCAACTCAGGCCAATGACAACAGTCATCTTGGGGAGGAGACCTGTGGCCAGGGCTCCGTGTCTCCCTTGCATGACAGCATTTGTAGCCGGGGGACTGTCAGGCTCAGCGGTAATGAGTTTGCCTGCCAATGCAGGAGATGTGGGTTTGATCCTTGGGTCAGAAAGATGTCCTAGAGAAGAGAATGGCAACCCACTCCAGTATTCTTGCCTGGAGAATCCCATGGACAGAGGAGCCTAACGGGCTACAGTTCATGGGGTCACAAAGAGTCAGACATGACTCAGTGACTAAACAACAACAGCTGTCAGGCAGGACCGTGACCTCAGACTCCAGGAACACACCAGCGGGTGCCAGGTCTGGCTGGTTCACAGCTACGTGCCTAGTTAGCACATCCTTGGGGCCCAATAAGTTTCTGTTTAAAAATTAGTGAGTCAGTGCATCGATTACCAGCTGAAGGCTATTTCCCCACCTGAACTCTCTGACAGCTGTCGCTGACCCCCGTGAATGGTGACGTCCAGACATGGTGCTGTATCCCACCAGCTCTGAGACGAGCTACAGGTCACACCTGTTGACTGTGGTCCAGCTCCCGAGTTTGTGAACTGTGTGCTTTTCCGGCCTGTGCTATGTGGTGCTTCACTGTGGTGTGGAGTCAGGCCCGTGAGCGTGTGCTGAGGGCAGGGGGCATACCAACACCCCTGCCCCCACACCCATGGTGTGGGCGTGGGGGCAGGAGAAGGATGTGGAACTGAACTCGCCTGAGAAGTATGATGGAAAACATGTTACTCAAAGAAACCGTACTGTTCCTGTTTCCATCTTCAGTCCCTGTGGCTTGCCCTCCCCTCAACTTCTACTTTCTTGGAAGGAAAAAAAAAGACTCAATACTCAGTACTGCTGCCTCTCCACCCTGTCACCACATTCCACGTCTACGAGGGTGCCCGTGTTCCTATCACGCCTTGCTGGGGATATGTCTTCCTCTTTCCAGCCTGGGGGAACTCCACTGATTCAAGGTCCAGGTGGATAATCAGCTGAGGACGAGGATGTCAGAGAGACTCCGGGCTCATCACCGGGTCTGAGTCTGAGCCCGGCTCCTCCCCTCGGCAGCCCTGACCCAGGCCAACATCCTGGCATCTGAATTTCCTCCTCATGTGACAGGATTACTTGAGAGAATGGAAATGAATGAGTTCTACAAACTGTAAAGTGCTTTTGCAAACACAAGATGTTGCCATGACAACCTGGTAGCACAGAACCCCCAAGATGACGTGCATGCAAACTCTGAGTCCCCAGAAAAAGGGATTTGGATGAATCATCTTCACATCACAGGCCTAGCACGGTACCTTTGCCAACAAAGGTCCACAGAGTCAAAGTTACAGTTTTTCCACATGCATGGATGTGGGTGATGGACCATAAAGAAGGCTGAGCGCTGAAGAACGGATGCTTTTGAACTGTGGTGCTGGAGAAGACTCTTGGGAGTCCCTTGGACTGCAAGGAGATCCAACCAGTCCATCCTAAAGGAGATCAACCGTGAATATTCACTGGAAGGACTGATGCTGAAGCTGATAGTTTGGCTACCAGATGAGAAGGGCCGACTCACTGGAAAGGACCCTGATGCTGGGAAAGATAGAGGGCAGGAGGAGACAGGGAACGACAGAGGATGAGCTGGTTGGATGGCATCACCTAATCAATGGACGTGAGTTTGAGCAAACCCTGGGAGACGGGGAAGGATGGGCAAGACTGATGTGCTGCAGTCCACGAGGTCACAAAGAGTCAGACACGACTGAGCAGCTGAAAACAAACCATGGTAATCAGGATATACTCAGCATCATCTTTAGATGTATGAAGGGTGACAGGAGCAATCTAGGTGAATTGTTTCATTGTGTTTCCATTTTAAAAAGTAACTTATCCCTCATTAAGACGACAAGGTAAACTCCAGCCTAAAGAAATACTGTCAGCGTGTCCCAGTTGTTTAGAGAGATGCTTGTGTGTTTACAAGACGAAGCCGGTTGTGAGCTGCTAAAGCCCTGAGTCGGGAATCAATCAAAGTTTCTTTCTTATTTTGAAGGAAACACAACTCCACAAAGATGGTTCTTTGCTGAAGTCAGAGTTCACCCAAAGTCCATGTCAGATTTCTTCTTAAAATATAGAAAAAAGCTAAAGAGAGGAGGGGAGGGGGGAGCCCTGCCCCCCGGCCCTACATAGGAGAGCTCCAACCCCGGAATGCACATGGCCCCAAGCTGCTGGGAGAAGGGAAACCGCCCTCAAGACCTCCAGTCTTACAGTCAGACATCTGTGATTAATAAAGCCTTTTTTTTTTTAATGTAAGAAAAAAAGGAAAAGGGCCCATATCCTGCTAGCTGCAGACTGAGAAAAGGATCACGTTTCATTTTAACCCTCTCCTTATTTTCACGATGGGAGGAAGGAAGGGCTCCAGGATGTTTCTAAGGATCCCAGAGTACAAACTGGGTGGTCAAGGATGCTGTCACCTGAATTTGAACCGCCAGCTCCCCCCTGCCCCCGCCCCGAGTCTGAACAAGTCACCGACACGCCCTCCTGCCTGCCTTCACTCCCTCCCTCCATGGGCAGAGGTTGCGGCTGCTTTGGTCAGGCGGTATCTCTAGAGTTCATGGCCTGCCTTTCCCTTCAAGTGAGACTTCACAGAGTCATGGTCATTCAAAGCAATGGGCAGTGGGTCCAGCCTGTGGCTGGCAGGTACTGGGTGTGGGTCTCTGCCACGTCTCCAGTTTCCTGACAGTGAGGTGAATGTGATTCCTGACCAGGCTGCTGTGGGAAAGGAACACAAATGGTCTTTATCAACATATGTGTGTTTGTGTGTGTGTGTGTGTGTGTGTGTGTGTACGTGTGCGCGTGCATGCGCCCAGTTGCTCAGTCTTGTGAGAGACTGTGCAACCCCATGGACTATAGCCCATCGGGCTCCCCTGTCCATGGGATTCTCCAGAAAAGAATACTGGAGAGGGTTGCCATTTCCTTCTCCAAGGGATCTTCCCAAACCAGGGATCGAAGCCGCATCTCCTGCACTGGCAGGTGGATTCTTTACCACTCGTGCCACCCAAACACGAGGCGGTACTCACATTTTTTGCACAGAAGAAGAAACCGCAAAAGACAAGCAAGCAAACAGAAGGCACGGGGGTGCGAGCTGTATGAGGATCCGTCGGAAAGACAAGCTTCCGAGCTGAGAGCAGGAGGAAAGAGCAGCGGGGACAGCAAAGCCTGGCCACTGTCACCGAGGCTCTGCTGCAGTGGGCGCCCCGAGCTCTGCAGCATCAGCCAAAGGCACACACGGGACCATCACCGATCACTGATGACTGTCGAGCCTGGTGAGGCACGACCACCACACAGAGGCAGACACGCAACCCTGGGAGGCTTCCCAAGGAAAGCTAGCTCACATTTCAATGTCTCCTTCACCGAGGCTTCTAGAACGATTTTAGCTGGTTAGTTTTAAAGAAAGATAGCCCCGTCTTCCTGTCCATTGTAGGTGCTCCAAAATATCTGTCAAATGAACCACAGGGCGCTGTCTTGATACTAACTCCGTCAGGGACAGGTGAGCTCAGAGCTCAGCAGGCTCCCACAGCAAAGTGCTAACTTACAATTCTGGTTTCAAGGACTTCAGGAGGTATTTATTTAGCAGTTAGTGCGCAGGGCTAGAGAAAGATGAATTCGAGGACACCCCGGGGCCGAAAACAACACCATCAGACCATTTTAGTACAGACTGCACAGGGTCTGAGCAGGTATGCCTGGCCTTCAGGTATGCCGGGCAATCTGGCAGTTTCTCAAACCCCTGTCTTGTTATGAGTTCAATGCAGTTAATCACCCTTTCTTTTATGTAGGAAATTCTTCCACTGCACCGGGAAGGCTGTAATATACATGTGAAAATCAAGTCTATAAACTACTTATAAAGCAAAGGGAAAGTAAGTTGTTAGTTTGTGATGGCTGCTTGGGTTGGTTAAAATATTCTAGCGCAAAATCTTCTGCATAAATGATTGTCATCATTCTCTATATGTGCTTTTAGAATCAAGGCAACTTTTTTTGGGAATAATAATTGAAAACAGCAACACACTGGAAATCCTCTTGAAGAGCACACAAAAAGCGAGCTCATCCTAAATTACTCTTTCAGATGCTTCGCTCAGGATGTCATCTTCTCTCCATGCTGCAGAGAGATTACAATCACCTGGGCAGCCCGGTGTATTCATTCATGACAACGAAGCGTGCGAAGAGGCTGGGGTGCCCCTGGGAGAACTTCAGGTGACAGGTAGTAACAAGCTGCCTGCTGATACGGTTATACGTTTGGTGGATGAGAATGTAAGAACAAGTATTTTATAATATTTTCCCAAATTTAACTCTCTTTTCTACTTGTGAATAAGTATCTGAAAACTTTTCTTGCTCGACTCCTGCTTTTCCGTTCCGGTCACCTCACTCATCGTCTGTCTATATGAGTCTGTGGTTCTTGATTTGCCCCTCAGCACAATAAAGGTGCACCGGGGCTGAGACACGGGCATGGATTAGATGCTGCGTCCTCCGTGAGTGACCTGCTCCTCTGCACACCCCTATGTTCAGGTGGTCCACGGCTACACTCTGGACCATCACTGTCATGGCAAATGCATGTTTACATGGAAACATGTTAACTTCATAAAAAGTTAGAAGCTGTACAGACGCCCTGAGCACGGACGTGGGGTGTCAGTGACTGAAAATGGTGTGTATTTCACTATTCAGAAAACGGTGGCACAAGGGTATTAAAACTCAGGTTTACACATGTCACAAGCTGGTACAGTGGGTCCTCAACGCAAAAATGGGAACTCTGCCTTTGCTTTCAAATGTGAAGCAAACACAGAAAACATGAAGGAGAAAGATAAATTCTCTGCTTTTTTAAAAAAAAAGTAATCCCTAGATTTACCAGAGGTCCAGCATAGCATGGCCATGGCTCAGGCTGTAATGAGGAACACATGGTCTCTGCTGTCTGAGAAAATGCACATACATGGCTGGCACACCCACTGTTCTCTGCGCAGCCCCCTTCCACGAACTCACATGGGAGCGCTCACTCCCAGGTTCCCTCCCGGCACCCCCAAGTGCAAGAACACCAGCGAACCACCGGCATCAATTATAACTAGAAACAAAGGGACTCCATCAGAAGCAACTGCTCTACCTTTTTCTTTGTGAAGGCTGAAAGCCAGGGTGTGTGTGCACACAGAGCGGCTGCCCCGTGCAATGCACCAGACTTCGGGATAATCTGTGTCACGAAATGAGAACACCCTCACACCAGCACCTAACGTGAGGGGTAGGAGACACGCAAGGCCTGCCACCTCTAACCAGACAGAACACACGATCGGAACTTGGATGTGCAATTTGTTCCTTGACTCTGAGGAACTCTCTAAATGCTATTTATTCTTAGTGTGGTTTCTGAAAACACCTAAAACATTACATAGGCTTTGGAGAACGTGGCTGTGTCAACAAGTGCAAAACTTCAAGCATTGTTTTGCTTTTAATTTCATTCTTGTGAGGGGAAATGCTAACCTGTCAGAATTTCGGGTCAAAACACAGCTCATTTTAAAGGTTTTCCTGCATTTGAACTGCACCACTTGAACTTCCAAGAAGGAAATGTCAAGAAATTAAGAAGAAAGCAGATGGCATAATCCTCTGCTTGGCTAATCAGATGAACAGGATATTACATATTGCCAAAGTGGAAATCTGAAAACACCAGAGAAAGGAAATGATGGAGGAGGAGTCATTATTGACAGTGGGTAATGGATGAGTTAGTCTGGATCAACGAAAGGAATTTAACACAAAGCTAGTGCACGCAGTAACTTACCACACCCTGAACAAAACGACCTGTCTCCTGTGTGGGGGTCACATGTGTGGGGCCCCTTCCAGGTACTGTGGTGGGCCTGCGGCAGCTGGCTGTTGACCACCAGGATGTTGGCTTCCAGGAAAAACAAAACTTGGGAGCTGCCAGGCTGGTGACCAGAACATGGGGAGACGACAGCTATAGTGCCAGGGGGCACAGTGGCCCCCAGAAGAGACGGAGGGCCTGCAGAAATCCCCCGGCTCTGCTGTGGTGACTTGCTTGCCTGACACCCCTCCCAGGGATGGGTCATGGACAGCCTGGGTCACCTGCTGGCCCGGAGCAGACATCCTCACAGGTTAAAACCACACGGACACGAAACACAATGATGCTCTCAGAATGTCCTCAGATTTGTGCGGGGCTTACTTCTAAGGGGATCCTTCTCGACTGAGGACAAATGCTGGCTTTGTTTGAGAGCGGTTGCTAGCCCATCTCCCTGTCTTCTTGGAATGACGGGGCCGTTTTCTCTCTTTTTAGTTTAATGTGGAGTAGCCCTTGAAATAACATATTTCTAGGGGGAGATGAACAGCAGGAGTTTCCTGCAACCACAACTCTACACTGTCACAAAAGGAAAAGAAATTCCTGAGGGGCTATCTTGCCAGAGAGGGCTGGTGGGGGGCGGTTTGGGCTCATTCCTGACTTCTACACAAGGACAAAAGCAGATGTTTCTAGATATTCTTGCTAGATGAAAGAAAGACCCCTTTCCAAAAAAAAAAAAAAAAAGACATAAAAGTGAGATCAGAAACCACACATAAGTCTTGCAAGCTGTACCTATTTACATCTCTCTCCCTGCACACCCTCCGAGTGGATGGCTCCATCCCCTGGGGACAGGTCTGAAGGGGTGAAAGGCTGGTCAGCATCACCCCACAGGGGACACTCCCCAGCCAGCAAGCTGGTCCCCAGTCCACCCCGAGCCCCATGTAGGGCTGCCATGGGGGGAGTTCCGTGGAGTGACTGATGACCAGCCTGGCACCGGTGAGGGCAGAGGCGGGGCAAGATGGCCCTCTGACACCGCACCTGGCTCCACGGCCCCCTCCTACGTGATTCAACAAGACCGGGGCTGCCCCGCAGAGGCACTGCCCGCGACCGCCCCGCCACCCGGGCACCGCCACGCGGGCAATTAATGACATCCTGCTGAGCTCACCCCAGGGGCAGCTTAAATGCTCAGGGATCAGAAAAACTCCGAGGTGTTTCTGTTTGTTCGGCTTTTTAAGGAGGCTGAGGTGCTTTGTGTTCCGGCCCTCTCCCCTCTGCCCCCAAAGTCAAATGGCTGTTCTCTTCAAAAATCTCACTTATACAAAGAAAACATTATTTAAAAAAAAAAAAGAAATTCTGTGTCCTCCTCAGATTACTTAGTATCTCATATACTGCTGACTTAGGGATAATGAGGTTTTTCTCTGTGATAACATGGTGGGCTCTTGATTCTTAATTTCTTCATTTGGGAAGCTATTTCCAAGGCAACACAGTGTTTATTATTGCCCTGAATAGATAACCATCTTTTAAGGGAACAGAAAGTTAATTTGAGGGAAGTAAGGAATCACATACTGCTGAAGCCATATTCTCTCCATCCCACCCTCGCTCTCAGAGGTATTAACACTAACAAGAAACATGGGTGTTTAACCCGCGGGCAAGATCGTTGCTGCTGTCAAAGGCAAAGTGTTAGTAAGTGCAAGACCTAATCTTATTTGAAGGCAGCTGACATGTGGAACTGTATTTGTCGTTATGGATATTGATGCTTTTGGTTAACGTCTTCATATTGTTGAAGAGGATAAGATAACTTGGACTACTTTCTTAAAAAGGAAACTAAAATTACTTTTTAGGGGTCAATTTGCAGATTTTTTAAGCTGAACATGTCTCTAGGTAAAGCCATGGACACGTAGATACTCTCCTGCAAAATGCTATAGAAGAACGTTCTGCAGCTAGGGGTTAAAACAGCATGATTTATTTCAAATGGTGACAGAATCTCTTCATTCATATATAAATCTATTATTATTTTTATTATTTTTAATTAAGAGCAGATGTAGAATGCCAACATGCAAGTCTTTTCCCTACATTCCAGAAAGTGCATGGACTGCATAAGAACACATCTAACCAAAATATGCTGTAAACCATGCAAACTCATAAAAGTTTTCTTAGAGCCACATAGCTCACTCATACAGCCCTCTACTCATTTTTGTGGAGCATCAGGAACAGAGCCATAACTCATTCATACAGCCCTACACTCATTTTTGTGGAGCATCAGGAAACAGAGCCTGGCCCTGGAACGTTCTGCAAAAGTTTTCTTAGAGCCACATAACTCACTCATACAGCCCTACACTCATTTTTGTGGAGCATCAGGAAACAGAGCCTGGCCCTGGAACGTTCTGCAATCAGCTCGCCAAGCACTATCACTCTTCACGTCATCCGCTCAGCAGGTTAGCTGAAGTTTCAGTCTCAAGGGATGGAATATTAGTTTAGAAAGAGTTACAGCTGTGGAGAATGAGGACATGGACAATTTCATCCACCTCGCCCCCCAAAACCACAAACCCAGTATCTAACACATTGTATTCTAGGGTCTGTGATGATTTAGTTCAAAAATCAGAGAACCAAAAAGTCCTAACCAATTAGGAATTCCTTTCACAATTATATTTCAGTAATACCTTTACCAAAAGCAAAATGCTGCTCTAAGTAAAGCTAAGCACTTAAAAATGGGATTAAAATGTTAACCACGCAATCGCGGCTTTCCGCCCAGTGGCATGTGTGTATCCCACACGCAGCACCCACGTCCAAGCACACAGAGGGTCAAGGGTTGCCACCCTACAACTGTATCTCGTTTGATTTTATGATCTCTTGCCTCCTGACTCCCCTATAGAAACCAAATGGCCCTGAGTTTTTTATTTTTCGAATTATCATTTCATACTTCCTCGAGGACTGCCCACTCCCGTTCCAGGATGCCACATACTAACACCACCACCACCACCACAACAAAAGTCAAAACACAGAAAGATAACAGCGTCGGGATAACTGTTCTGGGCATTCGTCATGGCGCCAGCCTGGGAGGTGACAACTCCACCCGTGACGTGTCCCGCTTTTTAAGAATCCCCCGCCCGCCTCGTCCGCGGGCTGTCCTGTTAGCATCTTCCCCACGTGTCCGCCTTATTCAAGCAGCTGAGTAACTGAAAAGGAAGGAAGAAGGGAGGGAGGCCTGGAGCGATTCCAGGAAGGAACAAAGCTGCCTTGGAGACAAAAGGAATGAAAAGGACGCCTCTGCTCTGAACGCCAATTAACGGCACAGATCCCATCCTTGGCTTTAATTAGTGCCCCCTGCGATCCGAGGCAGAGCCCCGACCAGGAGGGAAGGAGAGAGGGTGGGAAACAAGCAAACAGCCTCCTCGGGGCGGGGGTGGAGCTGTGCCCGAGAGAGACAAAGGGACAAACCTTCAATTTCTCCTGCGTCATAATGAGTATGCTCCCTTCGTGCTATTCAAGACTTATTCAGCTTCACAGGTGCTGCTGGCCACTGGGCCACTTCTTAAAATAACCCATCAGCTTTCAGAGATGAAAGAGGAAGGTGGGGTGGCTCTGAGGTGGTGGGGGGTAGAGATGTATTCTGTCTCAGATGTTTCTCAGGGGCTCTATTCTTGGACCCAACTCTGGTCTTTTTGCGATAGATCCATTTTCATGACAGTGTTATCACTGTTAACACGATGAGGCAACAGACACTTCAACTGTGCATCTGAAGAGGGACAGTGGCAAGGACTGAGAGGACATCTTCTAGTCGAATTTTAAAAGCATAAACAAAAGAGTTATCCTTTTTTTTACCCCAAATAAAAAGCCTAAAAAATGTGTCTAAGCATTATCACTGGTTGCCTCTGGCTGCTGCCCCCCCTTCCCCTGCTCTGCGTTCCACGTGTCTGTGAATTTTCCTTTGTAAACACTTGGCACACACAGCTTCAGAGGGACCCTGACTGTACTTCAGGCTGGTACGCTCTGTTCACGTTTGTGTGTTTTTTTATGTGAGAGCTGTAAAAACTGATGAGCAGCATCTGGACTGTGGATTCTCAGGGCAGGAGGAGGAAGGGGGAGCCTTGGAGGATGAATTCCGAGGCTCACAACCAATTCCCTGGTGGGCTGCGCTGGGTTCCCAGCCTTACTCACCACACTGCCTCCAGCACCTGGAAGAGACCCTTCCGGACCAAAGTCATAAATCCGTGTTCCCCATGAAGCTGAGCTGTAGGGATATACTTAGAAAGAGCACAAGGCAAGGCGGGGAGGGTTACAGTGGGGGAGGAGGAGGGGTCTGGTCCTTGTCCATCGAGAGGAAAGCCGTCCAGAACCAGGCAGGGTTGTTTGGTCTGGAGGCTCCTGACCTGGGACCTTCGGGGCACTCCTCAGCCTCTTTTTCACATAAACTTCAAAAAGCTTTAACATTTCAAAACTTTTATATTCACTTTAAAGATGGCCCAACAACTTAAAAGTTTCTTTGCCTTTTGGCTGGAAACACACAAGTATGTGAATTGGGCATGTAATACCAACACTTCTTTCTTTCCCCCTAAAATTGCCCATCGTGAGCTCGGAGGGACAAATACATCTTTGATTAGTGACAAGTGAGAAAACAAATCATTTTATAATTGCGGTTTACTTAAACAGAAAAAACAAAAACCTTTAATGTATTAATAATTTTTGGAGAGCATAATAATCATAGCAGCAGCAAGTTTTTTTTTTGGCGGGGGCAGACTGCAGTTGAGCAAGATTAGCAAGGATTTAGCTTGCTGTGGCCTGGGCGGTGGCGGAGGGTGCGGGTAGCCCAGACAGGAACACTGGTGGTCTGCCATGCACAGTCACACACTACTCCCATTGTATCACCATGCATACCATGCCTTAAACTTGGATTCCTTAAGAAATATTTAAAGAGCAAAAAAGATTTAAGACAGAACTTAGCGTGCACAGTAACTTGTATGAAACGGTCAGTCTTCGTCGTTGGAACAAGATAGCCTTGTGCTGGTGCTTCTGTGGTTTCGTTCACTCACGGGAGAAGAGAGTGGGCACTGCTGGCTAACCCCCTGCGTCCCTTCAGAACAGGTTTCACATCCCTGTATGTAGTCTTTGCAAGGTCTGTCCTTTTACTTTATAACAACAAAAACTGCACTGGTGAGAATCCACACTCTGCATCAGAAAAGAACAAAGAATGACCTAAAAGAGAGTTCTAGAAGGATGCTGAGGCACGTGCCTCCCTGCGTACAGGAGTCTGTTTAATGTTAAGGAAGATCACTGCTTCATGTTTCTGCAGCACTGGAATAAGAGTCCACATGTTCTATAAAAGGGCGTATTTCAGAATGAGAACCAACTTAATAGTCCTACTATCTTATCAGTACAACTGGGCTCTCCTGCTGGCGCCCTCGTAAAAGATAATTTATAGTTCTTCTTGACCTCATCTTTTCTTTTTTTCCCTAACACTAGCTTAGCAGGAAAATTCTCAGGGCTTATGGCTGTGTGAGTGATTGGAAAGAGCAACATCTGCAAATAAAATTCCAAGCAAGACTAATTCCCAGGTGGACAAGGAGGAGAACGCCCCACTGAAGATGTCAGAAAGCAGACAAACGGCCTTTCCCAATGCGCTCCAACGAATGAACTGCAAGACTGCTTGTGGGTATAAAGGAAGCTTTGCAATCACTCTCTGATTTATTGGCTATTTTAAAGTTACTCTGGGATTCATTTCTTGGGTATTTCTCAGAACCATTTTTCCCTTCCCAATCTGATACCTATATATGTCCCCCTCATCAACTGAATGAGTGGAATCAGAATGTATTAAAATATCACTCCGATGTAACACGGCATTCAGGAAGTTATCTGGGAATTACTATGAAAGTTGGGAAAGAGATGGACAGTCACATTTCTTCAGGAAAACAAACCAACCAACCACAAAGTAGAGTTTTGCTTTCCCTCTTCTGTCCTTTACTGTGAAGAGATTAGCCTCCTCCCCGGCCCCCACCTGAAAATTCTAGAGGACATCTATTTCTTTCCAAATTTGTCAGCTTAAAATTTTTGTGTGACAGCTTGGATAACATCACCTAGAGTTTCCATTATAGTCTGAGAATTATCGGACAAAAATACATCTTGGAGAAACCCAAACTGCAATTGCGTAAGATCCTTCTGTATTCACAAAGTTAGTTTAAGAAGGTCTCTGGAGAAGAAGTCCTAAGGACCTAAAATACAGCTAGAGTCCAAATTCCTTCTATAAGAAGAATGCCCTATCTTCTTAAAATCTCAGCAAAATTGCTCATTAAGAGACGTTGGTCTGCACTCTGGGGACGTTTATGAGAGCCGGGAGGGGTGCTCTATTGTTATCCCCATTTGCACACAAAGAAACGAAGTTCAGAGACAGAAGGTAACTTACTAGAGTCCCAGAGCTACTTAGGGTGGCTGAGACTTTAAATCCGACTTGTGACAGTGTCGGTTGTTCTTTTCACTGCACAGATGTGATTATTTTCAATAAAGAGATCTCACAAACCACCTACCCCCACCCCTGTGCAGATGCCCAGGGCACAGCCTCACCAATGGACCTGCCCAGTCTGGAGCCATCCAGAAAGAGGCCGTTCTTGAACAGTTTAACAAGCATAAATATGACAAAAGCTATGGTCAGTGACTTAAAAAATGTTTTGATAGCATTGTGAACCAAAAAATATGAGTATTACCAAACTCCATGTTCCACACCTACAATTCAACGTTCACACAGCCAAACACCTCCTTTGGGGCCCAGTAAAGATAATTTGGCAGTTTTCCTCTGGCATTTCATGGACAAACATGTAAACAGTGCCACGTCCCCTTCAGATACTCAAAGCACATTTCTGCACCTCCTCCTTCCCCCGATCGGGCCCCCCTTCCTTGGGTGGGGGGTGTCCCTCTACCTCAGCCCTTGTCCATTAGACACTGAAGTGCCCCGAAGTCTGGCCAGGTGCCCCTGGCTCTCTCCTGCCCGCTGCCCACCCTCTAAGAGCACACATGGTAACAGTGGGTGAAAGAGGGCAGGCAAACATTAAAAGTGCCCTGGGTCAGGGCCAACATTCTCGAAGAAGCCATCCCGGCTGGGGTGCAGCCTGTGAGAAATCCCTTTCCGTGGCTGTACAGTCTGGACAGATGTCAAAGGTTATGTCTGGAAAGCTGGCCTCCTCCGGAGCTTGGCAGGGCGAGAGGGAGACCCACAGACCTAATTCCTCCCCTGGTTTTATTCTTTTGTAGCCTACTGCCTTTTCCTCCAAGTGGCACTTTTCAACTTCTCCAACGACCTTTGCAGGGATCATGCTTTGTTGTCTGGGCTCCAGCTCTGTGTATAAACCGGAGCCGGGCGCATACGCTCCCCTGAAATAAACTGGTGGTTACTGGCAGACCCGTCCCCACATATAACTTTATATTATCATTTGGCTGCAGATCCTAAAGGAAGCAAACAGAGAATCTAAATACACATGCAGGACATCAGAGTAGTCTGAAAAACCCTAAACAAAGTGAAACCTGAAACAGACACATGCCTGTAAGAAGGAGGCAATTAGTGGCACAGATTACTTTAGACTGTTTTATGCCATTTACAAGGGAAAAAAAAAAAAGACTAATCAAGAGCAATCCTTAGATATGAAGAATAACTGACGACCCGAGAAATCAATCACCACAGCACTGCCCAGAACCCAGCGCCCCGTTTCTCTTCCCTTTCTTAGAAGTCTCCTGCAAAGCTCCCCTATGCAGCCCCTTACAAGGCAGACAACCCATCTCAGTGGTAAAGCGCAGACCCTTTCTGTTTTCAAGCGCACCGCCGCCGCCTGATAGAACACAGTTGGGGAGCCACGCGGGCTGCAGGGAGGTAGGTACCTAGGTCCAGGATCCAGTACTTGCAGGTGCCAGGCTGCCCGCCACCGCGGTAGGCTGTGCTGACGGCTGAAAGTGAGTCCAGCGGATCTACTGGCTTAATTCCGTTCGGCATGGTGTGGCCGGTGCTGACTCGAGGCTACAGGCTCAGGATCCCTGCCCCGTAGCTATGCCTCCTGATGCCGTGGGCAGCAGGACCGGGAGCGGGTGCCCGGGCGCTCAGATGCAATCCAGGAGGGACCGCTCTCTCTGCCTGGCTGCCCTGCACTGCCTAGCCTCGCCGTGGGCTTCACGTGTGGGAAGAGCCAGAAGCCTGGATTACTTTCTACCACAGTCACCCTAATTGGAGCTCAAGGAAAATTCTGAACGCGCGCTGGGAGCCAGATGTTTGTGCTCTCCTACGCAAGCCAGAGCTGCGATTTCCTGACTTTGGGAGATAGATGGCAAGTGACGGCCGCCCTCCCCTCCCCGGGCCCCGACTTGGGCTTTGTGTGCCTCTCAACGGAGGGCCGCGCTGAGACGCACAGCAAACAGGGCCTTCTGATGTGACTTGATAACAGAAAGAAACGTAATTCGGTCTGCAGCCAACTGGTTACATCACTGGGCTGCAACGCACTCCTTGCTTATTAGAAACATCTCTTCATTCTTCCTCACCAGAAAGCAGCCACACGAGTGAAAAGAAATAGCCTGACTTGAGATCTGTAAAAGGCGTTCTTAGGAAAGCATCTTAAAAGCTGATTTTCATCCTTTTCAGAAACTGGTTATCTTCTTTAGCCTAAGAAATCCTCACTCTTTCTCGGCCAAATTTCCATGTTTTCTGCCCTCATACAGCACGGTGGCTTCTTAGAACATCCACTGTTTAATGGTCACGAAGTCTGACTTTCAACTTCCATGTTCAGTGCATGCACTCCCTCTCCTGCTTCTCATTAACTTGAGGCGCACACAGAGCTCTCTGAAGTCCACTCTCATGGCCCAGCTCTTGCACTGGGCAATCACTTGGAATATGGTGGCTCAGGCGGTAGAGACTCTGCCTGCAACGCAGGAGATCTGGGTTCAATCCCTGGGTTGGGAAAATCCCCTGGAGGAGGGCATGGTAACCCACTCCAGTATTCTTGCCTGGAGAATCCCCACGGACAGAGGAACCTGGTGGGCTACAGTCCATGGGGTTGCAAAAGAGTAGGACACGAATGAGCGACTAACACACACACACACACACACACACACGTCTAAAATGGTTGTCTGTTACCTAAAGATTTTCTGAGGGGAGATTATTGAATGGTTTCTTTTTCAGTTTAAGACAATTAAGAATTATTGTTTTTAATAGAAGAATAAATCCAGGGCACCCAAAGACAGCCATCTCTGTAATATCTCCTAAAACAAACTGTTACAAAGTGGGATTTGGCATTTATAGGTCCACATTAGGTCTCATATTCTTAAAAGACCAAAAACAAAGCATGAGGCTGTTTTTCCTTACAAATGGTCCCATGATAGATCCAGATGGTGTACTTATGCCAGGACCAAGCAAGAGGTGGAATTCTGCACAGAGAACTTTCTATGAGAGGAAAGAAAACTTTATTACCGAATAAATAACCTTCTCTCTTGTTGGCAAAAAAAGCAGTACAAATTATGTCCTAGAGGAAATCAAGCTAATTGACATTCTAGGGTTTCATTTACTATGGCCCTTATTAAATATTGCACTTTGTCCCTTTCCAAAAACACAAGACTGCCAAGCAAGGGCCATTAATTAGAACAAAAAAATAGAGCTGTCAGGGAAATTAATTACTTTGTGTGTAATATAGGTTCCCCACTTGAGAGGAAGGGGGTGATGTTTAAAAATGAATCAAATAATTTTGGCTAAGATATATGAGAAGTTTCCTCAGTGATTGCCCTCTTCAAATTTCAAGTTCACATCTGTCAGAGGAATGTAGCACAGCAGGAAGGAGGGGAAGAAGGAAGCTTTTCCCATGCCCTTCTTTTCCTAGTCACGGAAGTGTGAAATCACAGTGTTTACTACGTACTATGGCAGTTTGTAAAAAAAAAAAAAAAAAAAGTGGTAAAGACACATTATATCAACTAAAGGTACCTAACACATGGTCTCCATGTGGAAGGGGTGATCATTTAACCCCTGCGTGCGTGCAGAGTTGTGTCCGACTCTTTGCAACCCCATGAACTATAGAGCCCTCCAGTCTCCTCTGTCCCACGCGATTCTCCAGGCAAGAATACTGGAGTGGCTGCCACGCCCTCCCCCAGGGGATCTTCCTGACTCAGGGATCGAGTCCACGCCTCTCACGTCTCCTGCATTCGCAGGTGGGTTCCTCACCTCTAGCGCCACCTGGTAAGCCCTGGATGGACAAACATGGAACCAACAGAAGTGCTGCTGTGAGTAAGTGGCAGGGATGGGAGAGGAGCTAAAAAAAGGAAGAAGTCCAAACAAAAGCAAACGCTTCCTGGAAGTCAGTTCTGCCTCTAAGGCTTGTTTCTGCCTTGGAGGTGTGCTGGGGACTCTGCTCGAGGAGCCTGAGCTATGTCAAGGTGAGAAAGACCCACGCGTGACCTTGGCTGACCTGGGAGGCAAAGCCTGTAGGAGCCGTGTCCCTGAGGGTGGGAGGGAACGGGTGGTGGGGACAGACGCTGGTGACTTCAGGGAACTGGGAACTGGAGAGGCTGTGAGAAAAGGCAGCAGGCAGCCTGCCGAGACCAGAAAGGAAGGGGCTGGGCTGCTCCAGAATGGATGGAGTGAGGCTAATGCTCCCGGCACACAAAGAGTCTGTCTGCAGGGCGAGATCCGTATCAGGTAGGAGAGGAGGTCAGGAAACCGGGACCACAGTGTGAGAGCCGGGAGAGAAAGGAAACAGCTGAGCTCAGGGCAGGACGGATGGAGGTGAGCTTTGCAAAAGAAGGCAGAGAGACAGGAAAACTACCTCAATGCAGTGTGTTAAAGAAGATTTTAGGCATTTGGCAAAACAGGAGATGCACAATGTAGAAGTTGAAGAGTGGGCCTTATGAAGGAAAACAAGAAATTCTGGGGATCTTGGGGAGGGGGATGTTTTTGATATTTTCGTTTGCTGGCTGGACGTATAATTAAAAGTGTCCCCAAAGACACAGAAGGTGAGCCGCCGAAGATGGTGCTTTTAAACATGTTATCCAACACTTCTCCGTTAGGACCAACAGCAAGGGGTGCTGGGAAGAAAAAAATCGAGCCTTATCTGTATGTAAGGAAAATGAGTGTTGCTGCTTGGAACCACGGTTGTCTCACACCCACCCCCAAATACGTAATTAAGATCAGGGAGGATCAGGTGTGTCCTCTAAATGCAAGGTAAACAGTGTAGCAAATGAACGAGCTGCGCTATGGGCACAACAGAACCGCGCTGAAGAGGGAGGGGAGGAAAAGAGCTCGCTAGGGGACTCCGAAAAACAGTATTCTGATTATATACTGTAAAACCAAAGACAAAAAGAATCATAAGTTTGTGTCACGGGTTGGCAAGTGAAAAAAGGTGAGTCGAGTCCTGCAAAGCCAAGTCATTTTAGGTAAAGAAAATACTTAATTTCCAAAGAGAGGGGGGTAAAAAAAAGGGCTCCTGGAACAGGACTGAAGAAAGTGGAGGTCGGATAATGAGATACAGGCGTCTTACTGTCAGGGAAACAGGCTCCAAGTAGGGAAAGGGGAAGGAACGGGCAGAGCAAACGCTGTGTTGCTGGACAGGGGTCAGAGGTTTCAGTGTGATATGAACAGATGTTTGTTATGTCTACATGAACACACACACACACACACACACACGGAGAGAGATATAACATGAATATAGATATGTGTGCACACGTGGGTAGGTGCACATACGTGTCTGTTGAGAAGACCTAACAAAGAGTTGGTCCAGGACTGTGGCAAAGTTAACACCAGAAAGCAAGCAAGCCCTCCAAAAACGAGGTGGGTGTGTCCTGAGAACACAGAAGCCAACCCGAAGGCACTCCTAATGGCCAAAGCTAGAACAATCTGAGCAACAAAATTAGGGCAGTACTGGATAATGACTCACAGAATAAAACAAATATCCATGACTCCGTATGATATAAACAGTTGAATAAATAAATGAGACAGAGGGGCCACTCCTCTTGACAAGATGCTAATGAACAAATTTTACAGGAATGAGGAAAAAGAAAATTGCCAGGAGGCAAACTCCACAGTACTCATTATTGTTGCAGGCGAGACCCACTGATGGATGCTGAAATGAGTGGGTAAAGGCAAGAGGAGAAACAGAATATTTTCACAGTTTCAAAGCTTCTCCCACAAGGTTATTTATTAATTTCAATGAGAAAAACTGTAATTTCATGGTGGAGGGAAACCCGCAGATGCTGCTGTAGCCAGGTGATCCAGGTCACCAGCACTGGCAACGAGATGCTGGGGTCCTCCTGCAGCCCCAAATGACACCCAGCGGGGCACAGCATCATTTCTGTGGTGTTCTGGGAAAACCCCGTAAACTCCACTTAAGCATGAGAAAGCATCAGGTGAACTCTAAGTGGGGGACGTCTTACAAAATAAAAGACGACTAATAAGTACTGATGCTGAAGCTGAAGCTCCAATACTTCGGCTACCTGATGTGAATAGTCGATTCATTAGAAAAGAGCCTGAAGCTGGGAAAGACTGAAGGTGGGAGGAGAAGGGGATGACAGGGCATGACAGAGGATGACATGGTTGGAGGGCATCACCGACTCGATGGACGTGAGTTTGAGCAAGCTCCGGGAGTTGGTGAAGGACAGGGGGGCCTGGCATGCTGCAGTCCATGGGGTTGCAAAAAGTAAGACATGACTTAGTGACTGAATAATAATGATACCTCAAAAGTGTCCAGTTCCTGAAAAACTAAAGCAGGTGGAGGAACTACCGCAGATTGGAGAAAACTAAGAATACAGCACGTGTTCTGGATTGGATCTTGAGCCAAAAAAGGACATGAAGGCAAAATCCTAAATCAGGCCTGTGGCTGGTTAACAGTACTGCCTCGGGCTGGTTTCTTGGTTTTGGTCACTGGACCAGGGTCAGGTGACATGTCACACCGGGGAGCTGGGTAGAAAGATACAGGACTTCTCAGTACTATTTCTGCAACTCTTCCCCAAGTCTAAAATAATCGCAAAATTAAAAGATTTTAAAAATAAAAAATCGAATGCTACATTAAATAAATGTCAATAGCTAAAGAAGTTGAGAGTGTGAAAAAGTTGCTAGACAAATAGGTTAAAATCATAGAATTTTGTGGGGAAAAAATATTAGCCAAATTAATGACCAGTGAATAAAGAAATCTTGATTTATTGAAAAAGATCTGAAGACATACGAAATCATCTTAAGCAAGATTATGGGCAAAATCATATGAGCCAATCTCATTCTCATGAAAATAAATTTCGTTTATTTAAATTGGTTGACAAGAAATTCTTTTGGTCAAAAATCAATGACCCACCCCACCTGAACCACTTTTCATGTAAGCTTCTCTCGTGATAATTCCTTGAATATTTAAAACGAGAAATTCAATGTTCAAGTGCCTGTTATTAATCTGTTCAGAAAAAATAAGACAAGGTCATTTTTGCCAAAGGAGGTCTCAATAAAGAAAAAAATCACCCAAAGACCCCACACCAGTAAAAAAAAAAAAAAAAAAGATCCATATACAAAGGGTGCTTTATTAAATCAGAACTAAAAACGGACTTAAATGGACATCAAACTCAGATAAGCCAAAGGACCTAAAGTCTTTCTATTAAGACTACAGCACTTTCTGAGGAAACAAACATCAGTAACTGGGCAGTTAACGTAGGATGAAGAAAAGCTCCTAGAAATCGTACAAGCCAAAGACAGTTCATAAAACAGCAGCAGCTAACGCTTTTGAGATGGAAACACAAATGACATAACTGTGAGGGATATTACTGAAAATTTCTCAAAATTAATAGTGTTTTCTTGAGACGTAAAACACCATCAACGCCCCTTGACAGGTTTCCAGGAGCCTATGTTCCATCCAGTCCTGAAACCTCACCCACCAGGAGAAGCAGGCAGTGCCTCTGCGCACCCCACTGCTTCCTGGGGGGCCGGGGATTCCAGGCTGCTTCCCGCCCTGCCTCCGGCCCTGGGCTCCCCGCTCCCCGGGGTTCCTTTCTGCGCAGGGAGTCCACGGCGCTGGTCCCCCCCTGCACAGCTGCACCGCAGCGGTCCAGTTTCTCAGGTTCCTCGCACAAAGATGCTCCTGTTCAGAGGACGTTTTGTCCAGTCTCCTACCCCGCAGATAACACCTCCCGCTCTGGAGGGAGCGGATGGGAGGACGGACCCTGCCTCTGAGGGCCCCGTTCAGCACTGTATTTCCTGCCCTTTCCAGCGCAGTCACCGACCCACAAAGGCGCCTTTATTGGAGGCACTGGGGCTCTTCATCTAGGTGCCAAAAATTCGATAGGCTCCTTTTCATGGCTTCACTTACTATCTTTTCACAGAAGATGTGAGTTTTTCTCTTTTACTCCAACAAAACCAACATTCAAGGACTGCTTTTCCACTTTAACTCACGACGTGACCTTCTCTGTTTGCATCAGCGTGTGGATAAGTGCAGAAGGGCCATATGAGATGATAACCCCACAAGAGTGCTCCCGAAAACACTAACAGAAACAAGTGTCTGAGAAGACAAGAGCAACGTCACTAGCTCCTGACAGCCAGTACGCACCTTTCTCGTCCCAATTCTGCAGAAAAACCCCCCAGGAAGGTCGTGGAGTACAGAAGCCCTGACAGGAAGCTCTTCCAATAAAGGCAAAGGGGCAGATTTTGATTTTTTCTTTTAGGTGGGGAGGGAGCAGTAAACTCTTACTTCTGGATGCAGATTGATTTTTAAAAAAACATCATTTTTAACTCTTGTGACTGGTTCTTCTTTTCACTGGCTGACATCCCCCATTGAGGGTGAGGTTCTGTGCTTGATGCAGGGAGGCGGGAGAGGAGTGAAGGGGCATCAAGAGAAGAAAGGAGGACAGATTTCCATCAGGGTGGCTTCTCCGGGCAGTGGAAAAGCAATTGGAATTATTGTCTGATGACTGAAATCAGAAAAGTTGAAAATGGGTCTTTCTCAGAGAAACCGACCGCTGCTGCTGCTGGTGGTGGTGTGTGTGTGTGTGTGTGGTGGGGCGTGTCTTAGGAATGTGTGCAGCCCCAGGGAGGCAAAAGGTCTCGTGTGTGGTGGGCAAGAGGGACTGGCTTCTCGAATCAGCTCTTCCACAAGTGATGGCTGGCCCGGGGCAGCTGAGTTTGCTTACAGAAGCCATAGCTTCCCCACTAGACCACGGGCTCCTTCCAGCTTGTATGGAGAGCAAGGCACGCAGTGGTTAGGAACTGGAGCCCTGAAGGCTGACCACTGCTTTTCGAATCCCATTTTCTGCCGTCTACTAAGCTGGGTCAAGTTACTCTCTCTCTCTGTCCATCTTCCGCGCATCACACCGGGATGACAGCAGCATACACTGCCATCAGAGTATCCTGAGGATGAAATGAAGAGAAAAGCAGCACAGAGCCTGGCACAGGGCACGCCCTCACACTTCCTGTCACTACCGTTACCTTCTGAGGCTCCACCCGCCCCTCTTCAAGAGGCTGACTGTTGTTCAGTTGCTCAGTCGTGCGATCCCATTGACTGCAGCACATCAGACTTCCCTGTTCTACACCATCTCCCTGAGTTTGTTCAGACTCATGCCCATCGAGTCAGTGATGCCATCCAACCATCTCATCCTCCTGCCCTTGATCTTTCCCAGCATCAGGGTCTTTTCCACAGTGAAGCTGACTGTGGCCCCTCAAACTCCTGAGTTCAAGTCCTAACTCCCAGGACCTCAGAATGTAACCAGATTTGGAGACAGGGTCTTTACGAAAGTGACTAGGTTAAAACGAAGTTGTAAGGGTGGGTCTAAATCTAGCATGACTGAGGTCCTTATTAGAACCGGAAATCGAGACACATAGAGAGTCACTGGGGTGCACACAGAGGGAGGAGCATGTGAGGACAAGCAAGCAGGTGGCTGTCTGCTCGCCAAGAAAGTGAGTCTGCCCACGCCTTCATTTGGACCTAGGGCTTCCAGGACTACGAAGAAATCAGCGTCTGCTGTCTAAGCCATGCAGTCTGTGGTTTGTGTGAGGGCGGCCTGAGATGACTGAAGCAGCCTCTGCCCCATCTGATAATCATCTGGGACTCATTATTTTTGAGACCAAAGGAAGCTAACCTATCTCAAAAAACAGAACGTGAATATTCTTTCCTGCTAGTAAACTCAAAGTTCTACAGACTCAGGAGAAGGGGTGGGGGAGGGAAAGGATCCACCTGAACTCAAGGCTTCAAGACAACGGGGACCAGCGTGGAATTCCAGAGCTGCCAGGCGAATGAGCCTGTTTATTGTATCTCACACGTCTGAAAGGGCCCTTCAGACACAAAGATGCTGGGTCCGCTGTCCTGAGCCTGGACGGTCAGAAGAGTTTTTGGAAAATGATGACGCCCTTGAAAAACGGGCTTCTTTGGTGGCTCCGACGGTAAAGAACCTGCCTGCAATGCAGGAGACCCAGGTTCGATTCCTGGGTCAGGAAGGTCCCCTGGAGAAGGGAATGGCAACCCACTCCAGTATTCTCGCCTGGAGAATCCCATGGACAGAGGAGCCTGGAGGGCTATAGTCCCTGGGATCACAAAGAGTCAGACACAACTGAGCGACTAACACTTTGAATGGTCAGCCTTGTGGAATGGTCAAGCTGTCCAAATACCCCAGCCACCGCTGGTCAGACCACCCTACAGTGCACCTCAAAGGCCCCAGCACCAAAGCATGTCAGGAGATGCCAGGGCAGTTCCGCTTGTCCAGAGGGCACTGGGAAAGGGGTCAGGACCCTTCTTCCAGACAGAGCTGGCTGTGAGGGGCGGAGTTCAAAGGTCAGCCTCTTGAACTCTCTGACTGACCTCCGGCCTCCCACACTCCTCTCGCTCCTCCAAAATCCTTTCAGCCTGTCAGTACAGAAGGAAAAAGTTACACTGTGCAGGGTTTAAAAAACAGTATTTTTCAGGGACTTCCCTGGCAGCCCAATAGCTAAGATTCTGTGCTCCTAATGCAGGGGGCCTGGGTTCAATCCCTGATCAGGGAACTAGAGCCCATAAACCACAGTAACACCCACTGCAGCCAAATAAACAAACCAGTGAATAAATATTTTTTAAAACAGTATTTTTCAAATTTTGTTATGGAATTGCTTGTGATTAGAAACTGAATCCTTCAGGAAGTACAGAGATTGTATGGAGACTTCCAAGCCCCTTAGGGGAACCCCAGAAAACACTGTCTCCTGAACGTGTTTCTCACAGGTGATGGTGTGTGATGTGGTCTGGCCTGGACGGACGGCACAAGAGTCACAACGGCTACTTTTAGACGCACACTACGGGAGGTCACTCACTTTGGAAACTACCACTGTTCCGCCATTAGCGTCGAACTCTTCACATGCACCCCTCTGACAGAATCTGCACAAAATGCAGCCCTGGTGAGGCAGTATTTATGTCAACACTTCACTGCACACTCCTGTGCAGAGCCCTGTGGGAAAGAAAACCTCCACCGAAGTCTCACCTCACAGGAGTCACACGGAAACGTCCCGCGTCATTTACAACTTTCAAGTCATTTATGACTTTCAGGAGGGCCCTTACTCAAAGAGGGCAGCCTTTTGTTTCTAACTGGGTGAGATAAAATTGCGGTGTTGGAGAAGACTCTTGGGAGGCCCTTGGACTGCAAGGAGATCCAACCATTCCATCCTAAAGGAAATCAGTCCCGAATATTCATTGGAAGGACTGATGCTGAAGCTGAAGCTCCGATACTTTGGCCAGCTGATGCGAAGAACCGACTCACTGGGAGAGACTCTGACGCTGGGAAAGACAAAAGGCAGGAGAAGGGGATGACAGAGATGAGATGGTTGGATGGCATACAACAGACATGAGTTTGAGCAAATTCTGGGAGATAGGGAAGGACAGGGAAGCCTGACATGCTGCAGTCCATGGAGTCGGAAAGAGTTGGACACAACTTAGGGACAGAACAGCAAGATAAAATTAGAATTCAGTGTGTTCAGTGTGGGTCGCTGAAATGGACAGTGCAAATGTCACCACTCTGACCAAAATTTAAAAAATACATAAAAGAAATGTCATTAAATAACCTGTTAACTGTGATATTTTTCTGATCTGATTATTTTTAATTATTTAAAAAAATATTTATTTATTTGGCTGTGTTGGGTCTTATAAATAGTTGTTGCCACAACTATGTGGGGTCTAGGAGGGATCAAACCCAGGCCCACTGCACTGAGAACACAGAGGCTGAGCCACTGGGCCACCAGGGAAGCCCCTGATTGATTAATTTACGATTCAGGTGATTCTGCCTCAAAAGTGTATTTTCCATGGATGCATTTACCACTGAACCCAACAATCCCACTGGTAGAACTTCGTCATAGACAGGGCTGCTTATGAACGAGAAGACGTCTACACACCGTGGCCCTCTCGGCCCTGTTCATAACAGCAGCAGCCCAGGGTGCTCAGCCTTGCACGAGTTACCAAGCAAGGCATGTGCACACAGCAAGTTCTCCCACCCATGGAAAAGGAGGAGGCAGACACCTCTTTAGGTACTAAAGGCACTCCCAAAAGGTACGAATGAGTGACAAAGTTGGGGCAAAATCCGCTCCCTTTTAGGTAGGAAGATGGAAAGAGGAGTGAACAGTGAGCACAGGCTTGCACGTGCCTCACACGGCACCAGGCGTAGAAACGAGTAACGAACACAAAGCGTGACCCAAGTGTGGCGGACGGGCTGTGGGAACCAGACTTCTCAACTTACACTTCTTCAGTTTTATTTTTGAACCATGTGAAACATCTAAAAATAAGTTTTAATATTTGATATTTCTTCCTTATTTAGAAACGAAGTTCTGAATGTGGGGGTCGATGAAATGGTATGTAAAAGTTTTGTGAAGTGAAGTGAAGTGAAGTCGCTCAGTCATGTCCGACTCTTTGTGACCCCATGGACTGTAGCCTATCAGGCTCCTCCCTCCATGGGATTCTCCAGGCAAGAGTACTGGAGTGGATTGCCATTTCCTTCTTCAGGGGATTTCCCCGACCCAGGGATCGAACCCGGGTCTCCCGAATTCCAGGCAGACGCTTTAACCTCTCCGGACACAGGTACTGCTGCTTCTATCAGATTAGATCAGGACCTGCTGCAACAGACACAGCCTGGGGCTTTGCAGATCCTTTCCGCTCTCCATGCCACTTGCAGCTCAGCTATCAGGTTGCTGTTGCTCTTGTTCAGTCTTAAGTTGTGTCTCTTTGTGACCCCACGGACTGTAGCACGCCAGGCTTCCCTGTCCTTTACCATCCCCCGGAGCTTGCTCAAACTCATGTCCACTGAGTCAGTGATGCCATCCAACCGTCTCACCCTCTGTCGTTCCCTTCTCCTCCTGCCCTCAATCTTTCCCAGCATCACAGTCTTTTCCAATGAGCTGGCTCTTTGCATCAGGTGGCCAAAGTATTGGAGCTTCAGCTTCACCATCAGTCCTTCCAATGGATATTTAAGGATGATTTCCTTTCGATTGATTTGATCTCCTTGCTGTCTAAGAGACTCTCAAGAGTCTTCTCCAGCACCATAATTCGAAAGCATCAATTCTTTGGCGCTTAGTCTTCATGGTCCAACTCTCACGTCCATACAAGACTACTGGAAGGGCCATAACTGACTAGACAGAACCTCTGTTGGCAAAGTGAGTCTCTGCGTTTCAGTCACAGCTTTTTTTTTGGTCATAGATTTTAGCTCTACCCTATCTACCAGGATCTACAGTCAAATCTTTCAAAATTCTGTTAATGTTTCAGCTTGAGGCACACAAAATAATCACAAAACCATCTCATGCTTCTCAGAACAGAGAAAGAAACACAGGGGTCAAAGCCAAACGGACCTCAGTTTTCCCGGCACACGCTGTTTTACCAGGTGTCCTCAGAGCCGCGACCCAGTAAACACCATCAGGAAACAAGTGCTGACTGACTCTGGCTGAAACGTACATGTACATCCCCCTGCATGGGCAGTGTTTATTCATCTTCAAAATATTTAATGAAAACCCGTGCACCAAACACATCATCTCCCTGTAACCTTTCACAGCTTCAGGAGATGAGAATTAGAGCGAACACATTTAAAAGAGAAACTCCAGCCTGTCTAATGAATGGCAAAGTCTGACATGTGCGTATGTCATAGGGGAGGCAGTTAGAACAGAGTCCACAGGGAGGCAGGAAGCAGTCACCCTGCCTGGCCCTGGGTCATCCTGAGCAAGACACACAATTTTCCCTGGTGATCTCTGCTCCCTGACTATGTCTCCTGCCCTAAACACTGTGTCATGGTCGTCTGTGGGAAGGTGGCTTGCTGATTCATTGTTTATGGCTTCGTTATATATATAATTTTGTGATCATCTAATATAGATGGTGTCAATACCTTCTTAGGTCTTTTTCCTGTTTTAATAAACACCTTAATGTGAAGATGGAGTATGAAAATACTTCCAACATGAAGCATTCAACATAGTCATGGCCACTTGTGTGGCTCCGTAATTACATGCTGCACAGAAAACACGCCTTAATCACAGGTCTTGGGCCGATCCCCTCGCCCTAGATCCACCCTGGGGCTCAGAGGAGGGACTAAGTCTTTGTTCTTGGGGCAACTCTCTGTTCCTCAGTTTTTCTTCCCACAGGGATTTATATTAGCAGCTATTCAAACAGACCAAAAAGTGCTCTTTTTCCAAGCTAATTTAAAAAAAAAATTATATAGATCCTCCATTATATATTTTTAAAGGATGTGTGGGCAGATACAGGTTTGAACGGCTATGCATCGGTGTGCCTGGGGTGGCTATGTTTTCTGATTAATAGGGACAATCTGGTACTAAGCAAATGCCTAAATACAGCAGAACCACAAAAGACTCAACTAAAATTTTTAAAATCACTAAAGCCTGATGGGTTTAGACTTCCCAGGGGTCTTCCCAGGTGGCACTAGGGGTAAAGAACCCACCTGCTAATTCAGGAAACAAAATGAGATAAGGGTTCAGTCCCTGAGTCAGGAAGACCCCCAGGAGGAGGGAACGGCCACCCACTCTAGTGTTCCTGCCTGGAGAACCCCATGGACTGAGGAGGGAATGGCCACGCACTCTAGTGTTCCTGCCTGGAGAACCCCATGGACTGAGGAGCCTCACAGGCTATACACAGCATCTCAAAGAGTCAGACAGGACTGATGTAACTTACTGGGACAGCCTTTTTAATGTCTTATCTTACACTTTCCTAAAAGGTGTAGGTCATCTAAAAGGCATAAGCAGTCATATGTGGTGGACTAGATTCATCCTTGAGGCAGCAGATTTCACGATGTAGGGAAGAGGATATTTGGGTTGAACAAACGTTAAGCCCAGCTGTCTCAAAACCCTTGGGGAAATGTAAGAGGCCTGGGTCCCAGAGCTCTATCTTTCCTTGCCTACATTTCTGGTGAAGGCAGAGAAGCAAAGGATGAGGCCTTGGCCCTGTGAGCAGAGTTCAGGCTTCCTCTCAGGAGTGGGTGTCTCTTGGCCAGGTGGGCTGCCCCGGGAACTGGGAAGGTGGTCTGGATCGGGGTGAGGACCCTTTAGTTCAGTTCAGTCGCTCAGTCGTGTCTGACTCTTTGTGACCCCATGGACGCAAAGGCACGCCAGGGAGGACAGGGATGGACAGGGCTTCCTTTCCATCACCAACTCCCGGAGCCTACTCAAACTCATGTCCATCGAGTCGGTGATGCCATCCAACCATCTCACCCTCTGTCGTCCCCTTCTCCTCCTGCCTTCGATCTTTTCCAGCATCAGAGTCTTTTCTAATGAGTCAGTTCTTTGCATCAGGTGGCCAAAGTATTAGAGTTTCAGCTTCAGTATCAGTCCTTCCAATGAATATTCAGGACTGAACCTTAGCAACTGCTTATATTCTGAGCAGGGGAACCACTTTAATATATCTACCCTCTGAGCTGGCGCTCACCAAACCCAGATGATGGGCACCAGGCGAGGCCTGGGGTTCCTGAGACAGCACACACTGGCAGCCTCTGAGTCCTCCTCTTCCGCCACCTGCAAACCTGTGCTGAGTCCTGTTACCTGGTCTCACCTGTATGGCACGGGGCCAAGGGGCTGTGGGGCAGAGGGCACAGGAACTGGTGGGCGCCACCAGCAAGCAGGAAGAGCCACAACCTCCCAGGGCCTGAATGTGGACAGGGAGCTGAAGGAAGGGGCCAGGTCAGGAGAAATGCCCTGGACAGAGGGTGGTGGGGCCTCAGAGACTCTGCAACTTGGGCCTTAAGGGAAACGTGTCCCAATTTCATCCTTGCGTAGTGGCTGTGTCAGCGGTTACCCTGAGAATCAGAGGTGGAACTTACGACCTCCAGACCCGGGGTCTGGGCACTTCATCCATCCATTCATCCATCGTTGCTTCATTTGTTCTAAGAAACTGCATGTGAGTCTGAGTGTAACCCCTGGTCTCAATGGTATGTCCTTTTCTCACAGCTTTGAGTAGTGGCCCTGTGGGTTTATCTAAAGAAGGCCGTGTATCGTGAAAGTGAGAAAACACAGGACAGAACTGGACAAAGTGGATCAGGACGAATGGTTCTCACTTGCCAGTGAGCACCCCTGCTGAGCCCACACCGCCACAAGTAGAGGCCCTGTGACCTGCACGCAGGGCCCCCGCTCCCGCCCCTCGCCAAGCCCGCTGTCCACAGCCCGTGCCCCTGTACTCGCCCCGCCACATCTGCACGTTCAGCTCTGTTGCTGCACCCGCTGGCGCCTTCTCAGGTTCTTTCGGTGAGTTCCCACGCGGCTCCTCGCGTGTTCTCAGTGGCCCCTGGAGTTCATCACGCAGACTTTCTCAGGTTACCCTAACCTTAGCCTTTATGTTGAAATACTTGTTAACGGCATCCTCACCTCCACAGACTCACTGAATACATTCATTTTTTTTTTTCCTGAAGGGCTTTACATTTGGTGAGAAGGGACAGGAATGTCAGGTAGGGGCCAGAGACTGAGAACCAACCCCTGCTCCCCGTAGTTGAGGACCATACCAGGGGAGAAAGAGGGTACTTGTGCACTCAGCGTGTGTGTACACGTGCACACGAGTGTGAGGGGCAAGGCTCTGTAGGACGTGTTAGGAAACTGCGATTTTATTCTGTGATCAACACCAAGTCACTGAAGAAATTTAAGCAGGAGCCCAGTATGACCAGGTTTGTGTTTCAGCTGCAATAAGAGGGTCAGAAGTGAGGCTGGGAGACCTAGTGGGGAGGAGACAAGGTGGCGACGGGTGAAGGAGAACAGGCCTGAAGGGTACTATCCGCTGCTGTTGTTCAGTCACTCAGTTGTGTCTGACTCTTCGTGACCCCGCCGACTGCAGCACGCCAGGCTTCCCTGTCCATCACCAACTTCTGGAGTTTGCTCAAACTCATGTCCTTTGAGTGGGTGATGCCATCCAACCATCTCATCTGCTGTTATTCCCTTCTCCTCCTGCCTTCAGGAGGAGACCCATCAGGGTCTTTTCTAGTGAGTCGGCACTTTGCATTAAGTGGCCAAAATACTGGAGTTTCAGCTTCAGCATCAGTCCTTCCAATGAATATTTAGGGTTGATTTCCTTTAGGATTGACTGGTTTGATGTCCTGGCAGTCCAAGGGACTCTCAAGAGTCTTCTCCAGCACCACAGGTGCTATTCAGATAAAAGTAACAAAATGTGGAGGCTTCCCTAAATGTGGCTTCCAAAATGTGGCTCAGTGGTAAGAGAATCTGCCTGCCGATGCAGGAGATGTGAGTTTGATCCCTGGGTTGGGAAGATCCCCTGGAGAAGGAAATGGCAACCCAGTCCAGTATTCTTGCCTGGGAAATCCCATGGACAGAGGAGCCTGGTGGGCTACAGTCCATGGGGTTGCAAAGAGACAGACATGATTTAGAGACTAAAACAACAACAACAACAAAACGTGGTGAGCATGCTCAAAAATCAAAAACAGCAGCATCATATGACCCAGCAATTCCACATCTGGGTGCACTTCCCAAAGCGCCCGGAGACAGAGCAGCGCTATTCACCCAGGCCCAACGGTGGAAGCAACCCGTGTCCACCAAGAGAAAGAGGACAACGAGCCGTCGCCTACCCATGGTGGAGCGGGAGTCAGTTAACACGGAGGGACGTCCTGACACAGCCGTCACCTATCCATGGGTGGAGCGTGAGTCAGTTAACATGGAGGGACATCCTGACACAGCCGTCACCTATCCATGGGTGGAGCGTGAGTCAGTTAACATGGAGGGACGTCCTGACACAGCCGTCACCTATCCATGGGTGGAGCGTGAGTCAGTTAACATGGAGGGACGTCCTGACACAGCCGTCACCTATCCATGGGTGGAGCGTGAGTCAGTTAACACGGAGGGACGTCCTGACACAGCCGTCACCTATCCATGGTGGAGCGGGAGTCAGTTAACATGGAGGGACGTCCTGACACAGCCGTCACCTATCCATGGGTGGAGCGTGAGTCAGTTAACATGGAGGGACGTCCTGACACAGCCGTCACCTATCCATGGTGGAGCGGGAGTCAGTTAACATGGAGGGACGTCCTGACACAGCCGTCACCTATCCATGGGTGGAGCGTGAGTCAGTTAACATGGAGGGACGTCCTGACACAGCCGTCACCTATCCATGGGTGGAGCGTGAGTCAGTTAACATGGAGGGACATCCTGACACAGGCTACAACAAGGATGAACCCTGAAGACATCATGTTCAGTGGATCAAGCCAGTCACCAAAGAAACATGTACAATTCCACTCACGGTCCTGAGAGGGGTCGAGCTCCCACACACAGAGGTGGAGTGGTGGGTTCCAGGGCTGGGGTGGGAGGAGTTAGTGTTCAGAGGCGGGGACAGTGAGAGCTGAGGGTGGACGGTGGGGATGGGGCATCATTAAGTGGATGCGCCTGACGCCACTGCCGCGCACTTCTCAGTCGTTCCGACGGGAAATTTCACGCTCTATGTGTATTATCACAGGGAGAAATTGCGGGCAGCAGTGAAGAGAGCCTCAGGTGTGCTGGCCATTTGGGGGGCAGCAAGTGGGGCCGTGTCCACTTACTTCTGGGAGGTGGTAGGAGCGGGAATCTGAATACTAGAGGCTTCGAGAAGTTGGGAGGACAGTCCAGTGAAGAGTCGAATACTTCAGGAGAAGGATGGGCAGGAAAACCCCGGGAAAGGGGCAAGGAGACAGCCCCAGGTGGAACCCAGAGGAAAACCTACATTTCAGGTGGTTTCTCATGACCATCTCTCACTTTCCTAATTTTCACTTGGATTATAGAAAATGCCCCATTTCACCGATAACAATCATTTATCACCACATTTATAGAAGACAATTCCTGGGTTTTCTCTTTTAGCGGGTTTTGACGGCACCCACTTATCTGCAGGTGATGTGGTAAGCTGGAAACTGCGGAGGGTTGCTTCAGTAAGTGTGGGGTGTGAGTCAAAGCCCTGGGTGTAGAGGCCCCAGTGGCTGGTGGGCAAGAAATCTTGTTTCTCATGTTTCTATTTCCTTGTTTTTTAATGAAGAATTCAGAGTGAAAAGACCATGCTTTTAACTTTTTCAAAATGAAATGCAAGTACTGACCTACACACTATCCCAGAGAGAAAAAACTTGATAAATAATTTTCAGAGAGGTTAAATAAGGCTAAGGTTCCTAAGTGGATCTTTTCTCCTAAATACATCACTGGACTAGCAAGAAGACCACCTGCCACCTCATTAGGGATTAGCATAAGGAGAAGCGGGAGATTTGGAATTGGCTTTCATTCAGAAAGGCCTCAAAATACACATAACCTGAGAACATCAGAGGCGGGGAGGACCTCAGAGACCACCTGTTTGCACCCACCTCAGGCGCAGGGGTGCAATGTCACCAAAGACAGAGAAGGAGTCAGAATTCAGGTCCTGGCACAAAGAAGACACCCTGCAAGTGCAACACATTGCCTCTTCCAAAGACTCCAACCACAAACATCACTCTTGCTCCAGAAGGTCTTCACTTAGCCGACCATAAACATCACTCTCACCCCGGAAGCTCCTGTCTCAAAGCCAAGGATTAGCAAAAGGTAACTCAGTGGTGGCTGACAGCGACTTTCCAAATTCAACTCGAACTGGGCCAGGCCGGGCAGGGAAGACCTCAGCTGACAGGCCCATGACAGTCACACGGGCAGTCTTTCCGATGCAATGATTGAGTGTGAGCACAATGGAAGGACCCCCTTAAGACTCATAAGGGGCTCTGGTTTTACACTGAAAAAAAAGTGAAGACAGTCAAAATTGCTGCCACAATGCGCTTCAGGCACATGCGTCCTGCAGGGAGCTCGGGACGGGACTCTGCCCGGTTACTGACTGAGACAATCCTTCTGAGCGTCATCCATCCTGTCGTTACCGCTCCTGGGCACTGCCGCCAGCCCGGGGCCCTGCCCCGCCGTGGGGATGCCTGCTGAGTTCTTACCTGAAGCTCGGAGCCAAGCTCTCACACACCCTCAGCGCTTGGTCATGAAGGCAGAGCACAGCTGACCCACCCAGGCTCGCCTTGTTGGGAATATAAACAGATTTCTGAGATTCCTGTTTACTTTCTGGGCCAAGACTAAATAAACAGAGAACAGTGACAGCTCTCCTCCTTGAGACAGTGGGACAGGAAAAAAAACCCTTGGATTTTCTAAGAGTTTCTGATATAATGCCTGGACCCTGTATCAGCAGTCAATCAACGATCACAAACAGGGTGGGAAGTGGGGGCCAGTGCGTCTCAACGCGGCTGGCTCAGTGGACTCGCTGGGAGCCCAGCCCGCAGAGATGCTGATGGGGCGGGAGGTGGTGTGAACCACAGACCCGGGGGCTGGAGGAGCACAGGGACTCGCTGAGGCCTCGCTCTGCTCAGAGTGGCTGCTCTCAGGCCACCCATGCCTCAGAGGCTACGACAGGGGGTGGCGGCTGGAGCAAGACAAGAACGAGAGTCCAGGGCTGCCCGTCGGCAAACACTGCTCCACGGCAGTTCGCCCGTACAGGCCTTTCCCATGAATAATGTGCACACTGAAGTCTAGTTGCAGACACACAAAAGTATCTCCTTGAAGAACAAATTGTACAATTTTTCTTACTGTTCATTTGTATCAGTTAACTCTATCCTCCCCCACATCACCCAGGGCACACACAGCGTCGCACAAGGGGCCTGTGAGTCAAGTGCAAGTTGCTCAGTCGTGTCTGACTCTTTGTGACCCCATGGACCATACAGTCCAGGCAATTCTCCAGGCCAGAATACTGGAATGGGTAGCTGTTCCCTTCTCCAGGGGATCTTCCCAACCCAGGGATCGAACCCAGGTCTCCCCCATTGCAGGCAGATTCTTTACCAGCTGAGCCACCAGGGAAGCCCTAAGCTACCAGGGATTCTCATCGTCCAGCACATTCCAACTCCAGCCCTGCTGAAAAGCATCATGGCCCTGGCAGTGCTCAGGGGGTACTGGGCCTTTTGGGCTGACCTGAGTATTGGGTCACACTGCAATCCTTACAAAACATACACAACCAAATACAGAGACATTTAATCTCCATAGCCATGTTTTTCACACTGGAAATTAAGGTGTCTGGATTGGGGACTTGTGAAAAAAACTGAGGCACAAAGGCTCTGAAATTTTGGAACTAAAGATTAGCAAAATGTCCTTGTTCCTTCCACCTGGAAGGTCAGAGCAGCAAAAATCACAGACATTGAAGAAACTATCTTTAGAGATCAACAGTGAATGACGAGAGACAAACTGTTGCTGTTCAGTCGCTCAGTCATGTCCTACTCTGCAACTTCACGGGCTGCAGCATGCCAGGTTTTCCTGTCCTTCATTATGTCTTGGAGCGTGCTCAAACTCATGTCCATCAAGTCAGTGATGCCATCCAACCATCTCACCTTCCTGTCACCCCACTTCTTCCTGCCCTCCATCTTTCCCAGCATCAGGGTCTTTTCCAATGAGTCGGCTTTTCACATCAGGTGGCCAAAATATTAGAGCTTCAGCGTCAGTCCTTCCAATGAGTATTCAAGGTTGATTTCCTTTAGGATTGACTGGTTCGATCTCCTTGCTGTCCAAGGGACTCTCAAGAGTCTTCTCCAGCACCGCAATTAGAAAGCATCAATTTTTTGGTGCTCAGCCTTCTCTATGGTCCAACTCTCGCATCTGTACATGACTACAGGAAAGACCACAGCCCGTCTGTGTGATCTCACCAAGAGGAGACCTGGAGAGCGCTGGACATCCAGCTGTGCCACAGGAGGGGCCATACTCAACTCCACCCTGACGGAGGGGTGGGGTGGGGTGGGGATGGAGGTCCCTCAAGCCCAGCCGGCTTTCAGAATGAGAAGGGCTCAGAAGGAGATGCTGACACCTGTGAGTAATAAGCGCCCCCAGCCCAGAACACACAGATTGAGGAGGGCGGCTGTGGGGCCTCCCAAGGGGGCAGCGGCCTCTTGCCCCACAGTCTCTGCGGCTCTTTTGAATCCTTGGCTCTTGTTGCCCCAACTACTTGCCGAAGACTCTTCTCCTAGATGGAAGACCCTGGTCATTGCCTGCTTTCCTGGACCTAAAAATGTGGACAGGAGGCTCTGGCAGAGGTCTATCAAAGAGCCTAAAGCAGGTTCTTCCCTCCCCATCAGCCTCCCAAGTCTTAACACTGTAAGGGAACAGACAACCTCAAGTTTCCCTACACGGCAGGAAAAATAAAAAATCCAGACATAAGGAAGAAATGGATCAGGTTCTGAGCTCTGATCTGCTAAACGACAGTTAGTTCACAACCAGTTTTATTCAACAAAGAAACACGTTCTTAGTAAAGCAGAAGTCATGTCTCAGGGGATGGGAAGACAGAGTATCAGAGAAAAGGCTCAGGGGACAGAATGGAGTTAAACCAGAAAACCAGCACAAACCCAACCTCCACAGGAGGTTTTCAGGACAAAGTCAAGTGTGATAAATACACGGTTCTTTTTGCCCGGCTAGCCTGCAATTGTGAACACTGGGAAGTAAAGAACACGCCACGGGAAAGGTACATGAGAAAATAAGTCTTCCAGAGCCAATGTTATTTGTAGCTTCATTTCACCAGGGTTCCTCTGCACATAATAGATACAATTGGAAAAAGAGCTGGACTTTATTTTCAACTCAGACTCAAGGACTTTAAATACATCATGCAACCCCAGAAACACTAATGGGCCCAGCACAGGCCACTGCCTGAACTCAGAGCTCAGGGACCACAGCAGGCCAGGTCCAATGCTGCCCGAACCCGGTAACACAGAGGGGCAGGCCCAATATTGTCCGAACCCGGTAACACAGCAGGGCAGGTCCAATTGCCCGAACCTGGTAACACAGCAGGGCAGGTCCAGTGACACCCGAACCCGGTAACACAGAGGGGCAGGCTCAATATTGCCCGAACCCGGTAACACAGCAGGGCAGGTCCAATTGCCCGAACCTGGTAACACAGAGGAGCAGGCCCAATGATGCCCGAACCCAGTAACACAGTGGGGCAGGTCCACTGACGCCCGAACCCGGTAACACAGCAGGGCAGGCCCAATGTCGTCCGAACCTGGTAACACAGCGGGGCAGGCCCAATGTCGCCCGAACCCGGTAACACAGCAGGGCAGAGCCAATATTGCCCAAACCCGGTAACACAGCAGGGCAGGCTCAATATTGCCCAAACCTGGCAACACCGTGGGGCAGGCCCAGTGCTGCCCAAACCCTGTAACACAGCAGGGCAGAGCCAATATTGCCCAAACCCGGTAACACAGCTGGGCAGGCCCAATACTGCCCGAATCCGGTACACAGCAGGGCAGGCCCAATGCCGCCCGAACCTGGCATCACTGCAGGGCGGGCCCAACAGTGCCTCACAGGCAGCTTGGCCAGAAATGAAAGCAGACGCCTCGGCTTTGGGGCAAATCTGAGAATTCTCTGCCTTTCTCTTCAGATCCCTGGAGACATCACAGCCTGATTCTTCCAGCTGGGTACTGAGGTGATGATAAAGGCACATTTAGGCCCCGAGGGATGTGAGCACGATTGGGACTCATTCCCGAGGTGAGCTGGTCAGGAGCAGTTTCCTGTACAGCACCACTTAGTCACCGCCATGACTAACCCTCAGGAGCCGGAGGACTGTCTCCAGGACGTGTCAGGGTGAGGGTAGAGTGGGCACAGCTGACAAACGGAGGGAGCAGCTGGGACGTTCTGATGCTAACAGGAAAGAACTGGAATATGCAGAGTACTGTGATGCTTTCTCAGGAAGGGTGAGCAAACTGCAGAACTCCAAATCTGTACTGCAGAAAACGAAGACTGATATAAAGTGGTTCACAGCACAGAAACTACCCAAATTCAGTTTCCAGAATTTTTCTAGAAACTGAGGGCCAGTGTTTCTGAAAAGCTCTTAAAAACCTCCTGTCAGCTCCTCACTAAGATGAGAGGTTAAGCAACACTATCGAGCAGACACAGTGCATGCTGCATACAAAGTGAAGATGCTCTAGCAGTCACCATTTAGTAGTAAAAAGAAACAGGTGGAGTTAATTTAATAGTATATTTTCTTCAATTCATCCTTTAAAATATATTGCCATATCAGATGCAATGACTATAAAATAATTGGACATTCTGTTTTCATTTTAAGTCTTGTAGTCCAGTGTATATTCTGCACCTGCAGACCAGCTCAATTCACTCAGGCCCCATTTCAAGTCTCATCAGTCCAGCAGTGACCACACTGGATGTTTAGATAAACAGACTTGCTAGGAGGCCATTACTGACCTGTCCTGCCACATGTGGAAAAGTGGCCTTGTGACAGCTGCCTGTGTCTAAACAAGTCCACAAGCAATGTCAAACGCTGTTTTGTTCAAATATCCTGCTATTTCAGTGGAAAAACACTTCTTTCAAAAGACATCTCTCTTGTCAGAGCTTCAGACCCCTGACACTGAGGCCTGCCTAACTCAGCTCGCCTCCCTCTGGGGGTCCAGCTGTGTTCCCTCTCCTGGCAGGGAACTTGTTGGGGGGGGTCTCAGATGCCCCGAGACACTTAACCAGGCTATAAAGATGGCACAGTTATGCTTCCAGGGCCTGCACACTCAACCATCTAGTATTTAACACAAACAAAATAATCCACAACGTGAAAACCTGATTAGGGAGACGCTGAACGTGGTCCCACCTCTCCCACCTCTTTTCAGCATCACCTGGAGGAAACTGCCTTTCTGTCTGCTCTGTTTATGAATGACACTGGCTTCCAAGAGAACGGCTCCCTTCCCCGCTCTCTAACCTGAGATCTTACAACACGGTCTGGGGAACTGAGGCGACCGATGCACCGTTATTTCTGAGTGACAGATGACATCCGCAGCCCCCGATGGATTAAAAAGGCCCAGGGATGCAGTGTTGAAGGGCCGGGGCGCCAGTGACCAGCAGGGATTGCACCTCTTACGGGGCTGCAGGAAGTGTGGACGCAAGCCCCGCTGTCATTTCTGGGAGGATGTCCCGGTTGCCCACGAACACCTACCTTTGTGGTTGAAGATGCCCTCCATCTCCATGCTGCTCCTGGAGTGGGCGATGCACAGGGAGCCGCAGGGGACCAGGCCCTCGGCCGCAGGCGACCGGTCAGTGGTGCGCACCAGGCACCAGTCAGGTTTGTCGTGGGGCCGCTCCAAGACTTCCACGGTCTGGCCGCGGCGGATGGTGAGCTCGGTGCTGTTGCAGGCCGTGAAGTCGTGGATCACCACGGTCAGCTCGCAGCCGCCGGACAGCTGGAGAGGAGAGGGCACAGGTCAGCCAGCGTGTCCCCACCACGGGCCTGCAGCAGGTGAGGCTGGTGCCCACTCCCAGGTGGAGGGAGTCCAGCTGTGCAGGACGCTGGCTGAGTGGGGGCCCTTAAGTTTCCAGTCCCTGAATTTACCTTCTTTCCAAACCAAGGGAATAGTCTTTACTTTTTCATATTCTAATGTATTTTCCAGTGTGTTACTCTCAGAACCTAAAGATTTTTTATATGAGTGTCCAAATATTTGCCTGAGACATATCCCCCTCCTACGGACAGGTGATTCTTGAACAACATGGGGGTTAGGGGTACTGACCCCCCGCATAGTCAAAAAAAATCTGTGCATAACTTTTGACTGCCCCCAAACTAGAGGCCGACTGTTGACCAGAAGCCTTACCGATAACAGCCAACTAACATGTATTTTGCATGTCGTGTGCATTATGTACTGTATTCTGACAATAAAGTAAGCCGGTAAAAAAGAAACCATTATTAAAAAAGTCATGAGGAAGAGAAAATACATTTATAGCACATATACGTATTTATTGGAAAAAAAAATGCACCTATTATAAGTGGACCCACACAGTTTAAACCTGTTTGTTTACAGGTCAACCTCCTCATTTTTAAACTTAAGGTAAAGGGGTTCCCAGGTGGCTCTAGTAGTAAAGAACCCACCTGCCAACACAGGAGATGTAAGAGACACAGGTTAGATCCCTGGGTCAGGAAGATCCCCTGGAGGAGGGCATGGCAACTCACTCCAGTATTCTTGCCTGGAGAATCCCCATGGACAGAGGAGCCTGGCGGGCTACAGTCCCTGGGGTCGCAAAGAGTCGGACATGACTGAAGTGACTGAGCACACGGCACAGCACACACAAGTACAAACTCTGCTCGCAGGCTTTTTTGGGGGGGCTGTTATGAGATACGGTGATAAACAAGACGGAGTTCACCCCAGCCTGGTGAGCGTGGAGTGGCCTGGAGACGGCAGGCTCCTGTGTGCCTGTGCCGCCTGGACTGGGAGGTACCTGCAGAGCAGCGAGCCTGGGACCCCGAGACACCTCTCTCTCCAAAACCCTCAGAGCCCTCCCCAGCCCCTATGGCATCTTCCCGACCCTCTGCCCCCGCCCCACCCCACACGCCAACACGCCCTTCCACACGCCGCATGGCTTGTGGCCTGAAAGGCCTTGCCCTTCTCTCCTCTCTGCTCGCTCCTGTTTTCTGACCAAACTCCTCTTAAGTCTTAGGCCCCCTGAAGCCCACCCACAAACTCCATGAAGAGCACCAACTCCATGACCATGCTCAGGAAACAAGGCGCAGGGCCTCTAGTGACCGTGTGCTGTCCACCGGCCCCAGACTGCACACTCTCTGGGGACAGCTCACCTGCATGCTCACCACCAGCGCCCTATGTTTGGGCGGTCCCCTCTGGCCCTCCAGTCCGGCTGCCCCAGGCTCAGGCTCCCCGGTGTGTCCCCCATCCCTGCGTGGGGTCCACACCACACCCTCCATGCTGCATTCCCGTCCCTCCAAAGCAGTGAGTCTGAGACATGACTCATCCCAGGCTGCCTTTTGGGTACCGCCGTCAGTTGCGTGCCTTCACCCTCCAAACACTGTCAGACTCTGGGGTGTCTGTCTGACTGCTCCCTCCCTCTGCACGCCCATGTGGTTCACTTCACTTGGATTTCTGCAGTGGTCTCCTGAGGGGCCCGCCTGATCCAGGCTTTCCTTGCAAAGTACCTGAACACTGCCGCCATATGCTCAGATACGCCGTCCTCCTATTCAAGAGTTATAGGTACACATTCCTGAGCAGAAGACTCAAAGCTCCTGTCACAGGGTCCCAGCCCACTCGCCAGGCACACTCCGTGGCTCCTCGCGTGCCTAACAGCCCGAGCAGCCACGTCCCCCGTCGGAGGCAGGTCTCGCTGCCCTGTGCCCACAGTCCCTTCTACTTTGAGCCCTCCCTGCCCAGTCTGTCTCATCTAAGTCCCTGTTGAGTCCCTCTGAAAAGTCGCTCCTCAGATGTGTCTACCATCCTTAGCAACTTTCTCCTTAAACAGATTATGCCTCAATCCTGACATGAGCCATGTCTCGGGTTGTATGTGTGTGACTACCCTCGGCACAAGGAAACAGGTCTGTGTCGCTCTCCTGTGAACGTCCCAGCCGTGTGTGTGTGTGTGTCTGCCCTCGGCACCAGGAGGCAGGTCTGTGCTGCTCTCCCCGTGTGTGAGGGCACGCCTGGGCCTGTCCGAGGCACCGCTGAGACCCCGGGGCCGAGGGCCAGGCTCCTCCTGGAGCACCCTCGGGCCGGGCTCTGCATCCAGTGAGTGCTCACACACTTGCTGGAGTGAAAACGGTAAAACAGGTTTGCTCTATAAAGGAAGCCACTGTTTGCAAAGCAAAACAAAACACGGGCTTTTCCTCCGTGGCTTCGGGAAGGGAGTCTGCTGTGTGTGCGACGTGTGCCCGGTTTTCTGTCACCCTCTAGGCATCGGCACACAAGAACAAGACGGGCGGGCGGGGGGCTGCGGCGGGCACAAAGACACGTCCCTTTTGGCCCCCGGCAGAGAGCTGGGAGCCGTGCCCCTCGCCCGGGCTCACGGCCCTGCAGAGACCGCGACCACCCGCTGCGTCTGCTGTGCTCCGTGCTCCCCGCTGCCCTCCTGCTCTAACCAAGCCTTTCTTTCCAGAGCAAGTTGAGATAGAATAAGAAACACATGTCCACTAGACAACCTCAGAAAGCAAAACAAAACAAAACTCATCCAAAATAAAGCTTAAACGTCGATGAAAGGAACTCTCTTTGCTAGGCCGCAAAGGACTATTTCCACCAGTGACTGACAACCCTCCCCACCTAAAATTTAAAAACCTCTCTGGAAAAACCATGTTGAATTTCTCCTGCTTCTCTGCGAACAATTGAAGGGGCTGATGTTACAAAGTTAAGGGCAGAGGCTCAGTCTGCAGAAGAATTTCCCTCGTAAAAAAAAAAAAAAAAACCCACGTTATAGAAGCGGTTAATCCCTGTAACGAAAAGGAGGAATGTTTCCCATCCCAGGGAAACGTGACCCATGGACAAGCGGTGGTGCGGAGCCCAGCTCACCAAGCACCCCCCAGGCCTGCACTTCCTATGGCCCTTTCCCTTGGCTGAGCTCTCCCCGGGCCTGCTACACGCGTGGTCACCACCATGGCTCCGCCCTGGGAAGCTCAACTTCAGACACTGCCCCCTCATCACCAGCCTGTGCCGGCCTCCTTCTCCATTGCAGGGGATTTCTCAGGCTGCTGGAGGTTCTGTAGTGGGGGCAGGGTGAGAAGAGAGGACGGGGGCGGCCCAGAGGGATGGAGCTGGACGCTCTTTCTGGCTCCGAGTTCCAGCCCCTCGCGCAGTAATCAAAGCTATTGGAAACATCTGTGCCCTTGACAGGGCCTGAGAAATAAAAATCAAGCCTGTTCTGACAAAGAACTGCATACTGAGTCAAAATTCTTTTTCAAAGGCTTTAGGGAACTTAGTAACAAAATCTTGTATCAGAAGAATATTTTCAAACAGTGCTAGAATTATCGTCAAAAAAAGAAAATCATATCTTCTCGGCACTGCCCCTAAGAATAAGCTGAGTTTTCCCATAAGAATCGCCTGCATGAATTTATAAGAGGATTAAATGGACATTTTCTAGTCCAGAGAAGAGACAACCCATGAATTTCTGTCTCAGTGTTCACGTTTGAATGTTTTAAACTTATTCCAAAGCTCGTCTTTAAAACCAGGCTTGTTAATTTAAAAAAACAAACAAACAAAACAAAAACTTTTTTTTGTATGAAAGACTTAAAATAACTATTTTGAAGTATCAATGCAAGTCATTACAGCCTTTCAAGTAGAATTAAACTCCTAGTAAGAAAAAGTTTAGGCTATATATTATACATAATTATATATATATATTACATCATTAACAGGTCTTTCCTTACCAGTGATATTTCTACCCCTAGTGACATAATTTCATCACTATGTTGAAGGAGTCACCATTCCATTTATCCAGTTTAGAAATTCACTTTTCCTTTTCAACCACATTTTGTGAAAGTTTTCACCTTATCTTTTTCATATCTATATATTTTACGGACTTGTATCATGGGCTCCTTACCACACGCAGTTTAGGATTGTAATTTATGAAAATCTCAATCCCCTTGGCATATGGTAACTCTTGTGACATTCTCATTAAAAGATATTTTTCCCCACTATTTCTGTTTTTCACCTTAAAAAAATTACATGTGATGATTAAAAAGCATGGTGGTAAAATGGTCTTAATTGGAGCAAGGGCCTGCGGATACTTTATAATGAAGTGCCTCCTCCAAGACCACCTGTGTCCCTCTGAAAGGGCGGCCAGGGGAACTCCAAGGACCCAGATGCATGCACACTTGGCAGAATCAAACCAGAATCCCTTTGCCTGAATTCTCTCAATGACCGAAAATGAGTAAGTGGCTGCTGTTTCACCTAAAAGGAAGAAACACTTGCAGCGTCCCAGGGACCGAACCCAGGACTCCTGCACTGCAGGCGGATTCTTTACCCTGTGCTGCAGGCACGCAGACCTTCCACAACCGCCACACAGAACAGAACTGACTTTTTACGTTTTCTGGAGAAACCATGTTTTACGATTTTCCTTCGCCTGAACCCAGGCAAGGACTAAGTGAAGTGGAGCCGTGGCTGGGGGCTTCTCGCCCGCCCATTGGTCTCCAGCAGCCCCTCCCTAGAGCTCTGCAATGAGGCCTGTTTGTATTCCAAGAACACAGCTTGGGAGGACAACAGCCAGCGCCTGGCTCGAATGACCAGCTCCCAGGTGAGTTGTGGGCCAGGCTCCGCCAGAGGAAGAGGGGCTCTTGACTCACTCGAGGGTGGTGTAGCCCTCGCTGCAAGTGAACCTGCTTCCAGAACCTCAAATTGGCTGCAGGTGGGTGTCACACCAAATTTCTGAGAGCGCTTCAGAAGGAGGAGGGACGCAGGCTAATAAAAGCCACCTCCCCTCCAGGGCAGAGAGTACAACCCGCAAAGTCACATCCTTCAGCCCAGTACAACGCGGGTGCTTAGAAACCACACTGAGGGGCTTGCGGTTCTGCAGGAGACTCACACAGAGCAGAAAGTGGTCCCTCGGCTGAAGGGGATTGGAAAGGATGGCTCCGTCACGGTTACAAGAGACAGGCCACACCGGCAGCCAGAACAACCCCCGCAGGACACGCCTTACCCAGCCTCTCATCCACCCAGCAGCTTGCTCCCTGGGCCACATGGTGGAGGCCTGAGGCTTGGACTGATCAGAGGCCATCCTAACCACGTGGCCCCCAGGCCCCCTTGCTCACCCCAACCCCAAGGCCAAGTTCACAGGACAAGCCGTCACAAAACCTGCTGCTGGGTTTCCAAATGACCACTGTAAGCCTCTCGCACATCCGGGTGAAAAAAAGAAATCGGCGAGAACTGAAAAATGCAAGATGGCAAAAATGCTGTGTTTCTCACCACCCTCCCCCTGCCAAGAGAAAGAAGTGGGGAGAGGGGGAAGCAAAAAGAAAACATAAAGAAATCTATGAGAAAAAGCTTTTCCCAAAGTAGCAGCTTACCAAATCCAGCATTTTATTTAGGAAAGAAACTCTGGGTATAGTTTTTTTTTTTTTCAGGGAGGTTAACCCTTTCCCCATTACTAATGTGATCACAAGCGGTTTTGACTTTAAAATAACTCTTGGAAGTCTTCCTTGACTGTGACACACGTGAGATGCAACGGACAGTTACGGTGTCAAGAAGCTCAAACTTCCCTGATGGTGCAGTGGCTAAGAGTCCGCCTGCCAACGCAGGAGACATGGCTTCCATCCCCAGGCCAGGAAGACCCCACATGCCTTGGGGCAACTAAGCCCATGTGCCACAACCACTGAACCTGGGCTCTGGAGTCAACGACTGAAACCCGAGCACCCGAGAGCCTGTTCTCTGCAACAAGAGAAGCCACTGAAATGAGAAACCTGGGCACTTGGCAACGAAGGATGGCCCCTGCTTGCCACAACTAGAGAAAGCCTGTGCAAAAGCAAGGAAAACCCAGCACAGCCAAAAATAAATGAATAAAAAGGTTAAAACAAAAGCATGCCAAGAAGTTCAATTGGAAAGATGTATTTGAAAAGGCAAACTTTAAGTGTGAAAAAGCCAGGCAAAGCAGAGAGAAGACAGCTCCCGGGTTCCAGGCTTCTGGGCTCTGAGCTCTGCAGAAGCTGGGTCCATGCCACACTTGCCCTCACTCTGAACATGTCAGAACCAGAGGCACAGGACCGTGCTGGGCAGGTGCTGAGAGCTGAGCTGCGGGGCAGGACTAAACAGCTTCGTTGACTGAAAAGCGGGAAGAGGAAGGAAAGTCAGGAAGCAGACAGCTGGACCCACGCGTGCTATTTTCAGTCACAGGCCTGGAAAGCAAGACCACGGGAGGGCAGGGAGCCCAGAGGCGCCTGCTCGCTGTGTTTGCTGAGTGAGCAGCACTTATCCACAAACACTCATTTGAAAGGCCTCTTTCTTTATTCCCTGAAAACCTAAGGCATGGCAGGCAGGTAACCAGCTGACTGGTCCCTCCCACAAAAGAAAAGGTGGAATAAACCTTTCGCCTCAAGTTGGAATCAAAGATGGGCCACCGTCGTCAACAGTGACTTTGATGGGCACCGTAACCTTTATGTTGAAAAGCACTTCTTGATCCGCCACTGGTTTTTGAAATACTTCTGTTGCCGTTATGCCTGAAGTTGTACTTTTGAAATAAATCTGCCTTTTCTTAGAACTGAGGCACTCTACCCTAGCGTGGGGGGAACTTTGTTTTTCTGATTGAGTAACTCAAGTCAGCAAAGACTGCATTCATTTTGTGGCTTTATGGGTGCACTTAAGAAACTTGTTAAAAATTATAAAAAGCCACCATCACTTGGAAAGATAGAGGGAACCAATGCCAGGTGCCACCTTCGCCAGGCTGCTGGCGGGGAGGGTGTCCCCTGCTTGTTCCTGCAGGGCAGCACCTGGCCTGGGCTGCACAAGGGGTGATGGCCTCATATCTGGGGATGCACGGATGAACCTCATGAAGAGCACGGAGTCATCACCCTACACGTGTGCAGCTGATGTGGTAGGACTGAAGAAGTGGTTGGGAAAACGTCTCAAGCGAGACTCTCCCCTTCTTCAGAGGCTGCCCATTCGGTATGTGGTCAGTGTTTACTGCTGAGACACCAAGATGCGAAAGTCCAGGTGCTAAATCTTAGCAGTTTACCTTTCGCACAGCTTCGAGCTTCCAATGAACACAGCTTCTAAATCCACTGCAATCAAGAGTGCTCAGCTAATAGACAAGGAAGTTGTGGTACAAATACACAATGGGATATTACTCAGCTATAAAAAGGAACGCATTTGAGTCAGTTCTAATGAGGTGGATGAACCTAGAGCCTGTCATACAGAGTGAAGTCAGTCAGGAAGAGAAAGACAAATATCATATATTAACACATACATGTGGAGTCTAGACGGAGAAGGCATGGCAACCCACTCCAGTACTCTTGCCTGGAAAATCCCATGGACGGAGAAGCCTGGTAGGCTGCAGTCCATGGGGTCGCTAAGAGTGGGGCACGACTGAGCGACTTCACTTTCATGCACTGGAGAAGGAAATGGCAACCCACTCCAGTATTCTTGCCTGGAGAATCCCAGGGACAGAGGAGCCTAGTGGGCTGCCATCTATGGGGTCGCACAGAGTCGGACATGATTGAAGCGACTTAGCAGCAGCAGCATGGAGTCTAGAGGGCTTCCCCAGTGGCTCAGAGGTAAAGAATCAGCCTTCGGTGCAGGAGTTGCAGGAGGTGCAAGTTTGATCCCTGGGTCAGGGAAGATCCCCTGGAGGAAGAAATGCAACCCACTTCAGTATTCGTGCCTGGAGAATCTCATGAACAGAGGAGCCTGGTGGGCTACAGTCCATAAGGTCTCAAAGAGTCAGACACGACTAAAGAGACTTGGCATGCACGTGTGGAGTATAGAAAGATAGCACTGATGATCCGACTTGCAGGGCAGCAAAGGAGACACAGACATTTTGGACACAGTAAGGGAAGGAGAGGGTGGGATGATATGAGCAAATAGCACTGAAACATATACATGCCGTATGTAAAACAGATCCCCAGTAGAGGTTCAATGTATGATGAAGGGAACCCAGAGCCTAGAGGGGTGGGATGGGAGGGAGGTGGGGGGGCGGTTCCAGAGGGAGGGGACACATGTACACCTGATGCCGATTCACGTTGATGTACAGCAAAAATCATCACAATACAGTAATTATGCTCTAATTAAACATTTTTTAAAAATAAAACAACAAAAAAGTGCTCAGTAAGAGGCCACTGTATAGCAATTGCAAGAGCAAATAATGAGTGGCTGAGAAGGAGGTGCTTTTTCAAATGAAGACACAGTCACAGCTAAAACCTATGCAGCACTCAGGACATGCAAGGCATTGTTCTACATGCACAGTTTTAGTACAGCCCTGGAGTGGGGAGCAGTATTGTCCGCTTTTACAGATGAGGAAACAGGTGCAGAGGCTGCTGAGAAGCAGAGCTCAGAGGCCTGGCTGGGGAGCCCCACCCTGCTCAGTCGTGTCCGACTCTTTACAACCCCATGGACTGTAACCCGCCAGGCTCCTCTGTCCATGGAATTCTCCAGGCACGAATACTGGAGTGGGTTGCCATTTTCTTCTCCAGGGATCTTCCCTGACCCAGGGATTGAACCTGCGTCTCCTGCACTGCAGGCACATCCTTTACCGTCTGAGCCACCAGGGAAGCCCAATCATCTGCTGCTGGTCATTAAAGACTTTGCTTACCCTACTCTTGTTACCATTTGGGCAGAGTCAGGACTCTGATGCCTGGGAATTGAAACTATGTGCTGTCAATGGAAAGGCTTCCGGATGGAGTGACTCAATTTCATGCCTACGCGGGCAAACCTACAGGAGGCCCTGGGAGGTTCTGGCAAACCCAGCCCATGGGGCAGAATCTGAGTCAAGACTGCCTCTTGCTTCTAGCAGCTTCGGGCAGAGGGGAGAGCATGAGCTTAAGGGGATTGGCACATAGGCCAGGGATGTGAGCAGTGAGGCTGAATGCAAGCGGGAGGCACTTCCTAAGTAGGCTTGACGCAGTTTTCCTTTCTTAAAAACATGAATCCAGCCACATTTTAAAACGTACTGGCATTAATTACTTTATATGCTGCCGCAGAACTACAATCTGTGTAAACCTGTCCAAGTTCCTACAGTGGAGACTGTCGCTTCCCAGAGGTTTATTGACTTTTTAAACTGCATAAAATTTCATATCCCCAACGTAGCACTAAATACACTTCATGAAAAACAACTGAAACCGTTTATTTTTCTAAATGTGTGGACTTACACATTCACATCCCAAGCTTAGGGCAGAGCATGCCAAGTACCAACCTCAAGTGAACGTCTCGCTCATTACAAATAAGACCTGCATGGCCTTAGCCCTGAAGAAAGCTCACACCTGGCCCCCTGCTGGCCTGGGCCCCTTTCCCCCAGGCTGCCCTGGCTTGCCTTGGCTACTTTTTCCATCCCGACTTCAAGATGCTTTGTTCTATGCTGCTGCTGCTGCTAAGTCACTTTAGCCGTGTCCGACTCTGTGTGACCCCATAGACGGCAGCCCACCAGGCTCCTCCATCCCTGGCGTTCTCCAGGCAAGAACACTGGAGTGGGTTGCCATTTCGTTCTCCAATGCATGAAAGTGAAAAGTGAAAGTGAAGTCGCTCAGTCGTGTCCGACTCCTAGCAACCCCATGGACTGCGGCCTACCAGGCTCCTCCGTCCATGGGATTTTCCAAGCAAGAGTATTGGCATGGGTTGCCATTGCCTTCTCCAGCTTTGTTCTATAGTAGCTTATATTTGACCCTCATATTTTTCTTTTTTCCTTATATATATACATTTTTGTTATATGAAGCAATCCACAAGACTAATAAAGAGGACAGAAGGAAAAAAATATTAAAAGCTGCTTCTTTAATATGCTAAAAGTACTTAGCTTGTACTCAGCTTGAGTGTGAAATAACAGGGTGTAGAGTCGCCAGGTAATTAAATGCACATTCTGTTTCTGGCTCCCCACTCCACTGCTGGGTGGCCTGTGAGGGTCACCAGGCCTCCCTCGTCCCCTCGGTGCCCCGGAGGCTTTTCCTCCCTACCTCGGGGAGGCAAGCTCAGGACAAATGAGGTAAGAATCTGGCAAGCGTCTGATTCCTTTGGAACCCAAATCATAATTTCATGAGATCGCTTTATCAGCACAATACCATTGAGATGAGCAGGAATCAGTGCTGAACTTACATCTGAGACAAAGAGATGGCCTATTTCAAAACCGACATTTCAAGGAAAGAAAGGTCCTCGTGGGGACCCGTGGTCTGCATCGGCTAACAGTGTCCCCTGGAAAGCGGGGGTCTCCAGCAGCCCCTCCTTCACAGACTCATAACCTTCTGCGCCTCGTCTGAGAGTCACTACTGCACTGGGCAGATAACTTTTCCTCAAGAATTCTCCAAGAGGCCAAGTCAAAAACATCCCCCCACCCAGTTTCTGAAAGGGAACCAAACTCTATGATAACAACTAACTCATAACAGACATCGTAAATGAGCTCCAAGAGGCAGAATATGGTTAAGTAATTGCGCTTGCCAGATCTATCTGCCTCTGTCAGCAGAGGCTGTTTAAACTTGAAATATGGAGGGTGGGAAGAACCTCGATACATACGAAAAGTTAACTGCCTCAGAGATAAGAGGAGGGTTTTCTGGTTAAGCCCAGTTTAGCACAACAGTGCATTTTACAAACTGATGCAGAAAAGGAGGCCGTTTCCTAAATGTATCCCCCCGAGTCATCGACTGACCCTGAAATGTTCTATCGGAGAAGTACAGACAGGCAGATGGCTGCAAGAAGAAGGCGGAGAACACACGTGTGCAGGCACATGCGTGTGTGGTTGCAGACATGGGCCGTGCCCTGTATGAGGCTCCAGGGGTGCGGGCCCTCCAAACCCCACACTCGGAAGCATCCACGCGGCTTGTTCTCCTCAGTGCAGAGCCCAGAGTGGAGGGAGACAAGCCCCTGCAGCTCCACGGCCTGAGGAGGACACGTCAGCCCTTTCACGTACTTCTGAGCCTACTGAAGACCTGTGGCCTCAATGAGGGGCATTAAATACACGCCACCTCCACTTCAGTCAACAGCTTTGGCGTGTCACTGCCCATGCTTCAGAGTCATGAGGACATTAGGCTGAGAATGAGGCCACCGCCTCCGCAGCCCTGGGGCCACGGGTGGAGGACTGACTACAGGCCGCCTCACAGAAGTGGCCCTGGGAGCGGGTGGGGGCTTCTGAGCCAAGGAAGGAAGTTCAGAGATGGGGTATGAGAGGCGGTAAACTAAAACTGGTGAATTGCCTTCAGGGATAAAATACTTAGGAGGCGGCTCTTTAATAATCCTAATACCCCAGTAGATCCCCAGTGTAAAATGACTAATTTCTGCAAACCCATGCTTCTGTGAGTGGTTGATTCCTTCCCTCTCATAAGGTACTAGAACTTGCTGCCTTAAAAGCAACAGTTCCTAGGATAATGCCTTATTTTTTCTACAGGAGCTGTGCAGGCTCGATTCTGAGTTCCTAGAACAAGTGAACAAGTTCCAAGCAGAACAAGTGAACCCTTCCCAACTCCAGGAAAGAGCTTTATTTCTGAGGTAAACCTTCTGTGGACTCCAGTCAACTGCAGGTCAGAGGACGGGGCCCCCGGTTCTGTGGGGGGCCAGAGCCACGGCCTGGTGCTGGGCAGCTGCACTTCAAAGTCGGGGGCTGGAGAACTAGGAGCCCCCCTTACCAGGTGCAGGGATTACTTCCCAACTCTCACCACCACCCATCCAGACAGAAACCACCAGAGAGAAACAAAGTTGCCTTCTTCTAGAACTGATCTCTGGAAAACACCTTAACATCCTTTCCAAAAGGCAGAACTTTTTACACTTATGTTTCTCTGGCAATTTCACTCAAATAACTTATTTTTAGAATAGACTTTACATACACAGGTATATATGAATAGCTAGCCCCTTGTTTTTATAGAATCTTAGTTCCCGGTCCAGGGATTGAACCCACGCCCTCAGCAGGGAAAGCGCTGCGTGGACACCGGGCCGCTAGGGAATTCCCTAAGTACACTTATAAACTCAGATAAACACAGACCAGATCCATGAGAGAATATCTGGTAAGACTGTGAGTTTGGGGCCTGGTGGGCCCCTAGCGGGGGTGTGATGCTCAGTCAGCCTCAGGGGGTCTGTGAGTGGGTCTGGATGAAGGCGGCTGGTCCCCTCTGCGTGAGCCTCGGTTATTTCGGACTTTCCCTTCAGGTGGAAGTCTTGTGCGACTATTTAGATAACCTAATTACCTCAAAAAAAAAAATTTTTTTTTTTAAGAAAATACTCGGGATTACTCTAAAGAAAAATGTCCAAGTTCAGTTTATTTTCTTAACCGCAAGACTACGGGTGGGGCTGCAGAGAGAGGCTATTAGGCACTGAATGCATGAACAGCTCATTTATCTTATTCCTCGTTATTACCACTGGCGAGAAATACTTGCTAAATGTAATACACTGAGCTGGGAACAAAATCAAATGAGACACTGTTTTTTTTTTTTGTTTTCCAATCCTGATACTCAAAGCAGTCTAAGTTCTGGGACTTATTACTTAGTGAAGTCAAAAAGGAGGTTGGGAAAGCTAATTACTCGAATTAGAAGGATTCTGAAAAAATGAAAGTGGTGAGGAAAACATTTTTAAACCTACTTACTTCTGTCCTGGAAACAACAGTCAATACCGTGAATTCTTCTGCAAAGCCGAGTGAGAAAAGAGCCACGTCTGGGCCCCTGAGACCAGCTGCTGGGCTCTCTCCTCTGACAGCAGTCACTCCCGAGAGATGGGAGGTCGGGGCGGGGAGTGGGCTGTCGCTGAGCGCAGACAGACCCTAGATCCTGGGACTAAGGACCCGCGTGGGGAAGTCCAGGGTCAGACAGGGAGAAACTACCTAGGAATCCTGAACCGATGGCAAGATCAAGGAAGCCCCTGAGTGAGTGAGTGGAAGTCGCTCAGTTGTGTCCGACTCTTTGCGACCCCATGGACTATATGGTCCATGGAATCCTCTAGGCCTGAATACTGAAGAAGCCTTTCCCTTCTTCAGGTGATCTTCCCAACCCAGGGATCGAACCCAGGTCTCCCACATTGCAGGCAGATTCTTTACCAGCTAAGCCACCAGGGAAGCCCAAGAATACTAGAGTGGGTAACCTATCCCCTTCTCCAGTGGATCTTCCCAACCAAGGAATCAAACTGGGGTCTCCTGCATTGCGGGCGGACTCTTTCCCAACTGAACTATGAGGGAAGCCCAACAAAACCCCTACTTGCTGTTAAATAATTTGTTTCAAGAACCTGGTCTGGTCCTCTAGCAAGGGAACCAGGCAGGTGTTCCTCCTGGTAGGGACAGAGGCCTCTGTGGACATCGGCGCCCTCCGCTGGCTTTTGCAGGGTCCTCTAGTCACCTGTGTATCACATAAGCCCAGGCGTCCAGCTTCTCCCATCGGTTTGTTTTGTAGGTTTATTGACTTTATCAAGACGGGATCATGGGACTCTGTAGGCCACTGCTGTAGAAGTGAATCTAGACTTCTCTGATGCACATCAGACCCTCCCTCCTGGTGGTCAGCATGGGTGCAGGCCCAGCCTGGGGCCTCCTGGTGGTCAGTCCACGGTCACACAAGGCCTCGCCCACCCTCTGCAGATGCCACTGCTCCTGCTTCAGTCAGAGCAGCCCCGCTTTTATGCACCAGGGCTCTGTGTAAGATTTAATGTCAGACAATAGGGTCTTCTGCTTGATATAAAATAAAAAAGCTTAAACACACATCCTTAGGACACTCGCACAGAGAACCATGCAACGGCACTGGAGAGGATGAATGACTGTTTCCTGAATCCTCAGGGTTCAAGTCCTCTCATCCTGACACTCTGTCTTTGCTCCTGGCGCCCCTCGTAACCCATGGCAACTGTCTGAAACGCTGATGAGAAACTGTCCTTTATCAACAAACCGGAGACTGGCTACACGCGCCTCCCCAAAGAAAGGGCCAGCTCCCGCTCACCTTGTCACTGTCCAGCGTGTTCTGAGACGTCCGGGAGGCAATGGAAATCGTATCGGGCTGGCTGCTGCCATCTCCTTGGCTGTCCAAATCCTCTCCATCCCTGGAGACACAAAGATGCAGATTCCTGACACTGCTGGGTCTGCGCCTCAAGACTGGTGACGAGTGTCCATCAGACAGTGGACACAGAACAGATTTGTTCAAAGAAGTGGGAATCGGTCTGTATGACTGCAGCTGATATTAACATTGATGACGGCTGATCACTCTTCAGTGACAGGCTTTGGGCTGGACTGGGCTGTGTGTCTACTACCTACCACTGCACTTAGTTCTCCCGGATCAAATACAGCCGAAATGGTCAGTGCCATCTGAGAGACGAGAAGCAAACGCGTGTAGATGCTATACAACTCGTCCAAGGTCACAGGCACTATTCACACATGCACACGGATTAACGGCTGGAAAAGGAAGAGAGAACTAGGGATGTGCATGTAGACTTTCACTGGCTTTAAGGTGAAGGAGGCTGTTGTCTTCATGAAGCCATTTCATTAGGAAGAATGATGATATGTGTGAATTGTATTTAAAAAGAACATTCCTCAAAATGTTGGAGAAAAATGATTTCTGAAAACTAGTAAGTTAACATTGCCTTGTTACTGCCCTTAAATAAACACCAACTTGGAAAAACGAACCCAGACACTGACCTCCTTCCCTTCTGTCTCGTGGCTGGAGCTGTTTTTGGGATGTGGATGGGCTCCTTCAGGGCGCCTTTCAGGTGGATGGTCCTTTCCTGGATCACCTCCCGGATATGCTTGATCCAGTCCTGCTTGTTCTCAATACTGGAGGCCTGGACAGAGGGTGAGAACTGGTCAGGGTACTGCGCTGACCACACTCAGGTGCCCACATTCCGTGAGTTGTTCATTTAAAACATAACTTTTCAGCAGAAAAGCAACCATCTCCTGTATTTAATGTGCCACCCAATAAATGACCCTAATTTTGAACATTCTGTCATCCGGACCGTTTTCATTCTGTATAGCATTGATGATATTCCAGATCTCTGAATAGTCTAGCAATCGATCACTCCCCAGCCCCAAGACTTTTTAAGCAGCCTTGGGTAAATTCTAGGAAAACAGAGCTGCCCCCAAACCCAAATGTCCTGAGGTCCTTTAAGCAGACAAGTGGCCCGTGGCCCTTGCAGCACCAGGAGCAACCTGAACCAGTGGCCCCCAACCCCATCCCTCTTGCCACCTCACCCCTTGGACTCATGATCAACAGGTGCAGCTGCACCGATTCTCCACTTGCACCCGTTCCCCACCCCCACTCGCACCCTGTGGAGTAGAGGCCTCCCTAATCCTCCTGCCGTAAAGGAGGACCCGCAGCCTGGACACGTTAGAAATGTACCCAAGGTCACACTGCCAGCAGGTGAAGAGGCCAGCATTCCTGGGGGTGGACATCCACACACACCCATCCCCTCAAACTCTGCCTGAATCCACCATGCGTTAGGCTGCTGGGATAAACCAGGGCAGCCTACTGTAGCCAGTGACATATGGTGGGCTTCCCTCAACTCCACTGCATCGCTGGACAAAGGTTCTCTGGAAAGGACGCAGCACAGACACTCAACAGGCACTGACTGAATGCACACATATGGCATCAGAGTTTCCAGATTTTTCTTTTACGGTGCCTCAAAGGAGGTAGGCTTTTTTTTTTTTAATTTCCCCCTCCCTTTTTACATGACCTGGGCCTTAGCAACAGTTTTTAATTTCCTTACGGAAAACATCCACCTCCTATGATATAAGCATAATTCCCTGAGAATGATTACAACAATCGTCAGTGGGACGATGCATGAGATCAGGCAGGGAGGGGAACCCAAGCATTTTCTCATGGTGGACCTTGTTTTTGTCAAGCCCCATGCTGGGAAAAGAAATTAAGACTGAGAACTCTCTTTCTAAATAACATATTTTAACTGGAGGATGTGTCTTTTCAGTTGAGGGAAATAAATGAAGGACAGAAGGAGCCTCTTGCTTCTCTTCCCAGATCCCAGGCCAGGAGAGCAGTAAAACCCACCTCTCCTGGGGAGGGAGGCAGAAAGACTAGGCAGCTGGGGAGTCTGTGCATGAAGTAAGTGTCTCAGGATGGAAACTGTGAACGATACGGAACTGTTGGAATTTACACGCCTGATACAGATGTTTGGGAGGTTAAACAAAGGGAAGTGACTGAGCAAGAACATCTGGCAGGGTTTCAACTGCAGAGGAGACCCATACCACGGTTCAGCAACAAGAGGATCCCAGTCATTTAAATAAAGCAAGCCGAGTATTACATTTATGGAGAGCAATTCTCCTAACCTTGAAGAAATTAAGCAGAGAAAAAAAGGTACCAATTTTTCAGAAACGGTAAAACAAAGATAACGCAGCTGGAGGACTAAGTAAACCAGTCAATCCTACAGGAAATCAACCCTGAATATTCACTGGAAGGACAGATGTGGAAAGTGAAACTCCAATACTTTGGCCTCCTGATGCAAAGAGCCAACTCACTGGAAAAAGACCCTGATGCTGGGAAAGACTGAAGGCAGGAGGAGAAGTGGGCAACAGAGGATGAGACAGCTGGATGGCATCATCGACTCAAGTGGCCACGGGCCACTTGTCTGCCTAAAGGACATGAGTTTGAGAAACTCTGGGGGACAGCAGAAGGCAGGGAAGCCTGGCATGCGGTGGTCCCGGGGTCACAGAGAGTTGGACACAGCGTAGCATCTGAACAACAACAAAGGTCCCACTTGGTTAGGAGAAGGGAAAAACCTGTTTCATACTCTCAGTAGTCTCAATCTGTTTAGGAAAGGATTTAGAAATAAACTTCTCCTTTTCAGACCATAAAAGTGAAAAACGGTCATCATTTTGTTCTACAGCTACTAGGCCATCATCACCACTGCCGTTGCCACGGTTACTGTTGCCACCGCTGCCACTGGGCCTCCCTGGCAACTATGACAGTGACGTGGGAGTCCTGCAATGCAGGAGACCCAGGTTCAAGCCCTGGGCCAGGAAGATCCCCCGGGGAAGGGAATGGCCACCCACTCCAGCATTCTTGCCTGGAGGACTTCATGGACAGAGGAGCCTGGCGGGCTACAGTCCCTGGGGCTGCAAAGAGTCAGACACGACTGAGTGATTGACAGTTTCAGTTTCTCACCACCACCACCACCATCTCCAGCTTCCCTGGTGGCTCAGCTGGTAAAGAGTCCACCTGCAATATTAGAGACCTGGGTTCGATCCCTGGGTTGGGAAGATCCCTTGGAGGAGGCAACAGCTACCCACTCCAGTATTCTGGCCTCCAGGACTATACAGTCCATGGGGTCACAACGAGTCAGACATGACTGGGCAACTTGCACTTCACACCACCATCTACACCCTCACCACCACTTACACTGTAACTACCACCACTGTTAAAATACCCACCTCCTCCACCATCCCTACCACTGTCTACATCCTCCCCACCATCTATCACATCACCACCACCCCCTCTACCAACATCCATACCCTCACTACCATCTGTATCATAACTACCATCATCAGTGCTAAAATACCCACCAACACCTACACGACCACCACCAGCACCTACACCCTCACCACCATCTCCACCACCGCCTACACCCTCACGATCTATACAATAACCACATCACACCACTGCTAAAATATCTACCACTGCCTACACGACCACCACCAGCACCTACACCCTCACCACCATCTCCACCACCGCCTACACCCTCACGATCTATACAATAACCACATCACACCACTGCTAAAATATCTACCACTGCCTACACGACCACCACCAGCACCTACACCCTCACCACCATCTCCACCACCGCCTACACCCTCACGATCTATACAATAACCACATCACACCACTGCTAAAATATCTACCACTGCCTACACGACCACCACCAGCACCTATGCCATAACCACCACCACCAAGCAATCTCTGAAATTATTAACGACATCATTTCCTTTAGTGTCTTGCTAGAAGTCAGAAAAATACTACCCCAAATTCCCTAGAAAACAAACTTTCATTTGGTAAAGCCTATAGGAAATGTGACTGTTCAACTGCATCATGGGTATTTCATTTAGGACATAGTAAATATGGCTAAATAATAATATATCTGACTAAAATATCTGGCATGATTTCTCAGATGCACCCTTGGGCGTTTGTCACTGCAGCTAATCTGGAGAAACACTCAACCAAAGTTGGAAGTTTTCACGTCTTGAATATACTTTGAAATTTTATGCCTTAGAGAAAGCTCAGCTATATAATATCTAGCTATCAGTGCAATTTATATTTTATAGAGCTTTATGCCAGGACTAACAAGAAAAATACACTCGGTTGGTAATTATATATTCATTGCAAAACAATCCATCATTTCCATGTGAATAAAGACCTTAGGAACACAATGGATTCCATAGTCAGCGGACACTCTATGATTGCAGTATTGTTGAATAACTCACAGTCGCTGGAAATACCGTAGAGAGATGAAAAGGAATGTAAAAGACAAAATCACTGACATGCAAGTCCACACACCAGAGGCCCATTAAGCTGCTGGCTCATCTCCCAATATTCTACAAATCTTCAGCTACATCTGCCCCGAAACATCCTAAAGTTTCTTATGGTCTTTCCAGACAGCTCAAAAAGACAGTTCCATCTGTATTTTCTTAAACATGGGAGGAGGGAAGTCCCTAAGACATCCTTAGAGTCCTCCATCATTCCTAGGAGAGGTCAATATAATCAAAACAGAGTTCAAATCAAATATTCAAAGATATATTCCTCTCTCAAAGACGATATATTCAAAAGCAACCTCAGTGTTTACGAACACTTCAAACGATAACATACCAAACCCTGTACCTGATTATGCCCCCCGCCCTTCTCTGCTTCCAAACTAGAAAGCCAAAGGGTCTAGGACCCCATAGAGATTCTGGGCACGTTCAGCCTTAAAAGTGTCAAAAGGCCCTCACAGATGCAGCGATGCCTATTTTCCTCTGGAAACCAGAGGTCAAGTGTACAATGGGAGCTACTGGTTCATAGCTCCCTCCTTTTGTACCTCAACTTGCTATATCTCTTAAACAATCACCCTGGATAAATACTCGCTTAAAAAAAATACTCTATAAGACCGGAAGCATGGAGAAGATGAGAAAGACCTTTCTCCATGTGATCTTTTGTAGGCAGCAAAAGTTTAGCTCAAGATACTGCACCACTAGAATACCACACTGGGTTCATCTTACTGTTCTTTCTGTGGTGATCACCAAGCTTAGGGGCCACCAAGGGAACAAAAAGAAGGACACGACAACCTGTTTCAACAACAGGAAAAGGCACACGTGTAACAGATATGGTGAATGTGTCACAGAGCGCATTCCCCAGCTTCAGTGGACGTACCTTAAGGACAATCTTATTATCTGAAGTTGGTGTCCTCCCCACCCACAGTGCGAATTTGCAAGGGTCTCCTTCAACGTGCTCTGTGACACCCAGCTCTGAGGTCTGGAGAAAAAAAGACAATTACATGATTAGGTGGGATATAGAACAGAGAGCGAGGAAGTCATCTTTGGTGACTCGTGGTCAAGCTCCATTGTAACGACAGTTTGTTTACGCTGATACACAGCCCTTGGGTCTCATTTCAGTTCAAATGAGGACATTTTGTTCTTAGGCTACCCAAGATTGGCTTCATCTCTTTCGCTTCCTCTGAGTACTTCTACCTGGAAATCCTGATGCAGGTCAACAGGCCAAGTCACAAAAACCAAAATAGCTGAAAACTCTTATTATCTGGAAAATCAAGAGTTGACTATTTTCAGCCTTGTAAACACTAAGATGAGTCTGTCCTAGTTGTGACCAAGCTGCCGCCATGAATTTTCATTATCAAGCAACTTCACAGAAGACAAATGGTACTTCAAAGCTCAGTTATTTTCCAATGTGCTTATCAACAGCATTAATGTACAGTAGTTCACCAATCATTTTAAGGGCAAAGAGACAAACTTTCTGTCTGTAGTTACATGCATTTGCAGGAGTGGAGATACAGGTCAACATCTTCATCCCCCCTTCAATAATCAAGTTCATCCCAATGCATTCTCTCCCTTCCAGCAAGGGAAATGATTCATAATCTGGCCTCTGAGAGAACCTTAACTTTTAAAAGATAAATGAAGTGAAGATGTATCAGCTTCTAAAACAGACCAGAGTGGTCTCTAAGGACTGATTAAAGCCAGCTAGTGAAATGGCTAGCCAGGAATGCTGCATTTTTTCTCTGCAGTTACAATATGATCTAAAATGATGTCAGGCAGGCTGTGGGCCAAAAGACAATCTCAAGCAGGACACAAGCCAAGGAAAATGGTATGAAAGCCATTAGCTTGGATGTGTAAACTCCAGGTGATTATTAAGATGATTTCTACGCCTGGTCGTATTCTATTGTTCCAGGACTTTGATTAACATGAGGATATCACAAAAATGTGTAAGCTGTCCAAATTCCAAGCTTCTACCAACATGTATAAGTGATCTGCCACATCTGGTGAAGAAACCGAATTCTCCTGCACTTTCTGTTCTCCAACAGTGATTTTTCCTCCCCCTGCCTGACCCTGCCCAGAAATTCTGTGTTGAGAGCCCTCTGAGGTATTGCCCGTGAAGGGGAGGCAGAGCTCAGGGGACCTGGAAGTTGACACCCGCTCGAGACTTTTCTGAGCATTGACTCGTGGTTTATAGAGACTTGGGTGGGGCTGCTAACCTGTGGAAAAAAGAACCAGGTTATATCTCTCTTGCCAGGAAGTACATGACAAGTTAAAGGTAAATGCATCGCTGTATCTGTCAAGCATGGCAGAGAGGCTGTCTCTGGGTGGAAGTCGGGGGATGGAGGGCATGTGGATCTTTAAAGTGATTTTGCTTATACAATTTTCTCTAATAATCATATTTTGCTGCTGTAAAGAACCGCTAAGATCATCTATTTTTCTTAAATTTATTTTTAATGAAAAAAGTCAAGCTTCCTCATTAAGAGCCAACATTAAGACACCTGTAAGGCTGCTTAAAGGCTGCTTAAGTAAATTCCAATGCTGGTGAATGAAACATTAATTATAATGATGTGAGAACTTACTTAACCACAATCTGATATGCTTGATTTATCTATAAAGCTAGTTAAGACACCCAGGAGATAAATAATTTAATTTCACTTATAAAGTGTTCTCTTATCCCATAGTTAGATCTTACATAATTTAGAAAAAACCAAGTTTCCTAAACTTAGGGATGTTGACACTCACAAGCGCCCTCTAGTGGATTCAGGAATGTTAGAATTTGACTGAAGATGAAAATGGGACAATTTCAGATGATAGTTCAGAACAGTTTGGGAGGTTAAAACCGAAGGCAACCAACGCTAATTTTTCTCTACCCATAAAAAAACTGCAATTGTGTCACCTTTAAACTTACAATTCTGAAGGCCTGTACTTACAAACAATTTGCTTTTATAAAGGTACTTGCTTCTGCCACTGGAATCTTTTACTTCTTTACTAAACACCAAGGACATCTCAAACAGGAAGAGGTGCCGCTCACGGCCCTTTCGGATTAAGGTTTTGGGGTCCCACACTTGGAAGGATTCCTGCAGGATCAGCTCTCCCTGAGACTCAATGTTCTCATCGAACCCTAGGACGTGAAGAAAAGGCACAGTCAATTGAAAGGAAATTAACAACGATGCAGGACTGCGTTACGGCTGCTTAAACATTTGTAAGAGGCCCATCGATTAAATCCCAGATGAGAGTTTCCCATCTGGGCCTTGGGCTCCAGTCTCCCTAGCACTGACAGAGGATAATTCTTCCTAGAAGACAGCCTTGCATGTATTCCGCACCCCGTTCAAAACAAACGCAGCCTTATTCTGCAAGTCCTCCTTCTTCACCATCTGAGACCGGCTTCAAGCACCCCGTCCCTCAGTGTCCCTCCCACACTGCTCGCAGCTTTCCTCCCAGCTGCCCCATCCAGGATGGCTCACCGACCCCGACCCCCGACCCCCACTCTTCGTCCTGAGCCTTGGCTTCCTCAGCCCAGAATGTCCTTCCTGGACTGCTCTCTGCAGTCCCAGCGTTTCTTCCAGACCCTTGTCTGGCCTTCCTCCTGGGAGACATCCCTGGTTCCCTGAGGAATTCTCTCTCCTTTAGACACAAAACTGTTGAAGTGAGTCAGTGGCGCTCTGGGCGCGGGCCGGCTTTCACCGCTGCTGTCTCTTCATGGCGTGGTGGATGCGGGGCAGGGGCAGCTAGTGATCTCCTGCCCTCTCTACCAGCAGAAGCCCCTCTGTCTCCGTGGCCGCTCAAGCCAGCCTGCATCTCCCAGCATCCTGTGGGCCGGGGCAGCCACAGCCACGCCCACCTATGCCCGGGGCCGCAAGTGTCTGCCCCGAGCGCTGGCCCCCTCCCCTGCGGCCTGCCAGATGGGAGTTTTGAACAGGGCCTTGACACACCCTGCACACCTGGCCACCCAGAACAACACCCGAGGAGTGGAGAGAGAGATCGGCCAGAGAGAGCCAGAGGCCCAGTGACCCCATGAGGGCTGCCCGCCTGCTCAGGATTTTACATCAGAGGAAGAAAGGTGTTCTGGCTTGGCCCCTGATTCTGAGGGGACGGGGTATCTCTGCAACAATCGGGAGTGCCTCTGCCGTCACCAGTAAAACGGTTCAATGCAGCCGACGGTGACGACACAGGCCAGCACAAGTTTTGGGGCAGGAGTACTGCTTAAAATAACTCTCGAGTAACCTGACAATAAGAGTTAAGCTATTACAAAGAAAGAGCTTTCTTAGACAGAAGCAGTCAGGGAAATTATGCTCATGATGATAATGTTTAATTAAGCATATTTATCCGATTCTCTCTTTACCACGCTGCACATCTGGCTCGGCTGCATGGGCAGGGAGGTGGTACCTGCTTCTGCAAGGCTCCAGCAAGTGATGCAGTGGATGGAGAGATGGGGAGGACATGAGCCCCGGGGGGACCATGCAATCCTGGGGGGGTGGGACTACCTATCCTTCCACCTGTCCATCTACCACGGAGACCGGGTGCTCCTGGGGTGCAGAGCGGAGTGGCTGCAGACAGGCTTGTAATGACGGGGGAGCATGTCGTGAGCTCCTCGAGGGAAGCAACGAGACCAATTTTTGGAAAGAGAAGGCCCCGTGCCTCCACCGGTGACTCCTAACTGAGCATGGAGGGGCAAGGACATGGGGATGGGGGCGGAGCAGCGTTGGCGGGGCGGGGGGCCTACCTTCCAGCATGCTGAGGTGCATGGCATCGTTGGCCCGCTTAGGCACGCTGAGCATCACCTCCAGCCCATCCTTGATCTCCCCCTTCCCCTCCTCGCAGCACGTGAGCAGCTCCTGTGGGAGACCAAGACCGTGAGATGTTCCACTAAGGAGGTCTTCACAGAAATCACAGAGTTTGTGAAAATCCGTGACGTTTGTGGTAAGAACAGATGTGGTCAACTGGGCAGAGATTCTCATAAGGGAATGCAGGATAAATCTGAATTGCCTCTTTAGCCAGTGGATGGAAGGGTTTGTCCTGCTCAAGTCAGGATGTTTCTTAGGCTTCAGAGGAAACCAAATGCAGTCATAGTTGAAGGTGAGTTTAGTGTACATGTTAACTACTGAGCCTCAAAAATGACAAACAATTTAATCAGGGTAGCAAAGCACAGTCACCTAGAGGTTACACTCGAAGGTGAAGTCAGAGTCCAGTGAGTCCTGCTCTGCTGGCCACAGGATCCAGCACGATCCTGAGCTCTATCTGCCTGCAATGCAGGAGACCCAGGTTCAATCCCTGGGTGGGGAAGATCCCCTGGCGAAGGGAACAGCACTCTATTCCACCCTTACTCTTGCCTGGAGAATTCCATGGACAGAGGTCTCCGGCGGGCTCAGCCTAGGGGACTGCAAAGAGTTGGACACAACTGAGCCACTAACACATACACAATGTCCCCCTACTTTGGAGCTGCCCCGTCTCCAGCAGGAACTGCATGGCTGTCCAGGTTTCTATAGGGAAACACTTCTTCTCTGTGCTGGGATGTTCAGAAAGCGCTAATGACTGCAGGATGCCTCCCCAGGGAAACAACATTTCACATCTATGTAGGAGAATACTTGTCTTAGAGGAGTGACAGCAAGGACCACTGAGTCACATTCTAGAGGGGCCAAGGTGTTTTCTCCCCATGTATTAATGACTGTTAGCAGTCAGCATCCAGAGGGGCCAAGGTATTTTCTCCCCGTGTGTTAATGACTGTTAGCAGTCAGCAGCAACAGCCTTCTGTGTCCTGTGTTCAGCAGGAGGGTGTGGCACTGCCGCTGGCTTTAACCACACCCTGGAGGGTCCAGGGCAGTGGTCCCCATCCTTTTTGGCACCAGGTTTTGTGGAAGACACTTTTCCCATGGGCGAGAGTTGGGGGGCAGGGGGCAGGCGGGGTGAGAAGAATGGTTTCGGGATGATTCAAGCACACTGCAATTATTGTGCACTTTATTCCTATGATCATTACATCAGCTCCACCTCAGATCATCAGCCATTAGATCCTGGAGGTTGGGGACCTCTGGTTTAGGGCAAAGCAGCTGCCCAACAGACCCCTGTTCTCATGGCCAGATGATGGGCACCGCTTATTCTGAGCCGCTTGGCATTAAGGGCTTTAAAACTGCCACGTGCTGAGGCTGAAAACCCCCTCATTGGGGAGCTCAGCATAGCTCATGATTGCTCAATGGAAGAACCCCTGGGCAGAATCAAGTCAGGTTTATAAATTAAAGCAGCAGCTTAATAGTGAATGACTAGATGTGAGGTCACTGAGGCTGAGATCTTTACTAGAACCACATGTGAAAAACAAAAGCCATCAATCTTGAGGACACTAAGAGGTAAACTGCCTTTGCAGAATTAGAAATCAGAGGGCAAATGTGAATATAAACAACTTAGCTTCCTGACTTCTCTTGCACATTTATAGCAACCACATATTTCTGCTGTGGTGGTCATAAAATCCCCTAATGGGAATCTGACATTCTGAAAGCGCAGGAGAGCTTTCTGATAGGAGAATGCCATAATGGGGTCCTGTCACAAAAGAATGTAGCCCCTTTGACTGCCTGTAGATTTGCTTTTTTTAAATTAACAACAAAAAGTCAATAAGGGTTTTGGACATTCAAACTTCATCTTCTGTATCTCTTTTATATCCAGAAAAATTACAAGATCCCCTATTGTGTTAGGGCTGAACTGGGGACATAATCGGGTTCATGAAACAGTCTTACTGGGATAAATGGGTGTTGGGTACGTTCTGATGCTCAGTAATGTTCACCAGCTAAGGAAACAGTGGGGTAGAACATCATGAGGTGAAAGTTGTAAATTAGTTTTCTTGTAGCCAAGAAAATGTCAATTATATACAATAAATCCTATAATAACTCTTACCACAAATTCTAAGCTTTGTTTGTTTACCATTGTATTGTCAAAACTAATTATTATTTGACTTTTACAAGTGCAATTTTAATTATGATTATTCACAACCAAAAAACAGCAAGGTCAGTTTGACAGAAATCATAGCAATGGCACTAAATTATCCAGAATTGGCACTAAATCATTCTCTTTCCTTTCTCAATCTTATGTTAGGGACTAGGATCAGTCAGCAAAGTTCAGGTGCACAGTTAGGAAATATACTCTTATTTACCTGATACACTGAGAAATCAGTCAGGGCAAAAAATGGCAATGAATTAAAAAATAAAATTAATTTGCTAGATGTTGTTTCAAAAACTTAGAGTACTTTAGATAAATAAAACAATGTCAAAGTGGCAACACACCATGTGTAACATTTTGTAGGTTGAAGATGCTTCATACATACTTTTAAAAGGAGCTGATATTTCGTTATTCGCTGAACTGGTTTAATAAGGTAGGAGGAGATGGAATTGGCTAATCCGTGCCGCTGCTGTATTTCCTGTATTCAAAAAAGAATACACACACCACTGGGAGGTCAGACAGGAGAACTAAAAATCTACATTATTTACCCGCATGATGAAATCACACAAACTACTTTTTCTATAAATATACAGAAATCTCTATTGCTTCTTTTAATAAACTCAACATAAAAATAGCAAGTCTCAATCATCACTTTGAGCCCTGAAGACACAGGGTCTCCCCTGCACTACAGGCCTTCATGTGCAGAGGTCAAGCAGGGAGGCCGACCACTCCCCGGCCTGCTCTCTGGGCCATCACTGTGCCCGCCCCCGTGGCTGTCACTGTGCCTGCCCGCCATGGCCATCACTGTGCCTGCCCGCCATGGCCATCACTGTGCCCCGCCCCCGTGTGGCCATTACTGTGCCCCAAGACCTGGGCCATCACTGTGCCCGCCCCCGTGGGCCATCACTGTGCCTGCCCGACATGGCCGGCACTGTGCCCGCCCCCGTGCGCCGTCGCTGTGCCCTGCCCCCGTGGCTGTCACTGTGCCCCACCCCCCGGGCTATCACTGTGCCCGCCCCTGTGTGGCCATTGCTGTGCCTGCCCCCCTGGGCCATCTCTGTGCCCGCCCCCCTGGGCCCTCACTGTGCCCACCCCCGTGCGCCATCGCTGTGCCCTGCCCCCGTGGCTGTCACTGTGCCCGCCCCCGTGCGCCATCACTGTGCCCGCCCCCCCAGGCCGTCACTGTGCCCCGCCCCCGTGTGGCCATTACTATGCCCCAACCCCCGGGGCCCTCACTGTGCCCGCCCCCCTGGGCCCTCACTGTGCCCGCCCCCGTGTGGCCATCACTGTCCCCGCCCGTGTGGCCATCGCTGTGCCCGCCCCCCTGGGCCATCTACGAGCCCGCTCCCCTAGGCCCTCACTGTGCCCCGCCCCCGTGTGGCCATCACTGTGCCCCGCCCCCATGTGGCCATCACTGTGCCCGCCCCCTGGGGCCGTCGATGTGTCCACCCCCCTGGCCCTCACTGTGCCCCGTCCCCCATGGCTGTCACTGTGCCCGCCCTACAGTCAGACTCTCTGGCTATAGCTCCTGAAGCTCCAGCCACATGTGCACCCTCGTCACAGACCACATCCCAGCCCTCTCTACTGGAGGCTTCCTTTGCCCTCACCATAAGGAACTCTCTCCTGTCTGCTCTCCTTTTCACAACAAACTACTGTATTTCCAATCTCTTAGCTCTTGGCTTCCTATTTAGGCCACAGGGTTTTTAAACGACTTTGATTCTGAACATTATGTGTGCCACAAGCTCTCATTGCTTCTTAAGCCTTAAATAATTCTAACTGCACAGGGCCATGGTGGTGGGCTCCACATAATGGCGAAGACCCAGGGTTGTGTGAAATACTGGAAGGAAAGGGCCACCCTGGGCTGAGAGTGGGTTTCCTATTCACCCACCAAGGGCCGTGTAACTACTGGTCATGAGAATGACAACTGAGAGAGGGCCATCTACAGCCAGGGCTCTACGTCAAAGACAGAGGCTAAAGTTTACTCTAATTTCCCAGACTTTCAGAGAACAGCAGATGATCACAGGTGGCCATGTACAAACACGAGCATGGGAACAAGTCTAATAACCTTGTGGACTCACACACCAAATTACATCTAACGTTCGAAAGTACCTTATCTTTAATCAAAACAAAAGGTGTTTGGCACATCTGACTATGTTCTGGAAACCCCCCCAATCACTTTATGTATCATACGACTCCATCTTTTTTGTTCTAAACAACCTCTCTGTAAAATCTTTCCAAAAAAATAAACTATGTTTACACCCACGACAATATAATTAATGAACCTCCCAATGGTCTGAGTTGTTACAGTGCCATTTGTAAAATTTTACTGGTAGGCTGCTTTTGGAAATTAAGTACATCATGAAATTGAAATGGGAAAAATAAGTGATTAAAAATATCTAAAATTATTTCTGTTTTATAGAGGAGAAAAGATGATTAGCTTCATATGTACTCATATGTACAATATTACAAATAAAAAACTAGTGAGTATATATAAATGGTAAGTAAAGACATATATACACATGTGCATGTTACAGTCTGAAATTTTTACAGTACACAGAGCTTGCAATACTATAGAAAAATATTTTAAAACCATAAGTATAAGAATACTCCACTTTTGATAGATAAAAATGATATCAAACTAATTAGGTGAAAGTTATGAGTCAACCTACATTTAATGTACACCAAAAGCAACTTAGAAAATACCACAGCTTTTTTTTTAGTAATCTATTACTTACATCAAAGTAGGATCCTGCATGCTCTAATATCAGCTGAGTAGAATCAGGCTTATTTTTGCAATATGTGACATACATCTGAAACTTGTCTGCCTATAAACAAAAAGAAAATTAGAGTAGTATCCCTTTCAAATGGCAATAAGTCAAATTATGACAAACTTTTTATGTAAAAAGAAGCTGGATATGTAAATGAAATTCAAGCCTCCAATTTAAGAAAATTTCTAAAGAAAGACATTAAAATAAGAAACATGTCCTGTGATAGGACACACGTCCAGAAACCTCCCCTGGCCCAGCGAGTCAGGACGGAGCCCCAGCCTCTCTTCTTACAACAGAGGGTGCAGACCTGAGCATCACACTTAGCAGGGCCTGTCACCAGGACTCATAGTTACATAGGAATCCCCAAGGCCATGCAGAGGCCTGGCATATTCACTCAACGTTCTATACCAAGCCAGCACTACTGCCAATGAAAGTCAGTTCCACAGTAATAACTAGCTGGAGAACATAACTCTTTGGGGGTAAAGTCTGCTTTTCTGTCTGCAGACACCAGGAGAAAAGGATGCCATTTGAGAAGTGGACAGCGTTCCTTCTAACGTCCGCCAAAGCCACCAAACAGTAGTGATACAACAAGCTGCTGAGGTTTCATTACCCAGGTTACAAAGCAGTGTCCCACGTCCTCCGGCAACTGCTCATATTTTTCCAGCTCTTTTAGGAATATGCTGCAGAGAGTAAAAACGGTATAATATTATTAAGGTGTCCTAAAGCATTTTACGAGTGAGATGACATGCCAGGAACGAGACCAAGCATACCATGAATTTAGGCAAAGTCTGAATTGCATCATTTTAATCAAAAGCAGTGAAAACTGTATCATTTAGGTTTTAGTTTAACAAAATGTGCAGCAAGAGCTATGAACTGGGGTAAGTTACTTTGACTTTCATACAATTAATTAGTTCAGCCTTCAGATACTTTCTGGGCTTCCCTTGTAGCTCAACTGGTAAAGAATCTGCTCATGATATGGGAGGCCTGGGTTCAATCCCTGGGTTGGGAAGATCCCCTGGAGAAGGGAAAAGCTATCCACTCCCAGTATTCTAGCCCGGAGAATTGCATGCACTCTATAGTCCATAGAGTCAGACACAACTGAGGGACGTTCCCTTTCACTTTCAGATACTTTCCAGTAGAATCGTTACCCCAGCTGTTCAGAAGATGCGTGCTAAGTCACTTCTGTTGTGTCTGACTCTTTGCAACCCCCAAGACTGTAGCAGCCCAGGCTCCTCTGTCCATGGGATTCTCCGGGCAAGAATACTGGAGTGGGTTGCCATGTCCTTCTCCAGGGGATCTTCCTGATCCAGGGATCGAATCTGCTGTCTCTTATGGCAGGAGGGTTCTTTACCACTCCTGCCACCTGGGAAGCCTGATACGTTTAGTAGCAAAGGATATAGTTTCGGGGATACTCAGTTCAGAGAACCAGTCAGGTCTTCGTGTCTTTGCTGGTGGTGGGGTGGGGGGCAGAGAAGCGAGGAACACCCTGCCGGCTCTGGCCCAGCACCATCTTTCTCGGGTGATTTGGGGTGCACAGACTCCACCTAAAGATGCTGCTGCTGCCTTTTTTTTTTCTCTCCTTTTTCGACTTGAAAAATAAAATCATGCTCCTCCTCTGGCCAGTGGCAAGTGCACTTTACTTTGGTCACACTACGCATCTGTTCTGTCCTCAGTTCCTTCCTCCTTCTTATTAGGAAAGACCAAAAACATCAGCCAGCAGCCCGTGGAGGCCAGTCCTTTCTTTGAACCCTAAGAAGTAACTGACGGGGCAGCTGACGATACGGCTCGAGAGCAGCCAGTGTGCCTACAAAATGGCTTCGGCTTTCCAAATCTCGTTTCTATAAAGAGTGAATTCAAATAGAAAGTCGAGTCTCTGTTAAAAACAGTCTCAAGAATGTCTGTCCTTGAAGCAAGACTGGCAGGCTTCCTTCAAATTCCAACAGGATCCCTGGAATCTATGTGTATTCGACTGGAAACTTGCATTTGTCATGGTACTTCAGCATAGTACCTAGACTTCTAGAGTTGCTAACAGGGTCCCTACAGATGAAGCCACTCACTTATTGTGAAACTCGTAGATCTCCTGCATGTTCCCGAAGATGATGAGCTCTTTGTTTACAATGCCCGGGGGGATCTCCTCCACGCCGCTGGTCATTTCCCACAGGTAGGTCTGGCCGGGAGGGAAACAGAGAGGGTTGGACAAAAGCCCTGAGCACATCTCCAAGAAACGGCTACTTCTGCTCTCCGTCAATACACACCCAGAGTTAATGTCTAGCTAAAAATGTATCTTAAGAATGAAGCCTCTTACAAAACAACATGAGAAACTATTACTAAGACAAATCTCAGTTGTTATTAATATTTGAGCATACAGTCTATTCTTTTAGACTCTAAATATACTCCCAGCTTCAAATATGGGGATTAAGCTGCTCCTCAAGGTATGAGGAACATTCGTTAAACTACGGAGCATCAGCGGCTAGTTGTAATCGGTAGGCGTGTCTCTCTGAAGCTGCTGTAAAATTCTACCGAGAGAATGTCAGCCAGGCCGTCATGTGATAAATGAAACGAGAGGATTAGCACTGTTATCATCTCTGTAATGAGCGAAAACATGCCTGGAACTTCACAGAAGTGCAGAAACACGCAGAGAGGGCCGCCTGTGCACACTTTCAATCTCAAAAACAACAACGAAACGGGCGACCAGTTTAAGAATTCAGTAGGTAAGAATAAACAGCCCTGGCCATCTCCCGTGGACCGAGGAGCCTGGCGGGCTACAGTCCATTGGGTTGCAAAGAGCTGGACATGACTGAAGTGACTGAGCACATACAAGAATAAACAGCAAGACTGTATATACCCCATCTAAACAAACAAGCAAAAAAACTTACTTACATCCATACACTCCCGGAGGTCTCTTACGTAAGCCTTTTCAGTTTGAATTAGCTCAGCCATTATGAACCTTAAAGCAGAGGAAGAGAAGTGACCAGTTTAATTCACAGTCAGGACACAGGCTCATTTTAACTATTCACTTTTAGGGTTTATGAAATAATAAGGTGATTTTAAAAGCTTTAGCCAGTGATGTGTTCTGGAAGATTAAAACAAGAATGAGTCGAAGACTAACAGTGCCCAGTCACCAGGTCAAAGAAAAAAAAACATTTCGGAAAAAATTTTGCTACGGTACCCAGTGATCAGGGTTTCTCAACTTGGCAGCGTTGATGTTTGGGGCTGGACGATGCTTTGCTGAGGGCTGGCCTGGGCACTACAGGACGCTGAACGGCACTCCTGGTCTCTGCCCCCAAGATGCCAGTAGCGCTTCCCCCGCCCCACTAGTCGACAACCCAAATGCCTCCACATACTGCCCAATGTCCCTCTGGGGGGAACAAAGCTAGCCCCGACTGACAACCACTGGTTTAGAGCCATCTTTGGTCTCTATTAATACTCAGTAGAGTTTACTAATTGGCAACTTTGAAACTTCAGCACTTGTATTATTAATTTCTCCTCCCCAGTATTATCACTCATGACCCACTGATGACAAATGATAGAAGAGCAAGTTGTCAACCCCATGAGACAGGGGCACAGGATAAAAACAAGACACTGTTTCCAAATCAGCTGATGTGGGCGCAGTGCACCCAGTGGGCACTGCTGCTGTGAACACGAAGCACATTCAGAGCAACGAGAAGGATTCACGCCGTTTGGTTTCAGAGCACACACAGAAACAAGCGTGCTTGTCCAAGTGACATTTCCTTCACTTCCTCACTGAATCCTGGTGGGCTCTTCGAGGCTAGCTTACTCTTTCCTGCGGGCAGATTTCCGCTTTTCCTCATTAAGTTCATGGGCGGCGTCTCGGAGTTTCACCTCTGAGCCGGGGATACTGGCCGGAACAATATCCAGCTGAAGACTTTTGCTCTGTGGAATAAGGGAGGCAGTGCACCTCTGTTAATTAAATCAACAAGCAGGACACAAAGACGCAGACGGTAATTTATCCCGCTGGCACAAAGCAATTTACCGATTTGTTGGAATCTGAAGAAATCCCTAGGGCTTTCTCCAAAGAGGTCCTGTATTTCTCCATCCGCAGAGAGAAGTCTCTGTACCTCTTATCCACGGCAGTGACACATTTTTTTATTTCTGCCGCATGGGCATGCCCCTTTTCACAAAAGCCGTCGGCCAGCTGTATCAATAGCTTCACTCTCTCTTTGGTTTGCTGCGAAAGAACAACAGGAAAAGTATTGTGAAGCAAATGCGTCCAATTGCTGGCAGCCAGAAACACAGTGGCAACTGGCCTGCGACTCTCTGAGCTCTGGACAGGAAAACGACCGCTGGGGAGAGACACTCAGACTGAACCCCCGCATCCACACCAATTCACCTCCCCGTCCCCAGACTGGCTCCCTTGGTTTGCCTCTTTCCCCAACGAACGGCATTTTCACGACCTCGAAGGAAAAGTCTGGGCTCTGGACGGTGTCTTCACCTGGCAGACGCCCAGACCCTGCAGACTGAGCAAGCAGAGACTGGCTCGGGGTGGTGTCTGTGGTTCACGACCCTCCTCCTGTGAAGGCTGCAGGTACAGGGGACAGATACCCTCTGCCTCATGCTTCTCTATTCTGCGTCCCCAGTTAGACTGAAGGCCTGTTCAGGGCAGCAGCCATCGGAGATTTTCCTGAGGCCGTGGGGCCAAGGCATCTCCCCCACCCCACAGGCACCTAACCAACCCCCTGAAGAAGCGCCATGTCACACACTCATTTCTTCTTTAATTCTCAGGAGATAACGCAGGAGGAGTCACCACCAGGGAAGCTGTCTTCACAGAGGTATTTTAAACTTGCTCCCTGTGTGAAAACTCTCTCTCCGAAATAAATGTATTTCATTTTATATACACATTTGGAGAAGGAAGTGGCAACCCACTCCAGTGTTCTTGCCTGGAGAACTCCATGGACAGAATTCCATGGTTGGCTACAGTCCATAGGGTCACAAAGAGGTGGACACGACTGAGCGACTTTCACTTTTTCACTTTTCGTGTGCACACAGGAAAGATCTTTAAGTGAAGAATAACTCTTGCTTTTTAAAGTTAAGGATAACCATAAAAGAAGCGTTCTCCCTCCGTCCCTCCTTCTCTCTCTCTATATATATATAACATGGACTTCGCTGGTGGGTTAATGGTAAAGAACCTGCCTACTAATGCAGGAGACACAAGAGATGTAGGTTCGATCCCTGGATCAGGAAGAGCCCCTGGAGAAGGAAACGGCAACCCACTCCAGTATTCTTGTCTGGGAAATCCCATGGACAGAGGAGCCTGGCGGGCTACAGTCCATGGGGTTGCAAAGAGGCAGATATGACCAAGCATGCACACACATACGTATATTTAAATACATATGCAGAAACATATATATAGACATGGCAGTAACTCAAATCTGATTTTTCAACAGATTTTTTTTGTCACATCCATTGCATTTACTATTTCACTTATTATTATCACTAGATTTATATCCTTTGTTGTTACCACTTCATTCATTATCACTGCTTCGGCTTCCTTCAACATTCCCACTGACATGTTAAATGATTCCAGTTACTCTTCTGCTATGGAACCTGCTTTTCTCAGTTAAGTCATAAAGACTTTCTGGTGAAAGCCTAACATTCAGGAAGTTGACTTTAAAAAATTCCCCAAAGGAAGAAGGTCAGGGTTCAAAACCTGGATAAACTATCTCAGTTTGTACAATAAAAGTTTTGAGCAGAATTCACTAGGCAGCTTGCAGAGCCAGTTGTCAACAGCCTTAGACTCTACATGAGCGCCCTGGGCCTCCCGTGGGCTCTCCCACAGGGTCCAACTTGCCCAGCGCCCCTCCAGGCTTGCTGGCCTTCAGTTCTGTGCACCACGGCCCCTTTGGCCTGGAAAGCTGGTTCCCTGGACAGCTCTGTGGTTCCTTCATGTCTTTGCTCAAATAAAGGCCATTCTTAACTGGCCTCCCTGACTCTCTTAAAATTGCAGCTCACCTCCCTGCCCCAGGCACCTTCTCCCCATCTGCTCTGCTCCACCCTGTAGCATCAGTCTCCAAGGAGGTATAATTTACTTGTTAAGATCACTTTCTCTCTCCTGGTTAGAATGTACCCAGGGACATTTGCTTGTTTTGCTCATTAATATCTGACACGCCTTCTCTGTGTCTGGTACATGGTGGACATTTATCAAATATTTATTGAGATAATAAATTACCATTAGGGCCTTTACGCAAGTGTATATACACCTGTAACTTTAATTGGTGCAGTAATTACTTTTAACTGGCAAGAATTATGCAATATACAAGAAAAAAAAAAAAACAAACACCCACTTGAAAAGTGAACTCAAGGGACATTACTGTCTCTGTGAAAAAAAAAAAAATCACTATTGTGAATTATATAAAACTTGTTTATTGGAGAAATTGAGCAAAACTGACAACATTCTAAAAGTTTCTGGGCCCTTCATCTTGTGTGGAAATGAACTCATGTAGAGTGAGCTCAAAGGAAAATACCTGTCAAACAAACCTTCTGACTTGTTATCAGCATGATACCTTTCTGGTTAAGACAAGCCTAATTATATACCAAGGAGGTAAGAAGTCAAAGCTTCAGACCTAGAAGCATAAATTCCAAAAGGGATTTAAATTAGAAACATTAGTAAATTTTAATATCAGAGAGAATTAACATGACTGATGCAGGATTTTTTAAAAAATCAAATTGCCTAGAGGAGGTTTTCCAACCTTCTGAAAATCATAGAAAGGTGCTTTACCACCAGGTAAGCATTCCTTACATTCCCCTGATGTCAGAATGACATCAGTGGAGGGCACTGCAAACAGCTTATCCTTCAACAATTCAGGGGCTTGGGCACTGCCTCCTGGCTCGCTTTTCACACCACTGCCCCAAAGTGGCCCACACCCTAGGCTTCACTGGGATCACGCACTACTGTAGTACTTACCTGTCGAAAGAAATCTGAGTATAAGTGGACCCACACGGTTCAAACCCTTGTTGTCTAAAGGCCAATCGTGTATCTTTAAGGGGTTAAGAAAGTGGTTTCATGTTTTAAGTGGTGGGGACATAGAAGTAAAGATAAAAAGAGACAATTTGCCTACACTAAAACAGAAAACAAAAACCACCAAGAAACCAAAGGAAGATTTTCACATATGTCGAAAATACATCACAAAACAGACTAGTTGTCTATATGTGACGCCAATAGGCTGATTCTGATTCTATGAAACTCAACGCAGACCACAAGATTTCCCAGAGGCAAAGCCTGGTAGATCTATAAATCTTCCATGTATAAACTTCATTTAAACAAAAAATGCTAATCAGAGAGTCAAAGGCTTCTTGATGAAATCAACCACAGCCTATCAAAGATGGCAACCCTTGTCCCTATGGCTGTCTTTTGTTCTTATTGTTTAACATGCGTGTATATACATTTACTTATTCATCAAGTTACTGCTGGTTTGTCCGATCAGAACATGCAATCCATGAGCTCAGCACAGGGAGTAGCTCATGGTACACAGTAGGGGCTCAATAAATAATTGTTGAAAGAATGAATGGTGTGATCAAAACTAAGTAGAATGAATCTGCAAATCCATGAACCTTTTATAATATTGTATTTTTATTTTAATTTGTACTTTTTAAATGCATTCATGTATTGTATTTGAACTGTACTTGAATTTGTATACGTTCAAAGTGTATTTGAATTCACAGAATTCAAAATTCAAAGGACACAGAAGGACACAAAGTGAAAAGTCTTCTCTACATAGGCCTGTTGCCTCTATCAGCTTTGTGCGCATGATCAGATCAGATCAGTCGCTCAGTCGTGTCCGACTTTTTGCGACCCCATGAAGCGCAGCACGCCAGGCCTCCCTGTCCATCACCAACTCCCGGAGTTCACTGAGACTCACGTCCATCGAGTCAGTGATGCCATCCAGCCATCTCATCCTCTGTCGTCCCCTTCTCCTCCTGCCCCCAATCCCTCCCAGCTTTATTACATACAAACAAGTATTTGTATGTATACATGTCATTTTCTCCCTTTCATTTTTTGCATGAATGCGTATGATAAGCACTGCTGGGCACCTGGTGCCTCTAACAACTCCTGCTTCTGCTTTACCAGCAGGACACAGCAGCCTCCTTGCTTCTGTAAAGAGATTTTTATGAAAGCAGATTTTTGTTTTTAAAGTGTACAAATGTTATAATTCGAACAACTTCATCTTTAGGCATAATCAAGGGACTAGAGAAAAATAAAGGCAGACTGAACGCTTAAGCCCACAAACTCAAAAGAGCCTCATTCGTGGTGTCCTCAGGTGACCAGAAGCCCGGAAATGATGCAGATTCAATGGTCTTGGACACTGTCTGGTCAAAGAAGGTGTCTGGCACAGGAGACTGGCAATCAGGGAGCCGTGTGGGGAGAAGGTGACAAGATTGTGAAGGTCAACCTAAGGCAGCGGGTCTCAAACTTCAGCATGCATAAAAACCACCTGGGGAGATGGTTAGAGATGCTGTGTGTCAGGGCCCGCTCCCAGCGAGTCCAGGTCAGTATGTGCGGTGCCTGGTGAGGATTGAAATCTGCTTCTAAGGAAACACCCAGAGCCTGGATGCAGGTGGTGCGTGCAAAGCATTCTGAGAAACTGCTGCCTTGAGTTGCCAAGGAATCAAGGTGAGCCTTAATCAGACGGTGAGGCGAGGCTTTATTTCCATTAACCCTGAAAACGTGAGATTACTAATTATGTAACTACTGGATTGGAAGATGTCATGTCAGAGCAAGAAGAAGGTTTCTCTATATAACAAGAGAAAAATGACTTCTTAGGAGATAGTAAGACGGAGGGGGACAGGTGAGCAAGGGCCTTACTTCAACATGAAAAACTAAATGACTTCTCCCAGCACCACAGCGAGAGTTGTCTGATGAAAAAGAAAAGTAGCCAGAAACCAAAGAAAAAAATGCTAAAAAAAATAAAAAGTGCGAGTTGCTCTTTTCAAAATCCATGAGTTCCTCTTAGCAAAAAGAATTCCGTATACCCAATAGATGAAACAGCTCTGTGTATTTGGAAAATAAAAAGGTCAAATTTCACCTATGATTTTAGATGTTTATTTTTTTTTACAAAATGTGGGCCAAAAATATGCCTCTTACTGCTCATTCTTCCAAAAACCACAAGCCAAGTTTGAGGAAAAGGAAAATTTAGGAATAATGGGAAAGCCCCTTTGTACAGCCTCTACTGGTGGCACAAAGCTACCACGATGCTCAGTCCTAGATGGTGGCATTCGCACCCCTGTGTGCAGGGTGCGTCCCCCAAGTTGTGCAGAACGGCTGTCTGGCTGCACATGCGGCCAGCAGAGCACAGCATTCACGGGGATTTAAGTTGGGGCAAAGAAGCAAAACTTCAATCTACTTGAGTGGTATCTTAGGCATTTTCTTTGTATCTTTATAACCGAAGGATACTCAAGAAACAAATAAAAATCATCAAATGCACACAATAACTGTATTTATTATCCAATTACTAACAAAAAATAACAATTACACAGCCAAAGCCGTGCTGGAGCTAGAGGAAGCGAAGGCAAAGACGTGATGCTTACCTGCAGAGGCAGCAAAGGCCAGCTCCCCTCAACTGAGCAGGCGGGAGCCCCCTCGGAGCACCCGTGGCCCCTCTGGGTGTAAACCCCCACTGAACACCAAGGCTACCCGCCGAGCCCCACTGGACTGTGGGCTCCTCCAGAACAGAGACCGTGGGTTCCCACAACCCAGAATCCAGAGGCCGAACGAAAAAATGAATTTACAGCTTGTGGTGGGGGCGGGGCCCGGGGGAGCAATGCCCAGGGAAGATTAACGGGAAGTCAGAAATCGCTACAGAAAGTGTGAAAAAGTATAAGTCGACATGATACAAAGTAGCTGTTGTCATCCTAAATGATTTAAAAATTCCCCATTGATATGTTCTCAAAGCCAAGTTAAGGGCCACCTGAGAAAATCAATCTTCTTACCTTACAGGAAGACTACTCTTTAACCACAATTGCTACCCAGCTTGACCACTGATTTTCTACTCTTAAATCTGAACTTATTTCCAACTTTTTCTAAAACCTTAAAATCATCCAAAACAGAGGTGCTTCTGAAAACTGTACAAAGAATGCATATTCAAAACTCTGAAAAACAAAAATACCACCAGTTGAGAAGATAAGCCTAAAAACCTCAAAAATGTTTTGTGGTTTTTAAAAAAAGGAATTAGCCCTGCAAATATGTATTTGAATTGAGAAAATATTCATGCCGATGTGTGAATTCTTACATACTTGCTTAAAAATTCATAGTCATACGTGCTGTCTATGCCATAGAGTTGTATTTAATTCTGCAGGGAAGTGAAAATGCCTCCAGTTGTATAAGCCTATGAATAGCTACTGACATAAACTGTGCCAACCATCAAACCCAGACAGCCAGGCATGATGCTACTGTATCCGGGTGCGATGCTACTGTAACAGTTTTCACTGCTTAAGACAAGGAAAGGAAACACCCACAGGACCCGCCTAAGTCAAGCTGGGAACACCAGCATTCCGTAAACATAGCAAGTACTTGGAAAATACCTTGGGAAATAAAACAGAATGAAAATAAGAGAAGAATAACGAAAAGGACCAAGAAGCAAGAAAAAATAAAGGATGTTGTAGGGCTTTCCAGAAAATCAGAGGAACAAGAGGAAACAGATAAATGTAGGCACAGGTGGGGACAGCATGAAAAGGGCTCAGAATCATCCCTGAATTAAGGTCTAACAGCCCCTCTGGCTCAACCCGTTCCTCCATTTTATAAGGCACGTCTTCAACAACATTTTTAAGACCTTATTTATACAAAATAGGCTTCCCTGGTGGCTCAGATGGTAAAGAAGTCTCCTGTGTGGGTTCAATCCCTGGGTCGGGAAGATCCCCTGGAGAAGGAAATGGCAACCCACTCCAGTATTCTTGCCTGCAGACTCCCATGGACATAGGAGCCCGGTGGCTACGGTCCATGGATCACACAGAGTCAGACATGACTGAGCGTGCACACACATGTGGTTCGAGGTTATCTGGGCAACACCTGGCAGCCACTCAGGCCTGGGGCCGCCGCAGGCTCACCTTGGCGGTGATCTGGAAGTCCTCATGCTCCTTCAGCAGCTCCTGGGTGTGCTGGATGCTTGAGCCCGTGGACGTGTGGGTGGAGAGGTAGAACTCCCCGCTGTCGTGGATCCACTCCAGAGCCTAGACGTGGAAGGAGTGGGAGAGAGTTCAGGCCTTGGCGGCGGTGAAGCAAGGCCCGGCTTCCCAGCATCTCATTTAAACATCCGCAGGCCCGGGCTGGCCCGCCAGCTAGAAATGCTCCCTCAAAGAGAGACGAGAGTCTCAAGCGTGTAACTTCCTTCCAAAAGGAGAAGAAAAAGTTGACATTCTGGAAAAATGGGATCGTGTCACTTGGGCATCCACAAGGCCTAACAAGTTCAAGTGTTTCTTACGACCTTGGACCTAAAGGACCGTAAACGTGCAGTGAACATCATTCCTCAGGAGTACTGACACAGCGTGCATGAGGTCGGAGACCTGGAACTGCTGAACACTGACATTCACGTCAAGGGACTTGAGAACCTTCCTGGGGAGTTCTAACTAATAAAAAAAAAAAGAAAGAAAGAAAAGAAAGCAGGAGCAAAGGCCCAACTTTCAAACGTGCAGCTTGAGGCCTTTCTCCCTGTTCCCGCCTTCAGTGGGCCCTCAGGCAGCACCCACTTGGCTTTTGGGGGCTCCCACAGAGGAGCCTCCTCATTACGTGTAAGATGCTCTGGGCCAGGCTAAAGGAAGCCGAGGCTCAACCTCCTGGATGGAGGAGAGAGAGATGATCCCCCCTGGGGAGAGGGGGGCTGGCCAGGCTCAGGCTGCAAGAGAAGGATACAGTCTAACTCCTACTCACTCCTTCATGTTTTTAGATGGAAGCAGTTTTTCCCCTTCTTCCCCTTCTACGGGCCTACATCGCAAATGAAATCAAACTTGCTTAAACATACGCATCTAAAAAAGGAACACCATAGAAAAAACATATAAAAGCAAAAATGCTTTCGTATCGGCCCTCATAATCTCTGGGTCCAGTGTGATTTGCTGGTCTAGCAACAGAAAATCACTGTCTCTATTAACACTTTTATTTTTGAAAAAAAAAAAAAAAAAGCCACAGCCCAGAAGACTTGCTGTGCACCATCCTCGCTGAGAATTTACTTTTGTTTTGCCGGAGTGAGGCTATTCCACCTTGAAAGCAATGCTGACACTGAATCAAGGCAGAAACCATGGAGGTCAGTTCCCTCAAAGGTCCCTAGCGGTTCTGCTCACAGAGGGAGGGGTGCCTGAGTGTCTACCACGCAGGCAGGTGCTGAGGGGGGCGCTCGGGATGGGAGAGGCCAGGGCCCTGTCCTTGTGACCTGGAGGGACTCCCGGGCTGAGAAGGGATGGGCTGGGAGGGAAGGGCCCTGGGCAGGGGGAGGCTGGAGGGTGACGCGGGGAACCTTGGGGGTCACAGGGCCTGGGTCTTTGGCCTGGAAGTGAATGGGGTTGCTGTATGGAAAAGGGATTGGCAAGCAACACAGGTTAGCAAACTGGCCCAGAGGTGTAGACAGGACACGGCTGGGCTGGTTCCCGAGCCGGCTCAGACGGGGAGAGGGGAGGGCAGAGGAACCCGATGAAGGGGTGGGGACGGGAAGATGAGGGGAAGGCAGGAATCAGGGAAAACACGGGGAGACATGGCACGTGGGGAGCCTCAGGTCCACTTCGGCTTTGGTTAAGGCCACAGTGGAGACAGGCCAGGAGGGAGGTGGGGTCTCTAAATCTGGACACCAGAAACGGGAGGCCAGGGCTGGGAGATACCGACAGTGCGCGATAAGGAGAGGGGAAAAAGAAACAAGAACGAGCCCTGAACTGAACGCCAGCTTGCAGGGGTGGAGATAAGGGAGGGAGGAGCAGCTCGAACCCTGAGGGGCGCAGAGCAGAGCCTGGGTCGCCGGCCACAGGCCCACCTGGAACCCCAGGGCCTCGTCCCGAACCCTCGAGCCAGCCGGGGCCACCAAGACCAGCGTGTCCCACACACTCGGTATTTCCTGCACGTGTGCTGTTACTGTGCAGACCAGAGCCCAGCCCAACTGGGCCGCAGGGCTGACGGTCATCCTCTGTCACAGCAAAAACTGAATCATCTTAAATTTTCGGCAAATGAGCTGACTTTAGGAAACAGCGGCAGCATGTTCCATTATTTCTCTTTGTCAAGGGAAATACTTTGTCAAGAGAACAACTTTGTTCTCTGTCACTGAATGACTCCTTGTCTTTCAACAGAGAGATAAGAAAGATGTGTGAGAGAAGATGATGAAACCATCTCTAATTAGAAATCAAATCAGGCCCCTGTCAATTTGAAATATGGTTGGATTCTCTTTTTAAAAATGTTAAGAAAGTGGACTTTAAACACTAAAAAATACTACTCCTTGCCGCCCCTGCTGGGCATTACGATCACTGCATCCTGGAGAGTCAGTCAAGATGAGGGAGAGAGCGCCAGGTCCAGGGACCCTGAAACCTGCTCCTGCCCTGGGATGCCAAGCAGTTCTGGGCAGCAGGCCCCACAGCGAGACTGACATCTACCAGATTAAACAGAGTCTGTTCCCCAACAGGGAAACCTGCGCGGAGAAAAACAACCTTTCTGTGACTGTATGCCTACTCTGGGTCAGGCCCACATCAAGTTTCCAGGAGGATGGGGCAGATGGTGCAGGTCTGGCGCGGTCCCTGGGGACCAGGAGCCCTGGGGACGCCCCGGGGACTGAGACGGCTCACGGGGTTCCGAGAAAGCCCCCTCCCCTCCCTGCCCCCGACCCTCCAGACTCTGCGCTAACAGTTTACGGATTCTTATGCAACTGTTAAGGCCAAAGAGAAGTGACGGGAATCTTCCTGTTTGAGTTACAATCAGACAGACTTTACCCTAAAACGACCTCCACCACTGATCATCGGGGCTGAAGGCCTTGATTCCCAAAATGACTTCCGAGGGGTGGGGGCAATATGGCAAACGCACCATCTCGATGTCTCTGCCTTAGCCAAAGGCACGGCAGAGTTTTTCGACTCTACTGAATTCTGAGAAATACTGCCACAGTTCTTAACTTTAGCTCCATTTATCTGAAGAGCACAATTTGTATCTTGAAAATGTAGACACAGCAATGTAAAAAGCTACCCCTGTATTATTTTCCAGTGACTGAAATCATGATGGTTACTGCTGGGCAGAGCCGAATGGCACGCTTGTTGAGGCCAAAATCACCGAGGGACGCACGTGCGTGAGGCCGTGGGGTTGTCCTGCAACGAACTTAAGTGAAAGGCACGGCAATGGTGTCCGCTCACGAGGGCGGACACGCCCCCCACCGCGCGGTCAGCAGCTGCCCAGCTGACGGCGGCGGCCTGAGCGTGGGGAGCGGGCCAGGGCACTGACCTGCTTGGCGCTTCGCTCGAAGACCACGAACTGCTGGCACTGGTCCAGCCGCCGCTTCCTCATGGTCCAGTAGTGCAGCACCCTGTTCTCCCGCTGGAAGAGCTCGTTCAAGATATCTGAGAGAGAGCAGAGCGCCCCCGGCGGGGCCCGCGGCGGTCAGCACGCCCGGGAAGGACACGCATTTCTGTTTAGAAAGGTTTTAATGCAAGTGCCACGGCAGATCATCAGATACTGAGCCACGCTGCCTGCCCGTCCGGTCGTCTTCACACGCCTGTACAGACCGCCCCAGCCCACTCTTAAGACTGAGGTCACTGGACACTGAGCCAGCCTCTAACCCCTCAGGTCGGCAGGGTCAGTGGGGTAGCGACTGTGCCCCTTGTTGGGGAAATCTGAGGATGCCTGGGAAAACACCATTATTAGGTATTTTGTGCGAGACCGTGAGAACATTCCCGCAGAAGGAACTTCAGCGGGCCTCCAATTAAAATTAATAAATTAATTTACAAAAAAAAAAGATGCCAGTCAAAATGGTGGCACAATAGAAGAAAATGATGGGTGTTAAAAACAAAACCAAAACCAAACTCTCAGGAGAGGAAAGGACGTGAAGTTGAGAAGCACGAAGCCAGAAAGGAAAACGTAAGACAACAATCTGATTATATGAGAATTAAAATTGTCATGATCAAATAAAACAGTACATATGTAAAAATATTACACCAATTAAGAGCCCAGAAAAACCACTGGGAACATATGAGACATGGATCTAATTTACTGACTGCTACTGCTGCTGCTAAGTCTCTTCAGTCGTGTCTGACTCTTCGACCTCATAAACGGCAGCCCACCAGGCTCCCCTGTCCCTGGGATTCTCCAGGCAAGAACACTGGAGTGGGTTGCCATTTCCTTCTCCAATGCATGAAAGTGAAAAGTGAAAGTGAAGTCGCTCAGTCGTGCCCAACTCTTAGCGACCCCATGGACTGCAGCCCACCAGGCTTCTCCGTCCATGGGATTTTCCAGGCAAGAGTACTGGAGTGGGGTGCCATTGCCTTCTCCAAATTTACTGACTAGTGAATGGGAAAAATGTGAATAACCTGTTGGCAAAACGAGCAAAGCATACAAACATGAAGGTCGTGATTTTATGAAATGGTATGTGGCCAATGAAAAGTATGGACATACATTTCATTTCACTCAAGCAAAGGGATCAGTTTCTGCCATCTTCCTGGGCTGGAGGGACGGAGGAAACCTGCGTATGTGTATTACTGAGGCAGGGAAATGGAGTACAGACCCAGCAGATGGTAACTGAGTGACAGGTAATGACAGCGAGGTGTGCACACCCTTCAACCAGGAATTGATCTTTCAGATACGTTGCTGACATAAGCTCCCAACACGACCTGTACAGATGCACACGCACCGAGATGCTCTTGCAAAAACTGGCAGCAACATAGGAGAACGTCAATTAGGGGTCATGTTAAATCAATTACGGAATCAGTACAATGCTGGACAAGAAAAACAACAGACCAGACCTCTAAATTCTGATATAGAGTAAGATTATTACTAAGTGAAAGAAGAAAATTGCAGGGGAATATGGTCCCATTGTGATTAAAAAAAAAAAAAAACCACCACAAAAACTAAAAAGCCAGATGGATGAGTTGAAGCTAAGCATGTTTATATCCGCACGTCCACCTACACACACAGAAGGATGCACAAAGGTCCTCACAGAGGTTACCACAGGCAAAGGAGTTAGGTATTTATAAAGTCTGTACGCTTTAAAAATCTTTTAGAGTGAGTCTGTTTTTACTCAAGAAGTTAATAAAGTAAACAGATTAAAAAAAAAAAAACTTTAGAGAAAGATTCCCCAACTGGAATTGCAAATCAAATAAGTGATACCTAGAATATAACTTTATTGGAAAACAACTTTTCCACGAACATTTACCAAGTTCCTCATTGCTGAGTGCTGTGAGAAGCAGGAGCCTGCGAGTCGCACGTACCCGCAGCTTGGTGGTTGGTATTGCTCTGGTCTCTTTGCTTGAAAAAGTGAACTAGCTTAGTGAAACTAATTAGGACTGAAACTTGAAGCCTGTCAAAAAATTAACCTACCACTTAAAATGAAATGGCTCTAAGTCTTTTCTAGTCTATTATTTCTGTAGCCTCTGTCTGAGGCAGTGCTGAGGCTCGGGTGAGGATGGAAGCTGATAGAACAATGCCCGAGTATCGATAGTTTTAAACAACTCCCATTTCCTGAGGACCCATTTCCATGTCATTCCAATTCAACTTGTAGAAACAATTACGATTAAGTTGAAAGTGATATATCACTTGGATGCATTTTTATTGCAAAATAGTCAATCAGAATTCTATGGCTTTTATTAGTAGCCTTAACTTCCACTTGTCTCAGCCCTACCTACAGTCTAGTATAATTGCTCCCAGGTCTTTTTCGATGCATTTCCGAATGTGTGTATATGGTTTTTACAGATTTTTAAACTCAAAGGATACCCATCTACATAACTTTCTTTTGCAATTTGCTTTTATTAATAATGCTTTAAGTATATAAAACTGGTAACACAGTGTAGCAATGAAACGGGTATATCATTTCTGTGATTTAAACTTTTAAAAATAATTGGCCTATAGATAATTCTGGTTTTCATTTTTTCCCTGATTCATATTTTCACTCACTTTGAATAAAACAGTCAATGTTAATAAATATCTTGAACATGTTGCATTTTCTCCCTCAACTTGACTCAATAAATTATAAACCTATGTTTATTAAATATTTTATTACTGAAGTAAGATAACTTATGATTAACTTTAATGGTATTAAAAAGACATTTATAATGAACCCCTCGTGGACATTTAATTTCCAAGTATGTGGGGTTTTTACAGTATCTTTGATATTAATTCCTCATTTTGACATTAGTTTCTCATTTACACGCTTTCTTCTCTGCAATCACCCTCTGTGATTTTTCAGTCTCCTAACTTTATTGAGGCTTTCAATGGCTAAGTCAAAGATCTCTCTTGGTAAATGTCACATTGCTCTTGAAAAAATGGGTTCTTTTCAAATATCTTTTGATACTGATTTCTAACATAATTCCACAGGGATAAGAGAACAGACCCTGTATGACTTCAATACCTTTAGACCATGAAATTCTTGCACATTGTTTTATGTCCCTGCATATGTTCCAGTGTCTCCTTGTTTATAGTCTATGAGAACTTAAATAGAATTTGTATCTTACTGTTGTGTGAAAACTGTATAAATCTTAATTGTGTTGAACTGGTGCAGAGTGCTTTTCAGGTCTACTATATCCTCTATTGCTCTGTATTTTCATTCTACAAATTTTTGAGAGTTTGATATTGTAACCCCAACTAAAAGTCTTAACTATCTACTTAAAAATTGTAATATATAGTGGAACTATATGTAACTTAGTTCTGTGTCTTTCAAGTCTCCTGTAAATGTGATATCATACTTTCATAACTGAAAAAAAAATAAAAACACCAAAAACAATTTTTAAAGATGAAACGCAGCCCTGGAGAAGATGCCCGAGCACGCGCTGTCGGCTGCCCTGCCAGCCGAGCCCTGGCGCACTCACTTTTCACTTGCTGCTCGGGGGCCTTGATGTGCGTCACCATGCCTGGCATGTTCACACTGTTCCTGTGCAGGTACTTCAGGAAGACGTCCGCGTTCCTCCTGGCAAGCGTGCAAGCCTAAGCAACAAAGCAGAGCAACGTGTTCACAGGGTTCACACAGACATGTCTTCGGTGTATACGACTGATGGGAGCATGGAGCTCTATCACACATCTAAAGCGTCCATCTGGTCAATTTGCAGTCTGAAGAATACATAGGCTGAATCCCATTGCAATTAAAAAAAACAACAACTCAGTCTTGGCGCCCTTGCTCCAATGAAGCCAGCGGCTATGTTGAGAGCCGCCCTGTGACGAGGTCCAGGGGGCCAGGGTCTGAAGGTGACCACTGGGCCGCAGCCAGAGGGGAAGTGAAGCCTTTCTTCCCAGTTTAGCCTTGAGGTGACTGCATCCCTGGCCAATACCTTGATCGCAGCCCTGGGAGAAACTCTAAGTTGGAGGGCTGGGCTAAACCGTGCTGGGAATTCTGCAGAGGGCAGACAGTATGTATTTTCGGATCTCGAGTCATGCAGTCTCCGTGTCTCTGCTGTACCTACTCAACCTGCCCACTGTAGCTGAAGGCAGCCACGGATGACACTTAAATCAATGGGAGTAAATGCACTTAGCCGTCAGGTCTTAGCCTGTAACCCTTTGGTTTAAGCCACTGAACTGCACGGTGGTTTGTTATACGGTTTTACTGCTGTAACAGACAACCAATAGCACGTGTTTAGAAGTCAAATAAGTAATTTCATTAATGTATTAGAGTTTCATTTAACAGAAGACAGATAAATATAAATCAAAATGGTTCAGGGGGATTAAAGGGATTGAAATCCCTTAACTATACTAGAAAGGGAAATATCTTGCCCATCGCTTAGCCCAGATCTGGAGTCAATCTTTTCCTCAAGGAGCTCCATGTCCTTCTTGTAAGTGAACGGTACTAAGAGCCCACAGCCTGGGCACGAGGGACGCTCGTCATCAGTGGGCAGGGCACTGTTCCTAGGCCTTTTCAGGGGCTGCGGTATCTTTATTTTTAATGAGAAAAATACACCATGAGCCTCTACTGATCAGATTGAAATAAGCTGTCATGACAAACAGCAAGATAGCCATGAAGACTGCTAGGGTCATGTCAAAAGGACATCCGAGCCAGCCTGACTGGAAGGGGCTGTCACCAGCAGGACAAGTTTAGGATATGAAAAGACATACACCTGATTTCAATGAGTGCCTGAAACACACCAAATGTTAAAATCCATGATGATGCTACAAGAACACATTGATCATAGGCAGAGGTTGCCAGGGAAACAGCTCATTATTCTGAAAATCATCAACAGAGGGAAACGGTCACGCATAAATCCCACATTATTTGGCCAAACTCTATTCTAGCGTAACCAAATAACTGAGGAGGAAATAATTCCATCTAACCAAGACAGAAGGAGCGATAAGACTACCGCCCTGGTGCAGCTCTAATGAAGGGATACCACCACTGGCAGCTAAACCCAGCGGATTAAAGGCTGATGGGGAAGCGCACGAGGGAGGCTACGGGCTCACCATGTCTGGGGCACTGATAAAGCCTCAGATCACAGAGACAGCAGGAGGAGACGGTGTGTGTCCTGAGGCAATGCCGTGGGAAATACACAGCATCAGCCATGAGGCGCCCTAAGCATGCCCCACACATGCACCATGAGGCGCCCTAAGCATGCCCCACACATTCACTCAAACCGGAACCTGATCGAGGCCCTCAATCCAGCCAAGGGAAACGGAGAGAATCCAGGATGGTGCTAAGTGACCCACAGGATGCAATCATCAGAACTGGGATGAGGGAAACTCCGCAGTATGAATAATTCATTTCTTTACTTAATAAATGCTAATTGAAAAAGGGAGGATAGGTTTAGACTAAGATTTAAGAGACATACCAATCAAATCAATGCGTGGGCCTTGTCTGGATTTTAATTAAGACCAGGTATAGAAACAAATTCATGGGACAACTGGAGAAATTTGAACACTGCTGGATTTTACATAAAATAAGTTATTACTTTTTCAGATCCGATAATGGTATTGTGGTTACAGAATGGTTTCAGAGGGATTCCCTAGCGGCTCAGATGGTAAAGAATCTGCTGGCAATGCAGGAGACCTGGGTTCAATCCCTGGGTCAGGAAAATCCCCTGGAGGAGGAAATGGCCACCCACTCCAGTATTCTTGCCTGGAGAATCCCATGGACAGAGAAGCCTGGCGGACTACAGTCCATGGGGTCACAAAAGAGCCGGACACGACTGAGTGACTAACACTTTCATACCTTCAATGGTTTTAGAAAGGAAGAATTTAAATGCTTAGAGACACACAGAAGTACTTATAAATGAACTGGCATAATACCTAGAATTTAAAATTACCCAGGAAAGATGGGCATATGCCCACATGTTGGTAATTACTGAATCTGGGTGAGCAGTACACAGGGGTTCATTATCCATTCTCTCAATTTTTGTACACATTTTTAAACTTCTACAATAAAATGTTTAACAATGTCCAGCACGTCAAAGACATAATCCTAGATGAAGGAAAGAATCTGACCCGGTCTGTGTTGATTTTTGTTTGTAAACTTAAACAGCAGCAACAAGCAGGGTGGGGGGCTTTCAGGTTCTATTTGAACAGTTGTAACTGAAGATCCCAGGAAGCTCCGTTTTCCCACCTTGATTTGCTTAAAAGAAAACCTCTGTGGGAGAAGCTCGTAACAGGTCAGACACTAGGTTTAAGAGTTTTCCAAGAGTTACAATTTGTTCTCTCAGACCAAACAATAACTCTAATAACTCTGTCAGCTCAGAGGATCACCTTCAAAATGAAACAGAAACAGAAATGATTAAATGTGACCGGATATGGTGTCGGCAAGGTCAGGATGCTGGAGCCAGGAGGAAAACCAAACTCCTTCAAGCAACAATGGCCAGTAAACACCAAACCTATTTTCAACACGTCTGAGTGGCCACCAGCAGAACCCAGGAGGTCGTTTTCACAAGTGGAGAATGCAAGGTGGAAAACTATTACAAGTTAATGCAGCTAAACCTTTCAACCCCATTTTAAAATTAACTGTTGTGAAGCACACCAGTGACTCATGTGTGACTATAACAAGGCAGCCTTGAAAAGTGACTTATTTAAACCTTCTCAGCGTTAAGACTTCCAGCTGGGCCTGAATGGGATTAAATTTCTCTTGCAGGAAACATTTCCTGAATAAGTATTAGTAACTGGTCCTGTGACCCCCAGGTGTTCCTGCACTGTGCCCACTCTACACTGGGCTCACACATGTTCCGAGATGGTCTTTGTTCCTAAAAAGGCTGAATTTCCAAAGGAAGATTATTTTGAGCTCTAAGCGCTTTTGTTTCAGCACATCAATTTCTGCTTGTCAGTTCAGAATCACTTGGTATTGGGACTGCTACCCATTCTTTATACACACAGATTTCTGTCTAGCTCTTTCTCTGTGAAAAGTAGGAGAGTGTAAATCACAACTGAAAAAAGACCAAGATCTCTGATCAGTTAACTTGTTGCTGATGCAAAAGTGAAAGGCGATAGTCACTCAGTCACGTCTGACTCTTCGTGACCCCAGGGACTGTAGCCCGCCAGATTCCTCTGTCCATGGGATTCTCCAGGCAAGAATACTGGTGTGGGTAGCCATTCCCTTCTCCAGGTGATCTTCCCAACCCAGGGATCGAACCCAAGTCTCCTACATCGCAGGCGGATTTCTTACCGTATGAGCCACCAGGGTAGCAGGGTCACCCCATCACTCCCTACACTGCAGGCGTGCGGGGATGAAGGCTTCCAGGCACTCCCCAGGCTCAGGTGGACCCTCCTGGGCCTACAAACCCCGTGAGCAAGGGACCAGCACCCCGAAGGCCGACTCCGTACCTTCAGGAATGCTTCCTTCTGTTCGAGGTGCTTGCTGATCATGGGGGTGACGTGGTCCGTCTCAGAGTTGGGGCCCAGCTTGTCGGCCCCTCCGCACCAGTCCTCTTCCCTCTTGTACTCCTGCTCCAGGCTCTCCAGGACGCTGCAGACCTGAGGCGGGACAGGGGTGGGGCTTAGTGGGGCCTCCCGGCAGGGGGCGGAAGGGGCGGCCGGTCCTGGCCCGAGTACCGAGGTCATCGCTGGACGTGGGGATGCACACGGACTTTTCAGAACAAGGACAGACGAAAGGGGATTTTCCTGTCTCAATCTGCCCTGCTTCAGGACGTATATTTAAATAAGAGGAAAAGGGATGTCTCTTCTCAGATCCTTTCCAACCTGTTATTCCTTGATACCTAAGGAATAATAATCCTAATAAGCAAAAATAATCCTAAATCTATGGGGCTGCTCTTCTCTGCTACGCTGGGACTTGACTGGTCCGGGAATGCCTGGCCAGGCAGGGACTGAGTCGCCCGAGGGAGCCGGGCCCGGGGGATGCGTGGGCAGGGGCCCCCACCTGCTCTGAGGTCTTGTAGAAGGCCACGGACGCGTTCACCAGCTTCAGCCGGTCTTCCATCTTGAGCATGAGCTGCTGCCAGTGTGAGGCGACCTTCTCGGCGCAGTCCCGGATCATGTCCATGTCGTAGTGATTGGCCTGCAGCATGGCCTCGGCCTTCTGCTGGACCTGCAGGGCGCTCTGGTGTGTCTTCTAAGGGGGAGGGGAGAGAGGGAGGCTCTTCAGTTGGGGGGTCACGCCACACACACACGGGGAAGGCTGCGGCTTCTTCAGGTCTGCTTGCTTTCATGGAAACAACTCCGGTTAACACGATTTCATTAGGACACTCGGAAAAACACGGCCGGCAGGTTAGTGAAAGGAGTCCTTATGCCGACCCACAACTGTTTGTGTTTGCCCAGTGAAGGATGAAATAAATGCCTTAGGAATTTTCCAGCATGGGTCTCGGCTGCAGGGTTTTCAACTTTTCAGAAATAGTAGGAAAAACCCTTAGCGGCCAATATTAAAAAAAAAAAAAGCTGCTGAAATGTTCCGAGTGTATTGTGCCTATTGATCCTTCTCATAAGAGCAGCCAGAGGCAAATGAACGAGTGGAGAAAAAGGTGGCCTAAGTGAACGTTCTTTATTTCACTTGGACCTTATACTTGGGACAAGTCAGGTTTTCAAGAACTATTGATTTAAAAAAAAAAAAGAGAGAGACACAGTTAAAAAAAAAGCCAAGAATGAACCAACTGTGCTCTCTGGAGGTCCGTGCCAGACAACGGATCTATGAAAATCCATTGGATCTATGAAAATAACCCACCCCCAGCACACGCCCTGCTCTGTCAAGACTGGTTACACAGCAGTGGGCTGTGCCTCTGAGACCAGCAAAATGGATGGAACCTCAGCGAAGACCCCAGCTTGGGCGCCCTGGTGCCAAGGTGTTCCTGCCAGGGGCCTGCCAGCCACGGGACAGCAGGGGGTCGGCAAGAGGCACCCTTCAGCCTCCAGGACCCTTGTGGTGAGGTCACACTGGCGGCATGGGCACATCCAGCACTTGCTGGACTACCTGCTCCTGTGATACGCTAACTGCAGGTTTGTAGGCATGGCTGTCTTGGGGCCCAGGGTCGGGGCCGCAGGACGGGGCCTAGCGGGCTGGCCCTGAGGCCGGAGGGGCCGGGCACCGAGGGCTCCAGGGTCCCTACCTCGATGGCGTGCTGGAACTGCTCGTGCTCCCTCTGCAGCTGCTCCGCCTCCTGCAGCGAGCTGGCTGCGATGAGCCCGGCGTTCAGCATGGACTCTCCATTGCGGATCCAGCCCAGCACCTAGAACACAACACAGGGGACTCCCAGCAGCAGCCCCTCCCAGGGCGTCGGGGCACGGTGCAGCGGTGACACGGCCCGAGGGCTGAGCGGTCAAGCGGCTCCTGTTGGCCACGGAGCACTGACTTCCTTGTGACCCTACCGGCAACTGCCTGCTTCCCTTCCGTGCGATCTGAGCGTTAAGTGCTGCATTTTGAAATTAATTCTGGGGCCTCCCTGGTGGCTCAGGGGTAAAGAATCTGCCTACCAGTGTAGGAGACACACGGGTTCCTTCCCTGGTCCGGGAAGATCCCACAAGCCTTGGAGCAACTAAGCCCGTGCACCACAATGACTGAGCCTGTGCTCTAGAGCCTGGGGGCGGCAACCACTGAGGCCAGCGTGTCCAACAGCCTGTGCTCCACGAGACAAGCCACTGCAATAAGAAGCCTGCACACCGCAGCTAGAGAGTAGCCTCCACTCGCCACAACTCGAGAAAAGCCCAGGCAGCAAGGAAGAACGGGGCACAACCAAAAATAAAAAAACAAAATTTTACACACACACGCACAAACATATATAAAACCTTAACTTTAAAAACTAAAAGTAAAATTAATTCTGTCATGTTTAGTTTCAAGTGAGAACTGAAAAAGGTTGAGCATCCAGAAGAGTGATCATTAGTCCATTGGTCAAAACAGACTGAGAATCACATGGTAGAAAACCTACTACTGCAAAGAACTTCCTGATAATAAAAAATACATGCATCTTTCACTCCTTTAGGGCATGAGGAACATGCAGAATAACCAAACTGCTTGATAAGCTCCTTGATCTCACTAACGTATCCTCCACATTAGCGTCAGTGCTGAGACAGCACAGGAACCAAAGGATGAACTCTGCTGTCCACTGAAAATCAGGACCACACCACCAGTTTCCATCACGGAACCAGAAGTCAGTTCTGACTGTGGAAGCCACGGGGAGTGTGGAAGGTCAATCAGGACAGTCGCTTATAGCAGAAATGGTTGGTTACCTACCCAATACCTACTTTCCTCATCGCTTTTATTCAGAAAAATCCCAACTTGGGGAAAAGAGCTTAAGATAAAGCCACTTCTCAGCTATGAAGACAGCTTGCTACAGGTATGATGTAATTTCAGCCACTGAGACCAAAGCAGGAGCTTTTGGGAGCATTTGGGGAACATGTTTCTTTACTGATCCAGGTGCTGCTGCTTTCTTGTTATGCTTTTCCCTTCCTGATGCCTGGAATGTGGAGGTGATGGCTGGGGCTACAACGGCCATTTGGCAGCCATTTGGCAACCACTAAGTCCCCTCTGATCAAACTTAACCTGTGTTTTTCTGTGCATCTACCAGAATCCTGGGAATCCATACTTCCATGGCTTCCCTGGCTCATGAGGTAAAGTGTCACGGACATGCTTAATACACACAGGCATGGAATCCCACGGGCACTGAGCTGAAACCAATCTGTTCCAGATGTTCATTTTTATTTTGCCATGCTATCTGGGAGGTGGCAGTATAGAGTTCTGACAAAACAAGAAGACCCCAGCCATAGAGAGCCTGTGGTCTGGGGCAGACTGATAATAGCTTATTTGGGGAGGGAAAAAAAAAATCATATATTTATTCAGCCCAGGAAGCACCATGTTCAGAGTTTCAGGCAAGAGATTACCAATGACAAAACAAGCGAAGTGGAGGTGACTCGTAAGTGATCGGCCTGCCGGGTGGCGAAGGCTTTTCTACTAGAGCAGTAAGCGCATGGCTGCCCGGGCACTGGCTGTTCCAGCTAGCTGCAGCTGCGTCAGGGGGTGTGCTCTACCCTTACATCAGGAGGGCTGTGATGTAGGGCCACCCTTTCCCAGTGCTCGCACACAGTCCCTGTGGGCCTGGCTCAGACCTCCGGCCGTTCCTTTACCTGCTTGACCTCGGCCTGCAGGTGGCGCAGCTGTACGCACTGCTCCAGGTGCTTCCGGTGCTGCTCAGCTGCGAGGTCCAGTTCCTGCTGCTTCTCGTGCAGAAACTCCAGGAGGTCCTGGACCCGCGTGGCCATGTCCACATCTCTGTCGCAAAGCAGCTCCACGCCTGTGGACGTTGAAGGGACGCCCTGAGTTCAACCAGCGCTTCAACCTGTTCTTAACGGGTGCATGATGCACACGCTACACCTGGAACCTGACCTACCTACCCGGCGGGGGCCAAGCCGTGACTGGGAAGGCTGAAGCCAGCAGAGGCGGTTTATGTGCACCTCCGAGCACACAAGTGTGTCTCAGAGGATGAGCGTGATGGGGTCCAAAGCCAAATTTAAGGAACAGCTAATCAAACCAACGCGGGAGATCTGGGTTGGAAAGATTCCCAGGAGGAGGGCATGGCAACCCACTCCAGTATTCTTGCCTGGAGAACCCCACGGACAGAGGAGCCTGGTGGGCTACAGTCCATGGGGCTGCAGAGCTGGACACGACTGAGCGACTAAGCACAATCAAACCAAACTCATTACCTATCTATCTGCTTTTCCTCCTATACTGATATCTGATCAAAGTGAGAAGTCCTTTATAAACGAGCGAACTTTGGCTTATTTTTGGTATCCACCGCATATCCGTTCAACTCTTGAGAAAGCACAGAATCTGACTTGGGTAACAGGAGTAATGCAGTATGCAGTTGCTGCTAAATTTCTAACACTACAGTCCCCTCCACGGTTTTGAGCCTACAGTGACATCTGCTGGTAAAATGTAAACTAAGAAAAAAAAAACAAAGGACATGAAAATATTTTCTTGGGGTTTACTTTTCATTCATGGAGATAAAACAATAAATCATTTGTAAAACGAAACTTCATGCCGCTTGAAATAACATGAAAGAATATTAGGGGGAAGTACACTAGTCATAATGTTAAATGTGACCATATCATGTGGGTGAGGGCTTCCCTGGTGGCTCAGATGGTAAAGAAACTGCCTGCAATGTAGGAGACTGGGGTTCAGTCCCTGGGTTGGGAAGATCCTCTGGAGAAGGGAAAGGCTACCCACTCCAGTATTCTTGCCGGGAGAATCCCCATGGACAGAAGCAGCCTGGAGGGCTACAGTCCATAGTGTCGCAAAGAGTCGGACACGACTGAATGACTAACATCACTTTTACGTGGGTGAAAGCAAGTGCACGTTTCCATTCAGAGAGCAGGTGGAACACCTGAATCCCAGGGCGAGCGGCCCGCAGAGCCGTCGCCCTGAGAGGAGCCCCAGCCGACGCGGGCGGGCCATGCTGCTCACCGGAGGCCTGCACCTCGTTGACGTACTGCAGCAGGTCCTGCCCCTGGTGGATGACATCGAAGGTCAGGTTGTTCATGGTCAGGGCCTTGTCCGCGTGGTGCTGCAGGCGCTGCTCCGCGATCGTGAGGTCCTCCGTGTCGAAGTCGTTCATCTGCTGAGAAAGCTCATCGTTCCAAGACTCCAGGTCTGAGATGATCTGACAAGGGAAATTATCTGCTTAGGACCAAGACGTGAAGAATGAAAGCCTGCTGTGACACCTCTCAGGGCCGAATCAGGGAGGAAGAGATGGATGAGACTGCGTCAGAAGGACACAGAAGCCAGTGGATGGGGCTCCTGCTGGCCAAAGACAGGACAGTTAGACCCTAAAAAATGACCACAACTGAATCAAATTAACTGACTATAAAAAAGCCCATTAATTCCCAGTGACGTTAGACGAGAAGAGCTGAAACCCAAAAAGTTAATGAAAAGCTCTTTGGTTCTGATTAAAAGGAATCAAGCTTTATCCTCAAAATTGGTTCTTAAAGGAGAAAACTAATTATTCAAGCACAAAATGATGAAGCAAAGTTCCTCTTTATGGTTAAATCTAGCTATTAGGTGTAGAAATAATAAAATTAGAAAACTTCTTTCTAACAAAAAATCCTAGTAAAACACCTATTCAGGTCAAGGTCATCAGCACCTAATGGACTATCAGAGAGAGGCTGATGGGGCACCTCCTGGGACTGCAGACTACCCGCAGCATCCCTGAAGAAGGGGGACCAGACAGGACACAGGCCGCCTTGTGGAAGAGCCAAGTGGGGTCAGCTGTGGAGCCTTGGGAACCAAAAGGAACCCGAATCTGATCGGGTCTTTCCATCTACCTTCTTTGGAGAAGGAAATGGCAACCCACTCTAGTATTCTTGTCCAGGAAATCCCATGGGCAGAGGAACCTGGTGGGCTACACAGGTCATGGGGTTGTAAGAGTCAGACATGAGTTCCGTGACTAAACTACCACCACCATCCACCTTGTAAGGTTACAGACAATGCCAAGGCAAGAAACACGGTTAAACAGCCTAGTAGAAATCAAGTAAAAAAGGCAAAATGTGGGACTTGGTTCTTTTGATACTTGTTACTTCAACGAGTCATCACACAGAAAAAAAGAGAAGGGCAGAGAGAGACACTTCCAGGTGAAAACATTAACCGCAAATGCAGGAGCAGACCCCACGTGCCTCCTCTCTGCAGCACTTGTAGAAAGCTGAACAGAGGCTGAGTGTTAGCAGGTAACAAAGAAACACTCTTAAACTGGCACGGTGCTTGGGATGTGGTTATGTAAGAAAATGGCCTACTTTTCAGAGGTACTTACAAAGTCTTTAGGAGTGAAACGCTACCGGCTGGTAGAGTTTTCCTCTAAAACATCACAGCACAGCAATATCTAAAGGATACTTGGTAAGATGGGCAAATTCATCGAATTCAGAGGATAAGCACTTGGAAAGCCGCTGTACTATTTTTGCTACTTTTATGCAGGTCTGAAAACTTACGTGATATACTTTTTAAAAATAATGACCAGAATTATAAAATCCAGAAAAGAGGAAAAACTTTCTTGTGAACAAATATTATCTTTACATTTCCCATGGATCCTAATTTCTTTTATCCGTAGAAGCGGTAGTGAAATTAATTTGAGAATGTGAGAGTTTACACAGAATTCAGCTGTGAGATGGGAAAGAATAAAAATCTTAAGGCTTCTCCAAATTCCTATTGCCCAAATCTTTCTGATTTCTTCTTTTATTATGGGATCTGCATAATATATGTGTATGTTACATTAATATATTCATTTATAAGTTAATTCATTTATTATTATATCTACTTGCAAATTAATAATTTTAAACAATGCCAAGTTAGACATAAACCGAGAAGTCACAAGGAAAATACTTTTTAAAAGAAAAAAATTACCATAACTTTAACCTTGATCTCTATTCTAAGGGAAATTTTCTTTCTTAATGTTTGTTTGCTTTCTGACCCTGAGGGAGAAGAATTAGGTGTGGTGATGAGTTACAGACTTAGCCACAGTGCCTCACACAGACAACGTCAGGCTCAGAAAACACTCAAGAAATGGACAATAAACAAAGATCAATGTGCTAAAAGCAGCAGGATTCAAAAACACTCACTGAGCACAAGGAAACCCTGGCGACGGCCAAGATCAAGGAGCATCGGGAAAAAAATTCCTGTCTCCACGTTTGGCATTACGGCTTGTTAATCACCATGCAAGTCAAGAAAATAAACCTGTGGCAAACACAAAGCTCAAGAAAGTGCAAGGCTTTTTTGAACAGGATTCTTTGAAGAAATAACTCAGATACCATTTTTTTTTTAAAATGTATCCCTGAATTTTTAGACAGTCCTTTTCCTTCTAAATGTACAGAGAGCTATGGCTGTTTTCTGTGACTGTCACAGGATACTAGCATAAAGCTCTGGCTGTTCTTTTCATATCAACAGAACAGATTTTATTCGGGCGATCTGAAGACTGAAATCCCAATATTTTAAGCTATAGGAAACACTGCTTCACTTTTGAGAGATGGAAAGGTTATTTCAATTCAAATACAAGTGATACAGGGGATTTTTAAACACTGACCAGGTACCATGAATTTTAAACACTGACCAGGTACCATGATTTTTAAACACTGACCAGGTACCATGAATTTCTTCCATGAGACCACGCCATGCCTGCTATGGGCAGTCAGACGGGGCATTTTCCCAGACAAGAGAGGAAATCTCAGCAAAGCCTAATGTGCTCAGGTTTTCACATTTTCAGGATTACTCTAGAGAAACAGAAGGCTCTCAGGCTATGACATTTTAAAAGCTTTTAGACTTTCTTTTAGCTGGTCTGTGACTGAACTGTAGGCTTAATTTCTCAGCTTAGGAAAACACTTATCCCTGGCTGAGCATGCTGGCTTTGTTCGAGGCCATGCAGAACTCTGTGGCTATGGTAGGGGGGAAATGCATGCTTTTGGTTCCTGATTTACATTTTAGGTTTTTGGTTCCTGATCCACTACGAACAAAATTAGTGGAGGTGATGGAATTCCAGCTGAGCTATTTCAAATCCTGAAAGATAATGCTGTGAAAGTGCTGCACTCAATATGCCAGCAAATTTGGAAAACTCAGCACTCGCCACAGGACCAGAAAAGGTCAGTTTTCATTCCAATCCCAAAGAAGAGCAATGCCAAAGAAAGTTCAAACTATCATATAGTTGCACTCATCTCACATGCTAGCAAAATAATGCTCAAAATCCTCCAAGCTAGGCTTCAACAGTTCATGAACCGAGAACTTCCAGATATACAAGCTGGATTTAGAAAAGGCAGAGGAACCACAGATCAAATTGCCAAAGTCCACTGGTTCATAGAAAAACCAAGAGAATTCCAGAAAAATATCTACTTCTGCTTCACTGACTATGCTAAACCCTTTGACTGTGTGGATCACAATAAACTGTGGAAAATTCTTCAAGAAAGAGATGGGAATACCAGACCACCTGACCTGCCTCCTGAGAAATCTGTATGCAGGTCAAGAAGCAACAGTTAAAACTGGACATGGAACAACGGACTGGTTCCAAATTGGGAAAGGAGTACGTCAAGGCTGTATAGTGCCACCCTGCTTATTTAACTTATATGCAGAGTACATCATGCAAAATGTTGGGCTGGATGAAGCAAGCACAAGGTGGAATTAAGATTGCAGGGGAAAATATCAATAACCTCAGATATGCAGATTACACCACCCTTAGGGCAGAAAGCGAAGAGGAACTAAAGAGCCTCTTGATGAAGGTGAAAGAGGAGAGTGAAAATGCTGGCTTAACACTCAACATTCAAAAAATTAAGATCATGGCACCCGGTACCATCACTTCATGGCAAACAGATGTGGAAACAATGGAAACAGTGACAGACTTTATTTTCTTGGGTTCCAAAATCACTGCAGATGGTGACTGCAGCCATGAAATTAAAAGACGCTTGCTCCTTAGAAGAAAAGACAAACCTAGACAGCATATTAAAAAGCAGAGAAATTATTTTGCCAACAAAGGCCCATACAGTTAAAGCTATGGTTTTTCCAGCTGTCATGTATGGATATGAGAGTTGGACCATAGAAGGCTGAGTGCTGAAGAATTGATGCTTTTGAACTGTGGTGTTGGAGAAGACTCTTGAGAGTCCCTTGGACAGCAAGGAGATCAAATCAGTCAATATTAAAGGAAATCAATTCTGAATATTCAGTGGAAAGACTGACCCTGAAGCTCCAGTACTTTGGCCACCTGATGCTAAGGATTGACTAATTAGATAAGACCCTGAGGCTGGGAAAGACTGAAGGCAGGAGGAGAAGAGGGCAACAGAGGATGAGCTGGTTGGATGGCATCACTGACTCAATGGACATGAGTCTGAGCAAACTCCAGGAGATGGTGAGGGACAGGGCAATCTGGCCGTGCGAAGTCCATGGGGTCGCAAAGAATCAGACATGACTGAGCGACTAAACAACTACATTTTAAAACAGGAGTTTCATGAAAGAAGAAACACAATCAAAATAAAATTCTCCCTTTTGCAGCAGCATTAATACAAACAAAGCCAACTTTTTCTTGTTTTTCAAATACCAAAATATCCTGGAAGGAATACTTCAAATAGTGCTTCTCATTGCTTCTTTGTATTCCCTGATTGAAACTATTTAATAAGCAGCTACGTTTATAGGAGTAATTTCTGCGAAATGGAGGTGAGAGAGGAGGGCAGCTACGCAGGGTCTTCTGTTCATGCAGCATTGCTCCCTGACCCTGAGACCCCCAATGCTGCTCTCTGACCCCGAGACCCCCCAGTGCTGCTCCCTGACCCAGAGACCCCCAGTGCTGCACCCTGACCATGGCCATGGCTGGACACGATGAGCTGAGACCAGTGTGTCTCTTCTCTCCGTGGCTCCATGTGGATGGGAAAGTCAAGACCAAAGCCCTTGAGCAGGCTTGACCAGGCAACATGGGCAGAGTTTAACTCCTTGTCATCACCGGTTAACAGTTAAGAAGGCCTTTCTTTAATGTAATAAGAAGGCTGACAGAAGTTTAGATAAGCAGCCACGAAAGGAGGGGCCCACATACCAAACTGCCACTTGGGGCTGGGCTGAGGGACCCAGGACCACTTTAGGCAGAGGGTCTGCTCAGCTGAGGGAGCTCTGCGCCCGTCTTCTGCAGTATGCGGGGTCCGGACCCCCCTGCCCTCACAGCTCTGTCCTAAACGTAGGTCAAGTGACAAGACAGCCCGCTCTGCAGACTCTGGCCAGCGGGCATGGGCGACCTGGGATGCCTGGAGGTACCTGAATATGCAGCAGGCAGGCCCCTGCCAGCAGCTCATAAAGCCCTCAGGCTCCAGAAAGCCAGCCTCACCAGGGAGTTCTGGTTCCTTTCATCCTGTTTCACACACTTTCAGCGCCATCCAGCGATAATGACTTCTGCTTGAACTTCCTCAAGTTCAAAAACATAAAGTCTTGCCTGGCAGAAAATCAAGAAACAGCCTTTTCCTGATGAAGAAAAGAAACCTGTCCTTCTTTCTCCTAGTCACGTATAAGGTGCAATAGTCGATTTTTAGATAAGAATTACAGGCAGCCTGAGAACATTTCTGTGGGGGAAAAAAAAGGTGGGGTGGGGCAGGGGTGGGTAGGGTGTTTCCTGGGACATAAAACACCATTACTGCAGGCTCAGGGAGCACTCAGTCTCGGAGGGACAGGAAGAGGACAGGGTGGGAAGGACCATCGCTGCCCTGAGCCTCTGCCTCCAGGACGAGGGGACAGCTGTGCGGGGGCCTGGTCCAGGGTGACCAGCCTAGGGCACAAGGTAGCCCTCTCTGCAGAAGCCCTGCCCGGGCGCCACTCTCACAGCTCGCTCGCTTTGCTCTCTTTCTGTGTGGTGTCTGCCCGCTGCCCACCTGCCTCCCCCAGGGCCGAGCCCCGGATTCGGGGGCCGAGCTGGGGTGGGGGCCACTCTGTCCTTCCTCGTCCTCCTCCTGGTGCAGACAGAAAGGGGGACAGTGGGCGAGGGTGGGCCCTGGACGGAGTGGGCAGTGGGCGAGGGCGTGGCTCAGAGGGGGGCGGGGCTGGACGAGGGCAGGACACTCACATCGATGGCGTCCCGCTCGAAGATGCGCAGCTGCAGGAAGAGCTCCAGCTTGATCTTGCGCTCCTGGAAGAGCTCCTCCATCTGCGCCTGGGCCTCGTCCAGCTGCTGCAGCACCGTTTCGATGTGGCTGATGGAGCTGTTGTGCGGCGTCTTGTTGCTGGAGATGGCTGAGTCCCTGCGAGGAGGCAGGGGTGCAAACAGGAATTGGAAGGGAAGCCCCTGTCGGTGCTGGGGGGCTGGGCCGGGGGAAGGAGCCGGCAGGAAGCGGGGCTGCAGCTCTCAGAAAAGAAGCCGCCCCTCCAGCCCAACCACCCCGGGCTTCCCCGGGGCCCAGGACACGCTGAGGAACACCTCCCGCTCCTCCTCACAGCCCATCTCAGAAGCAGGCGGCCAGCCACCACACAAGTCATCCCAGGGAGCTTCAGCTTCAGCCCCCTTCCTCATTAAGTGGAGAAGAAAGAATTCCTATTTGCTACAGAGGACAAAATGGCTGCATGGCGTCCCCGACTCAATGGACATGAATTTGAGCAAATGCCGGGAGATGGTGAAGGACAAGGAGGCCTGGCGTGCTGCAGTCCATGGGGTGGCAAAGAGTCGGACACAACTGAGCGACTGACTGAGCGACTGACCAATAACAATTCACTACAAAGAGCAGCGCCAGGTCGGCTGTGAGTGTTTCCGTGTGAAGCAGCTCACTGAGCCTTTATCACGGAAGGACTGCCTGACTCTCAGCAAAGCCAGCATCGCGGGAAGACGTCAGTGACTATTAGATAAGCTGACCCTGAGTGATACAGCAGGGGGTCCACGTAAAGGCGGCCCAACCCCAGCCTGCCTCCTGTCTTCCCTGCACAAGCAGCACCTGAGTGTCACCAGAGGCCAGGCCTGCCTGAGCCTGGACTTGCAGGGGAGGGATGCCTACCACACTCTGGAAAACCAGCGTGCTCTGGACCCCAAGGACGCAGTCCTGGGAGGTTTAAATTCATCTGGTTTGTAAAGAAATTTCAGTCAGTAATAGGTCGATGTTAAAAGGAAATATTAATAAGATCTGAATTCTGAGAAAGTTTATCGTGTGTGTTGGTTGCTCAGTCGTGTCTGACTCTTTGAGACCCCATGGACTGTAGCCCGCCAGACTCCTCTATTCATGGGATTCTCCAGGCAAGGATACTGGAGTGGGTTGCCATTTCTTCCTCTAGAGGATCTTCCCAACCCAGGGATCAAACCCAGGTCTCTTGCATTGCAGACAGATTCTTACTGTCTGAGACACCAGGGGAATTTATTAGTCAATGCCATAAAGAGAAAAATTGTAAAAAGAGTGAAAGAAAACCGAAGGAGGAAAAAAAAAGAAAGGAGAGACATGTTAAGTCTCCTCTGCATGGATGTTATTCATTTTCTACCTAGTTGGACAGAGAGTTATAGTAAATGGTTCAAAAAAGCAGAGCGGGTAAGAGTGCCCCGCAGACCTCAGAGCACTGGGGGGCTGGGATAGGGTGCTGAGACAGGGGTGGGGGTAGAGACAGAGGGGCTAGGACGGGGGAACTGGGACCAGGGGGTGGGTAGAGGCAGGGGACTGGGACGGGGCAGGGATAGAAGACAGGGACGAGGGGTAGGGACAGGGGGCTGGGCCAGGGGGCAGGGATGGGAAACAGGGATGGTGGGCTGGGACGGGGGTGTAGGGACAGAGGGGCTGGGGCAGGGGGCTGGGATGGGTGCAGGGATGGGGACAGGGATGAGGGGTAGGGATGGGGGCTGGGGCAGGGGGCTGGGATGGGGGCAGGGACGGGGGTGTAGGGACAGAGGGGCTGGGGCAGGGGGCTGGGATGGGCGCAGGGATGGGTGGGCAGGGACGGGGCCAGCCCACCTCAGCTGCTGGATCAGGTCCTCGCCTTCCTTGATGACGTTCACAGTCACCTGCAGGGTGGTCTGCTGCTGCTGGCCGAAGCGCTTGCTGAGGTCCTGCACGGCCTCCACGGACTCGGCGTACACGTCGTCCAGCAGCTCCTTCTGCAGCTCCTCCAGCCATGTCCACAGCTGCGGGGACAGCGCCATGAGGGGCCCTGTCCTGCGGCCCGGGGAGGGGACCGCAGGCAGCTGCTCCCAGGGAGCCGGAAGGGAGGCGGGTGGCGGGGAAGGCACCCCACACGGCTGGCCAGCGGAACACAGAGCAGGACGCGAGGTGAAAAAACAAATAGGCAGCAAGCCCGGGGGGGTGGGGGGGAGGACTGTCACAAAGGGGAGAAAGGAAGGGCGGGGGGTGGGCAGCGACTCTGCCGGTCCCTCCCGACAGAGCCACGCGCAAGAGGAAATGGAAAAGACCCACCGATGGCAGAACCTCTGCTAAATGGAACCGGCATCCTTCCACGTGCCTTCTGACTCTTATTTAGCACACAGATGGCTTTACTTTTAGCCAGAGAATTACAAATAGCATTATTGCTATTAAGCTGCAGTTCAGACAGGGGGGCTCTACATCCCTCAGAAAAGAAGGAAGCGCCCAGCGTGGTGCAATCAACCCATCTCCACACCCGGCAGGAGATTCGGATGCGACTGTGCCAGGTTCCCGCTCCCAGCCCAGGCCACGGCCAACCTGGCCACAGCTCACGAGAGGCGTGCAGGCTGCAAACGCGTGGTCACTGTCATGGCCAGGACCACCAACAAGGTGTCCATGGACCCAGGTGGGTAAAGATAACTCGGGACAAGAGTGGCTCCCAGACTGGCGGGGACACAGTATCTTGCCTGCTCCCAGGAAGCCTACTGCCTCCTCCAAATCCCTGGTCAGTGAGCAGCAAAGACAATTAATTAAATGGAGCGGGCCCTGGTAGCTTGGAAGTGGTTTGTGTGTGCAGAGAAAATGCTCCCTGCTTCCCCGGGGATGGAACAGTCACCTCCGGCGTCTTGTGCTAAGTTGCTTCAGTCGTGTCCGACTCTTTGCCCCTTAGGACTGTAGCCCACCAGGCTCCTCTGTCCATGGGGTTCTCCAGGCAAGAACACTGGAGAGGGTTGCTGTGCCCTCCTTCAGGGGACCTTTCTGACCCAGGGAGGGATAGAACCTGAGTCTCTTACGTCTCCTGAACTGGCAGGCGGGTTTTATACCACTAGGACCGCCTGGGTGGCTAGAGGTAGGTGTCTTATGAGTCCCTTACAGATGGCTGTCTGGGTGGCGGGGAGAGGCTTGCCCCTACCCTGCCCTGCCACGTAGGCCTCTTGGCAGAGAGAGCACCACAGCTTTACTGAGGCCTCACTGACACACAAGAAACCGCAGAAGTTTAAAATACAGGAAGTTTGCTACATACGAATGAGTTCTGCTCTGAGAACATGCTCGTACGTCCAATTTGTTTCTAAGTCCAACAAAGTTAGCCTAGGTACCGAACTAACACAACCAGCTATACAGCCCTGTACTGTAAAAGGTTTGTAATACTTTTCACACAAATAATTAAAAAAGAACACATTTTAATCTTGAAGTACAGTACCACGGAAGGTACGGTGGTAACAGTTCAACAGCTGGTACACGGGCTGGCATCGAGTGAACAGGCAAGAAGAGTCACTGACCGGGGGAGGGAGAGGAGGTGGGAGACGGTAGAGCTGAAGGATTCTCAGCAATGGGAGACGGAGGACCCGCTGCAACGTCACTCACACCTCACGCTGATGGAACGCACACACGCCATCTTTGAAAGTTCCAAACTTGGAGGTTCGCGTGCAGGGGACTTAGTATATACAGGTTTGCACGTAGGGCACTTACTCTATACGGTTTGATGAGCTCTGACACATGCAGGTCCGTGTGAAGGGCAATGCGGCTGCGACACGGGTGCTCCCTGACCCCGAGAATCTTCCCGAGGCCCTGGGGACCCCCTCCTCCCTCTCTGAACCCCCTTCCCGGACAGCCACCAGCCTGCCTTCTGCCACTACAGACTAGCTTCCATTTTCTAAAATTCTATTCACAGGATCACCTTGTAGGTACTCATTTTTTTGGTCTGGCTTTTATCAGCATCGTTGAGACTTTATCCATACCACTGTGTGTATCAACAGGGCTTTCCTTTTCATTATTGAGCGGTATTCCATTCTGTGCTGATGACGCACCTTATCGGCTTAGATGGTGATGACATCTGGGCTGTTTCCAGCGTGCGGCACCCTGGTGTCTGCCTCTGCAGGCACCTGCACTTCCCTTTCTTGGAGGTACATGTCCAGGCGTGGAATGGCGGATCACATGGTAGGTGTGGGCCAAACTGTTTTCCAAAGCGCCTCATTTCGCATCTGCCCGCTGCAGTGTGCGAGCGCTCCCGTCCTGCCCCACCCTCACCGGTACCTGACGTGCCTGGTCTTTTTAATTGGAGACATTCGAAATGAGTGGGTTCTCATTACAGCTTAATTAGCCATTCCCTAATGACGAGTGAAGGCAAGTCCAAGCTAACCTTGTAAGAGTTCTTTTGTTGCTAAACACGCATTTAGTTCAAAACAGAGCACTGGCAGTTGGCTCTTTAACAGGCCAACTAAATTTAAAAATAAGGGGAGTGCTGGCAAAGGACTTACTTTTAGTCAAGTACTTGGGGCCACAAAGAGTTTATTTTACTAAAAATGTTAAAATGTCAACTTGTGTCATATTATTTACTCATTTTCGTAAGATAGCAAATTTCATACAATCCAAGGATTTTAATTAAAGGCATTTCAGAGAGAGGCTGGTCCAACACTATGATCTTACAGATTAAAGAAGAGAGGCCCCAGGGTGATAAAGTAACCTGCACACATGGGCACACCTATTAGCAGTGCCACCTCAGGAGCAAAACCTGAGTCGAGTGTCAGGAAGGAGGCCCCCAGACCCGGTGACTCTTCACATTGATACTGTATTTCAACATGAAAAAAGCCGTTCATCAACAGACCAAATATGGACTGATTTTCTGCACCATCTATAAAGAATAACATACTCTAGCTTTCTTTTCCCTCTAAATTCTCACGAACATGGTTGCTGTTCAGTTCAGTTGAGGCGTTCAGTCATGTCCGACTCTTTGTGACCCCATGAATTGCAGCACGCCAGGCCTCCCTGTCCATCACCAACTGCCGGAGTTCACTCAAACTCATGTCCATCAAGTTGGTGATGCCATCCAGCCATCTCATCCTCTGTCGTCCCCTTCTTCTCCTGCCCCCAATCCCTCCCAGCATCAGAGTCTTTTCCAATGAGTCAACTCTTTGCATGAGGTGGCCAAAGTATTGGCATTTCAGCTTCAGCATCAGTCCTTCCAAAGAACACCCAGGACTGATCTCCTTTAGGATGGACTGGTTGGATCTCCCTGCAGTCCAAGGGATTCTCAAGAGTCTTCTCCAACACCACAGTTCAAAAGCATCAATTCTTTGGCACTCAGCTTTCTTCACAGTCCAACTCTCACATCCATACATGACCACTGGAAAAACCATAGCCTTGACTAGACAGACCTTTGGTGGCAAAGTAATGTCTCTGCTTTTGAATATGCTATCTAGGTTGGTCATAACTTTCCTTCCAAGGAGTAAGCATCTTTTAATTTCATGGCTGCTGTAGTTATAAATAATAGGAAGGATGAAAGCACTATGACCAGAAGAAATCTCTTAATTTGCTTTAGTATTTCCCATGAAAAACCTTTTATGGGAAGGTGATGATGTCACAATATATACAAGAATTAAGTCATTATGATGTATACCTGAAACTAGTATGTGTCAGTTATATCTCAACAGAAAAGTGTTATAGCCACAAATAATTTATAAAAACACTTTTCTCATAATATTGAATAACAATTATGTGTGGGTCCTGAAGCCAGATTGTCTTGAGTTCCAATCCTGACTTAACATTTCCCAGGGTGTGACTTGGGCAACTTAACCTGGATCTATGTCTTGGAGCTCTTATTCATAAAATGAACATGGTAATAACAATGCCTCCCTCAGGGAGTTACTGAGAAAATTCAACAAGATGATATGTATTTCTTCAAAATAAGTCAATGTTAGCCACTATTATAGTTTTATTCTTACAAGAAAAATTCTGATAAGAATCAGTTTTTGAAAGTGTTCTATGGATATTTTTCAAAACATGCCCCAGTTCCAACCAGCTGTTCAAAACAGGTCACTTATTCTCGTAAATTTAACACTGCACCACAGTTAAATCTTTTGACCTCCCCAAACTCCAACACTTTAGCCACCTGACGTGAAGAGCTGACCCACTGGAAAAGACCCTGATGCTGGGAAAGACTGACAGCAATCCGGAAAGAACCAGTTTATTCCCTCGACACCCTGGACCTCTCGACACGCATCCAGGGTGGAGGGTCCATGCCGCCCAGCCGGCTGTGGGGCCAGTGAAGGGCTCAGGTGTGGAGTAGACCACCAGGGTCCGTCCTGGGTCCACACAGTTGAAAAGGGAAAAATAACCGAGGTAGAAGGACAGGCTACACATAAATCCACAATTGAAATGCCCAAAGATCCTTTACCGTTTTAGAATTCGTCTCTCTGGGCCTACAGGAAATTCGTTTTGGAGGACAAAGTCTCAGAGAGAGGTAATTTCTGATGCCAGTTGATGATGAACTGAGACGTATCATAATAATACAACATGATTCAGGCAAAGTCTATTTTTAAGGTTTCAAAGTGGTACCTATGATGCCTAAAATAACCTCTGAATAAAGGAATGAGAAAGAGTCTCTAGGATACCTGTGAAACTTTCTACCACAGATTTCCTAAGGGGGAAAAAAACTGCATTTCTGTACATGCTGCTAATTTACAGTAAAAAAATAAACCTCTGCCCCACAGTAAGAGAGGAGCTGTAGTCTACCCAAGTTCTCAGCAGTCGGAGTCTGCTTCTAAGAGAACCTTGTCTGCAGCCAGCGGATGGCCAGGCAGCCAGAGTGAGGCAATGCTGCCCTCTAGAGGCCAACTCTGAGTTATCGATGCAGAGAACGTCAACCCCGCCCAGAATGGGGTTGCAGGTATGTACAGACATGGATCGCAGGCCAGGTTCAGGAAGACAGGTGGGGTTTTTGGGAGAAAACCCAGTGCTAAGATGCGAGACAGCCTGGTCCTGGGTCCAGCGTCCAGCTGGGTCGGACCCCCGTGTGCCGCCTACTCCAGCCCCTTCCCCACACCCTGCATGCTGTGCTGGGTGAAGCCTAAAGAAGGGACGAAGGTTCTGCTGGGAAGAAGTTCCTGAAAAAGCCCCTTCTTCATTAGCGAAGCTCCTAGAAGCGCTCACTGGGGTGTGGAGCCCAGGCAAGGACTGAGTCTCTAACTGGGTCGGTGAGGAGGTCAGATGCAAGCCCTGAGACTTGGGGGCTGCTCCACCTGCAGCCTCGCCCAGGTGAAGGCTACAAGCCTGGGCCATCTGGAGGATCAGAGGAGGGTCCTTATCCCCTACATGGCCTTGGGCAAGTCCTTGGTCTTCTCTGCCTTCAGCTTCCTCCGCTATGAAATGGGAGCGTTTCACCACGTATGCCTCCCCTAACAGGCAAAGCCAGTTTGGGAATCGAGAGAAAAGACCACAAAGGCGTGGCAGTGCTCAACCCCCACAAGCACCTCGGGAACAGAAGCCGCCACCACTGGTGCCCACATCCCTGCTTGTTTGTGACCATCATTCAGGTTCCAGTGGGAATGGGTGGGGTGCAGGGCCCGTGTGGGAACCGTAAGGGCCAGCAGCAGAAGTGGGCGGTTTCAATGCCAATTTACAGGCGGAATTGCAGAGGGTGCCTGCCACACACAGAAAACACGATTCTGTTTCTGGCAGAGGAAGCCTGAATCAAAGCGGAACTCTTCCAGCTACAAGCAGCATGTTCCTCAGTCTGAAATGAGCAATGGGGTCTTTCGGGGGCACATGCCTGTCACCTGACTGAGGAGGAAGGGTTTCAGGAGCACCTGGTTATTCTTGTAAGTGTTAGTTGCAGTCTGACTCTGCAACCCCATGCACTGTAGCCCACCAGGCTCCTCTGTCCATGGGATTTTCCAGGCAAGAACACGGGAGGGGTTGGGTTGCCATTTCATTCCCCAGGGGATCTTATTAGTTCCCGGACCAGGGATCGAACCCACATCTCCTGCACTGGAAGGTGGGCAGTGGGCCACCAGGGAAGTCGCCTGCCTGCTCCGAGTCAAAGCAGACTCATAAATTAAAACCCATGAATGACATTTCTGTGACACATCTGGACTTACGCTTGCTGGGATCTTCTCAGAACCTATTTTCTTATCTGACATATCTGGCATATCTGGCAGACCCTGGTCTAGACTTTGATAAGCTTGTCCTCCTCACCAATCTACCCACTCGCAGGCTTCGTGCGCGGGCAGAGGTCTGCAGGGCAAACATCCTCCAGCCCCGCTGAGGTCATCCACTAACCGGCCCCCCACTGCCAGCCTCACCAGCCAGGGCTTTTAATACAGCCACGATGGTTTCTGCTTCAGCACCAAGCCTGTCCTGGCTTTATGGCAACCTGCCCATTTTCAAGATAAATCGCTCTCAACACAACAAAGCAAGTTTTCAGGCTGGCTGGGTTTGGATGCGTAATCTCTCCAGATATGCCAGATAGACATAAAAGTTCTGACTAGGTTAGTGGAGTCAGGTTAAAGATGCAGTGACCGCAGTGTCTGCTCCCCTATAAATGTGACACCAGGAATTAAAACCATCTGTCTGTGGGGCACGGGGTCCACCTGGATGACTGGTCTCCAGCTCCTACATCCCCTTCATCAACAAGCTGATTCGATTATGGGCCTGGGTTGGAAATGACTTCCTTATTCACATGCCGGGTGTGAATTACGAAAGAAAGGTACAAACCCTTTCTTCCTGGCAAGGTCTCCTCAGAGATCGGTTTGGGAGGATAAGGACAGTCTTGATTGTGTGTTAACTGACACTCTAAACCAATTCTTTTTCACAGTCATTCAGCCCACATTTTTCTGTCTTGTGTACAAATTGAATGTCGAATGCTTGGTCAAATGCTCACTGATCCCACCATATTGCTGTTGCTGTTTAGTTGCTAAGTTGTTTCCGACTCTTTGCAACCACATGGACTGCAGCCCACAAGGCTCCTCCATCCACAGGATTCTCCAGGCAAGAGTACTGGAGTGGGTTGCCATTTCCTTCTCCAGGGGATCTTCCCGACCCTGGGATTGAACCTGAGTCTCCCGCTTCGCAGGCAGATGCTTTACCATCTGAGCCACTATGCCCTGAGAGAGAACCCAGTTTTAAACCACTCTCTAACAAAAATAATGTTTTAACATGAATTACACTAAACTGAAATGGCAACCCACTCCAGTACTCTTGCTTGGATAATCCCAGGGACGGGAGCCTGGTGGGCTGCCGTCTATAGGGTCACACAGAGTCGGACACGACTAAAGTGACTTAGCAGCAGCAGAAGCAGCACACTAAACTGAAAAAAGAATTTTCCTTTTAGATAATAACATCCCTCTTTCCCAACTGGCCAAAACCCAAAGATTTTCCAAATATTTGTTTGGGGGGAAAAAAAAACTCACTTATTTTGCAGCTTTGGCTGGAAACAAAAGTATTGAGTGATGTAAACAAAGAAATCCACATGTGCCAACGTGACGGTGCCAGGAGCAAAAGTTGTCTGGAGCCGCCTCCTCTGCCCCGGGCACTGCCCTGGACGCGGCGCTGGAGGTGAGCACCCAGCAAGGTTCTGACGGCTGACCTGAAGGGTCAGAGTGAGGCACCAACTCTGAGAAAGGGTGGCAGAGGCAGATCAAGCAGTTTCTGTTGCTCAAAGATGAGTAAGGGAGCTATCAGGGTTATACCCTGTAAATGATTAAATCATTTGTCAAGTAACAAGGCAGGGACGAGGAAAAACACGGACGTTTACTGGCAGCTAGCACCTGGAGTGTGTATGGCCCATAACCCTCAGAGATGCTGTTACTCCCAGTTCTGCAGAGAGAGCTGGGGTACCACGGAGCAGTCTGCCCCACGTCACTCGGCCAGTTAAGTCAGGGAATGTGCCACTCTTAATATACTTTCTTCATTATTTTAATAAAGATTATATTTTTACGGAAGGAAGTCAGAAATGATTAGAATTACTTTGGGAGATAGTCCTACCCAGGGGAAGACCACCTATTTTAAAAAAAAAGAAAGAAAGAAATATCAGATACCACAACCTATGTGAAGATTTAGTTGATAAACCAACAGGGAGCAACTAAATGTCCAAATTTAAATCTAAGGCTCAGTCCTGCAAGGTCTAATGATGCAGCGGATGGTTCTAGACCCCGAGTGTCCCCTTACTTGTGGCCATTCACCTGTTTGTTTGTATCTGTATCAGATAAACAAACTAGAGAAATCAAACATTTAAGAGCATCCTTAGAGAGTTCATCTAAGGAACTGAATGTTAACATAAAAATTACCAAGATTTGATGGTATAAGCTAAACTTTACTTCCTAAAATATTCTGTTTGATATTAACCTTTCCCATTGACAAATATATCAAAGCATCCTGGACGTCTGAGATGTTAACAAGCTACAGGCCACTCGTAAATTGCTGGTGGCAGTGTAAGATGGTACAGTCACGCTGGGAAAGTTTGGCACTTTCTTTCAGAACAGTATGTGTTTAACCAAAGGACCCAGCGATCGTACTCTTGGGCAATTATCCCAGAGACATGAAAACTTAAGTTCATGCAAAAACCTGCACAGGAAGGTCCACAGCTTATCTTTTGGAAAAATCAAAATATCCTCATTGTTCTTTAAAAGGTAAATTGTTCAGAAACTGAGATGTATCCATACCACGAGAGACCACTCAGCGACAAAGTACTGGGTCGTGAGACGACAGGGAAGGGTTCTGAGGGGAACTGTGCTGAGCAGAAAAAGCCAATCACAAAAAGGTACACGTGGTATGATTCCATCTATGTAACATTTTTTAAATCAAATTATAGAGATGGAGAAGGACAGATGAGTGGCTGCCAGGGGTGAGGGGTGGGGGTAGGGGTGGGCATGGTTGTAAGGAGGGGGCACAGAGGAGTCCACTGGTGATGGGTGATTCTGTATGTGGAAGAGTGCTGATGGTTACACGAATCTACACGCGACAAAACTGCATGAAGCTAAACGTGTGCTCGCATGTACACATACACACACAGGGGCGTGCACACTTGGGGAAACTCGAGTAAGCTCTGAAAGAGTGGCAAAGTCTCGTTCACGCTCTGACAAGGCACATGGTTATGTGAGACGTGACCCCTCGGGGATGATGGGAAAAGGTGCAGGGATCTCCTGTTTCCCTTTCTCCCAACTTTCTGTGATCCTAAATATTTTATCAAAACAGGAAGTTACAAAAAGAAACTATGGCTCAAGGTATCACACATATGTAAGAATAAACAATAAAGCAAATCGTTTTAGAGACTACAGAGAGATGACCAAAAATAGAGCAAGAAGGTCAAAGTAAAAGTCTTGAAAAGTTGGGAACCAAATTTTAGAGACCTTTGCACTGGAAACACAAAGGATTCGGAGAAATCAGTGCTGGAGAGGCTGGGGTCATCCAGAGAAGGACCATGATCCCTCCCCTGTGGGGAGTCCTGCCGTGAACAGAAATGGGGCTTTTCTGGAAAGGGCAGAGTTCAGAAAACTTAGTTCAGAAACTAAGATCATGGCATCTGGTCCCAGCACTTCATGGCAAATAGATGGAGAAACAATGGAAACAGTGGGTGACTTTATTTTTGGGGGCTCCAAAATCACTGCAGATGGTAACTGCAGCTACGAAATTAAAAGACAGTTGCTCCTTGGAAGAAAAGCTATGACCAACCTAGACAGCACACTGAAAAGCAGAGACATTACTTTGCCAACAAAGGTCTGTCTAGTCAAGGCTATGGTTTTTCCAGTAGTCATGTATGCATGTGAGAGTTGGACTATAAAGAAAGCTGAGTGCCAAAGAATTGATGCTTTTGAACTGTGGTGTTGGAGAAGACTCTTAAGAGTCCCTTGGACTGCAAGGAGATCTAACCAGTCCATTCTAAAGGAAATCAGTCCTGAATATTCGTTGGAAGGACTGATGCTGTAGCTGAAACTGCAATACTTCAGCCACCTGATACAAAGAACTGATTCATTTGAAAAGATCCTGGTGCTGGGAAAGAGTGAATCTGGGAAGAGAAGGGGACAACAGAGGATGAGATGGCTGGATGCCATCACCGACTCAATGGACATGAGTTTAAGTAAACTCTGGGAGTTGGCGATGGACAGGGAAGCCTGGCGGGCTGCGGTACATGGGGTCACAAAAAGTTGGACACAACTGAGCAACTGAACTGAATTGGAAAGGGCAGATGTCCTGAACAGGTCTGCACCGCCACTGCCTGCAATCGCAAGACCCATCAGAGGGCAACTGTGGTCCATGCGAGGGCCACAAGCTGCCTGTAGTTGGTTTAACCTTTCTTGAATCAGTTTAACTGCCAGATGCCCGACTGCTTCTCCAGCTCCATGGGGAAAGAAGAGAAAAGGAATCTAGGCCCTGTGAGCGCTGCTGATGGAAGAGTCACAAGGGAGGTTTTACAAACGTGGTGAGGACGGTGGGAGAAGCAGCTGGGAAGCTCCACACTGTGAACACAGGAGCCTTGAGCTCCTGCCTCCTCGTGATCCTGCATCGAGCAGGGGCAGGGCCCCCACGGGGCTCTCCTTGCTCCCGGGGGACGCTGGGCACTGGCCCAGGGTAAAGAAAGAGGCCTGCCTGCTCAACTGTTAGGTGGAGAAATGAAGCCAGGCTGGCATGCCATGACCAAAACATCTCCCGGTGGTGGGGAGGCTTTTATTTCTGACTTCTGAATAAAATGAAAGGTTCCTCTTTCTCGCGCATTTCCCCAAACAAAAACTTGTCCCAGTTCAGGGTGTAAGCTTGCAGAAGCAGCAACAAAAGGCTTCTTGACTTAACCCAGCAAGAATCACAGCCCGATTCCAACGGGAATCATCTTTCCTGGGAAACCATGGCTCCTGGGAACCAAGTGAACAACAACAGAAAAAGAGCTCAAGGCCACCGACTGGGCTCAAGAAATAAACTCTGGCTGAGGACCCAAGGTCACCACCTGGTTGCCTCAAATAACCCACACATTTCAAAGGTAATTATTGGTTGACTTGGGACCTAATTTTGAGAATGAAGTTGAAGAGTATGAATGGATGACAATAATTATGCCTTTGCTATATTTGAAAATGGAACTATGGCCCTCTATCATTAAGTCTCGGGGATGATCAGCTAGAAATAGACATCGTTTCTTCCACGAAGTGACCGAGTATCTGCTAAGTCTGGGAGGCAGGCTACAAAGACAAGGGAGACAAGGTTCTGGTCTTCAAGTGACTCAACTTCTAGCAGGAGAAACAGGTATCTAAAATATGTGACATACACAAAAGAACGTTCTTCCCTTGTCGTTCATTTTTATATCCCCTCCCTGGATGTTACAGTTGGCTTGGGAGACACTTTGGAATGAATGCTTGAAAAGAGTAAATGGATGAAGGAATAAACAGTGGAAAATGCATTCAAAAGGAAAGGAGGGCAGGTAACAAAGTTCTCCAATGGGAGAATTATAATCAGAACTGATGTGAATAAAATGCAATAAAAACTGAAGGGAAGAAAGAGATTAACAGGTAGAAGACAAAATCTCTCTTAAAATCAACAATCCTTTTAAATACGACTACTTCAAAATCTTTAAAAAAAAAAAAAAAGGACAGATGAACAGTCTTCAAGTCTCATGAGAGATTAAATAATTTCATGAATACTTTCAGATTAAAAAAAAACAAAGGTCCCAGGACGCTCCCCAATCTGGGTTTAAGGGTGAGATTAGAGCTGACCACCTCTCTCAGCCACTTCTGCATTCAACATCAAGGTATAAAACACTTGCCATCCATGTGAAAATGCAGCTGACCGTTGAGCAGCACAGGGGTAGAGACACAGTCAGAAATCCATGGAGGATCTACAGTCAGCACTCTGCATCCAGAGTCCCTCCACATCTGCAGTTCCGCATCTGTAGATCGTGTAGCTGAAAAACATCCACGCATGTGCAGACCCGCGCAGTTCAAACCCATGTTGTTCACGGGTTGGCTGTGTTTCCTCTTTTCCTTCTTCCCGGGATAAAGCACCTATGTTCTGTCCTCTGGGTATAAGAGAGCGGAGGCTGAGGTCTCCATGCTGAGCCTAAGTGTTCAGTCTGCAACAAGACTTACAATCACCAACCTTCGCTCAAAGAAATTCCTGACCCAACACTGAGCAGGTATCACCGTGTGCTGGCACCTTCTCCAAGTTGGCTGTTAATGAGACCACCTCTGAATTACTTGCTCCTCAGAGAGCCGAAGATTGACCACAGATGGAGGGGGCTATGCTCCGGATCAAGTGAGGAATAAAAGCACAGCCAAACGTCTGGGTGTGAGGAAGGTGAACATCCACGTTAGGAGAACCTCTGACCATTAACTTAAAAGCTTCCTGTATTTGCCTAAACAAAAATGGCAACTCGCTTTTTCTATCTTGCTCTGTGTGATTTTAAGTCATATGAACTACTTGAGAAAAAATCATTCTGATAACTTAAATCTCTAGCAAGTTTTCATTCATCTGATATGTTAAAATATTTAGTGCCTTGATGCAAACACACATTTAATTAGCATGATTTCCTCCTTCTGGCCTTTCTCTCACTTTTAATTTTGTTTTAAGCAGATAATGAAATTTGTTCTAAACGAAGTCACTTTTCAATAACAGTTTTCAATACACAAAGACTGAAGAAACCATTCCTTCCTTTGTAAAACCTACCAAGTACCCTGGTGGGTCAGAGGACATTCGTGCAGCAGAGAAAAGGAGACAGAGGAAGGTTCCGGGGCCGGTCAGGAAAAAAAATAATAAATCTACCAACAAAATGACGGGGGCTAAAAATGAAGTCTAAGCACATCGAGGGGAAGAATCACAGCACATTCCACGCCCGTGGGTGACCAGCTTCCCTAAAGGCCTCCCCACAACTGTCGCCCAAGCCTCCCCGGCCCAGGTCACTTTGGGGGCACACATTTACAAGGAACCAAATCACATTAAACACGCCAGTTTCTCTGCTACTGTGATGGTTTTCATATACAAAGGAAAGAATGAATACATGGAAACGTCTCGAATTGTTACGGGGAACCACGTCACTTTTCAAACAGGTTTAAGTTCTCCTTAGTCTACAAACTTCATATATACTAGAAGTTCCTACAGTGTAAGTCAAGAGGACAAAATGTATTTTCACTTTTCAATAAATGTCCAGGCCTAGTGACACAACAGATTCTATAGTTGGCCAGCAGGAACGCTTTCACTGTAAAATTTTTCCTTAAAAATGCTGATGTTACAAAATCCAGTGAACCCAAACTTAAGTCTCTGGAGAACGGCTTTTATAAAAGGCTTTCCTTCCGGTTTCCTTTAGTGCCTGCTCCGCGAGAACCGGAACAAAAAGTGGAAAAGCTGATCACAAGTCATAAATTGTGCTTCGTGAAAAGCACCTTTTTTTTGGTCCTAAATGTGAGTTAAATCTTCATGAATCCTGCTAAGAATATCCTAACCCGAGGCCCAGGACACAGACATCCCATCCCCGGCTCCCATGCACCCTGCAGACTCCAGGCCTCCTGCCCTCCCCTCAGCTCAGTCTGTGCGTGCAGCCCAGGGGCCCATCGAGGGCCACAGCACCCCCTGCAGCCTGGGTGAGGAACAGCAGCCCCCACCCACCACGCCTCCTTCAGAAGGTCCAGTCGGCTCTGCTTTCTGTCTGTCACAGCTTAAAGAGCAAAGACACAACCTGCTTTTTCAAGCACAGCATCTTTCTCTCAGGGCGGAAAAAATGCACCAGAGAAAGAGCAGTGAGCATCCTATAATAATACTGATGGAAAAGAGAGAGTAACCTATAGCTACCCCAAAACAGGAGCAAAAGGTGCATAGAGAGAACATTCTACAGTGCGGGGTGGTTGGGCGGGGGGACGGATAGCTAACTGCTGCGGAAGAGAAGAAAAGCAGTGCATCCCACTGCATGGACTAGACCATGAGGATAGGATGCTGCGGTGTTTCAGGCTGGTGCTCCAGACTCACAGAGAATCACTGATGGTACAAAAGCAAGGTGATCTAAGTCACGACATGTGTATTTCTGGTGGCAGGGCTGCAGAGGTGCTGGGAGCTGCCAGGGGCAGAGAGACTAGTTAGTGGTAGCGGCTTGACTCAGAAGAGTGAGGAACTGGTGAACGTGCACCCGTAGTCAGAAACCACTGCGAATCAACGCCTACTTAACGTGTCTCCTTGAGAAAAACAGTGTCTTTGTAAACACTGTGATGGCTTTTTTAGGGGTGGCATTACTAAACCAGAAAAAGAAGCTGCTCCTGTCAGTTTTCTATGCTGACAGAGTCCAGGATCTAAAGGGCACCAGTCCCTTTCCAGAAAGGGCTGCTCAGGGTCCCAGTCATTTGCCACATACGCCCCTATACTATTCTCTTCTGGAGGAGGGCACGGCAACCCACTCCAGTATTCCTGCCTGGAGAATCCCATGGAGCCTGGTGGGCTATGGTCCAGAGAGTCGAAAAGAGTCAGACACGACTGAGCAAGTATTACATACTAGATCTCCAGGGCTCACAAAATTTCAGAGTTGAAAGTGAATATGGTTTTCCTGGAGTCAAACATTCAAGCTACAAATGGCCTGGTTGAGGACTGACTGCCCAAGATCCCAGACGTGCAGAGAAGTTCTTTTCTTTTAAACAAATTCACAAGTTCCTGAGTCTTTAAACAAGGCAAGCCAGGCCTACCCATTTGCAAGTGTCTTCCACAGTCTGGCTCCTTCCAGATCTTTCTTCCCAGCCTGTTACTACAGCCTTTCTGGACTCGACCTCAAATTACCTAAAAGGGCCCCCATTTCTAGTTTGTAAAGAGCTGTGAAATGGAGAATTTATCCCCTTAGAAATAAGATGCAGTAAAGGTGACATTTTAAGTTTGCAATCCTACTGAAAACTTTAGCTTTTATTATAAATCCTTCTATCTCAAAGGTTACATAATATTACAGTTTCTTCAATTGTAACTTTCTATGATTTTCTTTTTTTTTTTTTCAATTTTATACTGGACTACAGTTTTCACTAAGAATAACACACATGCAAGATGTAATTAATACCAACCTACTTCCCACTTACCAAATTACACATTATCTCTTATCCGAAGACAAGTTTACCAGGAGAGCTTACCGATGATAGCACTGTTAATAAATTCAGCGTTATATAAAATGCACTCCCACGAGTACTGAGGGCAGCCACACAGTCTGATACAATCAGAGCGCAGCCGTGCCTTCACCCACATGACAGGCTCACAGGCAGAAAGGAAGCCCCGCAGCCCTGACCCCAAAGTGCAGGTCACCCGCTTCTGCTAAAATGAACGTGCCCTCCTCCTCCAAGGGTCTCCTCCAGCTCCTGTTTTCCCTGCTCTCCTCCTGACTGGCAGCTCCCCAGGCCACCCCTACCCTCACAGGTCTGCTCCTGGCAGGCGCCTCCCTGAGAGATGGCACGTGTGTGCCCGTGTGACAAAGGCAAGCCCGCAAGGCCAGCTGGGTCCCCACCACCACCACCACCACCCATGGGCGACATGGCCTCGCCGGCCACCTCTGGTCCCCTTCCTGACATCACAACCACCCTCGTTCCGCCCAAGGAGCCCCAAGGCCCTTCCAGGCGGGGCTTTGCCGTCTTTGCCCGAAGCTTACCTCTTTCACATGCGTGTGAAAAGACACCGACATGTCCAGGAGGATCTTCCGCTGCTCCACGCGCCGCACAAAATCCTGTATCCGGTCCTCGAGCTGATGGGCAGCCTGATAGATCTCTTCCGGGTCACATTCTCCCGTCTGGGCCAGCTGCTCGGCTGCCTCAAGTAACTTATCTGCATTGGTGTACGTGTTCTGCGCGAGAGAACGGTCAGAGGCACAGGAGGTGAATACCAGACAAGCTGGCCCGGCTGGGAGCCATGATACACGGGAACAGAGTCGGCGAGTGCTGTTCCTTTCTGCACATCAACAGGATGGGAAGAGATGATTCTAGGAGTTCAGAACACCTCCATCAGCAGCCTTTGCCCCTCTTAACTGAGTTAAACTCTGAACCTCACGGCAAAGCCCTTCCGTCTGGGGCTATGATGGGGTTATCTGTAGGCAGCCACTGGCTGTCCTGTGACTCACAAAAGGGCTTCTGCCTTTTTGCTACAGCACGAAGGGAGCTTGCAGCCACAAATGCCTGCTTCACTTTTTCTCCTGGTTTTATGACGGGGTGCAGAGTTCCAGTTTTGTGTCTTTCGGTATTGATATACCACTTTAGGATAATTCCCCAAGAGCAAGTGAAAAGGTTACGTTGCAAACACACACAAACTGCTGTCTCTTTTCACTTGTTTGTGCTTATCAGCAATTCTGTACTTATTATTATTTTTTCCCCTACTTCGGGGATATACTGTTTTAAGAAAAAAGAAATAATAACTGCAACGGCTATAAAGTAGCCAGAGTTTTAAAGAGCTGAGGGTTGAGTGCAAAAGAGTGTCTAAAATACTCTGAAAATTACTCTGTTTGAGTTTTTGATAAATCAGGCTGCAAAGCAGCTCCTCAAATCAACAGGGCTGTTAGAGACCTGATACTGCTCAGGGAAACTGCCAGAGAGAGGGTGCTGATGGGGACAGGTAGCAGTGAGTCAGGCCGGAGGACCTCAGACAGGAACAAACAGAATCCGGGCCCCCAATGAGGCCCAGAGGAAGCGTGCAGTTCCCGAGACACCGACTGAGCCCATCAACCTTCTCCTCCCCCAGCACATCAGTCCCACAGCTGAGCAGGATCAGGTCTCATGGGTGATTGACGGGTGGGGGCCGGGGTATGGGGAGACCAAGCCCAGTGGGCACAGGGTTCCCCAGCAGTGGGCAGCCTGCCGGATGGAGACTGGGGACCTCCAGTGTATTCACCTACTAAGCCAACAGACTAATAAGCGTACTGAGAGCTGGGTTCCTCATTTTGGACACCGGAGTTAGAAATAACGCAAAAGGAGAACACCTAAGTCAGCCCGGGGGCACTGGACTGGAATTGGGGGAATCCACGTGCGGACACTGTTTTCCACAGGCTGATGTGTAAAGATGCACGTGCACACTCACTCACGTCCCCCCACCCCCCCACCCCCATCCACCGAGAGGACCTGAGAACAGTGATGGAGCAATGGTAGCAAACGGGTGGACCCGGATCTCTATTTCTGAGCATCATTCTGCTCTTCGGGGAACCGGGGGTCTGTGGAGACATGGCTGATTCCAGTACAAGATGAGCCCCAAAGCGAGGAAAAGCCCAAGGACAATGTGGACAGGACAGGGTGAGAAGCCAGTTTGAGGAGACGCACGCTGGCCAAGTGAGGGGCAACTGAGCATCAGAGGGGACAGTGCAGGTGACGGAGGGTCATCCATCCAGTCACTAGGAAACCAGGAGTCCCCAGCGACACCAAGAAGCAAAAGTGGACGATGGACAGCATGTTACAGCACCTAAAGTACATCCTCACAGAGTACTCAGTAATTACAAAGCGGGAAGGACACGCTTTACAACGGAGCCATCTGGCAGACACCACCTTAAGCCAGGGATCGGAGTGGACACCAGGCGTAACAGGACAGATTAAACTGTGCGCCGCTTGATGGGAGAGTGTGAGGAGGGCCTGGCAGGGCTTCCGGGATACGCCTGCTGAAGATGTGTAACCAGAATGCAACCTCGAGGAGACGTCAGACAAACCCAACGTGAGGGGCCTTCCCCAAAACACTGGGACACAGAAGTTCAGGAAGGACGGAGGAGTGGCTCCAGGCTGAAGGACACCAAATGTGACGGGTGACTCAACATGGGATCCGTTAGACATGGACACTTCGGGGTCTGAGTGTTAGAAGGTAGTCATGAGTCAGCATCAATTTCCGGATTCTCATGATGTGATTCCGGTTGGACAAGACAAAGTCCTTTTTGGTAGGAAATAGACAGACAATGGTTGGAGGGAAGCAAGTTCTCTGGGCTGTATTTCCAACTTTCCTGCAAGTTTAAAACCTGTAGCGATTAATCCTTTGCCAGTTGTTTCACTTGCAGTTATTTTCTCCCATTCTGAGGGCTGTCTTTTAATCTTGTTTACTGTTTCCTTTGCTGTGCAAAAGCTTTTAAGTTTAATTAGGTCTGATTCGTTTATTTTTATTTCCATTACTCTAGGAGGTAGGTCACAGAGGATCTTGCTATGATGTATGTCAAAGAGTCTTTTGCCTGTTTTCCTCTAAGAGCTTTATAGTTTCTGACCTTACATTTAAGTCTTTAATCCATTTTGAGTTTATTTTTGGGTGTGATGCTAGCAAGTGTTCTAGTTTAATTCTTTTACATGTAGCTGTCCAGTTTTCACAGTGCCATTTACTGAAGAGGCTGTCTTTTCTTCATCTTCATTGCATATTCTTGCCTCTTTGGTCAAAGGCAAGGTGCCCATGGGTGTGTAAGTCTAATCTCTGGGCTTTCTAGCTTGTTCCATTGGTCTATATTTCTGTTTCTGTGCCAGTACCACACTGTCTTGATGACTGCAGCTTTGTAGTATAGTCTGAAGTCAGGAAGCTTGATTCCTCCAGCTCAGTGTTTCTTTGTCAAAATTGCTTTGGTTATTTGGGGTCTTTTGTGTTTCCATACAAACTGTAAAATTTCTTGTTCCAGTTCTGTGAAAAACATCACTGGTAGTTTGATAGGGACTGCACAGCTTTGTAAATCTAAAAGGAACATTGACTTGGATGTTTCTTTAGAAGCTAAAAGAGCAGATGACTGTCAAACGGCACCTTGTTTTCCCAGAGTCACTTGCAAAAAGCTTCATGTGGAAAGCACTGTTAGTTTCGTTTTTTAAAACTCCAGTGGGAACATGCAACATTCCCGCATCTGCCACGCTCCAGAAATTGATTAGCATGGAGCCATTCCACTCACCATCACTGTACAACATAAAGAAGGAATGGGTCTTCAGATCAGTCAGGAGGTTCCTGGCTCTGCCAGACTGTGTGCAGAAATGGTCCGATGCTGGACCCACAGGTCTGAATCAGCCCGAGACCAGGGCCCCGGCAGTGCAGTCAAGGGCCGGCAGCAGTCACACCAGCTGCAGGGCTCGCTGCCACCAAGTAAACACGAAGCTCTTTCTAGGTTCCTCCTTCTCCAAACACCAGAACTGTTCTATAGAATAATCTATATTTAGTACCTTTTAAATTAATTCAACCAGAAGACTTCTGACACTTCCTCTTTGAATCTCTGTCATGTTACTTCACCATGTCAAGTTTTGAAGAAGTTGACTTGAAGAAAAATTTGTTTAGTACGCTGCTAGTTCAACATCTTGAAATTAAAGACAATTTAGAACTCATTTTACAAAGGACCCTTCAAAAACAAAACCCCAAGACACACACTAATGTGCCTTAAACTTAACTCGGAAAAAGAAATTTCTCCCTAAACCCAAAATCTGTTTTACCTTATGAGCATGTTCAAAAAGTGAGAAACAGCTCTTCATTAAGCAATAAAGATGCTTCTGTTTCTATTTTGAAGGTGCCTCCAAAGACTATTCTGTCCAAAAGAACCCCATAAATCTGAAGCATGACTTTAGATTTACCTCAGACATAGGATGTGCATTACACTTTGCTTTGACAGAAAGCATTCAGAGATGAGAGGGCGGACAGGGAAAGCTGAGGAAGGCAGTCACGCCGGGTCTCGGCCCTCCCTGCAGGAGAGCAAGGCCGATGTCACCTTCTTCTCTGGGAAGAGCCAGGCAGCTTTCCAGGAACGAAGCTACAAACTCAGAGCGCGATCTGGCTCAATACGCGGACCACTGTTTGCCGAGCCCCAGTCTACTGCATGTGGTCTTAATCAAACCAGGCTCTGTCTGGAGCCACCTCGCAGCCCAGGGCTCTCCTGACTTCAAATACTGTCCTCCTAGCCCCCTCAATGGAGAAGGCAATGGCACCCCACTCCAGTACTCTTGCCTGGAAAATCCCATGGATGGAGGAGCCTGCTAGGCTGTAGTCCATGGGGTCGCTAAGAGTCGGGCATGACTGAGCGACTTCACTTTCACTTTTCACTTTCATGCATTGGAGAAGGAAATGGCAACCCTCTCCAGTGTTCTTGCCTGGAGAATCCCAGGGACGGGGGAGCCTGGTGGGCTGTCATCTATGGGATCGCACAGAGTCGGACATGACTGAAGCGACTTAGCAGCAGCAGCCCCCTCAATGGAGAAGGCAATGGCACCCCACTCCAGTACTCTTGCCTGGAAAATCCCATGGACAGAGGAGCCTGGAAGGCTGCAGTCCATGGGGTCGCTGAGGGTCGGACACAACTGAGCAACATCACTTTCACGCATTGGAGAAGGAAATGGCAACCCACTCCAGTGTTCTTGCCTGCAGAATCTCAGGGACGGGGGAGCCTGGTGGGCTGCCATCCATGGGGTCACCCACAGTCGGACACGACTGAAGTGACTTAGCAGCAGCAGCCCCCTCAAAGTATCTTTATCAAGCAAGTGGGGGGCTAGAGAGAAGGCCACCCTATTTCTTCAGGCCTGTGAACGTCGCCACTGTACTACACTGAATCTATTCTTATTGTCTAGGGTCTACAGGGTGACCCCCCAGCTCCCACCCAACTCGTGCACTCTGAGCAGAACACACTCTTCAGAACCAGCCTGAAGGGGACAGTGACACGTGGTATCTGCAGGTACTCGGGCGACGGCCATGGCGCTCCGTCAGTGACTCCTTGGGGCTGAGGCTGCACATACACCGAGGTGGACACATGTTTGTGGAGCCAAAAAGGATCAGAGGTTTTCACTCGAAGGTGAGTGGAGGGGATTTACCTAAGTGACTGGTCCAGGTTACGGTCAATTATGACAGAGTGCTGAATGTCCACCGTGGGCCACGGCACATCACGGCAGGCCCTGGGTCGCAGTTTTATCAGCTAGAGATGCAGAAAGCTAGTCGGCCTGCCACACGGCAATGAGGAAGCCGAGGAAAGTCACCCAACAGTCCTTCAAAACCAGCCGGTCTCTAAAAATATGGACCAGAATCAAGTGACACTCACTCGGTCATGCCTGACCCTTTGCGACCCCATGGACTGTAGCCCACCAGGCTCCTCTGTCCATGGGATTTTCCAGGCAAGAATGCTGGAGTGGGTTGCCATTCCCTCCTCCAGGGGATCAAACCTGGGTCTCCTGCATTGCCAGCAGATCCTTTACCATCTGAGCTACCAGGGAAGCCCACAAGGGATGGGAGGGTCGATAAATATTTCATCCCAGAAAGGAAAGAGCTAAGAGAATGAGAAGCTGGAGATGCTGGAAAAAGAGGCCAGAGGTGAGCGGCTGGGTCCCGGCACTGGGGTGAGAGGGGGCACAGGTGGCCAAGTTCAGGGTGGAGAGCTCAGACCCTCCTCTCACTCAGGCGGGTCTGCAAAGTAGAGAGGCCCCCAAGAGGAGAGGTGGATGTCTGACCGTGGCCCCCAGTGCCCGGCAGAATGCCTGGCACATGACCAATGATCAGGTGAAAAACAGAGGGAGGGAAACAGGGCAGATGTCTGTAAAGTGAGCAAAAGGTGCTTACATTTAAGGGATTTGTCTTTTTTTCATGCACTGTTCAGATTTGAGCTTAAGGATTTCCAATTAAAGGCAAAAGCGGGTACTCTTTAGAATCCCAGGAACAAGGTGCCAGAGATGATATGAAAGGCATGAAAATGAGGGAGCAGTGGAGCAGACGAGGCCCTGCCTTTCCCGGAACTGGTGTGAAGGCGGCCCTCTGCCCGGGGTGCTGCTGCTGCGATCCTTTGCTCCCCAAGAGACCCGAGGGCACCAACGTCTCCCACAAAGAAAGCGTCCCACCCTCGCTGCCCCCGAACACCAGTGTTGACAAGCGTTGATGGTCATCTTAGGTCTGAGGAAGTAAGTTCACCATGAAAAGGGCAAAGGTAGCCACAGAAGGGAGCTCCATAATTAAGAACGAAAGGAACCACAGGAATTGGAAGGAGGGGTCCGTGGGTGCTGGCCGCACAGGAGGGTACTCAGCAGACAGTGCTGGGGTGCACTCGGGAAGGTGCAAAGAAGGGGCTGGGCGTTGGGGTGCACTCGGGAAGGTGCAAAGAAGGGGCTGGGTGGGGAGCCCACAGTCACAGGTGAATAGACTACTTGTTTGCTGTCCCGCCTCTTAGGGTCTTTGGTGCCTGGCATCTTTGCTCAGAGGATCCAAATTTCAAATCCATCCTCAAACCACATGGCTGTGGCAGGAGCTTATCTGATGGAAATGTCAAGGGGAGATTAGAGCACATTTCCCACATTCCTTCAGCTATAAGAGGAAGGCAAAATATTTACCAGCATCCATAAGAAGGAAGCTCACATGTAACGTGAAAAAGGGAAGTCCACAGACCCACTCTGGGGCAGGAAGGCTGCTGAACACACAGCCTTTCCCAACCCGCTTCTAAGATCAAGAAAGCTGACGGCTAGGTTGTCACTTTAACTTTACACATGAAGACTGCCAAGGGGGTAACTTTTAAGAGGCATTTTCACTCAACAGGATTGAAGCGCAGTCTGCTTTCTTATCTCATGACGACCTCTCACATCAGTTCCCTAATAAATCCAGCAAACAAGTGAACCCTCTGCGATGTAAAACCCATGGACACACACAGCTGATTACTCCCGCTTATTTGGGGATTTTGATATGAAATCATCAGATGTACATAGATACTCTTCCTTTTACAATTAAGGCTCTCTTTATTTCTAGTGTTTTTATGCTTTCAAGTCGATTTGCTTAATATCAACATTTCTACACCAATTTCCAATGGTTCGTATTTGCCTTGTGGATCTTTCTCTAACGCTTCATACACTTTTGTGGTGTCAGGTGGCAAAGAGTCAGACACGACTTAGCAAACAACAAAATACTTTCAAACTTCCTGGGTACTTAATGTTTTAGGTGTGCCCTTTGGAAACAACACACAGTATGATTTTTTTCTTTTTAAATATACAGACTCTTTTAACAAGTATAATCTATTTTGCATTCAGTGTGATTACTGCTATTTAGGGACAAATTGCTACATCTTGGGCTTCCCAGTGGCACTAGTGGTAAAGAATCTGCCTGCCAATGCAGGAGATACAGGAGACATGGGTTCAATCCTGAGGCTGGGAAGATCCCCTGGAGGAGGACATGGCAACTCACTCCAGTATTCTTGCCTGGAGAATGGCAGAAAGGAGTCTGGCAGGCTACAGTCCACAGGTTCGAAAACAAAAGGACTTGACCGAAGCGACTTAGCACATACACGCGTGCACGCTACGTCTTATTTTGGATTTCTTACGTGATGTCTGTTGTTCTTTCTTTCACTTCCACTAGACCCATTTTCCTGAGTTTTTATTTACCTGGTTTTCCACAGTTCTTTTTTCTTTATACTTATGGAAAGTGGTGCTGTCTATCCTGTCTTTAGTGGTCATTCAACAATGCTACCATGCACACCAGAGTTTACAAATCTAAGGTACACTACCTCCTGCCATACCCCTCAGGATAGCTCTCCACCTTCTGCGTTCAAGGGCTCCAGGGCTTTGCTCCATCTTACTTGCGGGAGGTTTTGCTTTGGTTTGGTTTGATGCATTCATTTCCTGGCTGCGATGGGTCTTCACTGCAGCACGCAGGCTCAGTAGCTGTGGTGCCCTGCAGCATGTGGGATCTTACTTCCCCAACAAAGGACCAAACTTGCATCCCCGGTATTGGAAGGCAGATTCTCAACAACTAGCACCAGGGGAGTCTCTGTTGTTGCTGTTCAGTCACTCAGTTGTGCCCGACTCTGCGACCCCATGGACTGCAGCACGCCAGGCCTCCCTGTCCTTCACCATCTCCCGGAGTTTACTCAAACTCATGTCCATTGAGTCAGTGATGCCATCCAACCATCTCGTCCTCTGTCGTCCCCTTAGTAGAGGGAAGTCTCTACCATCTTGTTTTTAACCTCCCCCAAGTCTGTCATCTTTAGCCTAAATGGCCCATCCTTCGATTTACAAACACATCCACCAATTGCTACGCTCACTGCCAATCTTGGTCCTCTCTTCTTACGTCCTCAGTCGTGTCCGACTCTTTGCGACCCCATGGACTGTGGCCCGCCAGGCTCCTCTGTCCATGGGATTCTCCAAGCAAGAATGATGGAGCAGCTTGCCTTTTCCTTCTCCAGGGGATCTTCTGACCCAGGATAGAACCCACATCTCCTGCATTGGGAGGTGGATTCTTATCCACTGTGCCACCTGGGAAACCCCTCTTCCTTCTCATACTTCCTTTTTATTCATTTAATTAATTCATTCAACACTGCTGCACCACACCAGCCTTGCTCCATGTGCTAGTGACAGAGACGTGAACACCACCGAGTCCCTGCGCTGGTGGAGTTTATACTGGGGGGGCGGCGGAGGTGGGGGGGTCCCGTTGCTCTGACTAATCCGTGCACTGCAGTTCTTCTATACATGATGGGTAAGCTCTCGAGTCTTGGTCTCTATTTCATCCTCACTGTCAAACTGACATCTACTGGGTGTGGAATTCCAGGTTCAGCGTTCCTCTCCCTCAGGACTCCATCCCGCCGTCTTCCAGAATCTGCAGTTATGGGTGAGCAGTTAGCTTCGAGTCTTTCTCAGGGATGGGACGCTGTCATTTCTCTCTCTGGTGTTGAGACTCTGCCTTTGGTATTCCTCAGGTTTACCATGTGTCTCAGGATGGATTCATCCTACAACTCCTTCTGAAAACAACTTTTACCCCAGCTCGTAGAGCTTCCTACACAGATCATAATCCCTCCCTCTTTAATCCTCTCTCTTTCAAAACAGAAAGCAAAAGGAGAGGCATGTTTGCCAAACAACAGTGAGCTGCAGGAAAGACCTGGGCCAGATACACCACCCCTGACAGGATCACACACACCTGACTTCCCTTTCCTTCCAGCAGCCCCCGCCATGCCTACTCCTCAGGTTAGGGAGTCAACCTCAGAACGGTTAAGAGACTTTTCCAAAGTCACACAGCTGGAGAGGATCATAGTCGACATTCAAACTCCCGGGCTGTGAACGAACCACACCCCTGCCTCCTATTTCTGAAGTACAAGCATTTAAAAGAAAGAGAAGAGGGGAAAGAAACGTTGGCCCATCATTATAGACATTCAAAGACTGCTATTCCCCCATTTACAAACTAGTCAACAGAGACCGGTACAATAAATATGGCAAAAACATCCGAGATATGTTCCTGTTTCAAGACCATCACATTTTACCATAGGATCCACTGTTTGAGTCATCTTTGTGCCCAGACAGAGACAGCTTCACTCTGAAAATCTGGGCATCATCTCAAACACGCCTTGCTGAAGCTAAGTCATCAGAGATGGGGCTGAAACTGTAATTCAAAACCAACCGCAGAGATATTATGGGAGAAAACGGTAAGGTCTTACCTGTGCTACTTCTTCAAAATCCTCATGACGTTTCTGCAAAGCCCTGGCCCGATGGAGCGATTTCCCTACACCTGTGTGTTTGCTCAGAAATGCTTCTCCATGGTTCTCGATCCAGTCCAGCACCTACAATGAAACACAGACGCACATGCCATAAAAACCATGCCAGCCTTGTTCAGGGTGAAGGGCTATCCGTTAAAGATACAGTTCTCTTATCAAAACTCTGTAGGACGCAAGAAACAAAGGAGAAAAAAACTGGAAGCAACCAGACACTAACTTTTTGAGAATTACACCTTCCGTCAGACTTGCCATCACGATTAAGAGTCATCAGCTCTTACTTTAATAAGTGCAAATCTGCTTATGTATACGTTACATGCAATAATGATTCAGTTAAATCTCACCCCAATTTACACATCACCGAACCATCCACACTGCCTGGGTTCTGTGTGGGATCATGGTCATTAAGACACAGAGGAGCACTTTAACATAAGGCTCAATGTTTCAAGACTCAGACAATTCTAGTTTTTAACTACCAAGTTCATGTTTTCCTGTCTCTTCTAAGACTAAAACATATAAATAAAACTCAAGAAAACAAAACACTTAAATGCCTCTGCCCTGGTCTTTGAGGATAATTAATTTCATAAACTAAGCTGTTGTGAAAGCTGAATATTTCATGAACAAAAATACATAAAAGTTCTTGACAGTTGAAATCTGCCACACTGAAGAAAGAGTGAAAGTAAAGCAAGGCAACCCAGTGTTTTAAGGTCATGAATGTAACTGAGCAGTTCACTGGCTTCTGTACTTGAGAAACTGCACACAGGATCAAACGAAACACTTAGACAACATCAAAGACACGTTCGTCTCTCTCTGATCCAGAGGGGAGAACCAGCAAAAGAACTCAAGCAGTCATGTCTTTAGCTAGAAACTTTCACGAAGAGATACTATTTAAATACCTGAAGGCACTTGTTCATGTGTTTCGCATGTTGCGAAAGTTCTGACGGTCATCTGGGACTCGGTAATTAGTAACCATGGTAACTAAACACACAGATTCAAAGGATGTTGGACTCAAGGACCGACTGGGGCCGTGTGGCCAGGACAGTGGTCTAGAAGGCACCCTGGAAGAGGGCCAGTCACTCAAGCCTGCAGGTAGGCTGCAGAGTAAAGGCACCTCAGGGCGAGGGCGCAACGCACAGCGTCGGCGACACTGCAGTCAACTCTGCGGAGACAGGTGGGCACTGTTTATCACGGTGATCGTCTCGCGGTGCATGCAAATGTCAGCACCTCAGAGCACACCTGACACTAACCTGAGGCTGCATGCCAACGCACTTCACTCAAAACCTAAATAAAAGTGGCCTGAATTTGAGGTTCTACAAAACCGGTCTCTGGCCCTCTGTCACCTGCACCGTAGACAGATCAGCTGTGCAGACAGCCAGCCAGAAACAGAGGCGGCTGGAAGGGGCCAGAGCCCGCTGTCCAGGGACACCAGGACTCGTCCTCTTCTGCTCCACGCCAGTGACCTTCTGGCCTGACTGAGGGCAGGAACTTGTCTGCCCAGAGCTTAGCAAGCCAGCAGTGCTTATAAAGAAAACAGACTGGGAACCTGAATAAATCTCCAGGGGTCTTCTGTAAAGACCCTTTAGAATGAGTAGATATATGTGTGTGTGTGTGTGTGTGTGTGTGTGTAAAGACCCTTGTAGAATGAACAGGGGTGTGTATGTGTGTGTAAAGATCCTTGTAGAACAAGTAGGGGTGTGTGTGTGTGGAGACCCTTGTAGATTAAGTGGGGATGGGTGTGTGTAAAGACCCTTGTAGAATGAGTGGGGGTGGAGGTGTGTGGGTGTGCATGCACGCACACGCCCACGGTCGAGGGTGAGGTGGGGTCTGGACCTGCAGTCTCCCAGCACGTGCTCAGGATGAAGACACACGTTCTCCTTGTTACCACCGTTCACTTCTGCACCTCTTGTCCACACCACACTCTGCCCGTCACCCGGGATCTCAGTCATTCCTACTAGATCCGTCTGTCAGGGCAGCCTCCCAGTCCGCCTGCAAGCTCCCCCTCCCTCCCCTCAATTCTAGTCCCCTGAGCCACAGCCTTCCTGAGCTGTGGCTTCCTGCCTGCTCAGTGGGGACAATAACAGGGCTGTGAGCTGCCAGGCACCTTATACCCCAGCATGCCAAGCACACAGCGCATGAGCCGTCCGCACCCACCAACCTCCACCCGTGGCAGCTTCCATCTCACGTCAGGTTCTTCAGGAGCGCGGGCTATGAACGTTCCATTGCTCTTTAACCAGTGCACTTAGTACATTAGTGTTCTTTCTTGAGACGAGAGACCTTCAGTACCACCATCAGGAAGTAACGCCACCTTCACCGTTGACATCAAGCTGCTGTGTCGTGTACGCGACAGTCTCTTAGCACACATTACCGAACACAGGCTCCCCTCTCACTCCTGACGAAACGTCCAGTGACAACTTCATGATGTCTCCACTTCAAAGATGGATTCAGTGAACAGAATGGGCCTCTGGGCATGAGAACAGCGCCAGGCAGAAGACTAGGACCAACTATTAATATATTAAGCTTGAAAAGAGTCAAGAGATATATAACACCCATGCTACCGTCCACCTGCACAAAGGGCTAGGAGACACTTTTTTAAAACTACAACTATAATATATTCTGTATATTCCTCAATAGTTCTGTAGAAAGAAATACAAGGTTTGGTAAACAGCAAACCTGATGAGTACTGATGACTCAGTACAGACTTTAAGTAAAGGCACAATTTCAAAAAGTAAAAGACAAATGCTATTCCATAGAAAGAGCTGGAGAAAGCAAAACGCAGTCTTTGTTTAAAAAAAAAATACGAATTTGTTTTTCTTAGCCTTCAGAAAGCATCAGTTGGAAAGAAAAGCTATTATGATCCGACCACTCAGGATTACAAATGGGCTACAATTTTTCTAGTGGTTTCTTTTAGACAGAATTATAAATACCAGGTGAAACTATATTTCCAACAAACATGAAAGTAAATCAAAGAAGACTACAAATCCCAAGCACATTTTGAAAACAGTGGCAGGCAATTATAAAATCTAGGACATGACTTAGCAACTGAACAAAAAAGATCATATTCAAAACCAAACTTCCCTACAAGGCCTTTGTTCCTCACAGGTTCCCAGATGGCTGAGGAATCCTGAATGAACGCACCTGCCCAAGGAGCATCTGAAAGACAAGCTTGTAGAACTTTCCATTTAAAATATAAAAATATTTCCAATCAGGAGCTCCATCAAGGCAGGGCAGCCTGCCTCTCCCTCACTCAGCGGTCTGTGGCAGGGGCTGCCATCTCCCTGCCTTGTGACGACCTCCCCCAGAAGAACCACCAGGCCAGAAAAAGGCAGAAGTCAGCCTTTCTTTACAGGCAGAAGAACAAGGCTGGGGAGCTGATGCCTCTTGTTGTTCAGAGGATGTGGGGCAAGCCTATTCCTCTGTACTTCAGTGCCCTTTAATGGCACCGTGACAGTTCCAAGGCTGAGGTCACTCCACAGAGAGCCACCGAGACTTAAGACACAGACAGTGGTCTCAGCATCTAAGTCAAAAGGTCAGCCATGCAAGAAATCTCACAGATTGCTTACCTTCACTCCCTGCTTGTAATGTAATTACAAGGCTGAAAGCAATGATGGCAAATACAGACCTGACCTAATCACAGGGCCCTCCGGCTCTGAATTCTGTGATGTACGTGGCGTGATCCAACCAGTCCATGCTAAAGGAAATCAGTCCTGAATAGTGATTGAAAGGACTGATGCTGAAGCTGAAACTCCAATACTTTGGCCATCTCATGTGAAGAACTGACTCATTTGAAAAGACCCTGATGCTGGGAAAGATTGAAGGCAGGAGGAAAAGGGGACGACAGAGGATGAGATGGTTGGATGGCATCACTGACTCAATGGACATGAGTTTGGGTGGGCTCCGGGAGATGGTGATGGACAGGGAGGCCTGGCGTGCTGCAGTCCATGGGGTCGCAAAGAGTCGGACACGACTGAGCAATTGAACTGAACTGATGTGTGTGGGATAACAATTACAGTCAAATGAAGCATACACAAAACTCAACACGTGTCTGTGGGCTCTTGGGGACTGAGGGGACAAGGAGGAACCTTCTAGTTCCAGCATTCACCAGGGCCTGACAACCAATGGTTCCTGCCATTTCTCTATCCCTCTCCAGCAGAGCCCACAGCTCCCCATTTCTTGCATCGATGTATTTCAAAATTAGAATTAAGCTTCTTCTATAAATACAATTTACTCCTAACCATTTTTTTTAATGGTTTCCAGGACTTCCCTGGGAAGTCTGAGAAGATCCCACATGCCGAGGAGCAGCTAAACTCCTATGTCCCAAACACTGAGCTTGCACTCGAAGCCGGAGAACCACAACTCCGGAGCCCACAGGCCTAGAGCCCGCGAGCTGCACAAGAGAAGCCGCTACAATGAGAAGCTTGAGCACCACGACTAGAAAGCAGCCCCTGTGCGCAATGAAGACCAGCACGGCCAACAGAAACGAACACATGTGAGAAAACGGGTGCGGAATATTTCAGAGTAGACTGAGCCTAAGGCTCACTTGAAAAAGAAGGTTTTTTTTTTTTTTTTCATTTTTAAAGTATCACAGTCCAGCTACACAGAGCAAACATATGATTCAGAACCAATTGCCCTGTGTTGCAAGAGCTCCTTCTGCCTAACCACCATGAGAGCTTGGGAAGGCAGGAGCCACGCTCCATGCACACCTTCTTGGCCGGAAGGGAGCAGGGCAGAATCAGGGGGAAAAGCCTCAGAAAGAGGCTGGCAGGCTTCTAAGCTTTTCCATTATCCATCCATCCATCTCCTGGAAAAAATACAACTCACTCCTCCTGATATTATCCTAGCTTTAATTACATAAGTACATAAAATTTCTTAAGGACAACAGAGAACATCAGGGAAGGAGTCAGGAAAGAAAGAAGATAGGGAGGTTGTTACTCTCAAAGTTGCGCCTCGGATGTGCTATGCTCAGTCACTCAGTCATGTCCGACTCTTGGCAACCCCTGACTATAGCCCACCAAGCTCCTCTGTCCATGGGGATTCTCCAGGCAAGAATACTCAAGTGGGGTGCCACGCCCTCCTCCAGGGAATCTTCCCCACCCAGGGATCAAACCCAGGTCTCCCGCATTGTAGCTGGATTCTTTACCATCTGAGCCACCAGGGAAGCCCTCACCTTGGGTATTCCCATCAAACTCCAACCAAACCATCACCAAGACGGGCTGACACCTTTAGGAATTTCCCAAACTTTTAAAAATTACTTTTCCCATTCTTAATTTGGAAATCAATCTAAAATAGTCCAAAGTTGTCCAAGAAACATCTTAATATTTCCAGATGTTATCCAGGAAATAGGTCCAGATGTTATACACAGCTTAAGTCTAGCTACTGAACTATAGATATACACACATAACTATAGAAACACACAGACACACGAGTGCACACACAGTTATCCCTGGGCACTTTCCCCTGAGGGCGAGGGTCCCCAGCCTCCAGGATCTAATGCCTGATGATCTGAGGGGAAGCTGATGTATAATAAAGAAAAAAAGGTGCATAACAAACATAATGTGCTTGAATCATCCCAAAACTGTCCCCTGACCCTGGTCCGTGGAGAGTGTCTTCCATGGAACCGGTGCCTGGTGCCAAAAAGGCTGAGGACTGCTGCCTTGGGGGACCCTGGTGATGTGGCTGGCACCCCAAGTAGGGAGACCAAGCTGCCTGGGGCTTGCCCTGGGCTCTGTCTTCTCCTTGTCCTCCAGACTCCTAAGTCTCCTGGGTTCCCACGCCTCCTCCCACTGGCTCACAGCTCCACACCCTGCCTTCCTTATCACATCCCCTGCAGGCAAGAGATCCGTCTCTTCTCCCACCTTTCTTAACCCCACGGTTGAACTGTCTGCTCCTTCCAAGCTGCGGTTACTAAGCTGACTGATGGTCAAGTCTCTTCTCCAGTCCTGTGACAAAAGACACTGAAAGCTCGCTCCAAAGCCCCCAGAAAGATCAGCAGTCAGCCTCGGTCTGCTCCCGACAGGTTCCCAATCCCTAAGCAAACATTCGCTCCAGGACTCCCTAACTCTACCTGAGAAACTCTCCAGGAAAGATGGGCATCGCCTAACCATTCTTATCAGGAGACGCAATCAGATCTGTGACTGTGGGAATGTAAACAGAAGAGGATATTAAACCTCAAGGTTCCGTAATGATCCTGATGAGAAAACCCATTGTTCTGACTTCAATTAACAAGCACAGGACAGGTGAGGTGCAGGGACCATCCCTGAAGAGCCAGGCCCCGTGTGGGTGGAACCCCCGGGGTCAGGCATCACCAAGGGATGTCAAAAACCTAGCTGGCAAAAGTCTAGCAGCCCAGGACCCAAGGTGGAACCGCGGCTTGCTTCTCTATGGACCTGAAACCCATTTCTTTGTGTTCAAGGGGCCGAAATCTTTAATATTTTAAGGATCTCACACACTGGCAACGTTCCCAGGCAAGGAAATGATCCCTCCCTTCTCCGGTCACCCCTAACTCCCCAACATTAACCATGAAGGTTCCTTCACAAACATCTCCCAGTTAGACGACAACTCCATGGAGGGCCAATTCTTCCCCATTCTAGGGTAAACACAGAGACCTTAACCCCAGATAGTCTTCAATTAGCAAAATCGGGGAATTTCTTCCATTTCTTCATCTACTCACTCATTCATTCAACAAATACTGAGTATCTATTATCCCAGACACTTGGTAAAAACACCAGAGAATAAGACACAGCCCACTGTGCCCTGGACCTTCATCCCCGTCCTCCAAGACCCCCTGACTTGCATGTTGGTCCATGATGGGGACCCAGCCTATCTCCCCGCCTGGAATCTTGCTCTCACACTGCACTCGTCATCCTACAACCAGAGCCATCATTCCAGGATGAGTGCATCCCGTCCTCTCAGTTCAGTTCAGTTGCTCAGTCGTGTCCGACTCTGCAACCCCATGGACTGCAACACGCCAGGTTTTCCTGTCCATCATCAACTCCCGGAGCTTGTTCAAACTCATGTCCATTGAGCTAGTGATGCCATCCAACCATCTCATCCTCTGTCATCCCCTTTTCCTTCTGCCTTCAATCCTTCCCAGCATCAGGGTCTTTTCCAATGAGTCAGTTCTTCACATGAGGTGGCCAAAGTATTGGAGTTTCAGCCTCAGCATCAGTCCTTTCAATGAACACCCAGGACTGATCTCCTTTAGGATGGACTGGTTGGATCTCCTTGCAGTCTGAGGGACTCTCAAGAGTCTTCTCCAACACCACAGTTCAAAAGCATCAATTCTTCGGCACTCAGCTTTCTTTATGGTCCAATTCTCACATCCATACATGACTATTGGAAAAACCATAGCTTTGACTAGATGGACCTTTGTTGGCAAAGTAATATCTCTGCTTTTTAATATGCTGGTTAGGTTGGTTATAGCTTTTCTTCCAAGGAGCAAGCATCTTCTAATTTCATGGCTGCAGTTACCATCTGCAGTGATTTTAGAGCCCCCCAAAATAAAGTCTCTCACTGTTTCCATTGTTTCCCCATCTATTTGCCATGAAGTGATGGGACTGGACGCCATGATCTTAGTTTTTTGAATGCTGAGTTTTAAGCCTACCCATTCTTTGCCAATCAAGTCAAAACCCACAGCCTGTGAGTTTGACCTCGATGTGGTGAAACAGGGAAGCGCTAACCCTCTGCAGGCTGGCCGAGAGCACTAAAGAAGACAGAAACATTCCGGGCGCTCAGGTTCACCAAACCGTCCCCTCAGTGTGTCCCGAAGCTCACAGAAACAACTCCAGAGCCTTAGGCGTGGGGGTCACCATTCCAGTCCTGCCCCCACCTGGCTCTCCAGACAGACTCTGCCATTTCATCTCTCCTCTATCCCCCAGTTCCTGTCGCCCAATCCTCAACCGCCTGACTTTCCACCTACCCATCCAAGACCAGCTCAAACCGCGCATCTCCCAGGAAGATCTTCCTGGCACATGGCAAATTTGCACTTACATCGTGATATACAGGAGCCATCATCTTGATTACACGCTGTACCCCTGATGTTTGAGGGTTCGGACAAAGCTCCTTGGAACCCCTATATCCGCTTAAGTCCTTATGGCACAGAGATGGCCCCTTGGATGGCACGTGCACGGCAGGTAGATGACCCCCGTGAGGGTGCCTAGTTTTATTTACTCCCTCATCTGGGGAGCAACTTAATGGGCAAGATCAAGTTCATGCCTTGGCAAAATCATACCCTACAACAGGCAAAGACAGAGGCACTAACTCTGAGCATGTTATGGGCTAATTCACTGGACTATTAAACCATCCACTCTCACCAGGCAGGTCAAAATTGACCTAGTCAACATGTTTATCTCTCAGAATATCACACATTTAATTTTAGGTTATTTATTAAAAAAAAAAAAGAATGAAGCATGGACAAGACAAATCTAGAGTGGACTAGATCTGCTTGACCATTTTTCCTCCCGAGTATTAGCTAGTAGTTCAACACCCACCTGGAGAAGAGTTTTTCCAAGAGATAACTCGGCGAGGGTGACGCTCACACACCTGAAAGGGCTGCGGTGGGCAAGAGAGGAGGACCCACAGGCTTTTGTAGGAGAGGATCTCCCTGTCAGAGGGGCTTTTTTGGGGGGAGTCAGCCTACTTCAGGAAAGCGGGTTTCTGGGGCCCATTCACCTCACACAACATGTTGAAGCCACTAAATCCACCAAGCCGAGAGGCAGGCAGACCACACCAGTGAGTGGGAGAATGGGTTTGATGGCATGCCGCTATGGCCTGCTTCCAACACTCCCGCCCCACGTGGAGCACAGCAACGATGCGGTGTGTTGTTGTAGTAAACTGAAGCTGGTCCTAAACTGAAAAACACTGCCAGGCAGTCACACAAGTCTTCGTTCATTCATTCATTCATTCAACCAAACATCCACTGAGGGCTGCCCTGAGAGTGAACCAAGGGCTAAAGGAACAAGCGTGCTACGTGACCACGAAGAAATACGACATGTGTCTTGCGAAGTTACTTCAGTCACGTCCAACTCTCTGCAACCAGCAAGGCCCCTCTGCCCATGAGATTCTCCAGGCAACAATACTGGAGAGGGTTGCCATTTCCTCCTCCAGAGGGTATTTCCCACCCAGGGACTGAACCCACGTCTCCTAAGTCTCTTGCACTGGCAGGCGGGTTCTTACCAGCAGCACCAACTGGGAATGATAAATGGTATTTGTTTCATTTTTAAGCTAACGGTGACCAAGGTTAATACTGTCTAGAAGGTAGGACGTGTGTTTGGGGAAGTCTTCAGCAAGCCTTCCAGCCGCCTGCCCCACCCCTATCCTTTGATTTGGACCCAGGGTCAGTGCTCTGGGACAGCACTTCAAGCGCTCCCACCCCACAGCGCCTGACTCCCACCCCAAACACTGTCCGCAAAGAAATTAGGAAATTGCCTTTGCTTGTTATAAAAACAAACACACAAAAGAAAACTAACCACTAAACCAAAATTACGTGTGTTTTAAAAATCAAATGCCATACCCCCAAGCCTTCCCTTCCTCGGGGGCACTGTTAATGGTCTCACATCTTTTCTTGCAAGAAATCTTTCACAGACGGGGTTACGTTCTCCTGGGAGGGCTGTCTTCACAAGCACATCTTCATTCTCACCGCTCGTGTGGAAGCTCTTTTTCTTCTTCCTCAGTATTTACAGACGCCGCCTCCCGACCCAAAGCAAGCCGACAAACCACACGTGGGTTGGCTAATTGGCTTATTATGTTTCTGTGGACTTTGACTGCTTCGGTCTTTACAAGTGTATCTTCTGCTGACGGCATCTTTCTAAAGCTCCACTATTTTCTTCGCTTATCCTCAGCTTACCTTTCCTGGCCCATGCTCAAGACAGCAGAATTTTTCCCTGTGTGTGATTAACTTCTCGAGTTTCAGAAACACATTTTCAGTTCTGACATCCTATAGAATCCTCTGCGGGCAGCTGCCTGCTCTGCTTCATGCTATCAACTTGGTTCCCTGCCTCGCAAGCCAAACCGACAGAGCAATTTCCTGTTTGCATAACGAGTCCAAACCATTCCTGATCGTTTAATCGACAAAACGCTTCCCTTCAAGAGCAATTATTATTTCTACGGAATGCTCACAGAGCTGTGGACTGCAAAACACCTTCTCCTGCCCACATCCAACCCTGTCTGGTTCCTGAGAAAAAACATGGCCGGCTTAATGAACTGGTTTTGCAATTATCACAATTATCTTTCTACCTAGAAAAATTAATGTTGGCTGTTTTCAAATTCAAGCACAGCTAGAGCTTGGCACCAAGCTAGGTGGTCAGACTCGTCAGCCTGTTCCCCAAAGCTTCCTTTTCTGGAGAGAGAGTGGCCTAGGAGCTTATTCCTAACCGACTGGACACCCCAAGGAGCTCTGAGAGCTGGAGAAGGCGGAGGACAGCTGCTGCTCCCGTCATGGGTCCAGAGTGCGTGCTGGCCCGTGGATACACAGTGAACACCTGATCCAAGGGATATGGACGCAGGTGACGAAATCCTTTAATAATTAGAGTGGCACTGTTAATACTGCACAGTCTGTGACACTTCGGGGACAATTAAGAGAAACTAGTAATGGTGCTTTCAACCTCACAACTTCAGTTCTCATGGTAATGCCAAGACCATGACTCCTGCATCTTCCTTCCCTGCCGCTCACCTTCTATGACTAAAACAACACTGCAAAGAAGCATGTACTGCATCCGTATGATGATTCCTGACGCACTTTGAACACGCACACTGCAGAGAACTCAAAAACCATCAGCAGAATCAAAGCAAACTATGCACAAATTAAAAAACATAGATGCTTCACTGGTGCCTCAGCAGTAAACAACCCACCTGCCAATGCAGGAGACCCGGGTTGGACCCCTGATCCGGGAAGATCCCACATGCTGTGGAGCAACTAAGCCCGTGGGCTGCAACTATTGAACCTGTGCTCTAGAGCCCAGGAGCTGCAGTGACTGAGCCCACGTGCCCCAGGGCCTGTGCTCTGCCACAAGAGAAGTCACGGCAGCGAAGAGCACCGTCCCTAGAGAGCAGACCCCGCTCCCTGCAACTAGAGAAAGCCCGCACAGCAGTGAAGACCCAGTGGAGCCAGAAATAGATAAATAAATACAATTATTAGATATATATATACACAGAGAGAAATTAAAAGGATCTGGAACTCAGCAGACTCCCACTAAGAGCAGAAGGGTGGTCAGTGTGTGTGGAGGACTCACGTGCACTCCCACACATCAGCCCTGACAGTGGACGCCGCTCACCTTCAGGTGGCCCTCGGGGGACTGCAGACTGAGCCACTCTCCGGGTCCGGGGGAGGCTCTGTCCCCAACCCATCACTGCGGCCTCAAGGCACCTCCCTGGATGCCACGGGTTTCCCTGCACACCCAGAATTCCTCATCACGAGTGACACCTCATCTACACCCTTGCCTTCCCCTCTGTTTTAGGGCAAAGACATGACTTTTATCTCCTTATTAAAGCTATATCATATAAGCCCCCCCGCCCCCAGCTTTAATCCTCAAGACCCTGGTAGCAGGACAATCTTCTTTATTTCATAGGGAATACACAGTACCAGGACGGGGCTTACTCTTACATTCAACAACAAAGGTGTCCACTGTTTAGAAACGGATGGTCTTTTGTAAAAGCCCATTTTACGTTAATTAGACAACTATTTATGAAGCCCTCCTGAGCCCCTGAGATGGCAGTTCCTGACAAGTGGGGAGAAAAACACAAGTGGCTTACAATTAAGTAATCTGAGTGGAGACAGACCTAAAACTGCCCCAGCACCGTGCACAAGCACCCGGGGCACTGTTCTCCAAATAAACGTAACTGAGGATGACCTGCTGCGAGACGGAAACCAGGGGGCTCCGGGGTAGATCCTGCCTCGTCTCCTGTGTTCCAGGCACATGAGCTCGGGCGTGAGCAGCCTGAACACGTGTGCTCAAGAGCGCAGCTCTCACGCACGGTGAGACAGAAGCTGCACACGTGTGTGTGTATGCGCGTGCGCACACATTTGTGTGTGTAAGCTGTGTGTGTGTGTGCATGTGTGTGTATTCTCTCCCCCATCCGGCCTATCGCACTTTCTTGAGCACAGACGGGTCTCCTCTAGGACACCCGCACCTATACTCTCACCAAGCACAAATCGCTCCCAGGAGGAGGGGCACCACCACACAGACCCCTGTGAGGACCCCCGCACCCACACGTGGGGGGCCCCCCAAGCACCAGGTGCCCCCATGAGGGGGCCCCCACTCACCTGCCCACGCCGCCGCCTCCCCCGCCCTCCCCCCGCTATTAGGACACCCGTACCCCCAGGCTCGCCCAGCACCAGGTGCCCCCACGAGGAGACCCCCCGCTCACCTGCTGGACGTCCTGCTGGAAGACGCACAGCTGCAGCCGCTGGTGGAGCCGCACCTTGCGGTGCTGCCAGATGTTCTCCAGCTGCCGCTGGTGGTGCAGCACCTCATGGATGACGTCCAGGACGTGGTGCACGGCCTTCGAGTAGTTGGCCGAGGCCGTGAGCGAGTCGGAGCTGCCGGGCGTCAGGGGCCGCTGGAGCTTGTCGAGCAGGGACTTCCCGTCCTGGCTCACCTGCCGGCGGGACACACGAGCTATTATAAGCAAGCAACTGCTCCAGAAGTGCAGCTCTGCCCAGGCCATGCTGCGGAGCCTGCCCTCCAGAGCACGGCAGGCCTGCACAGACACACGCTCACCTATACACACCCACATACACACACCCACACCCAAATGTAAATCAGAGTTTCACTCAAAAGCACATTTTATAAAGACTAGAATAAACTTTAGAACAAACCCATCAGTTATTCAATGACGTCACAAAACCAAATGTGGCAAATCAGAGTTAAAATGAAAGGACTTTTAATTTTCACAAAACACTGTAGTAGATGCTAGTCTTAATAAGCATGGTATTCTGCCTGGTGGCTCAGATGGTAAAGAATTTGCCTGCAATGGGAGAGACCCAGGTTTGATCCCTGGGTTGGGAAGATCGCCTGAAGAAGGGAATGGCAACCCACTCCAGTATTCCTGCCTGAAGAATTCCATGGACAGAGTAGTCTGTCAAGCTACAGTTTACGGGGTCCCAGAGCCTGATACGACTAAATGACTAACACACACAAACATTCTGCCTTAAAGGACATATGCATGCGTGTTAGGTCACTTCAGTCATGTCCAACCCTTTGCAACCCCATGGACTTTAGCCCACCAGGTTCCTCTACTGGAGTCGGTTGCCATGTCCCCCTGCAGCGGATCCTCCCGGCCCTGGGACTGAGCCCACGTTTCTTGCATCTCCTGCACTGTACACAGTTTCTTTACTGCTAGCGCCACCGGGAAACCCCAAATGACATACGGGCTGATACACAATTTCACTGCTGGACTATCTGCAAATTGAAATTTAAAAGTAATACTTATCTTGTGTTATATTAGAGAGAACACAACAATTACAATGGAGCAAAATGTTAAAGCTGAATCTTGAAATCTAAGGGGGAATAAAAAAAGACTAATCTAGCACCAGGCAATAAATACGTACTTACACTTTGTGACATAGTTGGATAGCAATTTTACTTCACAAAAGAAAAAGAAAACTAAAGTGCCATTTTAATTTAGTTCACTAACTTAAAAGAAGTAATTTTAATTAAATGGCCATCATTTTTAAAGGAGATTTCAGCGCTCTAATTTAACAGTGAACTATCCAAGTACAGTTAAATGAAAGCCATCAGACTAACCAAAAAAAATTAAGGAAAGGTGTGGGTGGAATACAGAAAGAAAAGCATTATATATTTTTAAACTTAGGAATGATTATGCCAGCTGTGGTAGAAACAGCACGATCAGACTGGACAGAAGGATGTGATGCACATAAAGTATGCGTGATTCGGGCGCTTCTTAAGCCCATCCTCACGACCGGGACCTTTGTGCTCAGATTCTTCAGAAGGTCTCCTTGGGTATCCATGAAAACGAGGAACAAAAGAGAGCCTTGCTAACAGACACAAAAAGGGTTTAGGGGCAAAGTCTTACCACAGAGGAGACGGGGACAGTGGGTGAGTGGGACCAGCCAAAGGAAGCCGAGACCTGGGGGCAAGCGAGAGACCTGGGGAATTTTCTAATCTCTTCCTTTAATCCTTTTACAACTGAAATCGTGCTGGAACGTGACATGTTTGTTTTCTAATAACCGAACCTGAGACCTCTACTGGAAGCTCTGACTCTTCCTTAGGAAGGCTGGTGCTATCAGACTTCGCAGATTAAAACTGACCTCGTACATCAAGTTAGCAAAACGGAAGCAGAAACAAAGCAAGCTGACATAACCAAAGGGAATGGGGGAAAAAGACACAACTAAACGACTGCACTGTGTCAGGCACGTGTACAAACAAAAGCAGGGGAAAGGCAAGTCTTCCGAAGAAGGGAGCTGCCCCGGGAGCCACGGACACCTGTGCGGGCACTTCTGATACAATGATTTGCGGGGAGGGCATGATGACTACTTTGGGGGAGAGGATTTATTGTGACGGATTCAGAGAAGCAGTCTATTACCGCTGAATCAAACACCACCTTGCTTTTTATACGGGCTGGCCAAAAAGTTCATTTGGGGAAACCTGCATGAACTTTATGGCCAACCCAATAATCTGAGTTAGGCTCGGACATATAAATGAGGAGTTTTTTTCCTTTTCTTTTTTCCACCTGCTCTTAACACACACTGGCTTTTCTAGGAATGCAGTTACCATGCTAATCAAAGGAAGGCATGCTTGATTTTCTTTGAAGCTCTACAGGAGTTGCACTTTATTAATAAAATACCAGTACGATAATACCGTTCTCAGTACTTGAGTCACAAATATAACACACATCCAGTCTGCATCTGTAGCAGCCATATTGACAAAGGTTTTAAATACATGGCCAGCACCTGAATACCCAATTATCTTCTATTTGCATGTATTCAGGCATGTGTAGACTGAAACACATTTTATCATAAATTACCTTTTCTTTTGTCTCTATATTGTAGCACATATGTAATTTATAAAGACAATTTTTTTCTGAAAATAGATTATTACCCATACATTTTATTTCAGCAGGTATCATAAAATTCCAGTCAAACAATGGGAGTGCAGCATTTCTTAGGACTGAGGACCAATACTCCAAGTTACACATTTCACATCTTTACAGAACCTAGAAAGAATTGCTTACAAATATTCCCCTGCCTTTTACTCCTTATAAAACACGTAAGTCAGGAAACGCTCACCAGAGCATGTGACTTGGTAAACATATCGTAAGGCTACAGATGAGAAGGTGTGGGGCAGACGCTGACAGCTGCCTCCCAAAGTCCACTAGCTTCTCCCTCACAGCCAAACCCCACAGTCAGGAACAGCAATACCCCAGCTCTAAAGCTGCACTTCCTAGACTCGCTTTTAAATAGGAGTGGCCAACATGTGGTAATTAAAACCGTTGAATGGGGCTTCCAAGAAAGCTGTCTAGGAGGTTGAGTATGCTCATTCCCCCTTGAGTATTTCTCTTCCCTGCTCCCAAGAACTTGGTGGAGATGGCTGGTGCTTCAGCAGCTACTGCTGACCTTGAGGCAACCTTAAGGATAGTAGCCCACCTGCTAAAAGAGGCAAAGCAAAAAGACAAAAGGATCCACAGATCCTCTTACTAAGAGACCTACCACACCAGCCCTGGAACGCAAGCCCTGGGACTTCCCCACTGGCAAAAAGTCAACCTCTACCTTAAGCCACTGTTCCAATCTTAAACCACAATACAGAATGACCAACGGGTTCCCAGCTCTTACCATGTTTCCAAAGGCATCCATGCAACACCACTAATATCTACCACTGAGAATAAATGATGCGAGGAAGAATATTCCATCTAATCTTTCTTGATATCTGTGCAACTGTTTGACAGAGCTCAAGAGCAGGAATCATTACTGGGTTAGAACAACATGCCTGCTCAGGCTGGAGGGGCAGCAGGAAATGACTGAGTACGTGAGCATATAATCGCACCTTAACATAAGGGGACGCATCCAGCAAAGCTCTTTCTCCTGGGAGCTGTAAGCAGAGATTAAACTGTCTCTGTCGGTGCTACTGCTATACTGTCACTGGGGTAGAGAGTATGCCAGCAGAAGTGGCCAGAAAAATTCCAGGCAGGAGAATATCTGCTGTATCGAAACTGGACCCCGTGGAACTTGAAGTGCGTGCTCCCATGTAGCATCTCTCCAATAAAACTTTCAGAAAGAACCTGACTTCATTTCAGTGTGTTGTTCACAGATGTGTCAATTTAAAAGGTGTTATTTAAGCACATGAAAGATATCATGGAACATTTTAGTAACTTCTGGCAAAATGTCTTTGTCTTTTTTAAGTACAGAAGAACTATATGGGGAAAATGTTAGAATTTTATAAAGGAGACTGTTCTACTGTACAGAAACAAAAGATTTTTAAATGGTACAGAATAACCAGCAGAAAACAAATTTTTAAATTTAACTCATTTCATATTTTTAATAAAATAAAAAATTGAAAATAGCAGCCAAATTATTCACATATAATGTAAGTACTACAACAATTAGCATATATGAGTTTATGGACTATGATACAGTTCTGAATTTTTAAACTATAGAACCAGGTGAATTAATTTATTTAAGTTGTATGTTTTGTCTAAAAATGTGTTGTCAGCTTTCAGGCAGTCAAACCTTGTCCCACAAAGGGACAATATCTGTAAAAGATGAAAATCAACATTTACTACCAAAAAGCAGGGCTTAACCTGCTATAATTTTTCAAAAGATCAAGCTGGCTCATTTTTTCACATTCTGCTCTTTGTTTTTCTTGGAATATAGTACTTGGTGACGTGAAGGGCAGTGGAAGTTACATTTTACAAAAAGTAACATTTTATAAATACACAAACTAATACACTCTAATACCTAAATGAGTTAGGAAAAATGCAAGTGCTAAATAAAGCAAAAAAGGAGTTGAAGGTTAAAATTTTACCATATCATGGGTATGTTTGTCCTTAACATTTAAGAGGAAACTTAACTTTTTAAAATCAAGAACAATGGTCTGGTTCTTGATTATTTACTTTTAATCAAAACTGCACGTAAGATCTGTAACTTGGGTTCCTGTGCACCACCCTCCGAAAAGCTCCGCCAAACCTCAGAGGCTTGCCTATTCTTATTCTAGTACATGGGTCTCTACACTTCTCACTAAATCTGACTAGAGCTCAGCGTCACCAGCAGGAGTCCCCTTCACTCGCATGCAGACTGCTGCTCTGATCTAAAGAAAGCGATCAGTACCTGGAGATCACTGCTGGTGGCTCCAAAACCCGACAAACCAAGAGCCAAGTATGACCTGTGACAGGGCAGTGAGGCCTGAGCGTGGCGCCGTGTCAGGTCCCCAAGTGCTAGGACAGAGTTTCCACGATGTGACCAAAGTGCGCAGAACACACAAGCTGCGTATACTTGGCAGGTTGTAGAGAAACAGTGATTCGTCTTCAAAACTTTTATGCATCGACTCAAACCAGCATCATCTACGGCACTTCCTTCACAGGGTGTGGCTCACCAACAGGGCACAGCCCTCCACGATGAGCCTGGAGGGTCTCCCAGCCCCACGGCCCTCTCCAGCACGCATGGCCTTATCCTCAAATCATTACAACATCACAACATTACTGCCCCACAACATGCTCATCCAAGACAAATTTTTAACTGGGGAGTTTACACTGGAGAAACCTTACAGACACCCAGCTCACCAGGCGGTCAAGGTTAGCACCGTTGGTTGCAGGAGGGCTTGGTATCCTGTGCCCCTGGTTTGACGCTCGGCTCAGTCAGCCCACACGGGCGAGGGGTTGAGGGTCATGCTACAGAAAGAAAGGCCTGGAATCTCTGACTGTCAAAGACACGAGACAGCGAAAGACTAAGGAATGTTTCAGTGTGAAGATAAGCCCACTGCATGCTTCTGGGGCTGGAAAGAGAGAGACGTGGCTGGGACGGAGGAGACGCAGATGGTCCGCGGGACGGATAGCTGTTCACATCGGTGGTGATATGGTATCAGGCTGGAGATGGGTCGTGGGCAGGGGGCACAGACAGAGCATAACACTGGGCAATCTGGTCAAGGCGAGGGGGGAGCTCTCTGCTCTAACACTTTTCTACAGCCTGAAACTATTTCAGATTTAAAAGAATTTAAAGGCAAAAAGAAAAAAGAAATCCCTATTTTGAAAGTCTTCTCTGCCCATCCAGTTCCAATCACCATCGCCTTGAATTTACAGCTCAGCTTCAAACATGTTTTAGGCTAAAAATTGTGGTATGATACAGCTTGGGAAGCTGTTTACTTGCCATCAGATTATTTTAAACTTTAGTGCCAATTTAAGATCTAATGAAACTGCATCATAGGTAAATCGAAGTTCCCATGTCAAGATGACCCTTTTTTTAGAAGGAAGAGGAAACAGTAAGAGAATTCTGTGCTTTGCCAGAAGTGCCAAGGGCCACAGGCAGGCTGCCTAGCCAGCAGGCTGGAGGATGAGACTGGTCAGGTCAGGCCAGGCCAAGCTAAGTTCCTGTAGGCCAAGACTGCAGCCCAGTCCTGCCAACCACCTGGTGTGAGAACTGTTCAATCCCATGGTAATCTGGAAGCTACCACTGCAACCAAAGCAGCTCCCAAGAAAATCAGTAGTAAGCACAATTTTCTGTGTTACAGGTCAAAATTAGATGTCACCATGGAGACGGTACACTGGGAGAAAGAACTTTACCTTTTTGGAACTCACACTTTCCTCATCAATCAATGTGATTAAAAAATTACAGATTTATTCAATTTTCACTTTTACTCTTAAAAAAGCTATCACTTATTTATACAGTTCCTAATAAACCTGGTGGCTCAGAGGTTAAAGCTTCTGCCTGCAATGCGGGAGACCTGGGTTCGATCCCTGGGTTGGGAAGATCCCCTGGAGAAGGCAATGGTACCCTGCTCCAGTATTCTTGCCTGGAGAATCCCATGGATGGAGTAGCTTGGTGGGCTACAGTCCACGGGGTCACGAAGAGTCAGACACGACGGAGCGACTCCACTTTCACTTTCAATAAACACTGGATGCAACAGAATAGTGTTTAAAAGGGATCCTGTTAAATAAAGACGTGTCCAGAGACACAAATACATAGATATCAACTTTCACGGGCAGGAGATCAGACAACGTTCTGAAGCAAATACTGTAGCACACCACATGTCCACTTAATTCACCCACGGACACAACAGGGTCAGGAGAGCTGGGCTCAAGGACGTGAGAAGGACAGCTGCTTGGCAGACGAGGATGTGTCAAGACTGAAAAGCAAACGCCAGACAACTCTGACAGGTGTGGCTGTGGTTCAGGTCAAGGAAGATCTGGATTTAAACACAGTCATCCCTTGGTAATGAGGGAGAATGGTTCTAGGACTCTCCCCACCCACAGACACTAAAGTCAGTGGATGCTCAAGTGTCTTGTATAAAACAGCCTAGAACAGCTGGCCCTGCATATCCACATCACACACCCGCGGCTACAGAAGGCTGAGTGTGTTTCCTAAATATCTCCTCTGGGCTCAGCTCTCTGCCAGGTCGGTTGAGGCATTTTCTCCCTGGAGTCTCACGGGAATCTTTCCGATCAGCGTATAGTATGACAGATGCTCACTAGAGATGCAGAAAGAAGCACATACTGACCTCCTACCCACTCACCACTCACCTCCGGGAACTCAACCAGCATCATAAACAAAAAGAGACTGGGTGGGAAGGGTCAGATGACCACAACATGGACAAGACTGACACACCCGGACCCGGTGTGTATTTGGTGTCATCACTGCATCTAATGTGTGATAAGGCACGGAGGGAGCGCAGCGGTGGCTGAGAACACACGGGCAGCCTCCCTGGGGTCAGTCCCCGCTCCACCTCCTACAACTGAGGACTGGGCGGAGGTCACTTCGCCTCTGCGCTGTTCCCTCCTCATTTGTAAGAGGGGGCGGGAACAGTCCCAGCCCCAGGGCTGCGGGCATGAAATAAGTGCCTGGCACAGAAGGTGGCAGAAGATAAAGCAGGGATACGTTAAATAATGAGCTTAGAGTAATAAAGAAAATGCTCCACTGAGATGCCTGGAACAGCAAGTAGCCAGACACGGGAAAACCACCGCGTGTGCTGTGACATCCAGAACAGGATGCTGCGCCGGGTTTCCCTGTTCTAGAAAGGCGCATTCAGGAAGAGCAAATGGAGTCTGACGAGGCTGCACTGCGTGTAACACGCATCTTTCCTAAATACACGCAGTCAAAAAGGTTAAACTTCCACTATTAGCACAGATGAAACTCGGAGCACTCTGAAAAAAAATCCACAAACATCTCAGGGCTGCGAGGAGTCTGCTGTCTGCCTCCATCCTTTCTTACTTACCAGCCTCACCCTCCACGGAACTCAGAAGTCACAAGGAAACTGCAGTTCAACTCGGAACTTGTGCGCTTCTTCTAGGCTAGCCAAACCTTTGTTCTTTCCGGCTTCAGGCGTTACGACACAAAAACATACGGTGGTTGCTTGCCCACCGCGGGAGAAGAGCTGCGCACTCACCTCGGAGTAGGCGAGAGTGACGTGCTCGTACACGCCCTGGTGGTGGTGAATAGCGTCCTCCAGGTCCTGAAGCTCTGAGGGCAGGTCCACCTCGCCGCAGGCCTTGCACCACGAGTCCACGTTGCTCATATACTGGGGTGGTTTAAACAAAAATAAAAAGATCATGTCTACCAACAGCAAATGATATTGAGAAGTAGCCCTCTTTCAACATGGCTTTGAAATAAGGGTGGCTGAGAGAGTGTTTAGGAAGAGAGCGTGGCTGACTCCCTGAATCAAATGGCACTGACCTGGGTTCTCAAATCAGATTCCTGGACTCTGCAAACCAGCACCCCATCCCCGCCTCCAGCTTCAAGCAGATCTGGAGGTGGGCCCAAGAACCTGCATTTGAAATGACAGCCTTGGGTGGCTCTGTGGTCACTCCTGGGAGCGCCTTTGCCCTGCATTGGCTGTTTTTCAGGCCTCCTGGTTAATTTTCCCATTTCACGGTTGAATCCGCGTTTCCATCTGCTCTGTGCTATTGGCCATGGGGGCATGGCCACCCGGTCTACCTGCACCCCCCTCCCCAGCCTCAGCCGCACAGCAAGCTGGGCTACTTCCAGAGCTACGGTCCAGCCCTCATGCTCTCCTCTTTCATTACAAAGGCAGTAGAAGATTCCTGAAGTCATCTACCTAACAGTACAACGACCAGAGGGTCCATCTGCCTACCTTTTCAAGAGTAAATACACACAGGAATTAAAGGAGACCCTGGGAAGGAGGCCGAAACTCCAGAGCTATGCCCACTGGAGGGAAGCAAGGCTAAGGCAGAATCTTTGGGGTGTCCCCGCTGTGCACATAAACGGGGAGGGCCTGCATGCTGCAGTCCTAGGCCGTGGCTGCTGACCTGTCCTCAGCCTTCTCCACTTCCAGCCCCACCCCAGGGCTCATCAATAGCTGAGAAATCACAGCCAAACTTCCTAGGGAGATCCCAACAGCATCCATCACGGTGAGTGTCAAAGACAAGCAGCAGAAGGCTCAATTAAGGACACAAATTCAATTAACACTAATTCAAATAGACATCAACACATTTCCCTGGGTTTCTCCTCTTTTCTCTAGTTCCTCGCTGTCTTTCCACTCATCAGGGAATGCACAGCGTGACTCTTTAAAACACGGTTACTGACCTGCCAGATGAGAAACGTGCTACAATCCTCTTAAAATATATATATATGAGAATAACCTCCTGGGTACGTAGGACATTTTTAGAAACTTAGACAAGCCACCTAAGTAACTGTTGTTTCTAAAAATCCCTTTATTATTAATGTGCTGGCTCAGAAAAATATCTGCATGAAAATCCCAGGGCTGGAAACCAATTCACAAGGCATTAAGTGTCATCTGAAGGCAAGTGGTTTCACATGGCTACACCCAGGCAGGCCTCAGGGAAGGTGTTCATCATTCTCCCCCATGGTTCCTCCTGACATCACCAGGGCAACAGAAGGAGTAATAAAGTTATATTATACCTCTTCCCATTCTCATGCACACACATATGACTACTTAGGCATATTTCTAAGCATTTCTTGGACGGTGTTCTAAAAGCAGTCAAAAACACTGCTAAAACATAGTTAACCCCAATTTTTGAGGCTATCAGTAAAGAGAAACCTTCGAGCAGTCTTATGGATGCCTGCATTTACTTAACTTACTTATAATTTCTTAAAGTATCCTGAGAGGTACTGATTACATTTACCTGCAAAAACATAGGGCAGATCAGCTTATAACACAGAAACCTCATAGAAAAAGGACTCTGCACATCTAAGTTCACTGGGTTAAAACATACTAATGACAGAAAGAAACCTGACCATGGCTTTACAGGGACTTTTGTGTAAGCACAGTTTTTGTTTTTGATTTAGAAGATGGCAGCCCTTAAAGGGCCAGCTCCAGGCCCCGAACGTCTTCTGAAAAGCTCGACACCCAAAGGAGATCTGAACCACAGCAGCAATCCCCGTTGGAGAGCCAAGAAGGAGGAGGATGTTAACAGGTGCACCACCAAGAAAAAAAGACTCTAGGATCAAGTTTGGTGTCAAAGTTCAACAGGTACCCATACAACAGAACCTCCTAGAGCCTATTAATACAATAATGTGCCCTGTGAGTATGGGAGGGGAGGGACTCTGATGTTGGTTTAGAAACCTGACTACCACCCCGGCACACGTACACACCTCTTACTATCTTGAAAGTTTGGGCTTGGAACCACAGGGGCTGTCCAGCACACAGCCCAACACTTTCTAACGGAAGACAACAAACAAAGGCTTCTATACTCTAGTGGGATCAGAGTGCCAGCTGAGGCTCTGATGCTATAAATGCTCAAATGTAAACCAAATGACTTTGCTGACAAAGGTCATCACTTTGCCCACAAAGGCCCATATAGTCAAAACTATGGTTTTTCCAGTAGTCATGTACAGATATGAGAGTTGGACCATAAAGCCTGAGTGTCAAAGAATTGATGCGCTGGAACTGTGATACTGGAGAAGACTCCTGAGAGTCCCTTGCCCTGCAAGGAGATCAAACCAGTCAACCCTAAAGGAAATCAACTCTGAATATTCATTGGAAGGACTGATGCTGAAGCTCCAATATTTTGGCCACCTGATGCAAAGAGCCAACTCACTGGAAAAGACCCCAATGCTGGGAAAGACTGAGGGCAGGAGGAGAAGGGGACAACAGAGGATGAGATCTGGCTGGATGGCATCACTGACTCAGTAGACATGAATCTGAGCAAACTCTGGGAGATAGTGAAGGACAGAGAAGCCTGGCGTGCTGCAGTCCATGGGGTCACAGAGAGTTGGACAGGACTGAGCGACTAAACAGCAAAACCAAACGAGTGAACACACAGCATCTGGCCAGACGTGGAGGAGAGGCAGGAGAGTGCAAGGGAATTCCAGGCACCTCTGAATTCAAAGCAGGAGCCGGCCTCAGAGCTGGGGATTCTGATGCTCAGCAGAGTGGTCACTTTAGCACTGCTCAGAGAGGATGGCAGGAGGCTGGGTCAGCCGGTTTCCAAACGTGAGGCAGGCAGACAAGGGAAGAGTGATTAATACGTAAGCTTTAAAAGAAGAGCCTGAATAATTAACTAGCAGCCTTATTTTCAGAAGCATTTATGCCTCCGCCCTCCATCTGCTGAGAGTGGGAACTTCCAGTTTGCTGAGACTGTCCAGCCTAGTGAATTTCATGCCCACCAGGAGCGCCTGATACAGCATCAGCTGAACATAGGTGGTTTAGGAGACAAAGGGAGAGGAACTTCCTAGAATGTAAACGCTTAAAACCCTTATTGAGAGGGGCTTTCTCCTCTTCGGAAAAATTAAGGCTCAGTGAATTTTATATATATATAAAACACATGTATGAATTCCAAGTTCAGAGTTTTCTTTCTTATTTCTAATTTCCTCATTTTCTGCTTTCATTTCTAGGAAATATTACTCTACTGTTTCTTTCATCATTTCTACTCCCTGACTACGAATAAACACACTCCCTTCTCCTGGTTCCTTTAAGAGAGATGGGGTCCCTTCTCTGTGCAGCAAAATCACAGGACAGATGAAGGGTAGTAACAGCCAAAGGTGGTCACAGACTACCACACTGGATAGTACTCCAGTCATTTTTTTAAAAATAGGGAAAACTGGAGATTTTAAGGTGTCATAAAATCAAGTTGCTTTAATTCTTTGATTTATAACAAGGTAATTCTAACAGCTTTGCTATGAAGCTCCTTAATATAAAGGGATATAACACATGACCCAAAAAAGTAGAGCCCTAAACATTGTCTACCAGTCAAACCACTAGCCATTCGGCCGTGTCTCCAGTTCTGTAAACGGATACTTTGACCCTGTCCACACCTCACAGGAGATAAGGGCGGGAGAGGATAATGGCCAAGACAGCGCTGGAAGGCACAGTCTACGAAATGTCATTCTCATCTAGCTGTAACCTCAGGATTTATGTGCATAGAGCCACAAGCAAATACCAACCCGAGAACACCCACAGAGACACGAGCAGGTGGGGCGTGACGCACACGCCCTCCCCCACAAAGATGAGCTGCCATCCTTCCCCGAAGACGGCTTCCTTCAGCCACACCAACTGCAGGGCCACAGAATTGAGCTCTACGTCACCCAATCAGATTTAAATCCTTAGTGAGAGCTCCAGAGGAGGGTCAAAGGGGTGGCTATGACGGAAAGCCAATCTATGATGTCCGAGTTCTGGTCCTTCCCTGGTGAGTTTATGATAACAGCTTAAGCGTAACTAGTAGGCAGAGAATTTAACAAGAGGGAACAGAGGAGACCTATTCGGAGACTCTCTCCTGGGAAGAGGAAAACCACTCAGTGATGTCACCTTCTGTGCTCCTGAATCTCAGTGAAGGGGAATACAGACCTTACGCCCACTACACTTAACGCCTGGGGAAGGAAACATTTCAGAAGCCTAAACATTCCGGACCCTAAAAGCCTAGGGTCCCATCCGCACATTTTGGTTGCTGGGTGAAGCTACACTGTCTCAGTCAGGGCCCATCAGAGATGCCAGCCTTTCTCACGGGCCCACTTTGTCCCCAAGGTCCTATGGAGCATCTTCTCTGGCCACTGAAATGCTGGAGCCTGCAAGTACCATTAGAGCTCACGCAAGACTCCATGAAATTCTGTTCATGTATTCCTCTAGCTGTGTTTCCTTCAAGCTGATAAATTAGAGCTATTATTTTATCCAAATAAAAACACCCCAGGCTCTTTCAACTTTACTGCATGTCTAAAACTTTTTTATAATAAAACACTGGGGAGGGGAACACCCCATGGCACCCACATTTCTACATTGCTTTCAGGCAGGGCAGAGCAGCAATTAATCTTCTGGGTTACCTGCAATTTCGGATCCTGCCGTGGTTAGAGAGATTTTTCCCTTATGCTTCAGACTATCCAAGAGTCCCCCAGCCAGCTTGTCAGGTTTCAGAATTATTCACATAGTCCTGCTGGGCCTTTCCAGGGGCCCACAAGCAATTCACACACCTCCACACAGCCCAGAGGGTGACTGCACCCCACACCGTGCTACCATCCCAGACAGCATGTGGGTGGGGGCGACACAGCTCTTCTCCTGAGCACAGGAATGTCCAGTGAACAACACGCCACGACCTTGACCATGACGGGACCAGAGGTGGCTACACAGAAGCGGAGACAGTGCTGTGTTAAGCTGAAGGGGCTCCTGTTACTTTAACTCAGACTGCTCCTGTGTGGGGGCTTTGTGTCTCCTTTATCACAAAATTACCTCTTGCATAAACTTAGCAGGAAAACCCGACACTGAAACTCGCTAGTCCCGACTCACAGCTTCCACACGAGGCTATTACGATGCTGTCACCTTGCTCTCCCCTTCTGCTTCACACTTTCAAGGTTCCCAGAGTTGAGATCACTCCTAATTAGCACCTTGTGCGACATTCCAGCCGCTCCTCCGAGATGCCGGGCAAGCTGGGGCTTGTACCCACCCAGCAAGGCTGCTTCTAGATGAAAGGACACTATTTCCTTTTTAGAAGCATCAGTGCAAACCCCTGTGAATGTAGGCTTTTTCCCCCAAAATAACTATCCCTGAGGAAGCTCTATGGGTATTGCTCCTTCAGATTAAGGCAACCACCTGTCCCTTCCCCACGTCTCGCTAGCGGCTAGAGGTTCCTGAGTTTCTTCCTCCACGTCTGGAGAAGCAGGCTCACTGCCCAGGCTTTCACCACGAGCGTCCGAGTCACAGCAACTCCCTCTCTTTCGCTGCCCTCCAAGTGTCTTCACTGAGGCAGGTGTGCCCGTTGGCGGGCGTGTGGGGAGTGTTGGGAGCACACCTCACACGCTACCTCCAAGACAAGGTACTGTGACCAGCACGTCAGCAGGTGAAGCCTGCGTGAGGTCTGAATCCATAGAAATAACTTGACAATTGTGGGGGACACTGAAACCGTACCCCAAAGCTACTTCTCCCCCGCAGCCTGGGCTGGTATAGCGTGGCCCTGCCAGGAGGCTGAGAACCCAGGCCTGCGGCCTGGCTGAAGGCCGGCACCCCTCTCCAGGCTTGGGGGGCCGGGGGAAGTGGGCTGGGTCAGAAGGAACTCCTGTGAACACTGCTGCCCTGAGACAGCGACCAGAGACGACACCGCACCCTGCACGCGTGGGGCGCGACGGCAGAGGGGCCGGCGCCGGGCGACTGGAGATGATAATGCACCCTGCAGGCGTGGGGCGTGACGGTAGAGGGGCCGGCGCCGGGGCGACTGGAGACGACAATGCGCCCTGCACGCGTGGGGCGCGACGGCAGAGGGGCTGGCGCCGGGAGTTGTGGCAACACCCGTCTTCTCGGGCGATGGCCAGGCCCAGTCAGGAGCCCGCCCGCCCTGATACCGCGGGCCATGATACCCTGGGTTGTGAGAGAAGCAGACCCCTGGTGCCTAAACCTGAGAGTCAGCAGTCTATTACTTGCTGCCTAAGTCTCCTAACTGGAATTCTCAAGGGAGGAGGAAGAGGACAGGAAGAGGGACAGAAAGAAGGAGATAAAGAACAGCCGCTGTCACTCAGGAGTTCCGACTGGACAACAGGCCATGTCCAAGGCCCCTAATGTGAACCTCATTTACACAGTAAGATGGCCCCTCAAGTCCATACTTTTACCTCCACTTTACAAACAAGGAGATGTTCACAAACAAGGAGGTGCAGAAGCACCCCGGGTCTGCAGCAGGGCTAAGGTGCGGGCGTGCTGAGCGCCATGGGGTGGCTTCAGCACCCCGGTGGTCTCCGAGGCTCTGCTGCGGGGACGCAGTGGGCTGGGGGAGGTGGGCGGGGGCCCGGCTCCCAGGCACTGACCTTCTCAGCCTTCTGGTGGAAGACGGACGACATGTCCAGCAAGGTGCTGCGCTCGTCCAGGGCGGCCGCGAAGGCCTTCCACTCCTGCTCCAGCTGGTTGGCGATCTGCTTGATCTGCTGGGAGGCATAGTGGCCCGACTCCACCAGGCGGTTGGCCACCGACATGATGCGGTTGATGTTCACATACACGTTCTGTGGAGGGGTGAGAAGAGGCAGGGCTGGTCAGGGTGGGGCGCATGGGGTGCCTCTCTGACAGATGCAGAAGGTGCTATCTGAAGCTACCTACGAACTTAAAAGTCACATTTGAATAGCAGAATCAGCAGGTGGATAAAAGGACATGTGTGCTGCTATCCGGATTTCCATAAACCCTAAGCCTTGATTTCAGTTTCTATTTGTAAAACTGCAGAATTACAGCTGAACCAGCTGCGAGGGGCACAGAAGCGACACGCACACAATGCCCTCTGACCCGCGCCCTGGCCCCCCATCCCAAGAAGGGTCCAGACGGCAAGCTGTCGCCCAGAACTGCGGGAGCCACCGCCGCAGTCTGTCACGAGGACCCAGAAATGACAGACTCTGTACGTGGCAACCAGAGGCTACTCTGTGTGGAAACAAGCCCGCCCTTCCACACAAGCCCAAGTCAGCTTGCTGGTGCCAAGAGGAAACCTGAAAATGGATCCACACTCCCCGGGGAATGTGAATCGGGGCACCAACAGAGCAATGCTGTGTTCCAACTTTAAATGAGCTTTTCTGCTGTGTTGAAATCTCTCTCTTCGAGTCCAGTAGCTTGTGGCAAAAATAAGGGTACAAAGCATTTTTTTCTTTCTTTTTTTTTTTTTAAAGGGCATTTTCCTTGCAAAAGAAGTTCTCACTATGGTATTTCCGTTTCTGCCTTCCATCTTCTTTAAGGATCACATGATCCTTAAAGCAAAAGCAGGGTGCGGAATGCGCACTTTCAGTGAAGGTTCAGTTGTTGCTGCTCTTCATATGTTTATTATTATTAAGACTTTTGTGCCACATCCCAACACTGCACCGTGCACCGGGTCTCCCCACATCACAGCCTCACCTTCGGCTCCCATCATCCTCACCCTAAATCACACGGGGTCACCCAACCTGCCTGAACTCCCGCACACCCTTCCTCCCACCCCTCCTGCCCACGTGGTCCTCGGGCTCCCGTCATCCTCACCCTAAATCATAGGGGGTTACCCAACCTGCCTGAACTCCCGCACACCCTTCCTCCCGCCCCTCCTGCCCACATGGTCCTTGGGCTCCCGTCATCCTCACCCTGAATCACACGGGGTCACCCAACCTGCCTGAACTCCCGCACACCCTTCCTCCCACCCCTCCTGCCCACGTGGTCCTCGGGCTCCCGTCATCCTCACCCTGAATCACAATGGGTTACCCAACCTGCCTGAACTCCCGCACACCCTTCCTCCCGTCCTTCCTGCCCACATGGTCCTCAGGCTCCCGTCATCCTCACCCTAAATCACACTGGGTTACCCAACCTGCCTGAACTCCCGCACACCCTTCCTCCCACCCCTCCTGCCCACGTGGTCCTCGGGCCACCTCCCGCTGCCTTGCCCTCTGACCCCTGCACCGGCCTCAGCACTGTCGCTCCATGTGCAGCGACCCAAGGAAGCGCCCGACAGAACGCGCTTGGCATTCTCTGTACCTTCATTGACTCATTCCTTTCATCGACTCCTGATGGCAGCCTGAGCTAAATGGAGTCGCCTTCATCTGGGTTTACAGAGCCGCGGAATCCAGGCGCAGAGGCACTTTTCTTGGCTGCAGGCTGGAACCAGCTACCACGTCCGGGTGTGGGGCTCACCCGGCAGGCAGGGGGGGCATCTGTGAGGCTCTGATGGGCAGTCGAGGCCACCATCCGAAGGGAACTGGCCTCACAGCCTCGTGTGGCATTAGCGCCCTGAAGACTTGCCTCTAAGGAGCAATGCCTCTCCTTCTCATACACGTTCTCTCCAACTAGACACACTGACCAGACTCACCGAGTTTTGCTTTCTCTGGATCCTTAAAGAGGAAAATCTACCCCAAAGGTCTGTTCGAAAAAGCATCAGCAGGTGCCATTGTCAGGATCTGGGGACAAGCTATCCATCCACCCAGCTCCATCGGGGGGCCCACGGAGGGGCTGCATCCCATTTCCATCTGTTTCAGGGCCTGCATGGCTTCCATCCTCTCAAACTGTCTGCGCTCCGCACGCAGAGGACCGCTCTCTGAATCATGCCTGGGCCATGCCTCTATCACTATGGCAGGATGAAGGAGCCACGTGGCACACAGCCCAGACAAGCGTGCACAGACACGGCAGTGCACAATTCCCCACGTCAGCTGTGCCTCCACCCAGATTCCTACCATCAGAGCCTCTAAAACACCTGTGATGGGAGAATGGGCACGACTTCATTGCTGTCTCTTAAAATGCTTTCTTAAAGTCGACTTTGCTCTGACATCTAGTACTTCCATTTTATCAAAAAAGTTTAAAACACACTAGACAGCACAAGAAAGGGCTGAAGGTTAACAGGCCCCTCTCCTGCATAAGTAAGTGTCCTAGACACAGGAGGGACTCGCGGAGGTGTCGAGAACTAGGAGCTTCGAGGCCTGCAAAGCGCCCCCAACAGCTGTCACCCTGCAGCGCACAAGCGACTACAGCCTTTTTAAATTAAAAGTTTCACTTAGAGGAGTGACAGAGTGCATCATAGAAAAATAGAAAATATATTTAAACCTAAAAAAAAGGTATTACCCATACTTTTAAGAGTTTCTTACTTACCATAACATACTAAAGTTACTGACAGTATTTTTAATGAGGTGGTAACATCAGTGGTAGCAATTACCATTTATGATGCATAAATTACCATAATTTCCGCTTAGTGTCTTACACAAACATGGTAAGTAAAATAACGCAACACCATGTTAGGCAGAAATTATCCCCACTTTAGAGATTAGGAAACCCAGGCTCAAAGAGATTAATCAGGCTGCCCAAGGTCACACAGTAAACAGAAGTCAGAATTAAAAACCTCTACGTTCATAACCCACATGCCTGGCTTCTTCATCTTCTGATTCCTAATCACTAGCAGCACTGAGAGAGGGACAGGAACCTTTCTGCTCCTTTCTAGTTTTTATAAAATAGATTTTAGTACTTCTAGTTTTTAAAGTATCTGATAGTTGTGGGCTGAATGTGTCTTTCAGCATTAATTGGAAGCTTCTGAATATTTTGAAAAATTGATAGGAAACTGTTAGGGGAAAAATGTCTTCTAAGATGCTTCCCATAAAGGCCCACATTTTCATTCTCCTCATCTACACCCAGGCTCAATCTCTGACCCCAAAATTCTCTTACCTCAAACTCAAGAAGAGTATCAGACTTTTGGGATAGTGCTTATTACATAAATTTTAATTGCTGAATCTTTTTTTGGTAACTTCCAAAGTGAAGCACTTTGTGGACTGAATTCTAATGAAATGGCCTCTTACTGAACTAATTTAAATAACGACCCCCTCTCTGTATCGTTTCAATGCTCTTCAGACACACATTACCAGGCAAAGAGGGCTAGCTAACTTCCATAGGTCTGGCTCAAAGTCCACACCAGAACTGTCTCTAAAGTAAGTATTTCTAGAGTAACTCTCTACAGAAGGAACCCTATGTCCTACAGAACAACGTACAGCTTTATTTTTGTTACATTAATTCCAAAACTACACTAATACTGTTATTTAAAATTCACTGTTGGGTTCTTTCGGGGGATTTTGCACTGCAATCTTAGAGCAACCCCAATCGTATCCACAACAGGCCAAGGGCATCCAGAGAGCCACAGGACTGCGGGAAAGACTGATGTCAGACCCCCGGCCCTCCACTTAACTTGGGAGGAAGGCTCACGTTTTAGGAGAACTGGAAGATGCCTCTGAGAAGGGCGGCAGGCTGGCTTACATCCTCATCATGAAGGGCTGCCAGCAAATGAACAGCGGGCTGGTTTACGTGACTCAGCCTCTGAAAAGAGCCCCGTGGGCTCCTGAGAGGGATAGTTCAGAGGCCAGCATCAAAACCATGCATGTGGGCCTGGCCAGGTGAACTGGTTCAAGTTTCACTGGTTGGTTGGCTTGCTTGTTTTCACTTCTGTTTGCTTACAAACTTAAAAACAAGCTACCTGCACACTGCTGCCACAGAGAATCTCCCACACTGGAGGTCAGCTGCTACATCGGATCGTCAGAAGGCCCTACACGAGCTCCAGGCAGCGTGCTGGGAAGGAGCCGTGTAAATACCCTCCCCCGTCTGCTAAAGTTCGCTCAGCGGCAGGACACCCCTGCGCCCCGACACCCCTGCACCCCGGCGTCTTACCATGCAGTTCATGGCAAAGTGGTTGTGCTGGGTCTGGAGCTCCATGGCATGAGGGTGGCTGGTCCCAATCTCAGTGTAGCTGTTCAGAAACAGGCCCTTGTTGTGTGTGATCCAGTCAAACATCTACCGGGATGAAAAAAGACAACCTGGGATCACTCCCGAGAAAGAGAGGCCTGACACAGGCCCAGGAACCGGACCAAACCAAGGAAGGGCGGCGTCCTTCTGCCAACAACCCCTGCTGCACTGGGGCCCAGAAGATGCTAGACAGCTACCAAGTCACAGTTCTGAACCTGCAAGAGCTACAAGACAATCTTACCTAGGGTGCTCCTTAGACAGATGAGGAATTAAGAAGTAGATACATAAGCAGAGGTCATTCAGATCCCCCAGGCTGATTAAAACTCCAATCTTCTGACTCTCTGCTATACCGAACCACATAATTAGCCACACTGCTCTTCAATTAAAGACCCGTTAGGTGAAATTACAAACTTACGGGTCTCTGGATGGGTGTTGCTCTGCTCACAGATTACTGACAGCAATTTCAATGACTAAGAGATTATGCTCTTTAATGCAAGAAGAATTAAAAAAAAAAAAAAAAATCCCTGTGCAAACTATAAAATTTACCATAAAAACAAAAAGAAATGGGGAAAACTTTAACAATGACACCCCTCTTAAGAGTCAACAGAGATGCTACCTGGAAAATGATGTTAATTATATTGTTCCCAGGAAAACATTTAAGGGAAAAGAAATGACTGTCAATTAACACTGCTTCTGTGATGCGAACCGGAACCTAGGGGCAGTCACCTGCTTGCTGAGTAACTGAAAGGAAGGTTCTCCAGCGTCTCTGACAAGGCGCTACAGCTGAACCTGGAACAGCCCGGGTTTGAGCTGCACGGGTCTAATTACATGCAGATAAATGAAGTAAATGGAGTATCTACATTCTTCAATAAATGAAGAACCTGTATTTTCATTTTACACATCTTTACGTGTGGCAAAAAGTTGTGTTCAACTAGAGATCATATATGGAATCAAAAGAACTGGGGCTGGGGCCTTGATTCTACCAAACTGTTTCAGCCTCTCATCCCCGGGTGAGTCATTCAGCAACTCCTTTGTTTTAGAGGCAGAGAGCACAGTTTGTGGATTTTCAACTTCGTGAGTGTCAACACCCCAACCCCCGTGCTATGCAAGGGTCACCTTAAACAAATAGAGGTTAGAAGCTTACCAAATAATAATATGGGATAATAGTGCTGGACTGTCACCTTTCAAAAGATCCCTTTATATCAAAGACTTCAATAGGCTTTCTTAACTTTATAAAACATTTTCCTGTCCTTGAAAAGGATTCAGTGAGCTCAGTTCAACACAGATCAATTCACCCACATTCACGGCTTGCAACCCTTTCCTCTAAGTAAGTGTCCTGTTTTCACGTTGCTAAGACATTCAAGAGCTCACTCTGACCTGCTGGTTTGACAGGAAACCGTAACTAATTATTGCCTGTTGTTTCCCAGAAGTTATTATTCTTAATTCATTATTCGCCTTTTATTGTGAAAACAAATTCAATAATGGGTCTGAAGGGTGTTTTTCCGCTGGCTTTTCTGGGTGGAAGAGCAAGTATTACAAAAGTACATGCATCATTACTGCTTTCAATAAGATATTCTATAAAGTTTTCACCCTTTTAATTGAAAATATTCATGTCTATCTTACAGGCAATCTAAACCAAACCATCAGTAATTAACCACTTTAAGTTTCTAGAAGAGGCCCTCATGCGCGATGAGAAACGCTGGAAAGCAGACGGAAGGGAGATCTCCAAACTGACACTGCTGCTCTCTAACCAAGGCCATGTGAGTGGCTCGCCTCTCCCCAGCCCTTTTTTTCCGCCCTTTCTCCCAACCAAACCAGCCTCGGGTGCTCAGACCCAGCGACTCAGGCAGCCTCCCTTCAGGAAGCACTGTAGCACCCCAGCCCCATCCGCTACCTTCTCAGCATCCTGCTCGAACAGCCTCAGCTGAAAGCACTGGTCCAGCTTCAGCTTGCGCACGTGCCACATCTGATGCAGATGCTGCCGCGTCGAGTGCAGCCGGTCCAGCGTGGCAGACACCTTGGGTAAGAGGCTCTGCAGGTCTGCGTTGCCTGAGCCCGAGTTCTTTTTGGGAAAGCTCTCGCTGCTCTGAATCCTCTGCAGCAGCTTCTGTCCCTCTAGGTCCAGGTCCTCTATGGGGGCCTTAATCACCTTCTTCTTCAGCTGGGAATGCTCCTCGATCATGTTCCGTGCCCCCTCCAAATCCTGGGGCAACTCCTTCTTGGCGAGGATGTCCTGGAGCTCCTCCAGCCGAGACAGCATGTGGGTCGCGTTGCTAATGTAGTCTTCAAAAGCAAGTCGGATCTCAATCCATTCTTCGTGGTTGTACTCCAAGCAGCCGTCAAACTCGGGCGTTAGCTGAGAAGGATCAACTACTTTGGTAAGGCCTTCTAAAGAGACCATATTTGTCTTAAGGGGAAAGAAAATCACGTGTGAGAAGATGAACCCGTCATACATGGTCTTATCATAATGCAATTTGTAACACTTAACCACAGATTTTCAAACTTGAAGCAAGTAATCCACTTATAGAAAACATAACATACCTTGTGCTGGCCCCATTAAAACAAATGTAAATGAAAAGAAGCATTAGTACACTCGGTGAAAGACAAATTCATTAGAATAACACACGGCTGTTAGTTGGAAAACCTAAAATAATAGAATCATGAATTTCATGACAGCTAAAGAAAGTCGATTTCTTTCCAAGAATGTGGACATTAACTCACTACATTAGGCACACTGGAACATGAGTGACTTTTTAAAAATTTAGAAAATGCTCAAGGGTTAGCAAGAAAGCTGGCAGACGCCCTTCTCACAAAGCTGGAGAGAGAACAAATGTTCCATTCACTTGCAGAGATCCACAGTGACTCTGAGCAGCACAGATATTTATTTATTTATTTTTTTTGATGTGGATCATCTTTAAAGTCTTCATTGAATTTGCTACAATATTGCTCCCGTTTCATGTTTTGGTTTTCTGGTTTTGAGGCATGTGGGATCTTAGCTCCTCAACCAGAGATCGAACCCGCACTCCCTGCGTTGGAAGGCGAAGCCTCAACCATGGCACCACCAGGGAAGTCCCTGAGCAGCACACAGGTTGCACATCAATCACCTACCTAACAATCTAACACTCACAAGGCTCAGGTCAACTACAACCTGGGCGATAAACCTTCACCTCACCCTAACAGAATGTGATGCGGAGTTAATATTACATATGATGCCTCAAGGAAAACATACGGAGGGGGAGTTAGTGAAGACAAAGGAAAAGAAAAAAAAAAAAAAAATGTGGCCCAGAGCCAAAAAATAAAACAGAGAAAGGCTTATGTAACCCCACCTTTGTTACCTCTAGTTTTAGAGAAACCTACAGCTGCGTCTCTGTGCTGTTTGGCATAACAAATGGCAAAAAGAGGCAGAGCTAGAAAGGGGGGCGGCTCCTGGCCCAGTACTTTAGCCTGAAATGTGGCCACAGGTTCATTGCTGTCTCATCTGCCCAGAGTTTAAAAACGTCCATGGAGCAATCACTTCACGGACAGAAGCAGGTGATAACGTAGAGAGAAGGTCAACAGAAAAACCGGGGGAGGAAACTTTAAAGGCCCAGAGGGAGATAGCACAGCGAGACGAGCAAACACCTACAGACCTTACACCAACAAACTGCTATGTCTGCTTAAAATGTGTATCATCAAATACAGCACATTTTACATTCTGTGTCAAGAAAAGAACCGATATCTGACAAACTGTCCTCCAAACTCACTTCGTCTGGTGTGTAAGATAAAGGCTTACTGGTTTCACCTTTCACCTCAAATTCAAAAACTACATGCAGATTTCAGGTTGAAAATCAGTACCAAGGATCCAAATTTTAAAATGCAATTCATGTATGCATGAAAAGACTCTGAAAGGTGTAACATGTAACATCAAGCTTAAGAATTAATATTGTGTGATATGTTTAATAGTAGTATTGTTGTTAACCTTAAAATACATGAATACATTCACTATAACCTAATGTTTGGGCAAAGCGGCTAGATGAACCATCTAGTCAACTAAAAATTAGCATTTATAATTAGGAAATATTTAAATTTTATTACACAATATGGCATGAATCAAGTTTCCAGCTGGCCAGAGTACCTTCTCCCCATAATACTCTCATGAAACCAACTGCATCAGAGCTTTGTCAGAAGCCTGGGAGCCTAAGGAGAGGAGGTTCCAGGGGAAGGAGAGTCAGGCAACAGGTTGAGGGCTGTTTTACACACTGAAAGACAGCAACCTTGTGTGCTAACTGGACCCAGGGCTCCGCCCGGGGTTTAAAGAATCGCTCCCTTTTCGTAAATGAGAGACCTGACGTATCAAATACAGAGCAGATGGTTCGCTCCAACATTAATTAAGGACGCGATAAAAAAGTCAGTCTCTCCCACACATCTCCTCAGGAACTCTGAGGCTGGGCATTTCTCCCTATTATTCCCTTATTTCCACAGCTGGGGTTAACAGTGAGGCCTCAGAAGCCACCTAAAGCCACTTGCGCTCAACAGTAAAGCTATTTTATCCCATGAAGTGAAAGGAAACAGGCTTCTAAGACACACAGGTTACACCCCAGCAACCCCACCACCCAGGGACAAGAGGCCTGGAACCTAACCCCCAAAGAGGATAAGGTGACAAACCAACCCGTCTTATTTAACATAATGACTAACTTTACACGTCACTTGTAACTAAGATAGGCAGCTTTTGCTGGATACACGGTTCTGAAACATCTATAAGCAGCCTGCAATGACGACAGAAAAGCTTTTAATAAACCACACCTACTGGTTGAGTTGGTCTGGCTACACGGGGAAGTTACCTCAAATTCAAATTTAGAACTGCCAAAATTAGTCCTCTGTTTCTGCCAAAAGTTGTCTGGCTTGATTATCAGCGCGACATGGATGCAGCAGGGGAAGGACTCTTGTAAGATCTTCAGCAGCGGCTTGATGGAGTCCCACTTGGACCCGCGCATGTCCACAATCACCGTGAACCCTCGCTTGCAGACTTCTTCACTGGAGAGAAAGAAAAGGCAGGTTGACACCATGCCAGGGCTCACCCCTGTGTCTGGTCGGAGGCTGGCCTGGCGAGGAAGGCTCTGCCTCTGTAATCCTGCTGTGGGCAGGGCGGGTCCCTCCACCCACTGCCTGGCCGTCCCGCACTGGTACCCAGGGAGCTGCTGGATTCAGAATCCTTACCAAGAGAGCTTGGCTCTTAGCCGTGCTTCTCGCCCTCCCTGGTGCCTTAACGGAACAGACTAACTATACCTGCAGAGGGTTCAGCCTCCAAAATGTTCAAGTCTTTATGCTGTGCCATGGCTTTTGCATCTTGTCTTCTCTTTAGGAGAAAAGCAGTGACCACCCTGCCCATCTCTCTGGCCTTGTGTGCGTTAACTGTTCACACACGCTGCCGAGTAAGGGTGAAGGGCCACTAAACAAGGACAGAGCTAAACAGGGAGGGAACCCTGACAGCACACGCAGAGCCAGGCGCAGCAGTCACCTGGGCTCCAGGACTGCGAGGAGCTGGGACCACTCACATCAGCGTGTGCGAGCTTTTGAATGTCCCAGTTTATTCCCTTTAACCTGCCTGGGACCCTGAGTTCCCTCGCAGCTTCTCAGGTGTGGGTCACCAGCCCCGGGGGACCCCCCCATCTGGCAGGGTCTGGGGTACACTTATTTTCATGGGATTACTGTGTCTTATTTGTCCTTGTCAGCCGGTTGCACTGAGAGTGCACAGGCCACAGAAAACACGGTTGCCTCTTAGCAACAAGTCAAGGCAGTGCTAGGAGTCACTGTATTCTTCTCTCCAAGTTCAAGCTGTTAAACAAAAGAGCTGGTTTCTCTTAAGAATGTCCTTGATGAAGACATAAAAATTATGAACCCTATTAAATCTCAACCCGAGGACACAAGAAATGCATATAAAGCATATCTGCAATAAACGAAAAAACAAGGGCTTCCCTGGTGGCTCAATGGTTAAGAATCCGTCTGCCAATGCAGGAGACACAGGTTCAATTCCTGGTCGGGGAAGATCCCACATGCCGCAGAGCAACCAACCCATGCGCCACAACTACTGAGCCTGTCGAGCCTGCGTTCTAGAGCCCATGCTGCACAATAAGAGACACCACTGAGATGAGAAGCCCGAGCACCAAAATCAGAGAGTAGCCCCGGCTTGCCACAACTAGAGAAAAGGCCTCAAAACAATGAAGACCCAGCACAGCCATAAATAAATAAATAAAATTATAAGTTAAAAAAAAAAAAAGAAAAAACAAAACTCAAAGTGTCCATATACATGGGTTAAAACTCCATAGTCTCCCCCTCACACCATATACAAAAATAAACTCAAAATAGTTTAAAGAATTTTAAGACATGACATCATAAAACTCCTGAAAGAGAAAACAGGCAAAACATTCTCTGACATAAACTGCAGCAGTATTTTCTTAGATCGATCTCCCAAGGAAAAAGAAACAAAAGCAAAACTAAACAAATGAGACCTAAACCAACCTAAAAGCTTTTGCACAGCAAAGAAAACCATCAACAAACCAAAAAGACAACCTACAGAATGGGAGACAATATTTACAAATGATGTGACTGACAGAGGTTCATATCTAAAATATACAAACAGCTCATATAACTCAGTGTCAAAAAAACAAACAAGCTAATAAAAAAGGGCAGAAGACCTAGACAGACATCTCTCCAAAGATGACATACAGACGGCGGCCAACAGGCAGATGAAAAAATGCTCAACGCTGCTCACTATTGGAGAAACGCAATCAAAGCTACAATGAGGCAGCAGCACCTCATACCAGTCAGCACAGCTGTCATCAGAAAGTCTACCAACAAATGCTGGAGAGGCTGTGGAGCAAAGGGAGCCCTCCCACACTGCTGATGGGAATGCTGGTGCAGCCACTGTGGAAAAGAGTACAGAGGTACCTCAAAAACTAAAAAGACAGTTACCATATGATCCGGCAATCCCACTCCAGGACAAACATACAGAGAAAAAGGAAAACTCTAATTCAAAAATTAGGGGTGCACCCCAATGTTCGTAATAGCACAATGAACAAGAGCCAAGACATGGGGACAACCAGGTGACAGTCAACGGAGAACTGGCTTCTAAAGGTGTGATATACATATTTATACACACAACGGAATATTACTCGACCATAAAAAACAAAGAAATATTGCCATTTGCAACGACACTGATGAACCTAAAAGTGAAGTGAAGTCAGTCAGTAAGTGAAGTAAGCCAGATAAAGACAACTTCATACGGTGCCAATTACATGTGGAATCTAAAAAATCATACAAATGAATCTCTATACAAAACAGAAACAGAATCAAAGACATAGAAAACAAACTCACGGTCACCGAAGGAAAAAGGGAGACGGGGAGGGATCAATCAGGAGACAGGGACTAACAGATACAAACTGCCGTACATAAAACAGACGAGCTACACAGGTTTACTGCACAGCACAGGGGACTACACTCGGTGTCTTGTGATAACCCACGATAGAAACAACCTGAAAAACAAATGTATGTATGGCTGAACAATCCTGCTGTACAACTGAAACTAACACAAATATCCTAAGTCAACTCTACTGAAAAATTTTAATTAAACACTTTTTTAAATAAAGTGAGCCCACTGTAGACAACCGAAAAAAAAAGAAGCACGATCTCAACTAAATTTAAGTCAATCTCACGCTCCCTTGCATGAGCTTTTCCGCCTTCTTGCCCTCCCCACTCCCACACACACCATTCTTTTCCTCATTGGACTCTCACTGTTAGAATAACTCACACTCCAGGTTCCTGCGACAATCACAGCAGTGCAAGGGGCCCATCACCAAAACATTCCCAGAAAGTCTGAGGAGATAGAACCTGGACACGTGATAGCTCACAGTCCTAGGAACACAGACTTATCCGGCGGCCCCCGGCTTATCACTCCAGCGTGGGACGCAGTGAGGAGTGATCTGATTCGCTTCTGTATGACTGTGAACTTAAAGAGAGGTCACCCTTGACTCCTCAGGCAATCGCTTTTCCTGTCTCAAGCAGATCCCAGGCCAGGATCCGGGGAGTGTCTCAGCCTCCTTCATAAATCCTTAGAGGCAGCTGGCACTCCCAGAAATGTCTCCCGAAATCTCCCAAGTCACTGAAATGAAGCGGCCTGGCCTCCCTCGGGCACTAATGGGGTCTGCTACCCTGCAGGAGTCCATTCAGTAGGAGCTTCTGGGCTCCAGAGGTCCTCGGGGCTAGACCAGCCTGAGCGGGAGGATGTCCACATCTGCTGTCCAGCGGGGACCGAGGCTCCAGACCCTCAGGTCCTGCTGCTGCATCCCAGAGATGCGCCCCAGAAACGGTCAAACCACAGCACTGGGTTCGATAGTTGTTATCAGGTGCTGTTTAGGGCCTGGGCTTCATAGGTCTTCCCCTCATTGAGGTCAATTCTCTGGCAGCCTGTCTTTCTGTTCACAGAGCACTATGCCGTGTGTACATAAAACTACAAAGCCACTCCACTTGACAGGGGCTTAGAAGGAATCCTGAGTAACTCCAGGCTTAACAAAAGGAATGAGCTGGAGACAGACACAAGCGAAAGATGTCCTGAGCTTGTACAGTTTACGGAAGGCTTAACTAGTCACCTGCCTCTGCGATCCAACTCACAAGTTCCCACCGGGGACTTCCAAGGAACGCGAGCAGCAGACCAGCCAGGCTGGGAGTGCCCAAGCTCCCCACCCGTCCGTCTTTACAAGTTGAAAGTGAGACATTGTGAAGAAAGCAGTGACCTGCAAACACCCCCAAAGCCCGTTCTAACTTCTGAGCATCCAGTGAACAACTACGGCTGCTACACAAGGGCTCTGGGCCATGCCTCTACCTCCAAAACACTGCTCATTCGAAATTGAGACTTATTAACCAGGTATTTTATAGCAGTTTTACCTAAAAGCTTCATTTTAGCTGTGAGATTAAAAAAAATGTAGATAAAACTTAAGTCCTTTTTCAATGCAGGTCTCTAGAAAAGAGAAAGTCTTCTTTTTTCATTTCCTAGATGAAGAAGGTATCTTATACAAATGTTCATGAATGAATCAACTCAGAGTTTCACATGACTTCATTGATGACCAAAGAGCAATTTATCCATTCAGCTGCTATGTATATGTGTGCTTGCATGCATGTATACTCAGTTGTGTTCCACTCTTGGTGAGCCCATGGACTGTAGTCCACCAGGCTCCTCTGCCCGTGGAATTTCCCAGGCAAGAATATTGGAGCAGGGTGCCATTTCCTCCTCCAGGGGATCTTCCCGACCCAGGGATTGAACCCATGTCTCCTGCATCTCCTGCATTTGGTAAGTGGACTCTTTACCACTGAGCCACTTGGGAAACCTTAGCTACTATAAATCATTCTAGAGAAGACAAAACATTCTAGTTAGTATAATTCATGTGTTAAGAGCAATAAACAACTTAGACATATACCAAGATTAATGTGACTTCATCTCTGTGCAGGAGTCCCAGGTACACCAGCAAGAAATTCCACTCTGACTTCTCTCCTACTCATTTCAAGGAAAAGTGTCCTTGCAAATTAATCATATGAAAGTCAGTCTATTACTCTAATTGTTTTGTTTCTTTAGAAAGGGAGAGGGGAAAGGCAGGTGTCCCAAATAACAATACTCAAAACCAGGCACCACTGCTCAGATCACACTGATGTTTAACTTCAAGGCCGTTCTAGTGGAAAGACAATCAGGAAGCCACGCAGAAAAAAAAGAGACAAGAAGATCTGGCTCTAGGACACGTGGCAAGAAGGAAATGATTTGAGAGAATAGCATTGAAACATGTATATTATCATACGTGAAATAGATCGCCAGTCCAGGTTTGATGCATGAGACAGGGTGCTCCGGGCTGGTGCACTGGGGTGACCCAGAGGGATGGGATGGGGAGGGAGGTGGGAGGGGGGTTCAGGATGGGGACACATGTACACCCATGGAGGATTCATGTCAATGTATGGCAAAAACCACTACAATAATGTAAAGTAATTAGCCTCCAATTAAAAAAAAAAAAAAAAGGGAAAACTACTGAAGGAAAGCTGAAAGGCGAATATGAAAAACAGACATTACCGTACTACAGCTGAGGCAGCAACCATGGGCAGACACCATGCTGGGCCCGCGTGTAAATAATCCTACTCAATACGATGATCTAACAAGCACAGATTACTATCACAAAGATCAGAAAATTCATAAATATAAGTAACCAGGCCAGCCGTCTGACCCTGCCCACACGCTTTCCTGGATAGCACTCTCTCCACGCCTGGGAATGCGTGGTCCTGTGACTGTGTGGCCAAGGTGTAGCCAGAGGCTCCTTCATATTGCAGAAAATGTGGGATGGTGGTGGACTGAGATAGGAGTCCCACAGGGACCATCCCCTCCACTGTCCAGGACTGTTTATATCACCCTGAAACTAACAACAAATTATCAGACTCAGAAATTAAGAATAAGTGAGCCTGTAGGTAGGTCCCACCAAATTCTCACACCCTGAACCTTCTGATGATGATCGCTGATCCCTTCGTTTGGCTTAAGCCGGAGTGCTCCCACCTCTGCAGGCCCCCTGGGGGCAGCGTGGCTCTTTTCCAGTCACTGGAGGACCGGAGTGGGCCTGGAGAGGAATCTCTTTGTTGCCACTGCCATTTGGACCACTATGAAATCTTCCTCCGTTATCACTTGATAAATGCATCATCTCTCTTACCTGCTCATTAAATGAACCAAGAACAAGAAAATGGCATTTCCTATCGTCCAGAATTGTAAATACAAAGGCAAATCCAGGAAATGAAGTGAACTGTGTTCAGTGGTTCTAGGGTCACATCAGAGAGAAACAAGAAGATGCTGGAGATGTACTATATTTTGTGGGGAAAGCAGACAAGATGGGCAGAAAGTGATCATTGTTGGAGCCCGAGGACAGGCACGGGGGCACCTGCTTCTCTCCAGTGCTGTTTACGCAATTCTCAGGACAAAGTTTTGTGTCTCTGTTTAAAGTGGGTCATCAGACGATCGACAACATATGTGTATCAATTTTTCTATGGCATCAATGAAAGAAAAGGCAATTTTTTAATATTTACAGTCAACACAGATTTCAAGACCAAACAGCAAGTTGCCAAAGTTATATCCAGAATTCCAACAACGTAACTGCTTTTAAAGGATCACATGGATGGAATTCACCTTGTTCACTTAAACTCCACCACAAGCGTCATTTAGGGGGTCAGGGATTCCTTTCTTCTTCTGCACTGCCCTCTGTACCGCGCTCTTTGTCACCATTAGCACAGCACATGGCACACAGTGAGAGCTCAGTAAGAGGTGGCCATGAACTATGCCGTATTTATAAGTGACAGAGCAGTAAATAACTTCTAAGACTCTTTCCAATTCTATGATTTCAACAGTTCAAGGAAACACCAGAGTAAGACAAAGGGGGAAACTTTTCCCACATTTTTAACCCCATTAAGGGGCCCATTCATGTGTCATCCATGACGTGTGATAGCTTTCCCACAAAGGACACCCAAGAATGCGAAGAAAAACCCAGGAACTCCCTCCGGAGGTCAGCCCGTCCAGACCAAAGCTGACTTGCCACAGCCATGCTGAGGAGGGGGTCAGCAGAGGACAGGGCTGTCTCCCAGGCTGGTGTCACCCTAAAGGGGTTGGGGGCGGTCACCAGCCCCCTGCGGTGGGCATCTGTTAACATCTGCCTGCACCCCGAGGATCCACGAAGCAGTCTCGGATCAGGGCCCCCACCGCCTCTGTGCCACTGCTGCCTCGGGCACCACACCCTCACGTCCCAGCCCGGGGGGGCACCCCACCCCACCCCACCTCCCGAGGAACTCAGCCCTTCCCGCCCAGCACCCAGGAGGGAAAGTGTCACAGGAGGGAAACAGGGAGCAAGAATGTGATTCCATCGTGGCAGCGCCTTGCTGGGACCCGTGTTACAGGGGCCTGTTTTCCCGGGAGGGGCCAGATGGATGGCGAGCGGCCAGGCCCCCCGCACTCACCTGGGGATACAGGCCAGGTAGGAGATGAGCCTCCGGAGGTCCTCCTGCCGTATTCTGTCATGGTTGCTGCGGGCCGGGAAGGTGAGGATGGGACCCCCGCGCTTGTCTCTGCCACCTGCAAACAAACACATGCGCACGATCAGACACCAAGGGGAGGACGCGGCTCCTGAGGCCCGCAGGCGCCCAGCATCACCACCGCCCGCCCAGCCCAAAAGACCTTCGAGAGGCCAGTGCCCCCGCTCCACTGGGACCAGCGGCAGGGCCACCCGCACAGGGAGGGTGTCCCAGAACCCTGTCTCCTTCCTACAGGGGGTCTGTTTCCTCCCTTCTTCAGTTCTATGGTTGGAGAGAAAAAGGGTCACGTTCACGTGCTTCCTTTGCCTTAAACTTCACCTCCTCACACCCCTCTGTGTCTCCTCCCCTCAGTCTCTCTGCATCTCTTTGTCTCTCTGTCTCTCTTTCTCTGTCTCTCTCTTCTCCAGCACTTTGAGTACTCTCTCCCAGACATTCTAAGCGTTCTCTTTACTACCAACCAAACGGCTTTGAATCTCAACAGGAAAAAGACAGGATTGTTCACCAAACTCTGTGGATGACGACTTCAGAGAAGCTGGGATCCCGGGTGCCCTCCCCTCTCAAGGGCAGTAGCTGACCCCTGTGGTCAAGCTGCCCCACGCTCTCCAAAAAGCCACACGAAAAACAAAAGCGAGAGGGAGACATTGGCACAAAGAATTTTAAAGCAGAATGAAATTAGCTTAAGAACTTTATAAAGATTTCATTACATATTAAGTACAACTCTCACATGACAGGCCTTTGACAGAAAAGTAGAAATATTTCTCATTAACATATATACAACCTAAGGAAGTCTATGAGTATATCTGAATATTTTTGATGGAACTGCCACATTTATTTTATTATTTCTATCAAGGGTCTCAGAAAGAAACACAGAGAAAGAAAACTGTTGTTTTCCCAAGTGTATACTTCATTTAATTTTATAGCTCGGTCATGTCGTTTCAGAAGTATGGTACTGACATCGCAAAATCCAAGCCACAATATGAAACTTTTCATTATTTTCTCATCTTAATCGTTTACCTATCAGCAAAGGTAAATGAAAATGCAAACAAAACAAACAGGAGACCAGATTCTTCACTTTACGGATGCTGAAAACTTATTCAGCACAAGATGTTGGTATTTTAAAACACATTTTACCAACATGGGTCTTTACAATGTCCTAGGATGACTGACAGGCTTCCCTGGTGGCTCAGTGGAACAAAAAAAAAAAAATCTGCCTGCAATGCAGGAGACACAGGATCAATCCCTGGATCAGAAAGATCCCCTGGAGAAGGGAATGGCAACCCGCTCCAGTATTCTTGCCTGGAGAATTCCACGCACAGGGGAACCTGGCAGGCTACAGTCCATGGGGTCGCAGAGTTGGACACGAGCTCCTGCTAACAGTACTGACACTTAATGCTGATCCTGAACGCTTAAACTGACCCACGTGTACTGTTAAGTCGTGCAGTCCAGAAGAGTGTTAAAGTACTTATAAAATCAGTAACTCAGGTATTAAATGTGGTCAACAACTAAACCACAGCTGACACGTGCTAGGTATGGCATCGAGAGCTCTGATCTGATAGTCACAAGATCCTGTTTGTTTCCTCCTGTCAGCTTGATCAGGAAAGACACTGAGGCTCAAAGAGCTTGAAGTCCAAGGGACTGTGCCAGCATGTCACAGCTGGGCTCTTCGCCCTGACGAGAACTTGTATAATTTTCAAACTGGTGGCTTTAGTTCTTCATAAGTAATAAAAATATCAGAAGGAAAACTAAATGAAGGGCCCCTGGGCCTTTTATATGAATGAAAGGTGCTCTTAGGAGGGGACAGTGGTACTGCTGTAAATGACAGAGTATCATTAGGAAGTTATCTTCCAAAATACCAGATAGTATTCTGAGGGGAACATCACTGGCTGGAGTTTTTTTTGGAATACCTCATGTCTCCAAGATAAGACAGGTAACAACTGCAGTATTTGTTTCCCAATATCTTTCATTCTTTTCAAAAACGAATCAATCTCTTTGATCAAAAATATTCTACATCAACATATACTACAGAAACTTGAGTTTTAAAAAATATCTATTTGTATTAACACATTCACCCCACGTTTGGTAATCAGAACAGCATCGTACATTGGTCAACACCACTCTGAACTGCTTTTAAATGCAACATAATGTGTGGTTCATCAGGGAGACTGAATGCCCATGACCCCTGCTCGAATGGCCCCCCTCGGGGAGTCTTCATATCTCTCAATGTAAGCAAGGTGGGCTCCAGCATGGCTATGAAGACAAGTAGAATCCAGAATCCGCCCATCAGAGACGGTCATGGGGGAGTCGGCCTGTGTGTGCACACTGCACACAGCTGTGCTGTTCACTCCAGGGCTGAGGACGCAGGTGTGTGCGGAGTGCTGGCCGCCCCTGCGACTGCTCCACTGCCAACAAGAGGCGTTCCCGGGCTGCTGGTGCTGAGGAGGACCCGGAGAGCAGCCGGCAAGCTCATGAATGGGCCCTCATTCGTGCCGTAAAAAGAGCTTACCTAAACCTGAACTTGAATTTTAAGATAGAGAGGGAAAAAATCAGTTTGTCTTTTTTCCCTTTCGCATTAGAGTTTCAGTAAACTCACCATGATTATTTTAAAGTGAAAGTGAAGTTGCTCAGTCGTGTCCGACTCCTAGCAGCCCCATGGACTGCAGCCTACCAGGCTCCTCCATCCATGGGATTTTCCAGGCAAGAGTACTGGAGTGGGGTGCCATTGCCTTCTCCATTCCCGATTATTTTAAAACTTCATCAAAAATCCCTTATGAAGTAAAAAATGGCATATGTGTACTTCGTTGAGTCCTGCTCTTTGCGACCTCATGGACTGTAGCCCATCAGGCTCCTCTGTCCATGGGATTCTCCAGGCAAGAATACTGCAGTGGGTTTCCATTTCCTTCTCCAGGGGATCTTCCTGACCCAGGGATTGAACCCGTGTCTCCTGCACTGGCACGTGGATTCTATACCATTGCACCACCTGGAAAAATGGTATATTCACCACTGACGAATTTGATTATCTGCTTTCACTTTCAAACCTCCCTGTATGGGGTGCATCTTCTGATCCGTGGTGTGTCCGTCAGTGACAGGCAGGTGCCAATCATCCAGGGACCCCTCCCAATGGGGTTAAAACTTAAAAATCTTAGAACCAATGAAATATACTAGTATCACTTCAGAAGAACGTGGTCTCTAAACCTCAGAGAGCTTAAAAATCAGCTCCACAGATGTCTGTTTATATTATATTTCCCAAGATTTAGCTTGGTTGCCAATGTCACAGAAGATACACAAATGAAAATACTGACTGGGTTAGGAGCAGAAAAGCCACAAGCTCACAGTTCTTGCTTCTGAACTTATAAAAATAATGACATTATAGCTCATAAAAGCTCCATCTACTAGACATACTCTATGTGTCTGATGTCAACTCCCAGTCTCATGGTGAGGTGGGATGGACAGAGTCCCACTTTGGTGGTGGTGATGTGGTTTAGTCCCTCAGTTGTATCTGACTCTGTGCGACCCCAGGGACTGTAGCCCACCAGACTCCTGTATCCAGGGGATTCTCCAGGCAAGAGTACTGGAGGAGGTTGCCATTCCCTTCTCCAGGGGATCTTCCTGACCCAGGGATCGAACCCAAACCCCCTATATTGCAGGCAGATTCTTTACTGCTGAGCCACCAGGGAAGCCCAAGTCCCACTTCACAGATAGGAAACTCAGTGATAAGAAAAGGGTGGGAAACCCATTTCCTGCACCTACCAACGTCTGTCTACTAAGCTGTCTAGGAGAGTTTCACAGTCTCTGCACCTCTGTGCAGAACCAAAAACCAACAGCTTGTTAAGGATTATCTGTCTATCCAAATGCTCAGTTAGTAAAAAAAAAAAAAGAAAGAAAGAAAAAAAAAAAGTGAAGTTTATGTTCATAATGACACTGAATTACTTTCATTTCTTATAAAAACTGCATTCGCTTTGCCATTCCTTCCTCACTGCTACATTTTATTTCTGTAACCCCCCATTACCTTCCACTAAATGATGCACTTTACATATTCCCTGTGTACACCCCCCACTAGATCAGAAGCCCCTGTGTTCAATCACTGACATCTTATATCCTCTCAATTCCTGGTAACAGACTGGCACATAGGAGGTACTCAATAAACATTCAGTGGAGGAACAAACTCTTTTTTATATTCCAAACAAACTTAATTAACAGTGCCTACTATCAGGTACTGGCAAGTTAAAAAAGGAAATGCCTGATGAACACTCCTATAGAAACACAAAGGCTAAATGAGCTGAGGTTTATTTTAATATTAAAAAGAAGGCAGGAAAGGTCCTACGTAATAATAGCTATAAACATCTGTGTGACACCTCCTCTCCTCAACCCGGTGACACTCATTTTCCTCTAATAAAAGGTAACTTCAGGGAACTTGTGACCACAGAAGGAGTCAGATTCAGAGTCACCCTTTTTTTTTTTAATGAATAAATAAAAAGTCACCTTTTACCCAAGCAGAATAAATTTTTTTCTGTCTTTTTTGTTAATCAAAGTATTAATTGAAACTCATAATACTGAGAACAAACTTTTTTAAGAAAAGTTTCTTACTTTGAGAAGTATAATGTAAATCTCAATGAACGGACTATATTTTTCTCTGCATGGCCCTCATCTGAATTTCTGGTTTCCAATACCACTGAAAATGGTTCTTTACTCCCCTCTAAGGAATAATAACTCACTAACCATGAAAAGCAAACTTTTCCAAAGCAAAGCTCTGAGAAAGTGTGGTTCGTGAAAGAGAAATTATGGCTACTATTAAGTCTGCTATCAAAGCTATTGGAAGGGTGTCCACCGGGCCCCTGCTCAAGGCCATCATGGGGCCAGCCCTGACCTTCACAGGCTCACTGCTCCTACCTCATTCCTGCTGAGTCCTGGGAATCAGAAACTTGCCTAAGACAACCTTAGGACAACCTTAAGACTCTGTACAGTGTATGGGGGCTTCCCAGGTGGCGCTAGTGGTAAAGAATCCATCTGCCAATGCAGAAAAAGCAAGAGACGCGGGGTTCGATCCCTGAGTCAGGAAGATCCCCTGGAAAAGGAAATGGCCATCCACTCCAGTATCCTTGCCTGGAAAATTCCATGCAGAGAAGCCTGGTGGACTACAGTCCAGGGAGTCAGTGTCCGACACGACTCCCTGAGTCTGACACAACTGAACACCCATGCACAGAGCATGCACGCACAGTGTATGGAAGGCCTCCAGAGGTGCCCGACCTTCCAGTTGGGTCACTATGGCCTCAGATGGTGCTAGAAACTAGCAAAAATACATACAACTGATGGGAGGTCCTCTTTACCTTTCCAAGAAATGCAGAATTTTCTGCAAAACTGAGACCAGAACTAAGGTCAGTGGTCACCACACTAACAACAAAACTCTAGGCAATCAAACCCTATATTCCTGTCAATCCCCCAGGTCCAAAGGTCAATGTTCACTCTGCCCTGGAAACGCTACACTGAGAGAGTAACTCATCAACAGACAACTGACGGGATAAACTACAGTCTCTGCACACAGGGCTTCCCTGTGGCTCAGCTGGTAAAGAATCTGCCCACATGTGGGAGACCTGGCTTCGATCCCTGGGTTGGGAAGATCCCCTGGAGAAGGGAAAGGATACCCACTCCAGTATTCTGGCCTAGAGAATTCCATGAACTGTATAGCCCATGGGGTCGCAAAGAGTCAGACAAGACTAAGCAACTCACTTCTGTACACAGCAGCCTATGTACAACTGTGAAAGGAATGAGGAATCTCTGTTTGTTCCGCTGCACACTGCTCTCTAGATTGCTGTTTTAAAAAGAAAGAAGCAAAGCAGAGAAAATGGTGCAGAAGGACGGGGTGGAGGAGGCAGGGTCGGGGGAGGAGATAAGAATAGATGGATGGATAGAAGGACACATTTAAAAGAATAAGAAATAAACTAAAAACTAAAGAAAACCAAAGCAAAAGAAGGTTATCTATCGAAGAGGAAAGGCCCAAGGCAGAGAAGGCAGGGAGAGAAACTAGATTTGAACACACCTCATTTTTTAACTTTTTTTTTTTTTTTAGTTTTTAACCCTCAAATGATGTATATACACTTTACTTAATACTGAAGCAAGATTTGGTGGTTGTTTTTTAAGCCTTAAAAATGTAAAGTAAAATAAGATAAATGATCCTAAGTTTCAGGTTGGGAGGAACACGACCCACGTGTAGAGGAACTATTTTGTGTGACTTTAAAACACAGGAGGGCTGCTGCATACTAGCAGCACATATCCTTAGGATGGCAAAAATAAAACAACTGCTGAACTGCATCTGGTCTTCATACTATGGTGACACCATCAGTACTACAATGTAGATAGGTAATTAAGTTATGAGGGTAGGAACTAACATGCTTAGCATAAGGAAAAGACAAGGAGATAGAAATATAAAATCAAAGAAAAATAAAATACCTGTAATTCTATATTTGACCTGGAAATGTTAGTACAAAGCCCTGACATCATTTCTCATTTAGAAAACATATATATATAAACACATATATGATATCTGACTCAGAAATGTGCCCCGCCAGAAGAGCAGCTTCCTCAGCACCTTGCACTACGCCCCACGCGAAAGAGCCAGGGCATTTTAGAGAAATGGCTGATTGCAGACACGGAGCAGGAAACAGATTCGGTGGGGCCTGAAACATCCTGTCACATCAGCAGAGAGACAAGCTCTATTACCACGGTACCTGGATTTCAGAGCCAATCTGAAGAGGCTCCCACTAGCCAAGGATGAAAAAAATTTAACTTCATAAGAAAATATATACACACAATGGAAACATCAGATATATTTAAAACCAGGAGCTCAAAATGACAAAAATCTCAGCACTTTTTTATGTGTCTGAAATGACTAATGATTTTTTTCTTTTTAATTTGCCTGGAAATAAAGGTCAGGAATCAATCATGGATCTTCCTTTCCTGTATGAACTCAGGGAAACCACGAAGCTGACAATGGGACATTTCTCTTTATGGAATATCCAAGTTGATACATGAAGAAAAAAGGGTAGAATTAGGATATTGTGTGTGAGTGCTAAGTCACTTTAGTCATTCAACTCTTTGCGACCCCATGGACTGTAGTCCTGTCCATGGGATTTCCCAGGCAAGAATACGGCAGTGGTTGCCATTTCTTTCTCCAGGGGAGCTTCTGACTCAGGGATTGAGCCCATGTCTCCCGCACTGCAGACAGATTCTTTACCACCAGTGTCACCTGGTAAGCCCAACTAGAATATTACCATTTTGCAACCCTAAGAAAGTATTAGATCTAAGCAAGAAATATCAATGAATGCTAAACGTCATAAAAGAGATACCAGACTCTCCCAATAAAACTCCTAGTAGAACTACCCAACACTACCCATTAAAATGCTCTGTCTATTTCCTACAAAATCTAAGTTAAGTCTAATCAAGCAGCAAGATCCAGCTCTTAATTCACAGGAAACCAAGGGCAAGGAACATGTTAACTGACCACCCAAGGCTGCAACCAACAAAATGTAGGGAAATCTACAGGAAAACACTGCTTTCTCGCTTAATAAATAAACATAAATGAGTAAGATAAAAAGAATGAAGAAGAGAGGAAGAGCCTCAAGATTAAAAAGATACATCAAACACATCAACCAACTGCAATGTACATCCTGGAAAGACAAATTTATGAGACAACCAGGGAAACATGAATACTGATTAGCTTTTAAAGAGCTATTATTATTAAAGAGTTATTATTCCCTTCTATGTCTATTAATAATAAACTGAGGATTTTTTAAAAAGATTTTCAAGGAACATAGATGAAACAAGTTTATTGAAGTGATCCATGGATTCACAGAAATTCATTATACTAGTCTCTCTCCTTAGGGATGTTGAAATGTTCCATGATAAAAAGTTAAGGGATAAAAAACAATGGAAGTTGCCTGTGAGGTCTTTTAAGGCCCAAACCCTAATGGCATAGGGAACATGCAGAGGCTGACATTATATATATATGTAGGGTTGGCCAAAACGTTCGGTCAGGTTTTTTCATCACAGCTTCTGGAAAAACCCTAACACACTTTTTGGCCAACCCAATATATACACATACATTAAATGTGCACACATGCAGGACATTAAAAATATGCAATACACTAAATATGCAAGCTATAAATATACCTTACATACATCCAACACTAAACTACAGGGCGCCTCTGTTCCTGCCCCTCCTCCTGACTTCACCAGACCTTAGATGCGTCACTTCACCTCATTTAGTTCCCCCTCTGAATGGGGAAAACAGTTCTGTGGAATCTCACTTAAGTACAGTGAGGACTACTTTTCCGGGTACCTGGAAGTGAGAATGAGGATCAGATATATTCAAGTTCAAGGCATCCATGCTGGCTTCTTAAGAGAGCTTGAGCTCATAGGTATTTCACAAAATCTCTGATCTTTTGGTCTGCTTTTTCAAAGCCCTGTTAGTGCACTTTGATTTAATTTACTAAAAGTCATTCACGTGGAGAGCTTTTACAAAGTTACCATAATATTAAATACCCCTGATTTCTTTTAAAATGGGGTCAGAGCAAAAAGTACATCAGAGGAGTGGTGGAGGAACCTGGGATTGGGAACAGGGCTCTTTGGGGGCCGATGACAGTCTCTTTTCCCTTCCTAAATAAAATAACAGCAAGCTTAAGGCAACCAGCAAGGACCTCACGATACTTTAACTGGCCGATTCTGGTCACAAATTAGGAATACTGCAAAACTGTGGTGTGTGTGTTGTGCTAAGTCACTTCAGTCGTGTTAGATTCTCTGGGACCCTATGGACCATATAGCCTGCCAGACTCCTCTGTTCATGGGATTCTCCAGTCAAGAATACTGGAGTGGGTTGCCATGCATCAAGAAGGGCTTTTCCTTCCCCTTTCACTTTTTTTTTTTTAACCAAGTTTTTCCAACAATCAAAAGTATCTTCTTCACAGACTTAGAAAACTAATCTTTGGTAGCTGGTGGAGAAGGCAATGGCACCCCACTCCAGTACTCTTGCCTGGAAAATCCCATGGACGGAGGAGCCTGGTGGGCTGCAGTCCATGGGGTTGCTAAGAGTCAGACACGACTGAGCGACTTCACTTTCCCTTCTTACTTTCAAGCATTGAGAAGGAAATGGCAACCCACTCCAGTGTTCTTGCCTGGAGAATCCCAGGGACGGGGGAGCCTGGTGGGCTGCCGTCTATGGGGTCGCACAGAGTAGGACACGACTGAAGTGACTTAGCAGCAGCAGCAGGGGAAGGGATAGTTAGGGAGTTTGGGATGGTCATGTACATACAGACTGCTATGTTTAAAATGGATAATCAAAAAGGACCTGCTGTACAGCACATGCAACTCTTCTCAGGGTTATGTGCCAGCCTGGAAGCGGGGGCGTGGGGGCTGGCGGAGGATGGACACGTGTATATGTGTGGCCGAGTCCCTTCCCTGTTCACCTGAAACTATCACAGCATTGTTAATCGGCTAGACCCCATACAAAATAAAGACGAAAAAGTTAAAAAAAAAAAAAAAAAAAAGTGTCTTCTTTTCATGAACCTCTTACTTTTCAAACTCACTTTGAGTTAGATTTACTTCAGCAAAACCATCAAACAGTGTTCAACAGGGCCCAAGAAACACTATGAGACAGAAAGCGAGATAACATTAGCAAAACACCACAGGAAGCTGCGTCCTAAGTATATATCTGTCCCACACACTGAAAGGACCCACAGAACATATCAGAGCAGCTAGCTGTGCTACAAACTTTAAATAAAATGTGTTCAAGAGGAGACATCAGATCAGTAGAGTGTGCCTGTTTGAGAAAGATAAAAATTTATCAAGGGAAACACATCCAGGAAAACTGTCTAAAAGCACGTGACAATCTACAGATTTATTTGATACTTCCTGCTCAAACACAGCAGAAAACTCCTGCAAACCTCTCTTTTGTAACACGTGAGTTGGTGCTTGTCATTGTTCAGTCACTCAGTTGTGTCCAACTCTTTGTGACCCCACGGACTGCAGCACACCAGGCTTCCCTGTCCTTCACCACCTCCTGGAGCTTGCTCAAACTCATGTCCATTTAGTCAGCAATGCCATCCAACCATCTCATCCTCTGTTGTCCCCTTCTTCTCCTGCCTTCAATCTTTCCAAGCCTCAAGGTCTTTTCCCAAAGAGTGGGCTCTTCGCATCAGGTGGCCAAAGTATTAGGAAAACGTATAATACCCAACGACTGTTCTGTTCAGGCAGGAAGAAGCCTCTGGGCAGACGGCCCAAAAGCAGACCCTCTACGTGCAGAGGAAGGGCAGGTGAGTGCCCCAGAGCCTGGGAGACTAGTCCAGAGTCTGTCTTCACACTGCAGGAGGGCCAGGAGCCCCCAAAACCAAGGTCTACTGTTCAGAGGGGGACCTCTGGCAGGGAACATGAGGGCTTTCCTGGAATTCCAGGACTGGGAAGAAAGGTGGGAATTCTGGACACCTCTAGATCTGGTCACATTCCCACCACCTTTGCTGAGATGATAGACCTTGAAAAATCAGTTCTTTTACTTAACTGACTGGGGAAGTGTTGGGGGCCAGAGTGAGGTACTCTGCCCGTGACAAAGGTCATGAGGAAGGAGGCTCGACATACGCAAAGGCGGGATCGAGCCTCAGGAGTCCCCTGGAACTCCTCGAGCATCTACCCCCATAACCAGAGCCTGCCTACTTTACTACTTTGTGCTCTTACCTACATCTCTGACTTTACAGGGGGCTGTCCCCCACCACCTCTTTCGGAGAAGGAGTTAACCTAGAGCTCCAGTTAATAATAATTCCTGGGCGTGATAAGAGTGTTTTAACCTACAAACTCCTCTGAAGGTTCTCTAGCCTGCCTGACAGGCTCGTCCAGCCACATGTGATTGCTCACAGCCTCCCAACCGTGAGAGGCACGAGATGCTTTAAACCTTCTAAAAACAGGTTCCTTAGAAAAGTTAGAAAACTATTAGTATAAGTATAATGGGCTAATTAGAAATTGTGTTGGTGAAGGGTTTTTCATTTGTTGAGCCAATGTTTGTTGCTAAGTCTCCACATCCCCTGCCCTTACACACATTAATGAATATATAGAAGGAATAAGTATTAACCTTTGATATTAATCACGCTAGACCTTAGGCTAAGTAAATTCTTTCCTTAACTAAAACCCACTACACCCTCACCCTGTAGGAATGTAACTTTACTTGGGTGGCGTCTGTTTTGAGAATAATCAGCCCTGGAGAAATAAGTGTCCTGATTGACTGACCGCTGTCACAAGGAGAGGGTCGTAAATTGTCAGCAGGCTCCCCTGGCCAGAAGATGATGTAACATCCCTAAGACCTCTGTATACATTTGTGTGAAGCACCTGACTTTAATAAAAGTCAGGACTGCTGTCCCCACGTGACTTTTGTATAACATCTCAGTGTATAAAAACAGACTCTGGAAAATAAAGAATTGGGATCAGTTTCTCGAAATACTGGTCTCCCCATGTCGCTCTCTCTCTCACTCTGGCTGAGTCTCCATCTGGAGCGCGGAACCCACCATGCTTACTAATTATGCCTGGGCTTCTAAGATCCGACCGGGGAGGCCTCAGTGTCTCCTCTCCTTCGGGAGAACGGAAGGACGCCTGCGGCCTACGTAAGTGGTGCAAACTTCTTGTCTTGAAGTTTTATTGGTCCCCCGCGTAAACCAAGCTACTCAGCCTCTTTTCTCCACTGAATTTTCCTACTGAGCTATCCTTATTCTATTACTCTTTATATCTCTAATTAATATCTAATTGAAGCTATCGTATCCTGACCCTCGCCTATGCCGTCTCTCCTTCGAATACCCTGGATCAGCCGGGGCTGGTCCCCGGCAGGGAAGGTAGTCAAAATGTGTTGAATAACAGACATGAACACATTGTAATCACCAACGCTATCTGACCAACAATGTGCCTGCCAGCTAGAAGAAAATGCTTTGGGCAACAAATTCTTAGGCCAACGCTACAAGAATAAAGCAGTTAAAAATCCACTGAAATGACAATGCTGTTATGTTATGATGGGTGAGTTAGTTTATAGTTTAGTATTTTGGACTCTGACATTGTATCAAGGTACAAGGAACAATAAAGCAGATAAGAAAGTTAAACTTTACCTGAAAGGTATGCAACTTTTTCCTTTAAAATGGGCAAAACATCCATAGCTTTCATTTCATCGTTTTTTCGAAACCCTGAAAGACAAAGGAGAAAATACCATGACTGGGTTGCTTGAGTGTCATTTATTTTTTTTTTTAATTTTATTTTTATTTATTTATTTTTTACATTGGTAATTTTTTTTTTTATTATTATTTTTTTAAATTTTATTTTATTTTTAAACTTTACATAATTGTATTAGTTTTGCCAAATATCAAAATGAATCCATCACAGGTATATATGTGCTCCCCATCCTGAACCCTCCTCCCTCCTCCCTCCCCATACCATCCCTCTGGGTCGTCCCAGTGCACCAGCCCCAAGCATCCAGTATCGTGCATTGAACCTGGACTGGCATCTCGTTTCATACATGATATTTTACATGTTTCATATTTCTGAACCACCCTGTGTTCAATGCCAACACAGCTGTTTCTTTACACCCATGAAGTTCACTTTTTATTCTATGAAGGAAAGTCTCTGATCCTTCTCCTTTAATGAGGAAGAACAACTTGCAGATGCAGACCCAGAGGCTCCCAGACTAAGCAGGCTCTCTTGGTCATTTCCAGCCTTAAATAAAGAAATCAGTCCCCAAAAGACTAGATGTGAAAGCAGTCCAGATTGTTTCACAAATCTTCGGTTGTAATTCCATGATTAACATAAACAGTAGCAAATAAAGTAGCAACATTGTTTAAAAAAAAAAACAACTACGATTCGTGCACACTAAATCCTCTAGGGGGAGCTCAAAGCCACATCCTATCTGCGAATCTGGTTAAAAATAAAAGTGTCAGGGAGGAGAGCAGGGATTATAAATAGCTGGGGACCGGCCACCGCTCCCTCTTGGCTCTGTCCTTCCAGGTTTTCTGGGTCATGCCCCCCTGGAGGAATGTCACTGGCGAACGTGCCAAGATGGCCTGGTGTCACCTGCCTCACAGGGTGGCCCAGGTCCCTCTTCTTACATCAAACCAGCTCCCCCCACGCCCCCGCCAATGTCAGTGAAGGCCAAGTGGAAATACTCTGGCCAGGAAGCCCAGTTTAGGACAAGCCAATGTCCATCTAAGCCAAGGAAACCCTGGCAGCCCAAACATGTCCGGCCGAAACTCGCCAGGGTGGCTGCCTACACGGGAGTTTGGGGTCAGGATGTTCACACTTGTAATAACGTCTCAGGATTTTACTCTTGGAGGTCTGTACAGGGGTCGTCTGGGTTCAAGATATTGGCCATTCTCATCAAAGCAGTGACTGTGGGAGGTTCAAGAGGGAGGGGACATATGTACACGTAAGGCCGATTCATGTTGGTTGACGTACAGCAGAGGCCAGCATAATACTATGGAGCAATTATCCTCCAATTAAAAATAAACTTACATCTAAAAAAAAAATTTTTTTTAACCCAGTAACTGTCATTCATGGCAGAGGAATCTCTTGAAAAAAATGAAAGACTACTGCCCCAACCCTATCTTCCTGTCTGTTTTTGTCAAAACAGTACAAGGAAAGGATCCAAACTGTGAGTTGGTAATAGCCAATGGAACGCACACACCTGAAAGCCGGAGCGAGAAAAAATGCTCTTGGTAAGTGATCAGAGTTTCCATGTCTCATGTGCCTGAGCGGTTCCTACAGACCAGCCCTGCCACAGGGCTGAAACCTGTAAAAACCGCCTGTCTCAAGGCACAGACAGGAGAGGGACCAAAAGCAGGATAGAGGAAGTCTCTTTATAAGGACTTGAGGGCAGGGCCCGGCCTAAGCCACCTGGAGCTGCTGAAACAAGTCAGGACACAGCTCAGGGCGACCTCGGGAGCTCCAACCAAGAGGGGAAACCATGAGTAGCAGAAGGGGAGCCTCTAAGTGTGTGGACAAAGTTGGCCCAAATCTCTGCGCTTGCAGGTTTAGGGCAAGCTCCCTGCAGCCCGGCTCCCAGCTCAGGATAAGGACCGGGACCTGACTCGAGGCCGGAGTCCAGCCTGCTGAGACAAGCGCACAAACAGCAACCACACCAGCCCCTTTGGGAGAATTCGAACAGGATCTAGTCTCTACAACCTATCATTCCCAGAAGCAAAGAATGGGTAGATTAGTAACAACCCTGTGCACAGAATACCTATGTAGGAAGAACCCAGTTTAACAGGATGCAACTAGTCGCAAAGAGTCCAACCCAACTCAGCGACTAAACAACAAGAAAATCATGGACGTTGAAATGTCCAAGGGCTTAGCACACTACCCAGCTGGCTGAGAAAGGGCTCGCTCGACACAGAACCCAGGCCTCCACATTGCCAGCCTCTTTTGCTTTCCAGTATACCTCGCCTTGGAGAAGGCGATGGCACCCCACTCTGGTACTCTTGCCTAGAAAATCCCATGGACGGAGGAGCCTGGTAGGCTGCAGTCCATGGGGTCGCAAAGAGTCAGACATGACTGAGCAACTTCACTTTCACTTTTCACTTACATGCATTGGAGAAGGAAATGGCAACCCACTCCAATGTTCTTGCCTGGAGAATCCCAGGGACGGGGGTGGGGCTGGTGGGCTGCCATCTAAGGGGTCGCACAGAGTCGGACACGACTGAAGTGACTTAGCAGCAGCAGCAGCATACCTCGCCTTGCGCTGGCAACCCACCAAGCTTTTAAAATAGGGGCTATTTATAAAAGGCAAGACAGGAGCCAAGGGTCTGCAATTTCATCCTTAAGTTTCCTTCAAAAACCCTTGAATGGACGCAATGTCGTCTCAGGAGTTTATTGCCCGTCATTGGGCGGTTCACTGCGTGTGTCCACAAAGACTGACGACATCCCAGTTGCAGCTGATATGAACATGGACGGCAGCGGGGGAGGCAAATACAAAGAGGAATCGGGCACCACGGCAGCCTTCCTGGAGACCAGCTCATAAGTACCTGGAGGGCAGGGCGCGGGATGGAAAGTTCTGTGAGCCACACGTGGCACCCACGTGGCAAGGAGGAGCAGATCAAATGGCAGGATGCTCGGAGGGAGTGAGCCGTGGCTGCGGATCCTCAATCCCACAGGGATTTGAAAAGAGGATTCCCTTCCACCATCACCAGATAAGAAAACGCTGCTTCCGGCCGTTCCCTCAACAGTCTGTGCCCGCAGGCGCCCCGGCCAGGACAGGGCAGAGCCTTCAGGGAGATGCCACCAACACGGCTGTCCTGGGCTCCACACCACAGCAGCAAGCACTGCCTGTCACACAACCCTCAGCAAGAAGAAGGTCCCAATTCCTGGGCAGGGACCCCAGGAGAGGCCAGCATACTTGACAATTCCTGCCGATTCTGGGCTACAATATTTATTAATGACCTTGATGGCGCGAATGATGCTAGTTAGAACTGCCATGTTCTGGCCGCCACACAGGAAGACGATCGTACTGATGGGAAAACAAAAGTGAAGGAAATGAAACAGCCTTCACCTGCCATGCCCCACTGTAAGCCACAGACTGGCTCCCGTGGATCCTCAGTGTCTTAAAAGTAGCTACTCTAGCCAACCAGTTCCTAAATAGCCTCCCTAGATTAAGATTCACCATTTTTCCAGAGGAAGAAAGACATGTGAGTCAATGGCTAAACTGGTGTGGAAATGCGTTTAACTTTTATTATGATATATGTACATGTCCCAACATAGAAGAGAATGTAAATTCTAAATAGTTTCACTGCAATATTTTTGTTGAATATGCCACAGAAGAAGAGATGTTACTGTTATTAAAAACTGACAATGAAAACATCTAAAACAGAAAAACAAAACAAAAAAGAGAACCATAAAACTAACCACACAAAGACACTGAGTTTGTGGCTATTATTAGGTAGTCACCTAAGCATTATGTTTAACCCGGTTTCCATTTTTAAAAACAGGCAAAAGACAGAGGCAGCCTGTACACACACTAAAGCCAGATTAAATATATCATGTAACTTTCAATAAAAAGCAGGAAGAACTCAGCCATGAAATGTCCTCAGATCAAAAGGCAGATTCTGTTCCAGGCCCTGAAGAGCTATTTATGAAAATGGAGCGCATGACTACAAAAAACTTACAAATAAATGGCTTCTGGGCTATTCCAGTGATTCCAGACTACACTACAGATAGGATAACTCCTACTGCCGGACTTCCTGATACATAAAAGGACCAAGCTGTGGCTCTTAAACTTGTGGAACAAAGGATACACCCAGCAACCATGCTGGAAGCACATGTCTGTCCTTCCACACTCTCAGCGTTCTGGGAGAGGACTGGTGAATGCCATCTCAGAGTGACAACTGCGAGACCCCAGACCACACCAGTGCCACAGACCATGTAACTCAGCACTTTACTTCCAAGGGCCACGAAACTTCACAGAGAGAATTTCAGGACATCAGTCCTGAATATGCACTGGAAGGACTGATAATGAAGCTGAAACTCCAATCCTCTGGCCACCTCAGGCGAAGAGCTGACTCATTGGAAAAGACCCTGATGCTGGGAAAGATTGAAGGCGGGAGGAGAAGGGGATGACAGAGGATGAGACGGTTGGATGGTATCACCAACTCGATGGACATGAGTTTGAATAAACTCTGGGAGTTGATGATGGACTGGCATGCTGCAGTCCATGGGGTTGCAAAGAGTCGGACATGACTGAGAGACTAAACTGAGGAAAGGGCAAAAAAAGAGAGAGAGAGAGAGAGAGAAAAGCAACATGAATGGGGATAATAAACAGAGGTAAATGGCCAAAGTCAGAGGACATGTAGTTGTTGGACTATTTTGTAAATTACATACTTTTCCAATTACACAGGCGGTGCTGGAGAAGACTCTTGCAAGTCTCTTGGACTGCAAGGAGATCCAACCAGGATCCTAAAGGAGACCAGTCCTGGATGTTCACTGGAAGGATTGATGCTGAGGCTGAAACTCCAATACTTTGGTCACCTCATGCGAAGAGCTGACTCATTGGAAAAGACCCTGATGCTGGAAGGGATTGGGGGCAGGAGGAGAAGGGGACGACAGAGGATGAGATGGCTGGATGGCATCACCAACTCGATGCACATGAGTTTAGGTAAACTCCGAGAGTTGGTGATGGACAGGGAGGCCTGGCGTGCTGGGATTCATGGGGTCATGAAGAGTCGGACATGAATGAGCGACTGAACTGATACTGAAGTGTGTGTAGAGAGACTGGACACTCGTTACAATTTTAAAGTCCATTTTGTTGAGACAGAGAAGCCCATGTGAGTTTTAATGAAATGCTAGCTTCAGGGCACAGTGAAGATGCAGTCAGCCAAAGCTCACCCAACTCCTTCTTGGTGCAAAGGGGAGGCCTAAAAGACAGGCAACAACTGCTCTCTTAAACCAAATGTGAAAGAAATTTGACCAGAACGTTCATATGATAAGCGTTCATATTACTCTAGATCTTGATGTTTCCTGAATGCTACTGGGGGGCAGGGCGCCTACAGATCTGATTTCATCATTGTGAACAGAAATGTGCAGTTAGTGGTTGATGACCTTCCTTCCTCGTTCCTTTGGTTTCAGTCAACACAAATAACGCCTTTTCCCTCAAGCAATCATATTTGAATATTCGGAGATTTTAACATTTCATTTAAAAATATCTCAAACCCCGCCCTCCAGGTTCAGCATGATGTGACTTGCCAAAATTGATTCTGCTATCACCTTTCAGATTGCTAGTTGGCTCAGTAGTCTGTTGATTTGTGATCTGTTTCAATCCCCCCCATTCCCAAATTATCTACATTCCCTAAAGTGACTCGTATTACGTTACCCATCAGGAGGACCGCTTTTCCCCTCTCTTCCTCTAAATCCACCTGCAAGCCAGAGGACACGTCTGTTTCTTTCCCTGCTGTTTCCCAGATGGCAGGCACAGGATGGTCAATGAACATGGGCTGAATGAAGGAACGAATGAACGGACAAACGAACTAACAGAACATACTTCTCCAGCTTCTTGCCCCTGAAACCCCCCCAGAGGAACCCCTGTGTTCCTTGGCACTTTCTGTTTCAAGTTTGTAAACTATTAAGCTCAGTATTGTTCAGATGGCCAGTAGTATGACTTACACTTCTAACAAGGAAAATTAACCTCTGGGTCCTAAGAGTAAACATTCCACAAGTTATTCAACAATGGAAAATCTTTTAGTTGTACCAATGGTCTGAAACTCAAACTATCTAATACCCCACTGGTCGAATCAACTTATTTTTTACCCCTCCACTCTACAAGGAGGTACTGCATTGTGACTCTGAACAAATACCTTCTGAAGCGAGTCACTGCTGTCCAGAATGCTTACAGGCTTGGTCACTTCCTTGGTATCAGATTTTTAAAAACAACAAACAGAAAAGGAAGAGCCACCCCCCCCCCACAACGTGTTGTTATTTTTTTTAATTAAAAAAGCAAGCACCACAGAAATATTTTTACAATGAGCAAAAAGCTTTTATGCCGCACATCATCCCAACAAAATTTATGTAGCTGTTTTAAAAAGAATTAAGATGAAGCAAATCAAATGAGTTTTAAAAATGAATCAAATTTTTAAAAGTCTAAACCAAAACACAGGTTAGTATTTTCCCTCCATATTTCTCCTGGGACTACTGACATATACTACTAGTCATTTGAAATTATACCTAATCCTCTAACTACATGAGTCAATTCTTTTTTAAGTAAAAACAGTGTTAGGAAAAAGAAATACTGTCATTTCTTCCCCATTTGAGCTGTAACCAATGAACTGCCACCTTGTTCTGAATAGCCCACCTCACCTCCTTCACTGGGATTTGTCCCTAAAAGACAAGGCAAACTGCCCTGCTCATCCATTTTCAGTTTTCAGAGGTTGCATTTGCCCGTCAGCCGTTCTACTTTAGTATTTACTAAGTGGGAAACCTGAAAGTGGGGGAGGACTGCAAAGATTCCCCATCTTTATAAAAACACAGCTTGTGGCGGCAAAAAAAAAAAAATAGTTAATAAAGCAGCATCTTGAAAGAACAAAGAAAAGCAACGTGCAGCAATAAGCTGGAGGGTTCCTATTAGTACGGAGTCTTGGTGGTGATCACCGAATTTTACTCATTACTTTATTTAGGGGAGAGCCGCGCGCACACACACCCCAGAGCACAAAGAGCTGGGTGATACATCTCTGCATCAGCGGCCGCGCGCACGCGCAGACAGAGGTGACGTCACCCTTTCCAGGCAGGCCGTCCGCAGTTCCGAGTCCGGACCTTTCTCTGCAGTGCCTGCAGGATTAGTCACGGATCACGGGGAGCGGTGCCGCGCGGGGCACGCGGTTTGCGCTATCAGGGCTTTTACCCCGGCAAGCACTGAGATCAGTGTTGCGTAGGAAGAAAGCATTTTCTGTAAGCCTGCATCCTCTCTGAAGATGTTGGGGGGGGGAGGAGACAAGGTTGTAAATCAAATGCTGTATCTTTTTTTTACTAATATATAAAAAATCAAAACAATGCAAGGCTTATATTGTTTTTCCATATATCTGTAAGTGCAGTCCACACACACAAGACCATTACGAGGGTCGACACGACTTAGCCACTGAACAGCAGCGGCAACAGACTGCATATAAAGTGAAGTGTTTATACCAAGAATAGGGACATGTTCAGAGGCCACCACGCAGGAATATGGATGGGGTTTCATACTGCAGCATTATAATTTTTACTTATAACCTTTATGGTTATAATAACTGTCAGGCTCACTGATTTATTCCTTCACATAATTTTAGAAGCAATAGCCTGTAACATCATACTGCGAGAGAGGTTTGATTGATTCGAGGCCGTTAAGAATGTTTCAACTTAAAAGAGCTCTGACTTTTAATGTCTTGAGCACAAAATACAGAAAAACAAAGAAAAATAACCACATACACAAAAAAGAAACCATAACAAGAATATTTTGACTATTACACATACTTTACTGTAATGAAAACATCTGTAGAATTTTTAACATTTGACGATTTAATTACATGGTAACTGTGTTAGAGGTTAATTTAAAAGCATAACTAATAGGCCAATGAAAGGAAATATTCCAACAGTCAAAATAGGAAGAGGAGTACCAAAAAAAAGGAGGGGGGGTGGAAGTTCTACAATCTCATAAATCAAAAAAGAACCATGTGCCCAGATGTGCCACTCATCTTTGCCTCCCCGGGGGCCAGCATGGGGCCAAGCGCAGAGAAACCTTATCCTCATGTCTGTCTAATGCCAAGAGAAAGAACCCGTCTGGCTGTGTTTATGCTGGTACTGCCAGAGAGGCCTCTGGAGTAAGCTCCCCAGGCTGCATCTTGGGACCTATCACTCATGCTAAACTACATTTACATTTACACACACACACACTTGCAGACATATAGCTCTGTGCACTGACGGACATCAAGTAAGATTTGCTTTACATAAGGAGCAGCTCTCAGGAAAGCTGTTTAAAAAGTTAATTTGCAGCCAACGAGTAACAGTCATACAATGATACAACTGGATCAAATCAACCAAGGCTGACTGCTAAAACGCAACTTCTTTAATCATTACAGCAAACAATCCATAAATGGTAGCACCCTAACCATCTACCAAATAAGAAAAAAATCTAATACACATGTGTATTTTTTTAATGCACATCACAATCAAATTCTGTAAAGGGCTTTGGAAAATAAAGCTATAACTCTACTCTTTCCCTTAAATATCTTTTTGATTATTACCTACAAAAAGGCTCTCGATTAGAGAGAAGTGGTATAAATGGGTGGTATTAAAACTCCTCTTGGTATGCACTGATTTGCTCTGATCTGGGGTGACTTGAACATCCAGCGTAATCTAGGGTCCTTTTGTTGAACGCAGTGTGTTTGGCAAAGCAACATGAGTAGTAAGGATGTACAGTGAGAGACACACAAGTGTGGAAAAATGTGGCGAGAGGAAATCAGAATGAGAGATGCCGTCTAAGATGTAGGATTTATGGGGAGAGATGGTTGTGGTCAGTCTTGGCTGGAACAAAGAGGGGTGGTGAACCAGTGCGCAGGTGCCTGGGGTACGGTCTTCTCCAAATATCTAACCCCGAACTCACGCGCATCTTCCCAGACCTGCTCCCCATGGTGTGGGTCCCAGTGCAGTACCGGGCCCCACAAACCACCCACCGCACGACTTAACCAGGAACCCGGGCTGGCCCTGCCCCCATCCTCTCTTGCACACTCGGGAGTACTGTGTCCACCGGCCAGCATGACCCTTACGTGTGTGCCTCCAACAACCTCCTAATGGATGTTCATGACTCCCTGGAATTAATTCTGGCACCCTCCCCCTGAATGCACATCTCCCAAATCCACTCCCCTAAAATTCGCCAGTGGCTACTGTGAAATGAAAATATCTCCTGCCATATTAATAAACAAGACCTGTCACTGCCATCAGTGATTTCTGGCCTCCAAATGTGAACGAGGGCTCCCCAAACTGCGATCCAGCAGATGCCACCAGCCCCCACCCCCCGGTGACTGCTGAGGAGCTAGGAGAATGCAAGCAGCTAGATGAACAAGGAAGCAGGACTGGCCCGGAGAGCTGAGCTGCACACAAAAGGAGTGAATTCAGGGATCCACAGGCTTGCATCCTTCCCTGCACAGAATGCTATAAATTCCTTAACTTGATACCTGATCTTTGATGTTCAGACTGCCTGCTCCCTTTGTTGCAAACTTGCATAGAGCCTGACTTCCCGCCCCTACCTCCTTAGAGCAGTTTTCTCAGAGTTATCTTCTCCTGGGCTCAGAGTCCTAAACATCTCCACCAAAATAAAATAACTCTTACTTTCAGGTTGTGACTGTATTTTTCAGTCGACACGTCCAATCAAGTCCAGACTCCGAGACGTGGCACAGAGGTCCTCAAGACCTGACGTCCGCTTACCCCTCAGTTCAGTTCAGTTTAGTCACTCAGTCGTGTCCGACTCTTCACAACCCCATGAATCCCAGCATTCCAGGCCTCCCTGTCCATCATCAACTCCCGGAGTTCACTCAGACTCACGTCCATCGAGTCAGTGATGCCATCCAGCCATCTCATCCTCTGTCGTCCCCTTCTCCTCCTGCCCCCAATCCCTCCCAGCATCAGAGTCTTTTCCAATGAGTCAACTCTTCGAATGAGCTGGCCAAAGTACTGGAGTTTCAGCTTCAGCATCATTCCTTCCAAAGAAATCCCAGGGCTGATCTCCTTCAGAATGGACTGGTTGGATCTCCTTGCAGTCCAAGGGACTCTCAAGAGTCTTCTCCAACACCACAGTTCAAAAGCATCAATTCTTCGGTGCTCAGCCTTCTTCACAGTCCAACTCTCACATCCATACATGACCACAGGAAAAACCATAGCCTTGACCAGATGGACCTTTGTTGGCAAAGTAATGTCTCTGCTTTTGAATATGCTATCTAGGTTGGTCATAACTTTGCTTCCAAGGAGTAAGCGTCTTTTAATTTCATGGCTGCAGTCACCATCTGCAGTGATTTTGGAGCCCCCAAAAATAAAGTCTGACACTGTTTCCACTGTTTCCCCATCTATTTCCCATGAAGTGGTGGGACCGGATGCCGTGATCTTTGTTTTCTGAATGTTGAGCTTTAAGCCAGCTTTTTCACTCTCCACTTTCACTTTCATCAAGAGGCTTTTTAGTTCCTCTTCACTTTCTGCCATAAGGGTGGTGTCATCTGCGTATCTCAGGTTATTGATATTTCTCCCGGCAATCTTGATTCCAGCTTGTGTTTCTTCCAGCCCAGCATTTCTCATGATGTACTCTGCATATAAGTTAAATAAGCAGGGTGACAATGTACAACCTTGACGTACTCCTTTTGCTATTTGGAACCAGTCTGTTGTTCCATGTCCAGTTCTAACTGTTGCTTCCTGACCTGCATACAGATTTCTCAAGAGGCAGGTCAAGTGGTCTGGTATTCCCATCTCTTGAAGAATTTTCCACAGTTTATTGTGATCCACATAGTCAAAGGCTTTGGCATAGTCAATAAAGCAGAAATGGATGTTTTTCTGGAACTCTCTTGCTTTTTCCATGATCCAGCAGATGTTGGCAATTTGATCTCTGGTTCCTCTGCCTTTTCTAAAACCAGCTTGAACATCAGGAAGTTCACGGTTCACGTACTGCTGACGTCTGGCTTGGAGAATTTTGAGCATTACTTTACTAGCATGTGAGATGAGTGCAATTGTGCGGTAGTTTGAGCATTCTTTGGCATTGCCTTTCTTTGGGATTGGAATGAAAACTGACCTTTTCCAGTCCTGTGGCCACTGCTGAGTTTTCCAAATGTGCTGGCATATTGAGTGCAACACTTTCACAGCATCATCTTTCAGGATTTGAAATAGCTCAACTGGAATTCCATCACCTCCACTAGCTTTGTTCGTAGTGATGCTTTCTAAGGCCCACTTGACTTCACATTCCAGGATGTCTGGCTCTAGGTCAGTGATCACATCATCGTGATTATCTTGGTCATGAAGATCTTTTTTGTACAGTTCTTCTGTGTATTCTTGCCATCTCTTCTTAATATCTTCTGCTTCTGTTAGGTCCATACCATTTCTGTCCTTTATTGAGTCAATCTTTGCATGAAATGTCCCCTTGGTATCTCTAATTTTCTTGAAGAGATCTCTAGTCTTTCCCATTTTGTTGTTTTTCCTCTATTTCTTTGCACTGATCACTGAGGAAGGCTTTCTTATCTCTTCCTGCTTACCCCTCCAGCCTCACTACTCCTCACCCCCATTCGGGACCGTCTCCCCACACCCTCTCCAGGAATTCTAACGGCCTGCAGTGAACCACCCTTGCTTACAGCTGAACCTGCACACACACACACTGTTCCCCAATCAGCCAGAACCAGCCCCCAACATGCACACACACACATGAACACACACAGCCCTTACCCTCCCATCTCCTCCACAGACCAATCCCACCCCATCTGTGAAGCCTTGGAGAGCCCTCCAGTGCTGGATGAGACCCCACCCTGCACCCCCACAGCACTCCAAACCCTTCGGGTGTCATCTATCACAAACAGTAATATCCCAACACATCTGGAGTACGTCACCCAGGACAACCTGCCTCGTTACCAACCAGGAGCATCAAGGGTACAGAACAAACAAGCACAGAGGCCAAGCCAAAGTTTTGCAGCCAGTCTGCACATCTAAGTTAAAGGGACTTACTCCCTAATCTATGAACCAAGACTTGTGTTTAATTTAGGTTTATTCCTGCCTCTCTTCACAAAGAAGGCCCCAGCTTTCTTTCCGTGAACCCTAAAATGCTAAGGTTCTGCTTCTGAATACGCCCTGCTGCTCAGATGGCATGAGAAGGGATAGAAGGCAGCCAGGATGCAGAAGCCACAACCCTCCCCATGGATCTTCCTCCCAGCTCCTTGGGTTCAGCAGCAAACACTTATCAATCCCTTCTGTCTTCAAGACACTATGGTGATTATCCTTCCATTAAAGGGAAAGAGAGAAATCAAGGTTGAATATTTTAATAAGCTACCAATTAATTTGAATGTCCAGTTGTTGTTCAGGCGCTAAGTCACGTCCGACTCTTTGCAACCCCATGGACTGCAGCATGCCAGGGTTCCCTGTCCTTCAGTATCTCCCAGAGTTTGCTTAAACTCAGGTCCATTGAGTCAGTGATGCCATCCAACCATCTCATCCTCGGTCGCCCCCTTCTCTTGCCCCCAATCTTTCCCAGCACCAGGGTCTTTTCCAAAGAGTCTGCTTTTCACGTCAGGTGGCCAAAGGACTGGAGGTTCAGCTTCAGCATCAGTCCTTCCAATGACTATTCAGGGTCGATTGCCTTTGGGACTGACTAATTTGATCTCCGTGCAGTCCGAGTGCCAGCGTCCAGAGACTGCATCTAAACGAAAATACCGTATAGTTCCTCCTCAACTTACAATGGAGTTATATCCAGATAAACCCATCATAAAAGTCAGAAGTTTACTACATTGAAAATGCATTTAATACACCTAAGCTACTGAACATCGTAACTTAGGCAAGACCGTCATACACGTGCTCATAACACTGACATTAGCTGAAAATTGGGCAAAATCATCTAACACAAATTCTATTTTATAATGAAGTGCTGAATGTCTCGTAATTTATTGAATACTGTACTGAAAGTAAAAACAAAAAAACCAGGGCGGCTTGTCTTGGGTACAAAACAGCTTTAAGTGTATTGGTTGTTTACCCCTGTGAATGGGCAGCTGTCTGGGAGCTGCGGGTCCGGGTCACTGGCAAGCATGTCCTGGGAGTGCCTACCGCACAAGGCTGGCCCCGAAAGATCAACGTTCAACATTACAAGTATGGTTTCCATTGAATGTGTATGCTTTTCACACCATCATAAAGTGAAAAAAATCTCAAGTTAAACCATTGTAAGTCAGCAACCAGCTATGTTCAGAGACATTAAATCACACATACACAATATCGAAGTTTCTACTAAAGCATTCAGCAAAGTTAAGATACAGTAGGTTCTACATACACTACTGGGCTTCCCTGGTGGCTCAGTGGTAAAGAACCCACCTGCCAATGTAGGAGACATGGGTCCAATTCCTGGGTCGGGAAGATCCCCTGGAGAAAGAAATGGCAACTTACTCCAGTATTCTTGCCTGGGAAATCCCACGGACAGGGGAGCCTGGCGGGCTACAGTCCTTGGGGTTTCAAAGAGTCAGACACAACTTAGTGGCTAAACAACAGCAAGAAATATACACCACCATGTGTAAAACAGACAGCCAGGTGGAATCTGTGTAAGGAGCTCAGCTTGGTGCTCTGTGATGACCTAAAAGGGTGGGATGGAGTTGGGGAGAGAGGCTCATGAGGGAGGGGGTACGTGTTTGCTGATAGCTGATTCACACTGTTGTACAGCAAAAACCAACAAAACACTCTAAAGCAATTCTCCTCCAGTTAAATAAAAGATGATGCAGTATGTCCTTTTTTTTGCCTCAAAATTCCTGTTAACTCATTTACCCTTATTAGCACATCACATACGGTAAATGTCACAAAGAAATGAAATTTTTAACTGAAGAACTGAAAAGTTACTTCCATTTGGATCTAATTTCAACAAATATTCACTAGAAAAATATGTCTTCAGGAAAGATCAAAGAATTTGGCAGAACTTTCTACCAAAAAGTAGAAAGTACAGTCCTCGGACGAAGCTTACAATTATGCTTGTCATCGCTTGGCTTTCATTAAGGACATATTTACACACGGTGTTCTCAAAATGCTCCCCCTAAATGACACGTTCCTGATTTTAAGAAGCTTATTATCTAAAACGAAATAAAACAAAACAAAAAACGTATTAGACCAAGCAGTAGCCTTGACAGTGTGAACATAACAAGCAGAGTCTGATGGGCAAATAAATATGCCTTGCAAGTACAGGTACTGTTATTTACAAGAGATGTAGATGCTGTTGTGATTAACTACACAGATCCATCTAAAATTATGATTTTTGTCACTGAAATTTTATATCCATCACTGTCACTAAAACTAAGTCCTTGACACAGAAAATGGGGCTCCTGGAGGGAAGTTTAAGGGGGAGGGGACATATGGATACCTACGGCTGGTTCATGTTGATGTATGGCAGAAACCAACACGATATTGTAAAGCAATTATCCTCCAATTACAAATAAATAAATTTAAATTTAAAAAATTAAAAGGGTGGAAACCACAAAGCATAAATATTGTTGTAACATGTGAAGAGAGGAGGACAATGATCTCTTTCGTCATCAGAAGCCCACTTGATGGCTTACATACAGGTGCTTGGCCCCGGTTATTCAGCAAACCTATTCTGCTTTGAAAATTTTCTTCATTTGTTTCCAGAAACGTTCTCAGAAATAACGGTATCTGAGACACCTTGGGACACAACCGCTGCTTGAGGACGCCCACGGGAGCAAGCTTAGTTCTGCCCTTGGGATGTTTGCTGGCCATGGAGGACAGCCAGTCTGGAGCAGGGTGAGACCTGGGCTGCGCAACGCCCTCCCACTAAGCAAGGACACCTCAGAAATCAAGAAAAGTGGTGTCTGTGGCTGCTTTGTTTTCTTTCGGGCTGAATTCCAAATGCAACTTACAGTTAAGTTGGAAGCTTTCTTGCAGATCCCTCTACTTAGCGTAATAAGACATGACTGCTCAATAGGGTATTAGATAGTTTGAGTTTTAGTCCTGAGGCCACACTGCTGGGTGGTGGCTTCCAGGGAGAAGGGCAAGTCTAACAAAGGTCCATCTAGTCAAAGCTATGGTTTTTCCAGTAGTCATGTATGGATGTGAGAGTTAGACTATAAAGAAAGCTGAGCACCGAAGAACTGATGCTTTTGAACTGTGGTGTTGGAGAAGACTCTTGAGAGTCCCTTGGACTGCAAGGAGATCCAACCAGTCCATCCTAAAGGAAATCAGTCCTGAACACACATTGGAAGGACTGATGCTGAAGCTGAAACTCCAATACTTTGGCCACCTGATGCAAAAAACTGACTCATTGGAAAAGACCCTGATGCTGGGAAAGATTGAGGGCAGGAGGAGAAGGGGACAACAGGGGATGAGATAGTTGGATGGCATCACCGACCCAATGGACATGCATTTGAGTAAACTCCGGGAGTTCATGATGGACAGGGAGGCCTGGTGTGCTGCGGTCCATGGGGTCGCAGAGAGTCAGATACGACTGAGCAACTGAACTGACTGAACTCTGATCAGGGCAACCTAGCCTTTGGGACTCACTGCCTTTTAAGGTGAAAGAAACTTTTTTCATTCAGGTACTGGTGTCCTGCCTTACCCTCATTTGCAAGCAGGGAAAAGAAGTTCTAATAAATAGGACCTATTATTAACCTTCCTACTGAATTCCTAATAAGAAATTTAAGAAACAACAAAGAGAGTTGGAAAAAGTAATGCATCTGGCTAATGGGGAAAAAAAAGACAAAGAAATCCAATTCAATTCTCTAACCGCCTCTCCCTCCCACCTCCTTCACCTCAAATTCCCTCCGCATACCCACAAAAGTACACTTTATAAATTCTGCTTAAAATATGTTTATTAAGCCACATAAATTCAGATACACTGATGGCAAAACAAATTTTGACATAAAAAATGGGTTTAATGTGGACTGACTCATCTCTCACTTGAGATTCTCATGCATATTCATTGAGAAAAGGAAAAAAAAAGAGATGCAAATTCCCAAGGGAAAGAGGACAGACATGCCCCTCTGGGAGGGAATCGCTGCTGGAGACCCCGGGAACTGGAGGAGGTACCAGCCCACGCCTGGCAGCATCTCCGCCCTGGATTCACTCTGGGCTCAGACAGTGGCGCCAGCAAGGCTGAGGAGTGCTCCAGTGGGGGCATGGACCCTCACGAACTCGGAAGACACTCCAACTGCGGGACCCCAATGCTACCATCCCACCTGGGTCCCCCACTGACACTCCAGGGGCTGAGACCTGCTCGGGGCGGGGAGGGGGTGCGGCAGGAGCAGCCGTGATCCGTGGGGTCTCTACCTGCTCGTTTGTGGGGTCCGCAATAAGAAACTGAGGTGGAGGTGGGAGGACTGGATGGGGGAGGAGGTGCTGGAGTAGGGGAGGGTAAGCTCTCCGGAAAGCTGACTTCCTTAGACTTGCCCGGTGGCTCCAATCAGAGAGGGCTAAGACCCAAAGCTTTTAAGCCATGCAGGCTGGGGAACCTGTTTTCCTTTCTCTGATCCCCTAATTGCTCAGGCCCTGATGGCGAGGAAAAGAGGCAGTATCTCTCCACCGGGAAGCCCAGGGAACATTTTTTCCCAATTAGTATAGAAATGCAAATGCAAGTACAGAAATGCAAACAGACAGGCAGGAAGGACATTTACATGCAGGTGTGTGGGGCTCCCTCATCCACCAGCCCGTGCCTGCACCTGTAGGGCCTTCCCCGGAGGAGGCACTGGGACCTCAGCACACCTGCTGCCCAGGTGCTCGGACCGCCCAGGGTTACAGACTTCCTTCCTTCCCAGGGAGAGATGGCGCAGACCCGACAGGTGAGCGGGGAGTATGGAGCGGGGTGTTAAAGCTACAGGCCACCACCCCTTCCCCGGTGTTAAACACTGATGGACAGCACCTGACATCGAGCTGCCAGGACTGGAAAGGAAATTTCCTGTCAAGGGACTACAGTGTCCAGCAAGGAGGAGTCTGGGCTGGAACCTGGCTGCCGTGTCTCCATCCCTGCAGTGGGAAGACCATGGAGGCACCTCCATCTGTGAAACGGAATGGATGAGAATCCCAAGGATACTACCCAGCGGGCTAACAGCACCTAGAACGCCAAGTACTACGACCACTGACTTCCGAGGAAGCAGCTTATCCTCAGATGAACAGGTCTGCTGCTGCTGCTGCTAAGTCGCTTCAGTCATGTCCGACTCTGTGCAACCCCATAGACGGCAGCCCACCAGGCTCCCCCGTCCCTGGGATTCTCCAGGCAAGAACACTGGAGTGGGCTGCCATTTCCTTCTCCAATGCATGAAAGTGAAAAGTGAAAGTGAAGTCGCTCAGTCGTGCCCGACTCTTAGCGACCCCATGGACTGCAGCCTACCAGGCTCCTGCGTCCATGGGATTTTCCAGGCAAGAGTACTGGAGTGGGGTGCCACTGCCTTCTCCGACAGGTTTGGTAAGTGCTTTTAAGTAATGGATTTGGGTAAACTTGGCCCATTTACCTTCGATCACTGCATTCTATAAGGGGATGCATCATGGGCAGTTATCATCGAAACCCACCAAAAAAACTTTTTAAAAATCAGCGATTCACCTTGGCAATTCCTGCCTCCTGAGCACGCATGCATGAGATGGACTATAAATAATTTAAGGAACTATAAGGCAATTCAAAAGTCAGAGTAGTCTTCTGCCTAAGTGAGTGAATGAGTGAAGTTGCTCAGTCGTGTCTGACTCTTTGCGATCCCATGGACTGTAGCCTACCAGGCTCCTCTGTCCATGGAATTTTCCAGGCAAGAATACTGGAGTGGGTTGCCATTTCCTTCTCCAGGGGATCTTCCCGACCCAGGAATTGAACCCAGGTCTCCAGCATTGCAGGCAGACGCTTTACCATCTGAGCCACCTGGGAAGGCCTCTCTTCTGCCTAAGAGTCTGCAGCTATCCTGACCTCATGGTCACACTCCCCCCCCACCCAGGGGCACCCAGCTTACACCTGAGCTGTCTCAGGGTCCTGCTCAGCCTGTCCTGTGGAAGGGGGCAAACCAAAATACAATAAGAAGTGAAAATTGATGAGACTGAAAGGCACATGAAAGGAACCAACTTTCTGGAAGACATCTGGAGTAAAATGGTGACGATCAACATTTTAATAACTGAAAAAGTGCTCCCTTTCCAACCCTCTATTGTCAGCAGCCCATCCACTGGAGTAAGATACCTTTCCAGGCTTCAAAGGGGGAGTGGGGAGGGACTGAAGGGTGTTGCTGGCTAGGGACACCAAGTCTGGGGGACTGCTGGCGTGACCTGGCTTGGCGCCACAAGGAAGAGGGCACCTGGCTCCCACGTCTGTGGCCCCCACCTGCACGAGTCCTGCCCCCCAGGAAAGCCTGAAACCAACAGGAGGAGGTCCCTCCCTACCCCCTGCGAAACTACCCCAAGGCCAGAAGGCAGATAGAGTGCTTTTTGTCCTCATCTTCCACATTCCATCTCTCGTTTTAATCCACAGTCATCTCTCATTTTAATAGATGAACGGGAATAAACAGGACTCTTCCCTAGACACGTGGTAAGTCCCGGCGATGAACAGCACCCAAATTGCTGGCCTTCGTGTGTACACTGTCCCAGGCTGTCCAGTCACTCAGTCGTGTCCAACTCTGCAACCCCATGGACTGCAGCACATCAGGCTTCCGTGTCTGTCACCATCTCCTGGAACTCGCTCAAACTCATGTCCACCGAGTCAGTGATGTCATCCAACCATCTCGTCCTCTGTCATCCCCTTCTCCTCCTGTCCACTTGTTAAAGGCAAACTCATTCAAAAATAAGTTTTTAAAGTGATGAAAAAGCCACACTAAGTTTCCCTTCTTTGTTCCTTGTGGAAAGCAAGCCCAGATGGTTCTGTGAAAGCTCACAATATGACATCGGCCAATTCTCCACCTCGAAACCTCAAAACAGGAGGAGGGGTGGGTGCTATTACAGGAAATAACTTCTAAGAGCCCTGATGGCTTTAAATATTCAATTATTCACTGTATGGTAAGACAAAAAGGGTTTTAAATCAATTTTTCTAATTCTTTCAACTACTAAAATGAAAGCACAGGCAAAAATAGGCCCCAGACTCAGAAGAGGATGTCCACCCAGCTGGTCTGTATGAAGGTGTGTATATGTGTTACTGGTGTGTGTTTGAAATTAGCAACCCGTTTAGGAACCAGAAACCGCCAATTCCTTGGAGGCTTCCCCCATGCCCTGGTCTGACGGTGCCCACCTCCTGTCTCCAGACATACCACTATGCCAGCTCTCAGGATAACCATTCCCTAGCTTTTCTTTGGAGAAAGCAATGGCAACCCACTCCAGTACTCTTGCCTGGGAAATCCTATGGACGGAGGAGCCTGGTAGGCTACAGTCCATGAGGTCGCTAAGAGTCGGGCACGACTGAGCGACTTCACTTTCACTTTTCACTTTCATGCATTGGAGAAGGAAATGGCAACCCACTCCAGTGTTCTTGCCTGGAGAATCCCAGAGACAGGAGCCTGGTGGGCTGCCGTCTATGGGGTCACACAGAGTCGGACACGACTGACATGACTTAGCAGCAGCAGCTTTTCTTTAGTTTCGCCATTTCTGAATCTACTGCTGCGTGACGTATCGCTCCGTTGGCCTGTCTCTGGGCTTCATGGGAATGCAATCATACTACACGCATTCTCTGCAACTTGATCCAGTCTGGATGGTTCGTCTGTGTCCATGTGCGCGCTGAGCTCTGTTTAATGCTCCACTCTGTGACTCGGGTTCATGGAACTTGCCCTGTCTTCCCATTTTGCTCTTATAAATGATGCTGCCTGAACAGCCGTGTCCACGTGTCTCCCAGAACACACTTCCAGAGCATCTCTGGGCCGAGGGGCAGGCTAGGGGAGGAACTGCTGGGCTGAGAGGTTACATGGTGATGCCAAACATGTTCCCAAATGGCTGGACTGTACAGCCTCACTGAAGCGGGCACTGTCAGATGAGCCTGCATGTTTTTGTTAAAGAGACAACCGTTCGGTACCTTTCTCCAAAATGAATTGAACTAGGAAACAAAAACAAGCGTGCTACTGGACAAGAGATTGGCCTGAAATTATTTTTAGGTTCCGATCTCTCTGGGCTAACAGAACAGTAGTCCAGGGTTTCACATTTTGTCCGGAAAGTTTGAGCCCGCAAGAACAGGATATTCCAGATGTTTCCTTTTCTATTTCTATCTCAACCGAATTCCCCTCATAGTTCCTCCTATTTAAGATTCCTTAAGAGGATTTGCCAAAAAGGAACTGCTGTGGAGACCTGCACACGAACTCGGTCTCTAACTGCCTGACGGCCAGGGTGTTCCAACACTCAGTCAGCAAGGCTGCCGTTGCTGGATTTCAGGAGTGGAGCTTCTCAAAGAAATAGGGCTATAGGGTGGTCTTAGGGTCTCAGGGGTTCCCACAAAAGCCTATTTAATACATGAGAGTCCAATCATGCCACTGGTGTGGGCTGGAGCAGAAATAGGGGATGGCGGGGGGAGAAGGCCAGAAGCAGCCCACCATGCCTCCCCCAGGGAGGATGCGCCAGGGAGAGGCACAAAGGGGCCCCTGCCTTCCTGGCCTCCCCGCCGGGCCCTCCCCCGACTCCTGTTCTGGGCATTTTGCTGGACTGCAAGGCCCAGACCCGCCCACCAGACCTCGATCACAGCAAGCAGTCCTCAAAGGTTTGGTGGCGAGACCCCTTTACATCAGTAAAAACCACAGAGAGGGGTGGAAGGGAGGCTCAAGAGACAAGGGACACACACACTCCCAAACACACACACACACCTCCAAACACACACACACACACGCACGCATGCATGCATGAGCTTCCCTGTAGCTCAGACGGTAAAGAAATCTGCCTGTAACGCAGGAGACCCAGGTTCAATGCTTTCAACCAACTCCAGTATTCTCGCCTGGAGAATCCCATGGACAAAGGAGCCTGGCAGCTACTGTCTGGGGTTGCAAAGAGTCGGACACAACTGAGCGATTAACACTGCAACACTACTACACACACACACACACTGATGCCTGATGTTTGTACGGCAGAAACCGACACAACACTGTAAAGCAATTATCCTTCCAATTTAGAAAAAGCACTGAGGATCCGAAAAAGCTTTGGTTTACGTAGTTTCTGCTTGCCAACAAGTCCAGCCACGTAATATCTAGGTATCTAATACGGATACTCATATTCAAACCTAAAACCAAGAATATTTTTAAAGATAGTACATCTGTTACATATTAAATAAGGAAGACTTTCCACCTGAAAATCTGTACTTCCAAAATATACAAAAAAAAGAAGGCTGGCGTTGTTCTACACTTTAGAGACTGACTTTAACGTCTGGCTTGGTAGACTATGTAGATTCTCACAACTGACTGTCTTTAATCTGTTGTGATGTTACTTGCCAGGCAGACCCTGGGAGACCTCACTATATCCTTTGGAAAGAATGAGTTAGGAACAGCTCAGACTTTGCTATGCAAACAGCTTTACCTCATAGATCTCCTGACAAGTTCCTGGGAGCCTGGAAGTGTACTAGGAGACCCGCTGCCCTAAAGCAATGTTCTTCAAAGGCTTTTGCTCAAGAATTCCATCACCAAAGAACTTTACTACCTTTCCCCAGTTACAAATGTGTTGTTGTACCAGTAGTCTCTTTGCTGTTGTTCAGTTGCCCAGTCGTGTCCAGCTCTTTGCGACCCCAGGGACTGCAGCACGTCACCCCCTCTGTCCTTCACAATCTCCTGGAGTTTGCCCGCATCAGTGATGCCACCCAATGATCTCATCCTCCAATGCCCTCTTCTCTTTCTGCCACAATCATTCCCAGCCTCAGGGACTTTTCCAAGGAGTCGTCTGTTCGCATCAGATGACCAAAATACAGAAGCTTCAGCTTCAGCATCAGTCCTTCCAGTGAATATTCAGGGTTGATCTCCCTTAAGATTGACTGGTTTGATCTCCTTGTTGTCCAAGGGACTTTCAGGAGTCTTCTCTAGCACCACAGTTTGAAGGCATCAATTCTTTGGCGTTCTGCTTTCTTTATGGTCCAGCTCTCACAACTGAACATGACCATGAGGAAAACCATAGTCTTGACTATACGGACCTTTGTTAGCAGAGTAATGTCTCTGGTTTTCAACACACTAAATTTGTTGTTACCATATATAAGTAGTCTCTTATATACCCCCAAATAGATATTTGAAAATAATAAGCTATTAATAAATATCTTTCCAAAGCTTTTGCTCTTTTCTTCCACACTCAGGGGTGCTCAATGCACACCCTCCCTAAGGTGAACACAGAACAGAGCTCCCATCTCCCCTGGAATCAGACTTCCTTTCCTTCAGCCAAGCTCCTCTTAACTACAGCTGGACAAGCAGTGGACTGACTGGGATAACCCGCACAACTAACCAGACAGCTTGCTGATGCGGAGGGTGCTTCCTTGAGCAAACACATCAACAGGCGACTTGGAACTTTGGGCCAGGCTCCCCCAGGGGCATAAATGGTGATGGTGTGTATGGCCAAGTCCAGGAGCCCTGAGTGTGCGGGCCGGTCCTGCCAGGAGTCTGCCCAGGGTATGGCCACCCTCCACGGCACCTCCTCCCTCCCCACGAGCTTGGCAGAAGCAGGAATGGCTGCATACCTCGTCCCCCTGCTCCCCTGGCAGGGCTGCAGGAGCCACAGACCAAAGAAAAACCCACGCAGGGTTTGTACGCAGGTAGCTTGTCTAAGGGGAGTACTCCAGGCCTGGAAAGGTCAGTCTTAAAGGAACGTTCAAGAGATGGCTTGATCACTGCCTGGGCTCTTGGGTCATCTTTGATCCCTGCTACCGGAGCTGGCAACAGAGAGCACGGGTGCCCCTTGGAACAGGCCCCCACATTGAGAAGAGATGTGGCTCCCTCAGTGACGCAGGTGGGGCCACCTGACCGAGTGAGGTCAGCTCGCCTGCTGCTCCGGCACCCTGTGCTGCGCAGGCTCCCGAAAGGAGCACGTATGTTTTATGTCAAAGAGGGGAAGGCAGACCTGAGGGATGGAAGTCAGGCTGGAGGGCTGGAGGGCGAGGAAGGGCAGGAGGCAGAACCAGCGGGAGTGAAGAGCAACCAGATCTATCGACAGACGAGCTGGGAGAGCCCCAGCCCATTGAGCCTTGCACAAAAGACGCTTCCTTTTTTAATGAGACAAAATCCGGAACGAGACACTACTGAGTATACAGTGAGAAGGTGACCTTTTCCTCTTGTAAATAAGTGCAAACAAAGCCAAACTGGTAATTTTGTTTCAGTGTCTTATCCTACAGGATCTGATTCAGGCTGAAGACATGCATCTTAGGGAGAACATCTTTTAAAGGCTAGCCCCTTGGGAAGTATGTGCTTCTTAGGCTTTATTTACCGTCATCCTACATGCTGATGACCCCCCGTACATGAAACCATCTACCAGGTGGACAGACAGGGACGAGGGGCTGCCAGCCACTGGGGCGCCTGAGCCACCATGGCTGGTGTCTCCCCACCCTGGTCTCCTCAAATCCTCGACCTCGGCTCACCCTTTCACCTGGGAATCACCTTGTGTTTCGCCAAGAAGAGCACGGTTTTAAGATACAAGGTTGCTCTGCTTCCCTTTTACACCTGAACACCTTCATTGCTAACGGCCCTCCCTTCTGATTTTAGAGAAGAAACGAAAATGGTCTTTTCTGAAATCATCACTCCCTGATCCCAGGGCTTCTATCGGCAGCCACTTTGTCCAGAGATTAGGCCATCCCCACCCCTCTGCAGATGGACTCCAGGCCACCCCCCACCGTCCACTGCAGTCCCCACCTCCCAGGGACACTGCGGGGATTCGGCGAGGTGGAGCGCGGAAAGCAGCAAAAGCTGCCTGCAGTGGTGCTCTTCAAAGATCAGCTCAGTAAATAAAGAGGCAGGACACCCCTGTTCATGGCTCCCCAGAACTGAGCCTGCACCGCCAGGAGAGGAAAGCAAGCCAGGCTGTTGCAGCAAAAGGCATGCGTGCCAGGCGGGCTGGCTGGCAGGCGCTCCTCTCCAGCTCCATGTACTCAAGGCTGCAGATTCTCCAGACTGGGCACCTGCAGACTCTGGGATTAAGGAGCTCTGTTACTTTGCGAGCAGCCCAGAAATGCTGATCAAAACGAGTGCTGACGCAGCTTCCACAGTAAGGTTCCCAGAGGCGTGGGGCTCTCCCAAACCAAGGAAATCTTATAATCCCTTAGGAATTTCAGGTTGTTGTTGTTGCTAAGCTGGGTCTGATTCTCTGCGACCCCACGGACTGCAGCACTCCAGGCTCCCCTGTCCTCCACTGTCTCTCAGAGTTTGCTCAAACTCATGTGCACTGAGTCAGTGATACTATCCAAGCATCTCATTCTCTGTTGCCCCCTTCTCTTTCCGCCAACAATCTTGGCCAGCCTGAGAGTCTCTTCCAATATTTCAGGTAGCTGCACCCACCCGCCAAAATCACCTCACCCAGAACGCCAGGCCTGAAGGAGCAAAGCTGTCTTGGTGTCACTAAGCCAGGGACTCATAACAACAGGGAAGAGAACCCGGGGAGGCACAGGAAGAAGGAAGGCTCCAAATCTCATCCTTTCTTTCGGGGCAGAAAAATAAGCAGGGATGAAACGCAACATGGCCCCCCTTCCCACTCTCCGCCGCCCGCCTGTCCTGCCCTCAGCTACAGTCTTCCCCTGTAAACGTGCGTTTCAGAAGCTCTTGGCAGAACCTAACAAGCCAGTGCAGGAAAAGCGCTTAACCCCGGGCTTAACAAACAAGGGCGCAGTCCATGGCCGCAGTCAAGGCCCTCCATCAACAGGACGGAGTGACGGCCACGGAGGAAGGACCGCGGAGAGGCAGCACACGTGGGAGGACGCGTTCAGCCGGAAACGCTGCGCCTCCGTAGGGGCGGCTGCCCGGGGTCCCGCCTTCCTGTTCTCCCCAGGCTCCGGTGCGCTGCGGGAAAGCAGTGCGAGGCGGGGCAGCTTTGAGCACTGCACCCCTCTAATAAATAGGCTAGTGGTTGCTCATGGCAACGGAGTCCCCTCCCCCAAGTTTAAATGTGTGCACACACTGCCCGCATGGCTCTCTACAACATGCCTGCCTGGGTCATTTTTCTGCAAGAAAAAAAGTCACCCACGTGACCCAGGAGTGCGAGGGCACACGCGTGTGTATGCAGGTGAAGACCGGCCTTGGCAAGAGGAATGCCGTTTGCTTCCAAAGGCGGCGGGTCGGGGCAGCGCAGAGGTACCCCCGTGAAGACAGTGACGGCATGCACGCTAGCCACGTGGCCGGCGGTGAAAAAGATTACATCATCCCCTTTGTGCAGAGGAGAGCTGCGTGAGCAGCGCGCAGAGCTGGGCTGGCGGAGGCTGCAGCTCTGGGGGCCGAACCTCCCTCCTTTCTCCTTTGCGTCAAAAATAAAACATGCCCCCACGATGATAAGATCGAGCAGCTGGTTCACCAACAAATTGATATTCATCCTTTCCCTGTGCTTCGAGCGCACTATTTTTTTAACAGGGTAGTTCCGAAAACTGGAAAAGGGGAAAAAAAAAATTTTTTTTTTTAATGTACTAGTTAAGAAATCGGCAGAATTTGTGTTATTCCCAATCACCTTCGGCTCTCCATCCCCGACGATGTGGTGTGTTTGCAGATTTATACCTGGTTTCCACGTCCTCCCCACCGTCAGATGGAGCTGCTCTGGGTCCTCCAAAAGGACCCCAGGCGGGTTGTCACCCGGTCCAAAATGGCTCTGCTCAGTTTAAAACAATTCTATTGAACGGGCAGGCCCAGAATGACGTTATTACCAAGAACCCTGCTCCAAAACGTGTCCTGTGAGCAAATGCACTTGCCTTTTAAGATCGCACTAACCTTACCCTCTGGTCCCAGTGACAGAGTATCTGTGCTGAGGAGTCTGTCTGGCGGCTTGACCTCAACACATGCAAATTAAACTTATATGAAGGGACAAAGGAAGCCTGATCCATGGGACACATGCCCCTCAGTAACTCCCTCCTCTAAAGCCCAGAAAGTTCAGCTGTTTTTGAAGCCCAAGTAATGAGGGGGTGCCCGCCTCACCCCCTCCCTTTGTAAACTGCTCTTGGCCCAGAGTGATGGGTGCAGGAAACAAGAAGGCCCTAGCCAGCGTCTGACCGTGTCATGAGCTTCAGAGTTAACAGCATCTCTCACCCAGTGTTTAGGAAGGCTCTAGAACTCCAACATCAATAAATCACAAATACCATCCGACCTCTCTGCTTCCAATCTGCTTTACCAGCAAGGCTCCTGTGCACATTTTCATGGCTTTCATCAACAGGGAAGCCACGCGTCTGCTTCTGAGAAACACACACAGGGCAAGCCACCCTGTCTATTCCCCACCTGAGAGCGCTGTGTCTTGGCTCACCGGTGTTGAGGGCAGTGCCCCGTCTGTGCCAGGCACCCAGAATTTTCAGGGGGCTCAGAACAGTGGGAGAGAGCACCCTCAGGGGGCGGAGGTTCAGGGAGGACCTAGGGCTCCTGTCCCACCCACCCCCACAGCACATCAGGGGGTCCAGGGACACAGCCTGGAGCCCTGGCTCCAACAAGCTCCCTGTGTATTCAATCCACCCACTTACATACAATTAACCATCAAAGTAATGAACGGTTCAAATCAATGCTTTTCACTTTCCCAATCCACTCAATATCGCTTTGAAGTGGCAGTCAGCGCTGCTAACACACATTCAACACTCTTCATCGGCAGCTGCCTTAACAAAAGGGGTTGTTGCTGTTTAGTCGCTGAGTCGTGCCCGGCTCTTTTGCGACCCTGTGGACTGCAGCCTGCCAGGCTCCTCTGTCCATGGGATTTCCCAGCAAGAATACTACAAAAGGGCATGATACAAGATTTCAGCTACACAAGCCTAAGGATGACCATTCTCTGTCTTTCTAATTAAAAGAGGTATATAACACATGCATGACTCCTTCTGGTGTGTTATCAACTAACCCCATGATGTTCTGATACACTTAAATTTCCCACACTCTAAAGTCAAAACCAAGCAAGGCAAAAAGGCAGCAAGCCGTCTATCTTTTTTACTAAGATGTCTAAGTCCACAAAGTCTAACTCGTGAACTCTGCTCTCTCAGCATGGACTGTGAAATCTTGAAACAAAATCAAGACGCATTTTAATTTCTACAACAGAAATTCTTACACTACAAACCTACACTGCGTATGTGAGTACTATGAGGAACCGACCACAAATTCTGTGCATTTTCCAAAGCAAGGTTCAAATGATTATGAGTTTCTTCAGTGTGACTTCAATTTGAGTTAAACTATAAGAACAAATTCCTTAAAAGACGTTTTTTCACCCTAATAGGACTCCTGAGTTAACAAAACTGTTCATGTAAAGTTGTATATCACGACAGCTGTAAATAAACTGTACACTATTGCATTTTTCCGTAATTCAGACTGAGCTTCCCTAGAATTCTGAGGTTTGTACCCATACATAAAACAAGGTATTATGGCAGCAAAATGCGAATCCCCAGCTGTGACAGTACCAGGACACTCGCTCTGGTACTGTGCGGACCTGACTCAGGCCTGCAGCCAGGGCAGAGGGAGACATGCCCACGCACTCGCATGCCGGTCCCATCTCGGCAGTGTTTCCTGGCATAGCGCCCCTGCTCCGCAGGCTGAGGTGAGGGAAGGAGAGAGGGCTGCAGACTCTGCGGCTGACTCCTTCCACTTTGGGTGGACACACATCCTGCTGGTGTGGGCAGAGGGACCAAGGAGAGGTCAGGAGGCCAGCCGGCCAGCCCAGGGACAGAGCGGGAGGCTCAGCAGGGGCGATGGAAGGGGCTGCACCTCCAGGGCAGACTCTGGAGGGGAGCTGGAAAAGGTCACTGGAGTGTGCCTCACCAGCATTTAGGAGCATGCTGCGGAGACTGGGGGCTACAATAGATGGTCACCCTTTTCCTCCCCTGTCCCCAGCCGCCACGTGAAGGGGAGGAGAGAGGATGTGTGAGTGGAGGGGGCACTGGAGAAAGAAGAGCTGAAAGAAGAAACCAACAGCGTTAAGAATCCACCTTTAAGAATCCACCTGCTGATGCAAGAGATGCAGTTCGATCGCTGGGTCAGGAAGATCCCCTGCAGAAGGAAACACAACCCACTCCAGTATTCTCGCCTGGGAAATCTCAAGGACAGAGGAGCCTGGGGGACTACAGTCCATGGAGTTAGAGAGTCGGACATGACTTACTCAACAACAACGCTTCCCTATGGCTGCTCTGCAGAAATGGTTGGGGGAGGGGGCAGGACGGGGTTGAACTGGGGAATACACAAGGCTTTGGAGCTGGATGAAAGGGCGATATGTTGGGTTAGGATGGTCTAGGTCCTTAACACTCAGAGCATCTCCATCCTAAGAGCCAGAAGAGAAATGATGGCTTTGGACCCACCTGAGAAGCCAGCCAGAGGTGGAGGCAAGTGAGGCGAAGCCAGCCCATCTCTGTTAGTCCCTTCCCAGGTCCCCACAGCTCAGTCAAGGCAGCAATGAGATTCTACGGACAGACTTGTTATTTTAAAATACTGACAAAGAAATCAAGCCCGTGTACTTCCCAGTCCTGAATGATATTAAACCAGAGAATTTCCACCTACTTTAACACCTACTTAATCAAGTTTTAAACTTCAGAGAGATATGACATAGCTTTAGTATTGTTGATCCTGTGATTAACATTTTATTTTCTATTATAAAAAGGCATTCTGTTTATTTTGAGCTTTCACCCTCTGATTTAAACTGTTGCAAGGGATACAATGAAACAGTGTTTACAACTGCTTATCAGATAAGAGAGACTTTCCAAGGTGGGAGGGAAAGAAAAATTTACAAGGTATTTAAACACACCAAGGATAATGACTGCTTTTCTCATTACATTATTAACTGAAAGTTACATTCCAGAAGGATCAAGCAGTGTTCACATTCCATTCTTCTGCAGCTTCAATCTTCTTCTGTCTGGCATAGACACCAAATATATTCACTTAAGGGCTTTCCTGGCGGCTCAGATGGTAAAGAATCCGCCTGCAGTGCAGGAGACCTGAGTTCGATCCTTGGGTTGGGAAGATCCCTGGAGGAGGGCCTGGCAGGTTACAGTCCATGACACTGTAAAGAGTGGGACATGACTAAGCAACTGTGCACAGCACAGCGCATATTTACTTAGAAGAGCTGATGCCACAGCCTGTATCATTTAATGAGAATGGGGGTCATCTGGCACAGTGGGCTTTAAGAGGTCTAACCCGTGACTGGCGAAACCACAGGCCGGTAGTCATCCTGGATCCTGGAGCACTCAGGCCCCCCAACCCCAACCCCGCCCCCCACACCCTCTGACACTCAACCTCCTCAACGGCCTTGGTGTGTGCACAGGCGGAGACGGCCTTACAATTGGTTCTAGGCGCACAAACAGCCGGCTGCTGAGGCTGTCGGGTCACACCAGGCGGCTCCTCCAGGCCGAGGCATCGCCCATTCATTCCAGCAGGACTGTTCCCAGCTTGGGCCAACACACATCATCGTTACACGATGACACGCGCGGCTCTTAAGAAAACATGGTTGCTGTTAGCAGCTGCCTCAAAAATAATCTAAGCCCTTCTTTTCTTCATTCAGAAGTGGAGGCGGGGGTGTCCCCCACCGAATCAGAAACTTCGTTGTCACAGAGAAAAGACTGAACCATTTGAAAACTGTGCAGATCCCATCACGCACATGCGGAAAGAATGTTCTAGCTGAAATAGGAAGCGCCAGTGAAAGAAGGCTCAGATTTCTGGGGTTTACCAATGTACAAATTATGCCAGTGTTTTCAACAGGTGCAAATGAGCTCTCACAAAAACCACATTTAAACACCATGGACAAGCGGGCCTAGCACAGGACAGGGTGTGGATGTCAGAAGCTGAGAATGGCGAAAGTTACACAGAAATAGTATCAGAGACGCGTTGGACAAACGCCCTCATCACTGACCCAGAAGATGTGCTTTTTCACAAACTTTATGTCAAGCAATAGTTTAGTGTTTGCTACAGGGAGTTTTGTACAGGCAGCATTCAATGTTAAAATACTCAACTTCATATTGTCAAGTGAGTAATGCATCTCAGGTTATATGTATGGTAAATGTTACTAATATAGAAATTATATGGAGTTTCTACATTTCTGGTATGTCCGGATAAAATGTCCTCAGTCATAATTCTAGTTAATATCTTAAAAGTATTGTCACAGCACCAACCAAGTTTCTCACAAAAATTCTTTCTCTTCAAGATTTACAGAAAGGACTTTAGGATAAATATCAGTTTCTGAACTGACTAAATAACTGAAGGATTCTAATGGTAAACCTACTGACTTCACAAAAGTTAATGGAAGGACTGAATGAGCTGACAAATATGCTTATAATTTTATGGTTTTGATCTGAAAAATTACTGGTTTGCATCTGTGTTTTCCAGATGTAAGGAAACCTTCCCTTAAAACTAATTATGACTTAACAGTAATTTGGTAAAATTATACTTTATAAACAAGTTGAAAAAAAAACAAAACAACTCAACTTCAAGCTGACTCCTGTGCACACCCAGACCTCATACTTCCTGTGCGTCCAGCTCTGATGACTCTAAGCGCTTAGAAGAGCCGGACCCAGTCCTGATGGAGGTTACAAGGCAGGCTGATTTCTAGCAGCTGGCCTGAAAGCCTAGTCACTAGTATCAATTCTGTAGGAAAACATGTTCTAGAATATGAATAACCAGTTCAGGAAAGTTGGCCATAAGCTGGCTCTAAGTATTCTGCATGCTACTGTGAAAACGCAGCATCTCTGAGAGCCTTGAAAGAAAGCATCGATTCCCATGTTCTCTCCAATCTCAGAGATGACGCTCGGCCTTTCCTACAGCACTGCCCCACTTACAATGGACCCATCTGAACCGCTGGCCAGAAATCCTATACACTGCCACCCTGAACACTGTATATTAAAAAGGCCATCAAGTTCCCTGGTGGCTCAGATGGTAAAGCGTCTGCCTACAATGCAGGAGACCTGGGTTCGATCCCTGGCTGGGGAAGATCCCCTGGAGAAGGAAATGGCAACCCACTCCAGTACTCTTGCCTGGAAAATCCCGTGGACGTAGGAGCCTGGTAGGCTACAGGCCATGGGGTAGCAAAGAGTCGGACACGACTGAGCGACTTCACTTTCAGTTTTCTTCAGGATGCATTCCCCAAATGAGCAACTTTTCAAAAGCAAAAATCACCATCGTCATGAAAAACAGGTTATATATTTTACAGTGTTAGGATCTATTTACATGAAAGAAACATCAGGCCCTGTGTTAAAGTGCTCTGTCCAGAGGCCTCAAAATTTTTGCATGATGTTGTTACTAACTAATGGACCCGAAGCATAAAATGCTAAGTCAGCTCCCCTCTGACAGGCAGTGACTGAGCTGTGCAGCCGAGCAGGCCCCATGCAGGACCTGAGCCACTCTTTCCTACGAGCCATCCTCTGCCGCCGTGGTCCTGCTGCGTACGGTGATACTAGCTAGCTCGTGGAACATCAAGTGGAAGTTCAGACAAGGCCTCTACTTTTTTTTTTTTTTTTTTAAAGAAATATCTTCTATTTGAGGAATTAGGAGGCTCTAGGCTACTAGCAGGCCTAAACTGAAAACTAATCATACAAGACAAAAACTAATGAAGAACGTATACCATTAAGGGGGAAAAAACCTCCCAGCACACAAAAGTCAATATGGTCTTTTAATGCCCCTAATTATTTTCATGACATACATTTTCCTAATAAATGTATGAGAAAAGCAAATGCTGGGGGGGGGGAAGGCATATGGCTTAGAGCCACCTGCTGAATATTTTTTTAAACCTAGATACTACATTCATTATAAAACACTGTGTTGTCATTAGCATCTCTAGCTGAAGTAAAATCATTTTCTAATTCAAGAGATTCTCATAATGAAAGTGTCCATTATGGTAGGTACATGGAAACTAATCAAGCACTACCAACATAAAGGAAAACCATCCACAGACTCTGGAAGCTGAGAACAACTTAATGGGGGTGGAGGGAAGTTAACTAGGATTGAGGAATATAGCCTCGAATCCAAGCTAAAGTTCTTTTGGTTGGGGGCAGGCAGCGCACTGCTTCCAAGATCTTAGTTCCCTGATCAGGAATTGAACTTGGGCCCCTGGCAGTGAAAGCCCAGAGTCCTGACCTCTGGACCCAGCACGGAAGCCCCAAAGTTAAACTTAAAAAAATAATAACTCTTTTTCTTTCCTAAGATGTGGGCTGAACCTTGAGGAATGAGGGTAAATGTGAATGAAGAGGAAAGGAGAATGGGGGCCAGGGCAGGAACAGGGGTGCCAACACCCCAAACACTGTAGGGAATGGAGAAGCCCGGGAGTGAGAGCCACAGTAGGGGTCAACCCCCACCCATGCTCCTCCCCACCCCACGTCCTGGACTTGACCCTGTGGCCGAGGGAGGGGACCTGCCCGGCTCGTCACGGCGTGTCTGTCCTGCAAGCCCCTTGAGCTGGGACTCACGGGCAGGGTGATGCAAGGCCCACCTGTAACTCACCTTTCCGAGTGGACAGCGAGTTCACAGGGGGTGGGCTGTGTCTCCCATGACTGGTTTCCTCTCCCACAAGGCAGAGGATGGTGGGAGCCTAAGTGTTTGCTGAATGGCAATCAAGGAGTAGATAAAAAGGTCCCACACGCTATGAGGGCTTCCTCCTACTATTCATCTGTGTGAAAGAATGGCTACGGAAGCAGAAGCTCCTCTCTGCCCAGCAGACAACACTTTATTTTCTTCTTCTGAAGCTTCCCCGAAGGGAAAACCATATCAATTTTAATCATATTTACAAGCATAAAGATTGATCAGACTTCAGATTTACATCAGATTGGTCTCCTATGTGTTCCTTGTTAACCCACAATCTAACAAAGACACACAGTTTGAGAGAGGAGAGAGATTTAGTGTTTTATTATATATATAGATATATTCTCGTTGTTACGGACATATTAATGTAATGGAGAAAAGAACTTTCCATCAGTCAGCTGAAAACATCAAAACATCAAAGAGAACAATACTGTGGTTAAGAACATCATTTGGAGTCCAAGCCTGGCTTTGTCACTTAGGAACTGTGTGGCTTTGGATAAGTCACTTAACTCCTCTGATCTTCAGTAACCACATCTGTAAAAGAGTACATCGCCCCCTGCAGTGCAGTAATGTGGATCAGAGTTAATACAAGTCAAGAGTTCAAGCCAATGCCTGGCACATGCTAAGCAGCATAAGGGCTGTGGTTGGTTAGTGTTATTATTATTACGAAGGATGTTGGGATAAAATAGTCTACTTTTAATTATGCAATTTAATATTTTAATAAAAATTATAGCACTCAATATATTGCACTGCTACAAAAAATACTCCCAGCTTGCATGGAATATAATTTGTCCCACACTTGGCATGAAGAGGCTTCACTACTAATATGACTAGCACATCCTAATGTGTTAAAGTGGAAGCAAATAAAATTATAGCGTGTCTGGGCCAAGGGAAGAAATAACCTAAAATGATCAAATACATGTTTAACTGTTACTGCTTTGCCTTCTTCAAGTCGTGTTATTTAAAATGAAGAAACAGAATGCAAAGAATGCTTAAAAAAAATCAGTTTTAGAACTGAAAAGTTTCCTATGTCCAACAATATAAAAATCAACCTATGGAGAAGGAAATGGCAACCCACTCCAGTATTCTTGTCTGCAGAATCCCATGGACAGAGAAGCCTGGTGGGCTACAGTCCATAGAGTTGCAAAAAGTTGGGTGCAACTGAGCACACACGCACACGATGTATAATATATAATTTGTACTGCTGTGTAAAGCAAACAAAGATCTTTCTCAAAATACTGCGTATTCAGTTCAGTCACTCAGTCATCTCCGACTCTACAACCCCATGGACCGCAGCACGCCAGGCTTCCCTGTCCATCACCAACTCCCGGAGCTTGCTCAAACTCATGTCCATCAAGTCGGCGATGCCATCCAACCATCTCATCCTCTGTCGTCCCCTTTTCCTCCTGCCTTCAATCTTTCCCAGCATCATGGTCTTTTCCAATGAGTCAGTTCTTCGCATCAGGTGGCCAAAGTATTATAGCTTGTGAAGTGAGTGAAGTGAAAGTCGCTCAGTCATGTCTGACTCTTTGTGACCCCACAGATTATACAGCCCTTGGAATTCTCCAGGCCAGAATACTGGAGTGGGTAGCCCTTCCCTTCTCCAGGGGCTCTTTCCAACCCAGGGATCAAACCCAGGTCTCCCACATTGCAGGCAGATTTTCTACCAGCTAAGCCACAATTATAGCTTAAAATAACACAAAAAATAAGCCGATAGTAGGAATCAAGTTTCAATTAAAGAATGGGTTCTAAAAACTGTTTTTAAAGTACACAGTCTAAAGTCAGGACCAACAGCCGGTTCTCAGACTGCTCTCCCCCACCAAAAAATGAAAGGGTTACTTGCTCAGTTGTGTCCGACTCTTTGCCACGCCATGGACTGTAGCCCACAAGGTTCCTGTGTCCATGGGATTCTCCAGGCAAGAATATTGGAGTGGGTTGCCATGCCCTCCTCTGGGATCTTCCCAACCCAGGGATTAAACTCGGGTCCACTGTTCCCAAGGAACACAATAAAGAACAGCCTGAGTACTTGTGTTACTGAGTACACAAGTTAGCTGAGTACCTGTGCACAGATTTTATGATCATACTAAGTGATTAATAAAAATCACAAAATCTGCCTACTTCATAATTTCTACCTGGTTTCCCTAAATTGGTATTATTTAATTACCTGTTATGACATACATTAACTATGAATTCGAATATGTATGAGACAGGCCCCAAACAAGGCCTATATTTGTAAGTTAACATGAAAGAAAGGTCTTGGAAAATACTCTTCTTTGAATAAAGCCCTCAAACTGTTGTAGCACTCTTCACCAAAAATAAGCTCAGTAGGCAAAATAAGCTTCAATTTAACAATGACAAACAATGAAAAAAAGACAAAGAGCCGATTTTGTTTTCTTTCCACGTACTGAAATGCATCACTCCCTAAAAAACTACCACCAGCTCTTTAATCACTCACACTCTAGAGACCCTAGAAGAACTACTCTTAAATAAAACTTTTGTTTCACAGTTCATGAGAAAATAATATACATTTCAAGCTTTTACATATTACATCCAAAATGGATTTTGCAAACAGCTCTAATGAAGACATCCCATCTCAACTATAAAAAGGAGGCGGAGTTGGGGGGGATTAGAAAAAATACAAGTTTAACATCCTCTCAAATTCGGACCAATTAACAGAACTGCAGGATTTTATCAGATACTGGTAGCTGGGGTCTTGTTCTCTATGACTTGGAACTTTTCACCTTCAGTGAAACCCAGGTAAGTCCTTCTTTGCTCCTCCTTCCCCTGCCCCTCACCTCAAAGTCCACAGAAGAACCTCCCACCCCTCCCCTAAGAAGGCGTGCACACAGCCGCTGCCTGCAGCTGAAAGGGTTTTGGAAAATGTCTGGCTGCTTAACAGATGCTTGGCTTGGATTTCCTCCCAAATATGTTTTTAATGCTGATAATGCTTGAATGCAACTGTTCACAGCGCGGGAACGAGTGAGGGGAATGAAAATGTGCTGTTACATAAGGAGAGGACGGGGGACAGACTCAGGATAACAGCTTAGTGAACATTTTACAGTAATTTTCACACACACACCAGGCCTTCCCGATCTTCCTGCCACTGAGAACCCCTCCTGCTTCACTCATCCCCACTGTGAGGCTCATGGTGAGAAAGCCTCTCCCCTGTGAACTGCATTTAGTAGATAAAAGCTGACCCTGTTTTTAGAAATCATTTATCTGTTAGAATAAACTAATGTAACCACATCACATTCATAAAAGCAAATAAACGTCATGCTTCATTTAGTTTCTAAAGCCTTATTCCAGAAACCTGTATGATTCCTATTAACTTTTATTATTACTATCTGAAAACTTGTCACTCACAGACTAAAGACAAAGTCCTGAAAAATGCCAAAACTTAGCTTTCAAAGGAAGAAGGGCCAGGCAAAGACTTAGGAAGGAGTGGTCAGGGAGAAAGGGAAACAGAGGGAACGTTCTAGATGGAAAGCTGGGGTCTTGTTGAACAGTTCATAAATCACATGTAAATTACATCAAAATCAGGAAAAGACTTCTTTCTGCTCCTATCACGTTCCCTCCCCACCCCCAAATAATCCTTCTATTCAAGTCGTCCCAACTTCATGAAACCTTTCCTGGGATTCGGCGTGGGAGGCGAGCGCCTTTTAGACCCCAAACAGTTCTTCATCCACTCGGTCGTGTTTGTTGAACTGAAATTTATAATTACACTAGGAATTTCATAGTTGTGTATGTTCCTGTATATTCCCCTCCAGGAAAAGTGAAGGCAGACAATGGTGGAAAGAAAAGGGTTTTCAGAGATGGCTCAACCTGATCAGAATTCAGTTCTGCAGCTGGGCAGCCTTGGGCCTCAGAGTCCCCATCTGTGAAATGGGTGGCACCTGATGGAGTCAGGGGGACAGAAGAGGGAGACCAATTCCCATTCAAGCACCCGGTGAATGTGAGTCAGCTATGTGCGGATTCACTACTCGACCAAGCTCCTCTGTCCCTGGGATTCTCCAGGCAAGAATACTGGAGTGGGCTGCCATTTCCTTCTCCAATGCATGCATGCATGCTAAGTCGCTTCAGTCGTGTCTGATTCTGTGGGACCCCATGGACAGCAGCCCCTCTGTCCACGGGATTCTCTAGGCAAGAATACTGGAGCAGGCTGCCATTTCCTTCTCCCACTCCTGAGTCACTGCATACAATTCTTATCCTGTACATTTCAACCAAGCACAGAGGAGGAATACTAGCTTAATTTTGAAGAACCCTCACACAAGCACTGAGAAGGGCTGGGGGCGCTGTGGGGCATGGGGTACCTCCTAGCCCCATGTAGGAGGTACTGCTAATCAGAAGACAAAGTTACAAAATAATTGTCAGACTTACCATCAAAAACAAGTACGTAAGCATAATTTGTTAGAATGCCATTTATATATTCTGAAATTATTGACAGCATAATACTTTAAATTTTAGTATTTTTACTGGCTATTCAAAACACCCTGGCATTCTATTCTGCATTGCACGTCTACGTCAACTTGAGGTTATGTGTAACCTCCTCCCACCCTGTCAGAGAAGGCAATGGCACCCCACTCCAGTACTCTTGCCTGGAAAATCCCATGGACGGAGGAGCCTGGTGGGCTGCAGTCCATGGGGTCGCACAGAGTTGGACACGACTGAGCGACTTCACTTTCACTTTTCACTTTCATGCATTGGAGAAGGCAATGGCAACCCACTCCAGTGTTCTTGCCTGGAGAATCCCAGGGACGGCAGAGCCTGGTGGGCTGCCATCTATGGGGTCGCAGAGTCGGACACAACTGAAGCGACTTAGCAGCAGCAGCGTCCCACCCTGTATGAAGACCGGGTGAACAACCCAACCATTATCATCATCATCTTCAGCATCGCCAATTACAGAATCGATCCCATCAGCTGGCGACTCTCCTAATCCTACCAAGTGCCTCTTTGTCTCCGTGTCTTCTGTGTGAAAACAGAGGTTTTGCAGGGGTTAAGTTAACTTCACTGGTTAAACCAAGAAAATGCAAACCAGGGACTGCTCAGCTGCATGCCTCACCGTTCAAGACGAAGCAGAAAACGCTGCAGCTGTGCTCCCAGGCTCTTCACAAAACTGCACTAAGACTAACTTAAAGGACCACTTTATGAATTATTTGTTTACGTTGAAAAAGAGCATAAAAAGTTATAGTAAAAGGACCGTAAAACCGTAAAACAGTAAATCCTCTCTTCACCACAGTCCTGAATCACAGGCGCACCCAGGAGACTCTCATTAGAGGCTGAGCTGAGACACTGACTTGCCCACAGGCGCTACGACCACCCCCTCACCGGCCGCAGGAATCACGGGACATGGTACACGCGCTTCCACATGGGTGACGGAGCGCTGACCCCAGAACCAGACTTACTGACTTCTGCACCACGTGACTGGGATAGGCCCCACCCCTGATGTTATGGTTTTAAAGTAATGAGCGAATTAATGAGAGGGTTCAAATCGGCGGCATCATAGAGAACACTGAGTGCTTTTCTTCCCTGCAGCTAATTACCTTCTGACTCACAGAAAGCCCTTCCCTGCGTACAGGGAGTCAGTTTACCTCCAACACCTGTCTGCACCCTCTCCAAACACAAAATCGCTGAGCGTTTTTCTAGTTTTCTGCCTGTTGACATTTGTGACATGCCCGTTATTTTAAGAAATCCGACCGAAACTCCACTTTCTCACTGTAAATATCACCCAGCACCTCTGACTTCTTCTGAACATTATAATCACTTTAAAAGCCACAGAAGATAAAAAGGGAAATGTATCTTATATAGCTCTTCCTACATGTGCCATTGATGATACACAAAGTGATGTTTTTAAGGAAATTTTGCCCAACAAGTAATAACAACACTAATTGCTAAGAAAAAAGAGAAATAGTTGGGCCATGAATTCTACTTCAAATTATAGCAACCTCTAAATCAAAACCAGCTAAGTAGGTCTGGGCTCAGCTATGTAACCAGTTTCCCTTTCTAATACTTAACTATCCAGTTAATGACCGGTATTACTGAACAACAAATCATCTATTGGTCAAAGGGTCTACCGGACGGAGATGAAGTTGCTAAGTTCGGGCACCCGTCGGGCACTTTAAGCACCAAGCTGGTCGATGAGCTCAGTGACCTTGCAGAGGGATTTATGTCTTCAACTGTGTGGCGTGTTTACTTCCATCTGTGTCAAGGCTACAACTGCTGATTCCCACCCAACAACTGCTGGAACAGCAGGTGGCTGCACCATGTGTGTGCATGCATCTCTGGCGTGCCACGCAGGCCTATCCATGCTCATTCTGATTCTCTGATGTTCCAGGCAACGGGCTGGCCGTTTGCTCCCACGCCCCACCTCCCACCTCACCTACAGCGCCACGATGTAATGGCCATACCTAGCACTTCCCAAGCACTCTATCAGCAACCACATTAGGACCAAAGGAATGTAACTCCGGGATGCTGTCAGAGGGAAAAACAACTCTGTGATATGCTGACAAGCAGGCAGGCAGGGGTCCCATCCTGCTTGCAGCAGCTCACGCACCAAGTGAGTACCTATTGCCGTCAGAGAGAGGCCTAGAAACTTCCCTCTGAACACTTTTCTCAATTTGTGACACAGGTTGTCTTATAGGCAAGAGATAAGCTCAACAGGTGCCTAAGGCTTGGACGGGACGAGAAGGTCATGGGGTGTGGGGTTTCTTCCTGGTGTTGAAGATGTTCTGAAACTGACCATAATGACGATTGCACAACTCAGCAAACACACTCAAAACCCACTGCACCATATACTTGGAATGGATGAGTCTTACGCGACGTCAGCTATATCTCAATAAAGTTGACACACACACAAAAGTTGTTGGGAACTTTTTACCAAGACATTCATAAATCATTATTCTGTAGCTGATTACTAAAAGCATGATCTATGGAACAAACGAGCGGTCACTTTGAATAGATATGGTATGGTTATTTCTTCTCTCCTAAAAGCACAGTTTTGGTACATACAATAGTAACTAAAATAGGAATATTTATCACCTTAGCCAAATATTTCTCAGGAGGAATAAGTGCATATATTCAAGTTAAGGATTCCTGGCCCAACAGCTCTGTTTGACACATTGAACAGACGGATGGCTACTTACATACTCACACCTTTGCTTTGGCAAGTAGTTGATTATAAGACTAAAGTCTAAACACACAGGTTTTATACTTAAAACAAACTTTTTTCATAAACTTTTTGTTGTATTAAAAAAACACAAACATTTTAAGATTTTGAACATTTAAAGAAAATACCTTAAATCATCATTCAAGTTTTAGTTTCTAGGAACCCTCCCTGCTCGAGTAAAAAGCTTTATTTAAACAGCCTTATCAAAGGCACCACTTTTTGTTGTATTAAAAAAACACAAACATTTTAAGATTTTGAACATTTAAAGAAAATACCTTAAATCATCATTCAAGTTTTAGTTTCTAGGAACCCTCCCTGCTCGAGTAAAAAGCTTTATTTAAACAGCCTTATCAAAGGCACCACAAGTCACCACAATTCCATAATATTTGGACTTTCACTCTGAGAAATCACAGTTCAATAAAATTAGCTTGGTTCCTACCATAAATCATTTCTTAAATAGGTGATCTACCTAACAGGCCAGGTCAGTCAATTCCACCTTCGGTTATATCTTATGTTTTCTCAAAACTGTTTAGTTTCATCAGTGAAACCACAAAAAGCTTACATCCCTTGCCTAAAAGCACTTGAGAACTTTCCTGTGAACTCATCCCACAAATGTATGTTTGCAGATTAGAATGGGTATACATAAATGCTTAAATTTCATTTGTGGCTTTCACATTTTGGCTCTGGAAGAAAATTTTTTTCCTCTTTCTAGATTTCCAGTTTGCATAACTTAAACCTCCTTTGGACGCAGTAGAATGATCACTGGTCAACTTCTCACCCTTAAATCACGAAAAAATATTATATTTTATATAGTTCTTTACAGTTTTCAAAGCATGTACCAAACCTGCTGCTGCTGCTGCTAAATCACTTCAGTCGTGTCCAACTCTGTGCGACCCCATAGACGGCAGTCCACCAGGTTCCCCCATCGCTGGGATTCTCCAGGCAAGAGCACTGGAGTGGGTTGCCATTGCCCTCTCCAGTACCAAACCTAATTAGCTCATCTAATGACTAAGTCATCTAATGACTAATCTCAAAAACGACAGAATGATCTCTGTTCATTTCCAAGGCAAACCATTCAATATCACAGTAATCCAAGTCTCTGCCCCAACCAGTAACGCTGAAGAAGTTGAAGTTCTATGAAGACCCACAAGACCTTTTAGAACTAACACCCAAAAAAGATGTCCTTTTCATTACAGGGGACTGGAATGCAAAAGTAAGAAGTCAAGAAACACCTGGAGTAACAGGCAAATTTGGCCTTGGAATACGGAATGAAGCAGAGCAAAGACTACTAGAGTTTTGCCAAGAAAATGCACTGGTCATAACAAACACCCTCTTCCAACAACACAAGAGAAGACTCTACACATGGACATCACCAGATGGTCAACACTGAAATCAGATTGATTATATTCTTTGCAGCCAAAGATGGAGAAGCTCTATACAGTCAGCAAAAACAAGACCAGGAGCTGACTGTGGCTCAGATCATGAGTTCCTTATTGCCAAATTCAGACTTAAATTGAAGAAAGTAGGGAAAACCACTAGACCATTCAGGTATGACCTAAATCAAATCCCTTATGATTATACAGTGGAAGTGAGAAATAGATTTAAGGGCCTAGATCTGATAGATAGAGTGCCTGATGAACTATGGAATGAGGTTCGTGACATTGTACAGGAGACAGGCATCAAGACCATCCCCATGGAAAAGAAATGCAAAAAAGCAAAATGGCTGTCTGGGGAGGACTTACAAAGAGCTGTGAAAAGAAGAGAAGCGAAAAACAAAGGAGAAAAGGAAAGATATAAGCATCTGAATGCAGAGTTCCAAAGAATAGCAAGAAGAGATAAGAAAGCCTTCCTCAAAGATCAATGCAAAGAAATAGAGGAAAACAACAGAATGGGAAAGACTAGAGATGTCTTCTAGAAAATTAGAGATACCAAGGGGACATTTCATGCAAAGATCGGCTCGATAAAGGACAGAAATGGTATGGACATAACAGAGGCAGAAGATATTAAGAAGAGGTGGCAAGAATACACAGAAGAACTGTACAAAAAAGATCTTCACGACCCAGATAATCACGATGGTGTGATCACTGACCTAGAGCCAGACATCCTGGAATGTGAAGTCAAGTGGGCCTTAGAAAGCATCACTACGAACAAAGCTAGTGGAGGTGATGGAATTCCAGTGGAGCTATTCCAAATCCTGAAAGATGATGCTGTGAAAGTGCTGCACTCAATATGCCAGCACATTTGGAAAACTCAGCAGTGGCCACAGGACTGGAAAAGGTCAGTTTTCATTCCAATCCCAAAGAAAGGCAATGCCAAAGAATGCTCAAACTACCACACAATTGCACTTATCTCACACGCTAGTAAAGTAATGCTCAAAATTCTCCAAGCCAGGCTTCAGCAATACGTGAACCGTGAACCTCCTGATGTTCAAGCTGGTTTTAGAAAAGGCAGAGGAACCAGAGATCAAATTGCCAACATCTGCTGGATCATGGAAAAAGCAAGAGAATTCCAGAAAAGCATCTATTTCTGCTTTATTGACTATGCCAAAGCCTTTGACTGTGTGGATCACAATAAACTGTGGAAAATTCTGAAAGAGATGGGAATACCAGACCACCTGACCTGCCTCTTGAGAAATCTGTATGCAGGTCAGAAAGCAAGTTAGAACTGGACATGGAACAACAGACTGGTTCCAAATAGGAAAAGGAGTACGTCAAGGCGGTACATTGTCACCTTGCTTATTTAACTTATATGCAGAGTACATCATGAGAAACGCTGGACTGGAAAAGCACAAGCTGGAATCAAGATTGCCGGGAGAAATATCAATAACCTCAGATATGCAGATGACACCACCCTTATGGCAGAAAGTGAAGAGGAACTAAAAAGCCTCTTGATGAAAGTGAAAGTGGAGAGTGAAAAAGCTGGCTTAAAGCTCAACATTCAGAAAATGAAGATCATGGCATCCGGTCCCATCACTTCATGGGAAATAGATGGGGAAACAGTGGAAACAGTGCCAGACTTTATTTTTTGGGGCTCCAAAATCACTGCAGATGGTGACTGCAGCCACGAAATTAAAAGACGCTTACTCCTTGGAAGGAAAGTTACGACCAACCTAGATAGCATATTCAAAAGCAGAGACATTACTTTGCCAACAAAGGTCCATCTGGTCAAAGCTATGGTTTTTCCTGTGGTCATGTATAGATGTGAGAGTTGGACTGTGAAGAAGGCTGAGCGCCAAAGAATTTGTGCTTTTGAACTGTGGTGTTGGAGAAGACTCTTGAGAGTCCCTTCGTCTGCAAGGAGATCTAACCAGTCCATTCTGAAGGAGATCAGCCCTGGGATTTCTTTGGAAGGAATGATGCTGAAGCTGAATTGCAGTACGTTGGCCAGCTCATTCGAAGAGTTGACTCATTGGAAAAGACTTTGATGCTGGGAGGGATTGGGGGCAGGAGGAGAAGGGGACGACAGAGGATGAGATGGCTGGATGGCATCACTGACTCGATGGACATGAGTCTGTGTGAACTCCGGGAGTTGGTGATGGACAGGGAGGCCTGGCGTGCTGCGATTCATGGGGTCGCAAAGAGTCAGACATGACTGAGCAACTGAACTGAACTGAATGACTAAGCGCAGCCTATAAGATAAACACTTGTACGATCTGTAAGTGTACAGACCTGCAGAAACCAGGGGCTTGAGAGTCAAAGGTGAGACTTCACCACTTACTGGAGATATTACAGGCAGGAAGCCAGAATCAAATCCAGGTCTTCCAGCTGCATTTGTTAAAAAGATCTGATCTATTTCTAGAATTTGTTAGTTTGTGTGAATGAATTAAACTGTATTATAAGATGCTTAAAATATACTTTTAAAGCATCAAAAAATTATCTGAAATGTTTTACAAGTAGCAAAATATACTTCCTAGGTTTCCATTATATTCTTTGACTATGCCTTGTGAGAATGGATAATACTGGCTGGTTTTGCTTTGTTTTTCAGAAATACCATTTTCTCCCTTAATTTCTTAAAATATTAGAGTTTCCTCAATATTCTTTAGAGAGGTCTTCATTATTCATTAATACTTTACTTAGATCAAATTTTCCAAACTATTGGAATATAATTTAGGGTAAAGTAAAATCTCTTTTATATACTTTTTATAAACTACCATTTAAAAAGAAAAATAATATATTTAACCTAAAACAAACACTTTCTTATCAATATTCTCCATTATACACATTCCCTGAAAATAATCTAGCTTGGTAGATGAGAGCATACATTTTTTTTTAAAAATAGCCATTTCAGATCTTTTTACAAACAAAGTGCTTTTAAATGTCCCACAGCTCTGTTAAATGACCTGACGTGACAATTCACACATCCCCCTTAAAAGCCTGATGTATCTGCTTCCATGAAACAGACTAAATACATTTCGCACTGCAATCTGCAACCATTGCAATGTTTCCTTTTATTTGTACATTTAAATCTATAGTTGGAAGAGAAATAATTTCCACTATTTATTTCACTCCCTACACTATGCCAAATGTGATTTTTCAATAAATACAGATATCAGTATATTTCCCCCACCCAGCTGTGGGGTACATCTTCCCCCAAACAGCTACTGAGATGACAAATGGGCTCACAGGAGCTATCTGTCTCTGACCAGCAGCAGGCTTTTCACCAGCATCGCAGGCAGCCTCACGCTTCAGAAGGTTCAACGTGACACGGCAGATACCACCACCCACAGCAGAGCCAAAGCAGCGTTTCACCTGCCCAAGGGTCTGGCCACCAACTTCTACAGTTACAACTGCCCAGTTCCCCTGTTTATTGCCCAGCTCATCCAAGTGCCAATGGTGAACTGTACCTTTTTATCCTCTGCCATTCATTCTACCTCTGAAACTACAAGTACTTCTCTACAGGCTTAAAAGTAGTTAGTCCATGGCATTGTGCCGTCATTACATCCTTTGTACAGGAAGTAACCTCATCAACATTCTCAATAAGGACAAAGAGTAAATCTTTTAGGTGTATCTGGTGGAGAGGGGAAAAAAGAATTAACCAAGATCTTTTAAAGGGATAGAATAAATTGTATGTTATTTCTACTCTACCCAGAGATAAGGGAGGGAAGGAAAAATATTTACTAAAGGATGCAAGGGGCAGTTATCTGCTTCCTGGAGAACTTAACAAGCCATCATTTTAGGATGGTGAAGTCTTAAACCGTGAACTGGCATCAGATTTCAATCACAGCCAAGCCCCAGCCTTTCTGACCAGGCTATTCCCCACCCTCCCCTATAATTCAGAGGCTTCAGCTTTCTGCTCAGTTGCTCACCCCTCCCTCTAAGACCCTAGCACCTCCCACACTCCACACGGGGCTCTGATCCATCCAGGATCCCATCCCATCCCAACCCCAATCCCACCAGGAGCAGAAGTTGGATTAGTTACTTAGTTACTGCCTCTCCCCAGAGCCTGCCCCAGCACCCCGCTGCTGGAAGTACAACAGGTCCTAACGCCTGCTGATCCTATGACGTGTAGAAAAATCGATTAGTAACTCCTTTCTAAAATGTCTTCATCCTTTTGAAAGTCTCAATTTTGTGAATTTCTGCAGTATACAGCATACATTATGTAAACAAAAACACATACCTATACTCATTTACTGATATATAAATACATACTCACTTCTGCTATCCAAATAAGTACTCATTTACTGATATACTTACATATTGATTTCGTGTTCAATTTTTTTAAGTGTTTTCTCCATGACTTGAAGGATGCACACCTCTCTTTCTACTCCATGTGTCACACAGGACACGGGGGTATAAACATCCACTCATTCATTTAATAAGTATGTGTTGTACACCCACTGGGTACCACGTGCCATTCTAGGCAATGACATTAGACCAGTCTTGCCTTCACCTCATTGAGCTAAGAGTCCAGGAAAGCAGGCAAGCAGCAAACAATGAGGGCCACAAGTGCCATCGTGCAGCATGCTGGAGACTGTAGGAAGTTAATGGGTCATGGTGGGTGCGGGCGGGGGAGGGTGTAGAGGTTCAGAAACGCCTAGCTGCCAACCAGTCCATCCCAAAGGAAATCAGCCCTGAATATTCACTGGAAGGACTGATGCTGAAGCTGAAACTCCAGTACTTTGGCCACCTGATGTGAAGAACTGACTCATCTGAAAAGACCCTGATGCTGGGAAAGATTGAAGGCAGGAGGATAAGGGGACGACAGAGGATGAGATGGTTGGATGGCATCACCAACTTGAGAGACATGAGTTTGAGTAAGCTCTGGGAGTTGGTGATGGACAGGGAGGCCTGGAGCACTGCAGTCCATGGGGTTGCAAAGAGTGGGACACGACTGAGCGACTGAACTGAACTAAACTAAACTGCCAATATCTAAGGTGAAACTTAAATGATGGTTAGAACTTAACCAAGGGTCGGGTAAGGAAGGCGTGTTCACTGCAACCAGAAAGAACAGAGGCTGGAGGCAGGTGGGTATGTCTGTCTCATTCAAGGACCTGAGACAAGCCCAGTACGGCAGAAAGTATGCAGTCAAGGACAGTGGCAAAAACGCAAACTCAGGCTCCTACAAGCCACGTGACCTTGACAAGCACTCTATATTGCTCATCTTTACAGTCTAGCACTAATAAGAATAGCAAGACCTACCCTGGCAGGACTGTCCTAAGGATTAGAGAAGATAACTTATGTACCTCTTATCACGGGGGCTGGTGGCTGCTGCTGCTAGTGCTATTATAATTAAGTCCTTATGTTCTCAAACCTTTACACAGAAAGGCAGAATCTTTGCCTGAATGATCTTGCACATGGGGATTTCTTAACAAGTATTTGCTTCCCTTGGGCCCCAAAACTATCTATGATAGTACGAGTAAATGGTGAGGAAAATACATTCAATCATGGGTTTATGCCTGTATAAGACCCTCCAAAGGGAATACAAGTCCCCAGGAACTCCTATTAAGAGTCCACAATAAAATATTGTGGCTCAGATGGTAAAGAATCAGCCTGCAATGCGGGAGACCTGGGTTAGATCCCTGGGTCAGGAAGATGCCCCTGGAGGAGGGCGTGGCAACCCACTCCAGTATTCTTGCCTGCAGAAGCCCCATGGACAGAGGAGCCTGGAGAGCTTCAGTTCATGGGGTCGCAGAGTGGGACACGACTAAGTGACTAAGCACAGTGCAGAACAA